>NC_060123.1:409148545-410562545 GCF_021461395.2 Schistocerca americana
TAAAGTACAAAGGGCGTTCAAAAAGTTTTGCACAGTCGTCTCTAATTTTTTAGTTTTTGCAGGAGGAGAATGAAAGTTTTGGTGATTATACTTGGAGGGAGTCGAGGGACAAGAAAGGGAAGCAGTGGTTGGGAAGGGAGTGAGACAGGGTTGTAGCCTATCCCCAATGTTATTCAATCTGCATACTGACCAAGCAGTAAAAGAAACAAAAGAAAAATTTGGAGTAGGAATTAAAATACATGGAGAAGAAATTAAAACTTTGAGGTTCGCCGATGACATTGTAATTCTGTCAGAGACAGCAAAGGACCTGGAAGAGCATCTGAACGGAATGGACAGTGTCTTGAAAGGAGGATATAAGATGAACATCAACAAAAGCAAAACGAGGATAATGGAATGTAGTCAAATTAATTCGGGTGATGCTGCAGGAATTAGATTAGGAAATGAGAATTTAAAGTAGTAAATGAGTTTTGCTGTTTGGGGAGCAAAGTAACTGATGATGGTCGAAGTAGAGAGGATATAAAATGTAGCCTGGCAATGGCAAGGAAAGCGTTTCTGAAGAAGAGAAATTTGTTAACATCAAGTATAGATTTAAGTGTCAGGAAGTCGTTTCTGAAAGTATTTGTATGGAAGTGAAATGTGGACGATAAATAGTTTAGACAAGAAGAGAATAGAAGCTTTCGAAATGTGGTGCTACAGAAGAATGCTGAAGATTAGATGGGTAGATCACATAAGTAATGAGGAAGTATTGAATAGAATTGAGGAGAAGAGAAATTTGTGGCACAACTTGACTAGAAGAAGGGGTCGGTTGGTAGGACATATTCTGAGGCATCAAGGGATCACCAATTTAGTATTGGAGGGCAGCGTGGAGGGTAAAAATCATAGAGGGAGACCAAGAGATGAATACACTAAACAGATTCAGAAGGATGTAGGTTGCAGTTGGTATTGGGAGATGAAGAAGCTTGCGCAGGATAGAGTAGCATGGAGAGCTGCATCAAACCAGTCTCTGGACTGAAGACCCCAACAACAACAACAACAACTTGGAACATTTAGCTATAAATTGAGCCTACTCAATGTAGCCTCCATCAGCTGTGATGCATCTGGCCCAACGTTCTTTCCATGATGTAAATGCACTATGGTAAAATTCTGGGGATTGACGTTTACACCATCGCTTGACAGAGGAAATAAGGTCTTTCTCACAGTCAAATGTTTTACCACGCAGGTGGGCCCTTTTAGACGACCAAAGAGGTAAAAATCAAATGGAGCAAAGTCCAGACTGTAGGGAGGATGAGGAACAATTTTCCACCCATTTTCCTCATTTTCTCCTGCATCATAAGAGCTGTATGGGGGTTTGGCATTGTCATGGTTTAATCGGATGAGCTGACCCTGAAGCTGTGGTCTGTGGGTCTTGATGGCACATTGCAGCTTGTCCAATGACAAACAGCAATGCTCCCAGTTAATTGTGGAGCTAGGTTTCAAAAAGTCAATGAAAATGACACCACACTGATTACAGAAAGAGGAGGCCATCACCTTTCGGCCTGCAGTTCTTGAAAGTCTTGGTTTCTTCTTCCGAGGGGAACCCGGATGACGCCACTCCATGGCTTGGGTCTTGCTCTCAGGTTCGGACAAAAACAACCATGTTTCATCCTGGGTAATGACGCCATCAAAACACTGTTTCCACTCTTCAGTAAAGGTCTTTATGATACCCTTACACACATTCTTCCTCACCGTTTTCATTTCTCTTGTCATAATCTAGGCACCCAATGTGCACAGATTTTTCTGTATCCTAGTGACTATACCAGTGATACCACACTACCCAATGACAAATGAGTCATTTCAGCAAGCTGTTGCATCGTTACACATCTGTCATTTTGGATGATTTGATCAATGGTCTCCTTATTCACATCACTCACAGCAGTTGATGGTCTACTGCATCATCGATTGTCCAGCAGAGAGAAATCACCTTCTTTAAACCTCTGCAACCACCGCTGGATCCTGCTACGATCCACTGTGTCCTCCACATAAACAGGGAGCAACTTCCTGTGAATCGATGTGGCAGAGTCATCACCGACTATTGTTGCAACGTGACACCTACTTCACGGTCCATTATGGCTCAATTGTACATAAAAGAAAATACTTTTATATACCAACTTAAAGCTAAATGTTCCAAGAATGTTCACAAAAAATTTCATTCTCCTCCTGAAAAAAAAAAAAGAAAAAAATATCCTACAGGCACATTTATATAATGAATTTTAGTGTTTTCAATTATGAGTGTACTGATGAAGAGCCTGTAAGATCTCCAAATCTAATCCCTTTGGACAGTAGGGAATATCCTCAGTCATATTAAGGTGGGCTGTCAGAACAATAATGCTGGGGAAGGGGGGGGGGGGGGGGGGGGTCATGCAAGTCCTCACACAATGAGTGTTCCACAAGTAAATCTCATTCATACATGACATACAGTAATGCTGTCTAGATGTTACCAAATTAATTTCATTATTTCTTTAAAAAGTTTCTTGCTAGAAGTTTTTCATTGTAGAGGTGAAAATTTCACACCTGTTATAGTAATTTATTTTTTATCTCATAATACAGGGTGTCCCACTCAAACCTCCCTGATTTCAAGGACGCAGGAGAGAAAAACCACAGTAGATACGACAATGAAAAATGCACCACATTGTAGAGCATCCCAAAGAATTTATATTCCTGTATCAGAAGTGCCAAGTATCATCGCCAGAGTGCAGCATGGTGGCATGGAGTGAAAATGGCGACGCCACAGCAGCGTGTGCAAGCAGTAGTGTGGTTTGCAGAAACAAAATCGCCGATTACTGTGCAAAGAAATTATCGTCGTGTGTATGATTGTGATCCACCTGATGTGAAAACAATTAAGGAATGGTATAGGAAGTTTCTGGCAACAGGAAGTGTTCTTAAACATTTTGGCAGTGTATGTTATGGAGTTTCAGAAGAGACAGTGGAGGACATCAGACAAATGTTTCTCAGAAGCTCACGTAAGTCAATTCATCAAGCATCTAGGCAACTTGATGCACCTCAATCAAGACTGCATTGTGTAGTTCACCAGTGTCTTCATATGTGTGCTTACAAAGTGCAAATTCTGCAACATCTGACACTGAACGACAAACCACGCTGACAATTTGCTGCGGATATGCTGCAGTGTATTGATAGGGATGTAATGCACGACAGGATTGTTGGACCGTTCTTCTCTGTGGAACAAACAATGAATGGGTCAGTGTATCTGGACATTTTGGAGCAGTTGTGTACCCTCAGATACAAGACTTGCAACCCAGCATCATTTTTCAACAAGATGGAGCTCTGCCGCATTGGTGAATGGCTGTTCGCTTGTTCCTGGATAGGAAATTTCCCAATCATTGGATCGGATGCGAAGGACCCATTGCCCGACCACCACGATCACCCGACATTATGCCGCTTGATTTCTTCATGTGGGGATCTGTGAAGGCATGCGTACATGCGACCAAAGTGGACAATATTCCTATGTTGCAACATCTTATCACTAATGTGATCGCAACAATAACAGAGGAAATGTTACTAAGAACTTGGCAAGAAACTGAATATCGACTCGATATTTTTCATGCTACAAATGGTTCACATGTAGAGTGGTGCATTTTTCATTGTCTTACCTACTGTGTTCTTATGCCCACCTAGGCTTGTAATACTTACGTGCATGTCTGAAGAAACAGAAATCGATCTTCAATGGAAAGTTCAGGATGGAATACTATTGTTATTCCATACTGAACTTTCCACTGTTTAAAAAAGAATACAGATACTTCTTTCAATTTAAAAATCTTCACCTTCTCCTCCTCTTTCAGTACTGATGGAAAAAGTAAATCCTATAGTCAATGATTTTACTTAATAAATTAAGCACACAGTATTGATGTAACAAATGTCTAAGGCACATAATTTCTATACACTCATTCTGCATACCTGTATAAACCAAGTCACCTGTACAATGGAATAGTTATGCAGTATGATGAGAATTAAAGGTGCAGCCCATCACTATTTATATGATCTCCAGACTTTTTTTGTTATCCCCTACAATTTAATATTACAAACAAATGTATCTTGTGTGCAACAAATTTGAATTATTTGCTAGATATTTTATTACTGTCTACAGTATTTGACTCCAGTGGAAAATCTAGGATGAAATGTAATGACGCTTCCTTCACAGACTGTAACCATCCTCCCAAACTTCTACAAAAACAATTCTCCTGTGCCATGTCATTCCAGTCTCCCACCACCTCCCAAAGTCCCACCGTATGGCCACAGAGGAGCATTCCCCTTGTAACTCAGTACCACCCAGGACTGGAGCAACTGAATTACATTCTCCACCAGGGTTTTGATTACCTCTCATCGTGTCCTGAAATGAGAAATGTCCTGCCCACTATCCTTCCCATGCTTCCCACAATGGTATTCTGCCGTCCACCGAACCTACACAATATACTCGTCCATCCTTACACAACCCCTATTCCCAACCCCTCACCTCATGGCTCATACCTGGATGCAAGACCTGTCCCGTATGTCCTACCACCACCACCACCACCTACTCCAGTCTGGTCACTAACATCACCTATCCCAACAAAGGCAGGGCTACCTGTGAAACCAGTCACATGATCTACAAGCTAAGCTGCAACAACTGTGCTGCATTCTATGTGGGTATGACAGCCAACAAGCTGTCTGTCTGCATGAATAGCCACTGACATACTGTGGCCAAGAAACAAGTGGACCACCCTGTTGCTGAACACAGTGCCAAACATGACATCCTTCATTTCAATGACTGCTTCACAACCTGTGCCATATGGATCTTTTCCACCAACATCAGCTATTCTGAATTGTGCAGGTGGGAACCTTCCCTGCAATATATCCTACATTCCCGTAACTCTCCTGGCCTCAAGCTTCATTAGTCACTGTCTTCATCCATCCAGCCCCTTCCATATTCCCATTCCAGCACTACAAAGCCGTCATTCCACCATCACACCCAGTCGTTTTACTTCTCTCCTTTTCAGATACTCCCCCCTCCCCCTTCACCTTCCCACCTCTTCCCCACTGTCCATCTAACCTGCAGCATTTCACTGTCTGTCACCCCCACCACACTATCCCTCCCCACTCCCTGCCCCAGCCTCCTTGTTAGCCCCCCCCCCCCCTCCCACAGTCACCACTCCCATCATGCACTGGTGCTGCTACTCAGTGTGGGTTCAGCTGCCTGAGACTGCAGTCATGTGTGTGGGTTGTGTTTGCATGAATGAGCATATGCGCGTGTGCGTATGTGTCCTCTATTGTTGCTGAAGGCCTTAACGGCCAAAAGCTTTATTTGTGACAGTCTTTTGTTGAGCCCATCTGCGACTTGGCATCTCCGCTATAAGGTGTGTAGCAGCTTTCCTTTTCATAACATTGTTGTATTTGACTCCAGTGTCATTCATAAAAAATGTGACATGCACTAACTATTTTTTCAGGTAAATGAAACCTATCACTGACACCTGGCTGCATCTAGATGAAGCACACATTGTGAAAAAAATCAACCACATCCACTAGATGACAAAGGTACACGAAATCCTGGAACATACAGTAGATGTTAATAAAAATGTAACTGACACAGATGACTATTTTATATTGTTTGGTGTCATAAAAATGCAAAGATCTCTAAAAATAAAAATAAATACAAAAGGAAAAAAGGAAAAAAACTTATTCTCTTACATTATTAGGTATTGCAGAACATTTCATCAACATCTGAGAAAGCGCAGTGACAATTACATCTGAAATCTCACACATATGCAATGAACTTTGCTGAAATTTTTCACAGGTGCTAACTCAGAGTTTATAATGGGGAAAGACTTACCCTATGAAGCAATACCAATACATACCTTGTAATTGTGTGGGATTACTGGTGAAATCTGTCTACAAATTACACGTATTTTCTGCTCCGGTATGTCAAAAACTGTCCATGCCCGTGGATAAAGGCCACAATATTCAGCATTACTGCCTTCAAATTCCCAGTCCCAAGTTCCCAAGCATCCGTTTGGTTTCCTGTTGGCAATCATAAACAACAAAAACCACGCAATTAAATAGTAATGCAAATGTAACTGACTGACTTTCATGCTATTTGCAACAGTTTCCTAACACGTAATTTTAAAAATTGGTGTTTTAAGTACCATACACCACTCTCTCAAAATACTGTTACTGCTATTGCTGCTTGTACCACCACCAAAAGAAGTCACTCTTAGCCATTACCACAACAAAGTTGCTTTTGTTTGGTATCAATCTTAAGATTTTGTTATAATGTAATGATGCATTGGCAGAGGTCTCCTGTGTCTTCAGCCCATAACTGATACACAAATGAACCACGTTGAAAAGTAAGTATTCCAGAGAGTAATGAATTATACACATGAAAAAGGGTAAAATAACATTCATACTGCTGCACAGCAGAATAGTAAGTAAGTGCAGGAATAAAATGCTGTTAAAGAACCAATAGAGAGGGGTAAAAGGGACACATCTGTCAGATATGCACATGTGTTGTAACTGAGTGTCAACATGAGCAGCCACAAATACAAACAAGCTTGTGGCTCATTTCATCAGAGTATGTGAGAAGCAAGCCAAGATCAACTGATTCAGTGCTTCAACAACAATGCGGAACTGACAAAACGTGCTACTGTATTGAGGCTACATGTAGCAACTTCACTTAGACATGTCATAAGAACACCATTCAGGATGCAAATTCACACAAAGAAACACTCAAACTCTGAAGCTAAACACTAGAGGAGCCACGAGTGCTGATATGCTCAGAAAACGAGACCACATTTGTTCACTAGTGTGTGTGTGTGTGTGTGTGTGTGTGTGTGTGTGTTTATCGCGTCATTGCCTGCTGTAAAACCTCTGCTTCCTTTTTTGTGGCAGTACTGCCTTACCATCTGTATGCTGGGACTGTTACTTGGGCTGTCCCGGTTGCCACACGCCATCTCAACACAGGAGCATGCAGCTTTCTGGGGCCAAGCCTGAGAGCAGCTTCACTCATCAAGAGTGCTGAGGTTGTGGGGATGCACAGCCACTACTTTCTCCTGTGATGGATCTGCAGCACTGCCCACAGGCAGTGCGAGACCTGAGCTCAGCAAGTTCCTCACTGGGCACTGACGTGCCATCCCGCTCTTTCAAGCAGCATGGACTCTACATGGCAAGTGCTAGAATTTATCAGCACAAGAATTAGCGTGCACTAGAGCAGTATCAGTGAAGTGCAAAACATGTAGATGATTTGGCCCTAAAGCACAGCAGTGCAGTGAGTCTTGCTGAGCTGAGATACATAATGAAGATCAATACTTTTTTTTTGCTTGTTGATATTGTGTCACTATGAAGGGATTTCGCATGTTCTGAGGTATAGTTCAAAATAGAGGCTACCCAATGACCAGAAACACATTCAGTAACTTTAAATGAATCTGTGGAAGTTTTGAAAAATCAGGTAGCTGCATTACTGCAAGATAAAATAGAACAGAGGCAGGTTATTGAACAAATGCTAAGGGAACTAGAGGCATTACATGCAGCAACAGGACTGATGCCAGCACAAGAGGAGGATACTGAGACCACAATTGTCCTACCTATTCCATCTACTGATCCTATTGCAGCTAGTCTACACCTTATTCTGGAGAAAGATCTGAGGATGCATCAGCTTTTCTGGATGATTTAAGGAAGCAGCTCGTTTAGGGAACTGGTCTAACACAACATATCTTTCTATGGCTCAGTTACGGCTAATAGGTGACACACACTACGAAACCCTTGGTGAGGCATAAACGTTTAAGCAGCTGGCTGAAGGACTAATCCAAGACTATCATAAGCATGATAGTGCTAGATTTTTCAGAATAAAGCTCATTGCTTTAACGGAAAAACATAATGAATCATTAGAAGCATTCTCTTACAAGGTTCTTAAGCTGAACTCGCAAATTCACAAATTACAGCACAATGCAGAGATGGACAGAGTCCACTTGCAGGAAGCAGCAAAATAGGACTTTGGACATATTCATGGAAGATATTTCGGTGGCTACGTCAATGAAGAGTAAGAATAGAGAATCCTAGTGATTTGTCCTCTCCTATATGAACTGCTAAACAGTTAGAGGAAACAGGTTTTGTGAATGTAAAATGGAGTGACCAAGGAATTTTCTCTTCTGATGTTAAATGCTACAGACACGGATAAAATGGGCCAGTGAAGATGCAACATCGCCAGCCACAGTGCTTTTAATATGGTGAGGTTGGACATAAGATAAGTGACTGCAGTAATAGTAAGCAGGAGACAAATAATAAGAAAAAGTGTTCGTTAAATGGGAATGGGAGTGCCTTGACCATCAGAGGCCATTGCCAACAGAACAGTACACTGCAGGGACAAGTGTCGCAACAGATTGTTGCTTGATTAGTACAGCAAGAACATAAATTCTTGACAGACACAGGTCCACATGTGTCAGCTGTTAGTCTGGACCTCTCGGGTAGGAAGAGACATCAGTCTCCACTAAAAAGGTTACATGGACTTGGTAAAGGTGAGATAGATTCATTGTGGACAACACTGTTCACTTTTAGCATTGGGGCTGAAAAATTTAAGCAGCTTATGGAGGTGTTGTCACACATTTGTGAGGGGTACTGTGCAATTCTCAGACTCTATTTTCTGAATAAACATCATGCAATAGTTGGTGTTCCATGGTGTATGATCAAACTTGAGCAGAAAGCTGCTAGTGAAACAATGTTGGAAGGTGCACCTGTCATGAAGATTGTATCAGCTAAGCCACGTACATGTACACTAAAGGTTAATTTCCACAATAATGTACTGGCAGGTACAGGAAAACTGATCTGGGTTAGTGCAAGTATGGCTTTACCGAGGGAATTGTCGTGCTTGGTAGAACTGTCGACATCCAACAAAGAATTAGATACGTCACACTGTGTGGTACACAGGAGTGCAGTGTGTGTTTCGGATAAAGATGGGAATTTTTGGTTTCTGTGAGTTTAGATAATTATAGCATGGAAGAGGTGAGTCTGCCAAATGTCCTAATAACTGCCAGTTTGAGTGACTTGGAAGAAAACAATATTCACAGTTCAGGCAACTACGCAGCCACAAGCACACCATTAACAATTCTGCACTACGGGATAAACACTTGCAAGCAAAAGGTATGGAAGACATGGAACCTTTATTGCTTAGGTTCACAGATTTGTTCAATCCAGTGGTTTTGTTATGATCCACACTGATCACACAGCATAGAATACCAACAGAAAGCAATGCTCTGCTACATAAGAAACCATACAGGGACCCGAGGCAGTTACAGTGCTAACGTACGAATTCATTGACCAGCAGTTCGCTGAGGATCCAGTGAGGATAGTCATAGTGAAAGGGGTGCAAACACTGTCATTCTGCCCAAAGGGTCACTGGTATCAAAAAATATAGGTCTTGTTCTGATTATTGCTTTTTACGTGCAAAAACTGCCACCAATCTGTATCCCATTCCAAACACCACAGATACACTCAACGAAGTGGGTCAATGTAAATACTTTTCAAATAAGGATTTAAAGAGTGGCAACTACCAGCTTGAAGTAGTTCTGAAAGACAGGCCAAAGACAGCTTTTTCCACACCACAGGAACATTACCAGTATCACAGAATGCCATTTGGATCAAAAAAACTGCAGCAGCTACATTTCAGAGGCTCACAGATTGAAACCTAAGAAATGCATGGTGTATCTTTATTACATAATCATATTTTCAAGGGATATGGAAGAATATGTGAAATGACTGGAAGAAGTCCTAAAACAACAACAAACAGCACTTAACACTCAATGAGCAGAAGTAGCATTTTGCTCAAATGGAAGCAAACTACCTACAGGTGAGTTTGTGTCAGTTGATCCCCGACGGTTGCAGTAGGATGGGTGCAGCGTCTTCACACGCCCACCTCAACCAATAACATAATGTGATTTTGTAAACATCTCTATGGCAACACCTCAGTGTTATCACAGTCATATAGATGGCTACCATTATTGCTTGTAGCTATTGGCGCTTCACCGCTGAAACTTGGCAATACCATTGCAAGCTGTCAGAGACCTTCCTACATTGTCTTGACCACATAACATGCAATTAGCCAGCAAGATGTAAAGACTGATCCACATTTAATATCAGCAGTTCATCATTTTGTACCACCACGGACTATACAACAGTTTCAAGTGTTTTTAGCCTCTGTAATTATTGTAGGAAATTCATAAGGGATTTCACACAAATTGCAGAGCCCCTGAACTGCCTACTACGAAAGGACTAAAATTTGAGTAGTTAGTCGAGTATGCTTTAGTATCCAGTCCTACATTGGTATTTTCTAACTTTGAACAAGAGTTCATCCTGTCCTGTGATGCAAGCAATATGGCAATTGGTTGTATTTTGATCCAAATCATGGTTGATAAGGAACATCCAGTGGCTTATACTTACAGACAGTTGAATAAAGCAGAATGGAATTATTCAACAACAGAAAAGGAATTATTAGCTTCTTGGTATTTGTATTTCTCTGGTATTTGTAAGGACAAACATTTAAGGTAGTGACTGATCATGCACCCCTTAAGTGGTTACTGAGACTGAAAGACCATTCCAGTAGATTAACACAGTGAGTACAGAAATTATGCGAGTTTAATTATGAGGTACTGCATTAACACATGAAGTGCACACTAATGCAGACATGCTAAAAAGAAAAATTCATGTTCTACAAGCACTATGCAAAAGCTTGTCAGGATGGCAAAGAGCACAAGCAACAGACATAGATCGTTGGGCTTTTAGGTCGCAACCACTGTTAGTGACAGGTGACGGTTTGCTGTGCAGAAGTCAAAATGTGAACTGTGTGTGGTGGTTCCTGCATTATTTAAAAATGAACTTTTGCAACATGCTCATGGTCATTTGTTGGCTGGATGTAGAACGACAGAGAGATGCATAGCAACAAAGTTTTGGTGGAGAACCAGAAAGAAAGATATGCCACGTGCGCAAAAAGCAGAGCTGAGTCGCCAACATGTGCCATTGCAAAGATTACCAGGAGCAACCAAAACTTTCAAAATGCTTGGTTTACATACCTTGGACCTCTCAATAGGGCAGCAGCTTGTAACATATATTCTAACAATAATAGATCATTTTCCTGGTTTGTAGCAATGACAGAAATTCTGGACCAACAAGCAAGCACAGTCAGGAACTGATGGTTAATAACTGGAGACTAACATTTGGTTTTTCCTGATACTATACATTCAGTTTTTCCTGATACTATAAAGATCAGGGTACAAATTTTATGTCAGATCTTTTGAACTAGTTTTTCACCTGCTTCATATCTGAAAATTTCACACTAGGCTTTTCTATCCACAAGTGAACAGATGTGCCAAATGGGTTCACCATACATATCTGAATATGATAAGCAATTATATGAATAGTCAACATGAAAATTGGGACACACATTTACAACGTCATCTCACCATACAATTAAAAAATACACAGCAGTACAGGTTGTGTACAGTAGAAAGATGCCATCTCCTTTTGAGGTTTGGAAACCTGAATTAGGTGGCAACGAGGAGTAAGCAACAAAGTTTACAAAACTAATAAAAGAAGTGGGGGAGTGGGTCAAATGAGTGAATACAAAAGCACTCTAGCATCAAGAGAAGATGAGAGAATGTACAGGGAAACTACCATAGTACTTAGTAGGCCAGTGAGTTTTGGTAACCAAACACCAAAAGGAAGAACAAAAAAGTTTATAAATAAGTATCAGGGCCCATATCTGATGCTACAGATGACATCATCTGCAAATGTGAAGATACAGTTTCTGATGAAAACACTGATTGTTCTGTAAGCTGATTCAAGACCTTCTGTGTAGTGGCAGATGCATTCCCACAGATTACATCATCACAGGTGGAACTGAATAAAACCTCTAGGAAGGAAAAGAAGCCACGAGTTAGAACTGTTCAGGATTCTGATAGCTTATCATAGTTTCCTTTTGTTAACTGTGTACACTTGTTTCATTCCAACTACAGGGATTTGTTCTGTTTTGTTTTTGGGGCATTTAATCTTGTCTGTGCTAGGTATTTTAATAAGTTCATAATGTGTAGTGTTCAGTAGTATTTTGTTATGCACCAATGCTTTTGGAATGAGGTAGGTAAAGCGACAAGAAAGTTTTGCAGGTTACAAATTCACACTAGCAAAGTAGTAATAATTTCAGAGAACAGAGAAAAATATGCACTGATGTCCAGAGAAGTTACAGGCTTGCCAGCAGAAGAGTATTTCGGTCTGTCCAACCAGAGTGGTCTGGACTGTCACGTACGTAAAGTAGAATTGTTTCTGGGGAAATACAAAACGACAGTGTTGGAGGAAGTATTGACCCGTTATCCACATTTCCAAAGAATAAGAGTGCACTATATACGTTCATTATACGCTCCAGAGATAAAAATTTAACAGAACGGTTTGTGATAGAAATAGTGTTATCTTGTCACTTAATGGCAACAGTTATGGATACAACAGTTACAGGTACAAGAGTAATCAAGCTGACACAAACTTTGCCTTTTTGGCCAGAGAAGCCATTTGAGATACTGGCAGTCCAAAAATCTGACATTTTTAAATAATACCCTCAACCTGGATGTCCTTCACTCAGTAGACTAACTTTTTGCAACACAGAAGGGGTATATTTCCACAGAAAAGATGTTACAGCACATCCAAAAATACTACGAGAAGCAGCTTAATCAAGTTATAAACATAAGCATTTCAGCTAAGAGTAATATAGTGGTTGGAGTCATCATTTGTATAATTTATATTTACTACATGAGAAAGCCAGAGTTACTTATGCATGAGTTACCTATTGTATGGTTTGGCAATATTACAGAAAACACTACGGAGTAGTAGAGGGAATCATAGGATTAATACAATATTTTAAAGATTTGTGAGATTGGCTTTAGTTTTTATAACAGGAATATTCCATGGAGGATGGTTTAATAAGCAATATAGACTAATGGAAAGTGTGAAAATTCAGGACGAATTTGTTAAGGATTGGGGAATATTGCATATACATGCAGGAATAGAATTTGGTAAGTAAACAATGGAGATGGCTAAATGGGGCAGGTCTGCCGGTTATGCAACAGTGTCTTAACTGTATATCAACAGGAGGGGCACGAAGTACAAACCAGCTGAGAGTTCATTTCATCAGAGTATGAAAAACACATTCAACAACAGTGCAAAGCTGACAAAACATGCTACTGTAACGGGGGGCTAAATGTAGCAACTACACTTAGAGATAGCATAGAAACACCTTTCAGGAAGCAAACTTTTCAAAAAGTAACAATCTGAAACCCTGCAGTTAAACACTAAAGCAGCTGATAGCGCTGACAGGCTCAGAAAACGAGAGCACATTTGGTCGTGCATGTGTGTGTGTGTGTGTGTGTGTGTGTGTGTGTGTGTGTGTGTGTGTGTTTTAGGGGGGGGGGAGGGGTGGAGATCTCATCATCACCCACTATAAAATCTCTGCTTCCTTCAAGCACATTCTCAGAGTTTTCTTTATGCTCATTCTCTGAATTAGGTAATTCCATTTACATTGTTGATGCTGATGAAAGACCAGCTCTAGTAAGTAGCAGGATGCTTTGGTGAATTCAACAAGCGTCTACAAGCTGCTGCCAACTTGGAGTCCACCACTGCAAACCCACAGCTATCTGGCTGTGGAGAGGACTTCTGATCCGCAAATCACAGTCTCGGTTCCAACAGTAACTGACTTGAGAACGTGGGGAAGTTCCTTGCCAGCCATTGACATGCTAACTCGTGTTTATAAGCAGTGCAGACACAGCACAGTCACTGCTATGCATTGCAGGAAAGACAATAGAGTGACTGTAAAACTCCCACCAATAAATTATTGTTAATTGAATGATGTTTCATTAGTACCCCGCTGATATACGGGATCACTCACCTCCACTCTCCATTCAAGCTCCCATTGACAACGCAACCCCAGCATGGGTCATAACAACACTTTTACATTATGGAAACAGTTGTAGAAATTTGCTCCATATTTTAAGTGACCCAAATTAACAGCTCACATGAGGTAGAGCAAACTCGACATCATAACAGTCACAAGAAGGCTACTTAAAGATCAGTGTCACTAAACAAGGCCTGTCTTCAGCATGAAATACACACAATGAAAGAAACTACAAGATCCAATAGTACCTCCAGTATTGTGACATGCAAAATCCAAAACCAAATGAATTCTGACACACTACAATATAGAGGAGTGAGATAACTACTCATCATATAATAGCACTGTTGAGAAGTGGCCAGAGCCACAAAAAGCTCAGCTCTCAGTTTAAAAAAAAATTGTTCATTTTTCCACGCAAGATTTTCTAAACTAAAACACTGCAACAACCACTACACATCTGACTAAAATCCTTTTTTGTGTTAGGCCACATCACAATGATACAATAAATTAATTGTAAAGATGACATTTCAATGATCTCAGCAGTGGTTATCATAGCTGCCCTGAATAATAATGCTGCAAAGATGGTAAAAACATCAGCATTTTAATGTATGATAAAGATGTGGCCTAAAACCCAAAGGAATCTGATTCAAATTAACATTGCTCATGAAAGCCTAAACTCTTATTTCATTACATAACACCTAATTTATTTAGGCCAAACACAACTAGAACACTTTCATAACTACTTATAAAAAAAAAAATTATACATAAAACTTTCTACAAATAACAACCACAATTTCAGATGGGAATTTAGAAAACACCACACATGGTATGTTCCAATCATGTACAGAACAATGTGGCAGTCTTTTGAACCAGGAACACTAAAAATGTTAGTATATGTATTTTCAATGACCATAAAAAGTACCTACTCACAAATTATCAAAATACAACGCATTCATTCAAAAACATTATGCAAGATCTTAATATACTTTATCATTTAAACAAAAGTCACAGAACTGATTCCGTAGATATATACTGGTGCCCCAAATCTCTCTTTAAAAAGTGACACCAGAAAGAAATTTAAAAAATAGTTAGGGGATCAATATTTTTAAAAAAAATTCAAGCACAATGTACAACAATTATGATACAATACTTAATCCCGACTATTCCATGGACTAAATTACTTGTGAGAGGCATTAATAATCAGTCAGTTCGATGTTCCTTAGATAATTCAATTGATTCCTATCAAAATGATCCAGAAAAATCCACAGTCTGAGTAAATAGCTTCATACTGGCCATTTACAGATAACTAATAAGCACAACTGCTTAAATTTAAAATAACTGAACATTTTAGTCTTTCAGACTACTATAATATTAGTAATACAAACTGAACTAGTAACAGAAGCAAATATCTTTATCTTGTGCACAACATTGCGACAAGCTGTGCTGCATGCAGTGCAGTGTTGCAGTTTGCATTGTTGGCTGGCGTGTTGCAAGTCATCAGTTCAGATCAAACTGTTAGCGATTATTTGTTATGTTGTATTTATCATTTCCGGAAAGTTCTCAAAATTTCTTATGTTTGTAATATTTATACATTCTAGACTATTTGATGTTTGTACAAATTACAAAAAACTCTTTCCAGGAAGTCAGTTCTCTTTTGGCTGTACGTCGTCGTCTGTAATAATTGTGCCTTCAGGCTAAGGGTACTACTTCACTGATGGCCCTTCTTTCTGATTTGGATTTGATTCTGGTTAAATGTGACACTGTCTGTTGGAGCTACCACGCACTTTAAAAGTTCTCCATCAATGTGGTTCCAATTATGCAACCTAAAAGCCGTTGGCTACATGGGCAGGAACCAAAATACAAGCAATGCATTGCTTCCAAGGCCTGTATGCTCGGGTAACTAATGTATTTCAAAATAGCAAAAATTCAGCTTGTGATGGGTCAAAGGTGAGTGGTTGATGCTACGAGGAAAATAGTCCCAAAACATCAGTTACAGATCAAATGCTACTGGATAACAATATGTTAATGTGACCATTTATTTATGTATTTTGTTTTCAGATGTAAATCTTGTACAAAATGTGTTGTACGTGTAAAAAAGGAGAGAGAAGCTGTAAAATGTCAATATTAACAGTAGCCAGCAATGTGGACACTCCGTGACTGTAAAGTTTCAATGGCACCACAGAAGCTGGCCGCAATACGATTCTCCGACAGCCATTTACTACAATGAAACTTTTGTTAAAAAAGTTACAATGATGCCGTTCATCTGTCGATCTTTAATGGTTCCTAAGTTTTTTAGTACAGAATTAATGTCAGATGTGTAGAGATTTTAGTCCAATGCTGACGGGATAATTGAGTACCAGATGGGCAAATCACCTTATAATGTGGTTTAAAGTTATAATAGAAAACTGATCAGGTCAGGTCATTAATTTACAGGGTAATAAATCAACTGAATTTTCATTAATTACTAATTGAAGCAATCTGTGCAGGGAAGGGAAATTTATGTTGAGAAAACCTTTAGTGGTCACAGACTGATCATTTCTTCTTTATCAACTCGAATCAGAGAGATTTTGGTCAGAAGCATCACCAACTGATTGCCAGTGTGGGTTTGGCTTGAGTTGTTTTGGGGGAGGAGACCAGACAGCAAGGTCATCAGTCTCATCGGATTAGGGAAGGATCGGGAAGGAAGTCGGCCATCCCCTTTGAAAGGAACTATCGTGGCATTTGCCTTGAGTGATTTAGGGAAATCATGTAAAACCTAAATCAGGATGACTGGACACGGGATGGAACTGTTGTCCTCCCGAATACGAGTCCAGTGTGCTAACCACTGTGCCACCTAGCTCCGTAATTGCCAGTGTGTAGTAGTTTTGCCTGTGCAGAGTCTCATCTATTGAGAATGATGTCTGCTAGTTGATACGGGAACAATTTTGATAAGTCACCTTGAGCACTAGACTCAAGAGTAGATCTGATAGTGTATCGGTGATTACAGTTGAGGCAGCAGACAGTTTTGAGTTGCTGACAGACAGTTTTATATCCCAGCCAAAAATTTTATTGAATTCTCCACTTTTATATGTGGTCTTGCAGAACTGTTAAAAACCAAAGTACAGCTTTGTTAGACACTTGTTTCACACTCTGGAACGAGTTTCCACTTATTCTCGAAACCTATAATTCGGAGTATTAGTTTGATTAAAAGACAATGCCTGAAGAAGTTGACAATTGTATCACAGTTGTTAATTGGCATGGACCAAGTGGTAACAGCATTAATAACTGTTTTAGAGGCAAGACCAATCTAGGACTGTGTCAAATACTGGCACCCTGTTTGTAGTGGTTGAGAGAAACTAGAGAAACAAATTCCATCTTGATACAATACAAAATTAAAGTTATGATTATCCTGCTAATAAAATGATATTCACAAACATGAGATCACATCTTTAAAAAATTCATGGGGATATTTTTAATACAAAGCAAGAGGAATGATAGCTATTTCACCGATAAAAATCCAATACCTACGAATGAGGTTTTAATTCTAAACAGAAAGAAAAAGTAAGGACATGAATATGCAGTCAGATAGATGTGATTACAGAAAAAATATAAGAAAAATACAGGCCTTCTTCTGTTATGAAACATAGAAGCAATAACAGAGATGTAAGGACTCCCTGGTCAGAGATACTAGTGCTAGCTAGTGCTAAATTTATTAGGACACTCTTCCGATTTTGTAGTGGTAATTAATTCTTCCCTTTACAAGTTTGTTGTATTGTAATGTTGAAGAAAATCTCTGCCACCAGTCTAATGCACCATGAAGAATGGGCTCAGCCAACTTGGATTTACACCGCAGCCATCAAATGAAAGCCTAGCTACTGACCAACGCAGGTAAATCAACTCCTTCAACTATTATGCTCTGCTAAAAAACATATTTGGAATACAGAGAACTGCGTGCCAGTATATTTCCACTGTAGATTTCCTGTACACTTACACTACTGCAGAGAGAGAAGAGGAGATTTTGATGACTGCTATGCTGCCTGACATCAACCATTCTAACAGTTCTGACAGTCAGCACAAGACAATTACAATAGACCTGTGGGATGAAGCCCACTCCCATATGCTAGATAATGTCACTTCCCAACATGCTGTACCACATCCGTGTCCTGAGGTACCAGCCACAAGCATGGCCCTCAAATTCAGGGAAGCTTAGTGATGCAATCACCTATCGAGTTGAGGTCACCGCAGATGCAAATCCTCCTTGGATGGCAGCCACCAAGATGTCAGGAAACCTCACTGATATCATCAGCAGCAAACAAGTCCAGGCATTAGTCAACGCAGGAGTTTCCTTTCCTGTAATGTGGATCATATCATCACCAACTAAAGAAGACTATAGTCAATTATACAAAAACTATGTGCTAAAGTTACAAATGGGAAATATGTTCAGCTGATAGGAACATATTATAGGTATCCGATCCCAGACTCCTATAGTTGTCAAGAGAGAGCCGTTGGGATGTGGTAGTGAGTTCCTAGTTATGCTTTTAGGCGCCAAGAAAACATCATTAACTAACTCATTTACTACGCAGTAATACAGGATTGTCTTCCAAAGTGCCATGCCACACCCCTGCTAGCAGAGTAGGGCCTCGTCAGTGGCAGAAGGCCAACTTTCGCTCATCTCACAGTATCACCAGAACAGCGAAGCATCAGGTGGCAGCAGCTGCATCACAGACGGCTATTGCCTGCAGAATCTGGTGGCCTCCAGCTCTGCGTATCCATCTCCAAAGTGCTTTTGTGAATGTCGAAGATTTGCACTCACGAGTCTCTCCCAAGGCCCACTTGAAGTACTCACTGGCTCATAAAGAGAGTTGGCTCTCTGGCGCCGTTTAGGAAACAGGAGCCAACAGCATTGGGTCCTGCCAGAAGAATGGGATGAGCAGCAGCAGTGACCGCCCACTTGAAGACGGATGACGGACGGTGTCCAGTTCACGAAAGTCGAGCTTGCAGCAGACATCCAGAGCAATAGTGGCCTCTGCGCCCCATAGTGCAGCCTTGGATGTTAGTAGTACGGCTGGCAGCAACAGCAGCAGTGTCCTTCCAGTCGAAGTTTTAGTTCCACAGACGATCGGAGACTGCTAGGCAAGCCGAAGGTCAACCTACATAGCCTCCCCTCTCATTGGTTATACGGAACTGATACAAAGGCTGAGACTATGTACTGGGCAATGTTTTGAGACTATTTGCTAGGCAGTCAGCAATCAGCATTCAGCAGTTAGACATTTGTTAAGAAGCGTTGCAGTGGTGGGGATGGGTATGATGGCACATATCCTGTTTTTTTCTTTGCTGTCATCTCTCCTACTGACTTCAGACTTTTGCAACTTCACCTTTCAGAGGCTCTTTTCTGCTGGCTGAATACTTAAAGTTGTGCTGTACTTAGCCTTCCTTATGAAACTCTTCTCTGTCACTAGTATGGCGATATCTCTCAGCTTCCATGATATAATTATGCTTCGCTTGCAGAGTTGGGTGCCAAGTCCTTCACCGTGCTGTGACAGCTTCCACGTTTACCGCAACTCACTTAGCCATTTTCCCCTAGCTGGCAGTCTATTGGTCACTGACACAGGTAGTCTGCCTTCCAGGAGCTGCCAAGGCAAAATTTGGACAAACTTTTAGTGCCCATCGGGGATACTATCCTGAGGCATAACAATATAACTCCAAAAGTTACTACTAATGACTGAACACAGACAGCCCTTAAAACCTGTTATTTTAACAGAATTTAGTTGTTGTGTTATTCCTGGGAGGGAATTCTTTGAGGCACCACAAGCAGTCATAGGCTGTGGAAGATCAGAGCTCCAAATTGATAAATGTATTCCAACACACACAGATGACAATTATTGCTCTGTACAATTGTTTGCCACTGTAGACAATGTTATGCTGCAGTCATCAATAAGATGCATTTCAATTGTCAATCTATATGCTAATTTACACTGTGAAGCTTTTGTCACCTGCAAAAGCTACTCAGGCTCACAAAAGAAATCTGCATGCTAGTGGTTATTATAAGCATCGTAGCTGGCCAAGGAGAACTTTGAATCACTAACTGTCATAAGTAGTGCATAGGAGCAGCCAAACCAGTCCAGGAAGGGTAGCTTAGGGCCACTGACAAAGAATCTTGTGCCACTATCACTGCAGTCTACGCAGGGGAGGAACCTACTACTGAACTGCCAAAAGGATCCAACCTCACAAAGGAACAATGTCAGTGAGTGCTAATCATTCTGCGCCATTTTTGGACACACTCAAATCTGGAGGAGAGAAAAGACAGACCAAACACCCCATGGTAAAACACAATATTAACACTGGGGATCGTTCATGAATTAGCCAGAGCACTCATATTGCATTTCATTGGTTAAATGATGCATAATATGGGAGAATGTGAAGAGGATGCTGCAAGTTGAAAGCAACGAACCTTCAGAGTGTCATTGGCCCTCTGCCAGGGTCCCAAGGAAGGCACGTGTGTTAAAAAAAAGAAGGTCAACCCTCTGCTGCACACTGATGACACCCTAGACTGCATGAAAGTAGCAAAGTAACTCTCAACTAAGGCCAGGCAGGCAGGCTGTTGACAAGTCGGGGTGGATGAGGCTGACAAGGGAAAAGGCTGCCTTCACAAGTCCTTATGGAATCTATGAATTCAAAGTTATACTGTTTGGAATCTGAAAAAGTGCTTCTTCATTGGCGAAGAAATAAAAATCTTGGGGCATCTAGCAAATGGTGATGGAGTTCATCCCAAGCCAGACAAAATAATCAGAGCAATCACAAATTTCCTGACTCCTTAGCAGATTTGTGATGTGCGGAGTTTTCTAGATATGTGCTCGTACTACTAGTGATACATAATGGACTTCTGCACCAATCTATGTCCCTTGTAATTACAACTGCAGGAAGATGTTGAATTTTCCTGGGACAAGGCACAAGCAAGCTCTTTCTTCATTTTTAAGGTGGTGCTGTCAAGTCCTAGCATTTTATGACAAGACAGTACTTCACACCAGTGCTAGAAGTTATGGGGTGAGTACAATTCTAGTACAAATTCAGGAACATGCTGAAGAAACGATAGCTAATTCTTCCGGAGCATGCTATAAGTCTAATAGGAGATACTCTATAGCTGAAAACAAGCATCTTGCAGTTGTTTTGGAATTGATACATTCTGGTAGTACTGATTTCAAACCATTCAATGTTGACACACACCACCATTCTCTATATTGGCTGGCTGGTCTGAAATAGCCAATGGACCAGCTGCTGAGATGGGGACTGAGGCTTCAGGAGTACAGCATCACACTGATATACAAGAAAAGGGTTATAGGGTTGTAAGGAAATCTGACTGCCTTTCAAAGAATCCATTGGCAGAGTACACCAACCTGGGCAAAATCTCAGCTATCGCTGCATTAAACTACATTGCTGCTAAACAGAGGGAAGATCCAGCATTGCTGAAAACCATAGAAGCCTTGAGGAATGAGGAATCAACCAAAGGAGATTTCCAATTAATAAATACAACCCTTTATAAGAGGAAATACGATATGATGGGGCATAAATGGTTGCTCATCATCCCTGTTCGTCTACAGCTAGCTATCCTGAAGTTTTTTCACAATGTTCCAACACCTAGTCACCTGGAATTCATGAAGATTCTAGACAGAATTAACGCAGCTATTATTGCATTAACCATTAGACCACAGGTGGGCAACTGACGGCCTACACGCCACGTCTGGCATGTGATTGGTTTCAATCCAGTCTGTGGAAGAAATTCCTAGTGAAGCTAGAATGAACATCTCCTAAAAAAAACCACCACACACGAGGGTTTTGACACATAATTTGTTAGTGTTTCATTTCAGAAAGGGGTGCAATTAATATCTTATTTCTACCAAACTGGAATAGACCTACTGTGGAGGTTTCCAAAGTTAACAAATGAGAATCAATGGATCACAGTTTGCACTAAATATTTCATCCGCTACGCTGTCACCAAAGCTGGACCAACTGCCAAAGCTCCAGAAATTTTAGGTTCCTTGTAGAAGACATCATTTTGAACGATGAAGCACCCCCTTGTGATGGTCTCTGACTAGTGACAAGTTTTCCAGTCAAGACTTCTATCAGAAGTAATTTCACATGGTGACATCATCCACAGGACATCAACTGCCTAGCATCCATAAACAAATGTCTCACAGCACACTTTAATAATATGTTGTCAGATATGGTGCAATATATGTTGATGTCTAACAGAGAGATTGGTATGCACTGCTGGTCAAGACAGTCACATTTAACACAGTAAAGCAAGACATTACACGCCTTACGCTATTTGTTTTACACCACAGTCATGAGGTTGCAATGCTAATGGATACACTGTGTCCATTTCAGCCGGATATACTGTGTCCATTTCAGCCAGACGATGCTGAGGATGGCTACATAAAACACCTAATCACCAGGAATGAAGAAGTAAACCACCAGGAATGAAGAAGTAAACTGAGAGCACTATAATAGCAAGCTCAGACCAGTGAGATACACGCTGCATGACATGGCACAAATTTGAATGCCTGTGCAAAATGTGGGACTTGGAAAAGCTTTTAAAGAACTGCTTTGGGCAGTGTCATATCTTTTAGTCATTTTGCAACATCACATATGAATTTGAAGACTATGACCCTTCATCAAGAAACAAAAGTACAGAGGTGTCATTCATTTTCTCCACATGAAGCACTACTACAGGCTGCAGGCACAGGTCATTAAAATAAAGGCTTCTCGTTCAATGAAAGGGAGAGGATACCTACAATGCTCATCACAGTGAAGATAACATGATATCATGATCAGAACCCAAGAATCTGCCAGTGCTGCCATATAGGGAACCATTGACAAGATATAGATCCAAGGTGCTGTAGTTGGCTCCAATGAAAACTTCTGAAACAGCGGGTTGCTGATTCTCCAAGAGAGGGAGCAATGCTGCAAGTTGTGCTGCATGCTGTGTGAGATGGTGGTTAGTGTCACTGGCTGGCACGCTACCAGTTGCCAGTTCAAATCTGATCACCAAATATTATTTCTTACTTAATATTTATCATTCCCGCAAGATTCTTGAAATTTCTTATTTGTAATATTTGCATATTCTGGAATATTAGCTGTTTGTATAGATTGCAGCACTCTCCCTTCAGGTGGTCAGTTTTTTCTAGCTGTACAGTGATGTTCGTAATATATGTAGTTTCAGTGTTAAGTGTCGTACTACACTGATGATACTGCATTGAGATTCGGATTTGGTTCTGGTGACAGTATGATATTCGCTTTAAATTAAAAATTTAGCTCTAGAATTGAAGTAGTTGCCCAGAAGGAAAAATTTTATTTCTAATAAAAACTCTGCTTTGCCTCAGTTAGAGATTGAATATTATTGTAGGAATGATCAAAGATCTTTCTGACAAGATATTTATGAGCTACTACACCTCCACTAATACAAAATGAATAATATTTTTCTTCTTGAAGAAGCAATTCATTATTTTCATTTGTTTTCATTCGTGAGAAATTAATTACAGTAGGTTTCCTTAGTACCGTCAATGGGGTGATTTTGGACGGTTTTGTCGTTAATTTGATCATAACTTTTGTATATATTGGTGGATTAAATTGATTGTTGTGTAAGTGGTAGGGTATATGTGTAACAAATAAAATATCCCAGAACCAGAAAGTGTATGTGAAGGCATATTTATCTGAGGCAGTTAAATAAAGTGTCTGAAGTCACCCCATGGATTTTTAATACTGAGACTGTTCGTCAATTATTCACCTAGGGATACAACTGATGCAAAATAAAAGTTGTGGGAAGTGATAAAAGCAATCTTGCGCTTAAAATAACTGGCTAATGGACGTTAAAATAAGTAACTGTTTGTTTCTATGCAGTGCAAAGAGCAAATAAGCCATACTGTCCGAATTCGCTCTGGTGTCCAAAATCACCCCGTTTGACATACACACAATTTGTGAAGGTGCAGTAAGAACATTAAACTCGACAAAGAGATGCGCACCAGATGACCAAGTGAGCACGAAGTCAGTGTTCACTTCTGTGTAATAAATACTTTTTAGTGATGAATTACTCCTTAACAATATGACATCAGATCATATACTGTAGAAATATGTAAAATTTATTGAGATGTGAATTTCTTTGCTTCCAAAATAATTATAGTATTTATAGTCTGCAATGGTGATATGGATGATACGGACTGGAGAAATCCTGCAGCAGGCATAAAACATACTGAAAAAATACTAACACAGCTGCATATTAGCTGGTGTTTTGAATAACATACTTACATGATTTTTTGGATTTCCAGTGAAACACACACAAAGCATAATAAATAGAATGTTGTTGCATAAAACGCACATTTCACTAACCCAGTTACAAGTACACAGCTTCTAGTTCTTCAAAATAAGGATAAATTTTAAAAACACCTAATGTTTAGCAAGGTAGATCAGAAATTAAAAAGCAAGTGTTAAATGGAATTATTCCCCATGAGAAAAAACATGGTTGCAGGCTTTTCCAAGAAAGGAGGAATATCCAACTTTTTCTAAGCAAATATGTTTAGGAGTTTACTAGATAAACTGGGGTTTAACACCCATCTATAGCAAGATCATTAAATACATAACAAACCTCAATTAGGGCAAAGATGGGGAAGGAAATCAGCTATTTTCTTTCCAAAAGAATGATTCAAGAATATACTTTAATCAGTTTAGGGAAACCACAGAAAATTCAAAACTGCTTAGCCAGATGAGCATTTGAATGCTAATACTTTTGAACCCACATCCAGTGCCTTAATCACTGTATCACATCAATCATTGTGACAGTTTTAAGATTTCATAATTATGTGCTAGACACAGGCAAAATTACAGATGGTTCCCAATGAAAATGAGTGCAATAGCTCTACGGGTAAAATTAAAAATTACGATAGAAAGTGCACACATGCAAAAAAATCGGTACTTATTGTGATAATACTTGCCTGGCATATTAAATTATTAAAAACAATGATAAAATAAGAAGAAATAAGAAGTTTGAACACTGAAAAATACAAAGATAAATGTGTGTGTGTGTGTGTGTGTGTGTGTGTGTGTGTGTGTGGGCGCGCGCGCGTGCGCAGCATCAACTACAAACACTGAATATATGCAAGAAAATGGGATGTCCTCCCACGGCTATTGTGAAAAAAGTGCTGATAAAGGAATAATGTGTCTAGAATACGAAACAGTTTACAACTATGTGTGTGCAAATGTTAAGTCAAAACCAAAAGACTTGGTTCTGTTTGAATTGCTGTAAAGAAGAAATGCACGAAAAAGTAAACAGCAAAGACACTAAAGACGATATTATAGTGTTTCTATTACATGAAATTCATGGGTTAAAGCTAAAAAATGAATTTCAACAACAAAAACACTAGTGTGATAAATATTGTCAAAAATGCCAGAAAACTGTGAGAAGTGGTGTTGAGTGCATGGAATGCGGAAACATATTCGATTTTCAATGTGGGAAAGCAGATACCTCAATAAAGGGACAACAGATAACCATAAAAATCTGTAACTATGATGAATGTAGGTCAAAAACTATTAGTCTTAAAATATGTACCATACCCTATTATAATGGACCTGAAGATAATGAAACTCACACAAACACATCTGAAGCCAAACACAAGAAACAGAACAACATGGATTGTGGCACAAAAAGCGCACACGCATAATATCATCTAATACAAACCACATCAAAAGATCTTGCGGCAACCCACGTTAGACGATGCCTGCTTTGAAATTGAGTAAAACAAACAAAATAACAAATGCAACAGATAAAGAACAAGATGGAACACAGAGTCAAGAAATACCAAGAGAAAAAAAACAACACACATCAGAATCTACTCTGATGATTTTGGAAGAGAGGTTGCTACAAAAACAAAGACCCTGACAACTAAAAAAAAAAAATAAATAAATAAATAAAAAATAATAATAATAGAAGGCATAGCGAAACCCAGAGCAAGATTCAACCAGATCCTCACCAAAATTGAAGACTGAAGTACTCTGTCAAAGAGTGACTTTCTAGTTCTTATAGGAGGTTCCAATGATGTATACCATAATGAAACAGCTGCAGCAACAACAGCACTGAAGACAACACTGGGCAAGTTAACATATTATTTAAATTACCTCATCGCTATGATTTAATTGAATCATCATGTGTAAATAGAGAAATAACCAAAGCTAACTAGTATTTTGAAACATTCTGCAAACAGTTTAAAAACGTAATTCTTTTAGATATTAAGGAATGTCTTATGTGTAACCATCAGCCCTTTGACAATTGTAACTGCTCGAGAACTTGTAATACCAAGCCATAGTCAAGGCCTAAGAGGATTAGGAAAACCACTGCTGGCCCAAAAAATACTTAGTGTGGTAAATAATAAATTATCTTGTAACAGCAATTTAGAACATACATATCAAAACTCACAACCAAATCAGGGAAATGTATAAGGCTGAACACGCTTGAAATGTGTCAGACTTGGTCGAAACAAAGAGCTTCAGAATGCAATACAAAAAACACACTTGAAGTAAATAATCACACTAAGCCCAATGTATGCAATGTACCACCTTGCAACAAAAATGAACTACTTTTGTTACATATAAATGTACAAGCCCTAAGAAACAAAGTAGTGAACTGTAGAAGTGGCTGCAGGAAATTAAGTGTGGCAGTCTCTTTGTGAATGAACATTGGATTAAAAGTGCAGAAATAAGCTTATTTGTACCAATTGGCTATTTACTGGCAACAAGCTATTGTAGACCAACAAAAATTTGAAACTAAAATATTCAATCATAGACCTCACAAGCCTGTCTGTTGAAGCATCTGCCTTGGTTATACACACTCAGAAACTCATTACTGCAACAGTTTACCGACCACCAGCTTCTGATAATGAGATATTTGCAGAAAACTCTCTGAATTACACTCACTGACTGCCAAATGTAAGGAATATAAGACATTTATCACAGGAGACATGAATATAGATTTAAGAGTAAAGAGAAAAACTGTGGTACACATCCTAATATCTTAAGATCAATGAATTACTACAGCTTAAATGAAAAACTGACCAGAATGGAGGCATGCCTTGACAGTATAATTAGCAATGTTTGAGGAATCAAGTACAGTGGGATACCATCAAATTAGGACTATCTGACCATGATGGGATATGGCTCAAAATTGGAAATCTGACACTTGATGATACCAGGATGACACTGAGTTCTCAAGGAAGAGATCACTAAAATAATGAGAAATGTATTGAGTAGAACAGAATGGGCTGGAATACTAACCATCTGCAAAGATATAAATTAAAGCTTTTCTGCATTCATATCCAATATAAAAAATACATTGGACAGTAACTGACATCTAATTACTAAGAGATGTAACCCTAGCAATATGCATAAACCACAGTATACAAAAAAGTGGTACATCCCACACCTCAATAAAATCAGAATCCCTTTACTCATGCTGAAGGGCAAAATTGAAAGCAGTCAAGAAAACAAGAATAGATATATAAACTTAAGAAAAATATACAAATCTGAAATTAAAGCAGCAAAAATGAAAGCAAATGGAAGAGTATATTTTAAATTCTAAAAACAAATGTAAAGCTGCCTGGAACATAGTTAAAAGTGAGATAAACGTGGAAAAGGAAGAAATCAGCAACCCAATTAATTGCAACACTCTCAATGAACACTTCATAAATTCAGTAAATGCCCACATACCAAAAAGTGATGATTTAACTGATACGGAAGCTTTTCTTTTGCAAACACAGAATAAAACAGATGAAAGATTTAACTGGTGTAGAATATCTGCTGCAGATACAAATAACTCTGAAAACAAGCTTAACAACTCTAGAACAGAAGACTACTATGGATTCAGTACCTTTGTAATAAAGACTATAATCAAGGAAAGCAGAACTCCGATGGAAGGTGCCACGAAATTCTAGTTCATTTTCAGCCAAGTGTCTGGATACTTTGGATCACATATTGTATTAAGCCTGCAAAAATGTCTTATATGTTGATGATATGACCATGATCTCCACAGGTGAGAGTATGCAAGAGGTGGTAAACAAAAATAATGAAGTTTCTGAAAAATGTAGGATGTGGTGTGTTGCTTACTAGTTATGCATAAACAACACAAAAACAGAGGAAATTTATTTTAATCTGAAGGTACAGAAGGAAGAGAATCATAGTGTCAAACTATTGGGACTGAAATAGACCAAAGGCTCTCATGGGATGACCTTATAAGCTATCCAACAGGCAACATTGCCGATGTGATATTCCTGCGGTATAAACTAAGATATTCTCTCAGTAAAAGTTTATTGATGCTTTGCTACTACGCATTTTTTCAGTCACAGCTACAATATGGGATTGTGTTATGGGGTAATTCAACAAGTACAAACTATGTATTCAAACAACAGGAAAAAAGCAGATGTATACAAGGACTGGGTCCAAAAGAAACCTGTAAGGAGCACTTCAGCCTATTAAATATAATGACCCTTCCAAACTTCTATACAGGGTTATTACAAATGATTGAAGCGATTTCACAGCTCTACAATAACTTTATTATTTGAGATATTTTCACAATGCTTTGCACACACATACAAAAACTCAAAAAGTTTTTTTAGGCATTCACAAATGTTCGATATGTGCCCCTTTAGTGATTCGGCAGACATCAAGCCGATAATAAAGTTCCTCCCACACTCGGCGCAGCATGTCCCCATCAATAAGTTCGAAAGCATCGTTGATGCAAGCTCACAGTTCTGGCACGTTTCTTGGTAGAGGAGGTTTAAACACTGAATCTTTCACATAACCCCACAGAAAGAAATCACATGAGGTTAAGTCGGGAGAGCATGGAAGCCATGACATGAATTGCTGATCATGATCTCCACCACGACCAATCCATCGGTTTTCCAATCTCCTGTTCAAGAAATGCCGAACATCATGATGGAAGTGCGGTGGAGCACCATCCAGTTGAAAGATGAAGTCGGCGCTGTCGGTCTCCAGTTGTGGCATGAGCCAATTTTCAAGCATGTCCAGATACATGTGTCCTGTAACGTTTTTTTCGCAGAAGAAAAAGGGGCCGTAAACTTTAAACCGTGAGATTGCACAAAACACATTAACTTTTAGTGAATTGCGAATTTGCTGCATGAATTCGTGAGGATTCTCTACCGCCCAGATTCGCACATTGTGTCTGTTCACTTCACCATTAAGAAAAAATGTTGCTTCATCACTGAAAACAAGTTTCGCACTGAACGCATCCTCTCCGTGAGCTGTTGCAGCCGCGTTGAAAATTCAAAGCGTTTGACTTTGTCATCAGGTGTCAGGGCTTGTAGCAATTGTAAACGGTAAGGCTTCTGCTTTAGCCTTTTCTGTAAGATTTTCCAAACCGTCGGCTGTGGTACGTTTAGCTCCCTGCTTGCTTTATTTGTTGACTTCCGCAGGCTACGCGTGAAACTTGCCCGCACGCGTTCAACTGTTTCTTCGCTCACTGCAGGCCGACCCGTTGATTTCCCCCTACAGAGGCATCCAGAAGCTTTAAACTGCGCATACCATCGCCGAATGGAGTTAGCAGTTGGTGGATCTTTGTTGAACTTCATCCTGAAGTGTCGTTGCACTGTTATGACTGACTGATGTGAGTGCATTTCAAGCACGACATACGCTTTCTCGGCTCCTGTCGCCATTTTGTCTCACTGCGCTCTCGAGCGCTCTGGTGGCAGAAACCTGAAGTGCGGCTTCAGCTGAACAAAACTTTATGAGTTTTTCTACGTATCTGTAGTGTGTCGTGACCATATGTCAATGAATGGAGCTACAGTGAATTTATGAAATCGCTTCAATCATTTGTAATAGCCCTGTATGTACAACTGCGTAAAAGAAAATATATGACAATTTACACAGAGAATGAATTTACATTTGCACAGCACGAGAAACAACTGCATGCTTGATATACCATATTCTAGGCTGTCACTGACACACAACAGTCACAAACACCTAAGTCTAAAGTTACAAAATAAACTGCTACAATCAGTCAAAACCCTCACCTTCTTTAAATTTAAGGAGGTATTAGACATACGGTTAAAAATAAAGCATACTATTCAACTGAAGAATGTCTTGGAGGTAATTTGTAAGGAGTGTATAAAGAATGAAATATGTAACTATCATCAACTAAATGTGTAAAACTGTGTAATTAATTCCTGAATGAAATAAACGAAGAAATAGTGTAACTATCATTAACTAAATGTGTAAAACTGTATAATTAATTCTTGAATGTAAACCATGTAATTATTATTAATGAAATCTTCTGAATAGCAAGAAGTTTATGTACTTATGTGTATATGTAAATATTGGTAACAACTATACTTTTACGAATATGTAAAATGTATTTTGACAAAGCCAATTGCATGGTAAACATGCTGAATGGCTAATAAAAAAACATATAACATAGAAAACACTAACTGTATGTGTGTGTGTGTGTGTGTGTGTGTGTGTGTGTGTGTATAAAGAAATTTAAATCATTAAAGCTTACCGGCATGATGACAATACCTTCTGGTACAATATCTTCTTGTCTGTAGACTGTATAGTAATAATGAACTGATTGGCATGAACTAATGCATATTCGTAAACACCTGGCTTAAGTTGGTATCTACAAAATTCTCCCTTAAAGCCACGACCAATTGTTCCACAGCCAATGCCACCCAAAGGTACTCCTACAACAGTAAAAAGGAGCAACTGAAATAAAAACTGACACTCAGGCAACAGCATCTGCAGCTTTCCAGCAACAATACTGAAAAGTTCCAGGTAGCATGAAAAAATACTGAGAGAGAGAGAGAGAGAGAGAGAGAGAGAGAGAGAGAGACCCTATCTGATGGTCAAGAGCACATTCCCTTTCTTTATCATGCACCTGTCTGCAAGTTGTCCCTTCCGTCCTCCCAATCATTATCAACGTGAATACTGAAAGCCATTCAAAAATCCCAAGCCCTGTTTCTCCACATCTTGTCAGTCTGTCCAAATAAATATTATAGATAAATAACAATTTTTACACTTTAGATGGCCTGTACATTTTATACACAAATTCTTCCTCCAATACAAACTACATCACCTCCATCCTACACAGATCTGTTTTAGTGATTAAGTCATCAGCTGTTAACTAACTAGGATGTCAATCTGTAGTTTTGTGGGTTCACCCTTTTATGTTTCTTACATATTTGACATACATGCATTCTTTTTCCACTCAGCGAGAGATTCACAAAAGCGCAAGTTAAGTATGGGGTCATCGTCAAAGAGTACACTCTGTGAAACCGAATTTGGGTTCCATCTGGACCAGTGACTTACTTGTTTCAACTCTTTCAGCTGTTCTTCATTGCAATCCTCCAGCACAAATTATTACATTACATATCTTTATCCTCTTCCTTTCCTGCCATGTCTAGCCCCCATAGGAACCAGTCTCTTCTTTTAACGCACTGACAGCCATGAGGCCACCAGCAGCCACACCAAAGCCTCTTGCCTGACACAATCCACCTATCAGCAGCCGCAGCAGAGACTCACACCTACGACCATGTGCCTGGCCTGGCCAGGCAAGGAAACATCCATCACTATGTGTGTGACAGTCAAAGTGTTAAACTTCATTCACACTGTGTGTGTGTGTGTGTGTGTGTGTGTGTGTGTGTGTGTGTGTGTGTTTGTGAGGGGGGGGGGGGGGGGGGAAATTGCACATGCACTCATTTAAATAACTTATCTGCTGTCTGCTGCTCAATAGCTTAACTTCAGACTTCAAGATTTTCCGATTTTCTTTGTTCACTGTGTTGTTATTACTCTGCTCTGGCTCTTTCAGTATCATGCAAGCATATCGCCAAGTATTTCTGCATTAATTATTTCATTAGTACCAGCCAAACGCGGGCAAGCACTTTAATTGAAGAGTAACCTTTTTTTTTTTTCCCAAATGAAGGAAGCACCTGCACTTAATGTTCTCATATTACCTCTTATTTTACATACTTACCAGGACAAATTTAGTCTATATAATTTCTATTAATAACTCCTGTACCAAGCTGTGTGATTCTGTATATGTGGAATCGGAGCATATTTTGAATTTGATCACTGAAAATTACAGAATATTCTTTTGAATGAACGAAGAGAGCATCAAATATCTTTCACAAGTTTTACCTAATGATCTCAACATGTTACATTACAGTGTAATGTCTTTGAATAATATTTCAGATTTTTCTGAACACCTGTTTTCTTTATTTCTGCAGCTTTGTGAATTTCTGTCTTGAGAGCTCATAAATACATCTGTTCATATTCTTCCTTGTTTTCGCTATTTACCTCTTTCTTCAGGAGTGTGATATTGCAATTACTCCCATTTTTATTCATTTACTTTGTTCTCTCATTAGTCAAATATATAGATTTTGGAGGGATCACACACCTTACCTTTTTTTCTTTCTTAATAGAGTCAAATTTCATTCTAAAAATAACAGGTCTCCTTTTAAATAAAAACCAGCAATGATGAGGCCATTCCCCAAATGTGAAACCCCTAATGCATTTTCTGAATACATTACTGGAGCACACTACTCCAGTGCATGAAACAAATTACTTTATGTCTCCATTACATTTGAAATGTCAATAACTGCACAATAATATAACAAGTAGCACTTACCTGAAAAAGTTTTTGGGCAAAGAAGCCAATCTCAACTAAATAACAACTAACAAGAAAGAGTGTTCCTATCCATTGTAATTTTCTTTTCTCTGTGTATTTTCTATGACTTCTCTAACAAATTTCTGTAATTAACACAAAAAATAGATGTGGTTTAGCAATGTTTGTTCCTACATAAACCTTACTGGTTTGTCACGTGGGACCATTTATTTCCTTAATGGTCAACTTACAGGAACATAATATCTATCAGTTGCACACAACAACAACCTGTATAAACCATTTGCCTCACGCACCATTCAGCAGTGAGGAAACAATGACAGCCATCAAAGAAATGAAAGCAGGCAAGGCATCTGGTTTTGACAGCATCCATTCATAATTCCTAATTCGCAGTAGGATGCATGTAAAAAATGGCTAGCAGCTTTCTTTATGATATTCTCCAAACTGGTAACATACCCTGTGATTTGAAAAGAGCAAAAATCTTTGCTCTTAGCCACCTTAAAACCAGGTAAACCAAATGACAAACCACAAAGATATCGACCTACCGCTTTAATTATATACTATATAAAAATTTTCGAAAGAATATTGTATAACAGAATCAGCCACATAATTTTCCAAAGCTTGCCTGCTAAACAGGCAGGATTTTGCCGAAACTGGAGCTGCACCAACCAGATTCTCTGACTGATAACTTATATTGAAGCAGTATTCCAAAAACACACAGAACACTTCAATTTTGTGTATAGATCTCACAGTAGCCACATTACTGCATAGACATAAGGGGTTACATTCAAACATTTAAGTCATACCATGTCTTAAAACTGGAAACCTCATCACTGCTATGTTAAGTAAAAGAAGCTTCCAACGGGTAACAAGATGAGCCCTCTAACAAAGTTTAATAAAGGCCTTCCACAAGAATCAGTGCTAGACCCTCTTCTGTTTTCCCTGTATATAGCAGACATGACTGAGACAAATAGTGGAATAAGTGCTGACTCAATGTACAAATGGGGATTAACAATATCGCCCAGCTGTGACTGTGGTGCAGAATGGCATATTTTTCAGTGCATCATATGTACGTACCCAAATCGATCCAGAGGAGTTCCTGTTAGCAACCAAGGCATCAGTTGTGTATGGCCAGCAGTTGGATATAAGCCTCTGACCTGTGCTTTGTAAATATTGTAATTTTAATCAATTTATAATCATAAATTTCTTCCCTATGTGTTAAATATATTTATGTGTGTTATTAAAGAAAATCCATTTCCTTATGTGGTGTGATCCTAGGCACATGCTAAATAAATAAATATTCTCCTAGACACAACACCTGACTCCTAAAAGCTGGATGCTACTCAGCATTTTTCGCAAGTGTACTCTTGCTGTTGTAAAAGTCATTCTACAGTTTAAGACTCTTTAGAAGTCAAACAATGATTTCTTATTGCTAAAGAGACCTTTCTATCCTCCTCAGGAAACACTCACTATCATACCTTTAAGGGAGTAATGTCAGACTTACAACAATAACTCTTACAGGAGCAACAGGATAGCAAAAGTAATAAACATAACATGACATGACATAAACATGATATCAGAATGCACCAAAGGACAGTGAGTGCGCAATTCAGTAACATTACAAAAGGGTGAAGTATGCACCACTGGGTATACAGAAAAAAGAGCTGTGTTGCATGCAATGGAACAAACATTGTGCAGCCACGACTTGCCATATAATTGAAGGGTTGAGTGGGTGATACACACATAAGCAAGCCTGAAAATGTTGCTAAACTGCTGTCAGAAAAAGTTTTCTTCGGACCCAATTTGTGCAGAATACACATACAGTGCTGTAGCTATGCAGGTAGTTAGGGGTGTGTGTGTGTGTGTGTGTGTGTGTGTGTGTGTGTGTGTGTGTGTAGCAATGTTTGTCAGTCTACATGTTGAGTTGTTACTTTTGCTCCTTTCATAATTTATATTCCACTACGGGCTTTCTGCATCATTCATTACTTAAGCGCCAGACTACAGATTCAAAAGTGTGATCTTTCATCCACAGTCAGTCCTATGAATTGTATCCATCATTCTTTCACCTCTGCCACTGTTACAACAGTCATGAAAAAGAGCGAGCTGCAGGGTGGTCTAGAGTCGAAGTTAAGCTATTGGTCCCACTATAACTGGCTGAGTAACTCAGTTATGACATCAGAGAAATGCAATGACATACCATCTCTTTTAACATCATGGTGTTCAAACCGGTCTTTGGATTAATGACAGATTTATCTTCAAAGATTTTCCATTGCCATATTTACACTGCACTGCCCCAATTAGCCCAAAGTTCAAAACACAATGAAAATATAGCACTAAATAATGCACTGCTGACCACAGTTCTACCAAATGTTCGTATTTTGATAATCACAGGAGCTGAAGAATATATTTACCACTTCTTCCATTAAACATGCTTTTAAGTAATTATTTTGTGAAATTTTTGTATATTTATTTTCAATATAGTCTTGTGAGCCAGTCAATATTGCTCAAAATGCAAATAAAGCAAACTAACCATATATCTGTCTTCCTGTCACCATCTTCAGGTAGTCCATAAGAGGTTTCCTCTGAGCTCTATATATCTTCATGACATACCAAAGATAACTGAAAATAAAAAGGGTATGAAGTTAAATAATGGCATAAAATGAATTATGTAATACTACAAATCAACTGTAAGGAACCAATTACATCCTCTGCTTTCCTCTTTGTCATCATCTTATCATAATGTTGGTGTCCATCAAAAATAATTAAAAACTAATTTTCTGCTATTCTTTCAGACCTCTGCAATACAGAGGAGTCCTTGTAGGCACCACCGACCCAGCAGAGATCATTACATACGCTCAACTACTCAATTCACCCACTCAGCCATTGAAGGAATGTTAACAACTAGCTATTACCAGTTTGTTTTCTGTCTGATATACAACAAACATCAAAAAATTTCCAGATGGAGTTGCTAGTTAATAACACCTTTCTTACCTTTAGCAGAATTTTGGTGAGATTAGTTTTCTACTGGCTGGTTACTAACATTGACTAGCTCACTGACTTAATTTTGCCGTCTCGCCAAGAGTACATAATTACAGGCTATGTACTACATTCTGTTCAATTTGTTACTTAGTACTTTCCAAGATTTATTAAGTTTTTATGTTTACTGCCAGGAAAGTGATGACAGAGGAGTCAAAGAACACCACCACCTTCAATTGCGATATTCACATATGACAAGGACTTAACAATGGCTGTATATCTGAAAGCACTACTACAACAACAGACAAATGGAAAGAACAATATGTGGAAGAACATAAGAAGTGCCAAGGCCAGATGTAACATCTACTACTGTAGCACACAATTGGCTACACCTGTCCCTCCACCACAATTCACAGCAGTGGATCAAGCACCTCCTATGTATTCAGCATTCCATCCAGTAAAAGATGACAGGTGAAGGTACAAGTAGCTAATACAGCACTTCAAAACAGATAAAATAATGGACTCACTGAGGCATCATGATTATTTTTCTCTCCTGAGATGACCCAAAAGGGCTTCAAGAAGTGCTGTAGAGAAATTCTGCAGTACTGGTAACAGTGTCAACAAAATTTCAAGAAGTGTTATACTTTCAGAAATTGATTTTAAGTTTCCAGCATATGCGTAAGTGAGCATATCATTCATGGGTAGCAGATCTCCTAGACATTTCACTGTAGTTCAAAACTGTTATATCAGAAAGCCTGGTAAGAGATATTAGAAGCAAAAGACCCATGACTGGAAGAAGTGCTTAAAAGACCTCCAGTATTTGAGTTAGCAAAGTCATTTAACAGTAAGTTAAAAAAACAAACTGAAATTGGAACAATGATTCAATGTGATCACACCAAGCCTCACCACCACCACCACCACCACCACCACCACCACCACCCTTGTTAATTTTAGTCAGAAGAACAACAGGAACAGAATCTGGTTCATCATAGCACTGCAGAACAAACAGTCTGATTCCACTGACTGTAGAAACAAGCATGAGCTTCAAGGTACAAAAAAGCTCTGTCCTCGGTCTAGACTGTTTTCAGAGTAAGTCATGTGAGGCAAGATTTTCCATTTATCATCTCAGTATGTCACTCCTGTCACAAACATGGTTACACACCAAATCTCTGAAGGGTCAAGTTATTGAGTCGACAATCAACTGAGTTATTGTCATACACTCTTCTTCGTAAAAAGAGCTGCATGCATGACATGGCAGATTGTGATCATTGTAGGCAGGCAGGTAGATTGTACCACACATAAGGAATGGTTACATTTTCGACTCTGAAGGAGCAATATTTATTGCACTAGATGGCCATAAAATCTGTGTGTTAGTATGGCTTGAGACTCCTGTGGTTGTGAATACAAGTGTCCAGACATCACGGCATCAAGTTGTACAGGTCTTGGATATCATCCTGTGATACCCCATCCCATGCCACTTGCAACTCAGCTTGCAGTTCCCACACATTGGTTGAATGACATGGCATATTCCATAGCACCCCATACATTCTTGATCAGGGAGAGATCAGGCGACATGACTGGCTGTAACAGAGTATCCACAACTGCAAGGCAAACTCTGGAGGTGCAGTGATACAAGGATGAGCATTTTCCTGTTGGAACTGGGCATATGCATTCATGAATGGCAGAGCCACCAGTTGCCTGACCTCCTCCATGTGCCGTGTGGCTGTCAAGGATCCCTTTAGCAACACTAATGGTCAATGAGCATCTTACGATGTCACTTCCATACCATCACACTAGGCTGGCAGGATGTGTGATGGCAGACCAATAACTGCTCTTCATGACACTCTCCACAGTGCTTCCAGACACAGACCCAGTAGTTGTCCCCTCCCAGGCACAAGTGAACTCATCACTAAAGATGACTCGGTGTAAATCTGCAGACCCCATGTCTGTCACTGTTGACAACAGGCTAGATGAGCACAATGCATAATGATTCATGGGTGAGAGTGACAGGTTCTGTAATGGCTGGTGTGCAGAGAGCCCTGAATCATAAAACTGTCTGCTTGTGGTACTAGCACATGTGGGATGTTGCACAGAAGGCAGGACAGCCCACTGAATAGCCTCTATCCTTGCTGTTGGATCTGTTCAAGCACCGTGGACAATACATTTATCCTCCCTCCTTGTGGTGCTGGCCAGATGTCTAGATTCTACATATCACATATTCATGCCATTCATGCCTTCCGGAATCCATTGCTACCAAAAATGGGCAATGGTGGTGTCCATATGACCAGTGTGGTGCACAACACGAAATATGACCACCCAAACTCCTGCAGCACCTCTGAAACTCATCTAGCTGGGCAACTCACTAATCAGTAACAAACATGTCACTTAGGAATAGTGACAAGTGCAGGTGGTGATACCCACTGGCCAGCATTGCTGTTTGAGAGTCATCTTACATCAACTGGTAGACACAGCATCATGGTCCCACTCTCATGCTCCTTGAGTGCACAGCTGACCATGCAAAAATAATCAATGGCATAGCTGATAGTGTTTACCACACACACACAGTTTGGTGGATCATTCGGGCCTTCTTTTTTGATGATCAGTGTACATCACAAAGATATAGTGACGAACAGCACATTATATCATGGTAACCACAGATCGCAAACACTTACTGTAACACTTTGAATTAATCAATAGAAAGTGTGAATCCAAGAATATGTAGCAACATTAACCAATGCAGATTCATACCACGATTACAGTTGTTGTCAGAAGTGACAAAGCAGCACTTTAAATCATTTAGTAAACAAACAATTCCTATCAAAGGAATGTTTGTGACCAAGGTCATGTACAAGCAAATGACTCAAAATATCAAATTTTTAGTAGTGGTACAAAATGAAAGTTAGCTTGTCAACTTGTTACTGGACAAAAAATATTCGCCTTATGGAGAGGTACATCTACACTTGTCCTAAACATGCAGCAACTTCACCAGCCAGCTCTGATAGCCAATTCCTTCACCTGGCCCACTCTCAGAAAGTCCTTGTAGCATATTCATGCAGAGTTTGTTATGTCCTAATCAAATTTCTAACCATCAAGAGTATGTCACTTACAACTGCAACTTATAATGGGCTAAATTCAGTGTTACACCTCCAGACCAACAGGTAGGCAGAATAGATAGTGCAGTGGTAAAAACAGCGAGAGATAAAAATAGTGGAACAGATTCCTACAAAAACTTCGCTGAATCTATTCTTCTGTATATATTGCACTATGTCACGAAAAGACAAAAGTCTCACTAAGATACTCCATGGGAGCCAACTGTCAACCTTGCAGCATATCCAAAATTCCTATCAAACACATGCAGCGCTCCCCAATTGTTGTTTGGCACTCTGGGCACACACTTTTGAAAAAGTAGCATGCTAGACAAAAGGCGACCAATGTCCGATGATGTACACTACAGCCATCACAGAGGGTGCTCTTCAGTGTCATTGAATCTGTAACCACGGTGATGGCGATGGTGATAGTGATGACCCAACAACCTAGGGTGATCGCTACCAGAAAATGCACTGTTGGACATCTCATGGCTTTCTGCTAGAATATACTGCGAACAGTGTGGGGAAAGCAGCCTCATTTCACCATTGGAGATATTATCTCCCATGAGTTGGTTCACAACTGGTACATGCTGTCAATAGGAAAAGTTTATTGGGTGGTCCTTAGGATGACTCCCATAACTGTGTCCACTTAAAAAGCAGACGCAGATGATATATCCATTCAAATGCTATCACCCATGACAACGTTCAAGAACATGATACAGCACTGTTTTTGTTGGGATCTCTTCCACTAATTTTATCACTTGCTGTTTTCGTCTCTGCACCATCCATTCCACCTACCCATTGCACTGGAAGTTAACACTGAATTATCAGGGTACAAAGTTATCTGTTCCCCACTGGCCATCAAATACTTGTGCTTCTCATAAGGAGGGATTCTGTGTTCAATAATAATGCTTATAATGACAATGAACCTCAGATGCCTTATTCATGAAGACACCTTCAAGAGACACCTCGCTGCTAACAGCAGTACCACTGCTGACTAAATGGAAGCATGACATTGCTGGGCCATACATCTCACTCTCTCATGTGGTTAATGACCACAGCAGGCAAATATCAGCAGCTCAGTTTTCTGCCTGTGAATGCTGTGGACATCAAACACTTGCCAGACAGATCCATTAGTTACCAACACTCACTATCTTTGAACCACCATTGGTCTTCTGCTGGGAATGTTTTGTACAAGCTCTTTACTTACCTTGGCTCAGCTCACCAGAGGTAAAATTTAATTGGCTATGCACCATTTACTGTGACTATTCCATGTTGTTTGTGCCTTGGCAAATCTAGTAAATGTTATAGTAGTTCTGACAAATATCATAAACAGTCTTTTAAATGGGATTTAATTACTTTACATTACAAAACTTTGATAAAATAATAATGGAAAAATTGATATTGGAAATAAATTACATCCTTTTTCAAATTTATATCAGGATCAACTGTTGAGCCTCAAGGAATATTAATCATTGGATTCTGTTGCGAACAACAAATAAAAAAATTATATAACACATTCAATTTAATTTAAGTATGGAGACTTTGCTGGCTTTTCTAACATTAACACTTTTGAGTGCCTTCACAGCCAATTTTTGCTTGTTTTTTTATGTATGCATGCAGAAGTTAGCACGTGCAAAGTGGACAATGGGGAACTCATCTGTTGGACAATAAGACTGAATAGTGAGCAACTTATATTATTCTAAAATACAAGCATGTTACTCTGAGTACATGCCTGGATGGAACTTCAGCCAGTTTCCCCAATAACCTAGTCACAGTCAGTCATCTCCAAACAGCCAAGCTTATCCTTCCACTTTGTGCTATGGTAACTATGCGATGTGGAGAGTACCTATGGTTATCAACAGTGGGGAGGATTTCATGAAGGATGGACCCACTCCACCAAGAGTGTCTTTCCGCCGTCCACCTAACCTTCGTAACCTGTTGGTTCATCCCTATGAAATACCCAGACCACCTTCCCTACCCTCTGGCTCCTACCCTTGTAATCGCCCCTGGTGTAAAACCTTTCCCATGCACCCTCCCACCACCACCTACTCCAGTCCTGTAACCTGGAAGGTGTACACGATCAAAGGCAGAGCCACGTGTGAAAGCACCCATGTGATTTACCAACTGACCTGCCTACACTGCGAAGCCTTCTATGTGGGAATGACCAGCAACAAACTGTCAATTCGCATGAACGGACACAGGCAGGCAGACAGTGTTTGTTGGTAATGAGGATCACCCTGTGTGTGTGTGTGTGTGTGTGTGTGTGTGTGTGTGTGTGTGTGTGTGTGTGTGAGAGAGAGAGAGAGAGAGAGAGAGAGAGAGAGTGCGCACAAGTGTATACCAATCCTTTTTTTCCCCTAAGGTAAGTCTTCCTGCTCCCGGGATTGGAACGACTCCTTACCCTCTCCCTTAAAACCCACATCCTTTCATCTTTCCCTCTCCTCCTCTCCTTCCTGATGAAGCAACCTTGGGTTGCGAAAGCTTGAGATTATATATATATACAAAGATGATGAGACAAACAAAAGTGCTGGCAGGTCGATAGACACACAAACAAACACAAACATACACACAAAATTCAAGCTTTCGCAACAAATGGGTGCTTCATCAGGGAAGAGGGAAGGAGAGGGAAAGACGAAAGGATGTGGGTTTTAAGGGAGAGGGTAAGGAGTCATTCCAATCCCGAGAGTGGAAAGACTTACCTTAGGGGGAAAAAGGACAGGTATACACTCGCGCGCGCGCACACACACACACACACACACACATCCATCCGCACATACACAGACACAAGCAGACATTTGTAAAGGCCTTTTAATTTGGGTTGGTAGACAACGATGTGCATAAAGGTTAGTTGGTTGTGTTGCCACCAAAACACGTTAAAGGGTGGAGAAATTCGGGAAAATTTCGAAAAAACTACGTGTAAATTTATTAAAAGGCGTGGTTTTGTCGTGGCAGATTATGAGAATGAGGCTAACAATTGTCTGAAGAAGAAATAATGACGTTAAAACCTGTGGGAAGCGGCTAAAAATGATCAATGATGTGGGAAAAACGGAAATGGAAATAAAGCGAAAGTTATTAGAACTAGCCGAAATGATTGTTTAATAGGTGAAAGGAACTGTTTGTGAACTAGAAACGGTGGATTTTATAGCAGTGGTAGTGTTGAAAGCGGAAAGAAAAAACAAAAAAAATTTTTTTTTGGTTATGGTTTGGAAGTGGGTAACGTATTATTGAGCATATATAGGCGGGATAAAACTGTATAGCAGATTACGGTAAAAAGGAGAAGGTGAATACAAAGTGAACCTACTGGCAAAAACAGAAAGAGAAAATAAGACGACAGGAAAGATTTCGAAATGCAACAGTGACAATAAAAAACGTGATTGTTGGGTTCAAATTAATGATATGAATATAATAGAGGGAAACATTCCACGCGGGAAAAATATATTTAAAAACAAAGATGATGTGACTTACCATACGAAAGTGCTGGCAGGTCGATAGAAACACAAACAAACACATACATACACACAAAATTCTAGCTTTCGCAACCAATGGTTGCTTCGTCAGGAAAGAGGGAAGGAGAGGGAAAGACGAAAGGATGTGGGTTTTAAGGGAGAGGGTAAGGAGTCATTCCAAACCTGGGAGCAGAAAGACTTAGCTTAGGGGGAAAAAGGACAGGTATACACTCGCACACACACACATTTCCATCCGCACATACACAGACACAAGCAGACATTTGTAAAAATTCACAAACCCAATCATCCCGGCCGCCCCATTGTAGCTGGTTACCAAGCCCCCACAGAACGTATCTCTGCCTACGTAGATCAACACCTTCAACCCATTACATGCAGTCTCCCACCCTTCATCAAAGACACCAACCACTTTCTCGAACGCCTGGAATCCTTACCCAGTCTGTTACCCCCGGAAACCATCCTTGTAACCACTGATGCCACCTCCTTATACACAAATATCCCGCACGTCCAGGGCCTCGCTGCGATGGAGCAGTTCCTTTCAAGCCGATCACCTGCCACCCTACCTAAAACCTCTTTCCTCATTACCCACAACTTCTTCACTTTTGAAGGCCAGACATACCAACAATTAAAAGGAACAGCCATGGGTACCAGGATGGGCCCCTCGTACGCCAACCTATTCATGGGTCGCTTAGAGGAAGCCTTCTTGGTTACCCAGGCCTGCACAACCCAAAGTTTGGTACAGATTTATTGATGACATCTTCATGATCTGGACTCACAGTGAAGAAGAACTCCAGAATTTCCTCTCCAACCCCAACTCCTTTGGTTCCATCAGATTCACCTGGTCCTACTCCAAATCCCATGCCACTTTCCTTGACATTGACCTCCACCTGTCCAATGGCCAGCTTCACACATCCGTCCACATCAAACCGAACCAACAAGCAACAGTACCTCCATTATGACAGCTGCCACCCATTCCACATCAAACGGTCCCTTCCCTACAGCCTAGGTCTTCGTGGCAAACGAATCTGCTCCAGTCCGGAATCCCTGAACCATTACACCAACAACCTGACAACAGCTTTCGCATCCCGCAACTACCCTCCCGACCTGGTACAGAAGCAAATAACCAGAGCCACTCCCTCATCCTCTCAAACCCAGAAACTCCCACAGAAGAACCACGAAAGTGCCCCACTTGTGACAGGATACTTTCCGGGACTGGATCAGACTCTGAATGTGGCTCTCCAGCAGGGATACGACTTCCTCAAATCCTGCCCTGAAATGAGATCCATCTTTCATGAAATCCTCCCCACTCCACCAAGAGTGTCTTTCCGCCGTCCACCTAACCTTCGTAACCTCTTAGTTCATCCCTATGAAATCCCCAAACCTTCTTCCCTACCCTCTGGCTCCTACCCTTGTAACCGCCCCCGGTGTAAAACCTGTCCCATGCACCCTACCACCACCACCTACTCCAGTCCTGTAACCTCGAAGGTGTACACGATCAAAGGCAGAGCCACATGTTAAAGCACCCACGTGATTTACCAACTGACCTGCCTACACTGTGACGCATTCTATGTGGGAATGACCAGCAACAAACTGTCCATTCGCATGAATGGACACAGGCAGACGGTGTTTGTTGGTCATGAGGATCACCCTGTGGCTAAACATGCCTTGGTGCACAACCAGCACATCTTGGCACAGTGTTACACCGTCCGGGTTATCTGGATACTTCCCACTAACACCAACCTATCTGAACTCCGGAGATGGGAACTTGCTCTTCAATATATCCTCTCTTCCCGTTATCCACCAGGCCTCAATCTCCGCTAATTTCAAGTTGCCGCCACTCATACCTCACCTGTCATTCAACAACATCTTTGCCTCTGCACTTCCACCTCGACTGACATCTCTGCCCAAACTCTTTGCCTTTTAATATGTCTGCTTGTGTCTGTATATGTGTGTGGATGGATATATATATATATATATGTGTGTGTGTGTGTGTGTGTGTGTGTGTGTGTGTGCGAGCGAGTGTATACCCGTCCTTTTTTCCCCCTAAGGTAAGTCTTTCCGCTCCCGGGATTGGAATGACTCCTTACCCTCTCCCTTAAAACCCACTTCCTTTCGTCTTTCCCTCTCCTTCCCTCTTTCCTGATGAGGCAACAGTTTGTTGCGAAAGCTTGAATTTTGTGTGTTTGTTTGTGTTTGTTTGTGTGTCTATCGACCTGCCAGCACTTTAGTTTGGTAAGTCACATCATCTTTGTTTTTTTTATATATATATATATATATATATATATATATATATATATATATATACGAACAGGATACAAAAAGCATTGTAATATAATAATACAACTCACCAAAATCATGTGAGTGTCTAAAGTCATGATATAATTACTAAGTAATTAAAGAATGCAGTCAATCAAATTGTTTGCAGCAAACATTTTATGAAGTTTTGATGCCAAAACCAATTTATTTGAACATACTAATTCTATTAAACGTGTTGCCATTATCTGTCAAACTAAGTGTTGTGATTAATCTCAACAAAGTTCATAGACTTCAACTGTACGTTCAATTGTCTATAGTTCAAACAACACACAGAAAGCTTTTGAAATCATTGCATGTCATATAAGCACCAGTGGTGGTAAAAACAGGGCTCAGTTAGTCTTGCACCACCCTTAGGTCAGTTTTACATCAGTCCTGGATGAGATTTTGTGACAGTAAATCTGTATATGTATTTGTAGAAATAAATAAATGAAAGAACAAATCCACTGTGTTGCCTGCATCATTTACTACTTAGTGCATCACAAAAACTGTCTTGATAATGCTAGGTGTGGATACCAGATAAATTTCAAAAAGGAAAGAATATTTATTTTTGGAGAGCTACACCACCCATTCAATAAAGTATACAAAACTGTTCCCAGAAGCATCAAAACATTTTAATGTCTATGAAAAATCTGAAACTGAAATCCAGTCTCTGATGAAAACAGTCAATCCTCAACAATAACATCAGCATGGAATGAAGCTTGGCCCACAGCACTGGCATTAAAGATTATCAAAAATCTCGGAAAGTGTAGGTACCAAAATTCTAAATGGATAAACTATAAAATGCCACCAGACAGAAGCACACAAATACCTAGGTATTTTGCCATTGGACATCATGCATGATCATGTAAAAAGTATGGTCAGCAAATGGTACACACAAAGAGTCAGGAAAATTTTGAAAGACAAACAATGTTGGCAATACCATCAAGGCATTCAAATATATGGGTCATACCTATCATGAGATACAGCCATTGTGAACTGGACCAAGTGGAGTTGGATAATCTTGACTAGAAAGTGAAAAAACTTATGACATTCTCAGAATAGCAGACAGTAGAGGATTCTTGCAAGTGAGGTAGATGAAGAAGAAGAGAAACATGCACTGGCAGACTAGGTGAAAGAAGTGTGAAGAGTCAGCTCCAATTAAAGTAAATAACAGCAAGCTCCTAGAAGTACAAAATCAATCAATACCAAAAAGCTGCACTCCAATGCCAGACTGATGTCCTGCACAGTAAATCGCTGCGTGAGCAGTGTTTGGACAAGATTGAAGGCAGAATATATAAAGAAAAGACCTGGTATTGGTTGGCCAATGGAACCCTACAGACAAAAACTGAATACTTGGTTTTTGCTACACAAGAACAAGCCATGAGAATCAATGCCTCCAAAGCCAGAATCAAGAAATCAGCAAAAGACCCAAAGTGCAAAGAAGCTGACACAACAATTGGCCATACCTTCAGCTGTTGCAAAAAGAATGACAAGCAAAGGCACTATGATGTAGCATGAATGATCCACCGGAAATTACACCAAATTACCATCAGCTGGTGGTAACGAACTGGTGGAACCCTAAGCCAGAAAAAGTTGTTGGAAATGAACATGCCAAATTACTGTGGGACTACTCATCTCAGTGTATCGAATGTTGGAACACCATATACCAGACACCACAACTGTGGAGAAAAAGAATTGTGGATCACTAAGATTGGCAACCCAGATGCAGGAAAATCAATGAGAAACAAAGACTATGGTAAAACCAGTGAAAGTGGTCCCACTGGTTCTCAGCTCACTGGGAGCAGTGCCAAAAGATGATAGAGGGTACTTTACAACTACTGGTATTGACAAAATATTCATCTGCCAACTACAGAGAAAGCCATTTTACCGGGATTTGCATGAATCATCTGCCAATATATCCTGTAGCCCTAGACCTTTGGATGTATCCGGATTAGTGACAAAATATGAAATCCAGCATAGTAAACTTATTTGCTGTTTGAACTGTTATAAACAGTATGTATAATAATAATTATAATAACAATTGTTGTTGTTGTGGTCTACAGTCCTGAGACAGGATTGATGCAGCTCTCCATGCTACTCTATCCTGTGCAAGCTTCTTCATCACCCAGTACTTACTGCAAATTATGTCCTTCTGAATCTGCTTAGTGTATTCATCTCTTGGTCTCCCTCTACGCTGCCTTCCAATGCTAAATTTGTGATCCCTTGATGCCTCAGAACATGCCCTCCCAACTGGTCTCTTCTTCTTGTCAAGTTGTGCCACAAACTCCTTTTCTCCCCTATTCTATTCAATACCTCCTCATTAGTTACGTGATCTGCCCATCTAATCTTCAGCATTCTTCTGAAACACCACATTTCCAAAGCTTCTATTCTCTTCCTGTCCAAACTATTTATCGTCCATGTTTCACTTCCATACATGGCTACACTCCATACAAATTCTTTCAGAAACGACTTCCTGACACTTAAATCTATACTCGATGTTAACAAATTCCTCTTCTTCAGAAACACTTTCCTTGCCATTGCCAGTCAACATTTTATATCCTCTCTACTTCGACCATCATCAGTTATTTTGCTCCACAAATAGCAAAACTCCTTTACTACTTTAAGTGTCTCATTTCCTAATCTAATTCCCTCAGCATCATCCAATTTAATTAGACTACATTCCATGATCCTCGTTTTGGTTTTGTTGATGTTCATCTTATATCCTCCTTTCAAGACACTGTCCATTCTGTTCAACTGCTCTTCCAAGTCCTTAACTGTGTCTGACAGATTTAAAATGTCGTTGGCGAACCTCAAAGTTTTTATTTCTTCTCCATGGATTTTAATACCTACTCTGAATTTTTCTTTTGTTTCCTTTACTGCTTGCTCAATATACAGATTGAATAACATCGGGGGTAGGCTACAACCCTGTCTCACTCCCTTCCCAACCACTGCTTCCCTTTCATGCGCCTCGACTCTTACAACTGCCATCTGGTTTCTGTACAAATTGTAAATAGCCTTTCGCTCCCTGTATTTTACCCCTGCCACCTTTAGAATTCGAAAGAGAGTATTCCAGTCAACATTGTCAAAAGCTTTCTCTAAGTCTACAAATGCTAGAAACGTAGGTTTGCCTTTCCTTAATCTTTCTTCTAAGATAAGTCGTAAGGTCAGTATTGCCTCACGTGTTCCAACATTTCTACGGAATCCAAACTGATCTTCCCCGAGGTCGGCTTCTACAAGTTTATCCATTCGTCTGTAAATAATTCGCATTAGTATTTTTGCAGCTGTGACTTATTAAACTGATAGTTCAGTAATTTTCACATCTGTCAACACCTGCTTTCTTTGGGATTGGAATTATTATATTCTTCTTGAAGTCTGAGGGTATTTCGCCTGTCTCGTACATCTTGCTCACCAGATGGTAGAGTTTTGTCAGGACTGGCTCTCCCAAGGCCGTCAGTAGTTCTAATGGAATGTTGTCTACTCCCGGGGCCTTGTTTCAACTCAGGTCTTTCAGTGCTCTGTCAAACTCTTCACGCAGTATCGTATCTCCCATTTCATCTTCATCTACATCCTCTTCCATTTCCATAATATTGTCCTCAAGTACATCGACATTGTATAGACCCTCTATATACTCCTTCCACCTTTCTGCTTTCCCTTCTTTGCTTAGAACAGGGTTCCATCTGAGCTCTTGATATTCATACAAGTGATTCTCTTTTCTCGAAAGGTCTCTTTAATTTTCCTGTAAGCAGTATTTATGTTACCCCTAGTGAGATAAGCCTCTACATCCTTACATTTGTACTTCAGCCATCCCTGCTTAGCGGTTTTGCACTTCCTTTTGATCTCATTTTTAAGACATTTGTATTCTTTTTTGCCTGCTCCATTTACTGCATTTTTATATTTTCTCCTTTCATCCATTAAATTCAATATTTCTTCTGTTACCCAGGATTTCTACTAGCCCTTGTCTTTTTACCTACTTGATCGTCTGCTGCCTTCACTACTTCATCCCTCAGAGCTACCCATTCTTCTTCTACTGTATTTCTTTCCCCCATTCCTGTCAATTGTTCCCTTATGCTCTCCCTGAAACTCTCTACAACCTCTGGTTTAGTCAGTTTATCTCCTTAATTTCCCACCTTTTTGCAGTTTCTTCAGTTTTAATCTACAGTTCATAACCAACAGATTGTGGCCAGAGTCCACATCTGCCCCTGGAAATGACTTACAATTTAAAACCTGGTTCCTAAATCTCTGTCTTACCATTAGATTAATGTGATACCTTTTTGTATCTTCAGGGTTCTTCCATGTATACAACCTTCTTTCATGATTCTTGAACCAAGTGTTAGCTATGATTAATTTATACTCTGTGCAAAATTCTACCAGACGGCTTCCTTTTTCATTTCTTACCCCCAATCCATATTCACCTACTATGTTTCCTTCTCTCCCTTTTCCTACTCTCGAATTCCAGTCACCCATGAATATTAAATTTTCGTCTCCCCTCACTACCTGAATAATTTCTTTTATCTCATCATACATTTCATCATCTGCAGAGCTAGTTTGCATATAAACTTGTACTACTGTAGTAGGCATGGGCTTCGTGTCTATCTTGGCCACAATAATACGTTCGCTATGCTGTTTGTAGTAGCTTACCCGCACTTCTATTTTTTTTATTCATTATTAAACCTACTCCTGCATTACCCCTATTTGATTTTGTATTTATAACCCTGTATTCACCTGACCAAAAGTCTAGTTCCTCTTGCCACCGAATTTCACTAATTCCCACTATATCTAACTTGAACCTATCCATTTCCCTTTTTAAATTTTCTAACCCACCTGCCCGATTAAGGGATCTGACATTCCACGCTCCGATACATAGAACGCCAGTTTTCTTACTCCTGATAACGACATCCTCTTGAGTAGTCCCTGCCTGGAGATCCGAATGGGGGACTATTTTATCTCCGGAATATTTTACCCAAGAGGACGCCATCATCATTTAACCATACAGTAAAGCTGCATGCCCTCGGGAAAAATTACAGCTGTAGTTTCCCCTTGCTTTCAGCTGTTCACAGTACCAGCACAGCAAGGCCGTTTTGGTTAGTGTTACAAGGCCAGATCAGTCAATCATCCAGACTGTTGCCCCCTGCAACTACTGAAAAGGCTGCTGCCCCTCTTCAGGAACCACATGTTTGTCTGGTCTCTCAAAAGATACCTAGAAAAACTCATGCACAGGAGGATTGTGGACCATCTCAACTTCCACAGTATCTTAAGCAAAAATCAGTTTGGTTTTCGTGCCGGTCTTTGTACTGAACAGGCAATATTCTCTTTCAGTAACCAAGTTTTGGAAGCTATTAACAAAAAAATGTCTCCAGTGGGTATTTTTTGTGATCTTACGAAAGCCTTTGACTGTGTAAACCACCAAATTCTTTGGAAAAAGGCAGAATACTATGGTTTAAGTGGTACTGTTGGCTTGTGGCTACAATCGTATCTACAGGATCGGAAGCAGACTGTAATGCTAAATGGCTCTTCTGGAGAACCTGCCTCGTCTGAATGGGGCACGATAACATGTGGTGTGCCTCCGTTTTGGGCCCACTGCTTTTCCTCATCTTTATTAATGATCTTCCTCTTTGTTCTGAGACAAACAGCAAATTTACCCTGTTTGCCGATGATACCACAATTCTAATTGACGATTTGATTGATCATGATCTCGAACAAACTACAAATACTGTTTTTAATGACATCTTAAATTGGTTCTCCTCAAATGGTCTCTCACTCAATGCAGATAAAACTCATTATATGAGGTTCCATACATCACAAAGTAATCCCGATGAAATTAACATAAAATGTAGAGATCAACCAATACAGAAAGTAGAAAATACAAAATTCTTGGCTGCTTACATAGACAGTAAATGTAATTGGTCAGTTCACATTCTTCATCTATGTAAAAAACTTAGCTCGGCAACATTTGCATTACAGGTAATTTCTTCAGTGGCTGAAGTTGACACTATTAAGGTTGCCTACTTTGGCTACTTCCACTCATTGATGCCATATGCTATTATATTCTGGGGGAACCAACCACTTGCAAAAAAAGTTTTCACCATCCAAAAAAAAGCAATCAGAATAATGTGTGGGGTCCATCAAAGACACTCTTGCAGGCACTTGTTTCGGAAGATAGGTATCCTAACAACTGCCTCACAGTATATTTTTTCCTTGCTGACCTTTGTGTGCAAAAATTATTCCATCTACCAAGACAACAGTAAATTCTATGGTTATAACACCAGAAACAAAGACAATCTACATTTCGAAATGAAATGTCTCACTCTGGTACAAAAAGGAGTTTACTACTCCAGCATTAAGCTGTTCAATGCTCTACCACTACATATCAAATGTGTTCACACAGAACTGCCAAAATTTAAACAAGTTCTCAAAGATTACCTGACAGAGAAATCTTATTATACTGTGGATGAATATCTGAAAGAAAATGTATACCATCACTAAACTTATTGTGTCTAGAAGTAGTTCAATTGATTTTATTGTGCATTTGGGCATTAGCACACTTTTTGTAACAACAGATTGGCTGTACATGTATTTACTCTTGTAGGCCTAATATCTGATTTAACTTTGTGCTCTTATCTTTAAGCTTTATTTGAAACTACTTTTTCTGTTAAATGGTTGTTATGTTATCTAGCTGACATTGTATCTGTTACTGTATTTATAGTATGTCTTACTTAAAATATGTACAATTTGCCATTGAATTGCCCTTGTATTTATTGTAAGTTTAAATTGAAATCTGTACAATTTGACACGTTCCATATCCTTGTGATGGACTCACTAACTGGATCTACGGAACAAGAAATAAATAAATAAATAAATCCACTGAGGTTGCACCTACGGTACGGCCATCTGTATCACTGAGGCATGCAAGTCTCCCCACCAACGGCAAGGTCTGTGGTTCATGGGGGGATATATACATTAATTATAATATTTTCAATAACCATACAGTCTAGTCCTACAACTCATAGCTATCCGACAAGTACATCAGAGAGAACACTGTACATGCTTCTCAATAAAGAGAAGTTTCTTTTCTAGAAGATGTGGAGTGATGGTAACCAGCACCATGTAGGCATCAATGGGCAGTAATTACCCTCACAGACAGATGAAGCTTCTGTCCACCTCTTCAGTTAACGTATATGGGTTCTTGACACTGACATTTAAAATGGCTCAGCCTTGGTCCCTAGTAATTGCAATATGTCTCTTGCTTTTCAGTGAGTATGAAAAACTTCTTCACTCTTCTCTTGACAACTTCTTATCCACATCTTTGTAGTTTTCTCTGAGACACCAGCTGCTACTGCAGTACAAGCAATGAACTAACTGTATTCCCACATGCGATCCTTAGCTCCCTGTTCAAAAAAGTCCTTACCATTACTTATTTCCAAGAGTTTATATACCTGTTAACGTAACTTGCTGGTAACACCTGACATAATCTTTTGCTGCAATGAAGCAATGGGCAAGTGGTATTTGTGTTTATTGACAGATCTTAGCAGGAAGAAAGGATGACCACATTTGTGATTACACCCAGTTGCCATCATGATGTACATTTAATTGTGACTTCATAATTATTGTTAACAAGGCAGAGGAAGAAAACTAAAGAGGAAGGTAACAATATGGAATATTTAAATTCACATTTGCTACACCTGCACATCTGAAATGAAATTCAGTTGTTCCAGTAACCAGCAATATAACACAATAAAGCCTTAACAGTCATGTCAAGTATGTGTAGCCAGATAGCCAACCAGAAACACAAACTGAATGAGTCAAACTTTTAAAAAACGCCTCTCACATTTCAAACAGTGGAAAATCAGGATGGAAAGTTGCTACTCACCATATAGCAAAGATGCCAAGACCCAGCAAGGCACAAGAAGAAGATAGTCGGAAAGTTATCTTTCAGTCAACAAGGCCTTGTTGGCCTAAATTTCTGACAGTCTTTTTGTTGTGCCTTTCTGTGACTCAGCATCTCCACTATATGGTGAGTAGCAACAATATTTTTCATTATATTGTTACCTCTCATATTTCAGCTTTAGTGACAGGTAGATAAAGTAATTCACAATAGGGTACCTCACGAAATTTCTACAACCAGGTTAGTATGTCACACAAAATGACCAATAGTTCCCGTTTATGTGTACTTTTCTTCACATATAACAAAAAGTGCTTTCTCAGCCCACATCTCACATCAGGGAAGAGATCAGAAAAATATTAAATATTTGAACTTGTCTCATAGCCTGATAAAATAAGACACAAGATTCATTTGCAAAAACAAAAGGAGTTGTCCTCTTAGCATCAAATATGATACACTCACAAAAGAAAACAGGATAAGTTTACACTGTAAACCACAAGCACCTGATATAACCATGCCTCACAAATGTGAGAAGTCATGTCAGAGGGTAGTATCCTGCACAGACGTGAAACTCAGATTTATCTTGGCAAGATGATCAGAATTTGTTAATCAATGACCACATTTATTGAATGTTACATCCATTCACACATCCTTCATGTCATAGGAAATGGCACTGTATGACATGTTTTTATTACAATGTTACAAGTAACTTATTACACAGATATCCTAAAAACAATGTATCTAATAAAATGATGAATTTTCTTCCTGTTTCTATATGAAAATATCAAATTCTGGCCACTTCACAACATCTTTTTCCATGCAGATATACACTATGCGATCAAAAGTATCCAGACACCCCCAAAAACATATGTTTTTCATATTAGGTGCACTGTGCTGCCACCTACTGCCAAGTACTCCATATCAGCTACATCAGTAATCATTATACATCGTGAGAGAGCAGAATGGAGCACTCTGTGGAACTCACGGACTTCAAACGTGGTCAGGTGATTGGGTGTCACTTGTGTTATATGGCTGTACATGAGATTTCCACACTCCTAAAAATCCCTAGGTCCACTGTTTCTGATGTGATAGTGAAGTGGAAACGTGAAGGGACACATACAGCACAAAAGCGTACAGGCCGAACTCGTCTGCTGACTGACAGAGACCACTGATAGTTGAAGAGAGTCGTAATGTGTAATAGGCAGCCTTCTATCCAGACCATCACACAGGAATTCCAAACTGCATCAGGATCCACTGCAAGTACTATGACAGTTAGGTAGGAGGTGGGAAACTTGGATTTCATGGTCAAACAGCTGCTCATAAGCCACACATCACACCGATAAATGCGAAACAATGCCTCACTTGGTGTATGGAAGGTAAATATTGGACGACTGAACAGTGGGACAACATTGTGTGGAGTGACGAATCACAGTACACAATGTGGCGATCTGATGGCAGGGTGTGGGTACGGCGAATGCCCGGTGAACATCATCTGCCAGTGTGTGCAGTGCCAACAGTAAAATTTGGAGGTGGTAGTGTTATGGTTTGGGCGTGTTTTTCATGGAGGGGGCTTGTTCCCCTTGTTGTTTTGCATGGCACTATCACAGCACAGGCCTACATTTATGTTTTAAGCACCTTCTCGCTTCCCACTGTTGAAGAGCAATTCGGGGATGGCAACTCCATCTTTCAACATGATCGAGCACCTGTTCATAATGCACAGGCTGTGGCAGAGTGGTTACATGACCTAACATCCCTGTAATGGACTGGCCTCCACAGAGTCCGGACCTGAATCCTATAGAACACCTTTTGGATGTTTTGGAATGCCAACTTCATGCCAGGCCTCACTGACTGACATCGGTACATCTCCTCAGTACAGCACTCCATGAAGAATGGGCTGCTATTCCCCAAGAAACCTTCCAGCACCTGATTGAACATATGCCTGTGAGAGTGGAAGCTGTCATCAAGGCTAAAGGTGGGCCAACCCCATACTGAATTCCAGCATTACTGATGGAGGGCGCCACGAACTTTTAAGTCATTTTCAGCCAGGTGTCCGGATACTTTTGATGACATAGTGTATCAATTGCTCAAAAACAGTTTTGAACCACCTGCAAAGTTATGTCGCTTAGATTCTAGAGGCGCATGGAATGATATAACAACTCTCATTGGACTAAAATAATAAATTTACTGTGAAGGAAAAACAAAATTATAATCAAAATAAGGGAAGTCTGTTCAAAAGAGTACATCAGTGAAATCTATATCTGCTGCTGTGTAACACTCAATACCATTTAAATATCATTTTCCACTTATGGCCATAGAAATCTTTTTCTTCTCATTGCTTCCCTATCCATCTCTCTACAGCTGTAGGTGGGAAGTGATAGCCTTTAAACAATTCATATAGGCCATGGATCTATATTACAAGAAATTTTATACCACGCTGATCCACCTTACATATTGCAAGACGCTTGAATCATCCTTAGCACGCTCTCCATGAGGTGGTGGTGATATTGCTGTTCAAGCCTGTTTCTCTCCAACAGTGACACTACGTTATCCAGTGTGTGAAAGAGGTCCTTTGATGGCACAATGCAAGCTTCAACTGGTCACAAGTTTGAACAACTGGACTCATGTCAGCATATACCACTGACCAGTCCCTGAAGTTGACTCATTCCTCCTGGAAGATGTGCTCAACCTTCTCCACCTAGCCCTCTTTCCTCAAGGGGGCACACTGTGCCTGCATATCATCTGTCACTAGAATGTTGGCTGTATGGCTGCACAATACGTCAAAGGATCCTGTTTGACATTTTACAGCCTTCATATTCCCTCAATAGCAACCACATGCAGTGGACATCAATGTATGATGTTGGCCCAAAAAATGACTGAAACATTCCCATGCTGAAGGTGTGGGACTGCATGCCTAAGATGGTTGGTTGGTTGGTTGTTTGGTGAAGGAGACCAGACAGTGAGGTCATCGGTCTCATTGGATTAAGGACGGACGGGGAAGAAAGTCGGCCGTGCCCTTCCACAGGAACCATCCCGACATTTGCCTGAAGCGATTTAGGGAAATCACGGAAAACCTAAATCAGGATGGCCGGACGCGGGATTAAAGTGTCCTCCTCCCGAATGCGAGTCCAGTGTGCTAGCCACTGCGCCACCTCGCTCGGTGGTGCCTGAGATGTGCACTGGTTCCTGGCCACCTCAAATTTCTCTTGCCCACCTTCTTTGTGCACCATGGTATTGGGAGGTTTGTACTGTTGTTCATAACAACACCTGGATAGAGTGGAGATGGCTGTATGTTTTTTTAGTTGTTTTGAGTCGACACAGGCGCGCCCCCCCCCTCCCCCTATTGACTCCAAAATGATAGTGTGTAGTTCTGTCTTTTCTCTCAGGGTTCCTACAAGTCATAATTTCCATACAGTTGGTACCAGCTGCTCATGACTGTGGGGCGACCTCTGTGAGGAACACCTTCAGTGTTTTGGGTCTCACAACAGAAGCTGAATATTTGAGTGATATCGGTGTGATGCACATAAATCTGGCGAGAACTTCCAACAATGAAAACCTTTATTGCCATAAAGTGACAGTCTAATCTTGAAATGATCCTTTGCGACATATTGACATACTGAACAGTATACACAGCCTGCACTGGCCCATTCAGTATTTGAGATCTAGCACACACTAGTCAACTGCACTTAGAATGCTGGTTTACTTTTACCTCCATAACAAAGGCAGCAGTGTTAGCAATATCTTGTGGTCAAAAGAATATCAGAAAGAACTTATCAAACACAAACTATGCATATCATGAGTATGGTGCATTGGAAGATAGATATTACAGTGTAACCACTGCAACACGTAAACCATAACACAGCAGGATCCACAAGACAATGCAAGGCCTGTCCTCAAATATAGCTCTTTTCCCTTCATCTGGAATGGGGATCCAGTAGGTAATATGTAATTCTATTTACAAATGGTAATCAAATTAAATGTCAGAATTATGTGAAGTTATTTTAAAGTGCAAGAAAAACTGGGAAAACAAATCACATGTAATATACATGATTTTGGAAACATAACCTGGTATATACAACTTCTTGTACTTATTTTATGAGCTGCTTGTGCCATTGGGACTAAAATCCACCTTCATCCTAAGCTAAAATATTGACTCTGGTAATAGTTGAACTATAGATGCTCTTCTATTGGTATCCAACTTGAGACACAACACATTGGAATTGTTGCGTTTCCTACTCCCAAGATTTTTTTTTTTTTTTTTTTTTTTGTGCTTTACATTCTACAGCTAATGCAGCTGCATAAACATATGTAATATGTACAGGAATATGTCATATTGTTATTTTAGGCAAAATCTCATTTAAATTTTTTGCTGTTATATTTTTTCTGAATCAGACAACACATCCCATTAATTAATTTAGTTGGTAATTAAGATTTCAAATAATTTAGACCCTTAAAATTTTATTTCAAGATAGGTGTTATACTCATAAATAGGGGATTTCAGAAGATGTGTAGTAATAATGTTATATTTGTATTTTTGTGAATTACTAACCTGACATATTTTTTCATAAACCAAACAACAGTGGAGTCTTAGAGTCCATGCAAAATATTAAAATCAAAACTAGCGAAATTTCAAAGCATTATGTAATTTAAGAAGTCACATAATTTTTCTTATACCTGTCTTTAAATAGTCATCCCTCCCCCAAAATAGTGTCTGCGGCCAGCAAGTAACCGGGTAACACATCTATGTTGGTTTGGATTAGTGAACACATGAAATTATGGTGGTTATGGGAAAAGCCTACTTCTGGAGATCACACAGTTAACATCATTATGTTGGTTCGTGTAAAAGTTTGCCACCAGTATTAGTACTCATAAACAAATATGTCTTTTAATATGAAGGTTCTGAAATTGCAAAATATTTTTGCTCCTTAACATCCCGTGTGAAATAGATAACATGTAACTTCAAAGCACTAGTGTTCCACCACCATTATTTACTGGACAATTATTATTCCTGGTGATATTACTAGGAATCATTTTGTGTGCACTGTTATTTTTGTGTTCTTATCACTGTATGAGTGACTGTGTGAAGTTCAGCTAAGTGCTGTGACTGTAATTAATGCTGAATTAGTTCTCATCTGGATATGTTTAAAGAGGAACAGATGCCCATCTCTTTACTTATATAAACTGTGAAACTTTAACTGGGCATCAAAGTGGGATGAGCCACTTTAAAAATTAATTGCTTGTTCAGTCTATATCATTTGGCACTACCCTTCATAACATCAGTTTTCTGAATATCTTTCCAAGATAGCAAGACATGAGATTTCAGGTTTCATCAGAACAATGTGCAGCATCTAATTACAGGTAAGGGGACCATTGCAAACAACATCATGATAACTTTGCAATTTGGGGAAAATCCTTTCTTCTGGTGAGTAAACAATGCTACTTAGCTTTCATAAATGTTAGTTTTCCCTCAAGGAGGAAAGAAGAGTAGGTTGGAGTTTGAATAAGCTTTCCTTCCTTTTCAACCTTACCCATCAATCTCAATTTTCTCCCTGGGGAAGGAACTATCAGTTACAAAAGCCAAGAATAGATTTTTGCTACTTCTCAGGGAATGCTACTGCAAATCCAATTCACAGTGCTTCAATGAATTCTTTATCAATATAGCAGAGCCTGATGTCAATGCAACAATCAGGTTATTACAACAAAGTAAATCCCTTTGGCCTTGATGAGTACTCTCAACATGTTAAAAAATTTGAAAGTTTCTATGAAGATATATAAAATGCAATCCTAGCATTAAAAAGCGAAAGCAATACTGGTTGGTGTGAAATACCCACTAAAGTTATTAAAGAAGTGCACAACAAAATTGCATACCCACTAACTCAAATAATAAATTGATGTTTTGAAGAGGGCTACTTCCCAGATGTCCAGAAATATGTCAAAGTTAAACCACTTTTCAAAAAGGAATAAAGGGAAGTCATGGGAAATTATTGTCCTATCTTGATTCCCCCAGTCATATCCAAAATGTTTGAAAAAGTTGCTGTTACTCAAATCCAAACAATCTTTGCCAAATATTCTATTGTCCTAAACAATAAATCTATTTTTCAAAAGGGGAAAAACACCACAGATGCAGAGAACAGTTTCACTGTGAAAATAAATACACCATTTGACAAGAGCAGTAATGTAGCAGGAATATTCTGCGACCTCACAAAGGCATTTGATTCTGTTAACCATGCACTGCACATTTATGAACTTGAAAACTATACCAATAGGAGCAGTGCCCTACAATGGCTTCAGTCCTAGTTATCAAACAGAACACAAAGGGTTAGCATGTCTGTAAATGGAGCAAATAATTGTTCTGAATGGAAAATAATGTCTCAGGGTGTTCCACAAAGCTTTACGCTAGGCGCAATCTTGTTTCTCTTCTACATTAATGACTTACCATTAAACATCAGCTCCCTGTCAGCTCTGTTCGCAGATGATTATTCTGTGGTAGTTGAAAATCAGGAGGCAGAAAAAAATTCTGAATCTTTGATCAGTACCTTGAGTAGCTTATAAAATTGGTTTCAGCTAAATGGGTTGAATCTAATTGTATCTAAGACTCATATAACACAGTTTGAAACCAAACAGTCAAAATTTGAGCAGATTAAGAATATTCACGACAACTGAAGTATAGAAGTTCACTCAGTCAAATTCTTAGGATTAAATCAGGATAAAAATTTGAGCTGCCAGTCACACATTGAGTACCTCGATAACAAATGAGCATATTTGGATTTGCAATGCAACACAAAAAGTAGCATATACAAGCTACTTTGAATCCATTATTAGGTACAGTATTGGTTTTTTGTGGTAACTCAACATACAAAGTGCATATATTAAAAATAAAGAAAAAATTGTTCAAAATATGTAAATCATAAGAACCAGATTAGGGTGGTTTTCATGTCCTTTCGACGAGTACGTGGTAAATGCATAAATGTTAACTATGGCAATATCATTACCAAATGCATGCAAACAGGACCAATATGCTGTTATTCTTTTCTTGGCTGCCGGTGGACAAACACCAGTACACATCCATCAGAGAATGAAGAATGTGTACAAGGCAGCATGTCTGTCGAAAACCACTATTGTGGAATGGTGTACCAAGTTCTTGCTGGTTGCGATTTGATCCAAGATGCTGGTCAATATGGGGCACCAGCCTCATCCATTACAGACAACTCACGTGGGAGACACTTGAGCATCCGCCCTATCCTAATCTCTCCCCATGCGATTATCATGCCTTCGTTCCCTTAAAAATGGCCTTGAATGGCTGATAATCCCTGTCCGATGAGAATGTGCAGTAGGCAGTTAAGGATTTTTTCCCATAGCAGGACACTGTGTTTTATACCAATCAACCTGGTGTGTCAGTGGGATGATTGCCTCAATACTCATGGTGATGACTGGCATACAGATTCCGGACTGTACAGCCTCTGAACAGAAACTTTTTGACAGTTAGATATATAAAATCTTTCGGTACACCAGACATGAATTATTTGAGGGAAACTATTTTGTTCACTCACATGACATAAGAAACGAAAGAAATTTGATGCATCCTACTCACTGCTTCATACTGTATGCCCAGGGACATCAATAAATGGGTATGAAAATTTGTAACAAATTAAAAGAAAATAAGTTAATGCAGATGAATTTAGGTTCACTTCAAAGAAAGCTATATGAGACACTGACATTGAAATATTAATACTTTTGGGCGAATTCATGCAAGATGAACTTGAAATCTGACCTGGATGCAGTTTGACATACCTCAATAAATATCATTTTAGTCTTATTATTTCTTAGTGAAAAAAAACATTGGAACTTTATCGTAAATTTTTGACATGTCTTCTGTACACACTCCAAATGGATTGAAAATGTACATCATGAGATGACTAAACCACAATTCTAAAAGTGGTTATCATCAGTACTTGGAATTTCACCTAAAAAAAAAAAAAAAAGAGAGCCCAAGAACCTGATACTTTAAGACTGAATTGACATGGCATAAAAACTGAAAGTGCAACATACAAAGATTTAAAATTTTTAAATATTGTAAACGAAATATGCACAACTCGGTGAACTCATCAAACTAAATTTACTTCAATACATATTCACTGATTTAACACAAATGAATCCCTCATACTGATATGAAACTTCCTGATGGATTAAAACTGTGTCTCACCTTGACCATGGCCATATTCAAACCACGAGTCTTGACTTTCACAGTATTCAGTCATACCTCACAAATACATTCACAAGTTCAATGCCAGTACTTAACTGCCAAAGAGTCCTCAGCAACAGTATGTACTTTGTTATGAAACTTCCTGGTGCATTAAAAATTTACATATATAACTTGTTTTATAACTTACAACATACTTGCAAGTAAGAGATGCTAAGACAGGTTTGAGTTCCTATCTGCCATTAACTTTCGATTTACCAGGAAGTTTCCAATACTGTGGTATTGGGACAATACTTACTTATCAGCGTTTCTACGTGGCTGAAGTACTGGTACAAATATTAACCTGAAGCTCTAAAACAAACCAGTTATGGACAGTAGGGGTGTGGCAATCAAGCTTTCTAAAAATCAGACTGGAGTCTCTTACAAGAAGTAGGAACAACATAAGCAGGGAAAACCAATAAAAACACACTGCAAGAAAATTTGCCAGTTGTGTACTCTGTATATTCCAGTCCATTACTACATAATGACAACTGACAGCTTACTGTTCTATGTCTAAGAAAGAAAAGACTACGGAAAAGAAATCCTCAAAATTTGTAATATTTCCCAAAACTGAGATATGTTTTAAAATTAGCTGGGACAAGATCGACTGTACTCATACTGCCTGTCTAGAAAATTCTCCTGATGTATTACCATATTCTAGCAGATTAGTTAGCCAGTTAAAAAATCTTATTTTTTCCCCGTCTCAAAATGAGGAACACAAAACTAACTAAGCTTCCACAGTGCTCCTAGCTTGTAATGGATCTTACCCACCCATGTTAACCATTCCTCAAACGCACACTGTGTCTTTCAGTGTGACCTCAATTTTAGAAATGGAGGCCTGCAAAGCTTGGTGGGTCAAATTATACTACAGAGCAGTTTAAGTGATGGCTGGAAAGTGAATGTCAGTTCATGAACCCTTCATATTTCCTCCTGTAACTAAAAATGGGAAGCTGTTTATTTAGCCTGTGATTTAAAAAAGTAATGGATTCACAATACATTTTCAACTACAGTTGCCACTCAAGCAGCTTTATAAAACAATGATGATTACCAAACAGATCCCTACTGCCAACATGTTTCATGCAGCAACAGTGGCTTGATCAAAAGATGCTCCTTGCATAGCAATCTCAAGCTGTTGTACAGTGCTATTTCTACTGTTTCATTACATTACAGTTTGATTTGCAAAAGCAAGATTCTATTTTCCCAAAACTTTCGAACTCCTGCCAACTGAGAATTACAGTGCAAGAGAATAGGGGGTGAAGTACTGCCCTTGAGCTGTGATATTTACTTGTTCCAAGTACAGTGAAATCATCCATGTCCTGAATGTTACTGCAATGGTAAAATGCAACAAATTGGTTGTACAGCATTTATTCAGGTTTATGAAAAACCACTTTTGAGGCTTACATTTCATCAATGCTTTTTCCAATAAAACAAGTAAACACAGGGACTGTCAAATGCAAGCCATCACTGATATTTCACAAAGCAATGTCCACAAGAGGCAGGAGCCCAGACCAGAAACCTTTTGGCTAGGGGTTGAGGCACCTCCTCAGTTTATGCTGCTTCCCTAAATCCATCTACATGTGCTCTAACCCTTTCCCATCACAGAGCACTTTCACTTTCCTACAATCCACCTCAGCTGAGATTGCTTCTATAACCCATTAGGTCACTAAAAGAAAACGGAGTATGTATGACTTCTCTCAAAGTATTTAGTTACAAGTTAGTGTGGAATTAATGTGTTCATCTGTCTTGATTCCGCACTTTTCCCAACTCACTTCAGATGAAAGCTGGTATTGTTCCTCTGATATACCTTGGCAATTTTTATACCATTCTTTTTGTTCATTGCTTCTGTCTTAATGTATATCTTGACCTCTTTCCACATCCCCGACGATTCTCCTCCTTGAAGGGACTGGAGGAACACAACATATGAATGAATGAAGTTATCGATTTATTCAAAATAATTAGATCACTTTGACAGATCTGCATCTACGTCTATACTCTCCAAGTCACTGTTAAGGTACCTGGCAGAGGGTACATCCCATTGTACCAGTTATTAGGGTTTCTTCCTGTTCCATTCATGTATGGAGCGCAGGAAGAATGAGTGAGTGAATGCCTCTGTGCATGCTGTAATAATTCTAAGCTTACCCTCACGCTACGTCAGCGATACGTACAGGGCTGCAGTATATTCCTTGAGTAATAATTTAAAGCTGGTTCTTGAACTTTGTTAAGAGACTTGCTAGGGATAGTTTATATCTATCTTCAAGAGTCTTCCAGTCCAGTTCCTTCAATATCACCGTGACATCCTCCCACAGATTAAACAAACCTGTGACCATCTGTGTTGTCCTTCTCTGCATATGTTAGCCCTATCTGGTAAGGACCCGACACAATTGAGCAATATTCAAGACCCCATCACATGAGTGATTTGTAAGCAATCCCCCTTTGTAGATTGATTCCACTTCCCCAGTATTCTACCAATAAACTGAAGTCTATCACCTGCTTTATCCATGACTGAACCTATGCTATCATTCCATTTCATCTTCCTACAAAATGTTGCATCCAGGTATTTGCATGAGTTGCCCGATTCCAACAGTGACTCATTGATATTTGTCATAGGACACTACATTTTTTTTTTTTCCATTTTGTGAAGTGGAAAATTTTACAGTTCTGAACATTTAAAGCAAGTTGCCAATCTCTGCACCACTTTGAAATCTTATCAAGATCAGACCATATATTTGTGCAGCTTCTCTAGATAGTATTTCACTATAGATAACTGCATCATCTGCAAAAAGCCGGACTTTACTATTAATATTGTCTGTAACATCATTAATATACAACATGAACAGCAAGGGTCCCAGCACACTTCCCTGAGGACACACTCAAAGTTACTACTTTCTGATGAAGACTCTCCATCCAAGATAACATGCTGTGTCCTCCCTACCAGTATGTCCTCAATCCAGTCACAAATTTCACTTGATACCCCATATGATTGCACTTTTGATAATAAGCGTATGTGGGGTAATGGATCAAAAGCTTTTTGGAAATCAAGAAGCATTGCATCTGCTTTGATCCAAAGCTTTCAGTATGTCATGTGAGAAATGTGTAAGCTGGGTTACACACGATCAATGTTTTCGAAATCTGTGCTGGTTGGCATTCCTTATGTCATCCCATTCAAGACACCTCATTATGTTTGAGTTCACAACATGTTCCACGATTCTACAACAAACTGATGTCAAGGATATTGGGTGGTAATGCTGTGGATCAGTTCTACTACCCTTCTTATAGATGGGTGACACTTGTGCTTTTTTCCAAAAATTGGGTGCAGTTTTTTATTTGAGGAATCTGCAACAGTTTATAGTTGGAAGAGGGCAGGAGCTTTGATCAGTTTAAATGATTTCAGAATTTTCTCAACACCACTGACACTAATACTTATTTCCTTCATCTTTCCAGTGGTAAGAGGATAAAATTGGAACAATTCCCCTGGATTTTCCTTTGTTAAGGAACATTTGAAAATGAAATTAAGCATTTCAGCTTTTGCTTCGCTACCCTCAATTTCAGTTCCTGTCTTATTCACTAGGGACTGAACACTAACTATGAAGCCCCTAACAGCCTTTACATAGGACCATAATTTCTGTGGATTTTGTGAAATAGCCTTTGACTATATTCTGCTATGGTAGTCACTGAAGACATCAAGTATTGCCTTCTTGATGCCCAAACATGTTTCATTCAGCATCTCTCTATCTACAGCCCTAAGCTTTGTTTTACATCTACTATGCAGTAATCTCTGTTGCTTTAGAAGTTTATTTACAGTGATTGTATACTATGGAGGTTCCCTCCCATTATGAACTGTTCTACTGGGTACATTTCTATCCAGTGCATGGTCAACTATTCTTTTAAATTTGAGCCAAATTTCTTCTACATGATCCTGGCCTGTGCTGAAGGTTTCATGTTCCTCATGGAGATATGACACTACAGACTTTTAATCTTGTTCACTGAACATATATATCTTTATGCTTGTTTTAGTTGTCCTTCATACTTTGGTAATCATTTTTGCCACAACCGCGTCACATTCACTCATACCAGTTTCGATATGGCATCCTCAAATAGGTCAGGTCTTTTGTTGACATTAAATCCAATATATTTCCATCATGAGTGGGGTTCCTGACTATCTGATCTACCTAGTTTTTCAGGGAATGCATTCAGTAAAGTTTCAGAGGATGTCTTATCAAACCCACCAGCAACAAAATTGTAATTTTCCCAATTAACTGTTGGATGATTAAAGTCTTCACCAATGATTACAGTATGACGGGGGAACTGACGTACAAATGAATGAAGTTTCTCTAAAGTTTTCGGTTACATCATGTGATGAGTCTGGTGGGGGGGGGGGGGGGGTCGAAGGACCCATTAATCATTTTATGCCCACCCCTGATACTGAGTATTGCCCAAACAATCTTAATCTCATATGCAGCTTCAATTTCTATCTCGATGGATTTGAGTTTCTTGTCTACTGCAACAAATATGCCACCTCCTTTTCCCATTTGCCTATCTTTTCGATATACATTCAAATTTTCCCCAAAAATCTCACTGATATCAATCTCAGGCTTCAATCAGCTTTCTGTATCTATTATTATGTGAGCCTCACTGCTTTTCATGAGCACTTCAGACTCTGGCACTTTTTTGTGAATGCTTCAGCAGTTAACCACAAGGATTTTAACACTCTCGCCTGTGGGAGGCCCTTCTTTCGGTCTTACACTGATATTTCTGCATTTCCCACAGCTATTGTTATTTGGACTGGAGAGCTGCCTAATCTAAACCCTTTCCTGTCCCTTGCTGTAATTTTGCTTAGGGGCACCGTTATTTGCCATGTGTTTGAATTGCCGACTTTTAATAGACCCCTACCCTTTTGTGTGTGTCTCCTCCTGATACCAGATAAAACATGTTTCCCCAAAACAGGTGAAGTGGATCCCACTGGCTCAGTTTCAGTTTCAAGCTTGTGGGTTAGGGGGTTGGTACACTGCCCCGAGTCCTCCCTGGTTCCTGTCCATGTTGTAGAAGACGCCTAGATCTATCACTGACACACCACTTGCTGTCAAGTGGAAGAGTAATGACACATCCCATACTTTCTGCAGAATAGACAGGATCAACAGGAGAGGATAGTAGTTGAGGTACCTCTGATACAAGTATCACAGGTACACAACTCTAGAGAGCTCTTCCAACACACCGATTCACAGCAGCTGCCAATCATTTGACAGTATTCGGGGTGATTTCCAGCTGCTTATGAACATCAACCAACTCACTTCTTGTTCGAGAACAGCATTCATGGTAGGGCTCCATTTTGATTGGTGGAATGTATCATAAAGCAGTGAACTAATAACTTTAAATTAAGTCTGCTGATTATCTTTTTATCTGTTGAGCTAAAAAGTTCCTAATTCCCTGTAAGAATTGAAGCAAATACACAAAACAAGATTTCTATTAAGGCAACATGAATACCTGTGGTAAAAATTACTAGTTTCCAAAACTTTTTGATGTTAATTATAGTCTTAACAAACTAGAAAACAGAGTTAATACACGATAAATGCAGGTAATATATATGGCTACTCCTCTTTAAGGGAAAACTAGATGCAACACAATATGTTTGTTAGAATACCTGCTACAATAACTAAGTTACAAACACCCTTTTGCTACAAATTGCTTGAGCTTGTGCAAAGGTCAATGGTAGCATCAGAAAATTCTCAAAAACATACATTCTTTGCATTGATATACAACGAAAATCAGGGGTAATGTGTTCTTTGGCTGAACGGTGAACCAAAAATGGTGATTTGATACAAAATAAATTACATATCCAATACACTCGTACTGGTAGCTATGTAGTTTTGTAAGCGTCCGAAAATTCTCAAAGAAGCTATTTCTCAAGTAATTGTACAATGAAATTAGAGAACGATTGTTATGAAAGAGGATAAGTCAATCGTTCTCAAAAATTTTAGAATACAAGTAAGTTTAAGCCTACAATTGATAACAGTACAACTTTATCGCGGCACTCACGAATGATAGAAATTTCACAATATATCACGACACAAATGGGCAACTGACACAATCAATGACAGCTGATGCAAAAGTGACACAAAACAGTAAAATAAGAGAATCTAGACTTTCGAATTGGCACACGATCTTGTATATGCAGTCTCACCCAAAGGAAAATCTTCAGTCAGTTTGGGCGTGTCACATAGATTTTTCAATTAGCTGATTGTGTGCACACTTCTACAATGACATGCCAAAAAATAACACTGCAATGTGAGTTTAGCTCAAAAAAAATTGCTGAAATGTGCATCAACAACAAAGCACATCTTTCACCTGTTAGAGCTAACAATGACACTTGCACGCAACCAGTGATCAAACTTAGCCAAAAATCGTATTATGATGTTCTGGAAAAATTGTAGGAATACACAAACAAAGAGGCATCCTGAGCTGTGCAAGAACAGATAACTCTTGTATCAGGAGAAAGTGCCTGCTCACAATTCATTATTAGTGAAGCAATGTTTGGCCAGTAAAGGCATCACAGTCTACAAACAGGTGCCTTACCTGAATTAGTACCAAGTGACTTTTTCCTGTTGAAAATCAAACCAACACTGTAAGAGTGGTAGACATAAATCCAAAAAGAGTAGAGCTCCTGCAGAGCCTAATGGAAAATGAGGGCCAGTGCAAATACAGACATATGAGGACTTGTATAGGTCCTATTACAAAGACATCCACCACTAACTGAACAAATCTGCAGCCTCAGTTGTTTTACATTTGTATCAGGCTTCACATGCTCTTGTTTTCTTATCAAATTTGTTCCTACACTTTATCACTATCATATTACAAGCCAAATCTGAACATAAGGATGCATTGCACTTCAGCACATGATTCCAAGTACCCAGTTATTTTTCTCTGTCTTACAACTGTCGCCGCCCCCCCCCCCCCCCCCACTCTCTATCTATCTATCTTTTCAAAACAACTGCAATTAATATTTTTATTCAATTAATTGGTTTAAATGCATACTTTTCTTTCATTTCTAATTCTTAGCTGCATCACTTTACTCATCATACTTACCTTTTCATTTGCTCTATTTTTACTTTAATTTATTCTTTTAAATCTGAAATCTTTGTCCATGTGATCTGAATATTTTTATATAATTCATCTGATATAACATATTCCTGTTCACCAGGGTATATTTTTGTCAATATTATAGCAATGCTTATTTCTATTACTCATAATGCTTGAATTTTGTTTTATTTATAATACCTCTTTCTGTTTAAATTTTCATCTGTATTATTTTGTGCAAGGTACCAGAAGAATTTATGTTTTAAATATTTGTCTGACAATAACCATCCAAAAAATTTTCACCTTGTAATGAAAAACAAATTTTTGACCCCACTGCACAATGCATACAAATAGATTACTTTGTCGCTTACTTTAAAATATTTAAATGTTATGACAGATAAAAATATTTAAAATCACATGGATGAAGTTTCTAACTGAAACAACAATAAAAGTAAAAAATGAGAGCAAATAAAATATTTAGTATAACAATTACAATGACATGGCAAATGATTAGAAATGAAAAATATTACATTTAAGATAATTAACTGAATAAAAATAACAACTGCAGTAGTTTCAATAAACATGGAAAAATGCCAAGATTGCACTCATTTGAACCCACAGACTTCAGTCCACCTTAACTTAACCACTAGCCTCTAGTGCTGTTCTGATAATTTTGTTAATTTCAAGACTCTAGAGAATCACAAGAAATTCCTAAATTCTTTTTTGTGAATTACTCCCACAAGGGTGAATGGCTACAGGAAGGATGTGGTATATATGGCCCAACTTACACCACCGTATAGGTGCCTTCAAAAAGTCGATCCCACTCCTGGGAATGTCTCCTCATTACAGCATATTTTCAATTAGCTTGTTTCAGCAGTTCAAACTTTTCCACCAAGCTTTACCCATTTTGATGCCATCTTTGGCACGATCAACGGTGGTGACGTGTTGTGGATTGGAAGCAATGAGGTCTTGGTAGCTCACAGGAGGTAGGTGGCACTACATCTGAACACACAAGTCACCTCATTCCCGTAAATTATGGGGAGAGGGGCTATGAGCTCTGACGCCATGTTCAATCACATCCCAGATGTGTTTTATCGAGTGAGGTGGAGGGGCCAGCACATAAACTGGAAATCGCCACTGTGTTTCTTGAACCACTCCATCACACTCTTGGCCTTATGAGATAGTGCCTTAACTTGTTGAAAAATGTCACTGCCAACAGGAAACATGATAGTCATGAAAGGGTGTATGTGGTCTGCAAACAATATATGATACTCCTTGGCCATCATGGTGCCTTGCACAAGCTCCACTGGACCCACGGATGCCTGTGTGAATGTTCCCAAAGCATAATGATAATGGAGCTGCCACCAGCTTTTCTCCCTCCTGTAGTACAGGTGTCAAGCAGTTGTTCCCCTGGAAGATGATGGACTTGCTTCCCATCAGCATGATGAAGAAGGTATCGGGGTTCATAAGACCATATAATGCTCAGCCAGTGTGCCAACATCCAGCGCCGATGGTCACGTGGCCATTTCAGTCACAGCTGCCGATGTTAAACAGGTCGCCAGCCTCTCCAGGACTCACCATCTTCCTATGGTGGATGCTACGGACACTACCAGAGTTCAGTGTCTTTGCTTCAATTCACTGCATGCAAATGCAATCCTCTGTGTTCCCCCCAGATCCCTCAAGACTCGCAATGAGACATAGCATGACGCTACCAATATTGTAACTGCTAAAAGATGACTGTATGTTGTGACAACTAGCAAGCGATATACCTTACTGTATCAAAGACAGTTCGGTTATTGTACTGAACAGTGGCTTTGTTGAAGTGAACTCACAGGATACAAAAATACATATAATTTTATTACTCTGTACATACTGTGAAAAAATGTGTTCCTGTTTTATTCATTTATTAAATGTTTTAATATATCTTAGTTAGGCCTGCAACTTTGGGCCAACTATGGAGAGTAACTCCATTAAATAAGGACAGTACAGGAAATCTGAAGCAACCTTTTTGAAGGAACTTTCACTGCATTCACCAAACGTGTTTTAGGGAAGCCACAGTAAACCTACATCAGGATGTCCAGTCGTATTCAAACCAAACTGTTACCAAACCTGAGTCCATTGTTTTAGTCACTGCACCACTTTCCATGAGGGTATACATTAAGTGTCAATTATGCTGACATAATGAAATAAAATTAGTAGCAATTTTAGGACACAATCTCATCCTTTGATGGAGATATGTTCGTTGCTCCGACTATCGAAACTATAAGGCAAATCAACTTCAACCATGTCATTCATTTTGTGGAATATCATTAACTCACACAGTAAAACAGCTGCAAATTTCACACTGGCACCAAACCACCCATTAATGAAAAGGTGTATCGCATTTGTAAACTAACTGACATACCACATCACATCCAATCTACTGTACTGCAACAAATTTCAGTTATTAGAAGTGGAGCTACAGTCTGCACAGTATTCAGTCACTATCAAATGTCAAACTGAAATTTGTACGTTCCCAGCAACTATTAATTTTATAATTACAAAGTGAGTTTTATTGTGAAATGATGCCTTAAGCAAATGACGCTGCTCCTATGAGTTATATCTTTTGCAGGATTAATGATTACAAAAAACAATTCTCTTGATGATGGAAGCCAGTCAATGTGCCCAGCAAACACAATTGTTGAAGATAGTCCACCTATACATTCAGTGAACTACTGGACTAGGATCACCGCAGTTTCTCAGATATTGTGCAAGTTTTCGTGATGGGAAATATTACAGTCAATTAGATATGTTACCACATAAAACTAAATCAATGCCAGAGCAGTTCACACACAGCTGCCCAACAGATATACCATTCTTTACTCTTGTGTAGTTTTTCCAAATTTGCCATTTACATCAAGACAGTAAGACCATGCTTTGGTCGATAAAAGCAGTGAATAAGTTTTCACGTGCACTGGATGTGTGAATAACGTGATTATTTATTACATCAAGAACACAACTTTATTTCAAAACATCATGATGATGCAGCAAAACTCTAGCACCATAATGCAGAACAACCAATAATATCAAAGAAGATAAAGATGTGAGAGCAGAGAACTTTGGCTTGAGGAAAATTAATGAAAAGGACAAAATGGTTATTGATTGCACAGTCCAAATGAATTAGTCATCATTATGAATTGGTCATCATAAGTAAACACAATCAATTTACTAAATGTGCATGTATTTAATGTACCAACAGAATTGGATGATAATACACTGTGAATGCGTTGTCAGTGCACGGAAGAGTTAATGGACTGTATAAGGAGAAATTGTCTGTGGAATATGTATTTCACTGCGGAAATGAGATCAGGCTGCACAAACTGAAATGCATCATATGATTTCCTTATACCTGAAAACTGAGGGGGGAAAGACCCAAGCCTTTTACAACAGACAATTACAAACTTTTGTAATATGTAATGAGAAAGCTCATTTAAGAGAAAAGTACCCACGGCACTTAACAGTTTTGAAAGTTAACTTACAACAGAGAATTAGGTTGACAAATACAGTGAATGAAAGGGAAGTGGCTCATGCCGCCTGAAATGTAGTACCATCAGAGCTGAAACTGGAGCAGCTTCCTCATATGGCCACCAAGACAGTGAACAAGCAGCACCACTAGCCAAGCAATGAAAAAACACACATTTCTGAGACAACCTGTTTGCCATCACCTGAGGCACTTGTAACACAGTATCACAGATCATGAACAAACACAATGCACACATGAATACATATAGTAGTGAAAGCAGAAAAGGTAACTAGTGAAATCGTGAAAGAATTTCCAACAGAATCTTCAGCCAAAATATCTGCTTGCAACAGAACTGATTTGGATTTTGTAGTTTCTCTTTGATGGCATAAGTATTGATCACCACAAGGCTGAAAGTTCAAATGGGTATGGGATGGTGTTCCCTCAAAGATGTACATGGCACCATATTTTACACGACATTAACACACACACACACACACACACACACACACACACACACAGTGAAGTTCACTGATTAAGTACAGTGACCAGTCTTTACACAACAAAAAATTATTAGCACAATTATCCAAGCTCAAGCCCACTATGTTTAAAACTCACAGTGGCGAATTCAAATTACAACTGTGACACAAAACAAAGTTCAAATTTAGTCATCACTATCCTGTATTAATTTATTACGTAGGTTTACACTATAGTAGTTCATTATTCACTGAAATCAGTACATAACACAAATCACTGACTGTAACAATTGATCAATCTGATGACAAAGATAGTCCACAGTACTTGTTGATCACATCACAGTTCACCTAAAATGTCCATTAATTTAAGTCACAAAGCTCATGTGAAAGCAATTGCATATCAAAGTTCATGAGTTTTACTGCCAGCAGAGTATGTATTCTTCTGTGCAGAATATTCATAATAGAAATATGGGTCAAACAATGAAAGCACATCTGGCATAAGTGTTACTAGTCATCTCTCAAACTTCACACTGACTATTTCATGACTGAATGGTCTTATAAAGGCCAGCATAGGAATGATCTGTTAATTTTGGAAACTATACAATACAATTAGACTAGTTTGAAAGTTACTGTTTTTGATTAACTGTAAGAATCAACAGAATTATGGATTACAGAAAATGTTGCAGGTTACAAAATCAGGGACACACCTTTTCTTCTGCAATGTGAATTCCGTAATTTACTCAAACACCACAGTGGAAACAATGGTAAATTATATGACAATGTTAACTAGTATGTCAATCAATCAAAGCAATGTCATTTTGTATGTAAAAATTAAGATAACAAAAATAAATGGTCAACGTTTAGAAGCTAACAGTGGTTATGCCAAAATCTGTGATAGAAAATGGTACTGGTCCAGAACTTGAAGTTTGATTATTGTGGAAAATAATTAGTTCTCAGTAATTTAAAAAATCTTCCTATGAACAGGAGATGCTTCACTTTTCGCATGGTATGAGTCTCTCTATGAAATGATGCTAATTATGTCACAGGCTTTTGTATGAAGCCAACTATTCTGCTAACATTCATTAACTGTTGTTGTTGTTTTTTTTACTGTCATCATCGTCTTCAGTCTTAAGACTGGTTTGATGCTACTCTAGCCTGTACAAGACTCTTCATCTCCAAGTAACTACATACTTCTGAATCTGCTTACTATGTTCAGCTCTTTGTCTTCCTCTGTGATTTTTGCCCCCCCACACTCCCCTCTAATACTATATTGGTGATCCCATGAAGTCTCAATGTGTCCTACCAGCCGATCCCTCCTTCTAGTCAGGTTGTGCCACAAATTTCTTTTATGCCCACCCCCCATTCTATTCAGTGCCTGCTCATTAGGTATGCGATCTGCCCACTTAACCTTCAGCGTTCTTCTGCAGCACCACACTTCAAAGGCTTCTTTATTCTCTTTAGTCTACAATGTTTATCACCCATGTTTCACTTCCATACGTAGCTGCACTCCATAGAAATACTTTCAGAAAATACTTTCTGACACTTAAATCTATACTTGATGTTAAATTTCTCTTTTCCAGAAAAGCTTTTCTTGCCACTGCCAGTCTGTGTTTTATATCGTCCCTTCCAACCATCATCAGTTATTTTGCTGTCCAAATAGAAAAATTCATTTACTACTTTAAGTGTCTCATTACCTAATCTAATTCCCCAGCTTCACCTGATTTAATTCTACTATATTCCATTACCTTTGTTTTGCTTTTGTCCATGTTCCTCTTATATCCTCCTTTCACGAAATCGTTCATTCCATTAAACTGCTCTTCCAAGACCTTTGTTGTCTCTGACAGAATTACATCAATTACAAACCTCAAAGCTTATATTTCTTCTCTCCGAATGTTAATCCCTTCTACAAATTTTTCTGATGTTTTCTTATCGCTTGCTCAATATACAGGTTGAATAACACAGGCAATAGGCTACAACACTGTCTCACTTCCTTCCCAACCACTGCTTCCTTTTCATGCCCTTTGACTCACATAACTGCCAACTGGTTTCTTTACAAATTGTAAATAGCCTTTTTCTCCCTGTATTTTACCCCTGCCCCATTTTGAATTTGAAAGAGAGTATTCCAGTTAATATTGTCAAAAGCTCTCTCTAAGTTTACAAATGCTATAAATGTAGGTTTGCCTTTCCTTAATCTATCTTCTATGAGAAGCCATAGCATCAGTATTACCTTGCATGTACGTAAGTATCTCCAGAATCCAAATTGATCTTCCCCTAGGTCAGCTTCTATCAGTTTTGTCATTCTTCTGTAAAGAATTCATGTTAGTATCTTGCAACCATGTCTTATTAAACTGATAGTTCAGCAATTTTCACACCTGTCAGCCTCCTCTTCCATTTCCATAATACTGCCCTCAAGAACAAGTGCATCTCCCTTGTATAGATCCTTTATATACTCCTTCCACTTTTGAGCTTGCCCTTCTTTGCTTAGGACTGGTTTCCCATCTGACCTCTTTATATTCATACAGCTGCATCTCTTTTTCAAAAGGTCTCTCTAATTTTCCTGCAGGCAGCATCTATCTTTCCATTAGTGACGTATGCTTCTAAATCCTTACATTTGTGCTACAGCCATTCCTGCTTAGTCATTTTGCACTTCCTGTCAATCTCATTTTTTTAGACTTTGTATTCCCTTTTGCCTACTTTGTTTACCGCATTTTTATATTTTCTCCTTTCATCAGTGACATCCAGTATCTCTTGGGTTACTCAAAAGGTGCTTCTACCAGCCCCCACCTTTACCTACTTGATCCTCTGCAGCCTTCATGATTTCATCTCTCAAAGTTATCCATACTACTTCTACTGTATTCCTTTCTCCTCTTCTTGTCAATCGTTCCCTAATACTCCCTTGAAACTCTCTACAACCTCCAGGTCCCATCTCCAAAATTCCTACTTTTTTGCAGTTTCTTCAGTTTTAATCTACAGTTCATAACCAATAAACTGTGGTCAGAGTCCACAGCTGCCCCTGGAAAGTCTTACAATTTAAAATCTGGCTCCTAAATCTCTGTCTTATCATTACATAATCAATCTGAAACCTTCTGGAGTCTCCAGGTCTCTTCCACATATACAGCCTTTTTTTTATCCTTAAACTAAATGTTAATTATGACTAAATTATACTCTGTGAAAAATTCTACCAGGCACCTTCCACTTTCATTCCTTTCCACCTAGTCTACATTCACTCACTATTTTTCTTCTCTTCCTTTTCCTACAATCGAATTCCAGCCCTCCCATGACTATTAAATTTTCGTCTTCCTTAACTATCTGAATAATCTCTCTTATCATACATTTCTCCAATCTCATCATCTTCAGAGCTAGTTGGCAAACAAACTTTTACTACTGTGGTGGGTGGGGACTTTGTGTAGCTTGGCTACAATAATGCATTTAATATGCTGTTCATAGTAGCTTATCCACATTCCTATTTTTTTTTATCGATTATTAAACCCACTCCTGCATTATCCTCATTTGATTTCGTATATATAAAATTTAAAAAGGGAAATGGATAGGTTAAAGTTAGATATAGTGGGAATTAGTGAAGTTCGGTGGCAGGAGGAACAACACTTTTGGTCAGGTGATTACAGGGTTATAAATACAAAATCAAATAGGGGTAATGCAGGAGTAGGTTTAATAATGAATAAAAAAATAGGAGTGCGGGTTAGCTACTACAAACAGCATAGTGAACGCATTATTGTGGCGAAGATAGACACAAAGCCCATGCCTACTACAGTAGTACAAGTTTATATGCCAACTAGCTCTGCAGATGATGAAGAAATAAATGAAATGTATGATAAGATAAAAGAAATTATTCAGGTAGTGAAGGGAGACAAAAATTTAATAGTCATGGGTGACTAGAATTCGTCAGTAGGAAAAGGGAGAGAAGGAAACATAGTAGGTGAATATGGATTGGGGGGAAGAAATGAAAGAGGAAGCCGCCTTGTAGAATTTTGCACAGAGCATAACTTAATCATAGCTAACACCTGGTTCAAGAATCATAAAAGAAGGTTGTATACCTGGAAGAATCCTGGAGATACTAAAAGGTATCAGATAGATTATATAATGGTAAGACAGAGATTTAGGAACTAGGTTTTAAATTGTAAGACATTTCCAGGGGCAGATGTGGATTCTGACCACAATCTATTGGTTATGAACTGCAGATTGAAACTGAAGAAACTGCAAAAAGGTGGGAATTTAAGGAGATGGGACCTGGATAAACTGGAAGAACCAGAGGTTGTAGAGAGTTTCAGGGAGAGCGTACGGGAACAATTGACAGGAATGGGGGAAAGAAATACAGTAGAAGAAGAATGGATAGCTCTGAGGGATGAAGTAGTGAAGGCAGAAGACGATCAAGTAGGTAAAAAGACGAGGGCTAATAGAAATCCTTGAGTAACAGAAGAAATACTGAATTTAATTGATGAAAGGAGAAAATATAAAAATGCAGTAAATGAAGCAGGCAAAAAGGAATACAAACGTCTCAAAAATGAGATCGACAGGAAGTGCAAAATGGCTAAGCAGGGATGGCTAGAGGACAAATGTAAGGATGTAGAGGCTTGTCTCACTAGGGGTAAGATAGATACTGCCTACAGGAAAATTAAAGAGACCTTTGGAGAGAAGAGAACCACTTGTGTGAATATCAAGAGCTCAGATGGCAACCCAGTTCTAAGCAAAGAAAGGAAAGCAGAAAAGTGGAAGGAGTATATAGAGGGTTTATACAAGGGCGATGTACTTGAGGACAATATTATGGAAATGGAAGAGAATGTAGATGAAGACGAAATGGGAGATAAGATACTGCGTGAAGAGTTTGACAGAACGCTGAAAGACCTGAATCGAAACAAGGCCCCGGGAGTAGACAACATTCCATTAGAACTACTGATGGCCTTGGGAGAGCCAGTCATGACAAAGCTCTACCATCTGGTGAGCAAGATGTATGAGACAGGCGAAATACCCTCAGACTTCAAGAAGAATATAATAATTCCAATCCCAAAGAAAGCAGGTGTTGACAGATGTGAAAATTACCGAACTATCAGTTTAATAAGTCACAGCTGCAAAATACTAACGCGAATTCTTTACAGACGAATGGAAAAACTGGTTGAAGCGGACCTCGGGGAAGATCAGTTTGGATTCCGTAGAAATGTTGGAACTCGTGAGGCAATACTAACCTTACGACTTAGAAGAAAGATTAAGAAAAGGCAAACCTACGTTTCTAGCATTTGTAGACTTAGAGAAAGCTTTTGACAATGTTAACTGGAATACTCTCTTTCAAATTCTGAAGGTGGCAGGGGTAAAATACAGGGAGCGAAAGGCTATTTACAATTTGTACAGAAACCAGATGGCAGTTGTAAGAGTCGAGGGGCATGAAAGGGAAGCAGTGGTTGGGAAAGGAGTGAGACAGGGTTGTAGCCTGTCCCAGATGTTATTCAATCTGTATATTGAGCAAGCAGTAAAGGAAACAAAAGAAAAATTCGGAGTAGGTATTTAAATTCATGGAGAAGAAGCAAAAACTTTGAGGTTCGCCGATGACATTGTAATTCTGTCAGAGACAGCAAAGGACTTGGAAGAGCAGTTGAACGGAATGGACACTGTCTTGAAAGGAGGATATAAGATGAACATCAACAAAAGCAAAACGAAGATAATGGAATGTAGTCAAATTAAATCGGGTGATCCTGAGGGAATTAGATTAGGAAATGAGACACTTAAAGTAGTAAAGGAGTTTTGCTATTTAGGGAGTAAAATAACTGATGATGGTCGAAGTAGAGAGGATATCAAATGTAGACTGGCAATGGCAAGGAAATCGTTTCTGAAGAAGAGAAATTTGTTAACATCGAGTATAGATTTAAGTGTCAGGAAGTTGTTTCTGAAAGTATTTGTATGGAGTGTAGCCATGTATGGAAGTGAAACATGGACGATAACTAGTTTGGACAAGAAGAGAACAGAAGCTTTCGAAATGTGGTGCTACAGAAGAATGCTGAAGATAAGGTGGGTAGATCACGTAACTAATGAGGAGGTATTGAATAGGATTGGGGAGAAGAGAGGTTTGTGGCACAACTTGACTAGAAGAAGGGATCGGTTGGTAGGACATGTTTTGAGGCATCAAGGGATCACAAATTTAGCATTGGAGGGCAGCGTGGAGGGTAAAAATCGTAGAGGGAGACCAAGAGATCAATACACTAAGCAGATTCAGAAGGATGTAGGTTGCAGTAGGTACTGGGAGATGAAGGAGCTTGCACAGGATAGAGTAGCATGGAGAGCTGCATCAAACCAGTCTCAGGACTGAAGACCACAACAACAACATATAACCCTGTTTCTCCAGCCACCAAACTTCACTAATTCCCACTATATCTAACTTTAACCTATCCATATCCCTTTTCAAGTTTTCTAGCCTACCTGCCTGATTAAGGGATCTAACATTCCGCACTCCAATCCGTACAACACCAATTTTGTTTCTCTTCATAACAACATCCTTCTGAGTAGTGCCTACCCAGAAATCTGAATGGGGGACCATTTTACCTCTGGAATATTTTACCCATGAGGATGCCATTATCATTTAACCATACAGTAGAGCTGCATGCTCTCATGAAAAATTGTAGCTATACTTTCCCTTGGTTTCAGCCACTTACAGTACCAGCACAGCAAGGCCATTTTGGTTGATGTTAGAGGGTTAGAACAGTAAATCATCTAGACCATTGCCCCTGCAACTACTGAAAAGGCTGTTGCTCCTCCTCAGGAACCACACTTTTGTCTGACCTGTCACCAGATACCCCGTCCATTACACAGTGTACATAAAGTCCGGAAACACTTTCAATTATTTATTGCACAAGAATCAAACATTGTACAGATATCATACATGTGTTATTTTGAAGAGAAACTCTGAAACTTTTTTTCCATGTATGCCGCTACAGCATAGTTAGGTAATTTGCCGATAGTCAGTGCTAGTCACAAACATGGCGAGTTCAGGTGCGAAGCAAGCTTTCTGTGTGTTGGAGTTGGACAAAAACAAGTGTGCTAGAACTGTTCAATGGATGTTTCGAACCAAATACGGTAAGAAGCCACCAACAAGGAAGGACATTTACCACTGACACTGACACACACACACACACACACACACACACACACACACACACTGAAATATGAAAATTATGTATTATTTTAGGCACAAAAAGTGGTGGAAAAAACTAAAACAGCACAGCTGAGAGCTGTGGGTGGCTGATCGCTGAAATATAAAGAATAAATCAGCAATTCTGGAACACACTAAAATCTCCAGCCTAAAAACTTAGGCTGCAGGCCAGGCATTTCACAAACATTCAGCACACTCATCTCTTCATTGGCTAAAATAGAGGTCAGATCCCCACATAAATCTGCTTCTTCCCAGTTATCACAATATAAAATGCATTCCGTTAAAATGTAGCATGTTACATGCATCATGCACTGGCGGGGGGTATGGGTTTTCCCACTGGAGTATGAAGCCATCACAAACTGGAGCTTATCTGTCACGGTAGCCACTCCTCCTCCCACAAATGCATGGATCTCTGACTCACGAGTCAAATGACAACCTGCTGGGGAATAGCACATCACCTCACATAATTTTTCCTACAGGCCTCCTTGATCTGCCTGTTGATTTCCCTGAATTCCCACATGCCCCAGTTTCCACAAGAATGATACCTGCTTCCCCCACTGTTTAAGCCAGTACAGTTGGTCATCTATGAGCTGGACCATTTTCTCAGCCGGACATACGTGCTACAATGACCAATGACTGTAGGGCACTACGGGAATCAGAGCACATGAGAAACTGTGTGCCTTGGTGACAACTCACCTTCTCCAATGCCTTCAGGATTGCATGGAGCTCTGTGGTAAATACAGTCAGTCTATTCATGAGGAATACAAATCCTGAAGATACAGTGGGCAACACTACCGAATACACTGGGAAGTCCCCATTTGAAGCCATCAGTATACACAATTTCAAAACAAATTTGTGATGCCAACCTAAAAATGTTAAAAAACAGAAATTGAAATGTATAATCTGGAACACAATCGTTTTTAATTAGTCAAGTCTAAAATAAATTGGCCTCTGTAAAAGTCAAGCTGCAGATCATCTGGTCCAACAATGGTATATGACTTTCAAAACAGCCACACCCACTTCTAAAACACAATTTTTTGTCCAAATTCCTTAGGGCCTTGTTGTTCTTTGTCGGTTATGGAAAAGCATTTCCATTGGTGGCCAAGCAATGGTATGGTGGGCAGGTGTTTGGCATGGAAGTGTTTTACAGGCCTGTTGCACCATTAGGATTTGTCATTTGATGTGAAACAGAGGTTCACTAGCCTCAGCGCAAAGGCTCAGTATGGCAGGATGTGGCCCGTTCGGAAGGTCCCAGATACCAGTAGAATCCCCCCATGGTGCACCACATCCAACAACATATTTAAATAAGAGTGTCATGCCAACTCATATACCTTGCACCCATAAACACATCAAGCATGCACAAATGGTCTGTAAAACTGGATCAGACAAGTGTATTCTAGTCCCTATAAACTGTGGCTAAGAAATTCTAAATACTGAGTGCTTTTAGGATCTTTTTTTTAGTGGCAAACATGTAAAAAGTAAGAACAGCAACTCAGTACAGTTTAAAACAGAAAGCGAACTATTAAAATAATGTACACAGACTTATCGAAGGAAAAACTGAAACCCTCTTCTCTGCCCATTTCTACAACTGTCTAAAAGTCAGTTGCAACTGATGAGCTGTTGCTGCAAGGCTCAAAGAACAAAAGACAGAGAAGTCGTCGCCAAACAAAGAATGGTGAACAGGACATTTAACTACTGACATGACACTATTAATAGCAATGGCAAAGACAATTACACTTAAAACACTACATTTAGGAACACTGTTCTCCTGCTCAAACTCTCAATGTTGAAAGAGACATGCAGGACTTGATGACATTACAGGAAAGCCTGTTGTATAGCCACTTCCAAGAGGGCCAGGTTTCCAAAGGTGGAGCAATAGTTCCTGAAGCCACAGTGAAAGCTACTAAGGAGCTGCCTGGATTCTAAGCTTCAGGGAAGGTGGGAACTGACCATCTATTACAAGGTCTTTCCTGTGCAGCTAGCTAGGGCAACACTACAACAACTCTTCCAGTAAGTATGGTCTTTCTTGGGTTGCAAAGTGGAATTAAAATTGCCTCTAACCACGAGTTGAGAAAATGGCCTGATGCCCAAATAATGTTAAAGAAGGCTATGAGGATTAATTTTCTCCATCCTGAGAAGGGCAGTAACATGCTACACTGAAGAGCCAAAAGAACTGGTATAGGTATCTTTATTCAAATATAGAAATCCTTGAACAGGCAGAACATGGCACTGCAGTCAGCAATACCTACATAAGACAACAACTGTCTGGTGCAGTTGTTGATTGGTTACTGCTGCTACATTGGTATCAAGATTTAAGTGCGTTTGAATGCGGTGTTATAGTTGGTGCACGAGCGATGGGACACAGCATCTAAGATAGCGATGAAGTGGGGATACACTATTTCAGAGTGTACCATGAATATCAGGAATCCAGTAAAATATTTAACCTCCGATATCACTGGGGCCGGAAAAAGATCCTGCAAGAACGGGACCAACGATGACTGAAGAGAATCGTTCAATGTGACAGAAGTACAACCCTTCCACAAATTTCTGCAGATTTCAATGCTGGGCCATCAGTAAGTGTCACCAAGCAAACCATTCAATGAAACATCATTGATATGGGCTTTCAGAGCCAAAGGCCTACTTGTGTAACCTTGATGACTGCACGACACAAAACTTTACGCTTCACCTGGGCCCATCAACACCGACATTGGACTTTTGATGACTGGAAACATGTTGCCTGATTGGACAAGTCTCGTTTCAAATTGTATCAAGTGGATGGATGTGTACGGCTATGGGGACAATCTCATAAATCAGTGGACCCTGCATTTCAGAAGGGGACTGTTCAAGCAGGTAGAGTGATATGTAATGGTGTGAGGCATGTGCAGTTGGAGAGATATGGGACCCCTGATACATCTAGATACAATTCTGACACGTGACACGTACATAAGCATCTTGTCTAACCACCTGTATCCATTCATGTCCATTGTGCATTTCGACAGACTTGGGCTTTCCAGCAGGACAATGCAACACTCCACACATCCAGAATTTCTACAGAGTGGTTTCAGGAACAGTCTTTGAGTTTAAACACTCCTGTTAGCCAATAAACTCCCCAAGATATTAACATTATTGAGCATATCTGGGATGCCTTGCAACACGCTGTTCAGAAGAAATCTGCACCCCCTCGTACTCTTACGGATTTACAAACAGCCCTGCAGGATTCATGATGCCATTTCCCTACAGCACTACTTCAGACATTAGTCGAGTCCATGCCACATCATGTTGCAACACTTCTGCGTACTCGTGGGAGCCCCTGCACGATATTAGGCAAGTGTATCAGTTTCTTTCGCTCTTCAGTGTATAATGAACCTTATCATGACCAGCTGAAATGGCATCAACAGCAGATAATGAGAATACAGGTCCCACATGTAGCAGCGGCAGTTGTGTTCTACGTTGGTAGCAGAACTGAAGTCCCAATTGCTCCTCTCAGTAGCCACTCAGTAGCATAACAAAGCTGAATTCACACTGGCAGTGGTGATAACTATTGCAAAATGAGCCATCATCACCTGGGCAATGTCTCATAGGTTGGTCTGAAGATGGCCACTTCCCATCACAGGAGCCACGGGGTACTTTTCCGTCTCTCTCAGAAATCCTTCTGATGATCTCCCACATTCTGTTAGAGGAAAGATTTGTGGTGGTCAGGAACTGCTGCAATGATCTCTCTCTAATAATTTGGTGACATTTTGCCCTTGCTCCCAAAAGACTGCAAGGTTCTCTTCGGTTGGCTGGTACTTGAACCTACACAAAGCCGTTCGCTTGGTCCTTACTGCGGAGTAACATTCAATGCCCCACCAAGGGGGAGGCTGCCTCTCCAGCTGGCATGAAGATTGCAGTATGGGTGCTTCTGTGCCACAGTGGTACTACAATCCATCCATTCCTGAACACTGTCGCAGTGTTCAAACATAGCAATTTGGCCATAAAGCATCTAGTCTGCCTAACTGAGCACCCACCATGGTGGCGGCTTTCTTTCAGGCACCATCTGTCTGGCACTTGAATACAGATCAGGAAGTGATCATTTGAGTGCACTTCAATGAGCACTTCCCACTGAGCAATGATTGCATGGGCTGGAGAGCACACTATGAGATGGATAACAGTGAACGACCCTGTTGCAGAGCCTAAGTTCATGCTCTGTCCCATGTTCAGCAAATATGCAAATGATGGTTGGTTGGTTTTTTTTGGGGGGGGGGGGGGGAGGGGGGGAGGCGGAATAGGGGACCAAACAACAAGATCATCAGCCCCACGATACCAGAGTGGTGCATCCAAAAGTAGAGACATGAACCAACGTTTTTTAATCCAGTCGGGAGACCCATGACAGTAAATTTGATAAGCCTAAAAATGTAATGGACATCTTTTGCAGTGTCAATTACATTCAAGAATGACCACTATGTAACAACATGCAACACCCAGAATAGAAAACTGGGCATAGCAGAAAGGAGGCAAAGCTAATCTAAAAGTGATTAAATAAAGAGTAAAAGAGGGATGAAAGAGTAGCCTGGTCAAAGAGGCAGGGTCGATGATCCTCTAGACCTAGAATGCAGTGTGAGACACCCTATCTCCAACCCCCCTTGCCTTGTTTTGATGGTAGTTTAAAACTTTACAACTGAGAATAAATACCACTTCCTATGGAGAGAACTGAGAACCAGCTCAATGACCCAGACTCGTCCGCCAATATTAGCGGCAATGAATATGGGAGCCTGCATTTAGTATGGAGGGCCAAAAGGTTGGGGGCATTCCACCAAGATATGAGCTACTGTTTCTAAAGCTCCACAAAAATGTGTGGTTGGCTCATTACATAAAAGAAAACTATGGGTTAACATGATAGGAACAATGTGAAGATGACACAGGACTGTGGATTCCTTCCAGGAAAGTGGAAGGAACAGCACCATGCTGCAGTAGTCTCCTTGACTGTGCTGAGTTTATTAGATGGGGTAATAGCCCACCAGATGTCATTCCCATTTCGAAGCAAGCAAAAGTCTTGTGTGCACCCATAGATCCACACCTGGGCTCGGCAAAGCGAACAGGCAGTAAGTGCTCCTCTAGCCAAACAGTAACGCAGTTCATTCCCTGGGATACCCACATGACACGGGGAAAGATAACTGAGCTGACAGCACGACAAAGGTCAGCAAGAAGGTCATGAATAAATGGAGATCAAAGGGTGGCAAGAATGGCATCAGTCAACGACCTGGTGACTGCTCACAGAGTCAGTACATATTAAAATAAGGTCAAGGAGGCCCATTTAATAAAATGGAGAGTTCTATTAAAGACCGTCAGCTCTGCAGTAAAAACACACTACATGTTCTCGGTAGCAAATGTCATTTGATGCTGGTTGGAAATGTAAAAGTATATCCCATCTGATACACCGTTCTAGAGCTGTCAATGTAAAAGATGTTAGTATTTCTTGAAGAACAGAGTGTAACAGACACCAAAAGGTTGTGGGTACAACTGAGACTTTAGAACCTTGGAAGAGTTCGATTCTAATCCATGGCTTGGGCACCATCCAAGAGGGGTGTACAAGAAAACATGGGGAGCACAACAAAGGAATTGAAGACAGAGGTCTTGGCCGAGGGAAGTGAGTCACAATCCAACTAGTATTATCGCATAAGGCTGATATCAGGATGACGACACCCTTCATATGTAAAGAGAATAGAATAAATTTGATGATCGGAGAATTATTGAAGGGCAATTGCATAGGAGACCAAGAGCTGGAATTATCAAATCTGAAGAAGGAAGATCCCCACTTTAGCAAGGAGACTGTCTACAGGAGTAGTTTGACTGGCATCACTGGCCAGATGCACACCACGGTGGTGGGCTGGGTCTAACAGTTTTAAAGCTGAAGGAGTCATAAACCTGGCAACCACGGTCCAGACGGGATGAATTTAAGACACAGTAAATATGGATTAGAGTTTCAAGATATGCACCCCAAGATGTGTGTGCAAGGAAGCAGAGAGCATGAAGCTTCTGCACACAGCTAGTCTTCAAGTGACGAATATGGGACAGCCAGATCAATTTTGATCAAAAAGGAGGTCCAAGAAATGGGACTGTTCTACAACATCTGGGTGCTGCATACCTAAATAGTGTTCCGTGTCAGGATGGACCATGGCACAATGACAGAAAATCAATCACCCTCTGTTTTCAGAGAGACTTCAAAACCATGGGGAAGAGCCGATGCAGATGCCTGCCAGGTAACACCTTGGAACTGTCTTTCAGTAGAGTCTACCGATTGAGAGCTGTGCCAACCTAAAACTCATCGACACAGGGGTGACCAGAGGCCCAACAGGCTACTAACCACAAGAAAAAGAGTGACACTAAACACAGAGCCCTTTGGGACGTTGTTGTCTTGGACCCGTGGGGAACTGAGTGAAGTGCAGACTCTAACCTGGAACAACTGGTGGGATGAAAACAGACAAATAAAAATCAGTATGGTGCCTCGAAAGCCACAGTCGCGAAGGGTGAGTAAAATTTGGTAATGCCACGCAATGTCATAGGTCTTAAGCAGGTCAAAAAAAATTGGAAAAAGGAGTTGGAATTTAGAAATAGCCTGTTGGACTGCTGTTTCCAACCTAAGCAAATAGTCGGTTGTGGATTGTTCAACTTGGAAACAAAACTGACAGGGGGACAAAAGGCACAGATTCAAGAAACCAGCATAAGCTGTGGGCAGCCATCCTTTCAAGCAGCTTATGGAGTACACTGGTCAGTTTAATCCGCCGGTAACTATTGAGAGATGTTGGTTTCTTGCCTAGCGTACGGATTTGGACAATTATACCACCTTTCAATTGCAAGAGGAAGGCACCTTGGAACCAAAGATGGTTGAAGATCCTTTGGAGATGCCTTTGGTGGGTAATATTCAGCTGTTGGGTCATCAGATTGTGGATTGAATCAGGGCATGGGGTTATGTGGGCCTGAAGTAGATCCGGTTCAGTGAAAGGTTCATTATAGGATTCAACTTGATTTGGAGTGAAACACAAGGGGATGTCTTCAACTTGTTGAAAAGTAGCCAGATAGGGAGATGATATCACTACTGTTGCAAGGTGTTTTGCAAGAACTGATGAATCTGTACAAAGCCAGTCCTGTAGGACAAGACCCGAAACAGCTGTTGAATGTTGGTAGCCAACAAGACCAGTGAGATTGGCTGACACATGAGATGCAGAAGCATACACACCACAGAGGAGACAGCACTCCCTGCATCTCTTCTTGCTGTGTTTGATTAAATATCAAGCCTTAGCACAAACTCACTTAAAAGTGATAAGGCTGGTCTGTGTAGGATGACATTTGAATCGTCGTAGGACTCATCAGCAATCTTGAATAGCTTTTGCAATATCTATAGTCCACCACGGCACGGGAAGGTGTTGGAGGGAACCTGCAGAATGGGTAATAGCAGTTCCAGTAGTGTGCATGATCTAAGACACCTTGCACAAGCTCATCAATAAAATCTGACAGAGAGGAGGCGATGTATCAGCAAAGGCACACAAAAGGCAGTTGGCTCTTCAAAGTGTCCAACTTGGTAGTCTGTCTGTCTGTCTGGTAGTAGCAAGGAAACAATAGGATCACCGGAACGTGGTCACTGTCACAAAGGTCGTCATGTTCTGACCAATGTAGCAAACCTACAAGATTAGGGGAAGAGATCGTTAGCTCTACAGTTGAAAAGGTGCCAAGGGCAGCACTGAAGTGGGAAGGAGAACTGTCACTGAGAAGGCACAGATCATGGACTGTGAGAAGTTGGTCAATTTCAAGGCACTTTCCAAAGAAAGTCATATTCCTTCACGTAGGGTGGTGTGTGCTGAAGTCCCCAAGCAGGAGAAAGCGGGGGAAAGGGTGGACTTATTGGATTAATGAGGTAAATTCAGCGTAGTGAAAACTGGCATGCCGGGAGGCATGTAAACACTGCAAATGGTGATCACTGAGATCATTTGCACCCACACCACTATTGCCTCCAACAAGGTATGAAGGGGAATCCATTCACAATGACATCTGTACAAACTACAGCACAGATCCGACCACACACACTCTTGGGACTGGTGCGGTTCCAACAAAATGCATGATAACCATGGAGAGTTGGAGAATGGTCACCAGTGAAATGCATTTCTTGGAGTGCTATGCAAACCATAGAATAAGAAGAAATAAAGTGTCTAAGTTCTGACAAATGACAGTAGTACCCATTACAATTCCACTGCATGATCACATAACTGGTGGCCAGGTTCAGTGTGAAGGGGCCAGGAAGGCCAGTCCTGCCAAAGGATCAATGCCTGTCATCAGTGGGAATGGAACTACATCCAGAAAGATCGGCTCAGAAACTGACTGTGTGATGGTATCTGGCACCTCCAGGGGCACCAGAGGACCCCTGTCCTGAATCTTATTCGTCTTTTCTTTTCCTTTGTCACCTTTGGTGGGTAAGGTTCATCCAAGAAGCTATCCACATTGAATGCTGAGACAGATGAAGAGGAGACTGCCCTGGGACCCACAGGTTGTTGCTGCTTCAGACATTGTTTAACATCGGGCCTCCAGTCCAGGTGTTGCCAGGGACAGGTATATTGTGTCACCAGTAGACTTCCAGCCAAGGGTGGGAAGTGTTTTTCGAAGAAGGTACCGCAGGAATAATAGGGGAGGAGGGATGGTGGGAGATTTGGTTTGGGGAAGGCTGAGGTACGGGGAGAGGAGGGAGGGCAATGGTCATGATGTTAACGTAACTGGTCATCACATTCACAGGACATACGTGTTCATATTTCTTCCATGCCTAAGTATATGACGGATGATCAATAGGGTTGTATAAGTGGATCATCTGTTCTGTCTTGAAAACTGGTGCATGTGGAGTGACATGTTCCACACAACTGACACACAAAATTGGATTTACACAAGGAATACATCCACGGAATGCTCGTCCACAGTTGGTGCATTGGGTCTACCATGCAGTGGGATGACATATGCCCTACGTACAAATATATGAAGCACCTCACCTTATAGGCGGTGAGACATACAGTTTCATATCATATCTGTACACCATGACCTTAATCTTCTCCAAGAGTACATTCCTTTCAAAGACTAAGATAAAGGTGCCTGTACCCGTACAATTACTCTTGGGACCTTTTTTGTATGTCTGATAAAATGTATGCCATTCCCTGGAGATTGGTCCAGAGTTCCTCATCTGTTTTGAACATAAGAACTCTGTAGAAGATAATTCCTTGGACCATATTCAAAGTTTTGTGTGCAGCAATCATCACAGGTATGTCACCTAGACGATCACATGCCTGAATACCTCTAGATTGGGCAACAGAGGAAGTTTATTAATAACAAACCATTTTGCATTTTTCCTAGAGATTCCACTTATCCAAATTCATCTTCAATGTTTTTGACAAAAAATAATGGTTTTGTTGCAGTAAAAATATCCCCATCAGTCCAAGTACAAATCATTTATTGGGTGAAGTATTTTGCTCCCAGATGTCTGGCTTGTCCCCCTTCCCATGGCGTAGTCACAAAAGGAAACATCATGGGGTCATATCTCTCTGCATATAATAATCTTTCCCTCCTGAAGAGACTGCTGGGGATCCATGGTCAACAACAGAAGAAAGAGTAATTCCTTTCATGAGTGAATCATCTCCTATGGTATCATCCACCCTGCAAGGGGCTCTCCCCCAAAGGCGCCACCCAGCCACAGCAATGGCCACTGGACAGCAAGACAGTTGCCCAGAGTCCCCATGCCCCAGCCATAATGGGCACATCTTCCTTGGCTTGTGCAGACAGTTGCCAGCTCAGCACCAACAGTGCCATCCCTGAGTGGTCAAGGAACCAGCACTGTGCACACAACGTAGTGGCTACTGTGCTGTATTTTGAGTGTAGTTCCCTTGCAAGAAAGGATGCAAAGAAAGAAGGCACACAAGGTGGAATAAACGCTGAGCTGAGTGACCTTCCCTGCACGATCCCCACTTTTGTAAAATTTGGTAAAAGAGTAGCAACACAAACCCAACAAGGGGACCAAATAGTTAAGAATAAAAAGTTGCAGAATGACAGAAGGGAAGTACACAAGTGTCCAAAATCAGAAACCAGATCCAAGCACAGTTGGTACTAAGACTATCCAATGGAAAGGCAGAGAGGAAAAAGAATAGTAGTAGAAGAATAGAATTGTACCATGGAAAAGGAAGTAGCACTGCAAGGCCTCAGGCCCCATATCTCACAAAAGGGATATAAGCCTCCAGGGGTGGGGAGTGTGCATTGAAATTACCATGGCATATAAAGGGGAAGTGGAGCTGAGTAATGAGATTATGGAGAACCTCTTCATCTACATCATGTGGGAGCTGATAAGAGTGTGTGTGGTTGGAGCTTATCGGTGCTCATCGACGAAATTATCAGCACCCTTACACTCATTTAAACAAAGAAACAAATATGCATAAAATCCCAGGTAGGCAAACTGACCACACCGTCACTCTGCCTCAAATGTGCTAAAACAATGAAAATGGTAAAAGTAGTTATATAAAGGATGAAAAGTAAAATGACACAGCAACCTAAAAGAAAGGCATGGGGAACTGTAACTGGCTGCCCACTCACAAAAAACATGAGTGAGCCAGTTACCTGTTAACACATTGAAACCATTTCCCTCTGATAGAATGAACATATTGTCAATGACATGTATGGACAGATACAGTAGTTACTTATAGATTGGTAGTGAAGGAAAGAAGTGACAAGTGATAGGTGTTGTTTATGAAAATTATAACTGCTGCTTAAGCTCTCCATTAAGGTCATCCAGAGAATGTAGCTGAGGAACTTAGGGGTGTCAGAATTCAAAATACGAGATTTGTTCAAAAAACTTTGCCCACAAAATTTTTCTATGCTTACATTTTTCTTATCTTGCATGGTCTCCTTCAAAATACTCTCCTCCACAATTGATACACCACTCCCAACACCATTTCCACTACCAGAAGCGATCTTGGTATACCTCTTCCTGGATCACGCAAAGTGCCAACTGCAAAATTTTCTTTTATCTCATCTATTGTTCCAAATCTTCATCCTTTCAATGGGGATTTCAATTTCAGATATTAAAAAAAAGTGCACAGGTGACAGGAATGGAGTGTACAGAGAATGAGGCAGAACAGTCACTTTGCTTTTTATGCAATAGTCATGCACCAACTGGAATCAATGTGTAGGTGCATTATGATGCAAGAGCCATGAATTGTCTCTCCACATTTCAAGCCATTTCCTTTTCACATTTTCATGCAGGTGGTGCAACATGTCTCTTTAGTCCCTGTGGCACGAATTTCTGATGACCTAATCCTTCAAAATCAAAGAAAACTATCAGCATGGCTTTGACATCTGACCTGACCTGATGAACGTTTCTTGGTCTTGGAGAACCTTGCCTGAACCATTGTGAAGACTGAACCTTGGTCTCAATTCCATAATGGTAGATCCACATCTCATTACAGTTATGCCACTTATAATTCTCTTAAGTAACATCTCATTCTCATTTGCGCAATCCAAAAGCTCTTCAAAGATTGCGAGGTGAAGGTCTTTCTGATCTTTACTCATGAGCCGTGGAACAAACTTGGCGGCAAGAAAATGTGATCCAAGATGCTGTGTCAGGATTTCATGAGATGACTCCAACTGAAATATTACATTCTTCTGCAATCTCTCGGGCAGTCAGTCTTCAATTGGCAAGCACTATTTTGTTGACATTCCTGACACAATCGTCGTCAGTAGACATCAAAGAGCATTCTGAACAAGGGTCATCGTCCAGACATTTTTAAACCATGTGAACCATTTGTAAGATCGAGTATGGCATAAGCCCTCATCACCCTAAGCTTCCTGCATCATTTGGACTGCATCTGTAAAGGTTTTCTCAAGTTTCATGAAAAATTTAATGAAGACGCATTGCTCCTCTAATGCTGCTATCTCAAAATTCGCAAACCTGTTCGACAGCACTGAACAATAACTACCAGACATACAACAATGAAACTTCCAGCAGTTACAAATTAAACAGAGGTGTGTGCAAGGATGCTACCCACATTTCGCTTCAACACACCATTGGTCGGAAATTATGAATGTTCTGGAATTTTAACAGACCTTATACATTTTTTGAAGGTAAAGACACATTGATTTACCCCGAGCTAATAGACTTAGTTCCCCCGCATGTGTCCTGCTCCATTCAAAGTCAATTGAAGAATGGAAGCCGTTTTAATGGTGTGTGTTGCTCTGTCTTTCCCCATAGTTAACTCTGTGGTGGGGAGAACGCGAAGGAGGGGGAGGTGGGTGGGCATGCTACTACATCTAAATCAATTACCCCGCAGGCTACATGAAGGTGTAAGGCAGAGGATACTTCTGGTACTACTTCTGGCCCTCCATTCTGTGTTCCATTTGCAAATGGTGTTTGGGAACAATGACTGTCAATAAACCTTTGTATTAGCTCTAATTTTTTGAATTGAGTGTCTTGAAGGTTCCCTCCGACAGACTTCAATATTCATGCCTTCAACAGTATCGTCACTGTCTGAGCTGTTACACAATACCAACATCACAGGGTCTGATGGCTTCAGACCTGACCAGTTTGGCCTGTTGATTTTTGTGCTTAACTTGGATTTTGGGGGACAATTGCAAGCATTTTTACAGAATCACTTTGCTGGCTGTCTTCTAGTGTCTGGTATGAGCATCTATCCTTTCAAACATTAGGTTCAGCAATCACCATTATTTCACAGGTAGGAAGGGTTGGTTGTTGGACTAGTGGTGCAGACTTCCAGCTGCACTGAAACATGCAGGTTTATGGGATCTGCTCAGTTATCAAAGTGTGGGGGCAAACACTAGACTTCTGTACAGGCTGCTTCAATGCAGAGTATATGACTTCAGCAAACTGGGTGGCTGTATGGCCTTAAATGCCTTCTTCGAGTCAGAATATAAGATGCAAAGGGTGAATTTCATCCATATTTTCTTATCTTCTTCTTACTCCAAACTGGATGAGTTTAAGAGCAATCAACACACACGAGTGTGGCAATACAATGAATACCTGGTTCTTGGGCAGTGGAACCACATCTTTCACATGTATTCTGACTATTACAAACAGTTATGGTGCAGCCGTTGTATTGACACTTAAAGCAACAGGACCTAAATTTAGGGCAAAGAAATCTTTCTGCAGTATATTCAGGCAAATTTTGTAGACTGAATGTCATGATAAAAGACAGTGACTTCTGTAACTCACCGCCAACCCTTTCCATGAACAACACAACAAAAAACCACCTAAATTGCAAATTTCACTTTTTTATTCACTCTACGACTAGTTTCGGGTTGGGACCCATTTTCAAATCATCATGACACAGTCAAAAAGGGTATTTCCAAAAATGCAAAAACTATATCTAAAATGTGCAAACTAACAGTTTAAGCGCAATACCGGTAATTTAGGAAGTTTTCTACTTCAGTGAACATTCACTTTCCCACTCCTGTAGAATTTCTACAAGACACACTAGGCAGGTTTGCATATGGTGGGGGCAAAAGAGACAATAAAAAAAGCTGCATTGCTCACTAGAAGCACAAAAAATTATTTCAGTCCAAAATTTCCAATAAGGCCAGAAGCAAATTATGGGGAAATTTTAGCCCTATTGTCATCAATAAACAAAGCGGCAATGATCTGAAACTTTATTATTTATGTAGGTACCACGTACATGAAAAGCATAAGTTATGCCAACCACAAAGAAACACACACACACACACACACACACACACACACACACACAGTATTTGCAAAAGCAGGAATTGGTTGATAAGACAAGATAAAAGCCTGGGGCCTTGAGGAAACAAACTACAGGGTGTCCATAAACTCCCTTTACAACTTCAAAATTTTATTACAATGGAAGTTGTTGAAATATTTTAACAAAATTTCTTTTATTGTACTCACTGTTTACTAAAGTTTTTATACATATAAAAATTTTGTGTTTCAGAAACTCTGTTAATGGAAGAAACTGAACCTCTGTAAAATGGCAACTCCTCAAGGGAAGGCACAATGCGTGTGGTGGTTTACTGAGACAAAATCACATGTTCAGACTCAACAAAACTTCAGAAAAAAGTATGGATGAGATCCACCATCGTGCCCTTCAGTCAGTTCATGGCACAAAAAATTTATGTTAGATAAAGGGAGGAGCAGGTGACCAAGAACATCCGAGGAAAACATCGATCGCATTTTAAACGTCTTCACTCGTTCACCTAAGTCCATCTGCACTGCTGCCAGACAATTGCAACTACCACGTTCAACTGTGCATAAGGTCCTCCAAAAGAACTTACAGTTGTACGCTTACAAAGTTCAACTGTTACAGAAACTTGAGCCAAATGACAAGCCAAAACAGACAGAGTTTGCACTCAACATGTTGGAACGTCTTTCGGAGAATGAAGCATTCCACAAGCGAGTTTGCTTCAGTGACGAGGCAACTTTTCATGTTTTTGGGACATTAAACAGACACAATGTGAGAATTTGGGGATCTGAACACCCCCATGTGACTAGGGAGCTTCACCGGGATAGTACAAAAGTGAATGTGTGGTGTGGAATCATGTGCAACTGAATAATTGGTCCATTTTTCTTCAACGAGTCAACAATTACTGCAGACGTTCACCTCGACCTTCTGACTGAATGTGTAGACCACAACTGATTGACAACAACCAACTATCATTTTCCAGCACAATGGTGCACCACCACATTGGGGACTGTATGTCCGTCAGTTCCTCAATGAAACATTTCCAGGCAGATGGATTGGAGGGATGGGCCAATTCCTTGGCCACTGCCTTCGCCAGATATCACTCCCTTGGACTTTTTTTTTATAGGGATATGTAAAAGATATTGTGTATCAAACACAGATACGGGACACTGCTGACTTGAAGCAAAGAATTCATAATGCCGTTACTATCACTGAAGATGCTATGCTACAGCGAACATGGCAAGAAATCTAGTACTGTCTTGGTGTGCTTCGTGCAACTAAAGGCGTCCATACAGAGGTCTGTTAAACACTGACAAAAAACTTTTATAAACATTGATTACAATATAAGAAATGTTAAAATATTTCAACAACTGCTGTTGTAATAAAATTTTGAAGTTCTAAAGGGACTTTATGGACACCCTGTACATCTTGAAAGAGAGAGGGAAATGTTCAGAGGGAAATTGTACATCTTTCGTCTCAAATTAAGGAATGATTAACCTTAATTCCATTTAAGGATATATTTATTAAGGAAGAATAAGTTTCTTGTATCAACGTAGGAGAAAAATTATTTATACTATTATTTGGTGGTCTCACCATGGCAGATAAACAGCCAATGATAAAACCTCAGGCTATCAGATATAAAAATATCCTGAGTACAGTTCCAGTCTTCATTTATAGGTTAAAAATGCTATCTGGAACAAGAATTCAGGTAAAGAACACAACTCATCTTCAAAAAAGGTTATTTGAGAGACTTTTGTTACTTAAAATATACTGTCATATATCAGTTTATGTGATTTTTATTTTGCATTCAGTTTTTGTACTTTCCTATTTAAACAAACGATACTCATTATTGAGGGGGAAAACGTGGTTCAGTGTCAGACCGCAGATCCGAAGGGCTGGGATTCAAATACTGGTCATTTCTGGGGTTTTTATCTTTCACTTATTTCTTTCATCTCTGGCAATGTTTGTTAATATGAAAAAGTGATGAGTTATATCATAATTTCAAATCCACATTAAACTGTAGCTCCCATTAACTGGTTGTGCAGATCAGTTCAATGTAGAAGCAAGGTAATGGCATCCTACACCTCACTAACCATATCCATTAAAGTGTTGTAAGGTTAGAACTAATCTACAGGTTGATGGCAGCTTTTCTGACAACGGAATGCCTTAAATTTCTGAAATATTTATATTATATTGCTTATGTGAATTATATTAGAGCCTGATACATTTAACTACTGTAATGCCTCAATTTTCTTGAGAACATTGTATGTTGTTCTAGAGGTGGAGTGGTTTAAATTATTGTATAATCTATTACAACCCAGATTTTTGTATCTGAAGATGGTAATATATGCTGCCAAAACTAGTAATTCACTAATATATTAACATAGCAATGTTGGGAAAGTTTTCATATGAAGACTACAGTGTGAATTTATAGATTGCCTCCTGCACCAACTGATCATGTAAGGTAAACACAATATTTTAATACGTTCTACAGAGTTGCTGTGTACATGTGTAGCCTACCCACATCTGATTCCACTCTGCAGTGACGTTATACCCTTGAAGCCTTTGTGGAGGTTGGTTTTGGTCCTAATATTATAATTACATTTTGAACTTTTTAAAGAAAAGATAATATTAACTGCTAAAGAATATTCATGAGTATATGTACTGTGAAACAGATGTAAAAGAATGTTCAATACAAGTTGTTGGCTTTGACCGGTGACATAGGAAACATGAAACATGTGTCTTTCAAAAAATGGCAACCACAATGTGATGTTATTGGTGACTTTTTCAAAATCAGTTTTTTCTGCTTTCCAATTCATTGGCTTGGCCAACTAACAATGAAACTTTGAACATATGCGCCAAAAGGTGACATGACATTTAGTCATTAACATTAAATCACTTGTTTATACCACATTCCTCTTGACCTCTGTGAAACTTTCAAAAGAAACTCAAGATTTTTTAAAGAAGTCTGTGGGTGTTGTAGAACTAAATGTTATCCATGATTCAAGTCTTTAAAAAAATATTTTGTAGCACATTAATATAACGAAAAATGCATAGTAAACTTTTTTTAACATCAGATTAACTGCAGCTGGGGTGCAAAATTGCGCAAGAAGCCCAGAACTGGAGAAGTCATAGCCAGAGACGAGGGAGCAGAGTTACAATACTTCTAGCAGAGGTGTATTGCCTTTGCACCTTGTGAACATTTTCCGCATGCATTTAATTCAAATAAACAGCAAACAACACATACAATCATCATTGTACAATGGTGTGTGAGATGTAGATGAATCATGGAAACATAACTTTTAAAAAGACACTGATGGGTCTCATCTCTTCTTTTACCCAATATTATCATCTTAACAATACACAAAAAGTCCTGCTGAGAACACATTCCACATCACGGACATCTCTATGGATAACAATTACAGTACCGTGGGCACACTGGACGAGTGTATTCCCCTGACAAAGCCTCTCAGGCAACAATCTCACCGTTAATGTTGAACAGACCTATTTAACTGGTGAATTCTTTGATATCTGGCCCAATTTGTGTATAGGTGGACATCCCATCTATAGCAGTGGCCACTCCAATGCATAAACCACTTTTGTGACATTGTTCCACTGCAGAAAGTATGAAAATTGTGCATGTAAAACAAAATAACTTATCTGCTAATGGTTCACATTTGGTGCCATTTCATTATTTGTGACATGACACTTACAAATAACGTTGGTGATGGCAGTTACAACAGATCATTCAGATACTGAGTGAACAGCCTATTTCTACTTTATCTTTAGTATGTTTAAGCAACATCCATTGCTGTAAAGTACAGGATTTTTACTGGTGCTTGCAAATGTCCATGAGTACACGCACCACAAATGCCACTGTCTCCTTACACCATTAAAACCACATATGTTGAATATGATGTCAAACACAAAATTACTTCATGCAAAGAACAGAATTTTTGTAAATTATAATACTTATGTCTTCATTATTTTCTTACAACCACTGAACACATAGCTGATAGTAAGTTAATTATGAATAATGCCATCAGACTTTCCCTGAAAATGGAAAGTGCAATGCCCTCAAATTGTCATATAGTAAAGGATTTAACATAAATCAAAAGCAGTGGTATAATACAAAGCCTATATCATGAACAGTATGAGTTATGTAAGATATTCAAATACTAACAAGACTTTCAACACTGTAGATTTTCAATGATTATTGTGTCAAAGACATTGTGAAATATAATATGGAAAGACATTTACTGTGCATGACAGACATCTCTTGTTATGCCACATTATTCACCAAATATGCTGTATTTATAATGGTTCCTGAAACCCAACTTATTCATCAGTAGATTAAATACAGCTCAGTTCAATTACTGTACCACAATGAAATTCTCAAATCCCCCGTGTTGCACCCTCAGCACATCTGTAACAAAACAATTCATTTATACACCCTTCTTTTTATAACAAATATGCATTTCTTCTTGGTGTAATAATTTTAATGGCCAGTAGTGTAGTTAGTGGCGCCAGTGGAGTGGCATGCCCGCCGAAACTAAAGTCGCCACTCAAACGGGTCTAACAACACTCTGCACGTACCGAGCATTGGTCAGCATCCTCTCCAGAAACAACAAAGGTGAAGGAGAGTTGTATCTTATGGCACGCCAGTCCATAAGGAAGGCTCGTCCGAACTGTGCCCCTGGGGCGCTAGCGCCCGCGATTGCCCGTGGCACCAATTTTGCTTATGCATCCCCAATTCTCCCCCCATGAACCACAGCCACACAACAGCAACTTGGCAAGGTGGGATGATTTGTGTGTCTCACTGGTACGACGGAAGGGTATCGGTGGAGAGGCCACACAAACATGTGGTTTCAGAAGAGGGACAGCAGCCTTCTCAGTAGTTGCAGGGGCACTAATCGGGATAACTGACTGATCTGGTCTTGTTGCATCAGCCAACATAGCCTTGTTTTGCTCGTACTGCAAACAGCTGAAAGCAAGGGGAAACACTACTGTAATTATTTTTCCTTAAGGGCATACAGCTCTACTGTAAGATTAAATGATAATGGCATCATCTTGGGTAAAATATTCTGGTGGTAAAATAGTCCAGCATTTGGATCTCCAGGCGAGGATTATTCAGGAGGATGTTAACATCGGGAAAAACAAAACTGGCATTTTATGGGTTAGAGCCAGAAAACTAAGATCCCTTGATTGGGTAGGTAAGTTAAAAGGGAATTTAACAAGGGAAATGGTTAGGCTGAAGTTATGTATAGTGGGAATCTGTAAAGTTCAGTGGCAAGAGGAACAGGACCTCAGTTCAGGTCACTACAAGGTTATAAATACAAGATCAAACAAGGGTAATGCAGGGGCAGGTCTAATGATGAATAGTAATCTGGGTGAGCTACTATGAACAGCCTCATGAATGCAATATAGCCACGGCAGACACAAAGTCAGCTTTGCAGATGGAGAGTGAAAGAATGTATGATAAGAGAAATTATTCAGATAGTTAAGGGTGACGAAAATTAATCATGATGGGAAACTGGATTAATATAGTAGGAAAAGGAAGGAGAGGACAAATAGTAGTAAAATATGGACTGTAGGAAAGAGACGAAAGAGGAACCCACAGAGGTAGAATTTTGCACAGAGCAAAAGTTAATAACAGCTAACACATGGTTTAAGAATCAAGTAAGAAGTTTGTATAAGTGGAAGAGACTGAGACACAGAAAGGTTTCATACCGATAACATAATGACAAGATAGCTTTCCGAACCAACTTTTAAACTGTAAACAAGGGCATGTATAGACTCTGAACATAAATTTACTTGTTATGAACTGTAGATTAAAACTGAAGAAATCGCAATAAGGTATGTAATTAAAGAGATGGAACTTGGATGAGTTAAAAAAAAAAGTCAGAAGGAGTTTGAGAGTTTTTCAAAGGGAGTGTAATACAAAGTGACTGCAACATGGAAAAGAATACAGTACAAAATGAATGGATAGCTTTTAGAGAGAAATAGTGAAGGCCGCAGAGCGTCAAATATGTAAAAAGACAAGGACTTTTACATACATACTCTGCAAGCTACTGTATGCCGTGTGGTGGAGGGTACCCTACACCACTGCTAGTCATTTCCTTTCCTGTTCCACTCACAAATAGAGGAAGGTAAAAACGACTATACATGCCTCCACAAGCTCCCTAATCTCTTTAATCTTACCTTCAAGGTGCTTACGTGAAATATATGTTGGTGGCAGTAGAATCATTCTGCAGTCAGCTTCAAATGCCAGTTCTCCAAATTTTCTCAATAGTGATTCTCAAAACGATCGTTGCCCACCCTCCAGTGATTGCCATTTGAGTTCCCGAACATCTCTAACACTTGCATGTAACCTGAACCTACTGGTAAAAAATCTAGCAGCCCGTCCCTGGATGGCTTTGATGTCTTCCTTTAATACATTACTAGCAATACTCAACAATGCATTGCATTAATGTCCTACATATAGCCTTGTTTACAGATGGGCCACACTTTCTCAAATTTCTCTGAATAAAGCCAAGACGATCATTCGTCTTTCCTACTACTATTCTTACATGCTCATTCCATTCCATACTGCTTTGTAATATTACATCTAGATATTTAATCAACATGACTGTGTCAAGCAGCACACTACTACTGCTGTTCTCTAACATTATGGTTTTTTTTTTGTTTTTACTCGTCTGCATTAACTTACATTTTTCTACATCCTTGGGTATCATTAGACGTACTGAATTTAACTAATGACAGGATACACAGTAAATGATGGAGCCGAAAGGGTCTACAGACTTTAAAAAATGAGAGTGACAACAAAGAACAGTATGTCTAAGCAGAAAGGGCTAGAGCCAAATTTAAGGATATATATGCTTATGTAACTGGGGGAAAGATAGATAAACGCCTACAAAAAAAATTGGAGAAAAGAGAAGCAGCTGTATGAATATTAAGAATTCCAACAGAAGGAATATGTAGATGGGCTGTAAGAGGGAAATGAAGTTGAAGGCAACATTATAGAGCAGAAAGAGGAAGTAGATGAAGATGAGATGGGAGGAATTTGGCAGAACACTATAAGACCTAAATCAAAAGTTGGCCCCTGCAGTTGATGACAACCCATCTGAAATGTTTATATACTTGGAAGAGCCAGCCATGACAAAACAATTCCACCTGGAACACATAATGTATGAGACAGGCAAAATACTTTCAGGCCTCAACAAGAATGTAATAATTCCAATTCCAAAGAAAGCAGGTGCTGACAGGTGTGAATGATTCACATTATCAGTTCAATAGGTATTGGTTGCAAAATACCAACAAGAATTATTTACAGGAAGGAAAAACAGAGGAAGATAAGTTTGGGTTACAGTGGAACATGACAGGCAATACTGATCCTATGACTTTTGATGGTTTAAAGAAAAGCACATATGTGTGTACAGCATTTGCAAACTTACAGCAAGGTTTTGACAATACTGAGTGGAATACCTTCAAATTCTGAAGGCAGCAGAGGTAAAATATAAGGAGCAAAGGATTCTTTCTAACTTGTACAGAGACCACACTACATTGTAAGTGTCTAAAGGCATGAAAGGAAACCAATAATAGAGACAGTGAGAGAGTTGTAGCCTGTCCCCAATATTATTCAATCCTACACTGAGCAAGTAGTAAAGGAAATGAAAGAAAATTTGGAGAAGGAATCAAACTTCTGCGAGAAGAAATAAAAACTTTTGAAGTTTGTCATTGACAATGTAATACTGTCAGAGACAGGAAAGAAGATTAGGGTATAACATTGTGTCGACAGCAATGCCACTAAAGATTAAGTACGAGCTCAGATTATGAAAGGACAGGGAAGGAGATCAGCTGTGCCTCTTTCGAAGCAACCATCTCGGTATTTGCCTGGAGCAATTTAGGGGAAATTACAGAATCACCAGTTGGGGAATTGATTCGTTGGCCTCCTGAATGAAGGTGCAGTGAGCTACACCCTGCACCATCTTCCTCTGTGACAGCAAAGGACTTCGAAGAACAGTTGAAAGGAATGACAGTGTCTTGAAAGTAGGATATAAGATGGTTTCTGTGTAAGATGTACAAAGCAAAACAACACTACAGGAATGTAGTCTAATTAAATTACATTAGGAAATGACACACTACAAGTTGTAGATGAGTACTGCTATTTGGGCAGCAAAATGATGTCTGGAAAAAAAAAAAAAAAAAAAAAATAAAAAAATTGTTGGCAATATAAATTTCAGCATTAGGAGGACTTTACTGAAGGAACACATCTAGAATGCAGTCTTGTACAGAAGTGAAATGAGGACAATAAGTAGTTCAATAACAAGACAAGACAGGGGAGAAGAGCTTTTGAAAGGTAAGATGGTATATTATGCGGCTAATGAACAGGTGCTGAATAGAATGGGGAAGAAAAGAAATTTGTAGGCTAGCACAACCTGACTAAAAAAGGGGATTGATTTATAGGGCACATCGAGACATCATGGAATTGTCATTTTCAAACTGAAGGGAAGTGTGGGGGGTGAAAAATATAGAGGAAGGTCGAGTGGTGAATCAGTATGCAGGTTCAAATGTATATCGGTTGCAGCTGTTATTTGGCACTGAAGAGGCTTGTATAGAATAGACTAGTGTGCATCAAACCAGTCTTCAGACTGAAGACCACAACAAAAAACCATATGCAGTCGCCTGCCTTATTAAATTTCAACTATATCTGCCAAAAATACTCAAGTGTGTTCACATATTGAATGAAATTAATAACTGCAATTATTAATCCCACACAATTAGCAATATAGATATATGATTTCAGTATTACCAATAAGACGCAAAACATTTTCTTCCACAAAAAATTCTGAAATAGTTACTGCAAAATAACAAACTTAGAGCAACAGTTGTTAATGCTGTACCTGAAAGGGATTTGCTATTTGTCATTAGATAAAACCAATGATTTAATGAAAAGTTTTGTGTAATCATCTATCAGTAAGTAGGGTATTGGTTCATACTTGCAACACAGACCTTCACGCAAGTTCTTCCAACGAAAATAGAACACACTCTTTCACACTAGTGAAAATTAGTTTTAAAATTTCTTAAAAAAGTGTTTGTTGTACAGTGGGAGTGGCAAGCCTGTCTCACGCTTGGTCATCATTTAAAAAAAAACACATTCAGTCTTTGAAGGATTTCAAACTCAAAGCTTTTTCACCATTCCAAATCGAATGTCATTAAAAGTAAGACGTTGCTGCAGTATCTCATATTGCAAACATTAACAACCGTTTTCCAAAACCACAACTGTGATTTCATAATGATTGCCAATAATAGCTGGACCTATCGGTACACACAAACGAGAAAGAATAGGTAATACCAGTTTTATTCATTTCCACAACCTACAAGACTTCTGCAAAACACGTTTCGTACCAACATTCACTTAAAAGGAGTAACTGTACCAATTACACTGCGCATCCCTGGAGGCTTAAGCGTCAAGCTGAACTGGAGAAATGTTTTCCTGATACTACAAATTGTGTCAACGTGGTTTCAAGAATTAGCACATGGGCAAACATTCTCGGAAATTACCAATGTGTTACAAACATTTCATGACAATCTTTGTTTCAAATGTTTCGACCAAACACGTTTCTGACGTGTAATGCGAGGAACAAATATTAAACAAATTGGGGCGTAGTTTCTTTAGAGTTCAAATACATGTACGACGCAATGTCTTCAACACAGAGCAAATAAGTATTTGGATTTTGATTACTTATTTAATACAAATAACATCTTTTCATAAAAATCTTCTTGTACACTCGGCAGTTTGCACCAGCCTGAAACTGAAATTTCGTACTTTTGACAACTTTTATTGTCGTAAGGCAGAAGGGAAACTGATGGGAAGCCAACCCGGTTTGGACTGTTTACTACTTTCTGAATGAATTGATTGACGTTTCCATGACAGTTGTTTATATTCGGTGTAAAGAGGTGTAGCTTGTCCTGTATTCAAGCTTGTGGAACATGTGCACTATAAGTAAATGAAAGCAGGTATATAACAATAACAGCGTACCGCGATGTCAGAGGAAGGAGGGCTACCACTTGTTTTAGCGTCGGTATAATATGTGGATTTCGCCTCTCTGGAAATACGTGATCCAATTTAACTTTCCAACCAAATTGTGGAACTGCAAAACGTGTAGCATTACTGCCGAGCGCACTGCTTCCTTCGTCACCCATATTCATCAAGTATCGAACTACCACAACGCCCTTGTGTAAATCTCGAACCCATTTCATAGTTCATGAACTTCATGAGATTTCTGACAACCAGAGACGATTACTTAATGCTTCCGTACACGACCAAAGGTCTTTGCTAATCAACGAAAGACGGCGTATTGTTTTACATTTTATTTTTATTTGGCCTTCGACGCTGCTGCACAATACAACCATCACATTAAGAAGTTTTCAAATTACAAAACACGATGATCTTTTCCAGCATACGAACGACGTACGGTACTGCAACGGCAACTGGAGCAAGACTGTGATCAAGAAGTCACAGTTGCTGAAAAATAACAGCTACAAATAAAATAGTTTCAATAAAGCTCAAAATAGTAATACAAATTTCTAAACTAGAAAGCTTTGCGAAACTAGACTAAAAGGTGCAAAGTTTTTATTAGGCCCCATGGGGGCTCGCATTCTTCTCGATACCAGCGTAATATATGAAATAAGACAGATTTTGATTATTTAAATGAGGAGTGTTCCTTTGAAAGTTGTTGTGTTGAACTAAAAGACATGAACACAAAGTTATATCAATTTACAGAATTCCGGGAAGTGCAGTAACTGCAACTTTCTTGTCCAAACTACAGTATCTTCATATTAAACTTAAGAAAGAAAGTAGGAAAAATATCATCACACCAACTGATTTTAATGTAAATATGATAAGTCAAGACAGTGACTCAAAACAGTTTGTTGACATAATTCAGAACTCTGGTTTTAAACTAAATTTTTGTGAATTCACCATAGAAAATGCCAATTCAGCTACTTGTATAGACAACATCTGAACTAATTGTGTCTTCGACAGTGAAAACAAGTCCTGTTTAGACTTAGGAATTTCTGATCATTCTGCGTTGTTTATTCAGCAGAAAGAAATATTAAACCAAATGTTAAGAAAAGTTTTATGAAAAGAAACTGTAGTAAAAATAACTTGAACCTATTCTGTGACAAGATAGATGCAGTGAAATGGCCAATAAATAATAGTGAGTCAAGTACTGAGAACTTTGATAATTTTGTAAGACGTTTTACAGAGGTATTCAATGAATTATACCCACCAAGGATCTGTCACCAAAAAGTTAAAAGTAAATGAAACTGGATTACTCCAGGCTTATGCTCAAAAACAGGAGCTACACAAAAAAACAAATCACAATAAAACATCTGAATTTGTTAACTATGAGAGATGTTATAAAGTTGTATTTAAAAGTGCTGCTAAAGCTGCCAGAAGAATGACAAATGATAAGTTCATATTAGGACATAAGAATAAGTCTAAACCAGTCTGGTCTGTTATTAAATTAGAATTCGGTACAACAGTTAACCACCAGGAAATTTCAAAAGTCAAACAAAACAATGATACTATTTCAAACCCTGCTCAAATAGCTTAATGTTTTAAAAAGTTTATCATAAATTTATCAAAATTTGATGTGAATGTGACTACTTATCAAAACGGTGAGTTTCTTTGGGCTGGATCGGAATAGTTGACCTCCTTGTGACATTTAGTTAAGTCTCAACCGAAACGCTGCAGGGTAGGATCAGATACCCATCAAAGTAATTAAATTTGTATATGATAAAATAGCACACCAACTGTTCTTAATAATTAGTCAGTCATTTGAGCAAGCCAACTTCCCTGATGTGCTTAAGTATGCAGGGATGAAACCACTACACAAAAAAGGATCAAGAGAGGATATGGGACATTACCGCCCCATCTCTATCTTCCCTGTGCTATCCAAAATGTTTGAAAAAATAGCTCCAGTCCAGATAACAAATTTTATTGTGAAACATGATGTTACTCTTACAAATCACTATGGGTTCCAAAACGGGAAAGAACCATGAGTGCTATTAATGAATTCATTGAAAAAATTCTGCTCATCACTAGACAAAAGCAACAAAGTAGCAGATACCTTCTGCGACCTTACAAAGGCCTTTGATTCTGTGAATCAATCCATGCTGCTTCATAAACGAGCCAGATATGGCATCAGACAAAATGCTCTGCTGTAGCTCAGGTCTTATCTGACAGACATGAAGCAAAGGATAATCATAACATCTAACACCATAAATTATGCATCTCAGTGGGATATAATATCACAAGGAGCCCATCAAGGCTCCATTTTAGAGCCAATATTGTTTCTCTTTTACATAAATGATTTACCTCTTAATACCAAGTAGTAGTAGTAGTAGTAGTAGTAGTAGTAGTAGTAGTAGTAGTTTATTCATCCAGCGACAATGTACATTGTATGGATTTCATCAAAGAACATATTATAACAAAAATAAGATAAGGGTGTACAATTCCCTACATAATACAGTGGATCATTTTACCTACAACAATATTTTTGGGCAATACAACTTTCATTACTGTAATAATATAAAAGTATGAGAATGATCTTTTACATGAAATACATTACAAGTAAATAATTGACTTAACACTTTTGTTTGGGCCCGTTTACATGAAATACATCACAAGTAAATAACTGGTTTATCACTTTTGTTTCAAAAAATAACATTGAGGCTGTGGCAAGCATTTGATTTATGGTACTATTGACATATAGTAAATGAATGTAGTTACTTCCTCAAGGTTACTGCAGATATTCATTTATACTATAATAGCAGTTGGTCATTAGGAATTTAAATTTTGCTTCCTTGAATGTAGACAATGTTTTTATTTCTTTTAGTTGAGTTGGGAGTTTGTTGTACAAAATAGTACTCCAAATGTTGGTTTGTTTTTGTGTTAAAGCCTTGTGTACTCTTTTTATGTGAATGTCATAGCACATTCTTGTATTGTAGGAATGAAGATCTGAGTTGGTTTTATAATTATCAATGTGCATTTTTATATTAACAACACTTTCTTTTTATAGAGGCATGGTAAGAGTAGAATATTTAGGTGCTGAAATAACTGTTTGAAAGGTGTTAGCCTTGCACTGTTTGAAATTATTCTAACAGCTAGTTTTTGTAAGGTGAAGATGGTTATCATGTTTGCCTTATTATGACCACAGAGGGTTCGGCCATAGGTGATGGCAGAATGGATGTAAGCAAAGTAGACAGTTCTGGTACACTCTCTACTACACACAGCACTAATTATGCGTAATGCAAAGCAAGCAGAGCTTAACTTGTTATTGAGGTAGAGAATGTGGACTTTCCAGTCTATAGTTTCATCAATTTACACACCTAAGAATTTTGTGGCAGCTACCCTTTCAATTTGTTTATTTTGAATTTTGAGGTTCACATCATGATGAGACATTGTTTTCCGGTAATGTATATAATTAGTTTTGAAAGGTTATCCTGTTCAGCTCAAACCAGTTTTGTATGTATTCCAAAACTCTGGTTGTAGATGTTGGCAATGCCCTATTTATGTCTGTTACAAAAACATTCGTGTCATCAGCAAAGTTATGTGCATACCACTGATGGGATCTTGATATCATTAATATATATAAGAAACAAGAGAGGTCCTAGAACGCTGCCCTGAGGTACTCTGATTCGTACAGTTTGCATGTCCAATCTGTACCCAACGCTTTGGTTTTTATTGTTTGCTGAGGTAATTTCTACTACCTGTTTTCTATTGTGGAGAAGTGACTGAAACCATTTTAATGCAACTCCTTGTATACCTATAGCTTCTAGTTTGTCTAGCAAGATATCATGATCAGCAGTATCGAATGCCTTCGATAAGTCCAAGTTTATTCCTTTTGCACTGTTATTTCTGTAAAGTCCCATTACAATGTTTTCATTAATTGGGTAATTGCTGTTTCTGTACTCAAGTCTATGCGAAAGCCATGTTGGTTTTCAGACAAGAGATTGAATTTTACGAGGTAATTTGTAATTATATTCTTCATGACAGTCTCCATTATTTTTGAAAACACAGATAACAGAGCTATTGGTCTATAGTTTCCCACTTCATATATATTACCCTTTTTATACAGTGGTTTCATTTTTCAAATTTTTAACCTTTGTGGGGATGCCCCTTCTGATAATGACATGCGTATGATATGTGAGAGTGGTTCTGCTATGACACTAGCACATTTTATTTATTTATTTATTTATTGAGTCCTTTGATCATATGTAGTACAGTGTACAGGATGATATTGGACTTATTACTAAGTGCAAAATGACACATATTTAAATAATCATTTTTCAACATGCTACCAGTTTCAATAGTTGCAGTTCTTACAATGATACAATCTTAAAAATTACAGTAGCTTTAGTTCTTAACAGTTATTCTGAGTAGAAACAGTGGTACTGTAGATATTCTCTGACAGATCTTTCAAAAGCACTAATATTTTGTAAGCATTTTATACTATTTGACAGTCTATTATAGAGTTTAATACCCAGATAGCATGTACCTTTCTGATACAAACTGGTATTGGGTTGGAGTACATGCAAGTTATATTTTATTCGAGTATTATAATCAAGTATATATTTGTTTTTTAAAGTATTATCATCATTTCCAGTCATATACTTTTTTACATACATTAGTGTGTCAACAATAAACATACACGGTAGAGGTAGTATATTCAGTGCTTTAAATATTGGTTAGCAGGACTGTCGAGCACCACTCCCTGTCATAATCCTAATGGCTCTTTTTTGTATTCTGAATGTCTCTTGAGCTGCTGGGGAATTTCCCCAGAATACGAGTCCATACTTGAGATGGGCATTGAAGTACGCATAAGAGGCACACAATATTGCCTGTTCATTTATGCATTGTTTGAGAACCCTCAGAAGATAACAGCCCGTGCTAAGCTTGGCATTAATTTGTTCTATGTGTTTGTCCCATTTTAAGTCTCTTTGTATCCAGATGCCAAGAAATTTTGTAGCCTCATCATTTGCAATAGGGTGTTAAGTGATTTTTATTTCTGGATATATCAATGTGGTGTTTTGGTGGTTATGGAAATTTAAGGCTACTGTTTTGTTGTAGTTTATTATCAACTGATTTTCTGCTGTCCAGTAACTTAGATGTTTTGTAACTGTGTTTACTTCTTCTTGTATATCTTCATTTTTTGCTGCTTTTACCAGTATTGTTGTGTCATCAGCAAACAGTATTACTTTGTGGGAATCAATATGTATATCCAAATCATTGATATATAACAAGAAAAGTAGGGGTCCCATTACCGACCCTTGTGGTACCCCGTAAGTGATTGGGCTTTCTGATGATACATATTCTGTGATTATTCGTGCTTTATCATCTATATGTCTGGTGGATACTTTTTGTTTATGGTCGCTGAGAAATGAATGAATCCAATCATTTGCCAACCCCCTAATTCCATAGTGTTCTAGCCTCTTCAATAGGGTTTTGTGGTTTACCATATCAAAGGCTTTGGTTAGGTCCAAAAATATACCTGTTGTTTGTTGTTTTTCATCTACTGTTTTTAATACAGTAGATATGCATTCATAGATTGCTGTCTCCATTGATTTCTTGCTTCTAAAGCCATGTTTAGTATTAGATAGCACACTATTTTTGTTTATAAACTTTAACAACTTACTACAAATAATTTTTTCTATTACTTTTGAGAAACAGGATGTTAATGTAATGGGACGATAGTTTATTACTTCATCTTTGTCACCAGCTTTGAAAATAGGAATGACTTTTGATGTTTTTAGTTGATCTGGAAAGATGCCTGACTGTAGAGAACAGTTGCATAAGTGAGTAAGGGGGTCAATTATATTTTGTATACAGAGTTTTAGGATTCTGTTCGGTATACCATCAATTCCTGCTGAGTATGTTGTCTTTAGTTCTCTGACAGCCTTCAATGTCTCCTCCCTGTTTACTTCGTCCACAAACATTGAAAATTTATTACTGTTGCACTTGTTTACCACTTGATGCTGAGTTGAACTAAAATTGGTTTTTATTAAATTTTCAGCTATCCCAGTGAAGTATTTGTTGAGTATGTTTGCTGTTTCTGTAGGCTGTAAAATCTTTTTATTGTTGTGTATCAAGACAATGTTCTCCTCAGTTCTTTTATTTTTGCCAGTTTCTTTTTTAATGATGTCCCACATAGCTTTCACTTTATTTGTAGAATTATTTATGTAGTAATCATTGTACATTCTTTTCGCCTGTTTAATGACTTTTTGTAAGATTTTAGTGATGTTTTGTAGTTAGTATGCATTTCCTCAGTGGCATTATTTTCTTTGCACATTATATGGAGCTCCCTTTTTTTCTGGCAAGAAGTTCTGATTCCCTTAGTAATCCAACCCTTTCCTCTTGTCATCTCTCTTATATTTACCATTTTTTGAGGGAAGGCTGTATCAAAATGCTTTACAATTTTTTCTAGAAAAATATTGAATTTCGAATTCAGATTTTGCTTTTCATAGACATCAGACCAGTCTTCAGTATGCAATACTGAGTTAAAGTGGTCAATGCTTTTCTGCCTGTAGATCCTTATCTTCACCTTTTGTAAGTTATTCTTAACTGGTCTTCCTTCCTTTGTTGTGGTAAGTATTTGAGCTTTGTGGTCACTGTATCCTGTCTGAAACACTTTTACTGACCACTCTAATTTCTCTTCATCAATCAGGATTTGATCTAAGCCTGTCTGACTGGTTGGTGTTATTCTCGTTGCAACTTTAACTGTGACTGTAAGGTTATGTGTTTTAATGAGATTGCCAAGGGTGGTTTTCTGTTAACATTTACTAAGAAAATCTATGTTAGAGTCACCACATACTACAACATCACACCTTGGGGTGTTTTATGCAGCTTATTTAAGAAAATTTCCATTTTTTCTAAAAATACCTCAAACTTTCCCGCTGGAGAGCGGTACACTGTAGCTATTATCAAACCTAATTTCGGAATTTTTATCACTGTGATCTCAAAGTCTTTTTCACAACTTAGGGAGCTGACATTATCTATTTTAGTAAACTCTATATTATCTTTTACATATATGGCTACACCTCCATAGCGACCAGTAGGTCCACAATAGTACTCAGCCAGAGTGAAATTGTGTAGGCAGATTTAATTAAGTTCTCGTCAAGCCAGTGTTCTGAAAGGCATATAACGGAAATATCCTCTAGTTCACGCATTAATAAAATATTTAGTTCTTCTACTTTATTGCTTAGGGACTGAACATTTTGGTGATAGATCTTCATTACAGAATTTGTGGGAAAATCTACAGTACCACCTACCTTCAGTTTAAATGTTTCTTGTTTGTGCAATTTGTAGCTACTGCTTTTGGCAGTAAAAAATCATTCAGATGAGGAGGCTGCCTGATATTTCTTCTAGTTGGGCGAGATAAGGCTTCCCTAGTGATCCATTTCTCCAAGGTACTCTGACCTGCAATCTTTTTGTGCTTCTTGTTACTCTTGTTTACAAGACGGCAGATTTCTTCAGCCAAGAACTGTTTACCATAGTAATTCAAATGTAGGCCGTGACTGGTATGCATGTCTCTGTTTAATGTACTGACATCTATTAGATTCACATAAGGATATTTTTGCACAGTTCATTTATCTCAACGTTCACTCTTTCTATCAGTTTGTTTACACATGACCAGGGCGGTAAGTCATACCTATGGGGTTGATTTACCACAGTTACGTTTGTTTTGTTTAATTTGGGCAGCACACTGTCGAGAACTGTGATGAGTATTTTACCTTTATCTCTGCCAACGTCGTTTGCGCCTGCACAAATCACGACACAATCATTGAAGTCAAGGTTTTCACATGATTTTGCGAGAGAATTCGTAACTTCTTCCATTCCTGCCCCTGGCTTTATAAAGGCTTGTACGCTTAGGTTTGACTGTTTGTCTGTTACTTTTTCCGCCAGTTGAGGACCGTGACTATCGGCAAAAATTAGTACTTTTTTGTCTTTTTTGCGTTGGTCATGTTTTGAAACACTAGTAGATTTCACGGAACGTGTCTCCTGCTGTTTTTTAATAGGTTCTGGACTCACTTGGTTTTCAGCTACACTGTTTCCAGACTCGTTTGGAGTTTTGTTTTTAAGTAGTTACTTTGATATGTCCAAGTTTTGTGCTTGTGGCTGCTGTACTTTTTTCGTTTACTTCACTGGTGTCCGATGTTGTTTGGAGCTTGTGTTGATAATGTTCTTCTTGATTATTACAGTCCCGATTTTCCAACTGTTTCTCTAGCTGGATTACAGTCCTCTTTAGTTCTTCTATTTCACTATTTCTTGCGGATATCACAATACGAAAGTCGTCACAATGTTTACCCTTGTGTACTGAACTTGCTTCCGTCTTTTCACTTGCTTTCGATCTTGTGCTGATTTCATGTACGTTTTTTACTTTTAACTTACAGCAATAACATTTCCCTGGTTGGATTAAACTAGTTTTTCTGCACTGGTTGCATAGAAACTCATTCTGTTTCATGATTTTCACGGAACTCGAATTTCGCGTAATTTTTTTCACCGCCATCTTAGCTTGCCTTATGACTGAACCTAGTACCTCATCAATTCCAGAGGAAATTTTATTCTTCATTGTTTTTATTATCTTAAGAACTTTTAATTTATTTGTGGGACATAGCAATATTGAATTACCACTTTGCTCACTTTGAACTGTGGTAGTACTATTACTAGCAAAATTTTTACTCAGATTGACTGGAGTGTTTATGAAATACTCATTTATGTAATTTGCTAGAGTGCCACTTCTGAGTAACACACCACAATTATCTTTTAATATAATGTCATCTTGCTTTTTAACACTTTTGGTTGTTTCCTTTTTTACTATATTCCATATTGCTTTCCACTTGTTTTCTGTCCCTATGATTACTTTTTCATTGTGCATTGTCTTGGCTGTTTTTATTACTTTCTTATAAATTTTCTTATATTTCTTAACATATTCTGCAAAATGTTCATCTTACTTGTCTTTTCTCAGTTGATTGATAAGTTTTAGCTTTTGACTGGATACTCTGATAGAAGGTGTTATCCACTGGCTGCTGTTCCTTGGTATGACACTGATTCTTGTCAGTTTTTTTGGAAAGCACATCTCAAATATGGACATGAAAGTATTATAAAATGCATTGAATGATTCATCAGTAGATGATTTTGAATATATTTCTTCCCAGATTTCTCTTGCTGACGATTGAATAAAAATATTAACCTTTTGTGGGTAGAAGTGCCTTTTATATTCCCGCTTGTATTTAACCACCTCAAGTACAGAAGAATTTATGCATGTTACTAGTGTGTTATGGTCTGGAAGACCTGGGTTTACATTTTGTGCCTTAGTAACATCATTTTTGATATCTGTAAACTTATTATCTAATAAGGATGAAGATGACTTCATTATTCTATTGGGGTCCATGAAGAGTGGTTTCATGTGAAAGCTGTTTAAGATTATCAAAAGCTGTCTTTTTTCTTCATTTTCAATTAACAGGATGATGTTAAAATCCACACATAGTAATAAGTTCACTTCACTGTTATACAAAGTGTTCAGCACTGCTTCCAAATTTTTTTAAAAAAAATAGGTTTTGTCGCCTAGCAGTGACCTGCATATTGATATGACAATTAGTTTTTTATGCTTCTCCTCAGATTTTAGCTCTATGACACATGATTCAAAATGTTTCTCATAATTTAGATGGTTTGTTTCAGATCTAACTTTATACTGCAGCCCAGCCCTAGTGTATATGCATACTCCACCAGTTTTACAAACACTGCAGCAATAATGAGATGCTAATTCAAAATTGCTTATATTTATAAGACCTAATTCACTGATCCTGCACCTATGTTCTGATAGACAAATACATGAGATATCTACAAAGTTGTTTATGGCGACTTCTAATTCTAACACTTTACTCTTGAGACACTGAATGTTTTGCTCTTTTTCTTGAAAGTTTTGGAAGTATTTTTTATTTTGTCAATACCCAGTGAATTGCTGCTTTGTTGCTGATTTTTGATACTTATCTGCAATTTTTCAGGCAGATTTGTCACAATCTCTTCCTTTTCTTCATCTGGTGCCATAAAAAGTCAGCACTAAGTGAAGCAGCTGTACCTAGCCTTTGGCTCCTCCTCAGGCAGTGTTGATCAGCTGCAACTGTTGTTGGAAGTTCAGTGTCTACTGCTGTCAGTGACATGTTTTCTCGTACAGTGACTATGTTTGCTTTTTTTTTTTACTGATACTGTTTCTGCTGGAGGTGGAGCTGCTGCTGTAACTGATGTTGGTTTTTCCTCTGCTACTGATGGTCCTTCTGCTTTTGATGTAGGTTTAATTGTTATTGCTGTTTCTCCTGTTGTTGTTGTTGTTGTCATTGTCCAAATTAAAGAATGCCAGGATAGACAGTCACCTAAAAACTTTGCAATAATTAGAAAAAAAATGAAGCTATATTTTCATTTACCAATAACATTTTGGAATGCTTTGCAAGAAGACATTGCCTGTTGGCATATTTTGAAACCTGTCTAAGGCTTTTGACTGTGTCAATCATAAGAATTCTTATACCGTATTACTTGCAGATGTTCTGAACTGCTTCTTTATTACTAGATCTGTGGCATTTACCAGTCATGACTGGACATTTCACAGTAAATTCTCTATCAATAAACTTCAACAAAATCAATTAACTTCATATACCGGGTGATCAAAAAGTCAGTATAAATTTGAAAACTGAATAAATCACGGAATAATGTAGATAGAGAGGTACAAATTGACACACATGCTTGGAATGACATGGGGTTTTATTAGAACCAAAAAAATACGAAAGTTCAAAAAATGTCCGACAGATGGCGCTTCACCTGATGAGAATAGCAATAATTAGCATAACAAAGTAAGACAAAGCAAAGATGATGTTCTTTACAGGAAATGCTCAATATGTCCACCATCATTCCTCAACAATAGCTGTAGTCGAGCAATAATGTTGTGAACAGCACTGTAAAGCATGTCCGGAGTTATGGTGCGGCATTAGCGTCGGATATTGTCTTTCAGCATCTCTAGAGATGTCGGTCGATCACGATACACTTGTGACTTCCGGTAACACCAAAGCCAATAATCGCACGGAATGAGGGCTGGGAACCTGGGAGGCCAAGCATGACGAAAGTGGTGGCTGAGCACACGATCATCACCAAACAATGTGCGCAAGAGATCTTTCATACGCCATCTGTCGGACATTTTGTGAACTTTTTTTTCCCTAATAAAACCCCATGTCATTTCAAGCATGTGTGTCAATTTTTACTTCTCTATCTACATTATTCCGTGGTTTATTAAGTTTTCAAATTTATACTGACTTTTCGATCATCCTGTACATTCTAATCATAAAAGCTTACAGAAGACAAATGTTGCACATGAGAGCAAGCAGATACAGAAGGCCCATATAGATATAGCCTTAACTGGGAACACCACACCCCAAACTTTGAAAAGGCTTTACTCAGCAACATTTGCCATCTGCAAACCTCCAAAATCAGAGACATCAGTGTCTCAAAGTCTGACGACTTTGGCTACTTCCATTCATTTATGTGTTACAGAATAAAAAGTCTTTGCAAGTCAGAAAAAGGTTGTCCAACCTCATGCCATAATCTTTTTAAGCAAAAATGGATGCTAACTACTACATCACAACATCTCTTTTCAGTCAAGGCTCTCATGCTTCACAATCTCTCCCAATATTAAACAAGTGGATCATACCATAATCATAGCTCAAGAAGGAAATGTGATATACACTGTGACCAGAGAAATTTGTCTCTGGTGCAAAAAGGTGTAGAATACACAAGCACAAAAGTCTTCAAAGCACTCACATGTAATATTAAGTGACTACAATATAATAATATACTATTTAAAAGTAAGCTAAAGATGTTCTTGCTCAAAAAAAGTTTCTGTTCTCTAGATGAATTCCTTACCAGAGATAGATAAGATTTTTACTCATGTATTTCAGTGCTGCTACAATTACATTAATTTGTGTTCTGTAAGCCAAGAAGATGGTCTTTTTTACTTTACATAGAACTGTTTACATAATATCTGAAAATTGTGTTTTACCTTGATTTTGTGAGTGTAATTAGAACTTACTAATTGTGTTTTTTAATTATTATTTTCTAATTTTTATCCTCAATCTTTGTTTATGGTTCTAAATGATATGAACATAATAATGAATTACTGTTTTGACTCATTCCACATGCAGGCATTACCATGCAAACAATGGATCTATGGAATATGTATTGCAAAATAAATAAATAAATAAGTTGTCTTCTACTTGTTATGATCAATGGTTTTGTTGGGGCAAGCGTAGTGGGAGAACACTGGAGAAGGCACTTCTCTTTTGCACTTCTCTTTTGAAAATAAAGAAAAAGAGTAGGAATAGTTTGACAGAAGAGCGGGATGCTGGGATCTGTGCCCGTGGAATGAGTTAGTTTACAGCACACTCTCACACAAACACAACGCACACATATGACACATGCTTTTGTGTGTGTGTGTGTGTGTGTGTGTGTGTGTGTGTGTGTGTGTGTGTGTGTGTGTGTGCGCGCGCACGCGCGTGCGCTTTCATGCATCTATTGTTGATGAAGACCAATGGCTGAAAGCTTTAATTGTGAAAGTTTTTTTGTTGTGCCTATCTGCAACTCAGCATCTCCGCTATATGGTGAGTAGCAACTTTCCTTCCCATTTATTTATTTATTTATTTATTTATTTCGTATTCCATTAATCCGTATTGTGATAAATCACAAGGATGTGGAATGAGTCATGATTACATACAACAGATATAATACACATATATAAAATGACAAAAATGTACCATAAGATTATGAATAAGTTTGTAGGTTAAAATCAAATCAAAGGTATAGCTCAAGTAATATAAAACAATACCTAAAAAGGAAATATAGTACATTTTCCAAATTAAACAAATAATACACATATATAAAATGACAAAAATGTACCATAAGATTATGAATAAGTTTGTAGATTAAAATCAAATCAAAGGTATAGCTCAAGTAATATAAAACAATACCTAAAAAGGAAATATAGTACATTTTCCAAATTAAACAGTTAATGTGATCTATAGCAAACAAATTTTTATCAGTATAAAAAATCATTGCTTTATCTGTAGATACTCATCAAGAGAATAGAAGGAATTTACCATTAGGTATTCTCTCAATTTACATTTAAAAGTAGGTAAGACATTAATGTGATCTTTAATACCTGATGGAAGGGAGTTGAAAATTTTTGTGGCTGAATAATGAACACCTTTCTGAACAAGACTTAAATGTTTCAGATCCCTGTGTAGATCATTTTTAGACCTAGTATTATGATCATGACATTCACTATTAGTTTTAAAAAGAGATAGGTTGTTAGAAACAAAAATCATCAAAGAAAATATGAATTGAGAGGTAAGTGTTAATATTTGTAACTTATGAAACAGACTTCTGCAAGAATATCTTGGATGAACACCACTCATAATTCTAACAGCTCTCTTCTGTGCAGTAAATATTTTTTTGGCTAAAGGCTTGTTGCCCCAAAATATTATGCCATACGACATGATAGAATGAAAATAACCAAAGTAGGCAGCTTTAGTAGCGTCCTCATCACCAATGGGGGTGATTACACGCAGAGCATAAGTTGCCACACTGAGCCTTCTATGTAGGTCTAAGATATGCTCAGACCAGTTCAGCTTGCCATCAATTAGAATGCCCAAGAACTTAGATGATTCACAGTGTAGTATATTTTGGTTACCACAGTTTAAGTGGCATACTTCATTTTCTTGTTGAGATGTGTGAAATTGCATATACTGAGTTTTCTGAATGTTTAGAGTTAGTCTGTTGCACTTAAACCAGTGTAGGATGTCAACGAGTACAGCATTACATTTATTTTCTAGGTCACTGTTAGTTCGACTTTCAAGCAGAATAGTGGTGTCATCGGCAAAAAGAGTAAATTTACACTCGGTGTCTGTGCAAAGTGGGAGATCATTGATGAAGATAAGGAAAAGCAAAGGTCCTAGGATGGACCCCTGAGGCACACCACACTTTAATGTGCCCCAATCAGAAGAAATGGGACTATCATTGGCACCATTAATTATCACCTTCTGTTTTCTGTTTTGCAGATATGATTCTATCCATCTACCAATGCTACCTCGCAAGCCATAAAAATTAGCCTTATGTAAGAGAATGTTGTGGTCCACACAGTCAAAGGCCTTAGACAAGTCACAAAAAATTCCAATAGGTGACATTTTATTATTTATTGACTCTAAAATTTCATTTGTGAGAGAAAAAATAGCCTGCTCAGTTGATCTACCTTTTTGGAAACCAAACTGGTTTCTGTTGAGTATGTTGTGGCTGTTAAGATGTTCTACAATTCTTGTATACATTAGTTTCTCTAATACTTTTGAGAAACTACTTAGTAGTGATATTGGACGGTAGTTAGATAAATTAGTTTTGTCACCCTTCTTGAAAAGTGGTTTCACAACGGCAAGCTTTAATCTCTCTGGGACAACACCTTGCTGGATAGACTCATTAAAAATGTGACACAGGACTTGACATATGTGGTCACTACAATGCTTCAGTATTTTTGGTGAAATGTTGTCAATACCAGTGGAATTTTTATTTTTTAAGGCCTTGATGGTATTTTTAACTTCAGTAATAGTAACTGGGGCAATACAAATTGGGTCATACGTGTTAGGGTTAGCTCTGTGTAATAAATGCGTAGCAGCATTTAAGGAACCGTTACAACCTACTTGTTCTGCTGCAGTTATGAAGTGATTGTTGAATATGTTGGAAACTGTTACAGGATTATGAATAACCTCATCCTTATAGCTTATCTCTGTGGTATTAACATTCTTGTTACTCTTGCCACACTCTCTCTTTATAACATTCCAAACTGCTTTTATTTTGTTCTCAGATTTATCAATTTCAGACTTAATATACAGGCTCTTGGATTTGTTTATCACCCTTTTTAAAATTTTACAATATAACTTAAAATGAGACCTTTCAAGGGGATCATTTGATACTCTTAGTGAGGCATGTAACTCCCTCTTAGTCCTGCAAGAAATTTTTATACCTCCAGTAATCCATGGTTTACTGGAAGAAACCTCATTGTTCTTTCTGACAGTTTTTTTGGGAAAGCCATTTCAAATACAGATATAAATTCATTTAAAAAAAGGTTAAATTTATCATTAACATCTGATGTGCTGTACACTGGCTCCCAATCTATCTGTGACAAATAGTCGTTAAAGGCAGACACAGTTTCAGTGTTTATACATCTATAGGACCTATAGGTGTGGGAGATTTTATTGCACAAACTGATGTTATTTACTTTCAGAAGTTGTCCATCATGGTCAGACAGGCCATAAATTACTTTCTATCCTGGATTTTCCATTGTTCTGTTTACAGGATATGTATATATGATTATTGTCAACATTAATGAGCACATTATCACTTTATTATACTCATGCAACTGCACTTAAAACCATTCCTTTTTTCTCCTACCTGTTTTTAAGTAGAAATTTGTCAGTGGAATAGAGGGAGTTGTCCAGAATAAATGGTTTTAAATTAGATTTAAAATTTGCTTTGGTATCTGCCAGACAGTGTTTGGGGAAATGATCACAAATTTTTATTCCATCCAAGGTCATTTTACCCTCTGGTGTTGAAGGTATGTACAGCACTGTTCTTCTCAAGATAAATTTCATTACAGAAAATATGTATTGTGATGGCACAGTTAAAGTGGTTAGCTTGTTGAAGAGGTACCTATATAATGTCCATGGGTGAACAGTACACATTGCTTTTACTGCACATTTTTGTACAGTCAATACTTTCTTTCTACGTGATGAGTTAACCCAGAAAAGTATTCCGTAAGACATTATTGAGTGGAAATAAGCAGAATATTTCAGGAGGTTGATACATTTGTTTCCAGGATTAACAATTACACAAAAAGCAAAAGTAGTCAAGTTTCATTGTTTGAAAAGCCTCTTCCAGTACAAGTTTTTATCAATATGTACACCCAAAAATTTGGAGCATTATACCCCATTTACTGACTCCCACTAGTGTTACCTCAATTATTGCTATGACTCTATTTGTTCTACAGAACTGAAATTAGCATATCTTTTTTTTTCAAAATTTAGGGAGGGTCCATTTTTGAGAAAACCACTTAATAGTGCTTTTGAAAATATCACCACCACTTAATAATTCTTTGGAAAATATCATTTACTAAATCCTCTGTTGTTTTTGCTTTTATTATGATACTAAAGTGTCAATTTTTCTTGTTGAATGTTAAGTCGAAGATCATTCACATATACTGTATAAGGAATTGAACCCTGTGGGACTCCTTTTGTGATTTTTACCCTAGTCACTAAAATTTTTCTACCTTTCTGATATTATCTGAATTGTTCAGCACAATCTTTTGCATTCTGTTTTTAGAAAACAATTCAGACCAGCTGTGTGAAAAGCCATCAGTTCCATAAAACTTGAGTTTTTGTAGTAGAATATTATGATCTACGCAACTGAAGGTTTGGAGATATCACAAAAAATACCAACTGGCAATATATTATTATTTAAGGCTTCTTCTATTTGATGAGTGAATCTATCAATAGAAATCTCAGTTGAGCAATCTTTCTGGAATCCAAACTATGATATGCTATGTAAATTGTAGCCACTTAAGTGTGCAACTACTTTTTACTACATTACTTTTTTGAGCATTTTAGAAAAAGATGTTAGCAAGGAAATTGGACAATAATTTTTCAAGTCCATCTTGTAATCTTTCTTATACATGGTATTTTAACTTGTCTGGAACAATTCTCTTTGCCAGTCATGCACTGCATGTATCACTGAGGACATTAGTTATTTAGTTATTTATTTAGCCATCTGTGGACATTTTAAAATGTATGGATGTTGTCAGTTGCGTGCATTCATATATTTATACAGTTTGTTGTTATATGTAGTTAAACATTGTGACATATAAGTTATTTACAATCATTTTTGCTCCTTATCAAAATATTGTGAAATAAAAGCTATTTACAATCATTTTGTACTAATAAATTAATTTGTAGTGTAAAAGCAGTGTTCCTTCAAAAAAATTTAAGATTTTTCCTAAAGCGGTACATGTTATCTGCTTCTTTTATTTTCTGCGGCAGTTTATTATACAGTTTTACACCTTCATACAAGAAGCTATTTTGAGTCTTATGTTTATTCTTTCTGTCTAGGTGAAGACAGTGACTTGTTCTTGTACTATAATTATGAAAACTGCTATTTGTGCTACAATTTTGTATATTTTTCTTGATGTACACTATGGTTTGGAATATAAACCCACAAGGAACAGTTAGAATTTCCAACATTTTGAAAAATTCTTTGCAGTGGGCCCACTTGCGGCTTTTTGTTATAATTCTTACTGCTCTCTTTTGCATTTTAAATACTGTTTGTAAATTCTGAGCACTGTTTCTCCAGAAAATAATACCATAACTGATTACTGAATGAACATAATTAAAGTATACAGTTCTCAAACATTCACTGCTGCATGCGGATACAAGGACTGTAAGTGCATAACATGTTGTGGATATCTTTGTCGAGCGTTTCATGCCACTTCATTTGGCTGTTAGTGCACAACCCTCAGAATTTTGTTGTGGGTACATCATCTATGGAGATGTTATCTAGTTTTAAATTTAAGGAACTCTGGTTTCTGTTTATTCTAAAGTATATTGTATTTGTTTTCTTTATCTTGAGAGTTACTTTGTTTTCCTGAGACCATTTGTGAACATCCCTCAGCACTTCAGTAGAATTTTCCCACATTTGTGCTGGTATCTTACTGTGATTACTATGTTGTTGTCATCCACAAACAATATCTTCTCTCCATGGCTGATATGTTGCGGGAAATCATTTATATACACCAGAAATAATACAGGGCCTAGTTGACTTCCTTGAGGGACCCCAATATTGATATATTGTGGATCAGATATATGTTTCTCAATGTACTTTGATCCACTGGAGACATGTGTGATCTCTACTGACTATACTCTGTTTTCTAGATATGAAAGAAACCATTTGAGAACCACTCCCCTTACACCTAGTGCCTCTAATTTATGCGACATCTTCTGGTGGTCAACTGTATTAAATGCCTTAGACAGGTCTAGGAAAAGGTCAGTTACATAGCTGTTCTCATCTAGTGTTTCTAAAACTGTTTTTGTAAATTCTGCTATTGCAGATTCTGTACCTCTACCAGGCCTGAAACCATGCTGGTCATTGCAGAGGAGGTTGAATTTACTTAGATAGCTCAAAAGCCTGTTTTTCATGATTGTTTCTATCACTTTGGAAAAGCATGACAATAGGGTTATTGGTCTGTAGTTCTCAAAGTTTCCTGTGTCACCTTTCTTGTGAGCTGGTAAAATTTTGGCATGCTTCAGATAGTCAGGGAAGCAACCAGTTTTGAAGGATTCATTTATGATTTCTGTTAGTGGAGCTTTGATACTGTTTATGCATTTTTTTAGCACACACACTGGGATTTCATCTAAACCTGCCGAGTTTTTGTTCTTTAATTGCCTTACAACATTGCATACTTCCTCCTCAGTAGTTGGAAGCAATGCCATTGAGTTTGCTATATGTTTCTGTATTGGTTGATTAGCACCTTTTGGAAAAATTTTCTGTAAGTTCGTTGCAATGCTGCTAAAGTAGGTATTCACATAATTTGCTGATTCTTTCGGGTTACTTTCTAAGTTTTCCTTGTTCCTGATTTGTGTGTTTGTACCTCTCTGCTTCACAGTTCCTGCTTCTTGTTTCACTACAGACCATGTAGCTTTACTTCTATTATTGGCTAAATTTATGAACCTATCGTTGGCTGATTTTTTTGCAGTGTTGAGTACCTTCTTGTAGATCCTTTTGTACTTTTTGTAGTAGTGCAAAAAAAACTGGATCACTATTGTCCTTTTTAATGGAGTTTAGCTATTTACAAGTTTGAGCACTTTTTCTAATTCCTTTAATAATCCATTTATTGTTGGTGGGTGTTCAAATGGCAATTAATGCTTTGGGGAATGTTTATTCAAATTTTAGTTTTAATTCAGACATAAAATTGGAGAACTTGCTATTCACTTTAGTTTCTATGCATACTCCTTCCCAACTTTCATGTGCTAACTTTAAGGAAAACTCTTGCAAAGCTGATGGAGAGTAGATTCTTTTATACACATGCAGTTTTGTATGTTTTTTTACACAAGGTTTTACTTTTATAATCTGACCTAGATGGTCAGACAGTCCCAAATTTTTGACAAGTACATCATAGTTTTCTCTGCCTACATCTGTAGCTACATGGTCAATGGTAGATGATGCATGTGTGGTTATTCTTGTTGCACAGTTGACTAGTGATGATAGACCAAAACTATGTAGGATATTCAAAATGTCTTACTGGTGTCATCTGTTTTATTTGTATTTATGTTAAAGTCCCCACACAAAAGGATATTATGTTTCAGAGTCAACACTAGTTCTAGGCTTTGTATAAGTTTTGAAAAGAATATCTCGAAATCACCACTGGGAGACTGATATACACATAATATAGTTAGTTTCTTTGGCATATTTATAGCAACTATCTCTATTGCTGACACTTCAGAGTCTTTGTCTACACTTAGCATGATAATATCATTTCTGACTTTAAATTCAGTGCTGTTCTTAACATAAATACATGATCGTCCACCTTTCATTGTGTTTCTGCAGTAAGAACATGCTTGGACATATGAGGGTAAATTAATATATAAGATTTCACTGTCTTTACACCAGTGCTCTGTAATACAGATAACAGTGCTGTCTAAGATTTGTAACTCTACTTCCAGCTGTTGCACTTTGTTTTTTTACGCACTGAATATTTTGGTGAAGTATTTTTAGACATTTAATGTTACTTATCTTGGTGGCTTCTTTTTCATCATATCTGCAATTAAAAAATCCTTCAGATGGGAAGGAGGTGTCCTTTTCTGTCTACTTGCTGCCCCATAGATGGTTGTTTCAATGTCTGCTGCTGCTCCTGCTATTGCTGGGATTTCTGCTGTTACTGCTGTCTGTGATGCTGCTGTTGATGGTGATGCTGTTGTTGGCATTGATGTTCCAATTATTATTTTACTGCTGCTCCTGCTATTGCTGGGATTTCTGTTGTTACTGCTGTCTGTAATGCTGCTGTTGATGGTGATGCTGTTGTTGGCATTTTTGCTTCGATTTATTATTAATTGTATGAAATTGAAAGTGGAGGGGGAAGAAAGGAAAGGATTCTGTGTAGTGTCTGTTCTTTTGGACAAGCATTCATATAATTACTTATTAACTTGGAAGAACTTTCGAGAATTCTGTTTGAAATTCCATTAACCCACAAGAGCTTTTGTTTTTTAGAATTTTTATAAGTATTAATTTCAGTGAAGGATGTTGGTGCTACATCTATGTGGGAAAGCGTGTACACGATATGAAAGTCTCAGGAACAGATTTCAGCTGACGGAACTGAGAATGGCGGAGCCTCAAACTGTACAGTAGGTGAGTTTGTGGAGAGACCAGACTAGCAAATTGTTCCTGAAGACAGGTTGCAACCTTGGCTGCAACAAAGCGGATGGTTTCCTGATCTGACTTTGTAACAGTAATCAATATGGAAGTGCTATGTTTGTGGACTAGGGTTAGCATCTTCGACTAGTTATCAAAATATTCTGGGTTCAAACCCTGAATAAATTTTGAATAAAATCATTAGCAATGGTGGCTGAAGACTTGCAGTTATAAGAAGTCACCCTCATTCTGCCAATGGATATCTCAAAGAGAGTGTAGGAGCAGACAGAGGTTCAGGGCACTCTGCTGTCCTTATAGTGGTAAACTGCCCCCAAAAGGCAGAAGAATGAGGACTGATCAATGGCATGAGGATGCAGAAGGCAATGGAAACCACTGCATTAAAGACATGTAATTTGTATCCACAGGACATGTGGCCTATGATTGAAAAAGTGTCATGATCATCTCTCCATTGCACAATATTCTGGATCACTCCCCCATTCGGATCTCCAAGAGGGGATTGCCAAGGGGAAGTGAATAATGAGACAAAGATGGAATAACCAGCTAAGGGATAACATTCTACAAGATGAAACATGGAAAGTCATAAGTTTGAACTAATAGGAAAGCTAGAAAATCTGAAAAGGGAACTGCAAAAGCTCAATCGAGATACAGTGGGCATCAGTGAAGTAAAATGGAAAGAAGGTAAGAACTTTTGGTCAGAAGAAAAAAAAAATGGTACAAATGGCTCTGAGCACTATGGGACTTAACATCTGAGGTCATCAGTTCCCTAGAACTTAGAACTACTTAAACCTAACTAACCTAAGGTCATCGCACACATTGATGCCCGAGGCAGGATTTGAACCTGCGACCGTAGCAGTTGCGAGGTTCTGGACGGAAGTGACTAGAACCACTTGGCCACCATGGCCAGCTTGGTCAGAAGAATATTGTGTTATCAACAGCAGCAGAAAATGGTATAGTGGGAGTAGGATTCATTATAAACAGAAAAGTAAGGCAGAGATTGACCTACAGTGAACAATTCAATGATAGGATTGTTCTCATCAGATTCAACAGCAAAACAACCTTGACAACGATAGTTCAGGTGTACATGCTGACACCGCAAGTGGAAGATGAAGAGATAGAGAAAGTATATGAGGATGGTTAACTCAGTAAGTAAAGGAAGATGAAAATCTAATAATAGTGAGAGATTGGAACACAATTGTAGGTGAAAGAATAGAAGAAAGGATTATGGGAGATTATGGTCTAGGCAGTAGAAAATAGAAAGCACAAAGACTATGTCTACATCTACATCTATGTGATTACTCTACTATTCATAATAAAGTGCCTGGCAGAGGGTTCAATGAACCACCTTCAAGCTGTCTCTCTACCATTCCACTCTCTAACCGCACGCGGGAAAAACGAGCACTTAAATTTTTCTGTGCAAGCCCTGATTTCTCTTATTTTATCATGATTGTCATTTCTCCCTATGTAGGTGGGTGCCAACAGAATTTTTTCGCAATTGGAGGAGAAAACTGGTGATTGAAATTTCATGAGAAGATCCTGTTGCAACAAAAATGGCTTTGTTTTAATGATTGCCACTCCAATTCACGTATCATGTCTGTGACACTATCTCCCTTGACTTCTGCAATAGATTTGCAGGTATTAATAGCAAATACTCTGTTCAAGAATCAGAAAAGGAGGAGATATATGTGGAGAAGACCCAGAGACATGGGAAGATTCCATATTGATTATATCATGGTCAGACATGGATTTTGAAATTAGACAATGGATTGTAAGGCATACCAAGGAACAAATGTAGACTCAGATCACAATTCAGTAATGATGAAGAGTAGACTGAAGTTTAAGAGAATCATATGGAAGAATTAGTGTGGAAGGAAGTGGAACATTGAAGTACTGTGGAATGACAAGACTCATTTGATGTTCACTATGGATGTGATATTTAAATGTTTATTGTGGCTTTTCAGCATGTTTACCATGCAACTGGCTCCATCAGTTAATGTTATACATGTAGATGTACTTTTTAGTTATATACAGTCACATGTTCTTCCAGTTTCATATTATGTATTTAGTGTATTTACATTTTACGTGAATGAAAAGTTATATTATGATGAAACAACTATGATACTCTTATTTACTAGTAATTAGGATTTTGTCCCTGATTATGTATGTTCTTCAGGTTACTTTGAAGCTATTCTTCCACTGAACAATACTCTCTCTCTCTCTATCTATCTCTCTCTTGCTCTCTCTCTCTCTCTCTCTCTCTCTCTCTCTCTCTCTCTCTCTCTCTCTCTCTCTCTCTCTCTCTCTCTGTCACCAAGTGGCAGCAGAACACACACATAAATGATGATTGTAATTGGTAAGCTTTCGGGGCCAGTGTCCCCTTCTTCAGGTAAAAAGGTTGAAGGGAAAGGAAGAAGAGTGAAAGAAAGGACTGTAGTAGGAGAAGGGTAGATTATGGGAAAGTCACCCAGAACTGCAGGTCAGGGAAGACTTACTGCATGGGATGAGAATGTTAGCTGCCATTCATGTGCTACATTCGTGCCTTCGGCAGTGGCAGCCATGATGTTATGGCTGAGGGTCAACGGGTCACTGGGGGTCATTGGCAAGAAATCAGTTAGGCAAATTTGTGCTAACCTTGAATTGTTTTACAATCAGATATTAAATGTGTATGTAAGAGGACTGCATTCTCTGTCAGTCCAGTCAGTGCTCTAATGAACATGCTACGCAGTCTTTAGTCTGAACAGTGAAGCTTCTAAGAGACATAGGTAAAGTTATCTTATTTGCATTTTGCTTTCTCTCGGAGCATTGCAGTATGAGTTCACACAATTCCAATGACAGCAGTAATGAATCATTGCCTCTGAGCAGCAATTAACAGTCACACTGTGCGAAAATTAATATTTGATAGTGACAGTGACAACGAGAACAGAAATAGAGACTCTGATGAAGTTTTTATTCAACACTGTGCAGAATGGGCTTCATGCATTGAAAAAAGAATACCTATACAAACAAAATATTTACAATATGGTGGTAAACGGTACTATTAAAAGGTTTAGGTGTGTATATAATAATGCTATAATGAAAGCTGTACAGAACAATACTTTTAGATAATTTACAAGAAATGTAGAATTTGAAAGAAATTTTAATTGGAATACATTGGCATTTAGAAGATATGATCATTTTATGAGAATCTGTTCATTGAAAGAAGTAGAATTAAAACCTTGGACAAGATTTGATACTATGTGTAAGTTGCATTATATAATAAAAATTGTTAATGTTAATTATAAATTACTTTCATTAAATCACTCACAATATTACTGTTTATGACATTATGACCAAATTCATAAATTGATTTTGTACAATGTTCTATGCATAGAATGTTGTTTAAATGTAATTATTAATATGCATGATGAAGGTAAATTACGAGCATTGACTAACTTTTGATGAAATTAAAAACAAACCTGGTAACATTAAGAGTGCAATGGGAATTCCACTATTAAACATGGAGGAAAGAGCAGATGGATGGAAAGAGTTCATTGAAGGCCACTGTGAGAGGGGGCACTTGTCTGATGACTTGACAGAAGAAAGACATGGAACTGATAAGGAATATGTATGGGTTCAGGTCAGAATAGATAAGAGCTCTAGAAGACTTGAGATCAAGCAAAGCAAAAGGGATAGATAACATTCCATTGCAATTTCTAAAATCTTTTGGGGAAGTGGGAATGAAATGATTAGAATGAAATGATTATTCAAGTTAGTGTGTAGAAGCTATGAGACTAGTGATGTATCATAAGACTTCCAGAAAAATATCATCCTCATAATTCCAAAGGTAGCAAAGGTAGATAGATGTGAGAACAACTGCACAATCAGCTTAACAGCTAATGTATCCAAACTGATGACAAAAATATCGTACAACGAATGTAAAAGAAAATTAAGGATGTGTTAGATGATGATCAGCTTGTCTTTAGGAAAGACAGAGAGATAGTTCCAAATCTGCACTTTATAATGGAAGTAAGACTGAACAATAATCGAGATATGCCTATTGGATTTGTTGATCTATGAAAAGCAGTTAACAATGTAAAATGGTGCAAGATGTTGAACATTCTGAGAAAAATAGGAGTAAGCTCAAAGAAATAGGATTGATAATAAGTACAAGAACCAAGAGGGAACAATAAGATTTGAAAACAACAAACAAAATGCTCTGATGAAAAAGGGTGTAAGACAGGGATGCAGTCTTTCACTCCTGCTGTTCATTCTCTACATTGATGATACAGTGAGGGAAACAATAGAAAGGTTCAAGATTGAGATTAAAATTCAGTGTAAAAAGATATCAATGATAAGATTCACTGATGACATTGCTATCCTGAGTGAAAATGAAGAAGAATTACAGGATGTGCTGAATGAGTAATTGAGTACAGAATATGGATTGAGAGTAAATCGGAAAAAGGCAAAAGTAATGAGAAGTAACAGAAATGGGAATATCAAGAAACTTAACATCAAAGTTTGGTGATCACAAAGTAGATGAAGTTAAGGAATTCTGCTACCTCAGAAGCAAAACAATTAATGACAGATGAAGCAAGCAGGACATAGGAAGCACACTAGCACAGCCAAACAGGGCATTCCTGGCAAGAGAAGTATACTGGTATCAAACACAGGTCTTAATTTGAGGAAGAAATTTCTGAGAATGTAAATTTGCTGCACAGCAATGTATGGTATTGAATCATGGACTGTGGGAAAACCAGAACAGAAAGAGAATCAAAGCATCTGGGATGTGAGGCTATAGGTGAAAATTGAAAATCAGGTGGACTGATAAGATAAAGAATGAGGAGGTTCTTGATAGAAATGGCAAAGAGAGGACTATTTGTTTATTTGTTTGTCCTTTGAATCATTTTTGTACAAGACATGCCCAGGCTGATGCACAAACATACACTCGATACTGGGCAGTTCATAGCATGATGTGATGGTTTTATGACATGAGGTGATGTCATGGGTACCTACAAACATAATTTTACATAGTTATTAATTATTTTCATTCCATTTCTTTCTCACATATACATAAAACACATGCCTGGTTGGCCTAATTAAAGTAGAGCGCACAGTTTGCTTATTTTTAGGTGCTATACACTCAAAATTATTTTACACATATTTTACATTAATGTTTACTACTTGTACAAAATTCATTTCTGCAATTGATTTCATATTTCTTTTTGCACATATAGGACAAAAATTCAGATACTGTGTAAAAGCAATGATCAAGCAGGAATGTTTTCAGAGTCTTATTAAATAAATACAGAGACTTGCTGTTCCTTACTTCTGGTAGCAGACTGTCATATAGTTGGATCCCTTAATTAAATGGTGAGTTGTTTAAGGTGAAGGTACGCATATTTTGAACATGGAGTTTCATTTTTTGTCTTGTATAAGGATCATGAACATTCACTTTTTTAAAAATTTAATAATATTAATTTTTACAAACCCACATGTTTCTAGTATGTAGAATATGCCAAGAGGAAGAATGAGAGAAATTTGGAAGAGATGTCTGCAGCTGTCAGTTGGCTTGGACCTGATCATTATTCTTTCAGCTCTCTTCTGGGTGAGGAGAACGTCTTTGCTATGTGTGGAGAGTCTCAGAATATGATAGCATACTGAAATACTCTATGGAACTGTGCATAGTAAGCAGTAAGGACAATCTCAGTGTTTGTGCAGTATGTGAGATTATGTAAGGCTTAGCACACTTGTTTCAGCTTACTGTTCATTATGCTGATGTGTGTTTCCCACTTTTTAGTTCCATATCAGGCATAAATTTTGTGGTTCCTGGAGAGCACTGACAAGAAGAATTGACAGGATGATAGGACATGTGTTCCAGCACCAGTGAATAATCTCCATGATACTATAGGGAACTGTACAGGGTACAAACTGTAAGGAAAGACAGAGACTGGAATTTATTCAGCAAACAGTTGAGGACGTAGGATGCAAGTGCTTCTCTGAAAATAGGAGCTGGTGCAGGAGAGGAATTTCTAGCAGACTGCATTACACTTTTCAGAATACTGATGACTTCTTTTTTCCTGCAAACAGCTGAAAGCAAATGAAATAAGGAAATCAATTGCTACTTTATTTCATGAGAATAGGGTATAATGGTGTAGAAATTCTCTCTGCTAAAAAAAATCCAGAGATAAAATAGTTCCCCTTCAAATCTCCTGGGAAGGACGGCTCAGGAGAATAATGCCATAAAAAAAAAGCAGAATTTTTTTGCTTCATCTACTTTGTGGCCACCAAACTTCGATATTAAGTTTCTTGCTATTCCTATTTCTGTTACTTAATTCCAATCTTGAACCTTTCTATTATTTCCCTATCTGCTTCTTCAGTGTAGACAATGAACAGTAGAGATGAAAGACCACATAACAGTCTTACATCCTTCTTCATCAGACCAATTTGTTCTTCGTTTTCCAATCTTATTGTTGCCTCTTGTACTTATTATCAACCATATTTCTCTGAGCTTACTCCTACTTTTCTCAGAATGTTCAACATCTTGCACCATTTCAAATTGTTAACTGCTATTTATAGATCAAAAAATCCAATGAGCATATCTCAATTATAGTTCAGTCTTGCTTCCATTATCAAGTGCAAATTAGAAACTATCTCTCTGGTGCCTTTATCTTTCCTAAAGACAAGCTGATCATCAACTAACAGATCCTTAATTTTCATTTACATTCTTGTGTATTACATTCTTGTCAGCAGCTTGGATGCATAAGCTGTTTAGCTTATTGTGCAATTGTTCTCACACCTATCTATTGTGGATGATATTTTCTGAAAGTCTGATGATACATCACTAGTCTCATAGATTCTACACACTAACTTGAATAGTCATTTGGTTTCCACTTCTCCCAACGATTTTTGAAATTCCGATGGAATGTTATCTGTCCACTTTGATTTGTTTGATCTGAAGTCTCCCAGAACTCCTTTACTTATAAATTTTGACCTGAACCTATGCATCTTCCTTATTGATTCCAGTTTCTTCTTCTATCAAGTCATCAGGCAAGTGCTCTCTCTCATAGAGGTCTTCAATGAACTATTTCAACCCACTTGCTCTTTCCTCTGTGTTTAACAGTGGAATTCCCATTGCACTATTAATGTTAACAAACTTGCATTTAATTTCACCAAAGGTTGTTTCTCAGTTTTTTTTGTTCTGAGTTAGTCCTTCCAGCGATGATTTCTTTTTCGGTTTCTTCACAATTTTTCTGCAGCCATTTCACATTGGCTGCCACACACTTTCTATTTATTTCATTTGTAAGTGATTTATTTTGCTGTATTTCTGTATTTCCACGAAGATCTTTTTACTGCCTCCTTTTGTCAAACAGTTGAAGTATTTCTTCCGTTACCCAAGGTTTCTTCAGAGTTACATACACTGATAAGCCAAAACATTGTGACCACTGACCACCATGAGGTTCAATGTCTGGTGGTTGTGTTGTAGGCACATGACATGGTAAGGAAAGAATACAAGTGGAAGAGAGATGAATGGGCAGCAATTATAGCAAATATATGGAATCCACTGATTTAAGCATTTTTGACAGAGGCTACATTGTTGTGGTACTGTGGCTGGAAATGAGAATATCTGCAACGGCAAACCTCGTTGCCTGTTGGTGTACTAATGTCATGGCCACTTATGGAAAGTGGTTGAAGAATGGTGAAATAATGAGCAGGGCATTTGGTATTAGACAACAACTTCTCGTCACAAAACATAGAGGTTCAAGGATTGCCTACCTCCCTCCCTCCCTCCCTCCCCCCCACCAATCCCCCTCACTCCTCCTCCTCCCCCACTGTGTAATCCATGATAGGCAGCTATCTATGGGAGCTCTGATGACAGGGTACAATGCTGGTGCAGGCACAATTGTTTTGGCGCACCCTGTTCAAATGCCATTGTTGTACATGCAGTTCCACATCACATGAACCCTATGTGTTCTTATGTTGATCCTATGACATCATCAATTATGATTGCAGTGTGCACAGCATTACTGAGTTTTCTCCATGGTTCACTATAAATGTGTTGCCTGTCAAATTAATGCATTTATTGTTACATCAGGTCGACGGTTGGGTCCTTATGTGCCATCAACGAGGTGAATGGCTGCATGAACGCGCACTGTGCCGCAGATGCAAGCCAGTGAGGGCAGAATTATGCTATGGGGTACATTGAGAGTGGCATCCACGGGACCTGTGGTGATAATTGAAGGCATAGTGACAGCATTAAACTATACGAACATTATTGCGGACCACCTGCATTGCATCATGCTTGAAGTCTCCCCCTATGGTGATGAAATCTTCCAGCAACATTTGTCCAAGCTGCAGGATCAGAATCATGCTGCAGTGGTCTGAGGGGCGAACTCACAGTGATGTCTTGGCCAGCAAATGTATCTGACCTGTACCCACTGGAACACGCATAAGGTGCCAACTGCGTGTCCATAAACCACCATCCCATGATTTGTGTGAATTGCTTGACTTGTGTGTAGACATCTGGCTCTACATACTCCGGGAATCTTGTTAAGGACCTTTAGAACACATGCCAAGCAGAATCTTTGTTGCATCACATTATAAAAGTGGAACAACACACTATTAAACAGGTGGTCATAATGTTTTGGCTAATTGATGTACTTTGTACCTATGTCTGACTATTTGACATCCATGATTGTCCTCTTTAGTGATGCACACTCTTCTTTAATTGAACTGCCCACTACAATATTCCTTATTGCACTATTCACTATTGTCTGTTTCAACTATCTCTAACTGTAAAATGCGCAAAACTGCTCTCTTTGCAGATGATATGACTATGATCTTATCCAGTAAGATATGCAAGTAGTTACAGAGAAAAATAAGAAACTGTTTGAAAAAAGCAGTCAGTGCCATAAAGCTAACCAGCTATGTATAAAGAAAACAATGGCAGAGGAAATATATTATAACTTAAAGGCACAAAAAGGAGAGCATCAAAGTACCAGGCTGTTGGACATCATAATACTTCAAAGATCAGATAAGATTAGATTAGATTAGTACTTGTTCCATAGATCATGAATACGACACTTCATAATGATGTGGAATGTGTCACGTTAATAAAAGGAGTCTATACAAGATATTACATTACACAAAATATTACATAACACTTAATATTTTTTATTTTTTTATTTTTATTTTTTATTTATTTATTTTTGTGAGGGTTGAGGAAATTACCCAATTACTATATCCAAAAACTCATCTAATGTGTAGAAGGAGTTGCCATTAAGAAATTCTTTTAATTTCCTTTTAAATGCTATATGGCTATCATTCAGACTTTTGATGCTATTAGGTAAGTGACCAAAGACTTTTGTGGCAGTATAATTTACCCTCTTCTGAGCCAAAGTTAGATTTAACCTTGAGTAGTGAATATCATCCTTTCTCCTGGTGTTGTAGCCATGTACGCTGCTATTACTCTTGAATTCGTTCGGATTGTTAATAACAAATTTCATAAGTGAATATATATATTGTGAGGCTACAGTGAAGATCCCAGCTCTTTAAATAAGTATCTGCAGGATGATCTTGGATGAGCTCCAGCAATCATTCTGATTACACACTTTTGTGCAATGAACACTCATTTACTCAATGATGAGTTACCCCAGAATATGATGCCATACGAAAGCAGAGAATGAAAATAGGCATGGTAAGCTAATTTACTCAGATGTATATCGCCAAAATTTGCAATGACCCTAATAGCATAAGTAGCTGAACTCAAACGTTTCAGCAGATCTTCTGTGTGTTTGTTCCAGTTCAGCCCCTCATCAATGCATACACCTAGAAATTTTGGATATGCTACCTTAGCTACTGATTTTTGATTGAACTCTATATTTATTAATGGTGTCATGTATTGCGAATACATAGAAAGAAGGATCCTTTATTGTATGATTATATGATAGCGGAACAAACACTGGTAGCAGTTACTTCTGTAAAATATCTGGGAGTATGCGTGCAGAACGATTTGAAGTGGAATGATCATATAAAATTAATTGTTGGTAAGGCGGGTACCAGGTTGAGATTCATTGGGAGAGTGCTTAGAAAATGTAGTCCATCAACAAAGGAGGTGGCTTACAAAACACTCGTTCGACCTATACTTGAGTATTGCTCATCAGTGTGGGATCCGTACCAGATCGGTCTGACGGAGGAGATAGAGAAGATCCAAAGAAGAGCGGCGCGTTTCGTCACAGGGTTATTTGGTAACCGTGATAGCGTTACGGAGATGTTTAATAAACTCAAGTGGCAGACTCTGCAAGAGAGGCGCTTTGCATCGCGGTGTAGCTTGCTCGCCAGGTTTCGAGAGGGTGCGTTTCTGGATGAGGTATCGAATATATTGCTTCCCCCTACTTATACCTCCCGAGGAGATCACGAATGTAAAATTAGAGAGATTAGAGCGCGCACGGAGGCTTTCAGACAGTCGTTCTTCCCGCGAACCATACGCGACTGGAACAGGAAAGGGAGGTAATGACAGTGGCACGTAAAGTGCCCTCCGCCACACACCATTGGGTGGCTTGCGGAGTATCAATGTAGATGTAGATGTAGATGTACTGTGTGGAACTGTATATACTGTGTTTTGTCGAAGTTTAATGTGGCATGCAAATAGAATAGTTAGTTCACAGGATAAAATTAAAACCATATGGTCAGTTGTAAAGAAAGTGTCTGGTCAGTAGCACAAGATCAATGATATGAAGTCAGTTTGTAGTAAAATATTACTGTTACTGATAAATCAGATATATGTACAGTATTTAACAATCATTTTCTGAGCATTGCTGGTGAACTGAATACAAATTTAGTCTCTACAGGGAATCATATAACTCTCTTGGCAAATGCTTTTCTGAGATTGATGTCTGAAATACTCCTCTGTGATACAGACAAGGTGGAGATTGAGTCAATAATTAAATCACTGAAGATTAAGGACTCTTATGGATATGATGGAGTACCTAGCACAATATGAAAGTACTGTGCTGCACATGTTAGCATTGTATTTAGCCATTTTTTGTAATTTTTCCTTTAGGAATGGTCAGTTTCCTGAATGTTTTAAGTACTCACTAGTAAAGCCACTTTATAAAAAGGGAAAAAGGGATAATGCAGACAATTTCAGACCTATTTCTATGCCATCAGTGTTTGCTGAAGTTATTGAAAAAACTGTGTATGTAAGGATAATTGATCATTTTATACCACACCATTTGCAATTTTGATTTTAGAACTCATTTAATAACTCAAAATGCTATATTCTCTTTTCTCTGTGAGTTACTGGATGGGTTAAACAAAAAGTTTTGAATGCTAGGTAAATTTTTTGATTTAACTAAGGTGTTTGATTGTGTTGATCACAAAATATAGCTCCAGAAGTTGGATCATTATGGAATACGGGGAGTAACTCACAATTGGTTTACCTCTTACTTTAGCAACAGACAGCAAAAGTTCATTATTCACAGTGAGAATGGCTGTGGTGTTGGGTCTAAGTGAGGTAGATCAAATGGGGGGGGTGCCCCAGGGATCAGTGTTGTAGCCACTTCTGTTCGTTATTTATATAAATGATATGTCCTCTAGTATTATAGGTAACTCTAAAATATTTCTGTTTGCTGCTGCTGATAGCTTGGTAGTAAAGGATGTTGTGTGCAACATTGGCTCAGATTCAAATAGTGCATTTCATGACATAAGTTCATTACTTGTAGAAAACAAACTAACATTAAATCACAGTAAGACTCAGTTTTTACAGTTTCTTACACACTATTCAACAAAACCCAACGTTTTAATTTCACAGAATGGGCATATGATTAGTGAAACTGAACAGTTCAAATTTCTAGGTGTTCAGATAGACAGTAGACTGTTGTGGAAAGCCCATGTTCAGGATCTTGTTCAAAGACTTAATACTGGCATTTTTACTATTTGAATGGTATCTGAAGTAAGTGATCGTTCGACGTGAAAATTAATCTACTTTGCTTATTTTCATTCATTTATATCATATGGTATTATATTTTGGGGTAACACTTCCCATCCTAAAACAATATTTTTGGCTCAGAAACAGGCAGTTCGGGTAATAAGTGGTGTAAATTAATGAAACTCTTGTTGACCCCTGTACACTAGGCTGAGTATTTTGACATTAGCCTCTCAATATATACATTCTTTACTGTCATTTCTTGTCAACAATATCAGCTTATTCCCAAGAATACGCAGCTTTCACTCAGTTAATACTAGGCAGAAATCAAACCTGTGTTTGGATCGGACTTCCTTAAATCTTGTGCAAAAAGATGTGCAGTATACTACTGTATCCATTTCCAGTAAGCTACCATAAGAATTCAAAAATCTTAGCAGTAATCCATGTGCTTTCAAATCGAAACTGAAGAGTTTCCTTATATGTCACTCCTTCTATTCTGTCGAAGAGGTCCTTGAAAAATTAAGCTGATTCTTATGTTGTATTTTGACTGCGTTTACTTAAACTTATGGCTTTACTTTTTCTGGGGGTCATAAAGATATTATATTTATCTGTTATTACTTTTACGCTGTAATTTTCATGACCTTGGAGATTTGCTCCTCTGTTTGGACCTACGGAACATTACGTGTAAATAAATAAATAAAATGTGTGTGTGTGTCGTCCAGTGGAAGAATAGCTTCTAAGTAACCTGAAGAACATGCATAATGAGGGAGAAAAGCCTAATTCCTAGCAAATAAGAGTATCATAGTGTGTAACCATAATACACTTTTTCATTCATGTAAAATGTAGATACACCTTACATAATGTGGAACTGGAAGAATATGTGTCTGTATTTAACTATAAAGTACATGTACATGTATAACTTCAACTGATGAAGCCAGTTGCATGGAAAACATTCTGAAAGGCCAAAATAAACATTCAAATAGCACATCCATAGCGAACTTCAAATTCATCTTGTCATTCCACAGTACTTTAGTATTTCACTTCCTTTCACACTAATTCTGCCGTATGATTCTCTTAAACTTCAGTCTACTCTTCATCATTACTGAATTATGATATGAATCTATATCTGCTCCTTGGTACACCTTACAGTCCATTATCTAATTTTACAATGGGTCTGACCATGATATAATCGAAATGGAATCTTCCTGTGTCTCTGGGTTTTCTCCAAGTATACCTCTTCCTCTTGTGGTTCTTGAACAGAGTATTTGCTATTACTGTCTGCAAATTTATTGCAAAAGTCAATTAGTCTTTATCCTTTCTCATTCCTACTACGTTGACCATATTCTCCAATAAACCTTTCTTCTATTCCTTCACCTGCAATTGTGTCCCAGTCTCCCAAGATTATTAGGTGTTCATCTCCCTTTACTTACTGAATCACCTGTCCTCATATACTTTATCTCTTCATCTTCCACTTGCGGTGTCAGCATATATACCTGAACTATCATTGTCAAGGTTGTTTTGCTGTTGAATCTGATGAGAACAATCCTATCATTGAACTGTTCACTGCAGGTCAGTCTCTGTCTTACTTTTCTGTTTATAATGAATCCTACAACCCACTATACTGTTTTCTGCTGCTGTTGATATTACGTTATATTCTTCTGACCAGAAATTCTTACTTTCATCCCATGTCACTTCACTGATGTGCACTGTATCTAGATTGACCCTTGGTACTTCAAGCTTACAAGGACAATTTTAAATCCTCTCTCGCAGATTTTTTGTACAGCAAATGTCTGACACTACCTGTGAACTTCCTCTTGCCTTCTCCACCAGTAGCAAGATAGGAGTTACTGTCATTGGTAAAGAAAGTCAGACATCACATATCTCACATCTGTATTCAACCATCTCAAGCTTACTATTTACAGCAAGTTTTTTTCCATAAGCCATTAAGCGACTGTGCAAACCCGATGCTCCAAGATGTCACAATTAATGCTGCATTCCAGAAATCTTATTCCAGCCCCCATAAAATACTCTGACATGGTGAACAGACGTTTTACATTCTCCTCAATGGCAAATCTTCACAGTCCCCAACAAGTGTCTCTTACCAGATTGGGTACTAGGGGACAATGAGGAAGAGGAAAACTGGCCACTGCTACCTGTAGACCATCTGACCGCATCCAGTTCTAATGAAGTGGATTCTTGGGTCAATCAACCTACCTTCATGGCAGAATTCAACTTCCTGTCATCTGCTACAAGCCTTGCCAATGGAGATCCACTCTAGTCTCACTATGGCAAGCCCTCCACCCTCCTGCATGGCTGCAAGATGACATTCTGGAATGTGGTTCCCCTCCAATTCACTCCTTGGTGCTTCACACCAGAATGGAGCGCGTGGGGGGGGGGGACTCTGTGTCTGTGGTGGCATCAACTGCCAAAATCAGTGTAGACATACAAATTCACATTAAGAACATTGAAGTAATGTATCTCTTTATACTGATTATTGCCTTTGTTTTTCTGTTTTATTATTGGCTTGCTTTGTACTCTTGTAACTGAAGTTTTCATATCTGATTGTATGTGGATTTATATTAGTAAAGTTGTATAATTTATGGCAACAGTACTTCTTAGAAATGCATACTACAAAATTAAAGATTAATTAGAAAACACAAAGTAGGTGCTCATTTAACAAGTGACAGATAACCACCCCTATAACATTATATACTGACAATGTGTTGTTTGTTACAAGAAAAGCATGCACTGGAGATATGTACTGCTTAATGTCTTCCAGAACCCTACATGTCACTTAGCAAGAAATAGAGAGTCCTAGTGCAGTTTTCCAGACTGGCAGAAGGAAAGACATGGAAATGAAACAGAACCATGGCAGCATGGTCATGATCCTGCAGTTATCTGCAAGTGTGAGTGCTTTGTAAAGTGATATGTATTGGCAGACTAAGTGAACAGTGTATAAATATTTTGCATATTTTCAAGCTAACTTGTTTCAAATATATTTAAACAGTAGAGTAATGTACACAAATATAAACTGAATGAGGAGAATGGGGGTTCAGGCTCTGTTCCATCATCCTGATTTATGTTTTCCTAAATAATTTTAGGTAAATGCCATGGTGGCTCCTTCAACAAGGCTAAAGGCAACCCCTATTCTGCCCTCACTAGATATATATGAATACATTTATATGTTTGTACATATGACTTAGGTTTTCCTTGTATTTATTTGACAAATCATGTATCATCTGCATCTACATCAACATCTACATCTGTACTCTGAAAACCACCATGAAACATGCATGGCAAGAGAGTACATCCCACTGTACCAGTTGTTAGGATTTCTTCCTGTACCATTCACATATGGAGCGTGGGAAGAATGATTGTTTGGATGCCTCTGTGCGTGTAGTAATTATTCTAATCTTATCCTCATTATCCCTACATGAGCAATATTCTAGAACCGGTTGCACAAGTGATTTCTAAGCAATCTCCTTTATAGATTGATTACAATCCCCAGTATTCTACCAATAAACTGAAGTGTTTTATCTGCTTTACCCACAACTGAACCTATGTGATCATTCCGTTTCATATCCCTACAAAGTACTACACCCAGCTATTTGGATGGATTGGCAGATTCCAACAGTGACTCATTGAGATTACAGTCAGATTTTTTGAAGTACACAATTTTACATTTCTGAACATTTAAAGCAAGTTGCCAGTCTCTGCAACACTTTTAAATCTTACCAAGATCTGACTGAATATTCATGCAGTTTCTTTCAGATAGAGTTCACTATAGATAACTGCATCATCTGCAAAAAGCTTGATTTTACCAAGTGGTAATAATTAAACATTCTCTATTTAACATGTTATAATATGAAACTAATTACTGTGCAAGTACCAAACATGGTAGCATTAATGTCCAGAATATGGGGTGTATGATTTCCATGTGTCACAGTGCCACTGTCCAGTTCCAACTATGGCCACCAGGTGCCATAATCAGTCATCTTGATTCATGGTCTCACACACCTGACCAGTCACAGAGCTCATGTTGGTGTGTCAACATGAGCTTTGACAAAAGGAACAGGGCACTATTGGTGAAGATCTATTATCAAAGCAACAGTAATGCTTCAACTGCACTTCAAGAATATCACTGGCTGAAATGATTATGGAAGGGTCCACTTTCTCCACCTGCTGTGTGGAGCATGGTGAAGAATTCTGAATCAACTGGAGAACTGGGTGTCGCACCAGTAAGAGGCCAATGACCAGTTGCACCACAGGTGGTTGACGAAATCGCTGTTGCTGTGGCAGAAAACATTGTGAGCAGTACCTGATTATCAGGCAGTTGAAGATCCCATGGTCCACTGTACGAAAGGTGCATCAAACCATTCTCAAATGGTATCTGTACAAGATTCATACCATACAGCAGCTTGCATCCCAGCATTCACAACAACATGTTGACCATGGTCTCCCTTTCTCACAAGGGTTACTAGCAGTGGACCATCCTACAGACAGACTAAGCTCAGTTTTCTCTGACAGGTGATGTGAACACACAGAATTGCTGAGTGTGGGGCTCTTCACCTCCAGTCACTGTGCATGAAGTTCCTCTATATGGTGAACATGTCACCATATGATATGGCTTCATGGCTACATTCATCAGTGGGCCAATCTTTTTGTAGCAGATTGGCAGTCAAAGACCAAAGACATGAACTGTGACCTGCAATATGCTTCCCCAGCACATCATACCTGCCTTACAACAGAGAGACACATCAAACTCAACAGTTTTCATGCAACATGGGTCCCCACCACACATCACTCATGAAGTTCACCTGATTCTCTGAAACACATTTGGAAATGACAGAATTATCAGCTGATTGTTTCCAAATGCGTCGCTGGCTCGATCATCTGACTTCACTCCCTGTGATTTCTGGTTCTGGGGCTAACTGAAGGACAGGATTTACAAGGGGAACATTTACACATATGCTTATCTGAAGCATGGCATATCAAGAGAGGTAGTCAGCATACCTATGGACAAGCTTTGTCCTGCTGTGCAGAATGTCTTGATCCAAAGCATTCAGTGTGTCATGTGAGAAAAGTGAGAGTTGGGTTACACATGATAGATGTTTTCGAAATCTGTGCTTGTTGGCATTCAGAACATCCTTCTGTTCAAGATGTACCATAGCAGCACATTAAAAGTGTTTCAACTGAATTGATTCTGCATTATTTCTCTTCCCCATGTCATTGACATTAATGCTAGCAAATTTGTTCCTCGTACAGTAATTAGTTTCTGTGTTATAACATGTTAAATAGGGAAAGTTTAACTATAACCACCTGATACTATTACTATTGTCTGCAAGGTCATTAATCTACAACATGAACAGCAAGGGTCCTAACACATTTCCCTGGGGCACACTCAAAGTTACTTCTACACCTGAGAATGACTTTCCATCCGAGATAACATCCTGCGTCCTCCCCACCAAAACGTCCTCAATCCAGTCACAAATTTCACTTGATATCCCATATGATCATACTTTTGGCAATAAGCATAGGTGTGATGCTGAGACAAAAGCTTTTTGAAAATCAAAAAACACTGTATCTGCCTGGCTTGCTTGATCCAAAGCTTTGAGTATGTCATGTGAGAAAAATGTGAGTTTGGTTACACATGATCAACATTTTTGAAATCTGTGCTGGTTGGCATTCTGGACGTCCTTATGTTCAAGATACCTCATTAGATTTGAGTTCAGAATATGGTCTAAGGTTCTACAACAAACTGATGTCAAGGATATTGGACAGTAGTTTTGTGGATCATTTCTACTACCCTTCTCGTAGATAGGTGTGACCTTTGCCTATTTCCAAGAACTGGGGATGGGTTTTTGTCTGAGGAATCTACAATTGATTATAGTTAGAAGAGGGGCTAACTCAGATGCAAATTCAGTGTAGAATCCAACAGGGATGCCATCAGGTCCTGGAGATTTGTTCAACTTAAATGATTTCAGCTGTTTCTCCTGGGTTTTCCTTTGTAAAGGAACATTTGTAAATGAAGTTAAGCATTTCAGCTTTTGCTTTGCTACCCTCAATTTCAGTTCCAGTCTCATCTCTATAGAGTGGACACTAACTTTGGTGCCAATAACAGCCTTTACATAAGACCAGAATTTCTTTGGGTTGTGTGAAAGATCCCTTGACAATATTCTGCTACAGTAGTCATTGAAGGCATCACTCATTGCTCTCTTAACAGCCTAATGCATTTCATTCAGCATCTCTCATCCTATAGCTCTACACTTGTTTTATACATATTACGCAGTAATCTTTTCTTTAGAAGTTTCTTTACAGTGACTGTATACCATGGAGGTCCCTTCCATTACGAGCTGTTCTACTGGGTACATATCTATCCAGTGCATGACTATTGAGATACCAACTAACAAAGGAATAATTTAATTGGATAGACAAAAAAATCTACTCACTAAGTGGCGGCAGAACACACACACAGAAGAAGGTTGTAATTAGGCAAGCTTTTGGAGGCAGTGTCTCCTTCTTCAGGCAGAAGGGTTGAAGGGGAAGGAAGAGGGGTGAAGGAAAAGGACTGGAGAGGTCTAAGAAAAGGGGTAGATTTCAGGAAAGTCACCCAGAACCACGGGTCAGGGGAGACTTACCACACTGTATGAGATGGAAAGACTGATTGTTGGGGACTGCAATGGATGAGATTTGAACATCTGAGAGCTTATAGGTGGAAGATAGGGTAATATGCAAGGCAGAGATTACTGTTTATACTTCATGCATGAGTTAATAAGAGTGAAAAGTTAAGTGCATGCTGCACAACAGAGGTGCAAGGGGACGATGAAAAATAGATGGGTAAGATGATGAAAGATATAGGAAACGAAAACGGAGTGAAGAAGAGAGTAATTACTGTGAAAAAATGATGAGATGGAAGAAATTAACATAAATTATGGCCAGGTCAGTGGCAAGAATCAATGACATGCTGTAGTGCTAGTTCCCAGCTGCGGAGTTAGGAGAAACTGGTGTCTGGAGGAAGAACCCAGATTGTACATGTGGTGAAACAGGCACCAAGGTCATGACTGTCAAGTTGTAGAGCATGCATTGCACAGGATATTGTGTGTTGTCCGTACACACCCTTTATTCTTGAAGAGATCCATAAGGTCTTGTGCCTGGGCTGTTACTGTTCATTATTTATGTATATCATCAACATCAAAAAACTTACCCGGTATTATAACTTGTAAGTCCATGCTTCAGCAGATGAGACTTTGAAGCACTAAAGCAAAAATGTGAAGGGTTCTGTAGAATATATGTGATTTAGAGCAAATGTATTGGAAATTAATCACTCTAAAACTATAAATAATATTAGAGAAGGAAAGTTGCTACTCACCATATAGCAGAGATGCTGAGTCACGATAGGCACAACAAAAAGATTCACACAATTATAGCTTTTGGCCATTAAGGCCTTTGTCAGCAATAGACACACACACACACACACACACACACACAACTTGCACACATTTCTGCAGTCTCAGACAACTGAAACCATATTCAGTCGATGATGGATAATGAGTCTTGCTTGAATATGAATGAACAATTTGAAGAATGTGTACAGGGCAAGAAGAAGAAGAAGAAATGGATTACATACGGGAACTACATACAGGAACTCACTGGCCATCAACCCTTCAGTCTCCAGATGCATCTCTGGTTTGCCAACACACATAACAGGCTTGTTGGCCAATTATTCCCTACGGAGCTGACTATAACATTAACCTCTTACATTAATGTGTTAAATCCATACCTATGCAATATCAGAAGCAGAAGGTGCAGGGGAAAGTATCATCTTGCAGCAATACCCTGACATTGCCCTTGGCATCACAGCTGAAAATTTGATTTATATAATATGTCTGCTTGTGTCTGTATGTGTAGATGGATATGTGCGTGTGTGCGAGTGTATACCTGTCCTTTTTTCCCCCTAAGGTAAGTCTTTCCGCTCCCGGGATTGGAATGACTCCTTACCCTCTCCCTTAAAACCCACTTCCTTTCGTCTTCCCCTCTCCTTCCCTCTTTCCTGATGAGGGAACAGTTTGTTGCGAAAGCTTGAATTTTGTGTGTATGTTTGTGTTTGTTTGTGTGTCTATCGACCTGCCAGCGCTTTCGTTCGGTAAGTCACCTCATCTTTGTTTTTATATATAATTTTTCCCACGTGGAATGTTTCCTTCTATTATATTGATATCATTATTGTTATCTTATTATATATCATGGGTTAAACAGAAAAATCATGTATGAAACACACACAAAAGTATTAACAAAGTGGCAGGAAAACCAGTGACATAATATCTCCTGACCAGAGAAATCTACAGAAACAGGAGAATTGTGAAGATTCTTCTCAGAATCTCACAACAAAATATGTAGGAACCGAAATCCACATCTTGCAGCTAAACATCTACAGCATTATTGGTCCTAATAACATTGTTTGGACAACACTGTAACGCATTCTTGTAGCTATTGACATTGTCACGCTAACACCCACGTGATGCTATTTTTTCAGATTAAAGTAGGCAGAGTGATATGGACTACACCCCATTACGAAATGGATCATGTGTTTAGTTTATAATTCCATTCCTTCAGAGATGTTTGAAAACAGCTCATAAATGTGGTGTCCTTACTGTTACTCTTTTTATCATTTATCAATTCTCCTAGGACTTTAACTGATTTTTGATCTTTATTTGAGCCCCTCTTAGTCCACCTAAACTTCTCAAACTCACAATTCTACGACTAGTAGCATGCATCTCTGTATGTAAAAATTAGGCTCGTCAGCAGGATATATTTTCAAAATTATTAACAACTAGTGTGATTACAAATGCTTGAATAAATTCAGAAGCACATTTCACTGTGTTTGGATGCACTGTCCTTTGAGATATTTAGGATACAAATGCTGAGCCTACATACTTATCACAAATAGAACAACGAAATTGACATCATGATATAGTACCAAGTTGGAAATGGTGGTTTTGGAGTGACAATTCTAACTCAAGCCAGCTTTTACATAATTCTTCAGTGACAGTACTAATCTCAATTCCAAAATATATTTTCTTTTTTTATATACAAAACCTAAACATCTATGTACATGACTCCTGTCGATTGAAGTACCCCTAAAGTTAGGTGCAACATTTCTAATTGTATACTATCTTTACTACGTACCCTTCAGTGTCTTATAGGCTATTGTTAAAATCAGACAATGGAAACTCCATGTTGGGAGATCAACAATATAAATAAAAGGCAGATGGCTACTGACCATAAAGATGTCATGTTGAGTTGTAGACAGACAAAATGGAAAGACAGTTACACATTAGCTTTTGACCAAAGCCTTTGTCAGAGAAGGAAACATACATATTCATTCAGACAAACAAGCACACCTCATGTACACATCACCACCATCTCTGGTAGCTCAGACCTAGTTTGTTATATAAACACCATTGCTGCATTAATTATTAGATTGGATTAGATCAGATTCAGTTTTCCCTCCATAGACCCAAAAATGTGATGGTTTTATGTGGGTGTGGAACATGTCAGAAAGTAGAACATAAAACATTTGAATATAATACTTACTGTCCTGATCATTTGTCAGGAGATTGTCGACATAGATGAACACAATGTGGTAAACTGAAACAGCTAATATTTACAGAATTATCGTACTGTCAGAATGAAACACTGTTATGCACTATTAATAAATTTATTATATACAAAATACCTTATCTTGACTGTTGTGAACAAGTGCTGTCAAAACTGAAATCTAACAGACATTTTTACTTAAGCTGGCTTAACAGTCTCTGTTAAGATATTCATCTATGGAGTAGAAGGAGCTGCCTATCAAAAAGTCTTTCAAATTCTGTTTAAACTGTGCTTTATCTGAAACCAAGTTTTTAATGGTTGCTGGCACTTTATTGAAAATGTTTGTTCCTGAATACTGGACCCCTTTTTGGACTAAGGTAAATGATTTTAGGTCTTTATGTAGATTGTTCTTATTCCTAGTATTGACACTATGTATTGAGCTATTAGTTGGAATTAGAGGTGTATTACCTGCAACAAATTTCATTAAGGAATAAATATACTGAGAAGCAGTGGTTAGAATACCAAGTTCCATGAACAGGTTTCTAAATGATGTGCTTGAATTTACACCACAAATGATTCTCATCACATGCTTTTGCACCCTAAAAACTTTTGCTCAGTTTGATGAGTTGCCCCAGAAAATGATCCCATATGACATAATAGAATGAAAGTAAGCAAAGTATGGAAGTTTTTTTTATATTTATATCTTCTACATCTGACATCATTCTCATGGCATATACAGACTTGTTTAGGTGCTTAAGCAGTTCTGTGGTAAGTCCTTCCCAACTGAATTTATTATCCAGTTGTAATCCCAGATATTTAACACTGTCAACCTCCTCGATTGCATGTCTTCATATGTTATACACATGCTGGAAGGAAATCTCTTACAGGTTCTGAACTGCATATAGTGTGTATTCGCAAAGTTTAATGACATTGAATTAGCTTTAAACCACTTTTTAATGTCAGTGAAAATTTGATTAGCAGCTATTTGTAAGTCTGTACTTGACTTTCTGCTTATTGCAATGTTTGTATCATCTGCAAACAAAACAAACTTAGCATCTGACAATGTAACAGATGAGAGATCAATAAGTAAACAAGAAAAATCAGTGGGCCCAAGATGGAACCTTGAGGCACACCACATGTAATTAATTCCCAGTCAGATGAAGACTGACTGCTTACTGCATAGGTATTTTACAATGACACCCTTTGTTTCCTGTTAGAAAGATAAGAAACAAACTATTTCGCAGCATTGCCGGTGACACCATAATATTCTAATTTACTTAAGAGAATGCTGTGGTTCACACAGTCAAAGGCTTTTGACAGGTCACAGAAAATGCCAGTAGCCTCTAACTTTTTATCTAATGAATTAAGTACGTTCTCACTGTAAGCATAAATAGCTTTCTCTATATCAGAACTCTTCAGAAATCCAAACTGTGACTTGGACAATATATTATGTGCAGTCAGATGCTTAAGGAGATTGTGATGTCGATAGGTCATATCGACCATGATTAACACCATTTTTGGACTCTTATTGTTCTGCTGAGCTTCCATGTTAGTTTTTAGTTCTGTTCTGTATCTCAAGCTGTGTGTACGTTTATGACTAACTACGAAATATATCTCTATGTGGACTTAAATGGGGATAGTTATTGCATTCGACCGATAATCATATACCGTTCCCATACTGGTGACACAGAAGTTTCTACATCTTCCGTGACTTCTGCACCAGGTGTTGTAAATCAACAGGTTATGCGCACGATGCCATGGCTACCTCACCCAATACTTTGTTTGAAGATTTGGATGCCCATCTACGATAACCAGGCCACTCCAATCCATCACCAATGGCCAGCTCTCCACTAATCGACAGGGATTCGCAATCTGCAACCAAGTTAACCTCAAACTTTGTTGTTCAACAACAGTCGAGTGCTACACTCAGGTTTCGTGTCACCAGACTGTGTTCGCCAACATGTGAAATGTGAAGTGGATAATTTTCAGAACTGTGTAACTACCAATCGATTGTGTAATGTTCAAAGTGATCTACATTTGCACACGTACTTTGACTCTCAACAGGCCGCAACGTCAGATACAGTCGTGCCATGTGCAACACTGCCATTTGTGCAAAATGCACACGCTATCAACCTATTTCGGTTTTTCCTCACTCATAAACTAACGACAGACATTTTCATACACCAAATTCCCCTTGCTCACCTACTAGACCTGTTGCATAACCTCACTCACCCTGGCATCTGCACCACCACATGGCTTGTATCCAAGCATTTCATTTGGAAGAATATTAAACGGCACTGTCACACCTGGACATGCAGCTGCGTCTCCTGTCAACTCAAGAAAATCAGCCACCACACCTCCCCTCCACCAGGCAAGTTTGAAATACCACAAGGAAGATTTCATCATGTACATATCAACCTTATCGGTCCACTACCACCGTCGGAGGGCCACAGATACACTCCTGGAAATTGAAATAAGAACACCGTGAATTCATTGTCCCAGGAAGGGGAAACTTTATTGACACATTCCTGGGGTCAGATACATCACATGATCACACTGACAGAACCACAGGCACATAGACACAGGCAACAGAGCATGCACAATGTCGGCACTAGTACAGTACAGTCCACCTTTCGCAGTAATGCAGGCTGCTATTCTCCCATGGAGACGATCGTAGAGATGCTGGATGTAGTCCTGTGGAACGGCTTGCCATGCCATTTCCACCTGGCGCCTCAGTTGGACCAGCGTTCGTGCTGGATGTGCAGACCGCGTGAGACGACGCTTCATCCAGTCCCAAACATGCTCAATGGGGGACAGATCCGGAGATCTTGTTGGCCAGGGTAGTTGACTTACACCTTCTAGAGCACGTTGGGTGGCACGGGATACATGCGGACGTGCATTGTCCTGTTGGAACAGCAAGTTCCCTTGCTGGTCTAGGAATGGTAGAACGATGGGTTCGATGACGGTTTGGATGTACCGTGCACTATTCAGTGTCCCCTCGACGATCACCAGTGGTGTACGGCCAGTGTAGGAGATCGCTCCCCACACCATGATGCTGGGTGTTGGCCCTGTGTGCCTCGGTCGTATGCAGTCCTGATTGTGGCGCTCACCTGCACGGCGCCAAACATGCATACGACCATCATTGGCACCAAGGCAGAAGCGACTCTCATCGCTGAAGACGACACGTCTCCATTCGTCCCTCCATTCACGCCTGTCGCGACACCACTGGAGGCGGGCTGCACGATGTTGGGGCGTGAGCGGAAGACAGCCTAACGGTGTGCGGGACCGTAGCCCAGCTTCATGGAGACGGTTGCGAATGGTCCTCGCCGATACCCCAGGAGCAACAGTGTCCCTAATTTGCTGGAAAGTGGCGGTGCGGTCCCCTACGGCACTGCGTAGGATCCTACGGTCTTGGCATGCATCCGTGCGTCACTGCGGTCCGGTCCCAGGTCGACGGGCACGTGCACCTTCCGCCGACCACTGGCGACAACATCGATGTACTGTGGAGACCTCACGCCCCACGTGTTGAGCAATTCGGCAGTACGTCCACCCGGCCTCCCGCATGCCCACTATATGCCCTCGCTCAAAGTCCGTCAACTGCACATATGGTTCACGTCCACGCTGTCGCGGCGTGCTACCAGTGTTAAAGACTGCGATGGAGCTCCGTATGCCACGGCAAACTGGCTGACACTGACGGCGGCGGTGCACAAATGCTGCACAGCTAGCGCCATTCGACGGCCAACAGCGCGGTTCCTGGTGTGTCCGCTGTGCCGTGCGTGTGATCATTGCTTGTACAGCCTCTCGCAGTGTCCGGAGCCAGTATGGTGGGTCTGACACACCGGTGTCAATGTGTTCTTTTTTCCATTTCCAGGAGTGTATATTCTCCCCACAATCGACCGCGGTCTTGCTGGGTGGAAGCTGCTCCTTTACCCAACATCACTGTTGAAACCATGGCCAAGGGTTTTGTCTCCACATGGATTGCCACTTTTGGTTGCCCAACCACCATCACCACCGACCAAGGTCGGCAGTTTGAGTCTGCCCTGTTCACCATTTTATGTAACATCTGCGGCATTAAAAAAATTCATACAACAGCCTACCATCCGCAAAGCAACAGATTAGTTGAATGGTGGAACCACACCCTCAAAACTGCCCTCAGGTGCCATGACTGTCCCTGGTCTGCGCCACTTCCATGGGTGTTACTCGGTCTCCGTTCGACTTTTAACCAGACTTACAGGGAACCATCTCTGAATTCGTTTTCAGGGAGAATCCAGTCCTACCAGGGGAACTTATCCTGCCTCAAGCACCTGAGGGTTTTCCCTCCTCCCCAGATTTCATTAGTTGCATGTGCACTCACTTCAAACATGCACTGCTACACCCGCCTATCAGCCATTCCCCGCTGGACACTTACATGCCAGTTGCACTCAACACTTGCTCCCACATTATGCTCAGGGATGATTCCATTAGACAACCCCAGCAATCACCCGACCTTAGCCCCTTTAAAGTACTCTGGCAGGGCAAGACAATGTTCGACATTATGGTTAAAGATCGTCCTCAAACTATTTCATTGCACAGGCGCAACCCATTTTTCATGGACTCCGACACCCCTCTGCCGTCTCAGTCAGATCCTCCTAATGACTTTTCCACCATGGAGCATGAAAATACTTTGTCTCATCCCATGGCACTGTTCTCTCTAACCCATGATTCGTCGTTGCCATTCACAGGTTTTTTAGGCACGTCGCCATCCACCGAATGTGCGGGTTTTGCCGCCACTTCACTGACTGTGGAGACTCACTCTCCCACATTGAACTTGTGCTGTAGCGTGCCACCAGACTGCATGGATGACATGTCAATCATCACCTTTGATAACCATGTGGTCGTGCTCCTAACAGACACTGCGGCCTCGCCCACCAATGAGCAGTTAAATGTCAGTGTAGTGCATAGCCTGTCCCTCCCCCACAAGTACGACCCGTCAGAAATTCGCTCGTTCATCTCCTAAGACGGCTCGATCTGCATTCAGGGCAGGCATGCCTGCACCACACCACAGGCCGTTCCACATGCCTGCTCTTGGACTGGCCAGTGCATTCTCTGCCCCTGCTGGTTGACTGACTACGAGGTGGACCTGCTGCCAAACATTCCGCATCTGCACTCTGCCTTGACCAAGATGGAAATCTCAGTTGTGTGCCTGCCGCCTCGCACAACTACTACCGATGCTGATGCCCACATTACCTCCATCAAGCCTCACAGGTGGTACTCCATACTGCGGGGGGGGGGGGGGGGGGGGGGGCTGTGTGGCTTCTTTAGGTCATATCGACCACAATTAATACCATCTTTGGCCTCTTATTGCTCTGCTGAGCCTCCATGTTAGTTTTTAGTTCTGTTCTGTATCTCAAGCTGTGTACATGTTTATGACTAATTATGAAATATATTTCTATGTGGAATTTAATGGAGATAGTTATTGCGTTCGACCGATAATCATGTCCAGTTCCCATAAGATGCTTGAAGACAACCTTTTCAAATATTTTTGAGAAAGCCAGCAAAAGTGATTTTGGTTTATAGTTTGATGGTATCTCTTTACCTCACTTCTTGTAAAGAGGCTTAATGTTAGCATATTTTAGCCAGCCTGGAAATGGTCTACTGATAATAGATTGATTACATAAATAACCTAAGATAGAACTCAGCCTGCATGAGCACTGTTTGATTAACTTCATTGAAATGTTATCATATCCACTGGAATACTTAGAGGTCTTGTTTTTCTTAGGGACCACATAAGCCATTTCACAAAAACTTGAAAGTGTAGCATAACCATCTGCTAAAATAGAGAGCAAGTCAGCTGTTGAATCAGTTGCCATCACATTGTCTAGATTCAAAACAAGTTCTGATAAAATGTGGTGTATAAAAAGTTGTACACCACAAGTACTAGATGCTGCTGAGTCATCTCAATGGAGAAGAAATGTATTCACCAGGTGCAGTATCTAATAAGGTACGATAGCAGGGCTTCATTCTGTTGGAAAGAACAGTACATTGATCAGGTTGTAGCTCTATAAATCCTGGAGGAGCCAAAGTTTTATTTCTATATTTTTATTTATGTATTTATTTATTTCTGTTCTGTAGATCCAGTATACAAGAGAATTGTATGGATGTGGAACGAGTCATAATTATACTTAAGAACAGTTGCCTTCTTATATATGCTAATAGATACAAATTGCAATATGTGTAAAGAAACAAACTATGTTAACAATTACAAGCTTAGGCACTTCCTAAAGTAAAACAGAGGTATAAAACAAAACAATAATAAATTACAATTATTCCACATTAACTTATAACTTTTCTAGAAGTGAAGTACATTGTTATTCTGAGATTGGTCATCATGTTCAGTTACATAGTGGTAACAGCAAATATTATGTCATTGTGCCATATCTCACTTACTTTATATAAGTGTTTATGTCAAACAAATCATCAAGAGAGGATAAAGAGTGTTCCAGAAGATATTCTTTTAATTTACTTTTAAATTGTGGTGTTACACTAGTAAGATTTTTTTTTGTCTATAAGGAGTGTATTAAACACCTTTTTGCTTGAGCAGTGTTCACCTCTTTGTACTAGGATCAAGTTTTACATCCACATGCAAGTCATGTTTTGATCTTGTGTCATAGTCAGTGTTCCTTCATGATTCCCTTTTGGTAAGTTTTTAAAGCTGAAATGATCGTTTTGCAAAAATTAGTACTTCCTTAGAACATTACCCCTTAGTGTAATGTGCTATACATATTTGCCTAGTAAACACACTGTATTGTTTCAGTGTTACAATGTTAAAAATCAAGGAACATGCATATTCTGTCAGAAATCAGTAATTCTAACAACATAATTAAGGTAATATGGGATGTAGTGAAATGAGAGACAAGACAACTGGTCACGGAACAGAATAATATCACTACTGAATTAAATGGAAGGGCTGTAAATGGTGGGTTCATAGGTAGCAAATATTGTCACAGAAAAAGCTGAGTAGCAACTTGGTGTGGTGGTTATGATACTAAACTTTTTGCATGGAGGGTTCTGAATTCAAACCTCATCTGGACTATACAATTTTAATTTCTATATTCAGTTCAAATACATTCTAGAAGTATCCACAAATCTCAAGAATCATTCTACTGGAATTTTCTGTAGCTGTATATATACTGTAAGTGTTCTGGCCGGAGGCGGTTTACTCCATGCTCTTGTATGTGCAAGTGCTGAATAAACCTTCGTTATGTGAAGTTAGTGTTCGTCATTCATCTAATTACACCTTCTTCTATGTGACATTATTCTGGTGGAGGCGCTGGGTATTGGAACTTGTGATAGCGTTCATTATTGGAGGCGCTGGGTATTGGAACTTGTGATAGCATTCATTATTGACGACATAGTGGCTCCCATCAGGCCATGACAGAGCTGCCGTTTTCATGGCAATAAACCTGAGTTCAAGCATATTCAACAGATCGCAATCTATCAGAGACAGAAGAAGAAGAGGATGTTGTGATGACAGCAACTGTGTGCCACCACATGAGACATTCTTCCAGGTTCTCTGGTGATGATGGCCAAGGTATATGAGTGTATAGCAAAATTTAACAAATGGGATGACACCGTGTGTTTGGCTAACATATTTTTCAACTTGGAGGGCATTGCCAAGCAATGGTATGAGAACAACGAGGAGAAGTTCACAAGCTGGGAAGTATTCCAGGTGGAACTGCGCTAGTGTTTTGGCGACACACAATGACAGAAATGCAAGGCTGAAGATAAATTTAAGTGCAGGGCACAGTGTCCAGGAGAAACTACAGCATCCTACATTCAAGATGTTTTGGAGCTGTGTAAAATAGTGGATCCTAGAATGAAGGAGGAAGATAAGGTTGCACATCTCATGAAGGGTGTTGCTGAGGAGCCCAACTCTTAATGGAGGTTTTGACTGCAGACGACTTCATAAAATGTTGCCAGTGTACTGAGACAATGCATCAAAAAACAATTAGATGCAAGAAGTTTGAACAGCTTCCAAACATTGTATCAATGTCTGTGATGAAGGATGCAACTGATTTCACAAGTGTTCTTCGTCAGATAGTGAGAGAGGAAGTTCAGAAGGCACTTGGGTTGCACGGCGAGCGAAACACCGAGACAATCCAAGAGGTCATAAGGGAGGAAGTGGAACAGACATTGAACCCAATCTCTCGTCCTCATTTCCCTTTAGAACGGTGAAAAAGTCGAGACCCAGGTGGAGTTACGTTCCTACAATGCCGCAAGAGGAACCTGTTTTGGGCACCAAGGAAGACTGACATCTGGAGGACCCAGGATAACCAACTAGTATGTTTCCAATGCAGATGACCAGGACATGTGGTGCACTATTGTCAAGAAAGGTAGTGGATATTTGATGATGCCCACACCAGAAGACAGCAGACCGATCTTAGCCGACACCAACTTCAGAACAATGAAGATGAACAAGAAGATGTGGGTGCAGGATGACGTAGGTCACCATCACCGCAAGCTATCTGCAGGAGAGGATGCTACCCAACGTGCCAATCAAGGTCTCCATCGTTGTTTAGAAGCTCCAGCTGTTCCCCTAGCTGCCAAAACCTCAAAAACTAAAGTGCGTCATTCCTTGGAGGTGAGGCTGCTGAAGAGAAAAATCCTCCGCCATCGATCATTACAAAAATGATAAGAAACTGCATCAATATCCTTATGGATGGCTGACCAGCCAAAGCTCTTGTGGACTCTGGAGCATCACATTCAGTCATTTCAGAGAAGTACCATCACCAGTTGCAGAAAACCATATTCGCCAACAACAAAACATCTCAGCTGAAGGTGGCTAATGGGAAATATGTAAAACCTACAGGAAGATGTACCATTCGTGTGTGTATAAATGGCCATACACAGCCCTTAGATTTCATCATCTTATAACACTGTAGTCATGACATCATTCTCGGATGGGACTTTTTGAAAGCTTCTCAGGCAATTATAGATTGTGATCGCTCAAAGATTATGCTAGATGAGATGAGATACCGTGGACAGGAAGATGCACATCTGAGTGTGTGGAGACTATGTGTGCTGGTTGAAGTGATTATTCCTGCAGTCAGTGCTAGAAAGGTAACTGTGCCATGCATGAACCCATGGATCCTGTACTGGAATGTAAGAGAAGCATACTACTGAAGAATAACTTGGTCATCCTCGCCTCTGATGTCTTGTTTAAGAAGAGCAGTGAATTGTGGATAGTTAACTGTCGCCGAGAACCACAGATCCTTCCAAGATGCATGTGCATAACAAACGCTGAACTGTTAATTGAAAAACAGCTGAGTGTCATAGAAACCTCCCATGCTGAGTCTGCGGACGAAATTAGCACTACCACTATGAGACAAGATCTTCTAGCTAGACTGTCACCAGATCTCACTAAGGAACAACAGAAGATACTACTTGCCATTCTTCAAGAGTTTTCTGAATGCTTCAGTCCGCAGGTGAAGAGCAATTGACAGTGGTGCACTGAATTAGCACCGGAGACCATCAACCAATAAGCCAGAGAGCATATCATGTGTCAGCAATGGAACGTCAAATAATTCGTGATGAGGTAGAGAAAATGATGAAGAATTACATCATTAAGCCTTCACAGTGCCCATGGTCATAACCAGGAAGAAGGATGGCAGTTGGCACTTTTGTGTTGACTACAGGAAGCTTAATAAGATAACTAAAAAGGATGTTTGCCCTCTTCCACGATTTGACAATACACTATATTGTCTGAAGGGGGCTAAGTTTTTCTCAGCCATGGACATGTACTCAGGATACTGACAAATTGAAGTAGATGAGGCTGATCGTGAGAAAGCTGCATTCATCACCCTGAGGGCCTGTATGAGTTTAGGGTAATGCCATTTGATTTGTGTAATGCACAACTTTTGAATGGATGATGGATAATCTTTTAAGGCACCTGAAGTGGATGATGTGTCTTTGTTATTTAGATGACATTATAGTGTTCTCAGAGACATTTGATGAACATATAAAAAGACTGAGGGACGTTCTTAAGTGTCTCCAACAAGGAAGACTGAAACTTAATCCAAGAAAGTGTCTCTTTGGAGCAAAACAAATCAAAATACTTGGACACCTTGTGTCAAGTGAAGGTGTGTGGCCAGACTCAGAAAAAGTGAGAACTATAATGGAATTTCCTGTTCCTAAAAGTATTAGAGATGTGAGAAGCTTCCTTGGATCATGTTCTTATTACCATCATTTTATCAAGGACTTTTGTATCAAAGCCAGGCAACTCCAAGAGTTGTTTAAAGCTGATGCTAAATTTATCTGGGGTGGTACTCAACAATATTCTTTTGATGTGCTGCGAAAAGCTCTGACGACTGACCCTGTATTTGGTCTGTATGATGAGAGAGCGCCTACAGAACTACACACAGATGTCAGCAGGTATGGGATCAGTGCTGTTCTGGTGCACGTTTCAGATGGAAAAGAGAAGGTTATAGCCTATGCTTCTAGGACACTTACAAAAGCCGAGAGAAACTACTCAACTACAGAAAGAGAATGTCTTGCTGTGATCTGAGCCATGTGCAAATTTCGACAGTATCTCTATGGAAGACTATTCACAGTTGTTAAGACCATCATTCGCTTTGTTGGTTGACAGGTCTTAAGGATCCAACAGGACGACTTGCCAGGTGGGCACTACAACTTTCAAGAGTATGGCATTACCATAGTGAACAAAAGTGGAAGAAAACACAAAGATGCTGACTGTCTCTCAAGAAACCCCGTGAAAGTCCATCAAGGCTTTGATGAAGATAGTGACTGTCTCACTCCACTCCAGGATATCTCTACTGAGCAGAAGAAGAACGCCAAGATATCTCAAATTATGCTTGCCTTAAATTGGTCAGAGGATGTGAAAGGACAATTTAATGTAGTTAATGGATTACTTTGCAAGAAAAACTTTGATCCATTTGGAAAGAGGATGTGATTTCTAAACACATGTGCTTAGATGTTCTACAGAAATTCCATGACACACCTGAGGCCAGACATTTAGGCTTTATTAAGACATATGATAGGATCCACAAGAGATTTTTCTGGCCAGGTTTATTTAGGAGTGTCCATCACTAGGGGAGTGAGGGGCTTGTTGTAACAGTTTTCATGAAAACTAATATATCTTGAGATACATTGATGAAATTGCTACTAAATAAAGATGGAACCAGTCAGTACCAGCCATGTTATTTTGATGCCAAGAAGGAGGAATGTTTTTAGCATTAAGCTGCACACTCATTGGTAAGCTAGTTTCCTTACTTCTATAGGAAGTAGCCTAAATTTATTTCGTTGCACTTGAGTGGGAAGGAAGCCATCTTACCCTCTTCTTCTGGAGTAAATACTTGTCTTGGCTTAACATAACCAACACTTAAACATTCATTATTCTTCTTTTTCTGTGTGTATCTATAAAGAGAGATCTGACTTAATCAGAAAGTCTGACTAGCTTTCCAAATGCAGCATTTTTTTTTTTTTTCTACAACTTCAGCTGCCGCTAACTCGTACACTTCTTGGCTTTGTGTTGCCCACTCTGACTTTCTTTTATACACCCTCATTCTAGAAGAAAGGAAAAAAATAAGTAGGTATTTTTAACATTTATCAAGATAACTATTTAAACAATTTAGCAATCTGAAAAACTGTTACACATTATCAGAGATAGATAAATCTGAATGTAAATAATATATAGGAAGTTTACAATTAGTTGATAATAATAACGCAAACCAAAATGTTACGACAGAACAATTTTATATTACCCGGCAAAAGTGAAGCGCGTGCACACTTCCGCTCACTGTGCCAGCTGGCAGGACACTAGCTATGGCAACATGTATTCTAATAAAGTTTAAGATCCTAGTGAAAAGAACCTGTTACTCCTTACCCCTGTTACAACAAGCCCCCCGCTCCCCTATGTGTCACACTGTAGAGAGTGCCAGAGGAGAAAGGCAGTTCCTCAGAAACCAGCTGACCAACTCATACCAATTCCACCAGCCAAAACACCTTTCCAGCATGTTGGGATTGACCTCCTCGGACAGTTTCCAACAACTGCTAGTGGCAATACATTGATTATTGTCTGCACTGATTATCTGACATGCTATGCCATTACAAAAGCTGTGAAAACAGCCAAAGCATCCAAAGTAGCCAAATTCATCATGGAAGACATTGTATTAAAGCACGGTGCCCCAAGGTCATTAATTACAGATCAAGGGAAAGTTTTTCAATCACATCTTGTGACAGAGATAAACCGTCAGTGCAACATTACCCATCACATGATGACTGACTACCATCAGCAAACTAATGGGCTTACTGAACGCCTTAATAACACCTTGGCCGACATGCTGTCAATGTTCATCAATGTCGAGCATGACGTTTACCTACAGCACCGCCAAACGAGACACCACAGGATTTACGCCATTTTTCCTGGTGCATGGGCATGAGTCGACTACAACGATGGACACTGTGTTTTCATTACATCCTGATGATGTGGAGGACAACTACCTCAACCAGGTGTTAACCAGGGCTGAGGAAGCTCATCAGTTAGCTCAACTCCGCATGCTGCAGCCTCAAGGAAATGATGGCCAAAGGTATGATGGAGCCACCGCCCTGTTGTCTACTAGCCTGGTGACCTGATCTTCACTCCTGTTAAAAGGTTGGTCTCTCTGAGAAGCTCCTCAGATGTTGCTTTGGACCTAATAAGGTTGTAAGACAGTTGTCTGATATTACTTATGAAGTTGAAGATTTCGACTCCGACACAGAACAACAAAAGATCAGAGATATGGTCCATGTCCTTCAAATGAAACCCTATAAGGATCCTGCAACCCAGGGTAAATTTGAAGCTCTAGTGACAGGCAACAAGCAGAAAGGTGATGAAGAACATAGCGGCAAAAGAAGTTCTAAGAAGATCACCGCTGAGGCGAGTATCAGTCATCAGGAGTCAGAGTATGCAGGACTGATGACACATTCCCAGACCAGGATGACATAACACTGAGATGCTGTTCACTTAAGGAGGGAGCAATGTCACAGACAAAGTTGAGTAGCACTGTGGTGTAGTGGTTATGATACTAAACTGTTACATGGAGGATCGTGAGTTCAAAATTCATCAAGACTATACGAGGGCGGTTCAGAAAGTAACCTCCGATTGGTCACAGTGCGGGTTGTGGGGGGAGTAGCGACGCCATCTGTGCGTTCACGCACTCAACAGGTCAGTCGGCATCAAGCCGTGGTTGAGTGAACGTCGTACCTGCGCTAGTTTAGTTTTTGTGGCAGTTTGAAATGTGTGCTGCAATAGAAAACCCCGCCAAATGTGAAGTGCGTGCTGTCATAAGGTTTTTTACAGCCAAAGGATATTCTGCAGCCAAAGGATATTCTGCAGCAGCCATTCATCGTGAGCTTTGTGCCGTGTACGGACCAAGAGTTATGAGTGAAGGAGTTATCTGTGAATGGGTACGTTTATTTAAAAGTGGACGAGAAAACGTTCATGATGAAGAGAGGAGTGGTAGACCATCATTGGTGACTGACGAACTCGTTCATACAGTTGATGCAAAAGTTCGTGAAAATCGACGTTTCTCAATGTCGGAGTTGTCTACTGGTTTTCCACAGATTTCTAAGACTCTCTTGTACGAGATAGTGACAGCAAGATTGGGTTACCGTAAGTTCTGTGCACGATGGGTGCCCAAAATTCTTACCGATCACCACAAAACTCAAAGAATGGCCTCTATATTAGACTTTCTGTCACGTTATGAGGACGAAGGAGAACCATTGTTAAACAGAATCATGACCGGTGACGAAACCTGGATTAAGTACGTGAACCCTGAGACAAAAGAACAATCAAAGATGTGGGCACATTCAAATTCGCCTACCAAACCAAGAAAAGCCTCGCAAGTTTTTTCTGCCAGAAAACTGATGGCAACGGTGTTTTGGGATGCCAAAGGGGTGTTGTTGGTTGAATTCATGGAACGTGGTACGACCATTAATCAAGACGTGTACTGTGAAACAATAAAAAAGTTACAACGGGCTATACAGAACAAACGCCGTGGTATGCTGACTTCCGGTATCGTTTTTTTGCACGATAACGCCCGTCCTCACTCTGCTCGCAGAACAACGGCCCTTCTTGAGTCCTTCAAGTGGGACGTTATCAACCATCCACCTTACAGCCCAGACCTGGCGCCAAGTGATTATCACCTCTTCATGCATTTGAAGAAATGGCTCGGGTCACAGCAGTTTGATGACGACGAAGAGCTCAAAGATGCGGTCACAGGCTGGCTCCAGGCACCCGCGGGTGATTTTTATCCAGAAGGAATTTCAAAGCTTGTGAAGAGATATGATAAGTGCCTCAATCGCTATGGAGACTATGTAGAAAAATAGTGCAAAGATGTAGTTGTAAGATGTATATATTAAAATATTTTTATTTAACTTGGTGTATTTTTTTAAATCAACCGGAGGTTACTTTCTTAATGGCCCTCGTACAATTTTAATTTCTATATTTGATTTGAGAACATTCTAGAAGTATCCACAATTCTCAATAATCATTCTACTGGAATGTTCTGTAGCTGTATATATACTGTATGTGTTCTGGCTAGAGGCAGTTCACTACACACTCTTGTATGTGCAACTTAGTTAAGTGAAGTTAGTGTTTGTCATTCATCTAATTACACCTTCTTCTACATGACAATATGTTTAACAGTCATTTGTTGAAAACAGTCAAAAAATAGAGGCACAAACAATTCAAGAGAAAAATAACAGCAGTATGTTGAAAAAGCAACTCTCATAAAATCAAATCGTTCGAATGTATCGTCAAATTCTGACACTGAAACTAAGAAAATTGTATATTCTCTCAAAAATGAAAGCTCATCTGGATTTGATGGCATTTTCAATAGAGTACTAAAGTTTTGTTTCCATATAAGCCCTGTCTTACCTGAGAATACCATTTAGTAGCTTAGACAGATTGGAGCACTCTTCCAGCCCCACACATCACAACAAGGTGAAGAAGTCTGATGGTATGGTTCTGTGGCACTGCATAGCAGGACCACAAAAGGAATTAACCTTGAGAATGGTGACCAAAAATTAAATACAAGGTATAGTTGTGAAACATGCATCAGAGTGACAGGTCGCATGTGGAGTAACCCACTTTAACCAGTTCACCACGGTATCACTCCATTTTGACTCCCTTATGCAGGACATGAATTTTTGGCATGAAAGGAATAGATCATTTCTGATTTTTCAAGAAATTTGATGAAAATAAGAGAAGATGATGGGACATTGTCCAGAGCAACGTAAGTCAACAACCAAAAAGAGATAAGTGCACAGACACACTAATGTGCTTTAACTGATTTGACTATTCAAGAAGAAATAAGTTTATTTTGTGTTAAAACTGAAGAAATATTAAATATTTATAAAAAGATTGCTCAACAGATAGTAGTTGACCACAGCAACCAGGTCAACAATGATAGATATTCATGTGCTTATATAACATTTGGCATGTGTGTGGAGAAAAATCTCACAGATGACATGGGAGAATGCTGGGTTGTAACTTCAAGACTATAGCTCCAACAGTGGCATGCCTGCAACATGATATCAGCGCAACTACACTTTGCTGTGCAATGGCTGGTCAGCTCACCATGCAATGAGTACACAGCTTCATCTCTGTGTCACTGAGCCTACTTGGAACACATTAGTGTCACAGTGCAGCTTGCTGTGCACATGATAGGTGAGCTGTAAACAAACTTTGACTAGTTTGGTATAACACCTACAGGAAGTAGTTGTATCAAAAATACAAAACAACATTGGATCTACTAGTGCTATTTTTGGGCAATATTATAGAACACTAAAAGGAATTTCTAAAGTTCAAATCAGATGGTTCTGTACACCAAGTGGAATTTTCAAGGCAATTTAAGGAAGTGTTATCTAATGGCTGAGCAAATACCATGAAAATTAACTTCATTGTTAAACATTTACAATAGGGAGCAGTAATTTGAGTTCCTAATACAGAAACAAATTTAAGACTTTTAGTCACCCTGATGCAGGAGGAAGTTATAATAGTTAATCTAGAGGGCTTTACAGATCAATACAAACATAGTATGTGTCATGCAACCAGACACAGAACTGCAGAAAAGTCTTTTATTTATTTCAAAGGTTATGCCAAGGTTATTTACAAGTCATTCAACATTATTATGCCAAGTTATTTATTTTTAATTTCTTACTGAAGTGAAGATAATCTTCTTTTTTTTGTTTACTGATTCATAAACTAAACGAATTTGATTCAAAAAGTTCATGTTTTCATATAATATAAGGAATGTTATTATGCATCCACCTGTTTTCATCTGCTTTGGTGGAAAGTTTAGTGTTAAATATAATTGCCGGTTCAGCAGTAGAGCATAAGTGTTGAGAAAACTACTCACAGACACAAAGGCACTGCTGTGTATTAAATCTCATATTAAATCTCAAATCTCAGTTTACTGAAACTGAACATTAAAGGAATATTAGAAGTGTCAGTACAATTATACTTAATTATGTTGTTATTTTATTACCTTGTTTATTATTACTCAACTGAGGCTTTAGAAACTTATTACCTTTTACTTGATGCTTAGCTGAAGCTAAAGGACATGTTTCGGATTACATTACTCACGAAGTGAATCATAAGTTCAACCATTATGGATCACACGGAATATGTGAGTTAAGGCACTAATGTCGTAGTATGACCTAATCTCTGGTATAAAAGATTCTGTGTGTCATGGAGTAAATATTCTATATTATACAATATGGGTATGTTAAAGAAATTCATACAACCAGGAAAATCTGTGAGCTTTGCAAATTTGGCAGGCTGATGTCTGTTGGGTGTTGGTGTTAATTGTTTCACATTTTATTTTGTTCTTGATATCCTGTGATTTTTAAGTTGAATATATCTTTCACTGTCCTATTTCAATTTTAGTCACAGAACAATATGTCCTACTAGAGAGGAACTTAATCCTCTAGTAAATGAAGGAATTGAAGACAATAATATAAACAGAATGTATTACACTTATTGTAAATGACATTGTAGAATCAAAGTCATATACTATACAATTTATGCATAATAAGAATTAGGAGAGAGGCTTGTGCCTTGATCTGGTGTGTATCTTGAGCCAGTCTTGTATCTCTGGTCTTTACTCTCTAATTTCAGTCTTTTTCATATTAAAAGTTGCCTGCCTTGATATAAGTACAGCAACCTGTTTTCATAAGAGCAAGGAGCAACTATTCCAATGACTTAAATATATCATTGTTTTTGTTACTAAAAGGAAGTTTTTCTCTTCTTATAATTCAAGTTTATTCCAGCTACATGTATATGCAAAAAGAATTAAACTTAAGTGATAAATAATTGTGACAGACATTTATGTTAATAACAGTATTTTGAATTTTCCAACCATTTTATTATTTCACATTATGTAAACATTTTATGAAGGTGGGAGGAAATTTTAGCTTGAGCCAGTTGGTGGCATTGTACTGTGATCATGGTCCAAGGTACAGTTCATTATTAGATTTGGGTTATTTACTAGTTGTTCAACATTATGATGTTCAGTAGACTTCATCAGTTAACTTAACCTACTAATCTTATAAAATACCTTTTCACGTATTTAAGTTCATATTGGGCGTTTCTAAAAAAATCTTCTAATGAATAGAATGGGTTAGTTAACAAGAAGTCGTGTAACTTTTTCTAAAATACTTTGGTTGGCATGTTTGAGACATTTTTAGAAAATTTGTTACATATTTTAATTGCCATGTGCTTATGACTGTTGTTAGTTTTTGCTAATCTATCTTGTGGCAAGAGCAGAGATGTACAGATTCTTGTATTGTAGTCGTACCTTTGATTCGTTACACCTAAATTTGGTTGGTCAACAAGTATATAGTTAACACTGTCAAGAACATATAGATTAATAACGGTTAAGATTCTATATTTACTGAACAATGGTTTACTGTGTGTCCTATTATCTACCTCTTCCATTACTCTGATTACTCTGTTCTGTATCATCAGAATTTCACTTATTGTTATGCTGTTTCCCCAGAGTATTAACCCATACCTTAAAACAGATTGAAAAACAGCAAAGTATGCTGTCCTTACATGTTCAAATATCATGCATCACATCAGTCTCTTCAGCAGATATATAACCCCTGACAGCGTAATCACTATGTGTACAACATGAGGGTTTCATGTTAGTTTATCGTCAAAGATGATACCTAAAAATTTTGCATTCTGTTTTTCTATTTTTACAGTCTTTGCTAGTCTGAACCACATATTCTGGATCTTTCCCTCATTTTATAGTAGGCCATTCACATTAGACCATGATATTGCATTTTCTTTTGCCAAAGTCTTACTACAAACAAGGTTATCAAATACGTGGTTTACAGACAGAAAAATTGTATTATCTGCATACATATATGTCTTCATGTCTTTGTTTCCTGGTGAATTGTTTATATGTACAAGGAATGGAAGTGATCCTAGTTTAGATGCCTGTGGCACTCCATGTTGAACCTCAAGTGTGTTGACAGATGACTTTCTGAACTCACCACTTGCTTCCTTTCATTAAGATATGATTTTTACAAGTTTTGAATTTTTGTCACTTATTCCGTAGTACTCAAGTTTAGAGGCAGAACAGAGTGGTCATCACAGTCAAAGGCCTTGCTCAGATCACATAAGCTTACATGTATGTGAGCATGCTCCTCAAATGCTGCTTAGGTACATAACAAAGTTTGTTTCAATAACTGCCCTTTTATTTAGACAGATACAAAGGAGCAAGGAGGATAAAACAAGACCACCAACTTTTTTGGAAGCTCTGACAGGAGCTGCAGTTGTTGTGGAGGCTGGACTCTAAGTGAGAAAAGCAGTAAAAGATTTTCATATTTTAAGAGCTATTTTACAGAAATACTTAAAAAATCCTAATTATGCTTATTACAAAAATTGTCAATCAACAGATATTTAGTCCTGAGGAAGAAAATGAGTTGGTTATTACAACATAACTGCCTCCAAAATGCATTATGGATTTTTTGAGGTGAGTTAACGAAATTGGCATTTCACTGTGGTACATCACAGAATAAAATCATGCCTTCATCTTGGGAAAGAAAATGGAGAAGCTACTAGAGAAAGGTGCCAAGACCTTATAAAATGCCGTGAACAATTAAACCTAAGAAAGCCTGAAGCAAGCTTGTTTAATAGACACAATGGTGCAATTTTCTACAACAATTTAAAATTGACATTGCACAAAGTAACATCAGAAAGAAGGAAAACTAAGAAGAAGGTTATAGATAACTCTAATTCAGGCAGTGAATCCAGACCAGTTGATTTGTGTTATGATAGTGACAGTGACATGATTTTGAATGACTTCCTACTGTAATAACAGACAGAAGAAAATAAAGCAGATGACATTTTGTTTGATGAAGCCAGACTTCCAGGCAGCATCATATTCTGGTTAATGGGATGTTCATGTTGGTGAAATTTCTCAGATTACTTCCAGAACCAGCATTGGGAAGGTGCTGTAAACTGAGATACCCTCTTCATTTTCATGGCTACATCATCAAATAATCAATCAGAAATGTACAAAACTTTGTAATAGACATTAAAACTATGGCAACAGAGATTAAGAGGCTATAAATAACATATATGCTTAAAACAGTACAAATAATTTGGTGCATGAAATTGTTTATTAATGTGAATCTAGGGCAAATTTCCTACAATATGAAAGTTATGTGTGTTTATTTGGATGTTCAGTTTATTTGCCTTGTGTTTCTTGTCAATAAATTCTATTCATACAAGGCATGTCCAGAAAGAAAGTACTGTTTTGGAAAACAGCTCATAAAAACATTTTTTTAAACAAAAATTATTTTTACAAGAAAGAGTATTTCTTAAACTACTTTTCTACATGGTTGCCATGATTGTTCAAACATTTGTCGTTGTAGGACACCAAATTTTCTATGCCCTCTTCATAGGGATACACCACCTGTGAAGACAGCCACTGCTGAACATTACTTTTTGCATCATTATTGCTGACACAGTGACCTCCTCCAAAATCACGCTTAAAGTTCAAGAACATATGGCAGTCAGACAGTGTGAGATTGGGGCTGTATGTGAGTGATTGAACTGTTCCCAACCGAATTGCTTATCATTTTGAATGGGGATGCCTGTTGTCATGAAGCAACACAGTGCCTTCACGAAGCATTCCACACCTTTCATTTTGAATTGTTCACTGAAGTTTTCTCGGTGTTTCCCAGTATCATACAGGATTGATGGTTTTACCTCTACAAAGGAACTCCACAAGCAGAATTACCTGTCTCTTCCAGATCACAGTGCACATGATTTTTTGTACTGACAATGTTGTTTTGAATTTTTGTTTTTTGGGGGATCATGAGTGCCTCCACTCCATCAAGTCTTGTTCTGATTCTGAAGTGACATGAAAAATCCAAATTTCATCACCAGTCACAATTCTGTTTGAGAACTCATGTCTCTCATCACTGTGTCGGGTTGTTGTGGTCTTCAGTCCTGAGACTGGTTTGATGCAGCTCTCCATGCTACTCTATCCTGTGCAAGATTCTTCATCTCCCAGTACCTACTGCAACCTACGTCCTTCTGAATCTGCTTAGTGTATTCATCTCTTGGTCTCCCTCTATGATTTTTACCCTCCACGCTGCCCTCCAATGCTAAATTTGTGATCCCTTGATGCCTCAAAACATGTCCTACCAACCGATCCCTTCTTATAGTCAAGTTGTGTCACAAACTTCTCTTCTCCCCAATCCTATTCAATACCTCCTCATTAGTTACGTGATCTACCCACCTTATCTTCAGCATTCTTCTGTAGCACCACATTTCGAAAGCTTCTATTCTCTTCTTGTCCAAACTAGTTATCATCCATGTTTCACTTCCATACATGGCTACACTCCATACAAATACTTTCAGAAACGACTTCCTGACACTTAAATCTATACTCGATGTTAACAAATTTATCTTCTTCAGAAACGCTTTCCTTGCCATTGCCAGTCTACATTTTATATCCTCTCTACTTCAACCATCATCAGTTATTTTACTCCCTAAATAGCAAAACTCCTTTACTACTTTAAGTGTCTCATTTCCTAATCTAATTCCCTCAGCATCACCCGATTTAATTTGACTACATTCCATTATCCTCGTTTTGCTTTTGTTGGTGTTCATCTTATATCCTCCTTTCAAGACAGTGTCCATTCCATTCAACTGCTCTTCCAAGTCCTCTTCCTATCCGCTTCATTCTGTGAACATCCATAAGTATTTTCAGAGCCCAATGTGAACACCATTTGCAGAAATTTGAGCATTGTGACAGTCTCAACCAAAACAGTTTTTGAAAGTGGTAAGAGAGATGAATTCTTAAATAGAATCGTGAGCAGTGATGAAATTTGGATTTTTCATGTCACTCCAGAATCAAAACAATACTTGATGGAGTGGAGGCATTCCTGAATGAAATTTCTGGATACTCATCATATTGCAAATCATCTGTTTTCATGAATTTTCTCATTCACGTTATCAAACAAACCATCACTGACAACAGAAGGCCACACACTCCATGCTTTCACTGACAACAGAAGGCCACACACTCCATGCTTTATCATGAACATTGATGTGTTCATCATTGAATTTTCCCACACAAATTCCATCAATCATTACAGTTTCACCATAAAGTGTATAACATTTTGAAAAATTATCTCTATTCTGCAGGGGGCTGCATGGGAATGAGAATCATTCCATAAGAGAAGGCAGTTGTTATGGACTAACATATAAAGGAGCTGGTCTGAAAGGATGAAAAAGTAGATTTATACATTGAGTCCCAGTCATTCATATCAAATGTTTAGAAATAGGTGAATGACATCTAGAGAAGTGCACAGATATTTTTTTTAAAAAAAAAGGAAAAACATAAGAGGGATCTCATGAGAGCAGGCCCTTTATTAGGTATTTCCATAAAGTAATATATGACATTGAAAGCAGCATAAAAGAAGGAGTTAGAAAAACATGTGGAATAACCAGGTGGAGTTGATATACTGCGGAGAAAGTTCATCATTAGATTGTATAAAGAAAAAGGGTCAGAGGCTGTGCATGCTGTTAAATATCTGAGATGGAGTGTGCCCAATTTTGTATAGGCACTGGAAAGTAAAAGATAGGTGGTCCCATGTAAGTGATGACCTGCACCTTGGTCTGGTGTATCCATAGAAGGAATGAACTGTACCACTTCTTTTATGTAGAAGGATGTGGGTGGGGAAACTCTTATCAAATAGATTAAAAAGTATTTACACCATACCTGCCCACAGAATGTGAAGTGGCATGGTCAAAGTATTCTCCAAAATAAGTTAAAGTATAATAGACACACTGGGCACTGGTTATTCTTTGTCTTCATGTTTCCCCAGATGTTGACTTATCACAAATCTGATATTTGACATTGTAAAGAGGGCTGCAGGTTTAAAAATCGGCATGTAACTCTTCACAGCAAAGAAGCAACTAATCAGAAACTTCCTGGCAGATTAAAACTGTGTGCCCGACCGAGACTCGAACTCGGGACCTTTGCCTTTGGAAGGTAGGAGATGAGGTACTGGCAGAAGTAAAGCTGTGAGTACCGGGTGTGAGTCGTGCTTCGGTAGCTCAGTTGGTAGAGCACTTGCCCGCGAAAGGCAAAGGTCCTGAGTTCGAGTCTCGGTCGGGCACACAGTTTTAATCTGCCAGGAAGTTTCATATCAGCGCACACTCCACTGCAGAGTGAAAATCTCATTCTGGAAGGAACTAATCATTTTGCTATCTCAATAAATTTGAGACACTTACACTTCTGGGATGAAGTACAGAAACAACAATAAATTAAACATAACATAGCCCAATTAAAAGTTCAGTTATTGATAGTGCTCTTCTTGACAGAAAAGAATGATCAGTTGGATTAACACAAATATTTTGGATGAAGTATTCTAAGTATTACTCAAAACTTTGTGTACCAAGCTGAATTACTTAATGGAGACTGATTTAAAAATAAAAACAAAAATTCGATTTTGTCTTCAGAAACTTTAAGTGCTGAAAATAATAGAGATAATTAAATAAAAGAGAAACTCCAAATTATTTAAGGATTTTTTTGTTAGTGTTATACGATGTGATTATTTAAGTAAGTTGAGTTATGGGACATCTTTCACATAACTGGTGGAATCTGTGGTATAACATGGGAGTCTCTGGATTAACATGTTTGACCTCTATCCTCTTAGCAGACAAAAGATGTTCATGGAAACTGAGAATGTAGTTTGTGTAGCAGTTAAGTGTAGAACATCCAACTGTGTATGCTCTCATTTTATGTATGTGCACATGAAGTGTAACTCACATAAGCTGTGGACATCACCAAGGCGCAACTGTGAGTGAACATTTCCACTTACTATTGTGGAGAGCTTGTTCTTTGGGCATTGTGGCTTGGCGGTACCTTGGAGGTCAAGGAGCATGCACAAAAATGTAAATGATGCTAAATAGCTGAAAAATTAATGTCAGAATCGTCATTCTCTTGATTACTAATGTCACAGTAAGATTCATATGTTGTAATAGTCTGTCATGAGCTATGAAATAAGATAGTTCTGTTCACCTATTACTGTAATTGGAGCTGTACTAGAAAAACAGTGAATGTAAAATACAGAAGAGTCAACACAAAATCATTTATGTCATTTAGTAGCTTGGACAGAATGGAGCCATCTTCCAGTAGCTGAACATCATAACAAGGTAAATAAGTCTGACAGTACTGTTCTGTGCATATCAGGACCACAAAAGGAATTGAGAATCGTGAACCAAAACTAAATATGAGGTAAAATATGAGGTAAAGTTGTCAGCTGCACATCAGGGTGGCTGATCACACATAGAGTAACCAACATTAACCAATTCACCATGGTAACACTTCAGGAGAATTCACACATAGGGTTCCCTAAGGCTCAGTCTTGGGTTCTCTATTGTTACTCTATATATAAATGATTTTCCATCTAATCAACAAGCAGAATTAGTCGTTCTAACACTTGTATTGTATGTGGTGCTCACCCACTGCCATCTAGTAGACATCTGTTTAAGGAGTTGGGCATTTTGACTACTGCTGCACAGCACATTTACTCCTCACCATCCAGCCACAGAGTATCATTTCCTCTCTTAACTCAGTACCACCCAGGACTGGAGCAACTGAATTACATTCTCCGTCAGGGTTTCGACTACTACCTTCAGGACCTGAAATGAGAAATGTCCTGTCCAGTATCCTTCCCACCCTCCCACAGTGGTATTTCACCATCCACCAAAATTACACAATATACTCACCTACCCCAACCCCTTACCTCACGGCTGATAACCCTGTAATAGACCTAGATGCAAGACTTGTCCCACACATTCCCCACCACCACCTACTCCAGTTCGCTCATAAACATACCTGTCCCATCAAAGGCAGGGCTACCTGTGAAACCAGTCATGTGATCTACAAGCTAAGCTGCAACCACTGTGTTGCATTCTATGTGGGCATGACAATCAACAAGCTGTTTATCCACATGAATGGCCACCGTCAAACTGTGGCCAAGAAACAACTGATGCTGAGCATACTTCCCAACATGACAGTCTTCATTTCAGTGACTGCTTCACAGCCTGTGCCATATGTCCACCAACACAACCAGTCTTTTTACTTTCTCGCCTGTTCTGCTACCACCTCTTGGCCCCACCCTCCGTCTAACCTCCTGACTGTACGCTTCATTGATGTGCTCCACCATCCCCCACCACTACCTTGCTATCTCTCCCCCCTCCTCCTCCAGCCTCCTCCTTACCCCCACCCAGTTGCCTCTCCCATTGTGCACTGCTGCTGCCGCTGCCTTGTAGTGTGGCTTCAGCCGCCACAGACTGTAGTCATGTGTGTGTGTGTGTGTGCGTGTGTGTGTGTGTGTGTGTGTGTCTGTCTGTCTGTCTTTCATCTATTTTTGATAATGACCTTGTTGACTAAAAGCCTTACTTTTGTTGTGACAGTCTTTTTGTTGTGAGTATCTGCGACTCAGCATCCCCGCTATATGATGAATAACTGCCATCCTTTTCATTATATTGTTATGTTCCCTCATATTTGTTGTAGATAATCCACTGCAGTTCAGAAAGAACACTGATGTAGATAATTACATTACCAGAAAAACAATGTCATTTATTACTCCACATTAAAGTTATCTATAGCACAAAATGGAGTGCACAATGCTGCAACCAAAATTTTTGATCACTTACCCTGTAATATAAATTGCATGACAAACAGAAAAATATGGAACCACCTGAAAAAGTTTCTCCTTAACAAATCCTATTCTATAGAAGAATTTCTAATTCTGTAATGTGTAAAGAGTGAGTAGGAATTACTAACTCACATTGGTATACTTAAAAAAAAAAAAAAAAAAAAAAAAAAAAAAAAAAAAAACTCTTACAAACTGTCTGCATGCAACATGTAGCCATATTTACACAATAATTTGTGTTTGGAGATGATGTGACCTCTTCCACATCATTATGATTTAATGTGTAAATAATAGGTGAAACCTGAAACTAACTCCTTGAGCATTCTTAAGCCATAGCAGCATTTACTCAACCAATTTTCAGTAGTTTCACATATTTTCCCATCTTAAATGATCATACAACTGAAGTCCTGGAGACATTCTTCAAAAATGTGTGTTCAATGTTACAGATGCCTAATTCTAAGATTACATTGCATCTGCGTTTTCTTATTATGCCATTAAAGCTTATTGATATGATTTTCTTCCCATATGTCACCATGCAGTTGTCTCCAAATCTTTTTTTCTGTTCTATTATCACAGGAACCTCTTCTTGTAAAATAAGCTGCAATGTGAAACTTCCTAGCAGATTAAAACTGTGTGCTGAACTGAGACTTGAACTCAGGACCTTTCACGGGCAAGTGCTCCACCATCTGAGCTATCCAAGTGCGACTCATGATCCATCCTCACAGCTTTAATTCCACCAGTAACTTGATTGGTAGTATCAATCTTGTAGTGCCAGTCCTGAGTTCAAGTCTCAGTCTGGCACACAGTTTTAATCTGCCAGGAAGTTTCATATCAGTGCACACTCCACTGCAGAGCGAAAATTTCATTCTAGAATCATCGCCCAGGCTGTGGCAAAGCCATGTCTCCACAATATCCTCTCTTCCAGGAGTCCTAGTTCTGAAAGGTTCACAGGAGAGCTTCTATGAAATTTGGAATGTAGGAGATGAGGTACTGGCAGAATTAAAGCTGTGAGGATGGGTCATGAGTTGTGCTTGGGTAGCTCGGATGGTAGATCACTTACCCGCAAAAGGCAAAGGTCCCGGGTTCAAGTCTTGGTCTGGCACACAGTTTTAATCTGCCAGGAAATTTCATACCAGTGCATGCTCTGCTGCAGAGTGAAAATTTCATTCTAGCACCAATGTGGCCTATACCAAAAATGCTAGTATTGTCTGCGGATAATGCTGGCTCTGCTACTCACAAGCAGTATGGTATATCATTTATAAAAGTCAAGAACTGTCTCTTCAAGGTAGCATTTGGTCATTCACCTTTTTCTGTAGATTCCATGATCTATCAGGATAACTCAAGATATACTAGTCATATGCAAACAAAATTAATAGGTAAGATGTTTTACTGAGGCTCAAAATTTAGTGTGGGGTTCAATGTGAAAAGTTTTTAATAGTTCAACAATAAAACTGCGTCTCAACACCAGGCAGAAAATCTGAAGAGATTCTGGTCATATGTAAATTGTACTATGGCAAGACACAATCAATACCTTCACTGTGTGAAAACATTGACAGTGTTCCTGATGACATTGCCAGAGTTACTAAACAGTGCAGAGTTACCAAACACAGTTTTCTGAAAGTCCTTCACCAAAGAAGATGAACTAAATATTTCAGAATTTCAATCGAGAACAGCTGCCAACAAGAGTAACTTAGAAACAAATACCCTTGGTGTAGCAAAGCAGCCTAAATCACTTAACAAAGGCATATCCTCTGGTCCAGACTGTGAACTGATTTTGTTCCTTTCTGAGTCTGCTAATACAATAGCTTCTGCTACGCATTAATATACAATCACTTACTCAACGAAAGATCTGTACCTAAAGACCTGAAAGTTGCACAGGGTTGTACCAATAACCAAGAAAGGAAATAGGGGTAATCCACTGAATTTCAGACCCATATCACTAACGTTGATTTTCAGCAGGATTTTGGAATATATAGGCCTCCACAAATTTAGGAAATACATTTCTGGTAAAACACACCAAGTAAAGAGAGCTATCACCAGAGTATCTCCAACTGATTCCATATTTCTAGATTTACAGAAGGCTTCTGACATCATCCTTCATAAGTTAGCTATGGAGTATTGTCTCAATTATGTTACTGAAATAATTATTTTCTGTCACAAACGTCACAGTTCATAGTAACTGATGAAAAGTCATTGACTAAAACAAAAGTGACATCTGGCATTCACCAAGGACATATTAATAGGCCCTCTGTTATTCCTAATCTATTTAAATTATTTAGGAGACACTCTGTGAACCCTCTTAGATTCTTTGCAGATGATGCTGTTATTTGCAATGTCATAAAGTCATCAGATGATCAAAACCAATTCCAAAATGATTTATCCAAGATATCTGCATCAAGTAAAAAGTGGTAGTTGACTCTAAATAATGAAAAGTCACCCACATGAGTACTGAAAGGGATCCACTAAATTTTGATTACATGATAAATCACACAAATCTAAAGCCTATGAATTCAACTAAACACATAGGGGTTGTAATTACAAGTAACTTAAAATGGAATAATGCATAGATAATGTTTTGGTGAAAGCTAACCAAAGACTGTGATATATTGGCAGGACACTTAGAAGGTGCAACAGGTCTAACTGAAGAGATGGCATGTCCATTCTCTTCTGGAGTATTTCTGTACAGTATGGGATCTGCATCAGATAGATTAATGGACAAAATTGAAAAAGTTCAAAGAAGGGCAGCTAATTTTGAATTAATGCAAAATAGGGGAGAGAGAGCCACAGATATGATATGTGAGTTGGTGTGGCAATCATTAAAGCCAAGGAATTTTTTCATTGCAGTAGGATCACCTACTTTCTCCCCCAAATGTGAAAATCTTTTGTTGGAACCCACTTACATAGGGAGTGGAACGGAAGAAAATTAGCTTGAAGATTGTTTGATGAGCCCTCTGCCAGGCACTTAATTGTGAATTGCAGAGCAGTCCTTCAGATGTAGATGCAGATGAAAGTTGCTACTTTCAATGAAGCTGCTGCTTTCTTGCTTGTAGTAGACAGCTGTTTTTTATTTCCTGCTGTTAACTGAATATTTACATTTCCATATGGTTATTTATTATTTTATAATAGCTACCTACATATTGTAAAATCAGATCCATGATTGCTTAGGCACATTTTTATGTTTTTATATGTTTGTATGTTTATTTATTAGATATTCAGCATGTTTACCATGCAATTGGCTTTGTCAAAATACATTTTACATATTCATAAAAGCATAGTTGCTCTAATTTTTACATTACGCATTACACATTATACATTAAGCATTTATATATATACATACATACATCTTTTTAGTAGTTCATAATTTTAACATTTTACAAACATCATTATTTTACATATACACATAAATAAATAAACTTCTACTAATCAGATGATTTTAGTAATAATCATTATATACTTTACATTCAAGAATTAATTATAAAGTTTTACACATTTAGTTAATGGTAGTTACACTATTTCTTTGTTTATTTCATTCAAGAATTAATTATACAGTTTTACTCATTTAGTTGATGATAGTTACATTATTTCATTGTTTACACATTCCTTACAAATTACCTCCAAGACATTCTTCAGTTGAGTAGTATGCTTTATTTTTAGCCATGTGTCTAATACCTCCTTAAATTTAAAGAGGGTGAGGGTTTTGACTGATTGTAGCAGTTTATTATATAACTTTAGACTTGGGTGTTTGTGACTGTTGTGTGTCAGTGACACCTACAATATGGTGTATCAAGCACGCATTTGTTTCTAGTGCTGTGCAAACGTAATTTCAGTCTCTTTATAAATTGTTGTATACTTTCTTTTATGTATTTTAAGCAGTTATGTGCATAGGGACTAGGAAGGGTCATTATGTTTAATAGGCTGCAGTGCTCCTTACAGATTTCTCTTGGACCCAATCCTTGTATACATCTAATTGCTTTTTTTTGCCATTTGAATACACAGTTTGTGCTTGCTGAATTACCTCATAACATAATTCCATATTTTATCTTTTACTGACAGAATATTTTAGTTTATAAACCAGGAATATCAATTAAATTGTAACAATGAGGTACTTTAAATACTATAACATTTGTGTTTGTTAACTTGCCAAGTGTTGTCTTCAGAGCTGTTGTTGCTGCAGCTGTTTCATTATGGTATACATCATTGGAACCACCTATAAGAACTGCAAAGTCACCCTTTGACAGATTACTGCACTCTTCAATGTTGGTGCGAATCTGCTTGAATCTTGCTCCAGGTTTCACTATGCCTTCAGTTTTAATGTTTTTTTGAGTTGTCAGGGTCTTCGTTTTTGTAGCCATCCATCATCCAAAACCATGATGGATTTTAACATGGCGACAGATTCAAGTGTTCGTAATATTCCTGTGCGCGAAAATTACAGCTCCGTAGTGAAAAACAGTCATTATGTGAATGATAATGGTGTTACAAAAAAATTAAATGAACGTATTATCAGCCTACAGAAAATTGTCGAAGTGCTTCGTAAAGAAATTTCATGGCTCAAGAAAGAAAATTATGATCTCCGATCAAAACAAGGTACGTGCTACACGCGGGACTCGGTGCAAAACATTTCGCCTGCTTCCAAAAGCTGGAACAAAGCTACGTTTAAAAACAACCAAGCTACGTTTAAAAACAACAAACAAGAAGTGTTAAATCGTGTGAACAATGACCGCAACGTTAATTTCGTGCATGAAAACTCGTTTGAAGTACTCGCAGTTGTAGACAGCAAGGGTAACACGAGCCGTTACGAGTCGCTTGGGAAGAAAAGCATTCAAGATAGTAGGCCTAAAGCCACTAGTGAACAGTCTAAACACATCAAAAAATCTCGAAACAGCGATAAAGTGTCGTATGAACTTCATGAGACAATACTGGTACAAAATGACCTTGAAGTACGTCACAAAATACCGATACAAACAGACACTCAAACGAAAAACATTGTAACAGATAACTCGCACAATAAAATACTCATGCTTTCAGATAGTCATGGCCGTGGACTCGCAAAGAAAATTAAAGGGAAAACTAATAAAAGTTTGTGTAGCATAGTAAAACCGGGAGCCCCACTAGCGGAAATAATAAAAACGACTGAATCTAGAGAGGTTAAAAATCTACACGATAAAGACTGTGTAATACTCATCGGAGGTTCAAACGATATATATAAAAATGAAACTGCAAATGCCACACGTTATCTTAAACAGTGTCTGACGAACCTCACGCATACAAATGTGATAATCGTGAATACACCACATCGGCACGATCTGGATAACCAATCATGTGTAAACACAGAAATACAAAGAGCCAACTATCAGTTTGCCAAAATCTGTAGGCGTTTTAAAAATGTTAAATGTGTTAATATAAATAATATAGGTCGTAGATTCCATACACAACATGGACTACACTTAAACAGTATTGGGAAAGAATATCTGGCGAACATGATAATGAAGGAATTAAAACTACTTCAAAACACCTTCAACACAAAAACAACTGTTATACCACTATCAGTAATAGAACATTCCACAGTACAAGAAAAATCAACAAAGGCAGTCATCTCGTCAGCAGCAGAACTGACATCAGCAGAACCTTCACCACCACCACCACCAACAATAAGAGCAGGAGACACAGGAACAGTGGGACAGACAACAGCAAAGCCAACAACAGCAGTAGCACCAGAAACGACAGTACCAATGGAGAAGCCACCAGCTAAACCACACCCCATTAGAAGGAGCCAGAGGACAAGAAAGTACATCACTCCAAAGGAGGATTTTTTATGGTTCAGCACCAAGAGGAGAAAAAAACTGGGACAAACTGGCGCAAAGCATCAGTCACTGTCAACAAAATGCAAACAAAAGATACAGGCAAGGTAAGCTGTGCTCGTTTCTCAGTCTTTCATCAAAATATACAATCTATCAGAAACAAAGTGCAACAATTAGAAGTGGAACTACAAATTTTAAACAGTTCAGTCACTTGCATTACTGAACATTGGTGTAGAGGAACTGAAATAACATTAATAAATTTGAACTCATATGTACTAGCATGTCATTATAGTAGAACCACCATTAGAGGTGGTGGATCATGTATATATGTTAAGCAAGGAATTGCCTATAAAATTAGAAATGATATTAATTCTGTAAGTGAGGAAAAACATATAGAAATATCAGCCATAGAGATAAGCAAGACAGATGAGGCACAAAGGTTAACTATAATATGTATTTACCGTTCACCCAGTGGTGATATAGATACTTTCACTGCAAAACTAATCCAGATTCTAGACATGGCTTCAAATCCTAAAGGGAAGGTTCTCATTTGTGGAGACTTAAATATAAACACACAAAACCCAGATAGATTCTGTAACTCATTCTTGAATATATTGCGCTGTTATAAGTTATCACCATTAGTTAACAGAGCCACGAGGATAGCCAAAAACTCATCATCAACAATTGATCACATCATCACAGACATAGATAAAGAAAGTTGTGAAATTATTGTAGATAACCTTGGCCTTTCTGATCACTCCTGTCAAATCCTAAAATTAAACATAAATATAGACAATACAACTAAAACATACACATACAGAAGGGTTTTCTCCAAACCAAACAGATCAGAATTTGCCAAGCAAATAAACAGTATAACTTGGGAAGATGTGTATGCTGAAACTAGTGTAAATAAGAAATTTTCTAAATTCATGTCACTATTTAAACTCAGATTTGATGAAGCATTCCCAAAGGTGCAAACTGCAGTACACTCACACAAAAGAAATACCTGGGTGACCAAAGGAATAAGGAAATCCTCTGCAACACTCAAACAACTGAACAGGTTAAAAAACTACCATAGTGATCCTGGTTTCCTAAACTACTACCACACATACAAAAGAATATACAGAAGAGTATTACGAGATGCAAAAAAAGCCCACAATGACAGTATTATAAAAAAGGCAGAAAATAAAATTAAAGCAGCCTGGACTGTTACCAAACAGGAAACAAACAGTAATAAATTAAAAACAGTAAACATTAAATTAAACATAATGGTGCTATTATACATAACCCAAATACACTAGTAAATACTGTAAATGAGTACTTCAGCAGTGTTGCTACCAAGCTACAGCAAAAGTTTGGCAAAAAACAGCCTGAACAAAAATTGAACTATATGGATAACTCAATGTTACTGTTACCGACTTCTACAGAAGAAGTAAGGATGGTTGTGAAGAATCTAAAGAATAAAACATCAGCAGGTTTAGATGAAGTGCCAGTGTGCTTACTAAAGGACTGCATTGACAGCATACAACATCCTTTGGCACACATCATAAATGAATCTTTCACTGCAGGCTGCTTCACAGAATACTTAAAATGTGCAAAAGTCCTGCCTCTATTTAAGAAAGGCGATCCAGAAAATATAGAAAACTACAGGCCCATCTCATTACTCTCATCCTTTTCCAAGGTAATAGAAAATATAATGAAAAAGAGACTAATGGATTTCCTAAACAAGTACAACCTACTGTGTAAAGAACAGTTTGGTTTCAGGCCAGGAAGAAGCACAGGTTCAGCAGTAGCTCACTTCACAAACTTTGTCTTACAAGCACTTGACGAAGGTGAACATGTAACGGGCATATTCCTTGACCTTAGCAAAGCATTTGACACGGTAGACCACAAAATACTACTAAACAAAATGGAGGCACTAGGAATAAGGGGAACAGTAAATAATTGGTTTCAATCGTACTTGGAAAATAGGGTACAGTGTGTAGAGATCTCACAAACGAAGTTCAGCAGATTGACAAAACACATTTCTAAACCAGAACATATTAACATAGGAGTCCCTCAGGGAAGTGTGTTAGGGCCAATACTCTTCCTAATATATATCAATGATTTTCCCCAGAGTGTGAAATACGGAGAAGCAATACTATTTGCAGATGATAGCAGCATCCTTATCAGTGACGAGTCACCAGACAAATTGAGAGACAAAGCTGAAGAAACTCTCGATCATGTATGCAAGTGGGTAGTAAGCAACAAATTAACCCTCAATATTAAAAAAACAAACAGTATTAATTTCCACATAAATAAAAAACATAATAGCATAGGCCTAAGAGTTAAAGATGAACTTATAGATTGTGTCACAAACACAAAATTCCTAGGTATGCATGTTGACTCACAGCTTAACTGGACTGACCATATTGCAGCACTAGAAAAGAAAATTGCTACTGCTTGCTATGCACTCCGGATAATTATGTCAGTATGTAATAGTTCATGTGCTAAGACGACATACTTTGCATATGTGCATTCAATAATTAGTTATGGCATAACCTTCTGGGGTACAAATGTGCAGAACATACAAGCAATTTTCAAGCTGCAAAAGAGGGCAGTACGAATAATAACAAAAAGCAGCAAGAGAGCTCACTGTACTGATTTATTCAAAACCATGGGAATCTTGACAGTACCATGTGAATACATCTTTCAGACTGTGATATATATAAAGAAACACATTGACCAGTACACACAAAACAGATCTATACACCAACACTGGACTAGATCCTGCCACCATTTGCATCTCATACGAAAAAACAAAACAAAAACCCAAAATAGTTTATTATTTAATGGATTAAAAATGTATAATAGACTTCCAGAGGAGATCAAAGCTGAAATTGGAATACATGCCTTTAGGAAAGCTGCAAAAAATTATTTAGCAGATAAATGTTACTATACTGTCAAAGAATACTGTAAATGACATGTGTTCACCTCAATTCATGCAAGAGTACCTTTGTAAATTTATATTTATCTTTAATTATGATTGGTATGTATTTGTTTTGTGTAATCCATGCAAGATTACATTTGTAAATTTATATTTATTTGTAATTAAGATTGGTCTGTATTTGTTTCGTGTACAAATGATTAAGTTGCACATAGAAATATGTACTACCAGAAGTACTATTATGTATATACTCATTCCATGTATACAGTTGACGACATCCATACAACACAAGTTGTCTACGGATGAATAAATAAATAAATAAATAAATAAATAAAATCAGAGTAGAGTCTGACGTGTGTTGTTTTTTCTCTTGGTATTTTGTGACTCTGTGTTCCATCTTGTTCTTTATCTGTAGCATTTGATACATTTTTTGTTTTACTCAATTTCAGAACAGGCACCATCAAATCTGGGTTGCTGCAAGATTTGTTGCTCTGGTTTTTATTAGATTATTTATATACAAGATCGCTTTTTGTGCCACAATCCTTGTTGTTCTGTTTCTTGTGTTTGGATTCATATGTGAATGTGTGAATCTCATTGTCTTCAGGTTCATTATAATCAGGTATGTTACGTATTTTACGTCTTCGACCTACATTCATCACAGTTCCAGTTTTTTATGGTTATTTCCTGTCTCTTTAGTGAGTGATCTACTTTCTCACATAGAAAATGGAATATGTTTCTACATTCCATGCACTCAGCACCACTTCTCACAGTTTTCTGGCATTTTTGAAAATGTTTACTGGTCCTGTCGCCTGTATTTTTACTAATCAAATTTTCTATTACCACATCACTGTACAGTGGAGATTTTCACTGCTGTTTTTGTTGTTTAAGTTCATCATTTTTAGCTTTAACCCACAAATTTCATCTAATAGAAACTCTATAATATTGTCTTAGTGTCTTTGCTGTTTACATTTTCGTGCATTTCATCTTTCCAGCAATTCAAACAGTACCAAGTCTTTCATTTTGGACTTAATGTTTGCACACTTATAGTGGTAAACTGTTTCACATTTTAGGCACATTATTCCTTTGTCAGCACGTTTCTCACAATCGCTGTAGGAAGATGTCCCGTTTTCTTGCAAGTGTTCAGTGTCAGTTGTTAATGCTGCACACACAAAATCATCTTTGTATTTTTCAGTGTTCGCACTTCTTCTTTTACCAACTTTTTTAATAATACAACACAAAAAGTACTGATTTTTTTCTCACATTATGCACTTTCCACCATAGTTTTTAATTTTACTAATAAAGCTATTTCACCCATAACTTTCATTCAGCGCCATCTTTGTATTGATTCTTGCAGATAGCTAACAGGAATCTTCAGACCTTAAATTATCACAGTTAGTGTTAAATAGAGAAATCACAGTAACATACAGAAAGTGAGAAAAAAGTTGTACAGACTTAAAAATGTACATTTCATTGATATTGAGAGTTCAGACTGCATTTCATGACCATTACACCAGATGCAGTAATCCAAGCTGAATAAAACAGGCAGCAAGTGTGTGGTATCTGTTTGTTAATAATACATATACACTATATGATCAAAAGTATCCTGACACCTGGCTGAAAATTACTTTCAAGTTCGTGGCGCCCTCCATCGGTAATGCTGGAATTCAGTACACTGTTGGCCCACCCTTAGCCTTGATGACAGCTTCCACTCTCACAGTAGGGTGGCTTGCGGAGTATAAATGTAGATGTAGATGTTCAGTCAGGAGTTAGAGGTTTTCATGGGGAATGGCAGCCCATTCTTCATGGAGTGCTGCACTGAGGAGAGGTATCAATGTCAGTCAGTGAGGCCTGGCACGTAGTCGGCATTCCAAAACAAACCAAAAGTGTTCTGTAGGATTCAGCTCAGGGCTCTGTGCAGGCCAGTCCATTACAGGGATGTTATGTCATGTAACCACTCTGCCACAGGCCATGCATTAATGTTGAAAGATGCAATCGCCATCCCCGAATTGCTCTTCAACAGTGGGAAGCAAGAAGATGAAAAACACAACCACACTATAATACCATCGCCTCTGAATTTTACTGTTGGCACAACACACCCTGGCAGATGAGGTTCATCGGGCATTTGCCATACCCACACCCTGCCATCGGATTGCCACATTGTGTGCCATGATTTGTCACTTGAGGCAACATTTTTCCACTGTTTAATCATCCAATGTTTACACTCCTTACGCCAAGCGTGAGGCATCGTTTGCCATTTACTGGCGTGATGTGTGGCTTATGAGCAGCCACTTGACCATGAAATTCAAGTTTTCTCACCTCCTGCCTAACTGTCATAGTACTTGAAATGAATCCTGATGCAGTTTCAAATTCCTGTGTTATGATCTGGATAGATGTGTGCCTATTACACATTACAACCTTCTTCAACTGCCAGTGGTCTCTGTCAGTCAACAGATGAGGTCAGCCTGTACGCTTTTGTGCCTTTACGTGTCCACTTCACTATCACACGATGAAATGGGAGATATGATACTGTGTGAAGAGTTTGACAGAGCACTGAAAGACCAAAGTCGAAACAAGGCCCTGGGAGTAGGCAACATCCCATTAGAACTACTAATAGCCTTGGGAAAGCCAGGCCTAACAAAACTCTACCATCTAGTGAGCAAGATGTATGAGACAGGCAAAATTCCCTCAGACTTCAAGAACAATATAATAATTCCAATCCCAAAGAAAGCAGGTGTGACAGATGTGAAAATTACCAAACTATCAGTTTAATAAGCCACAGCTGCAAAATACGAATTCTTTACAGAGAAATGGAAAAACTCGGGGAAGATCAGTTTGGATTCCGTGGAAATGTTGGAACACGTGAGGCAATAATGACCCTACGACTTATCTTAGAAAATAGATTAAGGAAAGGCAAACCTACATTTCTAGCATTTGTAGACTTAGAGAAAGCTTTTGACAATGCTGACAGGAATACTCACTTTCAATTCTGAAGGTGGCAGGGGTAAAATATAGGGAGCGAAAGGCTATTTACAATTTGTACAGAAACCAGATGGCAATTATAAGAGTCGAGGGGCATGAAAGGCAAGCAGCGGTTGGGAAGGGAGTGAGACAGGGTTGTAGCCTGTCCCCGATGTTATTTAATCTGTATATTGAGCAAGCAGTAAAGGAAACAAAAGAAAAATTCAGAGTAGGAATTAAAATCCATGGAGAATAAATAAAAACTTTGAGGTTCGCCGATGACATTGTAATTCTGTCAGAGACAGCAAAGGACCTGGAAGAGCAGCTGAATGGCATGAACAGTGTCTTGAAATGAGGATATAAGATGAACATCAACAAAAGCAAAACGAGGATAATGGAACGTAGTCAAATTAAATCGGGTGATTCTGTGGGAATTAGATTAGGAAATGAGACACTTAAAGTAGTAAATGAGTTTTGCTATTTGGGGAGCAAAAGAACTGATGATGGTCAAAGTAGAGAGGATATAAAATGTAGACTGGCAATGGCAAGGAAAGCATTTCTGAAGAAGAAAAATTTGTTAACATCAAGTATAGATTTAAATGTCAGGAAGTCGTATTTTACAAGGGGAAGGCCTCAAACATGGCCAACCGATTCAGCTCAAATTTGGCAGGTCACTTGTGTACAACCAAAACGATGGAATGCAAGATATTTTGGGTCAACCCCTGCGTTTTTGAGCAATTCCCCCCCTGAAGGTTATGACGAGCAATTGACTCAAAATTGGCGGGATTGTTAGATAATTGTAAATAGAGCATTTTTCATCATCAGGTACGGGGTCCAAAAATGCATACTTTTCCAGAAATCGAGGTAAGAAACTTTTACAACTGCCCCTTCTGTACCCACATGGTAAACACTTTTCACTGACAGCACCGATAGCGCAACGGCCAAAGTAACTGGGTGGGAATTGCAGAACCTGGGTTTGAATCTGAAAGAAACCTAGCAGATGTTTTTCTTACCGTTTGTATTTTTCCATATCTCAACTGACAGGGATAGGAGGGTTAATAAGGTAAGTAAATCAATAAGGAATGATAATAATAAGGTAGGAAAATAAATTTCTCAAACATATTGGGATAGTAAACAACTAAAATGTTACTCCAGGTCACTTTACAATGGCTCTTCCAGCCACTGTAACATGTCCTCACTTTTCTTTGAACAACTATATGGATGGTACTTGTCATATAAACATTCGAAACAAATATACTCATGGCACTAAGAACATCTAATGAATGCAATCTTTCAACAGCTACACTGTTCCTTCCAAAGAGTCGGTGGAAAACAAACTTGGTTTACATGAAAAAATATGTCTTTTTCAGGAATTAATTTTGATGTGTACCATGCATACAACATCTTTGCCTGAAAAATCAGTGCTGAAAGTTGGTTATGAATTATGCTGTGAATAGTTATTGTAGCCGTGCGGTTGTGCAATTCCCATTGGGTTTCCAGAAGCACACTCCAATCCTGAAGCCTGCGAATAAAGTTTTTAACCTGACAATAGAAATAAACATCACACAGCTGGGATACAGGTGTGAAGTTTGGCGGTATAACTTTTACTGTGCACGTCAGCTGACCCTCGCCATCTATAAACATTGTATCATATATTGTAGTATTAATTTGTCCTCTCCAGGAATCCAATATTAGACAAAACTTGTTATCAGAAACGTATGGTTTTAAAACATTATCAAAAAAAGTTCTGTAAATCATATTCATCAGTTTCCTGGATTTGGAGCAGGTAACGTAAACATTTTTCGAGTTGGTTAAACGATTGACCTCTTCTATAACCCAAGGACCAAATGTAACATTCGTTTCTTGTAAACACAGGAAAACCTTAGGCAACACTTTTCCAGAGGCTGTGGTGGCATATTGTGCCATGTACAAATGTGTTAGTTTGTTTTTACTACCAACTGCGACAAGGGTTTGTTTTTCTCCCTTATGCGATAACGTGCGTCAAATGTTCACCCGATACTCGCATCGTATTTGATCGGTGTTGATCACATAATCACGATTAAAACCGGTCATAAGTGACACCATTTGCATACTGGAAAGAGCCGCCACTTTCTGTATATCTTCTATATTCTGTACTTCCTTATGAGAAACGTATTTAGTGACGTGCCATTGATGAATTTTACACTCTGATTTGAAATTTCTTGCCCAAGATAATGATGCAGCAAACGTAAAATCCTTGTTGGCTGTATATTGAAGTGCTGCACCTGCAGTCCACTCCTGAAGTATTCTCTTTGTTACATTCTTGTTACGATTAGATTCGACAAATCAGTCATATGTCCAGTTATTTATCACCTGGTATTTGTTGTATCTTGTCCCTCCTTTAACGATATCACTTTCCCACAATTTCAAGTCCTTCTTCCTTTTCAGGGCTGTTGTTGCTCCATTCTTTTGCAGTGTTTGTAAGTTCCAATTTGGATGATTCCTGGCTAACACTAACACCTTTACTTTTACTTCAAAGGGTATAGCGCAGTAGTTCAATCATTTAGTAACCGGTTCGTAATACTCATCGGGAGCAGATGAAGCACATATTCCCAGTGACATGGAGATCTCCAAAGTGTTACGACCATTTTGCGATTCACTGGTCGGGATATCTTCCACTGAATCACCTTCTGCTTTGTCTTCATGGTATAGTATTTCAGTATCAACAAAAGTCATTTCGTTCGTCACCTCCAAAAATCGCTCGACAATAGCCGCTCCTATCAATCTGGAATGTCGAGAATCAGAACTGCCTGCTTCCGATAGTGCATTGATAATGCATCTGTCTTGCAACACTTTTACAAACCAAAACACAGCATCACTAACTTCCCACTTGCCATCGTCTGTGACAGGCTCCCAACTATATATTACAGCACTAGTCGAAGGGTGTACATCCTCCATTATTCAGATTATGCACCTGAAAGATATGACACAACAAACAACAACTAGCTACTAAAGCATAAACAGACGAGCTAATTACTACAAACTACATACAGTACTCGTCATATGTTACTTACGGAAGGACGCTGCATTCATTCACAAAGCGTATTTGATTTGACGCATTAACAACAGAAAAACCACTACCTGTATCCACTAGGTTTGCGGCAGCCTAATAATGGAAAACAACTCTTTCCAATTGACTTATATAAGGCTCATGCTGGACAACTTCACTCTTCCAGGTTCACAACTATGATATGACAAAGAGGCAACCGGCACAACATAACTCTTTCCGCGTGCATTCTGTCCTGTGCCTCACTGTAAACAGGCACCGCAGAGTTGGCTATCTGTGATCCCTTTGAGGAATTCGCAGCACTCTTACTTGGAGTTGTTTTCATGTGACAAGGATTAAAGTTTAATACTTTACTAATTCACAGCATTTGGGAAATCAGTTTGCCTACCTTATTATTATCATTCCTTGTTAATTTACTTACGTTATTAATCCTCATATCCCTGTCAATTGAGATATGGAAAAATACAAACGAAAAGAATAACATCCGCTACGTTTCTTCAAGATTCGAACCCGGGATTTCCAGTTCCCAGCCAGTTACCTTAGCCGTTACACTATCGGCGCTGTTGACGAAAAGTGTTTACCATGTGGGCAGAAGCGGCAGTTGTAAAAATTTCATTCCTCGATTTCTGGAAAAGTTTGCATTTGCGGACCCCATACCTGATGATGAAAAATGCTCTATTTACAATTATCTATCGGTCCCTCCAATTTTTAGTTGATTGCTCATCCTAACCTTTGGGGTGATTTTCTCAAAATTTCAGGAGTGTTGAACCAACATATCTTAGGTTTTACACAAGCGACCTGCCAAATTTGAGCCCAATCGGTTGGCCATGTCTGAGGCCTTCCCCTTGTTAGTCAAAATTGTGAAAACTGTGCAGTGCCAACAAAGCATATTTTCCACCAGGAGCAGCTAACAATGTTGATGATTTGTCCTGGTAACAGTATGGCAACCCAGTGCACTGAACTCTGCACCAGAGAATGGATGACTGTGGGTGTCTGCATCAGGCCCCCAGACTGGGCAGATCTTAGTTCACGCCCCAGAACATGGGAAGGTGGCTGGATCCCAGCAAGTACAGCTAGGGCCACAGTAGAATTCATGCCTGCCAAGAATCTGGACAGTCACTTAGCAGTAGAGGGTTCAAGACCCAATGATGGTGCTGGTAGCTGTATCATCGGAGCATCATTGTCTCTGTGGCAGCATTTGACACAGCATGTGCATCATAAAATAGCCCAGCTATTGGACAGTCACTGGCTGAACTCATAGGGATATAAATATTACAGTTAAGAGGCTGATTATAAGGAAGAGGTAACGTTGCTCTAGTCTTCCATCACACAGAAACTACGACTAAGTCCTCAGACACTGACTACCCTTTGAGGGGTAGAGAGTGTCTGAAGACTTAGTCATTGCCTCGTGGAAATAAGTTGGAACTTGGAACTGGCTCACTGCAGAGAGTACTGTGGTGGTATGGGCCACTGACTGCAGTGGTCAGTGGCTGGAACAGGGTACTGAGGTTACAGTCACCATTTGGTTCATTACACAACCAAGAATTTTGTGGAAAGTTACATTCAATAATTTGGTTATTTCATAAATTAACATATTATTTTACAAAAGTTATATATTCTTGGAAACAAAATCCAAGAATACAGAATTGTAATAGGGTTTTTAAACGATTGTATTTTAAGATTCAGATATTCCGGAACATGAAAATTTTGAATGGGCCTACTAATACCTTTTAAAATATTAAGGTTTCAGAAAAAGTAATATGTTTATTGCGAAGTGGAGAATGAGGGCTCTTAAATAGGGTACATCAGTCAAAACACAAACAATTTATGGCAGGGTTGAATTTTGATGCACACATGGGTTATAGCGAATACTCTCTTATATAAAATGTTTCCATAATGTATCATAAGAACACGAAAACTATAGCGTGAATAATCAAATTTAGTTAAGTACTGCATCAATAATAATTTCGCAGTTTTGTGTTATTAGTTGGCTACAGTCATATCTCAAGACAGAAAATAAAAAGTTGTATTGAATAGCTCAGGTGCAGTATGTGATGTTTCATCACATTCATAATGGAATTCCATTACATGTGGTGTGCGTCAGGGCTCAGTTCTTGGGCCACTATTATTCCTGCTTTTTATAAATTATCTACCATCATGTACAAACCTGCTGTGTAAATTCACATTATTTGCTGATGATACTACAATTGTTATGAACAGTAGAACAGATAGTAGTCTTGAGGAATCCATTAATTACTTACTCTCAGGTGTGGTTAATTGGTTCAAGGTGAACGGTCTCTCATTAAATTCCAGTAAGACCAGCTTTATTCAGTTGGTAGTGGTTTGCCTACTTTGTTTCTTCATTGATTGTTTGTTGATTGCCCTCAGTGTTGACATACTGGCTGAAAAATGGGGTTTCTAGATTCCGACAATGACTACTGTAAATAATGTAGCCGACAGGTGCACAGTTGCGTTTCACAGTATTTTAATTTCACTGTTCGCAACCCCCTAATAATACACAGTTCTATGACCAGTGCACTATTGTTTACCTTTCGATAAGTCTCATTAATAGTGTACAGGCAAACCTCCACGTTCTGCTACAATAGTTTACTACTGAACACCTACAAGCAGTAAAAACCTAACCACAAAGTTCCCAGTTCTTGAAGAATAGGAAGGTATGTATGGAGCAGACACTGTCATTGTTTTAATACATGGCCTAATTGTTTAATGCTTATTCCACAGTTAAGTTGAAGCATTGTTGTTGTTCTAGCCAACACAGATTTCTCGTCTGAAACTCGGCTGTGGACTGACTGTCTCATGACCAAAAATTGGTCCCTTATTTATCATCACAATAATAGGTACTGAAACTACACATTGTACAAAGTTAAATTTACAGAAATTACAATTAAAACTTAACTCATTAACTTAACTGAATACATAAAAAAATTGAGTCTTTTTAACAGTTTCTTCTACTACAAGAGTCAGGTTGAATATTTGTTAAATTATGAAATTAACAAATGTAAGTATGTAAACAATACTTTTGACAAAAGTGTTAGTTACTTTGGAATTAATTAAGGGCTGGATTGCTAACATGTTTTCCAATAGAGTCAAATAGATACTTTAAGATTAATAGCATTTTGTCTTCCAAATGTTCGTACTTATTAGACAATTTATATTTGCTTATAAGTCAACAATAGAGTTTAAGTTACGAAATGATCGTTGATTTCACCCAATAATGAAAGATACTAACAAATAATAGACAAAATAAATTAGAAAATCAATTACATATATAAAAATAAGCACAAAATTAGATCTGGTGTTATATTCTTTAAAACTGAGAGTCAGCCTTTCTCTATTATGAAAATACAGGTTATATACACATATGTTAATGGTATTTAGTTAAAATTAAAAAAACTAATTTAAGGAGGCAGATGGCAAAACAAGAGGGGAATTAAAAATATCCCAGCTTGCTTCATCACAAGTTTTGTACAAAATCAGAAAAATAGAGAGAGATAAGTGTGACATTTGGTAATCAGTGAATAGAAAGAATGGAAATAACAAAATTTCTTGGAGTGCACTTGACAGAAAAATGAACTGGTCTTTGCATATTATAGATCTCTGTAAGAGGCTTAGCTCTGCTACATATGCTTTACGGGTTGTTATTACGTGTATTGAACCTAACGCTGCAAAACTGGTGTGCTATGCCTATTTTCACTCACTTACTGAATATGGCATTATTTTTTGGGGCAACCAGCCACTAGAAGGAGAGTGTTCATTGTTCAGAAGTGAGCTTTAAGAGTTATATGTGGATTGCACCCAAGAGACTCATGAAGAAATAGCTTTTGAAAATTCTTGAGTTTCTCCCAGTGTATTTCATAATCAAAATATCCACGGGTATGCTGCCGGTCTATAGTGTCCAACGGGCACAATATTTCGGCGATCATACATGTCGCCATCATTAGGTGAACTGACGGACTGAGCTCCTGTGAACGTGCCGGCATGGAGATCCGTACGCTATGGCTGCTCAGAGGGAACTGGGTTCGGTCGCAGCGGCGGCCGATTTAAATACCCTCCGCCCGCGGCGTGCTCCCTCCGCCGTCCGCGCCCCGCGCCACGGTCGCGCGGTGGAACAGATTGCGACGTCGTCTGTGATGACGTCGGTGTGATGGCTCTGTCCACCGTGGTTGTCACAACTATACGTTTGCTCGATTTACTCTTGATTAACCCGATCGCTGGTTCCCAAGCCTTGCTAAGATTATAGCCACAGTCACGGTTTATGAGTTCATCATTGGTGCGAATTTTGATGGCCTCTCTAACAACGCTGTCCCAGTATCTCGACGTCTGTACCAGAATCCTCGTGCGGTCATACTCCATGGCGTGATTTTCCGACAAGCAATGTTCAGCGACCGCCGACTTGCTCGGATACATCAGTCGAGTGTGCCTCTGGTGTTCACGGCATCGATCCTCGACCGTACTCATCATCTGACCAATATACGAATTGCCACATTGACACTGAATCTGGTACACGCCGGCCTTCCTCAAACCAAGGTCATCTTTGGCGCTCCCCACCAGTGCACGAGTTTTATTTGGAGGACAAAACACAGTTCCGACCCGGTGTTTCTTCAGTATGCGGGCGATTTTCCCTGAGAGTGCGCCTGTGTATGGAATAAATGCAGTGCCTACCTCCTCCCTCGTGACTTCATCCATCTCAACAGGTTGTGCTGCAGTGGTTGGGCGGAGAGCATGTTGAAACTGCCACTCTGAGTACCCATTTGAGGGCGCTTCTCAAGGACGCAGATTTACCGGAGGGTGACGCTAAGAAATTGTTACCCCAAGGTCCGGTACGGCCTAGACTATATGGACTCCCGAATGTTCACAAAGAGGGGGTACCATTACGCCCCATTGTCAGCAACATCAGGGCACCTACATATTTGTTGGCTAAGTACCTGACGGGAATATTAAGTCCTTATATGGGTAAATGCCCTCATCACATCCATAATTCCGTGAATTTTGTTAAACACCTTGATAGCTTCAGGTTGGATGAGTCAGATATCATGGTGAGTTTTGACGTCGTTTCCTTGTTTACGAGGGTACCCCTGCGAGAGTCACTAGAATTGATTAGTCAGAAGTTTGACGAGAAGACCACTGAACTTTTTAGGCATGTCCTGACTTCCACGTATTTTCTTTTTAATGGAGAATACTACGAACAAACGGAGGGAGTCGCCATGGGTAGCCCACTCTGACCGGTGGTAGCGAATTTGTACATGGAGAACTTCGAGGAGGAAGCCCTGTCGTCATCCGTATGGAAACTTACTTGCTTTTTCCGTTACGTGGACGACACGTTCGTGATCTGGCCACATGGTATGGATAAACTCCTTGACTTCCTTACACATCTAAACTCCATACACCCCAACATCAAATTCACTATGGAGACTGAAACGGAGGGTAAATTACCATTCCTTGACGTCTTGGTCAAGAGAAGGGCTGACGGCACCCTAGGTCATGGGGTGTATCGGAAGACTACACACACTGATCTGTATTTGCACGCAGACAGCTGCCACCAGCCTTCACAGAGGAATGGGGTACTTAAAACTCTAGTACATAGGGTGCGCACTATCTCTGACGCAGAGAGTCTACCCCAGGAATTGGAACATCTGAGAACTGTATTTTGAAAAAATGGGTACTCAAGAGTGGCAGATTCAACGTGCTCTCCACCCAACCACTGCAGCACAACCTGTTGAGATGGATGAAGTCACGAGGGAGGAGGTAGGCACTGCATTTATTCCATACACAGGTGCACTCTCGGGGAAAATCGCCCGCATTCTGAAGAAACACCGGGTCGGAACTGTGTTTTGTCCTCCAAATAAAACTCGTGCACTCGTGGGGAGCGCCAAAGATGACCTTGGTTTGAAGAAGGCCGGCGTGTACCAGATTCCGTGTCAATGTGGCAAGTCATATATTGGTCAGATGATGCGCACCGTCGAGGATCGATGCCGTGAACACCAGAGGCACACTCGACTGATGTACCCGAGCAAGTCGGCGGTCGCTGAACATTGTTTGTCGGAAAATCACTCCATGGAGTATGACCGCTTGAGTATTCTGGTACAGACGTCGAGAAACTGGGACAGCGTTGTTACAGAGGCCATCGAAATTCGCACCAATGATGAACTCATAAACTGTGACTGTGGCTATAATCTTAGCAAGGCTTGGGAACCAGCGATCGGGTTAATCAAGAGTAAATTGAGCAAATGTATAGTTGTGACGACCACGGCAGACAGAGCCATCACGCCGACATCATCTCAGACGCCGTCGCAATCTGTTCCACCGCGCGACCGTGGCGCGGGGCGCGGACGGCGGAGGGAGCGCGCCGCGGGCGGAGGGTATTTAAATCTGCCGCCGCTGCGACCGAACCCAGTTCCCTCTGAGCAGCCATAGCGAATGGATCTCCATGCCTGCATGTTCACAGGAGCTCAGTCCGTCAGTTCACCTGATGATGGCGACATGTATGATCGCCGAAATATTGTGCCCGTTGGACACTATAGACCGGCAGCATACCCGTGGATATTTTGATTAGCTTTTCAAAACTTAACTACATGCTAATATATTTTTTTCTCATGTGTTTTGTCTGTAAAAATATAGAGATACTTCAACCAAACAGTAATTATAATGAGCATAATACATGGACGAAGAATGACATACACAGCGAGTGTAGGAATTTGAGCTTGGTGCAAAAGGGTGTCCACTACACTGGAACAAAACTCTTCAGTGCTCTCTTCCTGAAATAAAGACAGAGATTCATAACAAGAGTAAGTTTAAGAAAGCCCTAAAATATTTCTACTAGAAAAAGCTTTTTACAGTCTAGATGAATTTTTAAGTAAATAAATTATAAAATTTTAACAATGTCAGGTGAATTTTATTTAACTTGAGCTCTGTATCCATTTGTGCTCTGTATCTGTTTTTTACATAGTGCTTTAATGATTCTAAGAAAGTATGTATAGTCTTTTTTCTGTATTGCTGCTCAAAGAATTTACTGTATAAATTTTTATATAATTATGTATTCAAATTTCTGTATATGCTAATGCAAATGTCTGTAAAAAACTGACATGTTCCACGTCCTTGTGAACCCAACACAATTGGACCTGTGGAACACGAAATGAAATCAATCAATCAATCATGGTATGTGGATTATGTGTATAACAGAAAACAGAAAAAAATAAATCTCAAAGCATGGGAAATTTTCCGATTTTCCATGCAAATATACTATAATTAGAACAACTTTAAGGACAGAATTAAAGGGATATAACAAGAAAATTAAAAACTTAATTTAGAGTTGAATTTTAGTTGACATTTAATGAAAATAATGTGGGAACCATGAAAATCACATTAAACGTTATAAAAGCAGAATACACTTATTGATACTTTTCCTGAGAATTGTGAATCTTGAAGCAAGGTTCCATACACAACCTCATAAAGGGAAGGTATATGTGTAAGTATGTGAATGAGACTAGAGAATGTGTAAAATGTGACTCTTGATGTTTCAGACCAAAAGAAAAAAAAATCAAGACGACAATAGTGACCTGTGATGTTCCAACACAACTGAAAAATATTTGACATGAAAATAGCAGCCTATACGTGCGAGATCAATAGAAACGTATTTGAAGGAAAAATTATGACTTCCAGCATGCAAACAGCACTGAAATTACATCCAATGCAATAAAAAAGAGGCCAAAAAAAATCTGGAAAGAGCTGAACGCACATGTTTGCACTGCCCACAGCTGGCAGGTTAAGGAGTACAACTGTAGAGAGTGGATCGATTCCACCTTCATACATTCCCATCTGTAAGCCAAACTTTGATGGCAGGGAATAACAAAACTAAAAATCAATGACAAGAAAAGAGCCGAGTATCACAAGATCATTGAAAATATGTCCATCAGTGGGAATGCAGTACATTTCAGTGAGCTGAGACAAGTGAGGGTTAAGACAATCCATGACAGTCCTTACATTTTTCGCTGTTACTTACCGTCATGACCTGGTGCCAGTGGATACATCACTCCCTCTTGTGCCTAGTGGTGTCACTTTGGGTGATGCATAGTTATAACGACTGACATATTGATACAGCTGGTGGGATTAGAAGAGAAATGTCTATTTTTACTCTTAGGTAATATAACTGAATTCCACAAAATTTGAATATCCGTGACCACAGTAAAAGAAGAAAATAAAACTTCATGAACATACAACTATAAATCCTTTCATTAAATATCATTATTTTTGTCAAAGCATTCAGATACACAACAATTTGGCAATAGAAATATAGAAAAAAAACAATAAGTCTCTGAGTTTTTCTTGGAGAAATCTGACAGCATTCTTGTTTGTTTATTATTTCTAAATTGTACCTGAACTTTTGCACAAGTTGAAATAAACATGAAGTCTTAAAATGAAGATATTATTTTCATAAAATAAATGTGGAATAATGTGAGAGTTCTGTAAATAAATGTTTCACATACATAAAACGTATAACTATTTCTATAATTTGTATTTACTGTTGTGTGTGATAAGAGATATAGACACACACACACACACACACACACACACACACACACACACACACTCACTCTCTCTCTCTCTCTCTCTCTCTCTCACACACACACACACACACACACACACACACACACACACACACACACACACACACAATGAGTACTAACACAGTTCTTGTAAGTACAAAAGTGTAAGACAGCTATTTACTAGTTTATTTGTGTGCTGACTCCATCTCCTTTGCTTTAAATCCATATACCAGTTAATTTCACAAGTAGTGTTTCATTTATTGTATTATAATGGGAGGCCATTTCTATTTCTGTGAGACTGCTGTATGTCATGTGTTTCCTCCACCCTGCCAAGTGAGCAGGGCCACTGTAAAACTCTGGGTCCTTATCAGCAAATCCTCAAAGAATAAAAAATGGGACAAACAGATTCCCAGCTGGGAATACTCGACAGGCCCTGAGACAATTAACAGATCTAGCATTTGCTGACAACTAATCGAAACCTTCTGAAAACCTCAGTCAGCGAAGGGAGTTGGAACTACTTTCAACTTCTTTTTTTCTAAAAGCAATACCATGCTCAGCATGTACTACATGATACTTGAAGACCTATTCAGTAATCTTCATGAAAACAGCAATAAAATAATCAACCTCACAGTAGTGGCAAATAAATTTAACAACTACTTTTCAAACGTAGCACACCATCTGTTTACCAAACATTACAAATCACAACCAGACAGCAATACACTCCAGTCAGATACAAAAATTCTTACAAGAACCCAATTTATGTCTCCTACAACAAGTAAGGAAATATCTGTCATTATAAAAAGGTTACCCAATAAATATTCAGCAGGTACTGATGAAATACCAGATATTATCTTCAAAGCAAGTGTAACATCTATTGTAGAACCATTAATGGATATTTTCAATTCATCATTCATGAGTGGTATATTCTGGAAAATTCTGAAAATGGCAAAAGTGACACACTGTACACGAAAGGGGACAAACATAAAGCTGCAAACTATAGACCTGTATCAGTATTGTCAGGCTTTGGCAAAATTCTTGAAAAACTATTTCTTAGAAGGCTGACAGCCTTCCTAAATAAAGCAAACATAATAAGTGATGTGTAACATGGATTCAGAACTGGCAGATCAACATGGTCAGCTATTCATACCTTCTTAAATGAAATTCTTACAGGAGTAGATAATAAGCAACATGTGTCTGGCATATTTATTGACCTTAGTAAAGCCTTTGATGTAACTGATCATAATACTCTGTTGCAGAAGCTAGGTAATTATGGAATACAAGGCCTGCCAAACAAATGGATACATTCCTACCTTCATGACTGTCAACAGATCATTCAACTGAAATACAAAGACATAAAAACACAAAAATTTTATTTTTACAGTCATGCATAAAACATTACATATGGAGTTCCTCAAGGGTCAGTCCTTGGGCCAATTCTTTTCATTTTTTATGTTAATTATTTCCAGAAAAAATAACTAAAGGGACAACAGTACTTTTGAAGATGACAGAAATATGCTAATCAAATCATGTGATGAAACCCTACAAAAAAACAGCTATAAGTATAATAAAAAATTTAACACAATGATTCAGAACAAAGAAGCTAATAATAAACAATGATAAAACAGTGACAGTCAATTTTCACAATTCACAGAAACTACATCCTGCAAGACTGATTTTTAAAATTGATGGAAAAACTGTCTCATCTGTGAGATACACAAAATTTTTAGGTATGCATATTCAGCAAAACCTAAAATGGGAGACACATCTTAATCATGTAAATAAAAAGTTAAATGCACTTACATATGCAGTAAGAATCCTCTCACAAAATACAAGCCGTGCATCAGTGATCACAGTGTACCATGGCAGTATTCAGTCACTGCTGATGCACGGTATTATCTTTTGGGGAAACTCCTTAGGTACCAACAAAACATTTAGGCTACAGAAAAAGATTGTTAGGATAATAAACCATGCTAAGTACAGGGACTCCTGTAGACCAATATTTAAAAATCTTAATATACTGTCTCTTCCTTGCTTATATATGCATGAAATACTAAATTTCACCAAAGAAAGTATTTTAAAAGATGGAAATATCTTCAAGTATAACTGTGATTTCCACCCTCACGATACTGGGTAGAAGCATTATTTGCATGTCAATACAGTAAGTACAAACATTTGTAAGAGAGGAGTGTATCATATTGGCATAATGCTGAATGATCACATGCCAACCTATTTGACACAGATGCAAAGTTTACAAAAATTTAAGGTGAAACTGAAAGAGTACTTGCTTGACCACTGCTTCTATTCTGTTTCCGAGTTTTTAGAGTACCAGAAAACTGTAGTGTAATTGCTCAAATATTCTTAGCCAATCTATCATATTATTTCATTATATTAATGTTGTCATCAATATTCAACATGTATTCAATAATTTTTAATTATTTATCTTTTCAAAATAACAATGTGTATGATGTTCTATATACTGTACCAACCTGACTTGTCCTACATCATTTGTGCCAAATGTGTACCTAAACATGATTTACAGGACCAATAAAGAAATACAAATACAAATACATCTGAGGTGTGTATGGGATGGTTGTGTTTACACTCCTGATTACTACATCTTGTCATGAGCAAAATTTACAATTCAGTGTCATCTTTTTGTGAACTGGTTGATGAATACTTATCAGACAGCAAATTAATTTACTTGTAAATATAGTGAGGCTATGAATGAAACTGCTGTTCCACATTGAACAACAAAGTATGATTTGGATATTTACTTCATTACATTTTATGGAGCTATCCACAATTATTCCACAACCATTTTCCACAGTTTCAAGTGCCATCTAGTTGTAGGTTCTAAGTGTGCACAGAAACACACAGACTAACATGCTGTTACTTAAATTACTGGAAAAAGAAAGATGGTTCTTGACATGTTGTCTTGTACATTAAAACATTTTTTTATTTTCATAATTTTTATTTTACAGTAAGTCTTAAATTGACACTGATGAAAATATCAGTAAAACTGGAGATTTGTTCACTACCACATCACAAATAAATTCATTCTCATGATGGGCAGGCCGTGAACAACAAAAGAGAAATGTATTATGCAATCATTTATATTTGTTGTAAATGTTATTTTTCATATTATGCTTATTTAACGTTGTTGTGAAGAGCTGATTCCAATTTAATTATTTTCTTTGTGATACCGAGGTAATAAGCTTTCTCAAGTTGTACTGTACATTCAGCGTGAACGGTTTGAAGGCTGTGGTTGTCGGTATTTCAGCATTTCAAGATGAGCTTCATAGTAAGATGTCTTATGGTATGAGTAGTATTCTGGATTCTTATATTCACCATCTTTGGAAGCCCCAGGGCCCACTTCTGGAAGAAGAGCTGCTTTGTTTATTTGCATCTCACAACCATACAAAATCAATGAACATCAGTGTACATACCTCCTGAACTTAACTGAAAAACAGCAGAACTTAAGGGTGGAACTTCTCCTGAGTCAGTAACAGGTTGTTCTTCACATTCAATTTCATCTGGTAAATCAGGAGAGACTGGCCCTCTGACTATCAAGTAGTCTCTGTAGTCTCTGTTTTCAAACACCTGTAAAATTGTAGTTTTTAATTCAAACACACAGTTTACACAAATTCTGCACTGTTTAAACCTTTCTCAACATATTCAATACAGATGAGACTCTAGAGTGTTGTGTTAAACAGTGTGAATGAAACTATTTGCTATTATAATGGACCTCCTACTTGTCATCATCATTATCATTTAATGGCCCATTTTGATCCATTACATGCATTGTTAGCACATAAAAGGGCTCATTGTCCAAAGGTGTTGATAGGAATCTGTTTCAAAACGTTATGACTTTTAGTAATAGAATGGTAAGAATCTCAAACAAACAAATACAAAAGCTTCCTTCCTTTGCGCTCACCTCTGATTCTGCATTTGTTTGTTCTTCACTTTCATCTGATATGTCTGGACAGACTGGCCCTCTGACTATCAAGCAGTCCATGTAATTTCTGTCTTCAAACAGCTGTAAAATTTTAGTTGTTAGTTCAAACATAAACATTGCACAAATTCTGGACTGTTTAAATCTTTCTCAACGTATTAAATACAGCTGAGCCTCTAGAGTGTTGTGTTAAATGGTGTGAATGAAACTACTAACTATTATAATGGAACTCCTACTTGTCATCATCATCAGCATAACCATTTATTGTCCCATTCAGATCCCTTACATTCTTTGTTATTACATTAAACATAAGGCTCAATTTCTGAAGGTGATAATAGGAATCTCCATCAAAACATTGTGACTTTTAGTAACAGAATCATGAGAATCTAGATAAACAGATATAAATGCTTCCTTCCTTTGTGTTCACCTTTGATTCACCATTTGTCTGTTCACTTTCATCTGATATGTCTGGACAGACTGGCCCTCTGACTATCAAATAGTCTCTGTTTTCAAACAACTTTAAAATTTTAGTTGTTAATTAGAGTACAAACTTTATATAAATTCTGCACAGTTTAAACCTTTCTCAACATGTTAAACATAGCTCAGCCTCTAGAGTGTTATGTTAAATAGTGTGACTGAAACTATTCAATATTATGATGAATCTCCAACTTATCATCAGCAGCAGCATAATCATTCCATGGCCCATTTTGATCCATTACATACAGGATGCCCATAATTAATGTTCCAGTTTCAAAATGTTGTAGAAAAAGAACCACTGCTCAGAATGACATCAAATCTGAACAGCATAATATTCACACACCCCAGTCGGGATTAAGGTAAGTTTCACCAGTAGCTGGCACTGTAAATATCTAAACACAAATCAGGTCAGCTACAAATGACAGATAAATCACTATATGATTAGAGTTGCACATTACATCATCCATTATGTTCAATGTCCATGACTTTGCAAGTCTGGCAGTCAACAACTGCGGCACAGCTGGTTAGATAAGCTGATCCACCAAAGCAATGTCTTACCATACTGGATGAGAAGAATTGGTTTTCAAATCTCCTGGGGCCAAAAAAATGCATAAAAACAAAATACATTGGTTTTCAATTGTCTTAGGGCCTTAAACCACATAAAAAGGAAAATTCATCGGTTTATAATTGTTGTGACACTGGTGCAAGACAAGTTGAATGTGCTGTCCACCGTTTTCTGACACAAGTTGAAATCAAGAAACATCATGTTCCACAACAGATCAGTGTCTTGCGGGTCATTTTCATTAAGTGTTACACAATGCATGCTTTTGTTTGACCTACATTTGTAATTGGAGCACTGAATATAACATCTTTCAGATAACTCCACAGCCAGAAATCATGTGGATTAAGATTAGGTGATCTCAATGTCCAGGATGTAGGGAAACCACGGCTGATAATTCTAGCTTTTCCAGAAAGCCTCTGCAACTCCCATTCCACTGGCTGTGCAGTGTGCAGAGGAGCACCACCTTGCATAAAAATGATCCTACTGACACATCCATACTATTGAAGGGGTGGGACGATGATGCACAAAAGATTCACATAGCATTTCCCAGTGAAAGAACAGGTAACAGGATCTGCAGGACTCATCTCTCAAAAAAGTACAGCCCTACAATAAACAATGGTATCATCCCACACTACAGTCACTTCTGTGGCACTAGTTGATGTGTATGTGGATTTTTGGTTGGGGTTGATGTGGTGGAAGAGACCAAATAACGAGGTCATCAGTCTCTGGATTTTCGGTAACACTGTGTATTGACATGTCCTTGAAGATGGAAATGGGCTTTGTCTGTCCACAGAATGTTCCTTGGCCATTCATTGTGCACTTCCATGTGAGCCAGAAATTCCAGAGTAAACGTTTGTCTCGTTGGTAGGTCATAGGAAGTGTGGTATCCACAGCCATGATGCCACGGCGTAGGTTGGCACTATGACACCGACACTGACAACAGTGCCCTCTAGCCGGTGCTGTGCTCTACGAGCTCCACTCCAGATTCAGCCCATTTGATGAAGAGCAGATGGCTGGGCACTTTGCTTCACTTAAGACAGGTCTAAGGTTGCGCACCTCAGTGCAAAGTTATGTATTACTCTTCTTGCACCATAAACCACTTTTACTTTCTTGCAGTACCGACATGTATTACCTTTTCCTGCTCCTGCTCCTACCCACGCACCGCCTTCCAGGTGGGATACAGAGGTTTGCGATCAGATTTTGATTTTTTCTACTCTCCTAGCAGTTCCTTTCTTTGCTCGGTCCTGCTTTCTTTTCGTGTTAGCCTCACTATAAGACTCTCATTTGTGTAAACTGTGGCTTCACCACAGGAACAGGCTTCACTATCCGATCTTGCATGTTTTCAGGCTCAGCAAATGATGCAGCTGCTTGCTGCCATAAATGGACTGGTCACACTACAAACTGCAGCTACTTCAGCACCTCTGACACCACCGCCTGTACTGACGCTGTCGCCGACGGCGCCACCATTTTGTGCCTTCAATCCTAGTGTTGAATGCTGGCCAGAATACATTGCCCAGCTCAAGGTACACTTCACAGCTAACAACATACCAGATCCAGAGCAGATTGATTTTTTCATTGCCAACGCAGGTGTTGTGTTGTACCGTGTGCTCATGAAATTGTTTCCCACCACCCGCCCAGAAACTAAAACGTACCACAAAGTGATTGATGCTTTGAACTCCCACTTCCGTGACAGTGTAAATGTTGTAGCTGCACGTTAAAAATTCTTTCATCTTTGGCGTGGCCCTACTCAGTCAAATAAATCTTGGTTAGCGGGCCTTCAGGGACTAACTTCTGATTGTGACTTTAATTGCTCATGTGGACGCTCATATACGGATATAATGATTAGAGCTGCTATTGCGCAGAATGTGGTGGATCACCGCATCTGCGAGCAAATCCTCAAATTTAAGAACCCGTCTTTTCAGGAAGTAGTGGACTTGCTAGAAAGACAAGATACATTAAACATGGCTACTACCGCATTCGACATGACCCTGAGAGTGTCTACTGTTAGCACGACACAACACGTGCCCTTCCACCCAGCCCAGCCAGCCACGCTGTGCTGCTTGCGCACACATATACATGGTTCAATCCCGGCACCCTCTAAGAAACTGAAATCATGTCCAAACTGCTTTTGTGCCCACCCATGGGACAGTTGCCCTTCCCGTCTAGCACAGTGTTCTTTTTGTAATAAGAAAGGACATGTGCAAGCTGTGTGTAGTAAGAGAAACTTTAATTCACAATTTGTCTCCCGTTCGTGTGACTCGCGTGGGCATCGCCGCTGTGACAACCGCCGTGACCATGATTTACATCAGCCTATGGACATTAATGCCATTTATTCAAAGCCTTCTGGTTTACATACTTCAACAGCTCATTGTGTGAATAAAGTTTTGCCTGACACTTCCTCTCGCATTCAGCACAATGCTAGGAAACTTTTTGTGACTTTGAACATTTGTGGACGTTCTGTTTGCGTGCAGCTGGACACTGGTGCATCAGTTTCTTTACTGAACAAATCAACATATGACTTGCTTGGTTCAGCCCCACTTCTACGTTCACATTCCACACTGACTGCATTTACTGGACAAGGAATCTCAGTGCTCGGCGTGTGTAGTTTGCAAGCCATGTATGGTGTGACAACCTGCACAGTGTCTTTCCATGCGCTCTGCTCTAGTGATGTACTATGCATCAACCGTAGTGACCATGCAGACAGTGTTGCCACACTATGCAATGATTTTGCTGAACTCTTTTCTGATGGCCTTGGTTGTGCTACAGACTTTGCAGCACATGTTGTAGTTAAAGACAATGCCATGCCTGTTTTCAAGCGCGCATGTCCGGTACCGCATGCACTGCACGATGCCGTAGCTGCTGAACTTATGCATTTGCAAGAAAGCAGTGTCATCAAACCTGTTTCTGCTTCACCATGGGCTTTGCCTATAGTGTGTGTGAAGAAACCAAACAGTTGTCTCTGTATTTGTGCTGACTTTAAGTCTACAGTAAATCCCCAGACAGTGGTAGCTAAGTTTCCCTTACCACGTCCTGAAGACATTTTTGATAGGCTTGGTGCAGGAAAATTCTTTTCCACAATTGACTTGCGGGACACATACTTTCGGATCCCGCTTGATGAACAGTCACAGCCCTACTTTGTGATCAACACCCATCTTGGATTGTTCAAGTTTCGCTGCCTTCCGTTCGGCTGTGCTTCGCCTCCTACTATTTTTCAGTCTTATTTGCAGCAGTTGTGTGCCACTGTCCCTGGTTGTTCCAACTATCTGGACAATATAGTTCTATCAGGTTGCATCCCTGAAAAACATTTACAGAATTTGTGTTCCTTATTTACTGTACTTTTGCAGGCAGGACTAAAGTGTAACAGAGACAAGTGCAAATTTTTTCAAACTGAAATTCAGTATTTAGGACATATGATTAACGGACAGGGTATCCATCCCTCCCCATCACATCTCAGTGTGATTAGAGACTTGCTAGTGCCCAGGAACCTGAAAGAACTTCAGTCTGTTTTGGACAAAATTTCATATTTTATTTGGCTTACACCAAATGCAGTGCAGATTACAGTGCATTTGCATTCCTTTGGTTTGTTCTTCAGAATGTGACGCTGATTTCCACAAGCTCGAATCTGCTTTGTTGAGTGATCACTCTTTGATTCCTTTCGTCTCTCCAAACCAGTTGTTTTGGCTCTCGATGCATCTTCTCACGGCATCGGAGTGGTTCTCTCACACCGCATTAATTCCGTTGATCACCTGATCAATTTTGCATCTAAGTTGCTCAATTCTGCCCAGCAAAACTATTCTCAAATTGAGAAAGAAGCTTTAGCTGTTGTATATGAAGTGACAAAGTTTCATTGTTTTGTGTACAGTCGCAAGTTCTATTTGGTCACCAACCATAAGCTTTGACGTCATTGTTTCACCTGTCAAAGCCAGTTCCGGCCCGTACTGCACAAAAGTTGCAACATTGGTCTTTGTTTTTGTCTAACTACAATTACTAAATCTTGTTTTGGCCTATGGCCCAGCATGGCAATGCTGATGCTTTGTCTCGTCTGCCTATTGGTCCTGACGAAGTGTTTGATTCTTCCGAATTGTCATGCATGTTTATTGCTTCACAAGATAAGGAATTAGCTGATGCTTTTCCAGTGGATTTTCGTCGCATTGCTGGCGCAACAGCCGCTGATGCTTCTTTGCAGATTCTTTTGCAGTATATTCATACCCAATGGCCTCCATCTGCTATGCAGATTTGAGATCCACTTGTTTGACGTTACTTTGCACAACGTCTCAACTTGTCTGTACACCATGGTGTTATCTTGTTATGAACTGACAATGATCAGTCTCATGTGGTTGTACCTCGTTCGTTGCAGTCGGAATTTCTCCACTTGCTGCACGCTTGTCATTGGGATATAGTGCAAATGAAGCAATTAGCACATTGTCATTGCACTTGGATCGGCATTGATAAACATATTGAGAATTTGGTTGCTAACTGTTGCTCTTGTGCGGAGCGTCAATCTGCTCTGCACCAGTGCTTCTTTGTGTGGCTGACTCCTCCTGCGCCTTGGCAGCGCGTTCATATTGATTTTGTGAGTCCGTTCTGGGACACCCACTGGTTGATCATTATTGATGCGTACAGCAACTTTCCTTTTGTTGTCCCTATGTCTTCTACTACATCTGCCAGCCTATGTGGGCTCTGATGTCTATTTTCTGCATTGAGGGCCTTCCTGAAGTTATTGTCTCTGACAATGGCCCCCAATTCGTGTCCTCAGAGTTTGAAGAATTCTGTGCTGCTAATGGCATTCGCCATCTGACCTCAGCCCCGTTCCACCCCCAGTCAAATGGCAAGGCTGAACACTTTGTGCATACGTTTAATTCACAGATGAGCAAGTTGCGCACCACTCACTCTCGCGAGTGCGCGCTCTGGACTTTCCTTGCTTCATATCGCTCCCAGCCAAGTGGCACCGGTTCCCCAGTGGAATTGCTACATGGCTGCACCCATCAGTTGCTCCTGCAGCTATTGCACCTGCCGCTGTGCGCTCCCATTGCTTCGCCTCGTTCTGGCTTGACGCCGCATGCTTTGGCGTTCTATCGCATTTTCTCTGGCAGGCAGCACTGGGAGCAGGGGCGCATTCTTCGTCAGCTTGGCTGCACCTTATTCCTCATTTTTGGTCCCTCTGGCACTGTCAAGTGACACCGGAACCAGATCCATTTGTGCCGTCCTCCGTTTTCTGCCTCTGGTTGTTTTCCGGCAGAATTGGAGGCTTCACAGCTTCCACTGCTTCAGCCCACAACTCAACCGACAGCGCCTCTGCCTCTCACACCTCCCCGGGCATGCCTGCCATCGTCCCCGCTAAAGTCTAGTCACCTGTGCCGGATGGGCTCCTCTCGCTGCCGAAATGGCTGCACCTCCGGCTGCCACCGCCGCCCTCCCTGTCATCGCCGCCCCCACCGCGTTCATCTGTGGTGCCGGAACCAATGGACGCTGAGGCTGCCATCACGCCGCCACCGCCGTCACCCATGGAGGTCATTGATCCACTTCTGTCTCCTCATCGGAGCATTACCAGTAGCAGTGCGAGGCCTGGGCAGGTTTTCACGGGGCGTTTTCCTTGTCCCCTCGCGAGCAATTCAGGGTTGCGGGTGGACAGTGTGCCCTGGCAGTTCCGCCCCCTCAGCTGCACCGCACCTGGGTCGCTCCACCCGCCGTCAGAAGCCATACTCAATGACGGTGCATCATTTCAGGGCGGGGAGGGATGTGGTATCAATAGCCACGATGCCACGGTGTAGGTTGGCACTATGACATCGGCACCGACGACAGCACCCTCTAGCCTATGCTGTGCTCTACAAGCTCTGCTCCAGTTTCAGCCCATTTGATGAAGAGCAGATGGCCGGGACACTTCACTTCAGCTTCGCTTAACTTACGACGGGTCTGAGGCTGCGCACCTCAGTGCAAAGTTATGTATTAATCTTCTTGCACCAGTAAACCACTTTTACTTTCTTGCAGTACCAAAGTGTATTACATTTTCTTGCTCCTTCTCCTACCCACATGCTGCCTTCCAGGCGGAATACAAAAGGAAGCAGCTTCTGAACGTGGGTGACTTTCTATAGATAGCAATGCAGGTTAATTTCTAGGATTTTATGCACCATGCTCACATTCATGTCCAACATTCGGGCAATTCCTCATGCACTGCATGTTTGCACATCACCGCTCAACCCTTCCTGCAATGCTGTGGCCACATCTTTGACAGATGTCAGATCAGCTGCTTTCCTCCCTCGGCCACCTTGCACTTCACAAGAATCTGTCTTTTCAAAATTTGTAAACATTTTCTCCAAACACTTAGGAGACATCGAACTGTTTCTTTTCTCATACCATTGAGTGTCCAGAACTTCTTTAGTGCTACTGGCACACAGTCACTGTTCTTGTAAAAGAGCTTTACCACCAGTGATGATCCTTCATGGGGACCGTCACGTTGGGTGTCTCAGACGCAAACTTATGAACAGCTATGTGCCATGCATCAGTTGGTGTGCATCTTCTGCTACTTACTGTACTGTCTATTGGTCAAGTTTTTGTTAAAATATTTTTGTCCCATGACATTTCCCTCTTCATCAATAATATTCCTTCAGATTTGATGTAATTCTGGACAATGGTTCTCTTTCTACACTGTTTTGAAAATGGAACTTTGATTATAGGCACCCTGTACTTTATTAATTTAGTACATTAGGTACTGGAGACTCCATTGTCTGACTTCTATCAACAGAATGCTGAGAATTTTGACAAATAAACATAAATGCTTCCTTCCTGTGTGCTAAACCTTTGATTCTGCATTTGCCTGTTCTTCATTTTCATCTGATACGTCTGAACAGACTATCAAGTAGTCTCTGTTTTCAAATACCCGTAAAATTTTAGATATTTATTCAAATATGGAGTAGATACAAATGTTACATTACATGTAGCTTACCCAACATAACAAACATAGATGATGTTCTTGTGCATTATTTGAGTGTGGTGACTGCAACATTGCAATATATTATTATAGTACAGATTAGTGTAGAAGCTGGTCCCCTAACTTTAAAGAAGAAGCTGATATGAAGTTTTGAAACATGTTAATGTGTTGTATTTATTTTAAACCATGGTCATTTTCTAATCTAGATGAATTGTCTGTCCCCACAGATGTAATTATACAAAAAGCTATGTAACCAGATTTCAAAATTATTATTATTTTATAAAAAACTAGTTTGTAGAACATTCCAGAAGATACTGGAAGAACTTGAAATTGCTTTAAAATATTTCCCAACTTTTTTTGAATATTTGACAGTAACAGTTTGTTAATCTTGTGCAAAAGGCTCAGGGAGAATATTAGTAAGAAAAACAATTATGTAATTAAAATATTGGTTAGAATTATTCTGGAATAATAATTCACAAAATTATTTCATTAATTTTGATAAGAAAATGTATTTATACCTAAATTATATATTATGTAAAATATTCTGTAGTGAGAAATTAGGCATCAAATTGTCAAAGATTTGTAATTATTAGCTGTACTTCCAATTAAACACCTATCTAAACAATAATAAGTAAAATGCTAACTGTTGATGTTTATTTATCAACAGCGGCAGTGCTCGCCTATTTAGTTGCTATTATGTTCAAAGTTAAGGCAGGTTATCTGTGTTGCTTGTTACTAGATCAAAACTGTGTTATGTTATGTTTGTTTTTGCCTAGGACATTGCACACAATAGACGAAAAATGATTTGGAACAGCTGTCTAGTTATTAATGTAGTTTCCAAAAATACCGGCAAATAATTGAATCACACTTCCCATAACTAATTTGATGGTTAAAACTTTTCTTCGTTATATGTTTGACACTCAGAGACTTACACAGGATGTTAAACCCTAGTACTCCTTGCTTCTTCTTTTTGAAAACTGCCACATGGTGATGTACATTGATAATTGTTCGAATAAAACCAACCATAGATTTTCAAAGCATATTTCCACATAATGATTATGATATTTTTCATTTCACACATTTTAATGGTAAGATCACACATGGTGGAGTTGTATTGTTATTGTATGTAATTGTTAATAAACAAGAATTAAAATACAAATTAAAAATTTTCCACACACCTTTTGTACAATCTAAAATTATGTTACGGAAAACACTTTCATGATTTACAAATGCAACAAGACACAAAACTGAATGATGAATATGGAATGAATTGGGGTTGTTTTCAAAAACTGGACCTAAAATCTGAACTGTAATAAGTGTAAGAATTAGCAAAATGGGCCTGGGATGTCAAAATAAAAAATAAAAGGCCACTTCTACCTTGCATATTTGGGAGAAAGATTTAACAGTGCATGTGATGAAACTTCTTTGTGGAATTTCAGACTACTAGTAAATGAAAAAAAGTTGAAATCATCGCCATGGTTAATAGACACTGAAATGGAAAAAAAAATGTTGAGGAGGAAAAACTTAGGACCAACTAAAAGAAAAACAGAAAGTTTTTTAATATCAGTGAGCAGAATATTCGATGTTGTTGTGATTGTTGTTGTTGTTGTGGTCTTAACAGTCCAGAGACTGGTTTGATGCAGCTCTCCATGCTACTCTATCATGTGCAAGCTTCTTCATCTCCCAGTAACTACTGCAGCGTACATCCTCCTGAATCTGCTTAGTGCATTCATCTCTTGGTCTCCCGTTGCAACTTTTACCCTCCACGCTGCCCTCCAATACTAAATTGGTGATCCCTTGATGCCTTAGAACATGTCCTACCAATCGATCCCTTCTTCTAGTCAAGCTGTGCCACAAATTTCTCTTCTCGCCAATTCTATTCAATACCTCCTTGTTAGTTATATAATTTACCCATGTAATCTTCAGCATTCTTCTGTAGCACCACATTTACAAAGCTTCTATTGTCTTCTTGTCCAAACTATTTATCATCCATGTTTCACTCCCATACATGGCTGCATTCCATACAAATACTTTCAGAAATTACTTCGACACTTAAATCTATACTCGATGTTAACAAATCTCTCTTCTTCAGAAATGCATTCCTTGCCATTGCCAGTCTACATTTTATATCCTCTCTACTTCAATCATCATCAGTTATTTTGCTCCTAAATAGCAAAACTCATCTACTTTAAATGTCTCATTTCCTAATCCAATTCTCTCAGCATCACCTGACTTAATTCAACTAAATTCCATTATCCTCATTTTGCTCTTGTTGATGCTCATCTTATATCCTCCTTTCAAGACAACATCCATTCCATTCACCTGCTCTTCTAGGTCCTTTGCTGTCTCTGATAGAATTGCAATGTCATTGGCGAACCTCAAAGTTTTTATTTCTTCTCCATGGATTTTAATTCCTACTCCGAATTTTTCTTTTGTTTCCTTTACTGCTTCCTCAATATACAGATTGAGTAACATCGGGGACAGGCTACAACCCTGTCTCACTCCCTTCCCAACCACTGAACCACTGCTTCCCTTTCATGCCCCTCGACTCTTATAACTGCCATCTGTTCTCTGTACAAACTGTAATTAGCCTTTCACTCCCTGTATTTTACCCCTGTCACCTTCAGAATTTGAAAGAGAGTATTCCATTAAACATTGTCAAAAGCTTTCTCTAAGTCTACAAATGCTAGAAATGTAAGTTTGTCTTTCCTTAATCTATCTTCTAAGATAGGTCATAGGGTCAGTACTGCCTCATGTGTTCCAACATTTCTACAGAATCCAAACTGATCTTCCCTGAGATCAGCTTCTACCAGTTTTTCCATTTGTCTGAAAATAATTCACATTAGTATTTTGCAACCATGACTTATTAAACTGATAGTTCAGTAATTTTCACAGCTTTCAACATCTGCTTTGTTTTGGACTGGAATTATTACATTCTTCTTGAAGTCTGAAGGTATTTCACGTGTCTCATATATCTTGCTCACCAGATGGCAGAGTTTTTTCAGGGCTGGCTCTCCCAAGGCTGTCAGTATTTCTAATGAAATGTTGTCTACTCCCAGGACCTTATTTCGACTTAGGTCTTTCAGTGCTCTGTCAAACTCTTCACGTGATATCATATCTCTCATTTCATCTTCACCTACATCCTCTTCCATTTCCAGAATATTATCCTCAAGCACACTGCCCTTGTATAGACCCTCTATATACTCCTTCCACCTTTCTGCTTTCCGTTCTTTGTCTAGAACTGGGTTTCCATCAAAGCTCTTGATGTTCATGCACGTGGTTCTCCTTTCTCCAAAGGTCTCTTTAATTTTCCTGTAGGCAGTATCTATCTTACCCCTAGTGAGATAAGCCTCTACAGCCTTTCATTCGTCCTCTAGCCATCCCTGCTTAGCCATTTTGCACTTCCTGTCGATCTCATTTTTGAGACGTTTGTATTCCTTTTTGCCTGCTTCATTTACTGCATTTTTATATTTTCTCCATTCATCAATTAAATTCAGTATTTCTTCAGTTACCCAAGGGTTTTTACTAGCTCTTGTCCTTTTACCTACTTGATCCTTTGCTGCCTTCACTATTTCATCCCTCAAAGCTACCCATTTTTCTTCTACAGTATCTCTTTCCCCCATTCCTCTCAATCGTTCCCTAATGCTCTTCCTGAAACTCTCTACAACCTCTGGTTCTATCAGTTTATCCATGTCCCATTCCTTAAATTCCCACCATTTTGCAGTTTCTTTAGTTTTAATCTACAGTTTATAACCAACAGATTGTGGTCAGAGTCCACATCTGCCCCTGGAAATGTCTTACAATTTAAAACCTGGTTCCTAAATCTCTGTCTTACCATTACATAATCTATCTGAAACCTTCCAGTATCTCCAGGTCTTTTCCATATATAAAACCTTTTTTCATGATTCTTGAACCAAGTGTTAGCTATGATTAAGTTATGCTTTGTGCAAAATTCTACCAGGCTTCCTCTTCCATTTCTTACCGCCATTCCATATTCACCTATTACATTTTCTTCTCTTCCTTTTCCTACTATCGAAATCGAATGATTTCTTACCGCCATTCCATATTCACCTATTACATTTCCTTCTCTTCCTTTTCCTACTATCGAAATCGAATGACTATTAAATTTTTGTCTCCCTTCACTATCTGAATAATTTCTTTTATCTCATCATACATTTCATCAATCTCTTTGTCACCTGCAGAGCTAGTTGGCATATAAACTTGTACTACTGTGGTAGGAGTGGGCTTCATGTCTATCTTGGTCACAATAATGCGTTCACTATGCTGTTTGTAGTAGCTTACCTGCACTCCTATTTTTTTTATTCATTATTAAACCTATTTGATTTTGTATTTATAACCCTCTATTCACCTGACCAGAAGTCTTGTTCCTCCTGCCACCAAACTTCACTAATTCCCATTATACCTAACTTTAACCTATTCATTTCCCTTTTTAAATTTTCTAACCTACCTGCCTGATTAAGGGATCTGACATTCCACACTCCAAGCCGCAGAATGCCAGTTTTCTTTGACCTGATAACGACGTCCTCCTGATTAGTCCCTGCCCGGACATCTGAATGGTGGACTATTGTTCCTCCGGAATATTTTACCCAAGAGGACACCATCATCATTTAACCATACAATAAAGCTGCATACCCTTGGGAAAAATTATGGTTGTAGTTTCCCCTTGCTTTCAGCCGCTCGGAGTACCAGCATAGCAAGGCCGTTTTGGTTAGTGTTACAAGGTCAGATCAGTCAATCATCCAGACTGTTGGTCCTGAAACTACTGAAAAGGCTGCTGCCCATCATCAGGAACCACACGTTTGTCTGGCGTCTCAACAGATACCCCTCCGTTGTGGTTGCACCTACAGTATGGCTATCTGTATTGCTGAGGCACGCAAGCCTCCCCACCAACAGCAAAGTCCATGATTCATGAACCACACGTTTGTCTGGCGTCTCAACAGATACCCCTCCGTTGTGGTTGCACCTACAGTATGGCTATCTGTATTGCTGAGGCACGCAAGCCTCCCCACCAACAGCAAAGTCCATGATTCATGATAAACATGATGAAATGATTAACAAAATTGACAAAAAGTGCAATAACACAGGCATACCACATGATAAAATTCATGAAATGAAAGATTGAAAGATGATTAAGAGGAAAAATTCAAAACAGTAACATTTGACTTACTCAAGTAAAATCATAAAAACAAACAATTCTATTTACATGTCCATTATAATTATCCAGGCTGTAATGCCGTGGTCGGTTGATGAATTCTGTGTCAATTCCCAACGTTCTATTTACCAAAAAAAAGTTCAATGATGTGTCCCCTACATTCAAAGTAACCCCCCTGCATGATACGTGGTGCAGTATGCTCATTCAGTTATGTTATGTTGGGTAAATTAACTATTTGTGACACGTAATGGTTAAAACAAGTCATTAAGTTGCAGTTAGGTGGATTACGCCATAATTTTGCTATTAAAAATAAGATGTAAGAGAAAATTTAGTGTTGTACTGATTACGAAGAAGATTTTGTGTTATGCTGATTACGAAGGCTTAGAGACTTTCAATTAGACATCTGAAGATTTGCTATAATGTTTAACTTGCTTTTCCATGGTTTGTAGTAATGAACATCAAAGATGATGTTGCCATAAAACGTCTCAATGAACAGATAACTATAACTTGTTCATACTAAGCAACAATTAGAGAAATTTGCTCTAGTATGCTACATAATTTTTTGTTTCTGATAAGTAGCGATTAATACTATGAGATGTAATACATTGTGAAAGATACCACACTTACTATCATGGTAAAGTCTGAAACTAAAGTACTTTGGGTCTGCTTAGAGGTTACTTACTAGTTGATAATTGTAAGAAAGTTATTCAGCAGTTAACACACCTCATCCCTATATAAACTCATACAGGATAAAGGGTTTTACACTTTCTATGTTTGGTTAAACAAGTGTTTTCCTGAAGTAATTGAACTTAATTTCACACATATCTACTTAACAATCATTTTACTTGTGAAATAATATACGCTGCTGCACTGTAACTTTTTATTATGTGACCAGTAAGTGGCAATCATTAATACTCATTCATCATTAACTTGAAGTCATTAGCTAAATAATCTGCAGTTAACAGATTAAATATAGTATTATCTATAAGATAGTTAAGAAAGTTAATTACATTCTCTAATTAATGAGCAATTACCTAAAAATTCAGTGACAAAAACGTTTCTGTAATTAATGCAAAACAGTGAAATGCATAATAGTGAGGTCTTATTTATGTCGCACTCTACTACTACTTAATAGTAGCTGAACTACATTATGGTTAACAATTAATTTTGTGTTGTTTTATCCAGAGAAGACAGAAATCGACTCTTTTAAAGATACATTGTGTTTCCATGAATAATATCTTTTGAGAGAATCTTGTTTTAAAAGTAATTAAGTGAAGTAATTTTTGATAATGATGTAGAAATGCTACAGTTTATTAAATTTAACTAATGATTGTATTTTCTGACAGAGTGTTGTTGCGCAAGTGAATATGGAATGATTATCTGTGAGGAAGATTATAATTTTGCCATTCATTTTGTAAAAGTGAAGTACTAGAGACATTTCAGTATAATAACGTACATTACACTATTGGAAATGTTGCTATGATTACAAAGGTCATCCAAAATTTATACTATACAAGGATGTATGATATTTAATGATATTTTTGATTACTATGTGATGAATCAATTCTGTCCTGTCCTTTTTGCTGAGATTTGTGAACTGTCCTACTAAATGATCTGCTGTACATAATTTTAAGTAATTAATTTAATGAATGAGATTTATTTAGGCTGACTGCTAATTAACCCTTAACTCACAAGGTGACTTTTCCGTAATGTATACTATGAGGTGTGGTCTCTGCGACCCCTATCTTTAAACCAAGATTTAAGCTGTAAATCATTTGAAAATTTAATTTATGTTATATAACATTTATGGTTACAACTATATAAGTGTTGTTTAAATATTCCTTGTTGATTTTATTGCACTAAATAAAGCCAACAGGATTTTATTTTTGTAACAAGCAAAAATCACATACTTTTGTGAAGCTTGTTTGATAGTACACAAAATAACCTGTTAGAGAACTGAATTTTACTTTCTGAAAAATTATGGTATCTCTGTAGGAAAGAAATTTTTACATAAAACTAATTTCCAGGGTTTAAACTTGCATATAAAAACTGAACTCGATAGCCATAAAAAGAAAGGCTGCACAATTAATATTCAGTAGTGAGATCTACATCTTTCTTTACCAGCACTCAGAACACATTTAATTTTGACTAACACTAAGCATTTTGTTGGAGAAACAGAAAGGTCCTCATCACCATTATCCAGAAGTTTGTCCTCTGAATAGTCCTCTTGTTTCCTGGCAGAATTGTGATCACTGGCTATTGAAAAATCATTGTCTTCTTCATCTACTTCTTGTTCTATATCATTGACATCATTCTCCATCCACTGGCTAAAAATTTCATTGAACTTAGAGTGTGTAAAATTGTCACATTCTTGCTAACACATTTTGTACTGAACTGACGAAAGTACACTCGTCAACGCCAATCAGATAAGGTGATAATGCAACTGACAATCATAATTTGTAAGGTTGGTGATTAAAAGAGGGTAGGTGGTGTACAAAGACGTTCCGCCATAACTGACCTACGAGAGCGACTTGGAAAATTCTGGTGTGGCCTGAGAGACCACATCTCATGAGTTAAGGGTTAATTACATTGTTATTAATACAAAGATCAGTGTAATTGGTGAAACTAAGTTACATGTCTACTAATTAAGTATAACTATTAGTTTTAGAATATAAAATGGAAAGAAATGTTTTACACAAGGTATGCTGAATTGGATTTAATGCAATGTTGGCCAGTTATCATATGCTAATGTGCTGCAGCACACTGTAAGTATTACACTAAAGTTATGCCATCATTCCGCTTTGAATGCATGCCTGAAATTGTACTAAAATTACGCCATTTCTGTTCAAATATGAGCTGTAAATTGCACTAAAATTACGCCATTTCTCTTTGGATACATGCTGATATGCAAATAAAATTGATGAAAACTTGTTTTGTAGAGCTCTCTCAGCAATAACTAGAAACCATTGAAACCATGACTGAAAAATGGTCAGCCAAACTACAATCAACTAAGAGAAGCAACACAGCTGTCTGTTTTCTCTGCAAATGCTCTGATGTGATGACATCCCTTCTGGCATTCTGCATCCTATGCTGCTCTTGGCACCAGGACTGTATTTTTCTTTGAAATTATGTCTAGCATACTGTGCAAGCATTGACTTTTAAAGTATCACTACTGTGACAGCACTGTAGGTGAGTGGTCAACAACACAGACTGGTAATTTTTTTATTTTATTTTGTTAATCACAATATTACACTATTAATTATAAAATTTAGAAATAACAGTTCAGTTTACACACAAAAAAACTAATATATTTGATTTAGTCATGATCATTGCTCTTGTAAGTCTAAAGGCTGAGGGCTATATGGTGGTAAAACAAGGAAACATATGAGAAAATTTAGTATGAAAGTGTTTTCTGTAGGTGATCTGCTAAAGAGGCCCTTTTTCAGTATATATCTGGAGAAGAATGTAAGATGTACAGTGTTAGGTAGAGGTACTTGAAATGTAAATCTAAAAACAGAGGGCATAAGGCAAGGCTCACCGATTTAGCTTATGTAAAACTGAAAATTTGGAAACACTTGCAAAATATTTTGATCAGCATCTTACTTCCCAGAACCAATCAATAAGCATGAATACTTAAAAAATAATGAAAGTCTAGAATATTTATCCCCACCCATCAAAGGAATTGAAGAAGTTATTAAAACCTTATAAAGGTAGTGGAGAAGATTCCACTACAGTGGAACTTTTGAAATGTAAAAAATAAAAAAATGCTAAAATTTACCTTTGAGAAACTTGTAAAACAGAAAAACTCCCAGGAGACTGGAAAGTGGCCTTGATATATCCACTACATATGAAAGACAACAAACAAGATAAAAAAAGCAGCACTGGAATTTCTTTGCAACCAGTTGCATTCCTGTATTACACTTTTTCAAGATTCTACTAAACAGAGTAGAAACAACACTAGAGAGCAATTTAGGGGACTATCGAGGTGGTTTTAGGAAGGGCAAATTATGTTCTGCACAAATATTTAATCTGATGCCAATCATTGGCCACAGATTACTGAATCCAATAGGTCAGTATTATTCATTGAAACTGTTTGTAGCACACTGTGCAAATGTAGAACCTGAAAGAGTTTTTTAGTGTCACTCATATAATTACACCATGGATGAATGGTCTAAAGCATAGACTGGTAATTTCTTGACCAGTTTCAATAATAAAGGAAACCATCTTTTTTCCTTCTTTTTTCTAATTTTGTTTTATTCCTCGCAATGTTAAATTGTTAATTATAAAATTTACATAGGTTTAAATCTATATACTTAAAATTAATATATTCAGTTTGGTTATGATTACTTCCAGTGTAAGGCAAAAGGCTAGAAACCATCATACTTTGCACAAGCCACCACTAATTTAATGAAATTTTTGTGAATACTTACATTTTCAGTATTTCCTGCTGTGTAATTGCTTTCTTATTTTCTTAAAAGAGGGGTGCTACTTAAGTAGGTAAAAGGAAGGGGACAGTAATCACTAAGTTGGTGGTTAGTTTCATGGATCATTTTGCATGATACATCATAATGATATGGTATGAGTCATTTTACATTTGCATCCAATTACATCAGGTATAGAGCTCACCATTATCTAATGATGATGAGCAGAAACTCTATCAGAATAATGTGACTGTTAATTACAGAATGTTGACAGTTTCAGCAAGTAGGTATAAATGTTGACATCTTCGGTGTTCACCTTTGATTCTGCCTTTGTTTGGTCTTCAGTTTCATCTGATATGTCAGGACAGACTGGACCTTTAACTATCAGGTAGTCTCTGAAGTAGTCTCTGTTTTCAAATACCTGTAAAAATTTAGTTGATAAGTGGGATATACAATTGACACAGATGCTTTCTCAATATAATAAATAGAGCTAAGGCTCTTCGATGAGATGTTGAATGGTGTAACTGCAGTATTTTAAGGGAGCTTCTACCTGTCATAATTACTATTGTCACCATTTAATGGCAAATTTGGCCCATTATATATTTTGATAGTACATTAGATATAGGATGCTCATCATTAATGAAGATGGTGTACAAGTTTCCATCAAATTACTGTTACATTTTAGTGAATCAATGCAGAGACTCTTTAACAGTTAACTATAAATGTTGCTTTTCTTTTGTGCTCACCTCTGATTCTGAATCCATTTGCTCTTCATTTTCATCCCATGTGTCTGGACTGACTGGTCCTTTGACTATCAAGTAGTCTCTGTTTTGAAACACCTGTAAAATTGCAAAAGTTAATAAGAATGTACAAATTAGATAAATGCTGCATTGTTTAATTTTTAACAACAAATTAAGTATATCTGAGTCTTGTGTGTGTTGTGCTGAATGGTATTAATAAAATTTTTCAGTAATAAGATGGATTTCCTATTTGTCGTAATCATCATCATCATCATGATCATGTATTGGTCCATTTTGTTTCACTGCCTATACACATCTACATCTCTACTCTGCAAGCCACCATGAGTTGTATGGCAGAGGGTACATCCCATTGTACCAGTCATTAGGGTTTCTTCCTGTTCCATTCACATATGGAGGGTGGAAGGAATGATTTTTGAATACCTCTGTGTGTGCAGTAATTATTCTAATTTTATAATTACAATCCCTATGTGAGCGATACATGCGGGGTTGTAGTATATCGGTAGAGTAATCATTTCAGTTATTTAAAGGTGGTTCTTGAAATTTTTTTAATAGACTTCTCGGGATAGTTTATATCTGTCTTCAACAGTGCGCCATTTCAGTTCCTTCAGTATCTCTGTGACAACATTCCAAGGGTTAAACAAATCTTTGACCATTTGTGTTGCCCTTCTCTGTATGAATTCAGTATACTCTGTTAGTCCTATCTGGCATGGATCCTACACGTGTGAACAGTATTCTACAACCAGTGGCATGAGTGATTTGTAAGAACTCTTATTTGCAGATTGACACCCAGGTATTTGTATGAGTTGGCTGATCCCAGCACAGGCTCACTGCTACTACAGTCATAAGATACTATGTTTTTCCATTTTGTGAAGTGCAAAATTTGACATTTGTGAACATTTAGAGCAATTTGCACCATGTTGAAATCTTATCAAGATCTGAATGAATATTTATGCATCTTCTCTCAGATAGTATTTGATTAGCGATAACTGCTTCATCTGCAGAAAGCCTGATTTTACTATTAATATTGTCTGCATGGTCTTTAATATATGTCATGAACAGCAAGGGTCTAAACACACTTCCCTGGGCCACACCCAAAGTTTGTCCTACATCTAACGATGACGCTCCATTCAAGATAACATGCTGTGTCCTCCCTACCACAAAGTCCTCAGTCCAGTCACAAATTTCACATGATACCCCATATAATAAGCATATATGTGGTACTAAGTCAAATGCTTTTTGTAAATCAAGGAACACTGCATATGCCTCACTGCCTTGTTTCAAAGCTTTCAGTATGTCATATGAGAAAGGTGCGAGTTGGGTTACACGTGATCAATGTTTTCAAAATCTGTGCTGGTTGGCATTCAGGACATCCTTCTGTTCAAGACACCTCATTATGTGAGGCTCAGAATATTTTCTAAGATTCTACAACAAATTGATGTCAAGGATATTGGACAGTAGTGTTGTGGATCAGTTCTACTACCCTTCTTGTAAACAGGTGTGACCTGTGCATTTTTCCAAGAACTGGGCACAGTTTTTTGTTTGAGGGATCTACAATAGATTATAGTTAGAAGATGGGCTAACACAGCCACTTATTCCATATAGAATCTAACAGGGATTCCATCTGGTCCTCAAGCTTTGTTAAACACCACCGACACTAATAGTTATTTCATTCATCTTTTCAGTGGTAAGAGGATGAAATTGGAGCAATTATCCTTTTCTTTTGTAAAGGAACATTTGAAAATGGAGTTGAGCATTTCAGCTTTTGCTTTGCTACCCTCAATTTCGGTTCCTGTCTCATTCACTAGGGACTGAACACTAACTTTGGTGCCACTAACAGCTTTTACATAGGATCAGGATTTCTTTGGATTTTGTGAAATATCATCTGATAATATTCTGCCATGATAGTCACTGAAGGCATCACACATTGTTGTCTCGATAGCCAAATGTGTTTCATTCAGCACCTTTATATTTATAGTCCTATGCTTTGTTTTACACTTATTATGCAGTAATCTCTGTTTCTTTAGAAGTTTCTTTACAGTGACTATATATCATGGAAGTTCCCTTCCATTACAAACTGTTCTACTGGATACATATCTATCCAGTGCAGGGTCAACTATTCTTTTAAACTTGAGCCATAGTTCTTCTACATGCTCCTGCCCTGTGCAGAAAGTTTCAAGTTTCTCACTGAGATATGACACTACCGATTTTTTTACTAGTTTACTGAACATATATATCTTTCTTTTTCTATTAGATGTCCTTTGTATTTTGTTAATAATTGTTGTAACAACCACATCATGGCCACTGATACCAGTTTCAATGTGGACAACTTCAAATAGGTCAGGTCTATTTGTTACCCTTAGATCTAATATATTTACACTATGAGTGAAGATCCTAACTATCTGTTCTAGGTAGTTTTCAGAGAAAGTATTTTATGTTTCACAGGATGTCTTATCACACCTGCCACTAACAAAACTGTAATTCTCCCAATTAACTGTAGAATGATTAATGTCTCCACTGATGATAACAGTATGACTGGGAAACACGTACAAGGGAATGAGGTTTCTCTAATGTTTTTGGTTACATCAGGAGGTGAGTCTGGTGGGCGATAGAAGGATCCATTTATCATTTTATGCCCATCCCTGATACTGAGTCTCGCCCAAAAAACCTCACATGCAGCTTCAATTTCTATCTCAGTGGATTAGAGATTCTTGTCTACTGCAACAAATACACCACCTCCATTTCCCATTTGTCTATCCTTTCGATATACACTCAAATTTTCCTCAAAAATCTCATTGCTATCACTCTCAGGTTTCACTAGCTTTCTGTACCCATTATTATGTAAGGTTCACTGTTTTTGATGAGCGCTTCAAACTCTGGCACTTTTTTGCGTATGCTTCAGCAGTTAATCACTAGGATTTTAATACTCTCACCTGTAGGGGGGTGGGGGGTGGGGGGTGGGGGGGGGGCATTTCCTTCGATCTTACACTGATATTTCTTGGTTTCCTACAGCTTTCATTATCTGGACTGGATGGAGAATCACCTACACTAAAAACTGTTGTGTGCACCCCACACACAGCAGCTACCTGAGTATGTAATGCACTCATGAGTTATTTAGAGGAACCCTACAGCTCTCAGCCCTATAGTGCAATCCAGGAAGTAGCGTCCTAACTTGTCACAGAAGTTACGGAGCCTTTGGTACAGTCAGTCCACCTTACTCAGAACCAAAGGGCCACAATCAGAACTTGAGGCAATACTGCAAATTGTGAGTTTCCTGGAAACACCATGCTCTCGGATGGTCTTCTCAGTCTTTTCTGCCAGTTGCTGAAATGACCTAAGAATAACCACAGAGCCCAAATGACAGGTATAATTTGTTCCAATGTTCACCATAGTCTGCAGTTGGTTGCAACCTGTTCCCTCAACAACTGTCGGAATAGCCTCTTCAACATGTTGAACAAGGCCCCAGGCATACACACTGAGTGCTTACGGTGCTGTTTTCTGTCCCATGCTGTAATTTCCCTAAGGGCTACCATCATTTGCCGTATGTTTGAACTGCTCATGATTAATAGACACCTACCCTTTTGTGTTTGCCTCTTTCTGACACTGGACAAAACATGTTTCCCCAAAACAGTTTCAGTGAAAGACAGTGCTTAAAGTGTTAAAAATGTAGATCTAACATCAGAGGGGCATGGGGCAAAGCTCACCAATTTGGCTTATGTAGAACTGAAAATTTTGAAATACTTGCTAAATATTTTGATCACCTTAATTAGGTAACAGGAAGGGGACAGTAATTATTAAGTTAATTAGTTAGTTAGTTTCATGTTTCATGGATCATTCTGCATGATATATCATAATGATATGGAATGAGTCATTTTACATTTGCATCCCATTACATCAGGTATAGAGCTCACCATTATCTAACAATGATGAGCAGAAACTCAATCAGAATATTGTGACTGTTAATTACAGATAGGTATAAACGTTGACATCTTCTGTGTTCACCTTTGACTCTGCCTTTGTTTGGTCTTCAGTTTCATCTGATACATCAGGACAGATTGGACCTTTAACTATCAAGTAGTCTCTGAAGTAGTCTCTGTTTTCAAATACCTGTAAAGATTTAATTGATAAGTGGAATATACAGTTGACACAGATGCTTTATCAATATAATAAATACAGCTAAGGCTCTTCGATGAGGTGTTGAATGGTGTAACTGCAGTATTTTAATGGAGCTTCTACTTGTCATCATCACTATTGTCATCATTTAATGGCAAATTTGGCCCATTATATATTTTGATAGTACATTAGATATAGGATGCTCATCATTATGAAGATGATGTACAAGTTCTCCATTAAATTACTGTTACATTTCCTCAGGATAGTTTACATCTGTCTTCAAGAGTCTGCCATTTGAGTTCCTTCAGTATTTCTGCAACACTTTCCCATGGATTAAACAACTCTGTGACCATTCATGCTGTCCTCTGTATTCACTCAAAATCCTCTGTTAGTCATATCTGATACAAGTCCCACACACTTGAGCAATATTCTACAAGCAGTCGCATGAGTGATTTCTAAGCAATCTTTTTTGTAGACTGATTGCACTTTCCCAGTTTTCTACCAATAGACCAAAGTCTACCACCTGCCTTTCCCATGACTGCACCTATTCAGTCATTCCATTTCATCGCACTACAAAGTATTACAACCAGATATTTGCATGAGTTGGCCGATTCCAACAGTGACTCATTGATATTATAGCCATAGGATACAATGTATTTTTTTTTATTTCATGAAGTGCAAAATTCTACATTTCTGAACATTTAGAACAAGTTACCAATCTCTTCACTACATTGAATTCTTACCAAGATCTGACTGAATATTTATGCAGCTTCTCTCAGATAGTACACAATTATAGATAACTGCTCCATCTGCAAAACGCCTGATTTTACTGTTAATATTGTCTGAAAGTTCATTAACAAATGTCATGAATAGAAAGGGTCCCAACACACTTCCCTGGGGGCACACTAAAAGTTACTACTACATCTGGCGGAGACTCTCCATCCAAGATAACATGCTGTATCCTCTCTACCACAATGTCCTCAATCCAGTCACAAATTTCACTTGATACCCCATATGATCATACTATTGATAATAACCATATGTGCAGTACTGAGTCAAATGGTTTTTTGAAAATCAAGAAACACTGTATCTGCCTTGATCCAAAGCTTTCAATATGTCATGTGGGAAAAGCGCAAGTTGTGTTACACGTGATCGATGTTTTCAAAATCTATGCTGGTTGACACTCAGGACGTTCTTCTGTTCAAGGTAAGTCATTATGTTTGACATCACAATTTGTTTTAAGATTCTAAAACAGTTTCGTGTCAAGGATATTGGATATATTGGATGGTAGTGTTGTGGATCAGTTCTACTACCGTTCTTGTAGATGGATATGACCCGTGCCTTTTTCCAAGGACTGGGCACAGTTTTTTGTTCAAGGGATTTACAACAGATTATAGTTAGAAGAGGGGCTGACTCAGCTGCAAATTCAATATAGCTTCATTGAAATTCCACATGCAAGGCTGGTCTTCTCAGTCTTCTCTCCCAGTCACTGGAATGATCCAAGAATGACCTTGGAGCCCTGATGACAGCCATCATTTGCTCCGAATGAGGCCCCCAGGCACACACACTGAGTGCACTCGGTGCCCTTTCCTGTCCCTTGCTGCCATTTCCCTAAAGGGTACCATCATTCTCCATATGTCTGAACTGTTGACAATTAATAGACCCCTACCCTTTTGCATCTGCCTCCTTCTGACACCAGACAAAACTCATTTCCCAAAAACAGGTGAAGTGAGTCCCACTGGCTCAGTTTCAGTTTAAGTGAAAGGCAGCACCTCAACTTGTTAGTTAGGGGGATCAGTACAACACCCGAGGCCTTTCTGGTCCCCATCACCCTTTACAGAACAACTAGATCTACCATTGGCATGTCACTTGCAGTCAAGTGGATGGGTAATGACAGAAGCTGTTCTTTCTGCAGAGGAGACAGGATCCATAGGAGAGGATAGTACTTGAGATACCTCTTATGCAGGTATCGCAGGCACACAATTCTCAGGAGCTCTTCCAACACACCGATTTGCAGTAGCTGCCAATTGTTTGACATTAGTCAGGGGAATTTCCAGCTGCTTATGAATGTCAACCATCTCATCCCATGTTTGCTGCATTTTGGCTGATGCAATGTATTACAAGGCAGTGAACAAATAACTTTAAATTAAACGTGCTGATTATCTTCTAATCTGTCGAGCTAAACAGTTGCTAATTTCTTATAGGAATCAAAGCAGACATGCAAAACAAGATTTCTGTTAAGGCAATGAGTAAACATGTGATAAAAATTACTAGGTTCCTAAAACGTTTTTATGTTAATTATAGTTGTTAGCAAACTCAAAAACCGAGTTAATTTATGATAAATGTAGATAATATATAGGGCTGTTCCTCTTTGAGGGAAAACTAGATGTAACACAATCCGTCAGTTAGAAAATCTGCTGCAGTAACTAAATTACAAACGCTGATTTGCTATAAACTGCTCATAGATTATGCAAAGAACAATGGTAGCTTCCAAAAACTCTCAAAAAAGCATGTTTATTTGCATTGATTTACAAAAAATTCAGGGGATATGTGTACTTTGGCTGAACTGTGAACAACAAATGCTGATTTGCTATGAATTAAATGAAGTATTTTGAACTTTATTGTTATATTAATTATAGGGCTCACCATTGTCTTAAGATGATGAGCAGAAGCTTCATAAAAATATTGTGACTTTTAATGGCAAAATGCTGAGAGTCTCGGCAAATATAGTTGTTCCCTCTTGTTGTGATCACCTTTGATTCTACAGTTGTTTGCTCTTCACTTTTATCTTATATGTCAGAACAAACTGGACACATAATCTCTGTTTACAAACAACTATAAAATTTTAATTGTTTATTTAAAAATACAGTTGATACAAATGCTACATTGTTTAGTGCTTTCCAAACTCACTTATTCATTCACTGTGTTCTGTAGATCACATCAAAAAGAAGAACCTTGGTGGATGTGGAACAAACCAAGATAACATTAACAAAAGAAAAAATCATAGAAATTTAACCTTTACACTATAATAACAATAAACAATCACTTTACTGCTTAATTCTATTCATATTCATGTCACAATACCAGAGAAGGAAAGTTGCTACTCACCAAATAGCGGATATGCTGAGTCGCGATAGGCACAACAAAAAGATTCACACAATTATAGCTTTCGTCCATGAAGGCCTTTGTCAGCAATAGACACACATAAACACACGCACACACACGTACTCACACAAACGCAACTTACACACATGTCTGCAGTCTCAGAGAGCTGAAACTACACTGCAAGCAGCAGCACCAGTGCATGATGGGAGTGGTGACTGGGTGGGGGTAAGGAGGAGGCTGGGGCAGGGAGGGGGAGGGATAGTATGGTGGGAGGGGCGGGCAGTGAAGTGTTGTGGTTTAGACGGAGGGCAGGAGAGAAGGTGCGGAAGGGGGAGGGGGTAAGTAGCAGAAAGTTCCTGTCCCTTTACCACTTGGTGCCCTGCTCATCACTGTTGATGCCACCTCCCTGTACACTAACATTCCTAATGCCCATGGCCTTACTGCTGTCGAACACTACCTTTCCAGATGTCCTATAGATTTCAAACCAACAACCTCCTTCCTAGTCGCTATGACCAACTATATCATCACCTACAATTACTTCTCCTTTGAAGGCATTACCTACAAACAAATCCGTGGTACGGCTATGGGCACCTGCATGGCACCATCCTATGCTAACCTATTCATGGGCCATCTAGAGGAATCATTCCTAAAAACCCAGAATCCTAAACCACTCACCTGGTTCAGATTCATTGGTGACATCATTGCTATCTGGAATGAAGGTGAGGACACCCTGTCCACATTCCTCCAGAACCTCAACTTCTCCCTCATTTGCTCCACCTGGCCCTACTCACCCCAACAAGTCACCTTCCTAGGTGTTAACCTCCACTTCAGAGATGGCTACATCAGTACCTCCGTCCATATCAAACCTACTAACCACCAGCAATACCTCCACTTCGACAGCTGCCACCCATTCCATACCAAGAAGTCCCTTCTGTACAGCTTAGTCACCCGTAGTCGCTGCATGTGCAGTGATGAGCAGTCCCTCTCAAAATATACTGAAGGTCTCACTGAAGCCTTCACTGACCGTAATCATCCTCCCATCCTTGTACAAAAATGAATCTCCCGTGCCTTATCTTTCCAGTCTCCCACCACCTCCTAAAGTTCCACAGTCCGGCCACAGACAAGCATTCCCCTCATAACTCAGTACCACCTGGGACTGGAGCAACTGAATTACATTCTCCGTCAGGGCTTTGATTACCTCTCATCATGCCCTGAAATGAGAAATGTCCTGCCCACTATCCTTCCCACCCCTGCTACCGTGGTATTCCGCCGTCCACCAAACCTACACAATAAACTCATCCATCCTTACACAACCCCTGCTCCCAATCCCTTACCTCATGTCTCATACCCCTGTAATAGACCTAGATGCAAGACCTGTCCCATACATCCTTCTACTACCAGCTACTCCAGTCCGGTCACTAACACCACCTATCCCATCAAAGGCAGGGCTACCTGTGAAACCAGTCATGTGATTTACAAGCTAAGCTGCAACCTCTGTGCTGCATTCTATGTAAGCATGACAATCAATAAGCTGTCTGTCCGCATGAATGGCCACCGACAAACTGTGGCTAAGAAACAAGTGGACCACGCTGTTCCTGAACACGCTGCCAAACATGATATCCCTCACCTTAATGACTGCTTCATAGCCTGTGCCATATGGATGCTTCCCACCAACACCAGATTTTCTGAATTGTGCTGGTGGACTCTTTCCTTGCAATACATCCTATGTTCCCGTAACCCTCCTGGCCTCAACCTTCGTTAGTCACTGACCTCACCCATCCAGCCCCCTCCCTGTTCCCATTCCAGCACAAAACAGGCATCATTTCACTGCGACACCAGTCTTTTAATTTCTTTTTATTTCCTCCTTTCTGCTACTTACCCCCTCCCCCCTCCGCACCTTCTCTCCTGCCCTCCGTCTAAACTTCAACACTTCACTGTCTGCCACTCTCACTATACTATACTTCCCCCTCTCTGCCCCAGCCTCCTCCTTACCCCCACCCAGTCACCACTCCCATCATGCACTGGTGCTGCTGCTTGCAGTGTAGTTTCAGCTCTCTGAGACTGCAGACGTGCGTGCAAGTTGCGTTTGCATTGAGTATGTGTGTGTGCATGTGTGTATGTGTGTCTACTGCTGACAAAGGCCTTAATGACCGAAAGATATAATTGTGTGAATGTTTTTGTTGTGCCTAGCCCAACTCAGCATCTCCACTATATGGTGAGTAGCAACTTTCCTTCTCTGGTATTGTTACATTCCATCCTGGATTTTCCATTGTTGGATTTTTGTATTTATATCAACTATATATAACCAAGTAAATAAGGAAAAGTGGTGCTACTTTGAAAAAGAGGTGCTACTTACTCTGTTATATTAAATAGCTTCTGTTTATGGCCAAATGGTAGTTTAATATTTACCTGATTATAAATCAGTATTCTTTAAATAACTACATACTTGTGTACATAGAGTCCTGTTTATGATACAGTAATAACTATCATGCTGGTATTTAATGAACGCAGGTACTTCCCTCGTAGCTAAATGAATGTTTAAAAGGCATAAATACAGGCATTGGGATAATTTGTAGAAAGAGAGAATAATATGACATGTTGCAAGAGATAGACATGTAGCTTGGGACAGTCTCACAGCAGAGAGAAGTGCAATGGTGACCATGAAAGGCAGACCATACCACTGATGATGGTTGTCCCATGAAGTGTCATACTGCTGTTTAAAGGCTCAGCACCACACATGGTGTTCACTGGTTGTCACGCTGCTCACTCAAACTACCTATCAGACTGGTCTATAGGCAACAATCCCTGTGTTACCTGAACAGTATTTATGGATATTATTTGAACTGAATGGAGACATAGTCTTGACTATTTTCCATGAACTGATTTAGTCTTTCACTTTGGCATGGTAACTGTGTCTGCTTCATGTTGGAAAGGAGGCCAGTTTTGAACCATTCTGAGCATTCCTCACTACAACCCCCCGGCATCCAATGACATGGTCGCAGAACAGGGTCTGGAACAGTTTCCAGAAGAGTGAGTATCCATAGGAAGTTTAAAAGGCAAGACTCTGAATGTATTTCACATTACAGAGCACAATCGAGCACACCCTGGGGTCAGAGAGTAGGATGATCATCCTGACTGCTTGATGTTGTTCAGCATCAGAACAGAATCTGAAAATCAACAGGATAAAGAGAAAAGGAAAGACATGAAGCTTTGCAATGCTAACACATGATACCTTCATCACACTTTCCACTGGTCACTTAGATGTGGCATATGGAGACTTGACAGGCTAAAAGAACTGGTAGATTTGTATGAGAGTGAAAATTCAAGTACTTTTTTTATGTTAACAATAAAAATTCCTAGTACCCCTTAGACTGGAGGCAGCATGCACACACTTCCTCCTCCTGCAGAACACATTTGTATAGGTGTTGAGTGGTCACTTCTACAGGAGACGGGTTGCCCGAGTGGGGAACTTAAAACTTACAACTAACTTAGGCCATTGGTGACATGGGCACCAAGTGGATTTACAAAAAATGTTACAAAATAAATGATTTTTACTAAAAGAAATGCGCCATTTTAACTGGACTTGGAACTTTTCAGTGATGTAGCTACAGGAGGTATGCATACAATGGCCACAGAGCTCCGAAGGGTGACACAGCTGTATGGTGAAAGCGGCACCTCATGTAGGAGGTGGGTAGCTTAGCCAGCAGGTACACTTGTACCTCTGTGACACTCATACAACTAATATTAACCTAGAGCCACAGGGAGGTTTTACAAAATGTCATGACCTTACATGCTAAGTGAAAATTTTACAAGATTTCTTAGCACATAAGATTCTATAAAAGATTCAACTTGAGTTAAAATTATCCTAGAGATAAGTCCCCTTTATAGGTACAGTTTTTGATGAGACAAGAACTTAACTTACAATTTACATGATGCTAATTAATTTTACATAAAAAATAAAATGTAGTGAAAGGCCTTTCACACGTCTGAAACTTGTTAAATCTTAATGACCTACTCTGTTACATAAAGCGCAGAACATTTCTCCAATACTTGTGAGCACATACCAATTTGGAACTTGGAGAAGCTCTTTACTGTAAAACCTCTTCCATGATATATTTTACCTTGATAATCCTTCAATATGACAGTAACTAAAACTTAAGTTAATGTAAAACTGTTTTACTCAGTCAGCAAAAAAGCTATACTCCAGGTCTAAACAAACAAAATTTCTGACAGTATCTCAACAGGCGTACACTAAATTAATAGGCATAATCCTAATAGCTACATGATGCATCACAGTTTGGGCAGTGATGTTCAAAAATGAATGTCGCTTTCAAGCAAAATTCTACATACAGCATAACCCAGAAAAATACCTTTCTACATGTGTTTAGTCTTTACTGCACTATGGATTATATTTCTCATGGAACTACTACAATGGCAGTTGTGATCCTTATGAGAATAATAACAACATTCACTATGGTTTTACTGAAACACTACGATAAGTCATTGGCACCATCATGCTACCATTACACAGAAACAGGGGAGGAGAGCAAGAGGGGCAGCTGTGGATTGCTGCAACATGGCTGGATAAACTACTTTTTCCCAGTTTATTGAGCACAAGGCAAGAGAAGCTATATGACACTGATGAAATCAGAAATGGTTATTTAGTGGGCGAGAATTTACTAATATAGAGAATAAAAACACAATACAGATCCTTTAGGAAGATTTTTCAAAGGGTATAGTTACCTGCTTGTATCACAGTGATTTTTCTGCAAACTAAAAACATTGCATACATGTTTCGAGTTTCCATATCGCACTGAGAGATGAGCCCAGGATTCCAGAGCAGATGGAATTCAAGTATTATGGGCAGTAGTATGGATATTGATGTATCTAGTTCTGTGGTTTAATTTTCCTATGCCTTAAGGCCAAGATTTGCATGGTCTGGGATGAGAAAGGGCCATGAGGTAGAGTGTGGTATAATTGTGTATGAAGCAAAAGGTCTCTATGCAGGAAACAAGGGCTATTACTCCAACAACATGATCCATGGTTTTTCAGCAACAATAATTTTTTTAGGAAACTGAACTTAATCTCTGGATATCAATCCATATCATTTCTAGGAGCATACCCCACACTGATGTGATGTTGAGAGTGGGAGTTTTTTGTCTTTTCACATCTTGGAAAGCACTATGATTGGCTTCGGGATTATCAACAAGAATACAGCTGGGAGCAGTGAAAATGACAATTATGTCACTTTAACCAGTCAAAATGTAGACCACAGTTTCATTTTGAGCCATCAGTCTTCTGACTGGTTTGATGAAGCCCACTGTGATTTTTTTTTTTTTTTCCTTGTGTCAACCTCTTTGTCTTAGTGTTCCACTTGCATCCTACAACCTCAATTATTTGTTGGATGTGTTTTAGTCTCTGTTTTCCCCTACAGCTTTTACTCTCTAAAGCTCCCTCTAGTACCATGAAATTATTCCCAGATATCTTACCACAAGTCCTATCATCCTGTCCCTTGATCTTGCCTATGTTTCTATACATTCTTTGCTTCAGAAATTCAATGGACAACCTCCTCAATCCTTATCAGCTGACCCAATTTTCAACATTCTCCCATAGCACCACATCTCAAATGCTTTGATTATCTTATTTTCTGGTTTTCCCAGTACACTCTGATAAATGTAAGTTGGCATTCACAGTTGATGTAAGTTATGTAATCTGACTTCATCCCTCATGTTGTTGTTGTTGTGGTCTTCAGTCCTGAGACTGGTTTGATGCAGCTCTCCATGCTACTCTATCCTGTGCAAGCTTCTTCATCTCCCAGTACCTACTGCAGCCTACATCCTTCTGAACCTGCTTAGTGTATTCTCTTCTCTTGGTCTCCCTCTACGATTTTTACCCTCCATGCTGCCCTCCAATACTAAACTGGTGATCACTTGATGCCTCACAACATGTCCTACCAACCGGTCCCTTCTTCTTCTCACGTTGTGCCACAAACTCCTCTCCTCCCCAATCCTATGCAATACCTCCTCATTACTTTTGTGATCAACCCATCTAATCTGCAGCATTCTTCTGTAGCACCACATTTCGAAAGCTTCTATTATCTTTTTGTCCGAACTATTGATCGTCCATGTTTCACTTCCATACATGGCTACGCTCCATACGAATACTTTCAGAAACGACTTCCTGACACTTAAATCTATACTTGATGTTAACAAATTTCTCTTCTTCAGAAACACTTTCCTTGCCATTGCCAGTCTACATTTTATATCCTCTCTACTTTGACCATCATCAGTTATTTTGCTCCCCAAATAGCAAAACACCTTTACTACTGAAGTGCCTCATTTCCTAATCTAATTCCCTCAGCATCACCCGACTTAATTCGACTACATTCCATTATCCTTGTTTTGCTTTTGTTGATGTTCATCTTATATTCTCCTTTCAAGACACTGTCCATTCCATTCAACTGCTCTTCCAAGTCCTTTGCTGTCTCTGACAGAATTACAATGTCATCGGTGAACCTCAACGTTTTTATTTCTTCTCCATGGACTTTAATATCTACTCCGAACTTTTCTTTTGTTTCCTTTACTGCTTGCTCAATATACAAATTGAATAGCGTCGGGGATGGGCTACAACCCTGTCTCACTCCCTTCCCAACCACTGCTACCCCTTTCCTGCCCCTCAACTCATAATTGCCATCTGGTTTCTGTACAAATTGTAAATAGCCTTTCGCTCCCTGTATTTAACCCTGCCACCTTTAGAATTTGAAAGAGAGTATTCCAGTCAACATTGTAAAAAGCTTTCTCTAAGTCCACAAATGCTAGAAATGCAGGTTTGCCTTTTCTTAGTCTAGCTTCTAAGATAAGTCGCAGGGTCAGTATTACCTCACGTGTTCCCATATTTCTACGGAATCCAAACTGATCTTTCCCAAGATCGGCTTCTATCAGTTTTTCCATTCATCTGTAAAGAATTCACGTTAGTATTTTGCAGCCGTGACTTAATAACTGATAGTTCAGTAATTTTCACATCTGTCAACACCTGCTTTCTTTGGGATTGGAATTATTATATTCTTCTTGAAGTGTGAGGGTATTTCGCCTGTCTCATACATTTTGCTCACCTGATGGTAGAGTTTTGTTAGGACTGGCTCTCCCAAGGCCGTCAGTAGTTCTAATGGAATGTTGTCTACTCCTGGGGGCTTGTTTTGACTCAGGTCTTTCAGTGCTCCGTCAAACTCTTCACGCAGTATCGTATCTCCCATTTTATTTTCATCTACATTCTCTTCCATTTCTATAACATTGCCCTCAAGTACATCGCCCTTGTATAGTGCCTCTATATACTCCTTCCACATTTCTGCTTTCCCTTCCTTACTTAGAACTGTGTTTCCATCTGAGCTCTTGATATTCATACAAGTGGCTCTCTTTTCTCCAAAGGTCTCTTAAATTTCCTGTAGGCAGTATCTATCTTACCCCTAGTGAGATAAGCCTCTACATCCTTACATTTGTCCTCTAGCCATGCCTGCTTAGCCATTTTGCACTTCCCGTCGATCTCACTTTTGAGATGTTTGTATTCCTTTTTGCCTGCTTCATTTACTGCATTTTTATATTTTCTCCTTTCATCAGTTAAATTCAATATTTCTTGTGTTACCCAAGGGTTTCTACTAGCTCTCGTCTTTCTACCTACTTGATCCTCTGCTGCCTTCACTACTTCATCCCTCAGAGCTACCCATTCTTCTTCTACTGTTTTCTTTCCCCCATTCCTGTCAATTGTTCCCTTATGCTCTCCCTGAAACTCTGTACAACCTCTGGTCCTTTCAGTTTATCCAGGTCCCATCTCATTAAATTGCCACCTTTTTGCAGTTTCTTCAGTTTTAATCTACAGTTCATAACCAACAGATTGTGGTCAGAGTCCACATCTGCCCCTGGAAATGTCCTACAATTTAAAACCTGGTTCCTAAATCTCTGTCTTACCATTATATAATCTATCTGAAACCTGTCAGTATCTCCAGGCTTCTTCCATGTATACAACCTTCTTTTATGATTCTTGAACCAAGTGTTAGCTATGATTAAGTTATGCTCTGTGCAAAATTCTACCAGGCGGCTTCCTCTTTCATTTCTTCCCCCCAATCCATATTCACCTACTATGTTTCCTTCTCTCCCTTTTCCTACTATCGAATTCCAGTCTCCCATGACTATTAAGTTTTCGTCTCCCTTCACTACCTGAATAATTTCTTTTATCACATCATACATTTCTTAAATTTCTTCATCAGTGGCAGAGCTGGTTGGCATATAAACTTGTACTACTGTAGTAGGCATGGGCTTCGTGTCTATCTTGGCCAAAATAATGCATTCACTATGCTGTTTGTAGTAGCTTACCCAAACTCCAATTTTTTTATTCATTATTAAACCTACTCCTGCATTACCCCTATTTGATTTTGTATTTATAACCCTGTATTCACCTGACCAAAAGTCTTGTTCCTCCTGCCACCGAACTTTGCTAATTCCCACTATATCTAACTTTAACCTATCCATTTCCCTTTTTAAATTTTCTAATGTACCTGCCCGATTAAGGGATCTGACATTCCACGCTCCGATCCATAGAACACCAATTTTCTTTCTCCTGATAACGACGTCCTCTCGAGTAGTCCCCCCCCGGGCGATCCGAATGGGGGACTATTTTACCTCCGGAATATTTTACCCATGAGGACGCCATCATCATTTATCCATACAGTAAAGCTGCATGCCCTCGGGAAAAATTACGGCAGTAGTTTCCCCTTGCTTCAGCCACTCGCAGTAGCAGCACAGCAAGGCTGTTTTGGTTATTGTTACAAGGCCAGATCAGTCAATCATCCAGACTGTTGCCCCTGCAACTACTGAAAAAGCTGCTCCCCCTCTTCAGGAACCATACGTTTGTCTGGTCTCTCAACAGATACCCCTCCGTTGTGGTTGCACCTACGGTACGGCTATCTGTATCGCTGAGGCACGCAAGCCTCCCCACCAACGGCAAGGTCTATGGTTCATGGTCTATGGTTCTCCCTCATAAGGTGGAGAAAATGTCATTGTCTTTCCCTTTTTTACTGCAGGGTATCTCAATAAAACCCAGTCCTCCTGTTGCACCTAAGATGGTATTTGTATTACTACTCTTAATCTGCTTCGCAGTTGCTCTGGAATTATTATAATGCACCTTTCTCCAAATACTTTTAAATCTCTTGGCTATCCCTTTAACCGTCCCCCATGAACCATGGACCTTGCCGTTGGAGGGGAGGCTTGCGTGCCTCAGCGATACAGATGGCCGTACCGTAGGTGCAACAACAACGGAGGGTTATCTGTTGAGAGGCCAGACAAACATGTGGTTCCTGAAGAGGGGCAGCAGCTTTTTCAGTAGTTGCATGGGGCAACAGTCTGGATGATTGACTGATCTGGCCTTGCAGCACTAACCAAAACGGCCTTGCTGCGCTGGTACTGCGAACGGCTGAAAGCAAGCGGAAACTATGGCCGTAATTTTTCCCGAGGGCATGCAGCTTTACTGTATGGTTAAATGATGATGGCGTCCTCTTGGGTAAAATATTCCGGAGGTAAAATAGTCCCCCATTCGGATCTCTGGGCGATGACTACTCAAGAGAACGTCGTTATCAGGAGAAAGAAAATTGACGTTCTACAGATCGTAGTGTGGACTGTCAGATCCCTTAATCGGGCAGGTAGGTTAGAAAATTTAAAAAGGGAAATGGATAGGTTGAAGTTAGATACAGTGGGAATTAGTGAAGTTCGGTGGCAGGAGGAACAAGACTTTTGGTCAGGTGAATACAGGGTTATAAATACAAAATCAAATAGGGGTAATCCAGGAGTAGGTTCAATAATGAATAAAAAAAATAGGAGTGTGGGTAAGCTACTACCAACAGCATAGTGAACGCATTATTTTGGCCAAGATAGACACGAAGCCCATGCCTACTACAGTAGTACAAGTTTATATGCCAACTAGCTCTGCAGATGATGAAGAAATTGAAGAAATGTAAAATGAGATAAAAGAAATTATTCAGGTAGTGAAGGGAGATGAAAATTTAATAGTCATGTGTGACTGGAATTCGAGAGTAGGAAAAGGGAGAGAAGGAAACATAGTGGGTGAATATGGATTGGGGAGAAGAAATGAAAGAGGAAGATGTCTGGTAGAATTTTGCACAGAGCATAACTTAATAATAGCTAACACTTGGTTCAAGAATCATAAAATAAGGTTGTATACATGGAAGAATCCTGGAGATACTAGAAGGTATCAGATAGATTATATAATGGTAAGACAGAGATTTATGAACCAGGTTTTAAATTGTAAGACATTTCCAGGGGCAGATGTGGACTCTGACCACAATCTATTGGTTATGAACTGTAGATTAAAACTGAAGAAACTGCAAAAAGGTGGCAATTTAAGGAGATGGGACCTGGATAAACTGAAAGGACCAGAGGTTGTACAGAGTTTCAGGGAGAGCATAAGGGAACAATTGGCAGAATGGGGGAAAGAAATACAGTAGAAGAAGAATGGGTAGCTCTGAGGGATGAAGTAGTGAAGGCAGCAGAGGATCAAGTAGGTAAAAGGACAAGAGCTAGTAAAAACCCTTGGGTAACAGAAGAAATATTGAATTTAATTGATGAACGGAGAAAATATAAAAATGCAGTAAACGAAGCAGGCAAAAGGGAATACAAAAGTCTCAAAAATGAGATCAACAGGAAGTGCAAAATGGCTAAGCAGAGATGGCTAGAGGACAAATGTAAGGATGTAGAGGCTTATCTCACTAGGGGTAAGGTAGATACTGCCTACAGGAAAATTAAAGAGACCTTTGGAGAAAAGAGAGCCACTTGTATGAATATCAAGAGCTCAGATGGAAACACAGTTCTAAGTAGAGAAGGGAAAGCAGAAAGGTGGAAGGAGTATATAGAGGGTCTATACAAGGGCGATGTACTTGAGGGCAATGTTATAGAAATGGAAGAGAATGTAGATGAAAATAAAATGGGAGATACGATACTGCGTGAAGAGTTTGACGGAGCACTGAAAGACCTGAGTCAAAACAAGCCCCCAGGAGTAGACAACATTCCATTGGAACTACTGACGGCCTTTGGAGAGCCAGTCCTGACAAAACTCTACCATCAGGTGAGCAAGATGTATGAGACAGGCGAAATACCCTCACACTTCAAGAAGAATATAATAATTCCAATCCCAAAGAAAGCAGGTGTTGACAGATGTGAAAATTACCGAACTATCAGTTTAATAAGTCACAGCTGCAAAATACTAATGCGAATTCGTTACAGACAAATGGAAAAATTGGTAGAAGCCGACCTTGGCAAAGATCAGTTTGGATTCCGCAGAAATGTGGGAACATGTGAGGCAATACTGACCCTATGACTTATCTTAGAAAATAGATTAATGAAAGGTAAACCTACATTTCTAGTATTTGTAGACTTAGAGAAATCTTTTGACAATATTGACTGGAATACTCTCTTTCAAATTCTAAAGGTGGCAGGGTTAAATACAGGGAGCGAAAGGCTATTTACAATTTGTACAGAAACCAGATGGCAATTATAAGAGTCGAGGGGCATGAAAGGGAAGCAGCAGTTGGGAAGGGAGTGAGACAGGGTTGTAGCCTGTCACTGATGTTATTCAATCTGTATATTGAGCAAGCAGTAAAGGAAACAAAAGAAAAATTCGGAGTAGGTATCAAAGTCCATGGAGAAGAAATAAAAACGTTGAGGTTCACCGATGACATTGTAATTCTGTCAGAGACAGCAAAGGACTTCGAAGAGCAGTTGAACGAAATGGATAGTGTTTCGAAGGAGGATATAAGATGAACATCAACAAAAGCAAAACGAGGATAATGGAATGTAGTTGAATTAAGTTGGGTGATGCTGAGGGAATTAGATTAGGAAATGAGGCACTTAAAGTAGTAAAGGTGTTTTGCTATTTGGGGAGCAAAATAACTGATGATGGTCAAAGTACAGAGGATATAAAAATTTAGACTTGCAATGGCAAGGAAAGCGTTTCTGAAGAAGAGAAATTTGTTAACATCGAGTATAGATTTAAGTGTCAGGAAGTCATTTCTGAAAGTATTTGTATGGAGTGTAGCCATGTATGGAAGTGAAACATGGACGATAAATAGTTTGGACAAGAAGAGAATAGAAGCTTTCGAAATGTGGTGCTACAGAAGAATGCTGAAGATAAGATGGGTAGATCACATAAGTAATGAGGAGGTATTGAATAGGATTGGGGAGAAGAGGAGTTTGTGGCACAACTTGAGAAGAAGAAGGGACCGGTTGGTAGGACATGTTCTGAGGCATCAAGGGATCACAAATTTTGCATCAGAGGGCAGCGTGGAGTGTAAAAATCGTAGAGGGAGACCAAGAGATGAATACACTAACCAGGTTCAGAAGGATGTAGGCTGCATTAATTACTGGGAGATGAAGAAGCTTGTACAGGATAGAGTAGCATGGCGAGCTGCATCAAACCAGTCTCAGGACTGAAGACAACAACAACAACAACAATCCCTTTAACATCGCCTAAGCCTGTATCTTGCAGTAGCTTCTCGAATTTGAAGAGAGAGCCTATCTTATGTCGGCACAGAACTTCATAAGGAGTGTTCTCAGCTGACTCGTGTATTCAGTTGTTATAGACAGACACAATGTACAACACGTACTTATCCCAATCATTATGGGCTTCATTAATGCAATAAGAAAGCAACTTAGTGACAGTCTTGTGAACACACACAACTCCCCCATTTGGCTTGGGGTGGAAAGGTGTTGTCAGCTCACAGGATTCCACAAATAAAAAAGAGATAAAATTTGTCTCTATATCTGTCATATTGTGTCAGGGCTTTCAAAAGGCAAGACAAATAACGTAACAAAAGCTTTAGCTACTGTCTACTCTATCATATCAGCAATCAGTACCAAGACAAGGTATGTGAGAAGTGATCAATGATTGACAATATATATTTGTTTTCCTGTTACATTTGTGGAAGTGGTCCTAAAATGTCCAAGGCTACAAATTCAAAAAGTTTGAAGTCCTCAGGTAGTGTTTTCAGTGGAATTTTAGGCTCAGTTTATTGTGCTCACTGTGCACAAGAAATGCAAGTGTGGGTGTAGTCCTCAATATTGCATTATCACCACTTCCACCAATGAATTGTCACTATCCATTCATTTTTTGCCTGCTTTTCACTATGGCAAGACTGAATGCTGTCATGACTTTGTGCAATAATGTGGCAGTGGAGTACTTTCAGAATCACTAACCAATTTCCTCATGAGGTTTTATGGTATTAAATGCCATCTTCTGGCACAAATTCCAGAAGAATAGCAATTTGTTGACATTCTGCATATTGTTCCTGCACCTTCTGCAATCTGGCAATAAGTACCTCATCTGCTTGCAACAGGCAAATCTTCCGGCTCAGCATGTCAGTATTGTGGGGCATCTTCCCAGGAATATGGCAGATCTCATAAAAATATTTGCTCAGCTTTAAATCCAATAGTGTTTCGCTTGACTCTAAATCCCACTGTGCGAGTCAAATAGTTGTGTCTTTTAAATTTTAGAGCCACAATAAGGCAGCATGTTGAGTGACTGCGGTGAATGCCTATTGTAGAGTTGGGACGTAAAATAGTTCACACTGAATACCTGAGCCATCAAGTCTTTCTCAGCTGTATTATAATTAATTTTGGCTTTGTTGAGGTGATAGGATGCCTTACCAATTGGTTTCTCTACACGATCTTGCTCCTGGATTAAAACAAAACCCATGGTGTAATCACTAGTGCCACAGGACAGGATAAATGGTTTTGCAAAATCCAGATAAATTAAGAGGCAGGGTTTAGTCAGATTATCTTTAATTTGTTTCACCCCCATTTCAAATTCTGAGGTCTTTTTGGAAGAATTGCCACCTGTTTCAGTGGTTTTGTTAAAGGTTCCTTGACAGTGGTGTAACAATGCACAAAGTTAATAAGACCAAGAAATGACTGCAGCTCTTTCACTTTCTTGGGAAGGGGAATTATCAACTGCCTCCATGAGGTGTGGAACTTATAATGTGGCCCAGATATTGGACCTTAGACTCCACAAGAGAATGCTTCTCCAATTTACTCCAATTTTCTTTTGAAGATGACACCTTGTGAGTATGAAAGTTTGCTTATTAGTTGTTCGGTATATTCCACTACTGTCCACAAAAAGACAATTATATTATCAAAATTTACCCATCATATAGTGGGTTTCAACGCACACAATAATAAATCTGCAAACCATCGAAAATTGGTGGGTGCATTTCTCAGACCAAAAGGCGTTCTAAGGAACTCATATAGTCCATAAGACACTGCAAATGCCATCTTAGGTCTGTCCTGAGGCTGGAATTTGGTGGTAGTCTGATGTCATATCTAGGATGGTTAAAATTTTTGCAATTTCCCAGTTAATTGATGTTTCATCAATGTGTGGGAGCAAATATGTATCAGAGCTAGGTATACGAGTCACAGCTCACATTTCTCACTATTAATCTTTTTGTTCAGTATGGTAACAACAGAGGAAACCAGAGAAGGTTGAAATATCCCAGCAACTAACTGTTATTGGATGTTACCCCCATGACCAATGTAAATGGTATGGAATTCGGTAGGGCTTTTATACTACTGGCTGTGCATTATCTGTCAGAATTTCATGCTGTGTTAAATCTGTGGCCAGTAAATATTGTCTTACCTCAAACAGCCCTATGAAGTCCTCCCATATGGGATAAAGTTTCTGCCCAGTTCTGACAAATGTATTAAATTTTCTTTCAACTTCTTTTTCAGGGCTGGCATGACTGCATATAAGTAATATCCGGAACACAGTTCATGCATCTGCTGATAGCTGGTGCTGCAGTCTTGGAGCTAGAATCACTGAATCCTAGATGGTGCTAGAGGGAAATTAAAAATTGCAAGAAGACAGTGGTGTGAAATTTAAGAAAGTGAAATGGTGAAACTAACCCTGAGATGCAAGCAGAAATTAAAAAAATTAAAAAAAAAGAAAGTATTCAAGATGATGGAACTAGCTCGCTTATGCTAGACGCTATTATGATAGTATGTTAAAAATACTTGAACGATCTGAAGATTGTGTCCTTTTCAAAAATAACTGAACAATCTCAATTTTTTGTATCATGCTCCAAAATATCAGAATGATCTGTTTTTTGTGCCATATTTGTTAATATTCAAACAATCAAAAACTTGTACAATGTTCAAAAGTTCTCAAATAATCTGAATTTTTTGTATCATGTTTGAACACATCTGAACAATCAGAGTTTTTTGCTCCATGTTCAAAAGTATCTGAACCAACTGAATTATTTTTCAAAAAACTATGGGTTTTTTGCTTCATGTTCAACGTATCTGAACCAACTGAATTATATATCAAAAAATGATGTAAATGTTGCAACTAACAGTATTTACACATCTAAAATACGTAAGCTTCAGTTTCAGCAACACACACACACACACACACATACACACAGAATTTTTATGCCATGAACTTACAGGTTAAACAGCACTTATGAATGCCCATAGTTCAATCTCTATACAATGCTCGTTGAAAGGCACAGTTTACTCTAAATTATATATTTCCACATCTAAAATGTTTTATGAAACACTTGATGCTTTTTAAGCATTACAATGTTACTTCCATGTTTAAAAGTCTAAGAAAAATACACGAGTGGGACAAACACACAATTTTCATGTTAAGTGCCATGATATTATTACAACATACACACTCATATTCGTCAAAATTGATGCTTAAAACATGACTGTGTGCTCTCAAATTATGAGGCCCTATGTTATTTCTATGTCTAAATTGTTACAAAACATATCAAGCTAAAAAGTAGCATGATAAGCAGGCAGTTGACGTTTCATTTTTAGCCCTTAATAAGGCTACGTAAAAAAACATGACTAATCAAGCCAGTAACTGTGCTAAACAAATGTTGGCTAGTATACTATGATAAAAAGGCAAGCAGTGATGGCTGAACAAACAGAAAGGCTGTCTGAATTACTGTCAGCTACTGGGTGAATGCAATCAATATTGACTATAACTTAGACTTTTGTGAACTTTCAAATTACGTGTTACAATGCTGTTTATAAATGGAAATTGTTCTATAACTGCACAAAACACATGTAGCTGAACAGAACACTCTAACAGGTGTTGACACTTCCTCTTAGGTCTAAGTGAGGCTATGTTAAAAACAACATTGGAGATTACCATGACATTTACCAATTGGAATACACTGTCAGGGCTCTATAAAATATTTACAGACTGTATTTCCATAATCAACTATTAAATAATACCAAAATCTAACTGTAATGCTCCAAAACATGACATGTTACCAAACAATGTAGCCAGAGACAAATTAACTGACCCAGCAGTATTTTAGGGAAGGAAGAAATTGTTTTTATGAGATTTTTATTGCATTGTATCACTTAAACTTCTTTTTTTCTATATGCATAAATATAAGTTAATAATGCTCTGAATACAAGATAAAACATGGCCAGAGACAATGGTGAACAAGGTTCCACATTGAGATAAGAAAACTCATCCATGTTTCTTACAATACAATTAGAACTTTTTACCAAAATGAAAATCTATTATTTCTCAAAATACGCAACACTTCAAGTACAAAAACACATGAAGCACTGGCTCACATATTGGCCTTAATGATAAAACTTACAAATTAAGCAGTACTTGTAGCTGACTCACATCTGGCATCTGTATCACACTTGATGAAGCACAGTTGACCCTTAAATTAAATATTTACACTTCTAAATTGCCTTATTACTTATCAAAATAAACATGGCTTTCTTATTAGTACCACTGATATAAGTTACAAATTAATCGGTGAACTTAATTCAGTGTTAGTACCACACATTAAAGAAATTAAAAATATTTTTAAAAAATTGTTCTATAGAGTGGTTTCATGATGATGATACAAATTTTCAGGGATCATGGAAAATGTAAATGTAACAATTTGAGATAAGTGACTCTGGTCCGAAAATGACTGAGTCAAAATTTGTAAATGAAAATCAGTCTGATGTTATGGTACTGTTGTTGCTAAGATTGCAAGGTAGGACACTTTCAGAAAAGATAGTATCAACCAAAATAAGAAAAAAATATGTACTAGACATGGTTTTAAAATGCACACCTAAACATCTATGAGCACTTGTTCATCTTTGATACTGTGAAAAACATCACTTCTACTGAACTAATCACCCCAGCTCTTAACATATGGTATGCATTTCAAAGCCCATATTCACTGTACATTTTTTTCATGTTCTGGTCTCTACCACTACCTCCAAAACTATACTTCTAAGTAGATGAGACGTGTTTCACAGTATCAAAGATGAACAAATGCTCATAGCTGTTAAAGTAAACATTTTAGAGTGCATATTTACTAGCCTTTTTCTCTTGTTTTTGTCTGTATTATCACCTCTCAAAGTTACCTTCACTACAATCTTAGCAACAATCGTATCGTTACATGTATTCCTCTCTCAAAGGTATCAAAATGATTTTCGCTTATAGCTTCTGACTCAGTCATCTCTGGACCATGTCCTTTACCTCAAATTGATACAATTACTGTTCTCCATCATTCCTGAAGGTTTGTAACTTGATGCATTTATAAGGATGACAATTGAAATCCATGACTGACCATTCTGATTAGGTTTTCCATGATTTCCCTAAATTGCTTCAGGCAAATGCCAAGTTGATTCCTTTGAATGGGCACAGCCAATTTCCTTCCTAATCCTTCCCTAATACAAACTTGTTCTCCATCTCAAATAACCTTGGTGTTGACAGGATATGAAACACCAATCTTCTAATCTCCACCTCTGTAACTTCATCACAGAATCACCCATGTAACATTCCAATAAAAAATGGGCATTACTGATGATCTAACTTACAGCTTAAAGTGCATTTATTTACAACAATAGTTTGATCATTGAATTAAAGTAGACAGTTTTATTCACGCATTTAAATTTGCCAAAAACACATCTTAGTTCTGAAAAACTAATATCAAAGTCAGTCAAACAAATTAGTGAGCCTCATGTGATGGAGTATTAACTTAATTCTTCAGCACAAAACGTTTCCCATCTTTGCTGATAATGCAGACTTAGCTGACATGCAGTGTAGAGCACATGTCACATGTGGACAAGGTTCCACACACGGAGAGAATAGTTTATCTTGAAATAACAATCTTTCCACATAAATAAATTTTTTTATCAAAATATGTAATTGTTTCGAGTACAGACACATCTAGGTTGCTTATCATAATAAGCCAGTACCTTTATGGACCTCAGATCACAAACAAAAATTAGAACTTTGCACCAAAATGAAAATTGTTATGTTTCTCAAAACATGTAATATTGTGAGTAAAAACATTTGAGGCACTACTCTCATAACTTACTTGTTTTGTAACAATAAAAAAAATACACATGGCTTGCATATTGACACTTCTGATAAAATGTATATGTTAAACATCACTTGTTACCAACTCAAGTTTGATATATGTACCGCACTTTGCAAGACACAGTGGACCCTCAAATTAAATACTTCCACACCTAAACCGTCTTTATTGTCTACCAAATTAAACAAGCTTTGCTTAATGGCATCACCGATATAAATCACAAATTGATTGGTGAGCTTAATTTGATGTTTGTATAATGCATTCAAGAAACTAAAAAGAAATAAAACTTTGTTTTATAACATTACAAAACAAACATGAGCATCACTGCTCATCTAACTTACAGCTTAAAATGCACTTTTTGATGAGAATAGTCAACCACTGTACCAAAGTAAACTATTTATTTATTTATTTGTCCTTGAGACCTTGTTGGTACATAGAATGTACATAAGATGTTGGATATCATTTAACACAATACTGTTTTTATCATTTTAATATCATTAATCTCTTATGGTTACACTACTTATTGGTACATTTTTTGTATTTGTTCAGTGGTTGCAATGTTACTATGGTTTCAGTGAGCAAGAGTGCAGGATTTTCAGTCACATGCCGCTGTAGGAATACTGTGGTTTCGTATATATATGAAGGCATGGTTGTGGGAAAAAGAGTGATTTGCAAGATTTTTCAGTCTTTGGAACCTTCTATGATTCTTATGATTCTTTTTTGAATTCTAAATAACTTCGTGGCGTTTGGAGAAGCTCCCCAGAAAATGACTCCATACTTCAGCACTGATTGGACACTTGCATAGTACACCCTTTTTGGCACTCTTTGCTATAGTAGCGTTCAAGCATCCTCATCACATAGCAGGATGTGTGCAAATTTTTTGCTGAGATTGTCAACATGAGTTCTTCACCTGACGTTATCCTGGATCCACAGTCCAAGAAACTTTGTCAACTCTATTTACAGCTTTGGTTGACAACTGGATGTTATTCCCATACCCTAATTCGTATTAAAAAAATTATCTTATTTTGGCTAAAGCTGGTATCAAGATACCATGTGTGGCTATTCATAAGGGAACTCCTGCAACTATGTTTTCTCCCCTACCAAGCCATCTGTGCTGGTAGGGGCCACTTTATTTTATGTGACCTCCACTTCTATCATGCAGTTGCACCTACAGTATGACTATCTGTATTGTTGAGGCTTGCAAGCCACACCACCATGGCACTGAAATGCAGACGGGATTTCTAGCAAATTTTCACCCAATAATTTACCACCATAATACCACAACTAAAAATAAATCTTGTAGAGGAGATGCATCCCAATCTACAATTCAGGATAGCTCCTGTAGACAGTATTTGGGTGAAAAAGTCTATAACAGGTTACCAGCAGACACCAGGCAGAAAACTGAAAATCCTCGAATACTCGCAGGCAAAGTGTGTTCCTTACTTCCTATTTCTTTGATAGTTTATTGGAATGTTTGGACTCAAGAATGTAAAATCCATTTTCCCATAATGTTTGTATTAAACAGGTTTTAACTTTGTTAGTTAATAGAGAGCTGATATAGTTCTTGGTAAAGTTACATAAATACTTTGTTTGAAGTATTATATAAAAACAGCAGCTGTATAGTTAAAAAAGGAGGAACAGTCTTCTTTTATGAAGTAGCTGTTTTTTCTGCTATATACTTATATAAAGTAATGGAGAAGTAATTTTCATAATTGTCAGTGTGAGCACATTACCACTAATCATAATTTGTTTTCAGAATACATTAAAGACGTAGCATATGTTGGCTGCTTCTGCTTGTTAATGTGTAAACTGATTTATTCCACATCCCAGAAGGTACTCTTTTGAGATAGCACTTGTGAAACATGAAGTGTTAATGAATGATGAGCAGCTGCTCCACCAACATGTTGTGACATTTTACTGCTACAATTCTGAGAGGTTCAGCAGTTTTGCTATTTTCCTTCATACTCACCTTTGATTCTGCATAACTTGATTCTTCACTTTTATCAGATGTGTCAGGACAGACTGGTCCTCTGACTGTCAAATAGTCTCTGTTTTCAAACATCTGAAAAATTCTGGTTGTCAATTGCAATATAAAGTTGATGCAAGTGCAACATTTTTAACAATTCTCCAAAATATGAAATACTGCTGATGCTACTGGGTGTTGTAGTAGACAGCGTGTACCAATCTTTATTTTATTTTTTATTTCAGCCGAGCTCCTACTCATCATCATAATTATTATCATCTTCTTTTATCGGTATATTGTGACTCACTTAAGTTCCATTACCTCACAATCCTGGCCCCCACCACCCTAAATCCTCTCCTCTAGATTTCTCACTGATCCATATAGGATGTTATAGATCTCATAATTAAATTTTCCTTGAGGCATTTAAGTCTCATCTTTATCAATGATAATAATGGAAGCTTAATAAATGAATTAAAATTTGTACCACAGCCAGGACTTGAACCTGCCTAATAAGCAAGGAGACCCGCGTTCTAGTTCTGGCTGTGCCACAAATCTTAATTCATTTATTCAGCTTCCATCATTATCCAGATAGGATCAATAAGACTAACCTTCAGCCCCATAGAAAAAGTATACAAATGCTCATACATATATGAAGTAATGTAGAAGTAATTTCCATAATTATCAGTATGAGCACATTAGCACTAATCATGATTTATTTCTAGTAGTGACTGCTTCTGCCTGTCAATGTGTAAACTGACTTTTTCCACACCCCAGAAGGTACTCCTTTAAGATGGCATTTATAGAATGTGATGTGTAAATAAATGAATGAATGAATGAATGATGAATAGGTGCTCCACCAAAGTATTACAATACTTAAGTGATACAATTCTGAGAGCTCCAGCAGTTTTGCTGTTTTTCTTTGTACTCACCTTTGATTCTGTAGATGTTTTTTCTTCACTTTCATCTGATGTGCTAGGACAGACTGGTCCACTAGCTGTCAAGTAGTCTCTGTTTTCAAATACCTGCAAAATTCTAATTGTTAGGTGGAATGTACAGTTGGTGCAAATGCTGCATTGTTAAGTGTTCTCCAATAGACTGAAACATAGCCAAGCCTCTTGGATTTTGTGTTGAATATCATAAACTGAATGTTTGCAGTTTTTAAATATAAGTTGTACTTGTCTTCATTATCAGTTATTGATCTTATTTGATCCATTGCATATTTTGTTAGTATGATTGGTATAGGTTTCATAAATATCTGAATACGATGAGCAGTTTCTTGATCCTAATACTGTGGACGGACACTCACTTCGACCTGCTTTGTAACATGTCAAAAAAATGGTTCAAATGGCTCTGAGCACTATGGGACTTAACATCTGTGGTCATCAGTCCCCTAGAACTTAGAACTACTTAAACCTAACTAACCTAGAGACATCACACACATCCATGCCCGAGGCAGGATTCGAACCTGCGACCGTAGCGGTCACGCGGTTCCAGACTGAAGTACCTAGAACTGCACGGCCACACTGGCTGGCATTGTAACATCTCCTACACGCCTAAAAAGGCTCATCAGGCGAAAGTTTCCACAGATAATTTTCATATCAAAATAAGTAACAGATATCAAGTATTATCTGACAGTACTGTAGTGCAAAAAGAGAAAGTCATTGCGAATTCTCGTGAATACCTTATGGCAAAAGGTCTCAATGAGAAACATTTAACTCGTTCTAGCAGCAAAAAAAGTACTACTAGATTATATATTAGAAACAAATTCGATGATAAGGTGAACACTTTATTGCTGGGGAAAAATGACAGAGCTGAAACTCAGAAAGTAAGTCTGTAAAAGGTCATTTAGGGCAATTAATAATGAAAATCTCATGATCTTCACTAGTTATCTTCAACTCATTGACTGGAGTCCAATTTATAGAGCACTGAAAGTCAATGACAAATTCAACCTATTTATAAATGAATTTATGTGCCACTTTGAAGCTGTCTTCCCTCTAAGAACTGCAAAAGAACAAGTACCAGAGCCATACCAGCAAACAGTGGCTCACAAAAGGAATAAAAACATCATGTAGGACTAAAAGACTGTTTTATGTTTCTCTCAGAAATAGAAATGAACCTGAAATAAGGGCTCATTACAAAAGGTACTGCAAGATCTTAAATGAAGTTCTGATAAAGGCAAAAAGTATGTCCATCAAATCAGAAATACATCATTCTGGCAACAAAATAAAGACCATCTGGGGTATTATTAAAAGAGAAACTGGTAGTCACTCAAACAATGCAGAAAATATTGAAGTCAGACATAATGGGAATATCATTGATAAATGCTCCACTGAGCTGCAGAAGCCCTTAGACCATCACTACTGTCTACACAAAACTCCTTACTCTTCCTGACTCTTACAGTCTTACCTTCTACCTACCCTCAGAAATAAACAAAACAACTATCCCAGCCATCCCATTGTGGCAGACTTCAAAGCCCCTCCAGAATGCATCTCAGCTTTTGTTAGGCAATCACACATAGCCTCCAATCCCACATAAAAGACACCAACATGGTTAAATGTCTTAAATCCATTTCCACCTCTCACTGATCTGGAACCTGCCTTGTAACTATTGATGTAACCTCAATTTGCACCAATATCCCACATATATATGGTCTGTCAGCTCCAGAACACTATCTCTTCCAATGCCTCCCATAAGTCCCCATGAAATCTCATTTATTATCACATTAGTAAATTTCATCCTTATTCATAATTACATCACATTAAACGATCAGGCTTAACAAAAACATCATCAGTACATCTATAAGAACCAAGGTACCCCGGCACTATGCCAGACTTTTCATGAGCAACATAGGAGAAGCATTCCTCAACACACAGAAGCTGGTTCCATAGCTTAGCAGATTTACTGATGGCATCTTTGTAATTTTTTCTCACAGAAAAGAAGATTACTTCACTTTCTGGGAGAGCTTAAGTGCTTTCTGTAATTGAGGTCCACTTGGTACTTTCCCAAATCCAAAATTGTTGGCTGACATTGACCTCCATGCCACTGAAGTGCACATCCATACCTCACTCAACATGAAACCAACCAATAACCAACAATACCTCCACACTGACAGCTACCATTCTTTCCATGTCAAAAGCCCAGGCCCCTACAGCCTAGGCACCTATGACAAATGGATCTGCTACAATACTGAATCCCTCAACAAGTACATCATTAGCCTTTCCCAGGTTTTATCCTCTTGAAGCTGCCTCTGAGTACTTTTTTTTACTTCATATCGAAGAACTCTTCAATAGATGATATCTATGAATTCATCAATAGATGAATTCTTAGAATAAATCTGTTTGGTAGATGGATTTTGAGTACATACACAAGAAAACTGTAGTCAAGTGAGTCTCAGTTACTTTTTCATCTGTGAATACTGGAATGTACCTATGATGTTCTTTTAAAATTTTATAAAACATCCAGTAAAAAATATTTAAATAATAGGATCCCTCCTGAATCTCAATAGACCTAAGATAATTCTGGAGCTCTATAGTGGCAGTCATTTTCAAAATGAGGCTAGAGTTGCTATTTGTCTCACAAATGACATTAGGTCATGCTTTATGCAGATTATATATGGTCTCATTGTTCACCAGCAATTTATAAAAAATAAATTCCATAATAGGCCCAAAGGTTTGGTATGTTGGTGACCCTAAATTGCCTTGCACAAATCAAGAAGCTATGGTGAATTGCAGTTCTTGTAGTCTTGCTTGGGCAACCTCCTCTTGTAATGTTCATACTAGGACATATGCAAGGAACTGGTCATGTTATATTGTGTGTCTTCATCGCTCTAAAAATGGTTCAAATCGCTCTGAGCACTATGGGACTTAACTTCTGAGGTCATCAGTCCCCTAGACCTTGAACTACTTAAACCTAACTAACCTAAGGACATCACACACATCCATGCCCGAGGCAGGATTCGAACCTGCGACAGTAGCTGTCGCGCGGTTCCAGACTGAAGCGCCTAGAACCACTCGGCCACTCTGGCCAGCCTTCATCGCTCTATTGTTCTCCTAAATAACCTTTCTTCTCTAATTCTTTGCAGTACTTCCTGGTTGGAAATGTTTCAGAAGATTTTATTTAATTTTTGCCTATAGTCCATGATTCACAACCATACAGTTCTATGCTCCGAATGTGGGTCTGGACACATTTTTCCTCACTTCAGTATTGATGTTGTTTGAACAAAGCATTTTTATTTTATTCATGCAGATTGCTTTTGCATCTCTAATTCTTTATTCTATACCTTCTATGCTTCTTCCTTCAGTTATCTTACTTTCCAAATATTTGTGTGATCTTGTTTATTTTACTATACTTACCTATAATCTTTGGTTTGTGCACATCTGTTAGTATGGTAACCATAACTCCAAAGGTTCTTTGGAGATTTCTTTCATCAAAAGCTATCACATCTATGTCATCTGCAAAACTACACATCTGCATTCTTTCTCCACTTACTTGGATACTTGTACAGTCTTCTTTGCACTCATTTATTGGATGTTTTAAGTAGATGTGGGATAGGGATGGGGACATATTGCGTTCTTGTGTAACAACTTTAAGAATTCTAGCTTCTTTTACTGTATATCTTACCTTTACTATCATTGTTTGTTCTTTGTATAGTTCTTTACTTATTTGAACAAAGCATTTTCATTTTACTCATGAACACTGATTTTGCATCTCTAATTCTTTATTCTACATTTAGAATTTCCATTATTTTCTCCACTGGGCAGTGTCAAATCCTTTCCTGAATTCTACATAAGCTACGTAAATTACGTATTTTGTTATGGGGGTGACATGTTTCAATTGGTGACATTCATTTTGTTCCCAATCAAGGAAACACAAGGAAACTAAGTCAAAACCTCACACATTGCAGCAACTACAATATAACTAAGGTGGGGCATGTGCTCATCACATTACCCAGTAAAAACCTTTTCTCAACAGCCAGCTATTCAAGCAGCATATATTACATTTTGAGGCTACATGAGTATCACCTGAAGCATGGGCAGAGCTTATGGTTAAAGAGGATTGGTGGTGCTAATAATTTCCAACTCTGGAACCCTAGGTTTTCTAACCTCATGCCGAGACAAGTTAGTCAGTTCCAGCAGCACATGTTGCTTATATAATGGTATGGATATTATGACTATGCAACTAAGGCATCAAGAAACTGCACAAGCTTTAAAAAGTAGCCTATGTTTTCATATACTAGCCAAATTTTAGCTGTTAATTGGAATGAACATACTGGTGTGTTACAACAAAAACATACTGATTTCTGTTTACCCACAAAATTTTGGTTACTAAGAAAAATTCACAATAAATATAAATGCTGTAAATCCCCATACTCACTTCTGATTCAGCATCTGTTCGTTTTTTACTTTCATTTTCACTTGATTCCTCAGGACACTCTGACTGTCTGTCTGCAGAACACACTGGGTTTTCACACACCTGTAATCATATCATTAATAGCTTGAATGCACAGTTAACATAAATTTTTTTTACTTTTCCACTCACCTCTGATTTTTTATTTGATTGCTGTTTACTTTTAGCTTTTCCCGGTTCCTCTGGAACTACTGGTCCTTTAGCACTACAATAGACTCGATTCGCCCATGCCTGGAAATGTTTAATGTGAAACACACAAACACATTCACTCATACACATGTGAAACACACACACACACACACACACACACACACACAGACACACACACACAGATAGAGAGAGAGAGAGAGAGTTTATTCACCTTCGAACATTTTACATGTTACTGATGTAAATATTTAGGTATAAGGTAAGAGACATGAGGCACATAAAATTTCATGATATTTACATCAGCGACACATTGTCACATACAATGTGAAAATTATATATGCAGGAACCAACAATTTGTTCCAGCTTAGTACAAGAGTAATTAGTCAGAACTTTATGTCATTTAAATCTGGTTGCTCATACCCTTTTATGGTGTAGTATTGTTTCTTCTTAAACCACACTGGTGAAACAATTTTAAATGTGATGTAGGGAACAAAATGAGCAGCTCTTGGAAATCTACTGAAAAATGTGAGGTGTAGATACTTGTAGCTGTTGTGTACCTTAGCAATTGATTGTCCTGTTCTTGTGTTCATGTGTAGACATCCTGCAGTTAAAATTATTTAAATTCTCTTTAACACTGTGATGCCAACTACACATACAAAGGCTAAGTAGTGTCATAATATTGAGCTCTTTGAAGTGATATTTACAAGATTCTCTTCAAGTAATTGCTGCTATGCATCTGACAGCCTTCCATGCCATTTGAATACAATATTTTTCAGGGGCAGTTCACCCCATAAAAGAGTTCCATAAATAACATGGGAGAGGAAAAATGAAAAATATGCATGCACTAGAAGTGTTTTGCTTACATTGTTCCTCAGTTTGTAAAACAGATAAAACACTCGAGATGGTTTGGAGAACAATTTTTTTATTTGTGTGATTTGACCAGCTGAATTTCTGATCTAAGTAGAAACCTAACAGTATAATTATTTTGTGATCTTCGTTGGAGACTCTTAACTGAAAACAATGTCTTCAGTTTTATTATTGTTAATTTTTTAATAATTTGCCTGGGACCCATTAGTACATTGGTCTATTGTTATATTTACATTATGTCACAGCTGCTCTAGGTCATGAACTTGTGTTTTTAAGAGTTGTGTCATCTGCATACAGTACTGCCTCACAAGACAAGAAGGGGGGTAAAGGTTTACATATACAATAAACTGGAATGGATCCAGTTCCGATCACTGTGGAATGCCTTTTGTAACAAGTAAAGAGTCTGATCTTCAGGTGTTTACAGTTAACATCTGCTCTCTGACCCAATAAGGTGAAGAACATCCTCTCCAACTCTGCAGTACTGTAGCTTTTTATAGGTAACCTATGGGAGAAAATATCAAAAGCTTTGCTAAAATTCAGGCCTGTTGCACAAATTGTTTTCCTACTCTAAAAAGAATCATGTACATATGTACTTTTGTAATGATGGTCTCAACTGCCATGTAGGTGGAGATATAATGTCTGCAGCCATATTGTGCTGGCTCATCTGTGTGTTCATGCAATATTCTATAATTTTTTATATAACTGATATGAGCAAGTTGAGACGATGGTTATAAGGAGATGATTAATCACCTATTCTATGTACAGATTTTACAATAGTAATTTTAGGCAATTTTGGAAGATTCCTTCATGTAGCATTTGCTTGATAATTTCGGTTAGTGGCAATAGAATTTCTATCTCTATATTTTTGTTACATAATTAAAACATAATTTTAAAAGTCATAGAGATCTTCTGCTTCTGAATTGCTAAGTTTGGCAGTTGCTACCATAACATGACTGTAGGATACACGAGACAAGCAGAAGTCATCATATGACTTGCTATCTAGAGCTGGGAGAAAAACTACAGCACTATTTTCATCTTCAGTGAGATTTTTATTTCAGCCAAAACTGGTAAAGTGTGTGTTTAAGATGTTTGGTTGAATTGGACTGTTGTTATGATTATATTCAGAGCTTATATCTGTTTTAATAACTTTCCATGCTGCTGTACACCTATTTGTTGAACTGAGTATATAGTTGTCATTGGCTTTCCTCTTGGCTGCTCTAATTTCTGATCTATAAACCCTTCTCGCTGCTGTATAAATTTCTTTCTCTGCTAGAATCTGTTGCAATCATTTCCCCTCTATGTTTGCTCAGATGTGGTCTGTACTAGTTACACATTTCTTGAAGTTTATTAGACTGGTTCTACTTTGTGTGATTCTTGTGATATCTGGGATACCACGAGTCAAAGTTTTCTGTAAATAATTCTAAAAATTTCTGTGTTGATTCATTGGCAGACATTTCATTAGTGACCACTGATCCCCAGGTCATATGGTTAAGATTGGTTTTTAAGATTCAATTTATGTACATTGATTGGTCTGATTAAAATTCCTAGTTCTGTATATCTTTATTCATCCTGTAAATCGTGATTAAGTACATTGTTTGTACAAACAATATAGGATAAGTCAGATTTCATATAGTACAAAGAAGTTTATACATACTGTGATTTGCAAAACAACAGTCAATACATGTTGAACGCTGGTAACATAATTATAAAAACCATAAGATGATTGACAGAATAGTATGGTTAAGAATAATTATGTGATCAATTGCACCATATTTCCTTGGTGGTCCAGAAACCCAGAAACAGAAAAGAAGCAGTGGTCAAGTAAGTATTCTTTTAGTTTCACTTTAAACTTAGGTAAATTTTGTATCTGTTTCAGAAATAATGGGATGATTCTATAACATAAAGCCAGTATGAAACACTCCTCCCCAAAAATGTTTGTACTTACTGAAGTGACATGCAGGTAATGCTTCTATCTAGTATCATGAGAGTGGAAATCACAATTGTGCTTGAAGATATTTTCTTCTTTTAATAAGCTTATTTTTACAAAGATTAGTACTTCATATATATATATATATATATATAAACAAAGAAGAGACAGTATACTGAGACTTTTAAATATTGGTCTACATGAGACTTTGCATTTAGATGTATTATTATTCTAACAAACTTCTTTGGAGCCTAAATGTTTTTGTGACACATATGGAGTTCCCACAAAAGATAATTCCTTACATTAGTAGTGAATGGATAATGCCATGGTACATTGTGACCACTGATGCATGACTGGTACTTTGTGAGAGGTTTCTTACAGCATATGTAAGTGTATTTAGCTTTCTATTTACATTATTCGTGTGCACCTCCCACATCAGGTTACCCTTTTGTCACATTCACATATAGCCTAAGACAGTTTTCATACCAATGTTAAAAATTGGCGTTGGCAGATGGAATTTCTGTGAAGTGTGAAAATTGACCAACACAGTTTTTTCAGAATTTATTACTGGCTTATTTATTCTGAACCATTGTATTAAATCTTGTATTACACCTGCAGCTGTTTTTTGTAGGCTGTCTTCATCACATGACTTTATCAGGATATTTGTTTCATCCGCAAAAAGTACTGTTGTCCCTTAGTTAATTATTGTTGATAGATCATTAACATAAACAAGGAAAAGAATGGGCCCAAGTACTGTCCCTTGAGGGACTCCAAACTGATTTTCTGTGCACTTCTATAAAAATTAGAAATTCTGTGCATTTTTATATTTTTTGTATTTTACTTGAGTAATCTCCTGATGACTATGCAGGTAAGAGTGGATCCACCAGTTTGGTATGCCTTATATTCCATAATTTCTTAACTTCTGCAACAGGATGTCATGAACAGTTACATCAAAAGCTTTTCTAAGATCAAGGAATATGACAGAAACATGTTGTTTATTATCTACTGCCAGTTAGAAGTTCATATAGGAAGGTAAAACTAGCTCAGTGTGTTGATCTGCCAGTTCTGAATCCATGTCCTGAATTTCTTTATTTAGGAAGGCTGTTAGTTTTCTAAGAAACAGTTGAGGGACTGTCTGTTTTGTTGATTACATTATCTAAATGTGCGCTGAGCCTCGTGGGCTTGTTATTTAGACAGCAGGATTTTAGTAATCTTAATGTGTCTAATAGGTGCTTCAAACAAGTCTCATATCTAATGTCTGCATTAATATCACCAAATATAGAATTCTGTAATTTTTATATTTTAACCCTAGAACATAACTGGTGACCCAAATTGAGAAGCAAGTGTCCAATGGATGGATGGATGGAGAGGGTTGTATGGGCACACGATGTCAAGGTCTTCAGCGCCCGCTTAGTAACAGATTGAGACGGGTGTCAAGAAAATACTCAGAGCAGTAAGATAAAACAGAAGGTAAAACACAGGTAACAAACGTGGGACGAATCATGCTGTCAGCAGTAAAACATGGACAACACAAGAAGCAAGTGTCTGTTGGGAAAACATGAAGAGGGCAAAACAGTAAGCTATTTGCCCCGAAAATACTGGCCTGAAAAACACTGGCCTGAAGAACACAAGTAACGAGAATCGCTCAAAGAAGAAGAGTATTCGCCAAGGACCAACTGCTTCCACTGGATACACATGTGGCATACTAAAATGTTTTGAGATATTTTTCTCAGATTACATTCTTGTTCTGTGTTTGTGTAACTATTGTTTGTCTTCAAACAATGGAAAATTCAGATTCACACAATTATAGTTTTCGGCCATTAAGGCCTTTGTCAGCAACACAAACACACACACACACACACACACACACACACACGTCTGCAGTCACAGACAACTGAAACCCCACTGGAGTGCAAGTTGCACGTGTGTGTGTGGTGTGTGGTATGTGTGTGTGTATTGTTGACAAAGGCCTTAATGGCCGAAAGCTATAATTGTGTGAGTCTTCTTGTTGTGCCTATGGCGACTCAACATCTCCGCTATATGGTGTGTATCAACTTTCCTCTCTAATATTGTTTGTATTCTATACTCCTGGCATGCAGTCACTCAAATTATCGCGTAAGAGATGATGCAGTTTTCTCTTGGGTCCTTATTCCATAGTGTTCTCGGCAGTTAAAATATGTATCAACCCTTTTTGTTTGTGAACCTATATGATGAGTTTTTTATTTATTGCCATGGAAAGACTGTGTAAATTGTGAGATGCACTTTTCTTTAATCTTCCTACAATAAAAGATTCTACGTTGCTTCGCTTTTAGTCATTTTCATGGCCAAACCTATGGGTGGTAGTTGAATCAAAGAAGGTACAGGTATGTAGAGGTTCGAAATTAGCATAGTATCCTAGGATTACGAGAATTAACTTATCGTCAGTTTTTCGTGATTTTTCTGCAAACAATTCTTTGTTATTTCTAGGAGAGTGGCATGGGTGTGTATCGGTGAAACAATTACTCATGGAAACGAAAAAATCTAGATGAGGCCATTATCTAGAAGTGGATGTCAAATAATTAATGATGATAAATTTGCAAAGACCAGAGAGAGAGAGAGAGAGATATTCAAATTAATTGAGAACAGAAAACTGTGTGGAACAATATACCACTTGTAGCTGATCGACATCACAGAGAATCACAATGGCCCATACTGCTCCATTCACAAAGGGGTATCAACACTGTAGATTCGAGATTAGATTAGATTAGATTAGATTAGATTAATACTAGTTCCATGGATCATGAATACGATATTTCGTAATGATGTGGAATGAGTCGAATTTTCCAATACATTACATAATTAGGTTAATTTAACAACATACTTAAGTTAATATAACAACTATATTTTTTTGGAGTTTTTTGTTTTTCTTTATTTTTTATTTTATTTTATTTTTATTTTTTTCTTTCTTTTCTTAATTTATATCTAAAAATTCCTCTATGGAGTAGAAGGAGTTGTCATTCAGAAATTCTTTTAATTTCTTCTTAAATACTTGTTGGTTATCTGTCAGACTTTTGATACTATTTGGTAAGTGACCAAAGACTTTAGTGCCAGTATAATTCACCCCTTTCTGTGCCAAAGTTAGATTTAATCTTGAATAGTGAAGATCGTCCTTTCTCCTAGTATTGTAGTTATGCACACTGCTATTACTTTTGAATTGGGTTTGGTTGTTAATAACAAATTTCATAAGATAGTATATATACTGAGAAGCTACTGTGAATATCCCTAGATCCTTAAATAAATGTCTGCAGGATGATCTTGGGTGGACTCCAGCTATCATTCTGATTACACGCTTTTGTGCAATAAATACTTTATTCCTCAGTGATGAATTACCCCAAAATATGATGCCATATGAAAGCAATGAGTGAAAATAGACGTAGTAAGCTAATTTACTAAGATGTTTATCACCAAAATTTGCAATGACCCTTATTGCATAAGTAGCTGAACTCAAACGTTTCAGCAGATCATCAATGTGTTTCTTCCAATTTAATCTCTCATCAATGGACATACCTAAAAATTTGGAATATTCTACCTTAGCTATATGCTTCTGATTAAGGTCTATATTTATTAATGGCGTCATACCATTCACTGTACGGAACTGTATGTACTGTGTCTTATCAAAATTCAGTGAGAGTCCATTTACAAGGAACCACTTAGTAATTTTCTGAAAGACAGTATTGACAATTTCATCAGTTAATTCTTGTTTCTCAGGTGTGATTACTATACTTGTGTCATCAGCGAAGAGAACTAACTTTGCCTCTTCATGAATATAGAATGGCAAGTCATTAATATATAATAAGAACAACAAAGGACCCAAGACTGACCCTTGTGGAACCCCATTCTTGATAGTTCCCCAGTTTGAGGAATGTGCTGATCTTTGCATGTTACAAGAACTACTTATTTCAACTTTCTGCACTCTTCCAGTTAGGTACGAATTAAACCATTTGTCCACTGTCCCACTCATGCCACAATACTTGAGCTTTTCTAGCAGAATTTCATGATTTACACACTTCAGCACGTCAGCCTAATACATGACCATGAAACAAGAGCTTGTCACCACATCCATCTAGATAGAAAGAACAAGGCAAAGACGCAAAAAAGTATATTTTACAATGGGATAAAACTGTACAACAAATTACCACAAGAAATTAAAGAAATAAATGAGCCCCTCACTTTCAGACAAAAGCTTAAAACCTTTTTAGTAAGTAAAAGTTGTTATACTGTAAAAGAATATTTAACATAGATGTAGATTATTAGCAACATATGACATTATCACCAAAATATTATGTAATTATAAATATGTGTATGACTAGTTTTAAAAACTACACAAAATATGAGAAAACTGTTTAATTGTAAATGTAAATGTGTGCTCATGTGTTGTAATCTGACGACATCCATACAATATTTATTGTTCCACGGATGAATAAATAAATAAATAAATCTCGATATGACTGCATCTACAGTTCAACAGACCATGCAATTCTGAGTTCCAAAATGTTTTTGAAGGAGTCTCACTTCAAACTGTCCAACAGTATATTTGATGCTACAGTGATGACCTCAATGTAGCAAATTCCACTGTTGACAGTCTTGTTGCATATGAACACCAAATGTGATGATTTGAGACGTCACTGGAGACGAGTCCAGGGTGTTAGTACTGCCTTTCCTTCAGTTGATTCCATGTGACACATTCCAGTGGGTCAATGGCTAGCTAAGTACGACAAAAAACGGTCAAGTCGTCTTTGAATGCCACTGTTTCCTTGACTTGCTAAATCCCCCGTAATGTTTTGCTATGAATACGCCTGGGATTATTGATGATTTGTGGCCTTGCATACAAAACTGCAGAAGGGAGATTCCCCCTGAATAATCCAGACGCTCTTTGATTCCATGTAGCAATATCTAAATGGTCTGACTGCATCACACAAGGCTTCGTACCATACTGTAACGAATTCTCAAAGTCAGAGATCATGTACAAATCTATATAGTAAGGTAGCTGTAATTTTACTAGCTGTATTGTATCGTCACGTAGGCTTACCGTATTAAAGTCCATTTCAGTCACGTGCAGGCCCACTAAAATCATTCTTGATGCTGCAGCAACCACAAACTTTATTGTATTTTGATCGAAGCAAGCATAATTACACTTTTCCAAATGTGCACAATGATGCGTCTCTGTAATTACGGCCGCAATACGTTTATCTTTCTCGGTTACCGGTACCGGTACGGTACTAATTAATGATACCAACGTTCTTTTATTACGTTGCCCTATTTTCGTTTTTGTGATGGAGGGCATATGTAAATCAGTATGGTACCGGTAGTCGTATTAACTAAAAGAAACACTTTTTTAATCTTGTTTCACAAAGTTTGTGAAACAAGGCTAAGAAAGTGTTTCGCTCAATTAATAAAATACAGGAACCTATCCTGCAATGTTTCACCAAGAACCCACAGCTGATCATTTAAAATATAATAATTAAGATGCTAACTATGTAGGGTACATTTTTAATCTATCAGACGGTAATGTACCTGTCTACATGCTGTTGAGGGCGAGACCAAGCGTTTTAAGCAACTAGCCATTTTAGCATACAGTATTTGACTTATTTCACTTCCTAGCTTTTGCTCGAAAATTTTTACCCACGTCACTGCAAGATTTCATAGAGTAGCCTAAACGCTGCAACTGCTTACTCTGTGATGTGCAAGCATTAACGAACAAAAAGTTACGCGAGAGTAAGTAGTGCATTGTTTCGTCCAGTGTCATTTCCATAAAATAAGATGTTTTATCTGTGCAGCAGCTGTTTTCCTTCCCCTCGTTTTGTGGCGCGAGATGGAGATAATGTTTGCATCGTTTAGTATTTTTTCTGCAGTATTTCAAGGAAAAAGTTCCTATCCAAGTGAAGTATGTCATCTGAATGTGGACTACATGTATTATATGTTGCCCTATCGTATAAAACAGCTTTTTTCAAAGACGTAGCAAGTGTCGAGGATATTCCTTTCCCTTTGCAAAACCGAATTTACGTTAAACAGTTACTAAGTGCATAACTCATATAAAATATCTTATGGAGGTAGATGTTCTGCTTGCGAGTTGCGAGCGGAGTACTTGATGAAAAAATTCATTTCGGGAACGCACTTTTCGGCAACAAGAGCTTCAGAGTCGTAACTTACGCAGAATTATTTTTCCAACTATAAATTTTTCTGTGTAACTAAACCATGCACGAAAGTACTTTACAGCTGAATCGAAAATGCATCTGGTATAGCTAACATTATGACCACAGGTGTTCACACGGTACCTGCACAAACTTTGCACTACTCAAAAAGTACGGACATGGCAACTTGCACATCAAAATATCTGTAATTCTCATCATATGTCCAAGACGTATATCGAGGGTGGCTCTACAAACGGACGAAACAGGCAGCAGTTCAGGTCGTAGGGTGTTAATGCAGAAAGGGTACAAACTGAAAGCGGGGATACTTTCATCCACATCGCTAGCGGTGTTGCGTCCTCATCACGTTAATATAAAATCATTATCAGCACACAGCAGTCTTGCGATCACGGAAGTATTAGCCACTTCAGGCCCCTCGTCATGACACTAATCGGTCAATAATGTCGCAGTAACAATGGATAAATTTAGTTACTTGCTAAACGGAATGCACCTAAACAAAAGGTGATAACGTAAATACCCACGTCCACATTCTGCAGACTGTTGTGAAGTGCATGACAGAGGGTACTTCCTGTACTCATTCACGTGTAAAGCAAGGAAAGAATGACTGTTCAAACGACTTAACTGAATCTTGTCTTCAATACCGTTATGAGAGCGCAACGCGGGGTGTTATAGTAGTTTATATTCCTAGATTCGTCATTTGAAGCTGGTTCTTTAAACTTTGTAAGCAGACTTTCTTAGGACAGTTTGCGGCTATCATCAAGTGCCTGACTGTTCAGTTTCTTCAGCATCTCCATGATACTTTCCCACGTGTCCATTCATGCTCCTCTTCTCTGTGTACATTCGATATCCCCGTTAGTCATATTATGGTACGGGCCCCACACACTTGAGCAATATTCTACGATGGATCCCACGAGTGTTTTGTAACTAGTGTCCTTTGGAGACTTGATTGCATTTTCCTAGAGCGCTACTAATAAACCGAAGTCTGCCATCTGCGAGTGAGCCTATGTGATCGTTCCATTTTAGGTCCCTACAGATTGTTACAGCCAGATATTTGTATGAGATGACCAATTCCAGTTCTACATCTACTACATCTACATTTATACTCCGCAAGCCACCCGACGGTGTGTGGCGGAGGGCACTTTACGTGCCACTGTCATTACCTCCCTTTCCTGTTCCAGTCGCGTATGGTTCGCGGGAAGAACGACTGTCTGAAAGCCTCCGTGCGCGCTCTAATCTCTCTAATTTTACATTCGTGATCTCCTCGGGAGGTATAAGTAGGGGGAAGCAATATATTCGATACCTCATCCAGAAATGCACCCTCTCGAAACCTGGCGAGCAAGCTACACCGCGAAGCAGAGCGCCTCTGTTGCAGAGTCTGCCACTTGAGTTTATTAAACATCTCCGTAACGCTATCACGGTTACCAAATAACCCTCTGACGAAACGCGCCGCTCTTCTTTGGATCTTCTCTATCTCCTCCGTCAGACCGATCTGGTACGGATCCCACACTGATGAGCAATACTCAAGTATAGGTCGAACGAGTGTTTTGTAAGCCACCTCCTTTGTTGATGGACTACATTTTCTAAGCACTCTCCCAATGAATCTCAACCTGGTACCCGCCTTACCAACAATTAATTTTATATGATCATTCCACTTCAAATCGTGCTAATCGTTCCGCACGCATACTCCCAGATATTTTACAGAAGTAACTGCTACCAGTGTTTGTTCCGCTATCATATAATCATACAATAAAGGATCCTTCTTTCTATGTATTCGCAATACATTACATTTGTCTATGTTAAGGGTCAGTTGCCACTCCCTGCACCAAGTGCCTATCCGCTGCAGATCTTCCTGCATTTCGTTACAATTTTCTAATGCTGCAACTTCTCTGTATACTACAGCATCATCCGCGAAAAGCCGCATGGAACTTCCGACACTATCTACTAGGTCATTTATATATATTGTGAAAAGCAATGGTCCCATAACACTCCCCTGTGGCACGCCAGAGGTTACTTTAACGTCTGTAGACGTCTCTCCATTGATAACAACATGCTGTGTTCTGTTTGCTAAAAACTCTTCAATCCAGCCACACAGCTGGTCTGATATTCCGTACGCTCTTACTATGTTTATCAGGCGACAGTGCGGAACTGTATCGAACGCCTTCCGGAAGTCAAGAAAAATAGCATCTACCTGGGAGCCTGTATCTAATATTTTCTGGGTCTCATGAACAAATAAAGCGAGTTGGGTCTCACACGATCGCTGTTTCCGGAATCCATGTTGATTCCTACATAGTAGATTCTGGGTTTCCAAAAACGACATGATACTCGAGCAAAAAACATGTTCTAAAATTCTCCAACAGATCGACGTCAGAGATATAGGTCTATAGTTTTGCGCATCTGCTCGACGACCCTTCTTGAAGACTGGGACTATCTGTGCTCTTTTCCAATCATTTGGAACCCTCCGTTCCTCTAGAGACTTGCGGTACACGGCTGTTAGAAGGGGGGCAAGTTCTTTCGCGTACTCTGTGTGTTGTGAGTCGTTGATATTGTAGTCACAGGACAATACATTTTTTTCATTTTGTTAAGAGCACAGCGGATATTCTTGTCGTGGACAAGGCCCTATGTGGTACCAAATCCACTACCTGGCGTATAGGGTCAGGAAGCGTCCGGCATTAAGACGTCGCTAGTCTCCACAAACACGCCACTGATCATCCGGCTTTTCTAACATGGGCACCGGACGAGCCCACTGGGATTTAGACGGGCGAATTTTATTATGATTCATTAGGAACTGGAATTATTGTTAACACAACCCTGAAGATTTATCTCACAAACAATCGATATCGGCGTCCTGGTCTAATCATTGCGACAAGCAGAACACTCAGCCGCTACTGTGTCTGCCGACTGGAATTTCCCTCACTGTTCCACTGGCAAGGTTGGACACACTTCTGGGGTCTGCTAATTTGGACTGTAACGAAAATGAAAATAGCAGGACTTGAGTGAAATTTTACATCTCGGCTCGCTGCCGCCTCTGCTACGAGAACGTCGTCGCGATTGATACTATCGCTCCAGCGATCTGGATTTTCGGATTTCAGTTTCCAGCTCTTCGATCTTTACCAGAAGATCAGTCACTGATACAGAAGAATCACACGTCACAGGAGACACTTCCGTTGAGGATGATTGAAGTTCACGAGTGCTTCGCTTTTCCATCATCCGATCAGCCATCTGCGCTAGTTCGTCCACATTTTCTTAAAGAATGTTTGTTGCTTTCGCCACTGTTCATGAGATCCAATATATTTTGGACAAATCGGGGTCCTAATTGTGCTAACAAATAATTGAAGTAGGTTGCTTCAGTCTGTATTCCCGCTATTGTAAATTGTGCTTCAGCCTGACAAAACCATATATCAGCCTTTTCAATCCAGAATGGAGGATGTTTCACACTAACTTCGTCCACCACAATTTTCGTATGACTGAGACATTACTGTTCCCTCTATTTGTCATCATATTTGTTTCTTGTTTTGATCACGTCAGGGTCACCAGTTGATGGTCTTCTTGTACAATTAATCACAAAAACACAGTACTTTAGATTCAAAATTATTATTGGGAAACTACCTTTTTGTTACAGGACCAATATCACGCTCTAACAACAAAACAACTGAACTCTAGATTTCTTACTCTATACATTTCGAAATGACATTTGTTTTGAGAAGAAAAATAAAGTTAACACAAAGAACAATTATTTACAGAACTGTAGGTTACGAACATAAACATAACCTTACATCAACCTCGACCAGATGTGTCAGCGGTTTACCAAATCCAATGCTATATAAAATTTGTGCTTTCCAACCTTCCCTTTGCATATTATTATGTGTTGTTGTATTGGCTCTGAGCACTATGGGACTCAACTGCTGAGGTCATTAGTCCCCTAGAACTTAGAACTAGTTAAACCTAACTAACCTAAGGACATCACAAACATCCATGCCCGAGGCAGGATTCGAACCTGCGACCGTAGCGGTCTTGCGGTTCCAGACTGCAGCGCCTTTAACTGCACGGCCACTTCGGCCGGCATGTTGTTGTATTGTCTATGTCAAATTCATACCACGCAGTTACTCATTCCTGCATAATGAAGCCATCCTCATATGCACGGTGTGTTCACAATTCATGTCACACCCTCCTAGACGTTGAAAAGGGGGCTTAGTAGACCAAGTTTTACGTATGAATCCATGTCCGGAAACGTCATCCAACGACGCTACAGAACGGCAAAGTTATAGGCGCCATCGCCTGTAAATGTATGTATATTCATGGTGATACTGTGATGACGTCAAAAACTTTCAAGGATTGTGGAGAAGAATAAATGAACCAATTTGAGATAAGGGCCAATGTACCGGAAACTAACGACTCGAAAGTTATGAGTGGAAACCTTTCTGATACCTCTGACAGTGGAATACATGTACTGGTGCTGGTGTCGCCAACAATGTAGCGAATGCAACTTTCAGAAGTGGTAGTATGTGTAAGTAGGCTGTTTAGGTTTTCTTATTGGTAACGCCACGTAACGCTCTGTATGAAAATCACTGGCTGTGCTGTGTGCAATCTGTGGCTGGTTTGCATTGTTGTTGGCTATTGTAGTTTTGGGCAGATGGATGTTAACAGCGCGTAGCGTTGCGCAGTTGGAGGTGAGCCGCCAGCAGTGGTGGATATGGGGAAGTGAGATGGCGGATTTTTGAGAGCGGATGATCTGAACGTGTGTCCATCAGAAACAGTACATCATGAACTGCTATATATATTATGACTTTTGAACACTATTAAGGCAAATACATTGTTTGTTCTCTATCAAAATCTTTCATTTGCTAACTATGCCTACCAGTAGTTAGTGCCTTCAGTAGTTTGAATCTTTTATTTAGCTGGCAGAAGTGGCGCTCGCTGTATTGCAGTAGTTCGAGTAACGAAGATTTTTGTGAGGTAAGTGATTTGTGAAACGTATAGGTTAATTTAGTCAAGGCCATTCTCTTGTAGGGATTATTGAAAGTCAGATTGCGTTGCGCTAAAAAATATTGTGTGTCAGTTTAAGCATAGTCATTGATAATTTTTCTTATGGACCAAGACAAGAAAAAAGTCTAGTACGCATGACTTCTAAGATGCTGCCCTGAGAAGCTATTAGCACTCGTTCATCTTCGCTAGTGTGAAACACATCTCCTCCGCTGAACAAGCGCTCACAACTCTTTAAGGCATGCATTTTACAGTCCATGTTTACTAGGCATTTTCTGTTGTTTTGGTCCATACTACCACCTCTGAAAGTTTCCTACTCAACAATCTTGGCAACAACAGTACTGGCACATGTATTCGACAGTCAGGGGTGTCAGAACGTTTTTCACTCGTAGCTTTCGACTCGTACGTTTCCGGTACAGGGACCCTTACCTCAGATTGGTACGTTTATCCTTCTCCATCATCCTTGGAAGTTTGTAGCGCCATCACAGTATCACCCTGTATAAATATACATTTCCAAGCGCTGACGCCTATAGCTCTGACGTTCTGTTGCGGCGTTGGATAACGTTTCCGGACATGTGTTCCTATACAGAACATGATCTACCAAGTCCCCTCTAAAACCTCTAGAAGTGTGTAATATGAATTGTGAAACGCCCCTTGTACAGGGTGGTCCATTGATAGTGACCGGGCCAAATATCTCACGAAATAAGCATCAAACGAAAAAACTACAAAGAACGAAACTCCTCTAGCTTGAAAAGGGAAACCAGATGGCGCTATGGTTGGCCAGCAAGATGGCGCTGACACAGGTCGAACGGATATCAAATGGTTTTTTAAATAGGAACCCCCATTTTTATTACATATCTGTGTAGTACGTTAAGAAATATGAATGTTTCAGTTGGACCACTTTTTTCACCTTGTGATAGATGGTGCTGTAATAGTCAGAAACGTATAAGTACGTGGTATCACGTAACATTCCGCCAGTGTGGACGGTATTTGCTTCGTGATACATTACCCGTGTTAAAATGGACCGTTTACCAATTAGGGAAAAGGTCGATATCGTGTTGATGTATAGCTATTGTGCTCAAAATGCCCAACGGGCGTGTGCTATGTATGTTTCTCGGTATCCTGGACGACATCATCCAAGTTTCCGGACCGTTCCCCGGATAGCCGGCCGTGTGGCCGAGCGGTTCTAGGCGCTTCAATCTGGAGCCGCTCGACGGCTTCGGTCGCAGGTTCGAATCCTGCCTCGGGCATGGATGTGTGTGATGTCCTTAGGTTAATTAGGTTTAAGTAGTTCTGTTCTAGGGGACTGATGACCTCAGATGTTAAGTCCCATAGTGCTCAGAGCCATTTTTTGAACGTTCCCCGGATAGTTACGTTATTTAAGGAAACAGGAAGTGTTCAGCCACATGTGAAACGTCAACCACGGCCTGCAAAAAATGATGATGCCCAAGTAAGCGTTTTAGCTGCTGTAGCGGCTAATCCGCACATCAGTAGCAGACAAATTGCGCGAGAATCGGTAGTCCCAAAAACGTCGGTGTTGAGAATGCTACATCAACATCGATTGCACCCGTACCATATTTCTATGCACCAGGAATTGCTTGGCGACGACTTTGAACGTCGTGTACAGCTCTGCCACTGGGCACAAGAGAAATTACGGGACGATGACAGATTTTTTGCACGCGTTCTATTTAGCGGCGAAGCGTCATTCACCAACAGCGGTAACGTAAACCGGCATAATATGCACTATTGGGCAACCGAAAATCCACGATGGCTGCGACAAGTGGAACATCAGCGACCTTGGCGGGTTAATGTATGGTGCGGCTTTATGGGAGGAAGGATAATTGGCCCCCATTTTATCGATGGCAATCTAAATGCCGCAATGTACGCTGATTTCCTACGTAATGTTCTACCGATGTTACTACGAGATGTTTCACTGCATACAGAATGGCGATGTACTTCCAACATCGTAGATGTCCGGAACATAGCTCGCGTGCGGTTGAAGCGGTATTGAATAGCATATTTCATGACAGATGGATTGGTCGTCGAAGTACCATACCATGGCCCGCACGTTCACCAGATCTGACGTCCCCGGATTTCTTTCTGTGGGGAAAGTTGAAGGATATTTGCTATCGCAATCCACCGACATCGCCTAACAACATGCGTCAGCGCATTGTCAATACATGGCGAACATTACGGAAGGCGAGCTACTCGCTGTTGAGAGGAATGTCGTTACACTTACTGCCAAATGCATTGAGGTTGACGGACTTCATTTTGAGCATTTATTGCATTAATGTGGTATTTACAGGTAATCACGCTGTAACAGCATGCGTTCTCAGAAATGATATGTTCACAAAGGTACATGTATCACATTGGAATAACCGAAATAAAATGTTCAAACGTACCTACGTTCTATATTTTAATTTAAAAAACCTCCCTGTTACCAACTGTTCGTCTAAAATTGTGATCCGTATGTTTGTGATTACTACAGCGCCATCTATCACAAAGCGAAAAAAGTGGTCCAACTAAATCAAGCATATTTCTTTACGTACTACACGAATGTGTAATAAAAATGGGGGTTCCTATTTTAAAAAAACGCAGTTGATATCCATTTGACCTACCGCAGCGCCATCTAGCGGGCCAACCATAGCACCATCTGGTTTCCCCCTTCGAGCTAGACAAGTTTCGTTCTTTGCAGTTTTTTCGTTTGAGGCTTATTTCTTGAGATATTTGGTCCGGTCAAGATCAATGGACCACCCTGTATACTATGCTACATTTCAAAACCAACTGTAAATGGTATCATATCTCCTCATCCCCTGTTTTTTATTGTTATATTTTGTTGTCTTGTTTACCTCTCTAAATTATGTACAAAAGAAAATTCTCACTTATATTCTCCTGTGTTTCTTGTGTACTATTTACACTATGTATGCCATATTCATATCAAACAGCTTCATGCTTTTTTGTGCAAGCGATAGCAAGTCATACCATGAGCGCAAAATTGTACATTACTCTGCCTCTCTTATTCACTGTTGATTTCACTATCCATAAAATTAGTTTTGGACCTCATGTAGCCGGCCGGGGTGGCCGAGCGGTTCTAGGCGCTTCAGTCTGGAACCGCCCGACCGCTACGGTCGCTGGTCCGAATCCTGCCTCGGGCATGGGTGTGTGTGATGTCCTTGGGCTAGGTAGGCTTAAGTAGTTCTAAGTTCTAGGGGACTCATGACCTCAGCTGTTCAGTCCCATAGTGCTCAGAGCCATTTGAATTTTTGACCTCATGTACACAAGTGTCAATAACAAACAAACAAATATTGTTAATTACCTGTCATGTCCTGACTGTTTTACAACAGAACGGAAATGGTTACGAAAACGGAGCTGATAATACGAACAATATGCTGTACTGAATAATACGAAATAACCCACAAACGAAACCATATTAAGAGAAAAATGGCAAGAGAAGCTGCATAATAAAAGTAATAATAATAATAATAATAAACAAAATAGCAATAATAATAATGTGTAAGTAAAGTTCAGGAATAAATACAAACGCCACCACACACGCACTGTGTTGTTCATTCAGGAACAATGGTTTCACAATAGTGATTGCGAACAATGAATGTGTGAAGCAAATTACTTTCGTATACCAAGCGCATTTGATGAACCCCATATTTTCGCATCCAATACCACGGATTGATAGAGCAAAGCATCAAGCAGCATTTTGCGGACTGGACAGCAGTTTCAGACCCACCTGTTCGTCTGTGCAAAAACGCGAGACTAAGCCACAGCATGAACACCTGACGTACGGCTGTGCTGTCAGCTAGCGGTCAATTATTATTATTATTATTATTATTATTATTATTACTATTAACTCTTCCGCACGTTTGATGCAATCGTTTCATTGTTCTTCCGTCATGGTTATTTATATTTATTCTGTGGAACAACAAATGTTCTCTACAGGTTTGCTACTGTCAAATAAAGGAAGCGAAAGCGGACTGTCAATAGAACAATGATATAAGCTTCAACCAGGCCTTTTACGTATCAGGAACATGTTGTGCCATATAACAGTTTCACACATATTACAGTACAAAAACTGGCATGACCAGGCCTCGAATCCTGGACCATTGGTACGACATGCTAACGCTCTACCGACTTCCCCACTTTTTTTCCTTTTTGGATTCCCGTCACCCCTTACAGCCCATGCCTTCCGCTCACCATAATTTGTCATCTTCGTCGAGGTTCAACGCTGTAACCAAACGAAACGCTCCTCTTCAGATAAGGATATTCAAACCATTCTTCATATCGGAAAGCAGAACCTTTTTTTTAGGAAGCAGCACGTTTTCTCAGAGCTCTTGACGATTCCTCAAACGTACACGAATAAAAACTTTTGAAACAAATGTAAATTGAAATAAATTAGCAATTATAAAATAAAACATCATTTTATCCTATACTCTCCTTTTGAAATACGATTTATAACATGTTTCCAAAGTTTTTCTTGTGGTTCTTTTTTGCCAGCTGCTTATAGTAATGTAGCATCTGTAATCCTAAGTGCCGTCGGAGTTCGTTTTGTGAATGACAAAGTGAACAAAGTTGCCGTATAGCCACATTACGCTGTTTATTTTATTTTATTTATTTTTGTCACGGAAAACATGTCTGATCCAGAGCAGTTAGTTCGTTCGTAGTGATGAATCGACCATCATGTTTCCTGAGGAATGCCATCTGCTCCCCTAGTTAGGTCATTATGTCATAATACGCTGAGCAGACGCAAACCTGTGGACTGTTGTGTCAACAAATCCACATCGGTGAGTGTGGGTCAGTAAGTCCTATAGTGAAACTTCCTGTCAGACTAGAACTGTGTGCCAGACTGAGACTCGAACTTGGGACCTTTGCCTTTCGTGGGTAAGTGCTCTACCGTCTGAGCTATCCAAGCTACCTCACAGTTGCAGTCCTGCCAGTACCTCGTCTCCTGCCTTCCAAACTTCACAGAAAGCCATACCCACTGCCATGTTGTTGTTGTTGTTGTTGTTGTTGTTGTTGTGGTCTTCAGTCCGAAGATTGGTTTGATGCAGCTCTCCATGCTACTCTATCCTGTGCAAGCCTCTTCATCTCTCCTTCAACCATCATCAGTTATTTTTCTGCCCAGACTTGTCTACTACTTTAAGTGTCTCATTTCCCAGTATAACTCCCTCAGCATCACCTGATTTAATTGGACTATTTTCCATGATCTTCGTTTTGCTTTCGTTGATTTTCATCTTATATACTCCTTTAAAGGCACTGTATATTCCGTTCATCTGCTCTTCCAAGTCCTTTGCTGTCTCTGACAGAATCACAATGTCATCGGAAAAACTTCACAGTTTTTATTTCTTCTCCCTGGACTTTAATTCCTACTCCAAATTATTCTTTTGCTTCCTTTACTGTTTGCTCAATAAACAGATTGAATAACGTCGGGGATAGGCTATAACCCTGTGTCACTCCCTTCTCAACCACTGCTTCCCTTTCATGCCTCTCGACTCTAATATCCGCCACATGGTTTCTGTACAAATTGTAAATAGACTTTCGCTCCCTTTTAATTTACCCCTGCCACCTTTATAATTTGAAAGAGAATATTCTAGTTAACATTGTCAAAAGTTTTCTCCAAGTCTACATATGCTATAAACGTAGGTTTTGCCTTTCCTCAACCTATCTTCTATGAGAAGTCGTAGGGTCAGTATTGCTTTGCGTGTTCCCACATTTCTCCAGAATCCAAACTTATCTTCCCCGAGCTCGACCTCTACCAGTTTTTCTGCCACACAGTATTCCAATATTTGGTATGATATTTTGTTCCTGTTCTATTCTTGACTAAACTCCTGTATTGTATAGCAGGAGCAGATGGCCAGGCACTATGTCTGGGTTTTGTATGGATGCTCTCTCTGTAACTATTGCTAACAGGAGCTATAGACGATAGACGTTTACAGATACGCTTTTTCTGCCTTCCTCAGGTTAGGTGTCATTTATTACTTACCGTTTTCGCACACTCTCCTGGACGACAGCGTATAGCACAAACTGTATCAGTGTTTTGGTTGATACTCTATCGATATACAACGTCTAGTATCGATCTGACTGTCTGATATCACCGGCGATGCGGTCAGCACTGCAGCGAAGTCGCTGGCGCAGGCTCCGGGCACGGGCGTAAAATCAAGCGCCGGCACGCCGGCCGGGAACGCTAGAGCAGAGAGGGCTGTGAAGAAGGCGCCAGCCAATTGCACGCGGACCGACCCCTCTCTAGGACGACAACGCGATGGCAACGCCCTCTGCTCGAAGATAACATAAGCGCTGCACCCGACTGGCCGCGCGCACTTCTACAGAAGCGTCAAGACCAGCGACCCGGATAGAAGCATCAACTGTATTACTTCACTTGTATTAGAAATTGTACATACTCAAGAGATTTCTTATTTACATGTCGCCCTTTGCTTGCGACACTTTTGTGTTATTGTCAAAGTTAGGTATTGTCATTGATTCATTTCGTAATAAAACTCTTTAATACAATTTGCTTGAATTGTTGTCTAGCTGGCCGAGCAGTTCTAGGCACTTCAGTCCGGAACCGCACTGCTGCTACGGTCGCAGGTTCGAATCCTGCCTCGGGCATGGATGTGTGTGATGTCCTTATGTTAGTTAGGTTTAATTATTTCTAAGTCTAGGGGACTGATGACCTCAGATGTTAAGTCCCATAGTGCTCAGAACCATTTGAACCATTTGTTGTCTAGCGATCCGAGAAACAGGTTTCCTAGGCACCCCATATTTGACAAGTAGGCAGGAAACAAAAGGTGGCATCAGAAGGCGGGTAGAAAGATTAGGGTTGTGTCCCGTCGACATCAAAGTCATTAGAAATGGAGCACAAGCTCGTTACGTTTGACGGACATGGAAGGAAACTGGCTGTCCCCTTTCAAACGAACCACTCCGGCATTTGTCTGTAGCGATTTAGGGAAATTAATGAAAACTTATATCAGGGTGGCCGGATGCGGATTTCAACCGTCGTTCTCCCGAATTTGAGTCGGCGATGTTGTGAATTTGATCCAGGACACTGGCACAAATACTGGTCATCAGGGACTACGCCACCACCTGTCCTGTCTCCTCTGCTGTAAAGGCAAAAGGGAAATTGTCAACACCATGTGGTGTACCCGTACAGTCACCCATCCAAGTACTGCCCACACCTAACGGTGCTTAAGTTTGATGATCTGATGGGAACCGGTGTACCCACCTCAGCATGACCGTTGACATCCAAAACTGCTAAAACAATTGATGAAGTGACGGGAACTGGTGTATCCACCTCGGCACGGCCGTTGACATCCAAAATAACTAAACCAATGCCTATGAAACTCAAAATTATGACTTTCGTACTGACTCTGGATCATGTCCGGTATACTGAATTAAGAATTCACAATATAGTGCAGTCTGTTTTAAATCGTGCTATGAAAGGAGATCGATTTTAACGACGTAAAACTGGCAAGGAGAAGTCCCCAGCTGTGGGATCGACTTTTTGAAATCATCTGCATGATGATGTAGGTTAAGATCCCAGGAATCACAACCTGCAGGCATGCACCCTGGCTGGCCCTCGTTTACTAGTATAATCGACGACAAAAAAATCGGCTTTTTGAGTGACAGTCAATAGCGTTAGATAATTAGTATTGAACGGACTGGTTGTGTGGTGTAATGGATACGGTAAGGATTCGCGTGCAGAAGATCGTTGATTCGAATCTCGACGGATGTTTTAAGTTTTATATCTTTATCGAAATGATTTTGATCATTGTTTATTTTCAGTTGATTGGTTTGTATGTAATTATTTATTTCTGGTCCTTTGTCACTGCATTTTAATTATTATATGAACTTCTTCATTTGCTCTCATTTTTCTTCCTATCATTCTTCTCCCACTTGAAGTATTTGTTCATGTGACATTAACTAACTTTTTGTATTAATTTCGATTTAATTTCTTTCATTTTATCATCCTGTTTATTTTGTCCATATTATTGCTTTCATTATTTCTATTCCTCATTTTACTTGAATTTCGTTTTACTTACAATCGCTCCTTTCGCTTAAATCTTCATTTGCGTCATTTTGTTCATAGTACAGTAAGACACTAGGGTATGTCTTAAATGTTTATATGATGATTACAATCCAAACAAATGAACAGCTTGTAACGAAACTTACATTTTTGAAATCATTGCGCCGGCCAGTGTGGCCGAGCGGTTCTAGGCGCTTCAGTCTGGAACCGCGCGACCACTACGGTCGCAGGTTCGCATCCTGCCTCGGGCATGGATGTGTGTGATCTCCTTAGGTTAGTTAGGTTTAATTAGTTCTAAGTTCTAGGGTACTGATGACCTCAGATGTTCCATTTGAACCATTTGATATCATTGCACAGTCAGTATAAATAGGTTATTTCGTCTTTTGTTTTTTAACCGATAGATCGGCATTTTCAAACATTTAAATATAATAACAGACAAATATAATTAAATTCACATTCACAAAAATTCCGAATGGAAAAAAAACTACGTAAACAGAAAATGAGAACAATCGAAAAAGTTCATGTGGAGATTAAAATGATGTGACAAAGCAATAGAAATAAAAATTACATTTAAACCAGTTAACTGATAAAAATTATGAGTAAAGTTACTTCAATGAAGCTTTTTAAAAAATTCTATGCAACTGACGACAATCGAACCGACGACTTTCCACAAGTGTAGCTCTTACCCTACCCATTACACTACACAACCAGTCTCCACAATACTCGTTTCTAAGCACTATTGAGGATCACTCAAAATGCTGAAATTTTTTTCGTCGAATACACGCAAACGGGGGCTCACCAGGGTGAATAGCAGCTGAGTGTGATACATAGCATCTTAACCTACATCACCGTATACTTGATTCCAAAAAGCCGTTCCCACCGTGAGAGACCTCTCCTTGTGAGTGTATTTTTGGACAGTCCGAAATAAGGGGACTTCTTTAAATGCATTTTATCATACAAATCGTAATGTCATACACGCTGATACTATAGGTGTGAGTGAGAGAAAGTACCGCAGTGGTAACAATCAAATCGTGTTCTGGCGGACAGCAGATCAAATCCCCGTCCACCCATCCAGATTTATATTCTCCATGACTCCTAGACCTTCACCAGTCCGAGCTTGTGTTTCGTCTTTAATAATCTCGCCAACGATGGGACGCTAAACTGCAATCTTCCTTCCTCCTAGATGTGTGACTGCACAAAAGAAAACAGCAGTATCTGACTACGACCTGACATCAGTTCGTGTTATCAAGTCGTTCTCTATTACTGGTTCGATTACCCCCAGTTGTTACATTCCCTTGCCTTCGTTCTCGAGATCTTGTAACTGAGAAATTTGTCCGAACAAGACACAGCCACGACAAAAGCAGCACAGGCGCAAAGATGCGAGCTGGTACCAGTGCCATAGAGACTCGCCACTTTCGCGAGTTCCACCAGCGCCACGAGCGGCGCTGAGGATGCAGATATCGACTTCGCCTCGGCCAGTTGCCGACCGAGTGCAATCCGCCAATGACCGGACGACAACGGACAGAAGCCTACTCGGAAGGTAGTAGCTCTCGCCCACTTGGTTATAAATCATCGTCCAGGGCTGACTTAGATAGGGAACGTTATATAGTCAACTCTTGCCCACCTGGTTAGCCTTTCGGTCTAACGCATGGCTTTCCGGATTGGGAAGGAGCGCCTGGTTCCCGGCACGAATCCGCCCGGCGGACTTGTGTCGAGGTCCGGTGAACTGGCCAGTCTGTGGATGGTTTTTAGGCGGTTTTCCAGCTGCCTCGGCGAATGCGGGCTGGTTCCCCGTATTCCATCTCAGCTACACTATATCGGCGATTGCTGCGCAAACAAGTTCTCCACCACCATTACAATATCATACAAACATAGCGGTTACGCTCGTATGGTGTGAGACGTTCCCTGGGGGGGGGGGGGGGGGGGCGGTGTCCACCACACAAAAAACCCTGAAAGAGTGGTTCGGTGTGGGGCGGCGGAGGGGTGAATTGGACTGCGGTAGTCGTCGTGGGATTGTGGACCACTGCGGCTGTGGCGGGTACAGAGCCTCTCCATCGTTTCTAGGCCCCAGGTTAACATACAATACAATAGTGAACTCTTAGACGTGAACAGAAAGTAAATTGCATTTGCTATGCACTGTGAAGTTTACCTACGATTACTTGCACTTAGCCATTGAGGGCCTTTTTGTGTTATATTACGAGCAGTGTCGCAGACGTCAATATCAAACAAGGCACAAAGATAAGTAAACCTATTTAACTCATTTGTGTGACTTTGTTACTAATTTGTTAGAGTGTTGTAGAACTTCGTTCTCCTATCCTGTTACCTGACCCTGGGGCATAGCATAACAAAGTAAGACAAAGCAAAGATGATGTTCTTTACAGGAAATGCTCAATATGTCCACCATCATTCCTCAACAACAGCTGTAGTCGAGGAATAGTGTTGTGAACAGAACTGTAAAGCATGTCCGGAGTTATGGTGAGGCATTGACGTCGGATGTTGTCTTTCAGCATCCCTAGAGATGTCGGTCGATCACGATACACTTGCAACTTCAGGTAACCCCAAAGGCAATAATCGCACAGACTGAGGTCTGGGGACCTGGGAGGCTAAGCATGACGAAAGTGACAGCTGAGCACACGATCATCACCAAACGACGCGCGCAAGAGATCTTTCACGCGTTCAGCAATATGGGGTGGAGCGCCATCCTGCATAAACATCGTACGTTCCAGCAGGTGCTTATCAGACAGGCTGGGGAAGTTGCGATTCTGTACCATATCGGCGTACCTCTCACCCGTCACGGTAACAGTTACAAAACCAGAATCACGCATTTCCTCGAAGAAAAAATGCCATAACGGTAGGTGTGGTAAATCCAACCCATACCGTGACTGTCCACGACAGTTCTAGGATTTTCGGTAGCCCAAATTCTGCAGTTTTGGGCGTTGACAGACCCTCGGAGCGTGAAATGAGCTTCGTCGGTCCACAACACGTTACTGAACCAATCGTCATCTTCCACCATCTTTTGAAACGCCCACACCGCAAATTCCCTCCGCTTCACTAAATCGCCAGGTAACAGTTCATGATGCCGATGGATTTTGTACGGACAGCATCGGAGGATACGCCTAAGTGCCAACCAAACAGTAGTGTATGGAATGCCGGTGCGACGTGCGACTGCACGAGCGCTGACTTCCCCGTGCATAGACGAACCCGCTACAGTCTCCATTTCTTCCTGAACTGTCTCAGCAGCATTACGCCTTGTGCTCGGTCGGCCACTACGGGGTCAATCGCCTAAACAACCCGTGGCTTCGAACTTCGAAATCATTCTCGCCGCAGCTGCATTTGTCAACGGACCTTTACCCGTTCGAATTCCCTTCCTATGGCGATAGGATCGTAACGCTGAACTAGCACATTCCCCATTCTGATAATACAGTTTCACTAAAAGCGCCTTTTCAGGTAACGTCAACATGCTGCGACTGCTGGCGCACCTGATTCTCTCATTACAGCTCCTTTTATACACGATTGTCATGCGCACCCACTGACGTTTTGCTGTCCAGCGCCATCTGTCGGACATTTTGTGAACTTTGGTTTTTGTTCTAACAAAACCCCATGTCATTCCAAGCATGTGTGTCAATTTTTACCTCTCTATCTACATTATTCCGTGGTTTATTAAGTTTTCAAATGTATATTGACTTTTTGATCACCCGGTACATACTTGTTGTGATACATCGTTCCAGAAGGCTAGATCACCCACGAAATGCCACGAAAAAATTCGCCAGACCATGATGCACCCTCCTGGTTGCAGAATGTTTGCATTCGGACGTTTCACCCTGTACACTCCAATGACCATCTGTCCGGTGGAGCATAAAATGCGATTCATCTGAAAATGCCACGAGTCGCCTCTCAGCGGACGTCCAGTTGTGGTATTGTCGTGCGAATTCCATCCTTCGTCGCCGATGAACAGCAGTCAGCATGGTTGCATGAACCAGGCGCCTGATCTGAGGACCATTCGCAGCAACGTCATTGAGGAGAGTTCCTGTCAGCCCCTTGCTTCATTTGGGCGGTCAACTGCTCAAATTTGCACGTCTACTCGCCTGTACATACCTCTGCAGTCCTCGTTCTTCCCTATCATCTGTGGCCTGTGGTGCACCACAGCTGCATCAGCGGCTGTTTCGGATAACGCCATTTTGTCATTCGCAGTGTACTTTAATCACGGCGGCAGGCCAACGGTCTACTGACGTAGCTATTTCGGAAATTCCTCCACCCTTGGCCGGAAAGCCATTGATCATGCCCTTTTGGACGTCAGATAGATCGCTTCGTTTCTGCATTACGACAGTCGCTATAGTGTTTTCCGCGTCCGTCCGACATGCTTTATATACCCTCCACTGTCAATGCTGCAACCTGCCGTCTGTGAGTGTTACTCCGCGTTCACGTCCAAAACAGGCTGTGGTCACGTTAATGCGAATGGATCGTGTATTTATAGCACTAAGCAATGCGACAATTGCAACGGTTATGTGACCTGAAGCATTCGTATATCTAACTGTAACATGATTTACCTGTGATAGATAAGCACACCGGACGAAAATTTAGTAACCCTCCCCAGAAATCACTCTAAAACTGTGTAACATTGCCTTTACCCTTGATAATGACCTCATTTCGGCCACGAAGGGAGTCCACAAGTTTCTTCACGTGCCATATCCAGCCGAAGCAACTCATTGATGATTAGATCCTGTAGAACAACCATCACGAAGCGATGTTGATTGTTATCTTACACCCGTTGTTCCAAATAGTTCTAAACATTTACTATGGAGATCTGGTGACTTAGCAGACTGTTCTAGGTTCCGACGAACATTTTGTTAACACTCCCGGGAGTACAAATGGTGGGGGAGGGTACCTTTAAGTGTTTGTCGTTCTTTGACCGTGCGCCCTGTCCACACCACGTACCTGATAATCCCGCAGCGGTCGTACTGTTCTGCTCCACACTGCTACTGGCTTGCCTGAAATTATCTATCGAACTATGCAGGCGGGTTTAGGGGAGCCACTCAACGTTAAAACACAACACTGTTCGACGTCTGGTATGTACAACTATATTTTGAGACGATTAAGGGAAATTGAAGATTGCACTGTTTACATTCTAATTCATAAGTGTTTATCCCAATTAATAGATGATTACCAGTCCACAACATCACTCAGACGAGCGTACGCGTAACCGACACGACGCGGATGATTTTTGATGATGCGGAAGCCGAATGATCGCACGAATGTTCTTACGCTCGTCACGCATACACAGATATTTGGTATTAGTCCTCCTTGACACTAGTGATGATATAACACTGCTCGTAAAGTTAATTTCTCAGTTCTCACTTGCACGAGCGTTCGCGTAACCGTCGCGGCGCGGCTGATTGTTGATAATGCGGAACACGATGACCGAATGCACGTCCTCACGCTCGCTACAAGACACTGGCGCTTAAATGCTCTCTTTTGTGGTAAATAGTATCACTGATTCACATTAGTTCATTCTTGGAGACAGAACACGGCGTGGATGATTGATGCTGCAAGGTACGACATGCAACGAGAGGATACACGAATACTTTATCAGCAGCACTGCTCATTTTTAAATTACTTCTTGACGCACCTTCCTCTGAATCATTTGCTTATTTTATCACTTTACTGTAATAGCACTTGTAGCAACACTTCAATTTCCATACTAACAATGCCTCTCACATGCAGAGCTACCCACAACACAACATAACAGTTCCGTGTCCCGCGCTCGACTCGACAGACGCGACTGCCCACAAAGATACTCCACCACTAAGCCAGCGATATGACAATACGCTTACAGTTTGTGCGCAGCCCTGTGAACACAGTTCTTGTCATCTTGTAAGATGAGAGTGTCCAAGACATACTCCTCATGAGGATACAGATGTAAGGGCAACTCCTGTCCGCCGAGAATGTTGAAATAAACACCGTGGTTCATGTTCATGGTTACTTGAGTGCGGGGCACAAGCCATAGTAAGGTACACGCCTCCGAAAAACCACAGAACCACTTCCGGTCTGAGCGAGAACCTCCATACACTGCGGATTGAATGCCTCATTCAACAGTCGGTTAACTCGTTGTGTTACATCATTTGAAAGAAGTTCTGCAGGGGTTAGTCAACAGCATGAAAACACTACGAGAAATGCCCGCTTGAACGTAAATGCAGATGCTAGGCAAGCCCTGGACGTGGCGCTGTTGTATCTGACCATGATCGGCATCTGTGGAGTGCCCACAATACTTTGTACATGTCAGTGGTGGTCAGGATAGTGTTCTGTGCAGTTATGCGTGCATTATGTCGGAGCTAAGTGAATTCGAACGTATGCTCGTATGTTGAGTGATTCAGTTACCAGGGTGGCCCTAGTATCTGGCGTTTCAAGAGGCACAGTATCGAAGATTTATACAGCACAGAAGGAAAGCAGAAAATATCATCCGCTAAAGTCAGAACGCGGACGAAAAATATGAGTTGAGTGAATGGGACAGACGGTCATCGAAGAGGAGTGTGACGAAAAATAAGGAGACAACAGCTGCAAAAGTCACTGCAGAACTGAATGTCAGCACCGAAACAACGTGAAGGGAACTCCTGGAGCTGGGAACTGCAGGGCAAGCTGGAATCCCAGAATCATTCATCAGTGATGCAAATGCCCCTAAAATGCAGACATAGTACCGAGGGCATAAAACTTGGACTATGGAGCAATGGAGGAATATTTTTTCGTCGAAGGTTTGTTGTTTGACACCGTTTCCAACTCGTGGTGAAGTTCACGTCTCAAGAGTGAAACATGGCAGAGGTTCTCTGATGACTTGGGCAGCCGCAATGTGGTATTCCATAGATCCCATGAGTGCACTGTATGGTCGAATTACTGCCAAGAATTACGTGACCATTTTGGTTGGTCAGGTTCAAATCATGTAACAATGTTTGTTCCCCAGTTGTGATGCTGTCTTCCAAGAGGTTTGGGTCCTTGCTCACACAACTCGCATCGTCCAGGACGGCTTTTGTGAGTACTAGGATGAACTGCCGTATCTTCCCTGGCCATAACGATCATCAGATAACAATAGAGCCGTTTTGGTCTACTTTGCAGGGAAGGGTGCTTGCTCGCTACGCACCTTCATAATCGTTACCTGTACTCGCTACTAATTTGCAGGAAAAATGGTATAACGTTCCATTGGAAATCATGCAGGATCCGTATTTATCCATTCTCAGACAACTGGAACTGTTTTGAATGACAACAGTTTTAACAAACTGCCTGTTGGCTTTTGTCTCGGTTTCTTCGGCTGACGTGTATTTGATGATTTTTCTGACGCTTTGCCATCATGAGTGGCTGGCATTGTCAAAGCTTCACCCTCCATTGCTGGTGGTTAATGGAGTCGAGCTCGCGGCCGCAGATTATACGTACCTAACGAGCCAACGTCCACAGTGCCCAATTTCGGAGCGGTTCTCCCATTGCTATCCGAAACGGTCATTCGCTGCAGCACGTGAATCCAGGATCCGTTCACATTGAGACATTCTTCTTTCTCTTGAAGCTATTCTCGTGTTTGTGTATTTCTATAGCTTCTCTGAACAGGCGGGTGTGATAGCTCTTCTCTACAGCCAGCACTTTTGTGTCGGCGAATTTTACTATGTGGTCGGCCTCTCACAGCGCGTGCTCTGCCACCGCCGATTTCTCCACATGCCCCAACCTGCAATGTCGCTCATGTTCTGTGATCTTAGTGTTGACTGATCGTCCTTTCATTCCAACATAAAGTTTTCTGCGTGTGCGTGGTACGCGGCATTTTCCCGACATTCAAGTGGGTCCCTTTCCCCCTTTGCTGTACTGAGACACTCTTTGATCTTCTTTGTCGCTTTGCGCAACATACGGCCGATTTCGGCCCTCATTCTTGGAATGTATGGCAGAAAGGTCGCGCGCGACGTTTCTTTTTCCGATTGAGTCGCTTCGCCGAGTATTTGACTCTGTCACATTTGTTACATAACTGGTGGAGTACCCATTGCTCCTCAGAACGCTTTCCAGACGTTGCACTCGCGTCTGAGGTGCTGCAGCTCACATATTCGTCTTGCTCGCGTTACGAGCGTATTGATCACGCCTCTTGTCTGGCTCAGGGTGGTGATTTCACAGTTTGTGCAGGTATCGGTCCGTTATGTGCCGGTTTTCGATACGTGCTGTGTCTTTTCACCATCCCTTGTGACCAGCACGTCTAGAAGGGGTAGCTGTTTGTCGTTTTCTACTTCCATGGTAACTTTTATGTTGGCATGGAAGCTGTTCAAGTGTTTTAGGAAGTCGCCGACCTGTTCCTCACCATGGCTCTACACAACAAAGGCATCATCGGTTCCTCACCATGGCTCTACACAACAAAGGCATCATCGACGTATCTGTACCACAACTTAGGTCGAGCACGTCCAGTGCCTGTGCTTCGAAATGTTCCATGAAGAAGCTGGCCACCACTGGACTAAGAGAACTACCCACGGCGACGCTCGTGGAAGCTGCCATTCCACGTGAAATAGCTCGTGGTGAGACGTGCATGAAAGAGCTTTGTGATGTCTTGCGGGAAAATGGAATCGATGTACTCCAGAGAGTCACTGAGCGGCACTTTGCTAAACAAAGAAACAACATCGAAGCTGACCAGTATGTCGTTTGGTCCATGTTTCAGTTTCTTCAGCTTCTCAGTGAAATGCCCTGAGTCCTTTATGTCAGTCTACAGATAAGCCGATGATGCCTTTGTTGTGTAGAGCCATGGTGAGGAACAGGTCGGCGACTTCTTAAATCACTTCAACGTCTTCCACGCCAAGATAAAGCTTACTATGGAAGTAGAAAACGACACACAGCTACCCTTTCTAGATGTGCTGGTCACAAGGGATAGTGAAAAGACACAGTACGTATCGAAAACCGACACATACCGACCGATACCTGCGCAAACTGTAAATCACCAGCCCGAGCCAGAAACGAGGCATGATTCATACGCTCGTAACGCGAGCAAGACGACTATGTGAACTGCAGCACCTCAGACGCGAGATGCAACACCTGGAAAGCGTTCTGAGGAGCAATGGATACTCCACCAGTTATGTAAGAAGTGTAACAGTCGGCGAAGCGACACATCGGGGACGGCCTCTCTGCCATGTACTCCCAGAATGATGGCGGGTATGGGCCGTATATTGCGCAAACCGACAAAGAATGTCAAAGAGTGTCTCAGTTTGGCAAGGGGAAAAGGGACCTACTTGCAATGTCGGGAATATACCGCATACCGCGCACATGCGGAAAACTTTATGTTGGAATGAACAAACGATCAATCAACACCAAAATCACAGCACATATGCGGCATTGCAGGTTGAGACACGTGGAGAAATCGGCCGTGGGGCACGCGCTGTGTGAGACCGACTAAATAGTAAAATTCGCCGACACGGAAATTTTGGAAGGCTATCACACTCGCCTGTTCAGAGAAGCTATAGAAATACACAAAGATGAGAATGGCTTCAACAAGAAAGAAGGAAGTCTCAAGGTGAACGGATCCTGGATTCCCGTGCTGCAGCGAACGTCCGTTTCAGGTAGCAAGAGGAAAACCGCACCGAAATGACCACGGTGGACGTTGGCTCGTCGGGTGCATATAATCAACGGTCGCGAGCTCGACTCCATTCCACCACCAGCAATGGTGGGCGAAGCTTTGACAATGCCAGCAAGCCACTCATGCTGGCGAAACGACAGAAAAATCATAAAACACACGTCGTCCGAAGACACCGTCACAAAAGCCAACAGTTTGTCAACAAGTGGCCGCGAAAGCTTTAACAATTTTGACATTTGTCATACACCACATTAGGCCTGGTAATGTTTTGTGGTTTTGGTGTTTCCATATTTTTGTCTGTCTCCTCTATGTCCAGCTTTGTTAAAGTATCTGCAATACTTCCATTGGCATGGATGGGCCGATCGTCCATGAATATAAAACCAGTAAGAACGCGATGGGAACAAAAAAATAACACCGTGGCAGGTTTTATATTAACTAAAAATTGCAATGAGATGACTAGTTTATGTCTGGGCTGGTATGCCGTTGAAACCTTTGATTGTGGTGACGTTGTGTTTGCAGAAATGCTTTATCTCTTGCTGTGGGCTCGGCGCTCCGCCCGAAAAGCCACAACGTGTTTTCTCGGCAAGATAAGATGAGGTAGTGGGTAGGTGACGCAAAGGTGACGTTGGAATTCGGAAATCTCCACTTCCTCCTGGAACTGGTTGCCTGTAACTTTTGCCAAATGCCGATTTAATGTTGTGGGGGGTTCTCTCGGACTGATAAACTGCGGAATTTCTATTCAGCAACGTGTACTCACATATTTTTAATATGTTATTTTGTTTCCACATAATGTGCGAGGGTAACGCCTATGAAATTTTATTTCACTGATAGAAGCACTAACAGATGCTCTTTACCATGATCCGAGCAACATCATCAACATTACTCAAGACGCTAAAACTAGCGTTAACGTGTAATAAATCTCATCACAGAAATGAAATGACATGTTTGCGTAGTACCAACGTAAGTCGCATGCAAGTCATGAGCGTGGTGCAAAACTTGTCTTGAACAGTGTGGATATTTTTACACAGGTCAGAGCATTAATATTGTCACTAACTTACAGGAGTAAAAAAATCATGTTGTTGCAAGTTCCAGGATTTTCGCCTTAGATCTGGCGCTTCACCTAAAAAATTCTGCGCGCTAGACGGCTACTGAATGGTTAGTAATAGGATAGAGCCGGGCCTGCAGTCTAGTACATTCTCAACCACTGTTCAGAAGTGTACACAAAAGGGATACCCGAAATTTATCACGAATACTGACAGAGATCCAGGCACGAAAACTTACAGTGAGAGGGAGAGCAGTACGCTGAGCAGTGGCCCTCCACATCCGAATCAAATGATGCCTACGGACCGAGAATGACATGGCGGTCGGTCGGTACCGTTCTGCCTTCAAGGCCTGTTCCGACAGAATTAGTATATTGGCAGTGTTTTTCTCTGAAATGTGTCTGGTTGGTAGGCCATTACTCTAGTAACCGTTACTAATTTTAGTACAGCTCCTGTTACTAATATATCTGAATTATTTGATGCATGTGGTCATATATATAAGTACTTATTTCATTCAGCATGTGTTGCAACTAATAACAGCATTTTTTGGGGCTATAGTGGATTACAACATGTATGTGTAAAGTATAGCAATAAAGGTTCATCACATCATTTATTTTAAAATGAAGGAAGTTTCTGAGGAGCGTTTTTTCAAAACCCGATATACAAAAGACTTTCAAAATTGAGTTAGTCGCGTTAATGACACCATGTTGATCTTTTACGGTAGCCTCTGAACCAAGTTTTAGCAAAAGTCGACTACTGCTGCATGTATGGACACTCCAAATCACAAGGTTTTAGCAAACTACGATATATGCATTCTTATTGTTACAACAAAAGTCGACAAATACCGTATAATTATTCTCCAGTGTCTCATCTCTCTTTCCACAGCAAACTGTTAAGATTAATGGAGTATACTGGTTGCTTTAAGCGATGTTACTCATTGTTGTAACAATATTTACCGGCGGGAATAGTTTACAACCTGACTTCATTCTCGTCGTAATACCTGAAGCTTCCTTTTAGTCAAGTATTCACGTGATGCTTACACGCACATGTACAAAGAAGTATTGCAAGCGGAAGGAGAATGGGTGATGATTCTTGTGGCTCCGAAAACGGTATATAGGTTAAAGAATGTTCCGATGGGAGAAAATCCCGATTTACGAAGAGCTTACATCGACCTGAAACGCAGAGCAAAACGCGTAAAAAGGAACATTTCATTAAACGCAATCATAGACCTTATGTTTTGCCTTTAAAGGCTGAAGGGATGAAAGAATGCAAAGCTGTTAAACTCTGCTATGAATATATATCCCACTTTCATCAGCCTGTGTCATCATTAAATAAAATAGATCGAGATAAGTTTCTGTTAAAATTTCTCAATATTTCTTCTCCTCAGCGCAGAGTAATGGACACCTACAGGACAAAAAGGAAGAAAACAATGACAGTGATATATATATTATTAGGAAAAGTATTGGTAAAGTAGTCTCTGTGCTGCCACTTACCAAGGAGTATCTGGCGTGTCAAATGAAAGTAGAGGAGGCGACAGAACAGGAAAAGATCGTAAGAAGGTAACTATTGCCGTTAAGAATAATATAAAAAATATATAAATGCAGAGAGACCTACCACGGAAGGGGGAAGTCTACTAGAGGTTATTTGCCTCCAGGTATCACAGTCGACAAAATGTTCAGGAGATTCTCTGAAGAAAGAAGAAATTTAGGACTGAAATGAAATAATGCTCTTTACACAACTACAAGCACATATTTTGCTAACATTTCAATCTGTCATTCAGGACACCTAATAGTGGTACCTGCTCCAGGTGTAAGGTTTGTTTAATGGAAATAAAAGCAGAAACACATATGCAGAAGAAGAATGAACTGCGAACTTGACACAGATTACGTAAAATTCGTGCAAAGAGGTTTTATGATACAATGAAGGAAGGCAGTCCCACTGTCATAAAGACTCGCTCTGACATGCAACAAAACCAACCTATTCCTAAACTCTCAGTCAGTGAAATTTTCTGTGCTAGGCAGTTATAATTATACAATCTGTGCATCATGATCCACACTAACGAGGAAAAAAGGAAAGCATCGTTCTTTACACCGAGCTGGAGAATCTTCAAGAGGATGCAGTCAAGTTGCTTCAGCTTTGTTGGACTTCCTTTCTGACTTAAATAAAAAACAAACAAATGATGGCACCAATACTATACATCTATTCTCTGATTCTTGCAGCAGCAAAAATAGAAACAGTTGTATGATGGCGATGGTTACAGCGTTCCTTGAAAAGAGCACAAAATTCAATAACATTCGTCACTTCTTTCCGGTTCGTGGCCATAACTACTTGCCTCCAGACCAAACGATACGTGAATGCCATCCTCCGATCGATAATGCAACCATATCGGCAGCATATTGGCGACGCATTCGTCTTCATGGACGACAATTCGCGTCCCCATCGTGCACATCTTGTGGATGACTTCCTTCAGGATAACGATATCGCTCGACTAGAGTGGCCAGCATGTTCTCTAGATATGTACCCTATCCAACATGCCTGGGATAGATTGAAAAGGGCTGTTTGTGGACGACGTGACCCACCAACCACCCTGAGGTTTCTACGCCGAATCGCCGTTGAGGAATGGGACAATCTGGAGCAACAGTGCCTTGATGAACTTGTGGATAGTATGCCACGACGAATACAAGCATGTATCAATGGAAGAGAACGTGCTACCGGGTATTAGAGGTACCGGTGTGTACAGCAATCTGAACCACCACCTCTGAAGGTCTCGCTGTATGGTGGTACAACATGCAATGTGTGGTTTCCATGAGCAATGAATAGGGCGGAAATAAAATTTTACGTTGATCTCTGTTCCAATTTTCTGTACAGGTTCCGGACTGAGATGATGCCAAACTTTTTTTGATGTGTGTATTTTGAGATTCCAGATGATGCAAAGGAGTTTTACAAAGATGTTCTAGACAAATAACATATAGACATAAGAGGGAAAACCAATTGTGATTGTAACACATTATGCGTTTTGTAATATTCATTTTATGCTTCATGTAGTACTGATAATAATGATATAAGCTAAACAACTATGTTAAAATAATTATCACTGATACTACTGTATTATGTCACTGTATTTCTATTATTATTATTTGTATTCTCAATAAAGTCAAAAACTATAAATTTAAAAGATGCTATACAAAATAACATATGCAAAAATATGCGTTTTAAAGCAATACAGGCATATAATAAACATTTATCGACTTTTGAAAAAAGTAAAAAATTGCACTTAATGTACCATCTTAAAAATTAAAATTTAATATATTTTCGTACAACATACTAATGTCAGTGTGATCTAGTACTCATGTAAAAATTCAAATGCTCAAACATATCTATCAACATGAAAATAGAAAAAATCATTTTATGAAAAACTGTGTTGCATCTATCGAGTTCTGAAAAAACGCTCCTCAATCAGAAACAACAGGCAGCACTAACAGTTCAAATGACACTTTATATCTCTTTTATAAAATATGTATTGCACAGTCAGTACATTACAGAAGTTGTTGAAATTGTATTAAAGATGTTTGAAAATTAAACTTTATTCTATAGTGTTTACTTATCAGTCTTTGATTTTAACAGTGCACTTACTTTTATTAATAACACTTTATTTAAAGAAATATAATGAAATTATGATATTCAAAAAGCAATTTATATACAGATAAAAGCTACTTATATTAGGACTGACATACCACAATTGAAACCCTCTTTTTTCCACATTTGAAAGAACAATCTGCTTTTTCCAAAAATACTTTGTTTGAAAAATTATTGTTGATAAAATGTTTCGTATTCTACAATATTTTAATGTAAAACTGAAAAAGAGGCAATAGCTGAGGACGAGCTGGGTGCCGGGGTTGCTGTGTGGTGCCAATAAAACAGCCAGAAATCCCAAACAGTTTTAAGCCGCAGCGTGGCCGAGGCATCCAGCGACCTCCTGTGAGTCGTCGCCCTGCAATGCTGACAGACCTCATTGCCTCTTGTCAGCAGCGACTCCGGGTGTGAGCGGTCCCGGTTAGCTGTGGCCGCATGTGTTGTAGCTTTGCTCACACACCCTGTGCTGTGCACCAGGTGGCAGGTGGGTGATGTAACGGCAGTGACCCACTGCCCGATGTTGATGACCGGTAAGCTGCTTCCCAGGGGCGGTGCTGGACCGATATGCTGGCGGCTCCAGGTTCTACGGTTTCACGTCAGACTGCCCTAACGTCGAGACAAACTGTGGTCCATGAGCGAAGTTCCAGATGGCGCTCAAGCATCACATCCTCGTGGTGATAGAGCTGCAATGCTAGCATTTTGGGGAAAATGGCTAGGTATTTTTACGCTTCAGAGGTGCACTTGCTTTGGTTTTGCTATGCCTCTCAGCACGTATGCTAAACATTTCAGCCAGCGTGGAATGGCTTCCACCCTCTTCCGCTTAAATACTGCTGAGTGAACGGTTTCCACATGTTGCCAGGCCAAATCGTCTGGCATCAGTGCGACGGCAGTGTTATATTTTGTAAGCCGTAACACACATTAGTCTGCGGCTGGCACTACTGCCAACCACTACATACTCAGCACGTTCCTGATCAGAGATGGTCGAAGTGCTGCATTACCCTCCTCTTTAACAAGACCTGTTCCCTTCGACCACCTTAAACTATACCACCCATATGCAAACGAGGGTAAAAAGTTCCCTTGCGCTTGTCACAGTTGGCTGTAATTTGTTCTTTACTCAAGACTGCTCTTTCTACTACGTTTACATATGCACTACTTATTCTAAGCCCCATTAGTTCCTTGTTAGATTAACTTACAGTTATAGTTCCTGCTACGGCCTTTTAGGCTCTGGGATACCAGCCCATCAGGATTTGAAGAGTAGCTGCATGCGAACATCCTCTTGTGTTTCACTTCTTGTGCAAGGACGAAATGTAGTAGCAGAGTAAGTGCCGCTGTAGTACCTGGTATGACAATGGTCGAAATTATTTCTCTCTGGAACTGGTTTTCCCTGTAACTGCTCAACATGCTGCATCCATGTCTCCGTGGGGATTCACCCCTACTGCTCGTTAACGAGTTAGTCAATGGACTGAATTATCTCACGTCCTATTGTTTGGCTCAACGTAGACGATTTGCGGCTGATAATACTTCCATAGGTTCCTCTGGCCGGTACAACCGAGGCTGTGGAATGCTCAGATGGGTTACTCCAGTAATTGTGATAGGCAGAAATAAAGTAGGTTCCATTACTTCGCGTGATGCCTCATTTATTAGCAATCGGCTTCTGTCTAACTCTAGCCTTTTTACTGCCGCAGCAACTGGCTACTACTACTACTTTATCAAAGATAGAGTACAACTAATGTACCTCAACATGCTGGAAATACAACCCAGGCCTAAACATCTCTTTCTTGCAGTCCTTTTCCGTCTTCTGATCTAGCAGTAAGAGTTCTGACCTCCCACTGACTTGAATGAGATTTTCACTCTGCAGCGGAGTGTGCGCTGATATGAAACTTCCTGCAGATTACAACTGTGTGCCGGACTTTTTCCTAGGCAAACGTCCCGAGTTCGAGTCTCGGTCCGGCACACAGTTTTAATCTGCCAGGAAGTTTCCTCTCACTAACCTGTTTGAAAACAGCAACTTTACACCTGTAACACTTCTGTAACTTCACGTCTTCCACTTCTGCATGGCCACTCTTGCAGCAATTAGAAGCAACAACTGCACCCTTACCCTGATAAACTTCTTGAGCATCCCCCACTTGATAGGATGTGACACTGGTACCGTGCCTGCTTTCCTGCTATTGGAGAGGAAACCAATATGTACAACTTCGGTCCACAGGTCCTTACTTAGGTTAAAATAGAAAGACAAGTTTTTATCGTTGGGTTGCAAGACCAACTTCAGTTTGACTGGTAGATCTTTCTGCAGTTTCCGTAGCCACTACAGGTACTGATCTGGTGACAACAAGTTTATTCCCAGTCATCAACGCATAGTCTGTTGCATAGCTTCCCGAAATTTCGATTCCCTTCTGTGTGCTTCCCACACACTGTTGTCCAAGGACTGTAACCACTTCATCACTACTTCCCCATCCAATATTCCTGCTTTGGCTTGTAACTTCTTGATGTTCTGGTTCACTGATTCTTCCACCATTTTCATATAGTTCATTACTTCCTCACTCAAGTGGTGTAATAACAGAATATTGTTTAAAACATCTTTGTCCAAACTTGTGGTCTGCTTTATGCGCCACTCACTTGCTGCTTTATTTCCTTTTACCAATTACTTTACTACTTCCATCATGTCGTTCATGCTCCTGATATCCTCCTCGTCATCAGTCTTGAACACAATTTTCGGAAGTTGGCCCCCTGCATCGATCCAACCTTTCCTCCTACTTGTACTGTACAATCCCCAGTGTCATCTCGTCTCTCAATTTCTCATAAGTCCCATACTCCTTTAACTCCTTTAAGCTCTCCATGAATGAATCTTCGAACTCTGCCAGAAGCTGTTGAATGCTTCATCTAACTGTTTCACCTTGTTCCACTTTTTCCATGCGTTAGATGTCACCTGTATCACACAGCGGTGGCAGGTGATCACATCTTGCTTCGCAAACAGCACTTTCACATCCACGTGCTGATTCTGCATGCTTTCATTCCAACGAAGACCAGTAGCACGGCTATGGTCTGCGCCTCCTCCATCTTGTCTCCTGACGCACCCAACCTGACGACAGGGATACGCATCACACTTTCCTCCGTCTAAAAACCCTTTGCTGCCCCGCAGCGGTTCATCCCACCTACACTATACATTATGCTATACTTATACCCAACAAACATAAAACATAGAAGTTCTCCTACCTCTTAGGTCTCAACAGGTATGCACTCTTCTCATTGGCTGTTCTAATACTTCTTGTTCGCTCCTTTCACCGTCCTTTTCACATTTTCCTTCTGTTCCAACCCACAATTCCAGTAATAACTTATGGACTCCCACGAAACGGTTTCAAATGTCCCCCCATGTACCATTGTCATCTTCATCAGCAACTAGATCTTGACGTTCGTTGCTGATATAGTTTCGGCAATTTGATATGGCCCCTGATATTTTGCAAAAAATATCTTTGTCTTCACCTTAGGAGTATAAGTCGGAAACATTACCCACTGGTCAACCTAGTATTGCAGCATTCTTCCTGTAAAGCTCACTGCTTCTTATTGGTTTTCTAGTGTCCTAGTATTAGCCTTGCTCACTCTGTTCCATATTTCCCTTATCACCATAACGAACACTTTAACAGATTTTCCTGTCCTACCCTTCTTGGTCCTTAGCATGCTGAACGGTAATGAACGGTGATGTCATCTTACGACCATATAATAACTCATGCTATGACAGTCCTATATTCATGTCCTGCTTCGAGTTATACGTTGAGACAACATATCTTAAACAAACATCCCAATGGGTAAGGAATGCATCCACATAGTATCCTAGCATCTTCCCTATAGTTCTGTGAACTCTTTTCATTCTTACATTACCTTGAGGATGTAGATGACTCGTTCACATCTTTTCTTTTCACACACAACAGGTCACATAATTACCTGAACAAATTTATCCGACATAAAGTTGGTTCCCTGATCTGTCACTACTGTCTCAGGTGCAACGAACTTCGTTATCCAGTTGTTTACTAGCACTTGAGCCACTGTTACTGCTTTTGGTTGGACGTTGCGACTATTTCAACATGACTCGAAAAATTGTCTATAATCGTGAGTACATACACTCCTGGAAATGGAAAAGAACACATTGACACCGGTGTGTCAGACCCACCATACTTGCTCCGGACACTGCGAGAGGACTGTACAAGCAATGATCACACGCACGGCACAGCGGACACACCAGGAACCGCGGTGTTGGCCGCAGCATTTGTGCACCGCCGCCGTCAGTGTCAGCCAGTTTGCCGTGGCATACGGAGCTCCATCGCAGTCTTTAACACTGGTAGCATGCCGCGACAGCGTGGACGTGAACCGTATGTGCAGTTGACGGAGGGCGTATAGTGCGCATGCGGGAGGCCGGGTGGACGTACCGCCGAATTGCTCAACACGTGGGGCGTGAGGTCTCCACAGTACATCGATGTTGTCGCCAGTGGTCGGCGGAAGGTGCACGTGCCCGTCGACCTGGGACCGGACCGTAGCGACGCACGGATGCACGCCAAGACCGTAGGATCCTACGCACCGCCACTCCCCAGCAAATTAGGGACACTGTTGCTCCTGGGGTATCGGCGAGGACCATCCGCAACCGTCTCCATGAAGCTGGGCTACGGTCCCGCACACCGTTAGGCCGTCTTCCGCTCACGCCCCAACATCGTGCAGCCCGCCTCCAGTGGTGTCGCGACAGGCGTGAATGGAGGGACGAATGGAGACGTGTCGTCGTCAGCGATGAGAGTCGCTTCTGCCTTGGTGCCAATGATGGTCGTATGCGTGTTTGGCGCCGTGCAGGTGAGCGCCACAATCAGGACTGCATACGACCGAGGCACACAGGGCCAACACCCGGCATCATGGTGTGGGGAGCGATCTCCTACACTGGCCGTACACCACTGGTGATCGTCGAGGGGACACTGAATAGTGCACGGTACATCCAAACCGTCATCGAATCCATCGTTCTACCATTCCTAGACCGGCAAGGGAACTTGCTGTTCCAACAGGACAATGCACGTCCGCATGTATCCCGTGCCACCCAACGTGCTCTAGAAGGTGTAAGTCAACAACCCTGGCCAGCAAGATCTCCGGATCTGTCCCCCATTGAGCATGTTTGGGACTGGTTGAAGCGTCGTCTCACGCGGTCTGCACGTCCAGCACGAACGATGGTCCAACTGAGGCGCCAGGTGGAAATGGCATGGCAAGCCGTTCCACAGGACTACATCCAGCATCTCTACGATCGTCTCCATGGGAGAATAGCAGCCTGCATTGCTGCGAAAGGTGGATATACACTGTACTAGTGGCGACATTGTGCATGCTCTGTTGCCTGTGTCTATGTGCCTGTGGTTCTGTCAGTGTGATCATGTGATGTATCGGACCCCAGGAATGTGTCAATAAAGTTTCCCCTTCCTGGGACAATGAATTCACGGTGTTCTTATTTCAATTTCCAGGAGTGTATTTATTCCCTGCAGTATCAGTCCCGACCAATTGAAATGGTGCCAGTGCTTCAGGTAACCTCTGCAATGGCACTCTTGTTCGATACAGATGCACTCATCGTGCACACTGTATGCAATTCCGCATGTATTGTTTCACGTCCACCTTCCTGTTCCTCCACCAATACCTCTCCACTACTCACCTGTTGTAAGATCTCCTATGACCTGATAACACGTGATCGTGTGTCTCCTGTAAAGCTCTATCTCTTAGCTGTGCTGGCACCACCACTTATGGTGCCAACTTAGTTTTTCCGGACACCAGCCATTGTGCGAACAAAACAGTGATTGCCTACGATACTGCTTACTCTCATCATCTGTCTCCTGTCTTTCATTTCTTAAGCTCATTACCTCCTATTTGTAGTACCGCTACTTTCCTACTCAGCCCATCCACGTTTTCTGTTTCTTTCCGGGTTTATATATGACCTCAAAATCAAATTCTCTCAGACATACTGTCCATCATGTCAGCCTGCTAGATTTTTCCTTCAGTTCCAACTACTATTTCAATGCTGAATGATATGCTACCACTCGAAACTTTTTCTCCACAGGCATATCGCTTGAAATACGTGATTCCATAGGTATGGCTAAACATTTCCTTTTCTGTCGTGGAGTAATTCTTCTCCACTGTGTTCATTTGTCTTGATACACAGGCTACCAGATGTTCTATGCCCTAAACTCCTTGAGACAACACGCAATCAAGCGTGAAAATATCATATGACAGAATGAATTCCTTACTGAAATTTGGAAACACTAAGACCAGATCAACATCAAAGCTTTTTTCAGTTTCTCAGAAGCACACTGACAGTCTTCTGACCAAACTTATTTTGATCCTCCCTTCAGTAATTGCGTCAGTGGTCTGACAATATCTGCAAATTGCTTTTATGAACATTATATAATAATTAACGATGCCAAGAAATGATTGCAGTCCCTTCATCAGTTCAGGTACAGAAAATTCACGTATGGGTTTAACTAACCTGGGGTCCATCCTAGCCCCGTCTTTACTATGTGACTAAGGTATGCCACCTCTTCTAACAAAAATTACACCTCTATGTTCTCAATGTACTAATTTGGGGTCCATCTTAGCCTCGTCTCTACTATGTGACTAAGGTATGCCACCTCTTCTAACAAAAATTACACTTCTCTGTACTCAATGTTATATTCGCAGCCTTCAATCTCAGGAATAACTCCCTCCCACCCTTAGACATTGTATGTGCTGCTGTATATCACTTGCAAGGATGATTATATAAAAATACATCACGCACTGATGTGGTTTCAACCTTCTGAGAACTCTGTCCAACTGCCTTTGAAATGTCATAGGTGTGTTTTTCAATCCGAAAGGCATCCTTCTGAATTGATAATGTCCCCATGGCGAAGGAAATGCTGTTTTTGGCTGATTCTCCAGACCAAATTCTAGCTAATGGTAGCTACTCCATAAGTCCATCGTCGAAAAATACTTACATTGGTCTAAATAGTCTCTGGTATCTGTAATGGCTGGCAAAGGGTAAGCATCCATTGTAGTCTTAGCACTCAGATGTTGATAATCATAACAAAACTTGTAATTTCGTGATCTATCCACTTATTTTTTGGGCATGATGACAATTCTGACTGTCTGTGGACTATTACCTTTCTCAACAATCCCATCCTTCAGCTCTTCATAGATGAATTTCTCCTGAAGCGGCTGCAAGTGCTTCAATATCCTATATGGTTTTCAGTAAACCGGTTATTCATTTCCTATCAGTATTCAGTGCTGCATGATATGTGATCTGTCCACTTATTTTTTGGGCATGATGACAATTCTGACTGCCCGTGGGCTATTACCTTTCTCAACAATCCCATCCTTCAGCTGTTCATAGATGAACTTCTTCAGAATCGGCTGCAAGTACTTCAGCATCCTATATGGGTTCCAGTAAACCGATTATTCATTTCCCGCCAGTATTCAGTGCTGCATAATACGTGTTGGTGCAATGCCCCTTTCGAAAAACGCAAATCTGTCAATTTCAACAATAACTCTTCCATCTGCTGCTTATTACTAACCTTTAGATACTTCGCTTTCCCTCATAATGCAGTTTCAGTAGCTTTTGGCGACTGTCCACCGCCAATACCCCCCATGGCCGACTCTTCCTCCTCCTGGATATCGATGTTACTGATCAACAATCCCCTTGTTCATCTTAAATCTTTGGCGCTGAAATTATTCACAAACACAGGTACGATTTTTTTACCATTTACCTCTTGGACACACTTCTTTTCAAGAAGTAACCTGCCTAATCCAATACTGCAATTAGTTTCAATTGTTCTACCACACACAACACTGCTATTGATAAATTAGAGTTAACATTAACCCTAAGTGATTTCGTGGTACCCTTATGCCAACAGCTGTGTGACTCGAATCTTAGTGTGAGTGAGTGTTCGTGGTTTAAGCGGTTTATCATACCCGATAGACTTCACTGGCAGCGGTTTCATCTACCGAAAAAATTATCTCGTCAAGCTCCAGCATTTGCTGCCAAAGGCCGATTTTGGCGCAATGCTGACACGAGGAATCCAACCCCAGAATCATGTCATGGACACCTCTCTCACGTATGACACAATCTCCACACATTGCCTGCACTGAACCGTACCCAGGCAAAGCTCTACGTTTACCGATCCCAACTATGTGCCATCCCTATCCTCCACTCCACACGGTCCAGACTGTGGTGGGTTCCGTTGCTTATGCATCGCCAGAACTCCACTGGCAACTGGAACATGCATCTTGCGTCCAGTAATATCCTGAAATTCTCTCTCCTCACTATTCGTTTGACTGCACAGTCCACCTCTGCATACAACTTCATAACATGTAATTTTACTGGGAATGCCCGTAGGTAAAAACGCAGAAAATGAAGCAGGCAAAAGGGAATACAAACGTCTCAAAATTGAGATCAACAGGAAGTGCAAAATGCAGGGATGTAAGGATGTAGAAGCTTATCTCACTAGGGGTAAGATAGATACTGCCTACAGGAAAATTAAAGAGATCTTTGGAGAAAAGAGAGCCACTTGTATGAATATCAAGAGCTCAGATGGAAACCCAGTTCTAAGCAAAGAAGGGAAAGCGGAAAGGTGGAAGGAGTATATAGAGGGTCTATACAAGGGCGATGTACTTGAGGACAATATTATGGAAATGGAAGAGGATGTGGATGAAGATGACGTGGGAGATACGATACTGCGTGAAGAGTTTGACAGAGCACTGAAAGACCTGGGTCGAAACAAGGCCCCGGGAGTAGACAACATTCCATTGGAAAAAAATGGCTCTGAGCACTATGGGACTCAACTGCTGTGGTCATCAGTCCCCTAGAACTTAGAACTACTTAAACCTAACTAACCTAAGGACATCACACACATCCATGCCCGAGGCAGGATTCGAACCTGCGACCGTAGAAGTCGCACGGTTCCGGACTGCGCGCCTAGAACCGCGAGACCACCGCGGCCGGCAACATTCCATTGGAACTACTGACGGCCTTGGGAGAGCCAGTCCTGACAAAAATCTACCATCTGGTGAGCAAGATGTATGAGACAGGCGAAATACCCTCAGACTTCAAGAAGAATATAATAATTCCAATCCCAAAGAAAGCAGGTGTTGAACGATGTGAAAATTACCGAACTATCAGTTTAATAAGTCACAGCTGCAAAATACTAACGCGAATTCTTTACAGACGAATGGAAAAATTGGTAGAAGCCGACCTCGGCGAAGATCAGTTAGGATTCCGCAGAAATGTTGGAACACGTGAGGCAATACTGACCCTACGACTTATGTTAGAAGCTAGATTAAGGAAAGGCAAACCTACATTACTAGCATTTGTGGACTTAGAGAAAGCTTTTGACAACGTTGACTGGAATACTCTCTTTTAAATTCTAAAGGTGGCAAGGGTAAAATACAGGGAGCGAAAGGCTATTTACAATTTGTGCAGAAACCAGGTGGCAGTTATAAGAGTAGAGGGGCATGAAAGGGAAGCAGCGATTGGGAAGGGAGTGAGACAGGGTTGTAGCCTGTCCCAGATGTTATTCAATCTGTATATTGAGCAAGCAGTAAAGGAAACAAAAGAAAAATTCGGAGTAGGTATTAAAGTCCATGGAGAAGAAATAAAAACGTTGAGGTTCGCCGATGACATTGTAATTCTGTCAGAGACAGCAAAGGACTTGGAAGAGCAGTTGAACGGAATGGACAGTGTCTTGAAAAGAGGATATAAGATGAACATCAACAAAAGCAAAACGAGGATAATGGAATGTAGTCGAATTAAGTCGGGTGATGTTGAGGGAATTAGATCAGGAAATGAGACAGTTAAAGTAGTAAAGTAGTTTTACTATTTGGGGAGCAAAATAACTGATGATGGTCGAAGAAGAGAGGATATAAAATGTAGACTGGCAATGGTAAGGAAAGCGTTTCTGAAGAAGAGAAATTTGTTAACATCGAGTATAGATTTAAGCGTCAGGAAGTCGTTTCTGAAAGTATTTGTATGGAGTGTAGCCATGTATGGAAGTGAAACATGGACGATAACTAGTTTGGACAAGAAGAGAATAGAAGCTTTCGAAATGTGGTGCTACAGAAGAATGCTGAAGATTAGATGGGTAGATCACATAACTAATGAGGAGGTATTGTATAGAATTGGGGAGAAGAGGAGTTTGTGGCACAATTTGACTAGAAGAAGGGATCGGTTGCTAGGACACGTTCTGAGGCATCAAGGGATCACGAATTTAGCATTGGAGGGCAGCGTGGAGGGTAAAAATCGTAGAGGGAGACCAAGAGGCGAATACACTAAACAGATTCAGAAGGATGTAGGTTGCAGTAAGTACTGGGAGATGAAGAAGCTTACACAGGATAGAGTAACATGGAGAGCTGCATCAAACCAGTCTCAGGACTGAAGACAACAACAACAATGCCCGTAGGTGGACTATGGGTTCCGTATGGCATTTAATGCTTGCCGTTGCCACTATGCTGACCTCTGCCTCTGTTCCCACTGTCCTAGGGCTGGCGACATTGCCTCCGCACATGCCCCTTCAGTCCGCATACATAGCACTTCATACTGGCTGAAAACACTATCTGTCTAACTTGCATACCGGCTGACACACTAATTTCGTCATATTCTGCTGGTAGTCTGACAGCTGTATACAAATCAATCGGCACCCCTATTTGTACTCTTCTCGACATTTCCAAAGACCGTCCTTTTTTCTGCCCTAGATCGTATGTATAATCATTGACCTTCCTCATTCTATCCGCAAATTCTTCTACTGATTCTGTATCACTCTTTCTTTCCAAGCCCAACTGATCCCTAAAACGCGGGGCACTGTTCTTCTTTGCATACTTTTGAACTAGCCCATTTTTAAATTCTTCAATTGTCCCAGCTCTGTTGAGAGCCTCTGTATAACCTGTATAAGCCTTTGCTTCTCCAGTTAATCTTAATTTTGCTCCCCTCAAAAGTTCTGTGCCACTCTTCCATCTCTGCCAGTTTCCTAAGATTTTTCACAAACTCTTGTATATCCTAAGCTGATTTACCAGAGATAGGAGCAATAAACTCGCAACTGATAAATCTGTATTTCGTTGTGACGATTGCGCTTCTAATATATCACTTAACTCCGTATTGTTGCTGTCAGGTGTGCTTCATTTTCCAGTAATACAGGCTGGCACAGATAAAAGTAGCCCCTCTAAGTATATAGAAAACGCAGTGAAATTACACAAACGTAGAGCTGAAATAGACTTACCATTTATTTGCAATGAAAAATACAGTGAAAAATACATTAGTAGAAGATGTTGAAAGTGACCACCTGCAACATCAGTACAAAGCTGTGCACATCTAAGCATATTCAGATTCACCCGGCATTAAGTTCACATACCGATGACAGCAACTTCACGACTGATAAGTTGTCCTTCAATTACTGTATTGTGTGTGGATTTGTTTCATAGACCTTATACTTCAGCTGTCACCAGAGCAAAAAATTCACATGTTGTCAGACCCTGCGAACGTGGTGGTTATAAAGTTTTGCTGACAGTTCATTCCTAAGCGAAAACATGATAGTCACGTTCCGGGGATATCTTAGACGTGTGGCATGTTGCCCCATCTCGCTGGAAGAAACAGTGTTGTCTTTCATGTTCAGTGAGTTGGGCACAAAAGGTATCAAAAATTTGTATGTCTGCAATCGTGTTGAGGGTAGTGCCAAGAAATATCGGTCCAATGATGCGCGTTCCTGTTACAACGCACCAAATGCCGATTATTTCATCAAGAAGTGGTAGCTGACGCACAGTGTTAGGGTTCTCCTTTGTCCTGTGGCCTGTGTTTTGTGAGTTCACATGACCGGAATGGTGAAACCTTGCTTCATCACTCATGATGTAATGGAAAGGCTCTAACAAACCATAGTTTATGTTATTCAAAAGCCAAGTGCAGCAATCTGCATGTTTCTGACTGTCATCCTCCAGCAATCGCTGCACAATCATCACACGATATGGCTACACATTAAGATTTTTTTTTTTGAGAAACCGCTGGAAATCCTGCTAGTTACATGCACCTGTTGGGCCGATTTACGCGTAGAATTCTTTCGGCTCTGAATAATTCTCCGGCGAACGTCTGCAATAACTTCTGGTGAGCAAACTGAAGGAATTCTTTGTCGTGTTACATTTTGCATAAATCCTTAGGGGCACCAATTTTTATACAGCTATATTGCTCTCTTTGCTGGTAGTCATCTATCCGAATACTTGATCCCGATATTTCGCGAGTTTCCTTAATAGAACTTCTTTTCACTAGTGATTCCAGAAACTTAGTTCTTTCTTTTATAGAGAAAGGCATTTTGCAGACCGCAAAGAGAAGCGTCGAACTTTATCGATGAACTAAACTGAAATGGTGACAGAAGAGTGTTAACACTCGATTATTCCATAAAATTGTCCATTGTTATTGCTGTTTATTGTATTTTAAAAGTCGAAATATTGCACTCGCATTCAAAGAGGAGGCGGGCAACTTTTAACTGCGGCATCCTGTATAAGAACTGTCTCTGGTTTTGATACCACTCGCGTTCCTGACTCTACCAAAGCCTTGTCCGTCTTGACACTCGTTATGAAGCATCAACAATTACAGGACACATAAAATAAAACACATTATCTTTATTCTTACGCCTAATCATCACCCATTTTGATTCTCGGCACTGTCTACCCATGTGCCCGTAACGCTTACATGTGAAATACCGATTCTGTTCACGGTGCTGAATGACGTTCGAAATTACACTGCGTACATCCGACAAAAATTAAATTTTTTCACTCGCCATACTGTAGGCCGTAGGTCAGACATTGCACTGAAAAGGCGACGTCAGTTTTCTGACACTTTTAATTGTTGACGACGAGATTGGGTACAGGGGGACGCTCTGCGGCACCAGTCAAATAGCCTGAAATTCCGAATTGTTTTATCACAGCCCCCCGCCGTGGCTCAATGTACAGGATGTTTCACAATCCACGTAGAAGGGACTTAGTAGAAAAAGTTCACATAGGAACCCATGTCCGGAAACGTCATCCAACGACGATACAGAGCACCAAAGTTACAGGCGCCGGCGCCTGTAAATGTATGCATATACAGGGTGATTCCGTGACGTTGTTACAAACTTTCAAGGATGATGGAGAAGGGTAAATGTATCAGTTTGTGGTAAGGGTCCCTGTACTGGAAACGTAGGAATCGAAAGTTGTGAGCGAAAACCGTTCTGATACCTCTGACTGTGGAATACATGTACCGGTACTGTTGTTGTTAAGACTGAAGGGCAGATAGCTGTTAGAGGTAGTAGTGTGAACCAAAACAAGAAAAAATGTTGGGTAAACATGGGCTCTAAATCGCATACTTTAAGAGGTATCAGCACTTGTTTACTAGAGGAGATGTGTCTCATGTGTTTCACACTTGCGAAGACGAACAAGTGCTCATAGAACCTGGGGTAAGCATTTTAAAGCCCACGTTATCTAGACATAATTTCTTGTCTTGGTCGATTCTACGCCTCTGAAAGTTGCATACCCAACATTCTTAGAAACAACAGTACCGGTATGTGTTTTCCATCGTCAGAGATATCAGAAATATTATCGCTTGTAACTTTCGACTCGCACGTTTCCGACCACAAATTGATACATTTATCATGTTCATCATCCTTGAACGTTTGTAACTTATCACTCTGTATATACATACATTTACAGGCGCCGGCGCCTACAACGTTGATGCTCAGTAACGTTGTTGGATGACGATCCTCCGTAAAACTTGACCTACTGGCCCCGTCTACAATCACTAGATGATTTCAACATGAATTATGAAACACCCTGTAGGAAGCGGCAGCGCCGCTGGGTCACGTATCCAGAACAGACACAGGCGAGAGGCCTATTCGTTCCGGCTAGTGACTATCGAGTTTCACATTGTCGTTTCCTACTTTATCGTGGCTATCTAATCTGTTTCTATGCCTGCATACCACCGTATGCTACTGCCATATTGCTATCCCAATGGATCCCTTGCTATCTGCGGTGATCGACTGCATCGTCTTGCCGATTTTATTACCTTACTACCTTTCCGTCATCGGATTTTTATTTTGGCTGAGAAAGTTGGATCGTCTATTTAAACCTAGTTCCCATTTTATATGAATTTATTATGTACTCGTAGACCTTTCTATTTATTTAATCGTATGGCTAGGGCTCCCCGTCGAGCAGACCGTTGCCTTGTTCCGGTTTTTCAATTTGAGGCCACTTCGGCGACGTGCAGTCGATGAGGATGATAGGAGGATGATGAAGACACTTTTTTTTTCTTTTCACTTGCCGCCCTGATTTTACGACCCACCACCTAATTGCTTAAGGTGGGTCTTTATTAACCACTTGGCCGCTGCGATCGGTATATGGGGGATGATATGGATGAACCTCCAGACCAGTTCCCGCATCAGGGCGCTAATGACCGTAGCAGTTTAGCGCCCTAAAACCATAAAAAAAAATTCCCGCATCCGATCGCACCGTTGCCCGTGTCCCGCCACGTGGAGGCGGGTCATAGTTGATCGTGTTTTGTTTTTGTCTCTTTTGTTTTGTTTTCTTTTACTTGGTTATCTTTGTTTGCTACTTATCTTTCTTTTCTTTATGGCAGCTTTCCCAAACCGTTTAACAAAAATGTGCATGAAATTTAAATTTTGGAAAAGAAATACAAAAATATAGTTTAGAATGAAGAAGAGGAAAGAAGATAGGAAAGGAAGATGTTTATAGTCCCTCCACCCTGGGGAACTGAGGATGAAAGCCTTTGAATTAGTCGTCAAGCCATTGATCCTCAGTCTCCAATCATTTGCTTACCTTTAACTAAGGAGATCTACGCTAATCTGTAAGTTATATGCTAATTACTGAAGCTGTTACTAAGATAATTACGCTATTAACAGGTTTAAAGTGCCGTGTTTGCCTGTGGCAATTGCGACGGTGCGCCGACACTGTTTACATCTATTCATGTTGAGCTTCAGTATGTGTAATGTATTGTGATATCTGTACATTATGTTTAGACTAATGCATTTCTGTCGGTCTTCTTTCTGTCTCGGTTTTCATCCTCCACACTATGGCGTCTATGTAGGTGCTGCATCTAGGTTCGTCGTCTGTACTGTCTCTCGCGCCTGTACTCTTTATGGCATTCATCTGAGATTTTTTCTGTCAGTACGTTTAGTTCGTCCCATAATTCTAGTGTTCTGATTGCATCGTATATGTGTCGTTCAGTTTGTAAGTGTTGTATTCCTCGTGTGTTCCTATGTTGTCTGTATTTCCCGCAGAATAGGATTGTGTGTTCGAGGTTTCCCATACCTCCGCATGTACATGAAGATGTGTCTCTTAGACCCACGCGATTCAAGTGCGTGGGATAAGGTCCGTGCCCAGTCAAGAAATGCACCATGCCGCGGCTAGGATCGGCATGTTTCGTTCTTAACCTTTCCGTGATATCCGGAAAAATGTATGCAAACTCCGTCCCTTATCACTTGTGCTCCATTCTTCTTGCCATGTATCGATTTTCCATTGTTTGAGGTCCCGTCTGTTGTTCAGCGGAGAACCAGTTATTATATTAACCTGGTCTAGTCTGCGCATCTTTAACCAGTACCGAGCGGCCCGATGCCTAATTGTTATACATATCGGGAAGATTCAAAGCACTACACACAGCGCTTCGATCGATGACGTGCCAAAAGCTCCAGATAGTCGCATTAGGACGCTTCTCTGTCCTCGCCTAACTGCTGTTCTGTTTGTGACGAGATTGAGTATGTGCGCCCATGTACTGGCCGCAAAACATAGTACTGATTCGAAGAGTGCCCAGTGGTAGGTTCGTGTGACTGACAAAGGAAGTCTGTATTGTCTTGAATTTATCCTTGCCAGTTTGTGCAGTATTTTTTCTGCCTTGTCTGTTGATACTCTAATGTGTTCATGAAAATTCAGTTTTCCATCTATGTGTACGCCCAAGTAGCGGGTTACTTTCGTTCTTTTTATGTTGTTTTCCCCTATTTTGACCGATGGGTTGAGTTTTAATTGACCTTTCAGAAGCGTGTTGTTGTTTTGTTACCCGCTATTTTGAGCTTGTATGTGTTGCATCATTGTGTTATTGTTTGCAATGTGCCACTCACCTTCTCCTCTAGCTGGGCTCTTGTGTTTGCTGAGATGACCACAAGCAGGTCGTCTGCATATGCGACAACTCCATCTGTCCTATTGTACCCATCCAGCAGTTGCAGGAGGGGTTCAAAAATTATGTCCCAGAAGATGAGCCCACAGATCGAACCTTGGGGACAACCTTTGGTAATTTTCCTTATTACTTTCTGGCTGCCCACACGTCATTCCACTATTCTATCCCTACAGTAGTCTAATAGACTATTATATAGGGCTGCGGGTACTTCCATCTGGCGTAACCTCAGAAACAAAGCTGGCCACCACAGGTTGTCAAAAGCCACTGCGATGTCAATCGTATTTGTTGTCTGTATTTTGTGTAATTTCGAGAGCTCTGTTAATTGCGTCATCAATGCTTTTGCCTTTCCTAAATCCAAACTGGTGTGGGTTTAGCCCAAGTAGGGCTCTGTGAGCCTGCAGGCGGTCACACAGTAGCCTCTCTTGGACTTTTGCCATGATATTTATTAGACATGTTGGTCGGTATGATTTAGTATCTGATGGATCTCTGTCTGCTGGCTTACGTATAATAACTGCGCTTGAGGTTTTCCAGATTGTCGGTACGCGGCCTAGCCGTAAGGCGTCATTTAATAGTTCTGTGGTGCCAGCCTCTTGAGCACCTCTGCATGGATCCGATCCGGTCCTGGTGCTTTCTTATTTTTTAGTTCTCTTATCGGTACCGCAACTTCCTCGTGCGCAAAGGGACAGGTGACAGTAATTGTGCTATATGGTTCGCGTAGTTCGTGCCTTAGTGCAGTCTGTTCCTGTGTGTCTGTGTCGATGACGTCCTCCGGGAGGAGTTTGTTCAGCAGATATTGTGCTGTGTTTCTCCATCCCGTTGTCATCGTACCGTCCTCCTGCCGTAGCGGGCCTAGTGCCAATGGGGTCTTAATTTTGTCTGTCAGTATTCTGTAGTGTTCCCCCCATATGTTTTGTTGTGTGTGTGTGGCCACGTAGCTTTCCCATTGTTGTTGTCTGGTTTGCAACAAGGTTTTTTTAAAAAGGTCTTTAGCTTCCCTATATGAAGCCAGTCTTATTGGTCTGTCTCTTTGTATCCAAGTTCACTGATACAGTCTTCGCTTTCTTGTCGTATCCCTTTTTAGTCTGGTTAGTTCGTCTGACCATGGAGTTGCCCGTTCTTTGCTGGTTTTGATCTTAGGTATGGCTGATTCTTGGGCTTTTTGTATTATTTCTGTTAGTTTACGTGCCCTAAAGTCCACGCTTCCTTGTACGTTCTGTATGTTTTCATGTTGAACCATTTGTTTAGTCTAATCCAATTCGCTCTTTTGAAATTGAAATGTGTTGTTTTGTATTTAGTGTGGTTATTGTTTGCTGTGAGTTTGATTTCAATTATGTTATGGCCGCTAGTAGTCAGAGAGTCGTGTGTGGTCCATCTTTGTAACCGTCGTAGTGCTTTATCGTTCATTATGGTAATGTCGATTTTGCTACTGGATCCGTCTGCTCTTCTATAGGTAGGTGTGGGTCCGTCCTCGTTTATGATATGTAATTGTGTCTCCTGTATGGCGTCATTGACTTTTCGTCCCCTGTCATCTGTTCTGTCGAGTGCCATAATGTGGATCTGGCATTAATGTCTGCACATATAATTAGATTCTTATGTCTAGAGTACAAAGCTATGTCCTTAATCATTCCTATATATGGTTCTATATCATCGCTATACTGTGCGTACAGTGACGCAATCACCCATGTGTCTCCTCCTTTAGTTAGCTCTGCAGTGGCCAGATGACTATTGCACAGCTGCGAGATCTTTATCGTGTTTATCTTTCTGTTTAAAACCAACAGGGCAGCCTTGCAATTCTGACTGTCAGATATTGCGACAGCGTCCCAGGGCAAATTTGTCAATTTACCCTGGGTTGTTGCGTAGGGTTCCTGCAGGCAGAGAATGTCCGCTTGCAAGTCTAGTGCAACCAGCGGCAGTTCTGCGCTTACAAGGGTACTTCTATTCGTGTTTAACTGAAGTACGTTCATGGGTGTTTAACATGTAGATAAAATTTAGTGCCTGTCTGTGTGTAGTCAAAGTCAGTTCTACCGCGCGCCCTCACTTGGTCCTTGTACACCTGGTGTGGGTTGTAGGTTTGTTCCCTCCCCCTGCACGCAAGTATAACTAATTTTTCCAATTCAGTAGTGTCAGTAGGGATATTTTCTGTCTTCAGTGTCATTCTGTGTGATTGTTCAGTGTTCAGGATACAGACGTAGCCACCAAGTGGACGGAGTAGTCTGGTCAGTAGTCTCTGGGCCGTAACAGATATCTTTATGTTCTAACGTACTTAACCTAAGATTTAGTTCTACGTTATCATAGTCAGTATGCTACTGTTTTTGACTGACTGTACCCTTCTGATCTTTTTCTGTGTATGGGCTTATTTCATCATATTTTTCCCGTAGGGCGGATGACAGATGTGTGGCCTCTTGCTGGGTGTTCTGTGATGTTGATCTGCTGGCCGCAGCTCTTCCCTTTTTACCGTCACTTTCCTTTTTATGTACACTATCGGCTGCACTCTCCTCACTTTCCTTCTAATTTGCACTGTCGTCTACACTCTCGTCATCTTCACAATCGTGATTGTCAGTTAGGACGTTTTCATGGAGAGGAATTACTCTCTTCCCTTTAGTTTCGCAGCTACTGGTATGCTGTTGTGATTGCTTGTACTGAAGTGTTGCGCTGTGCTGTGAAGGGGATGAGGGATTAATTATCTCTCCCGACACAAAATTCACTGGTTTTATGTAGCCTGTGCATCGTTTAGTGTCATACATCTTCTGTGTAATGTCTGACGTATGGTCTTTCATGCGAGCATTCGTAGAGTGAAATCGTTGGTATGTTCTCCTTTTAACGTCTGGTTTTATACTATCCGTATGTCTAGCTGAGGTATCAGATTGTTCTGTGTGTGTTGTTGTTTGTGTGTGATTGTCTTCTTTCAACGTGTGTTCGTCTGCATTGTGTGTCACTTCGAACTCCAGCTCATCATCAATTCGTGCGTATGGTGCAGTCTGATAGTTTACCCAGTAGTAAACCTGCTTTTTCAATTGTCTGATTACGTCGTAGTGTATGGCACCATTCAATGCCGTGTCATCTACGTAGTCTATGGTATTTAAGTAGCTTTCTTGCAGTGCTTGCATTCCTTGAAGAGATGGAATATCTTGTACGAGTGTAGAGTCATTGGAGAGCAGTCCCATTTGCCTGTGCCAGTTTACTGCTCTCAGATGGTTGCGATTTGTGGTCGAGGGTGATTTGTGCTTCGTTTTGTGCTTCCTGGTCAGAGGCAACGCTGGTTTACTCTCACTCTCCATAGTCGAAGCTTCGAAGCAATCTATCTTGGAGGAATCTGTGGGTCTGGCACTCGCCTCCACTCAGTTTTGCGCACTGTTTCCCGCGGTTTTTACGGGGGATGCAGTTGTCTCGTTTGATTGCCCTGCATTGCGATTTTATGTGTCCCTTCCCCCGGCAGTTGGAACACGTGACCTCCGTTTCTTTGCACTGCTTTGTTGTGTGTCCAAGGTCACAGCACTTGAAGCAGGTGGGGACTTGAGAAAAGTTTTTTACGATTAGGGACAGGAATTTTTTGTAGACTCTGTCCCGTTTTGTCAGTATTTTGTGTAATTTCGGTGTGACCTCAATTACCTGGTGGTTGTAGCCCCTGCCTCTTGGTCCTGTGCAGAATTTGATTTTAGCCTCTTGCAGGAAATCTTCTTTATCGATTTCTTCGTTGAGGTTTAATTCATATGGGCTTTCGAGGAAATCTTTGTCACTGATTGTGTCAGGTACGTGGTGTATGACCACCAGTGGTCTTCTCCTCCGACGCGGCTCACACGTAATTGTGTTAATGTCTTTGGTGGACTCAAGCAGCTTTTTGCAGTCGTCCTGCGTTGCAGTTTCGACTATGACTGTTGTTGCTATGGTTTTGACCGTCTTGATTTTTATTTTATCCTTTTTGGGGTTGATCTTTTGTGTGAGGGTTTGTCTCACTGTTTTAGCATCCTTGTTTTCCGTAGAGGTGATAAACAGTGTTGTCGCCTTCTTTTACCTAGCTTGTTCTATTTTCAGTGACTCTTTTGTCTTCTGTTCTGTTTTGACTATTGTGGCAAAGGATGGTAGTGTTGGAAGTGTTACTGGTTGTGCTGTTTTTGCCAGTTCCAGTTCTTTTGTTAGTTCTTCATTTTCTCTTTTAAGAGTGAAGTTGACAAGCCTGAATTCCTCTACTTGAACAGACAGCTTGTTATTCTCGTCTTTGAGAATATCAATCTGCCCCTCCAATCTGGCGTGTACGAGAGAGTCTGTTGCTTCTAGATCGTGTCAGGCTGTAGCAATTTTCTGTATTTTTACTTGTTGTCTTAATCCAGCATTCTCTTTTTCAAGGGCCTGGATTTGTCCTTGAAGCCTGGCTTGTGTCACTACATTGCCTATTAGTTTATTGCGGAAGGTTGATAGCAGGTTCAGTGATATTTTCTTAGCTTTTAATTCTGAATGAATTTCAGTGATGAATGACTCTATAGCGTCGACCTTTTCCTCATCGACTTTAATTGACTGTTCATCCATGTTTGTGCATCCATGTTTGTGCTTGAGCCGTTACGGGCTCTTCTCCTAGTTGTGACCAGCTTGGCTGCCGCCGACTCGGCCTGACCCGCGCTTCGCTCCAGTTTTCACAACTAGTGCGAAAGTGGAGCGCTACGCAGTGAAAGTACTAGCACAAGCATCACGTTTGTTCGACGCCAAAGAAGGTGAGCCCACGCCAGTTCAAAGCCGGACAGCGACTTGCACAACTAGTGCGAAAGTGGAGCGCTACGCAGTGAAAGTACTAGCACAAGCATCACGTTTGTTCGACGCCAAAGAAGGTGAGCCCACGCCAGTTCAAAGCCGGACAGCGACTTGCGTAGTTGGTTTTAGATTAGCCTCCACACAGGTGATTAATGCACAGATATACTAGATATTGTCGCGCTACGGAAGCACTACGCTGTTCCGCTCTCCTACTGTGTCACTCGCGCAAGTGTGTCACTCAGCACAACACCCAGTCCCTGGGCGGAGAAAATTCCCGACCCAGCCGGGAATCGAACCCGAGCCCCGAGGATTGACAATCCGTCACGCTGACCATTCAGCTACTGGGGGCGGACACTCGTAGAGCTGAGGATACAGCTACAAACTGCGAAAGCTGTCTTTTCAATGAAAGATCATTTAACAGCTGCTGCGGTTCTTGATATCTCGAATATATTTCCACATCTGCGGCTGCCCAGAGTGTAAGAAGTTCTATAAAACATTTATAATTAAAAAGTTTCTGTTTTTCGAACATTCTCGCTGGAAATGCAAGTTAATAAATTCGGGCGTTGCGCTCTTGCACCTCGATCTGTGTTTCGTTTTAGTACTGTAAACGTATTATGCCTCTCATTCGAGGACATTTGTTGTTTTGTTTCACTTTGTGTATGAGTGCTGTGAACAAGTGATCTGACGCTGATAAATGGCGAAAGAGGTAAATAAATGTGTTTTAATCATCACAGAACAAATCCGTTTTGAACAACGAGCTGGAACCAAGAGTGAAAGAAAACTAAAACGCATTTTGCTTGCAACTATTTCTTACCATAATTAAAGTGGTGGAAGAATTGTGGCTGTTTATATCTAAAATGCACATTACTTTGTATTATGTTCAATTTTGTTGCATACTGATTGTGAAGGAACATTACATTTCCCATTAACACTTTTCGTTGTGCAACATTAAGGAGCACAGACTGAAAAACGGGAGGAAGGAAAAGAGAAGGAGAAGGATATGACAGAAGGCAACTGAGTTTAGAACACAGGGGCAAGGAAAGAGAAAGAGAAGGATATGACAGAAGGCAACGGAGTTTAGAACACAGTGAACATTGTCTGATAAACAGTAGTTTCAAGGATGCGACAGTTTGATTCAATCATACGCAAGAATTGCTGTCAATCTAAATCGTAATCGCATAGCTGCTTAGGTGAAGCATAGTATTTATCGCTGCCTTTGCACGCAGATCATTTACATCTCTCAGTGAATTTAACGGAGGAAGGGTAGTATCTATATCTCGCACCATCGCCCCTAACCCCACTAGTTTCTGAAGTTGGGGGTGGTATCGAGTGACTCAGCACCCCCTCCTCCCTCCCCTCCCTCACCTGCTGGTGCGCCCCTGCTTGAGTATTTGTGCAGTTGAAAGTACGTCGAGCAAGGAGAGGTCTGGCACTTTAAGTGTCTCCTGGACAAATTTTTGTCTGCAATACAACTTAACACAATGCCACAGTTTGAGGAATCTATACAAGTCACAAGACATTCGTTGCACGTAATATCACATTGATAGTACATACATCAAAAAAAGTTTTGCATCATTTCTGTTCTGAGAGTTCGGAACCTGTACAGAAAATTGGAATAGAGATCAACAGAAACATCATTTCCGCCCTTTTTATTGCTCATGAAAACCACACAGTGCATGTTGTACCACCAAACAGCGAGACCTTCAGAAGTGGTGGTCCAGATTGCTGTACACAATGGTACCTCTAATACCCAGTAGCACGTCCTCTTTCACTGATGCACGCATGTATTCGTCGTGACATACTATCCACAAGTTCATCAAGGTGCTGTTGGTCCAGATTTTCCCACACCTCAACGGCGATTCGTCGTACATCGCTCAGAGTGGTTGGTGGATCACGTCGTCCATAAACAGTCCTGTTCAGTCTATCGCAGGCATGTTGGATAGTGTTTATTCCTGGAGAACATGCTGGCCACTCTAGTCGAGCGATGTCGTTACCCTGAAGGAAGTCATTCACAAGATGTGCACGATGGGAGCGCGAATTGTCGTCCTTGAAGACGAATGCCTCGCCAGTATGCTGCCGATATGATTGCACTATCGGTCGGAGAATGGCTTTCACATATCGTACAGCCATTACGGCGTGTTCCATGACCACCAGCGGTGTACGTCGGCCCCACATAATACCACCCCAAAACAGCAGGGAACTTCCACCTTGATGCACTCGCTGGACGGTCTGTCTAAAGCGTTCAGCCAGACAGGGTTGCCTCCAAACATGTCTCCGACAATTGTCTGGTTGAAGGCTTATGCGACACTCATCGGTGAAGAGAACGTGATGCCAATCCTGAGCATGTTGTTAGGCCCATCTGTACCGCGTTGCATGATGTCGTGGTTGCAAAGATGGACCTCGCCATGGACGTCGGGAGTGAAGTTACGTATCAGGCAGCCTTTTGCGCTTTTATGGTTACTTCATGAATTTTATTGATCCTAAATTTAAAAGATTTTTCGATATGGGATTAGAGTTATACAAGAAAACCATTAACGATTTAGATCTTAGGGGAATTGAATCACTTTTATGTTCTGGTTCACAGGATAGTATATTTTATGCTACCTCTAACAATGTATGGGAATATTATTATACTTTGGGCGATTGTTTAACCTGGTTAAACAAAATTCTATTATTCCAATGTGAAGATGACAGTGATAAAGCTACAGAATTTTTGTTAAATTTAGTTTCATGGATCAATAAGAATGGATTGTATTATTGGAATAATGATAATTATGTACAGTCAAAAAAGTTAAACACTTTGTGTATTGTGGGTCCTCCAAACAGTGGTAAAAATTGGTTCTTTGATTGCTTTGTATCTTTAGCTCTTAATGTTGGTCATATAGGTAGGTGTAATAACAAATCAAATCAATTCGCAATGCAAGATGCTGTTAATAGAAGAATAATTGTTGGCAATGAAATTAGTATTGAAGAAGGAGCCTTAGAAGATTTTAAAAAAGTGTGTGAGGAATTTCATTTAACATTAGAGTGAAGTATAAAGGCGATGCAATTTTAAGGAGGACACCACTTTTATTAATTTCCAGGAGTCAACCTGTAGTTTGCAGCCACCCTGATTTTAAGGATATTCGTGTGAAAACTGTAAGGTGGAGTAGATTTGAAGATTTGAAAAATGCAACAAAAAAGCCTTATCCCTTAGCTTTTTTTCAGCTTATTACAAATGTATAATGTGGAATATTAAATGAAAACCAACTGTAATTTTGAAATACATATATTTTCAATAACTTGTTTACAAAGGTAAATAAAATGTTACATTATACAAAATAAATGTTACACTTGTTTTATTTCCTATTGACCCTTGTACACTGATGATTCCTCATTCCTTTTTACATTAGACATATGTATCACATCAGCTGCGCTCAGTTTGAATCGTAAACTACGTCCTGTGGCTGCACGAAAAGCATTATTCAACATGGTGGTGGTGTGTCAGGGTTCCTCCGAGCCATAATCCGTAGGTAGCGTTCATCCACTGCAGTCGTAGCCCTTGGACGGCCTGAGCGAGGCATGTCATCGACAGTTCCTGTCTCTCTGTATCTCCTCCGTGTCCGAACAACATCGCTTTGGTTGACTCCGAGACGTATGGACACTTCCCTTGTTGAGAGCCCTTCCTGACACAAAGTAACAATGCGGACACGATCGAACCGCGGTATTGACGGTATAGGCATGGTTGAAGTACAGACAACACGAGCCGTGTACCTCCTTCCTGGTGGAATGACGAACTGATCAACTGTCGGACTCCCTCCGTCTAATAGGCGCTGCTCATTGTGGTTATTTACATCTTTGGGCGGGTTTACTGACATCTCTGAACAGTCACAGCGAATGTGTCTGTGATATAATATCCAAAGTCAACGTCTGTCTTCAGGAATTCTGGGAACCGGGGTGATGCAAAACTTTTTTTGATGTGTCTAGAACACTCAGAGGTCCGCGGCACGGGAACGAAATGACTAATTTGACTGCTTTTTTATTCCGACAATAATCCTATTCAGGTGCCACAACGACGGTATAGCTATGAAACTGTACACTCTGCGGATCACATAATTTTGTAACAGGTAAGGACACATGGTCAACTAGGGGAGTGAGGTAATAGGATTCTGGAACATACGCTCTGTTCTACGATTATAAAATACCTCGAAGAAAACTATCTATTGGCACACAACCAGCACGGATCCAGAATATATCGCTCTTGTGAAACACAACTGGCTCTTTATTCACACGAAATAATGAGTGCTACGGACTGGGGATCTCAAGTTGATTTCATATTTCTAGTTTTCCATAAATCTTTTGACACAGTTCTTCGCAGACATCTATTCTCACCGCATACATATGATGTATCGTTCGGTTTTGCTACTGGATTCTTGATTTCCTGTCAGAAAGGTTAGAGTTCGAGCTAACTGACGCGAAGCCATCTAGTGAAATCGAAGCGATATCTGAGGTTCCCCAAGAATTTATTATAGACCCTCTGCTGTTCTTAGCGTACGTAAATGATTCAAGAGCAGATTGTGTGCAACTGATGCTGCAGTTTACCGTCTAGTAACTCTCAAAAGATCAAAAGAAATAGCAAAATGATTCAGACAAGATATCAGCAGGGTGTCAAAAGTTGAAATTGACCCAAAATAATGAAAAGACTGAAGTCACCCATGTGAATAGTAAGAAAATTCCTTAAATTTCGGTTAGACGATAAATAACACGGATTTAAAAGCCGTGGATTCAGCTAAATACCTAGGGATTAGAACTGCAAATAGTTTAAACTGAAAGCATTGTCTGGAAAATGTTGTGGGCAAGGAGAACCAAAGACTGCGTTTCACTGGCAGACAAAAGGGGGGCAACTCGTTTTGTATTATGAAATAGGGGAGAGCTTGTCACAGATGTGAAATGAGAGTTGGTGTGGCAATCATTAAAACAAAGGCATTTTCCATTGAGGCGAGAACGTTTCAAGAAATTTCAATCCCCAGGTTTCTTCTCCGAATGTGAAAATATTTGGTTGATTCCCACCTACACAGGGAGAAATGATCATCGTAATAAAATGACAGAAATCAAAGCTCGCAAATAAAGAACTAGGTTTTCATTTTCCCCACGTGCTATTCGAGAGTGGAACTGTCGATAAATAGTCTAACATCAATTGTTAGTCTCTGTCAAACTCTTAATTGCATGGTAGCCATGTAGATGGAGACGTAAAATGTTATGGGATAATGGATAATATTTGGGTCTGACCAAGACAAGAAAAATTGTATGTGAACCTGTTGGCCAGTTACTGGAAAGCAGCGAAATGCTGTCACAGTTCTCGAACAAGGAAGAAAGATTATGATTTAATGTACCGTCTTTGGCAAGATCATAGGAGACGAATCTCAATCTCGGTTTGGGAAAATATGGAGTACCTGTCTTCAGAACAACTCTATCTCTAACCGTCACGCGGAGCTCTCTCCGAACCGCCCGAGGTGGTGGGGGAGGCCCATGGCCAACCTCTGCTAGGAAAACGTTTTGCTTTACTCATCTTTGGCCAGGCCCTCCTGCTCCTGTTCTCTGGCTTCCTCCGACACCGTTTAGGTTGGTAGAAGATTAAAAAACCCACCACTTCTCTGGTTCGTCTGCTACTGCATTCAAATCATTCACAGTTGACCAAACACATCCAGGAAGGTGAAAAATGGAAATCAGGACGTGCACATAAGAATGAAAAAAGAAATGTGTAGACCCATATTGCTTCTACAGGTATGCGGGTGTTGGGGCTGAGATTAATTAGTTGCAGCACTCATTTTTTTTAAATCACATAACGACACCTGTTGTGATGTTACAGCTATTCGTAACGTTCCTCCTACTGGTCTGAGAGTGCGGCTGGTCCCGGCAGAGTTTCGAGTCCTCCCTCGGGTATGGGTATCTGTGTTTGTCCTTAGGATAATTTAGGTTAAGTAGTGTGTAAGCTTAGGGACTGATGACCTTAGCAGGTTAAGTCGCATAAGTTTTCACACACGTTTGAATATTTTTGAACTGGCCTGAGAGCTTAAAGAGTGCAACTAACATCAATCGTTATTACTTTGTTCTGCACTCAAACAGACGCATGGGATTAGCCGAGCGGTCTAGGGCGCTGCAGTCATGGACTGTGCGGCTGGTCCCGGCGGAGGTTCGAGTCCTCCCTCGGGCATGGGTGTGTGTGTTTGTCTTTAGGATAATTTAGGTTAAGTAGTGTGTAAGCTTAGGGACTGATAACCTTAGCAGTTAAGTCCCATAAGATTTCACACCTGGGATGTTACCATTCTCATTATTACGCCAGATAGGTAATGCACCTAGTAAGTTCGTCATATCCATGAATTCCTGTTCAAAGTAACATACCGTACTTATTATTTAACACAAAATGACATTAAAAACTTAATTTATTCACGAGCAGCTAGTTGAGAATATGTATGAACTTCAAATGACACGACGAACCGCCTCCTTCTGCATATGGATTCAAACCCGGGTCATGCAGACTAAGACTACGTGACTGACGGAAACTAACAGTCATTCCCGACTAGGCATACAGAGAGTGATATACCTCGATTTTAGACAGTATCAGTTAGCAAATATCAACTTCAAGTTACATAACGTAAACATTTTTAACGGACGCGAATTCCTACCCAGCATCTATTGTCCCTGTTAACGAACTACGAGAGATGTTAAATATTGCTTCTTCACAAGTAACTTACTTGAAGTGTCGAGAGGTAAAGCTTTGTGTTGGACAGGGATTCGAACCCAGAACCTAATCGGATTGTTATCGAAGCACAATCACCTGTGACATATTGGATTTTCTCGGCAGTAGCTAGATGTTTTAACTGAAATGACGAGACGAAACATTAATTTCTTCCCTCCCAGGTCTCCAACCCGGCACCTATCGCTGTTATATTCTAGAGAAAACGAACGTTAAATATGGATTTGTTACACTAGAAGCGACATGTGAGCATGTTTGATCTAGAAATAATATGACGAAGAGTTCAGTGCTGACTGGGAATCGAACCCCAGCAATACAGTTGTTCACTACAAACAAAGAGAAGTCATCTACCGAATTTTTCTCCACCAGCAGCTCGGAATAACATCCTTGAACTTACAGTGATCTCGAAAGTAGTTCTGTGTCTCACTGGGAGTCAAAAACATCACCGAGCGAGATGGCGCAGTGGTTAGACACTGGACTCGCATTCGGAAGGACGACGGTTCAATCCCGCGTCCGGCCATCCTGATTTAGGTTTTCCGTGATTTCCCTAAATCACTCCAGGCAAATGCCGGGATGGTTCCTCTGAAAGGGCACGGCCGACTTCCTTCCCCATCCTTCCCTAATCCGATGAGACCGATGACCACGCTGTCTGGTCTCCTTCCCCAAACCAACCAACCAACCAACCAACCAAAAACATCAGATATCGTCAGTGTTGACAACGAATGAAAATACATTAAAAATCAAAAATATTACCCACCAGCAGATAGGTGTTCTCATGATAGAGCGTGATAATACATAATGAAAACTTTAGTGCCAGGTCAGGGTTCGAAACCATTCAAGTGCAACATGTGGAGATGTTGAGGAATCTGCAGTTTTGAGCAAACAACAAATTGTAGTGGAGCTGTATTGTCATCAAGGGATCAAATTCCGCGTTAAGGGCGGTCTGTGTTGCATCCAAGTTCAGAACCAATTTTATCGACATACAGAAGCCCAAATAAAAGATGGAATAAGTGTCCTGTGACCCTACATAGCGGTTGTTTCGTCACTAGAAATAAATAACTATTATAAGAAAGGTTACTGGTGATAGTTTCTACATGTCGCCGCTCCTGACTTTATTGTCGTTCAACCTAACGTCTGCTTGGTAGAGAAGGAGTATCATGTTTAATGTGAATTTCAGACCACAAAGCCTTTATACCTTCTTCACTTGGTGTAGCCAGAAGAGAATAGAATCAGTCTCTCTGTATCAAAAACTATCAGCAGAAGTTGGAATCGAACTCACACCATAAGTATATGTATCTATAATCAATCCAACAGACCGCCAAATCGTCTTCTCTGTGACATTTTTCTGTCGTAAAGCAGTTGCGCCTTACTGGATGAGAATTCTGACGTAGCGGTTTGCAGCATGTTCAGTACATTCATTTACTTGGTTGACCAAATCGCCGTTAACTAGCTTCCTCGGCTACCCAGTGCATACATTCGACTCTATTTTGTCGTCATCGAAATAAAATCACGTAACTGCCACCTAGACAGACCTGCCAACCGTGTAGGGTGCAGAAATTTAAATAGGAAGTGTTCCTTTCCACCTGAGTTACTCTACTGCGGTATCTGTTTGTGAAAATGTCGTGCAATGCAAAAGAAAAGCTGTAACTGTCTGTCCCTCAAAAGTCTAGATCAAGCCATATGTATTATCTCACAGCACTGTGGAATGCGGAAGTTCTGGAGGATTCGTTGTTAACTTCTGGAGCTGCTGTACCTACGTGTCAGTAGTGTAACGGTAAGCACCGCGCACCGTAGATTAAACATCGCGAGTTTGACTACATTCACTGCTACATTTTTTTAAAACACAATTCTGCTGTCTGCTGAAGTTATCAATCTAATGGAACTTTGAACATAATTCGCTTCACTTCTCAACCCAAAATAGTCGCATGTGCAAAAAGGGCTAACTTCTGTGACATTTTCTTCTTTTTAGATTTAATAGATGGCCAGGCAGCAGATGCATCTCGAAACTTTTGTATTATGTATGGGGAGAGCACATCGTGCCAAAATATGGCAGAAAAATATTTTCTACATTAGTTGTCGTGTGGTAGTGGCATTTTATTCTTCTTCAAACCTTGTTTGATAGCTTTAACTCAGAACAAATTTTCTACATGCATGTAATCAATAAACTGCATTTGCATTGTCAGACTGTTATAGATAACATCAGAGAAATCGCATATATCGCTGATGATAAATTTCTCTCTCATGTTTACTATTGTTTTAACACACTAAAAGAAACCTTAAGAAAATGGTGCACTGTATTATAAGAAATGAAATAAAACTAACCACGATAACCTTATGACGAAAGTCTGTTTTAATAAATCTGAGTATCTGTACACAAGCGTGCCTCTTTCGGCACAAATTAGTAAAATACTACTCACTTAGATTTCGATTGGGTCTGTGTTTAATTGATATGCTGTGTCATACTCAAGAGGTATGCAAATGTGGCATTTAACAAATAAAGTTATGTATTCCTAGAAAACCAAAATTTGCTTGTGGCAGCGGAAAGAGGCGTTACCTGCTGTGCATCATCGTAAGTTTTTCACCAATGCACTAAGAGCCGAAAATACAGGGTGATTCAAAAAGAATACCACAACTTTAGGAATTTAAAACTCTGCAACGACAAAAGGCAGAGCTAAGCACTATCTGTCGGCGAATTAAGGGAGCTATAAAGTTTCATTTAGTTGTACATTTGTTCGCCATTTCAGCCAATAAAGTTTTTGGTCCCTTTTTCTTCGAAGGTGCTACTGTAACTGGACTACAGTATCTGGAGATGTTAGAGAATTGGCTGTTCCCTCAGCTCGAACAAGAAGAACAACAATTCATATTTCAGCAGGATGGAGCGCCACCACATTGGCACTTATCTGTCCGTAACTACCTGAACGTCAACTACCCGAGGTGATGGATCGGCCGCCAGGCAGTCCGTGACAGAGCACTTCATCACTGGCCTCCAAGAAGCCCTGATCTTACCCCCTGCGATTTTTTCTTATGGGGGTATGTTAAGGATATGGTGTTTCGGCCACCTCTCCCAGCCACCATTGATGATTTGAAACGAGAAATAACAGCAGCTATCCGAACTGTTACGCCTGATATGCTTCAGAGAGTGTGGAACGAGTTGGAGTATTGGGTTGATATTGCTTGTATGTCTGGAGGGGGCCATATTGAACATCTCTGAACTTGTTTTTGAGTGAAAAAAAAACTTTTTAAATACTCTTTGTAATGATGTATAACAGAAGGTTATATTCTGTTTCTTTCATTAAATACACATTTTTAAAGTTGTGGTATTCTTTTTGAATCACCCTGTATTTTCTTCCGATTTCCTTATCGATGTTTGATCTGACTGCTTTTAGCTCTTTCACAGAAGGGATAAAAACGTTGCAGTCAGCGAGACTTGAACCGCAAACCAGAAAAGACGCTTTTTATAGGTCAGCAGGTTACCACAGAGCTAGGGAAGAAGTATTGTTCTGAGCTTTCTCTTACGAGCACAATAGTGGCTAGAACTCGTAAACCGCTATTTAAAGGACAAGATTAGTTGCGATTTCCACGTGCAACAACTTTCCTGGGCTGAAAACAGTAAATTTACGATCTTTTGCTACACCTCAATCGATCATAACTCAGATTATTCAATGGAAATCACAGGAAAGATCAAGTGAACTTTGAGGCTTAATTCTGTATACACCAGGAAGTAACTCATCGATCACAGAGTTGTCAAACATAACCTTGCCTTGTTGCCAAAGCTCAGTTACAGAACCAGCGGGAAGAAGACGAACCAATGTGATCCTACAGTGGGCTGGGAAGTGACCATAGCTGGCATCTCATAGATGTGGCTGCTACAGCGTGGAATACGTAATGTGACTTGATTCGTGTTTCTGTAATGCGGTTTAGGGACTGGAGCGTAGTTACTAATAACAGTCAGAACTGACTGCAAACTAAGCATCATAAATCAGTAATCTCATAGTTGCTTTTATATTTCTTTCGTAAGTGTACTCAAAAATAAGAAACTCATTCACAGACGTTTTCGTGCCTCACCGATTGTCGATCACAACAAACAATTAAAAATAAAAAAAGAATGTGTGTGTGTGTGTGTGTGTGTGTGTGTGTGTGTGTGTGTGTGTGACGGAGAGAAAGATAAAAATAAAAAAGAAAGAGAGAGACAGTAAAAAAGTATTGTAAAGAAATTGAATCATGGTATGTAAATAAATATTTCATTAAAATGACACGTTCCACATCATTAGGAAGTGTCGTATTCATGATCTATGAAACAAGTATTAATCTTATCAAATCTAATCTATTCATATCATATTGCTGACTAGCCATGAAGAGTCTTGAATAACCGAAAATTTCGCCAATATCAGTAACCAAATCTAAACTTGAAAATAAAAGACGACAGTTTTTTGTAATAAACTGGGACTCCTATCAAGACCCTTTCGTCCCTGTTAACTAAGCACGAAAGATGTCTGATATACCTCCATTCAGAAGTAACAAAGTGTGTATGCATGTGAAGATGAAGCGCATGATGTGAAGTTCTGTGACGGAGATACGAAACCAACACGTAATCGGATTGTTAACTAAGCAAAATCAAATGTTACGTATCGGTTTTTCTTACCAGCTGCTAGGTGTTTGAATCTAAAATAAAGATAAAATTTTTTTTGCCTGAGCGACAAACGAACCGCACACCTATCATCCACGAATGTAGCGTAAGTATCAATTGCTTACTCACCACCAGTAAGATGTGTGCATGTTTGACCAGAAATAACGACACCTACTGCGATTGTTGGCAACACATGAACAGACATTAAAAATGCACGTTAATTTTCACTAGCACGCCGGTGTGCACGTGATAGGGCTTGAAATGAAATTATGAATATTTTTGTACTGGATCAAGATTCGGACCCACATACTTACCTTTGGAGGAGACCCAGAGAAAGAAGATTGCAGTCTTGAGAAAAGGAACGGAACGATTGAACTATACTGTTCCGAGAGATTCAGATCCTCGAAAGAGGAGATAGGAATTCGAATCACAGTCCAGCACCAAATTTTTCAACGTCTTTTGTTCAATCAAGTACAAGTAAAATAAGAGTCCTGTTCCTTTAAATGGCTATCGGTTCATCAAATAAACTAAAATTTTCAAATGTAAGTAAGTTTACTGGCGACAGTATTTTTATTTACCATGATATCCGCCTATGTCATTTCCCAACGTAAACTGGCTCTGCCCAGTTTGGTAATGAAGGAATGTAATGTTGTGGATTATAACGTCTTTCTCTTGAGGTTACCAAAGGTAAAGTAAATCTGTTTGTGCCTCTTAAAAGTAAATGCCCGAACCCACGCATTGCACCTGTGATAGATAGTTCCACCAGACATTTGTGGCCACATTTCCCAGTTCCAGGAGTGTGCTGTAACGGATGATGCACTTAGGTTACAAAATTAGTCATAGTAGAAGAAATGCGAGTCTATTAAATGGTTAAGTAGAAGCATGCTTCTGACGCGGAGATTATGCTATTCTCATGTGAGCAGGACGCAAAGTCTCTTCTAGGCATCATAGCCTGGATGTGAAGCCATTTTGAAATTTTCACTAATTCAGCAAATTTCTTAGTTCGAGAAAATCCACTGTGAAGTATGAAGTTACCGGATAATTCGATTATTACCGTCATTATTACTATCATTTTCTTCTTACCGCTGCTGGAACACATGTGCTTGAAGATTATTTAATGCCTTTTGGTCATTATAGAAGTAGTTGCCCAAGGACAGGTTCTTTCCCTGTCTACAGTATCCTTTTCATGTTAATATAAAACATCATGAATTACTCGTAGATAAAATTAAAACTAAAGTAATCGATGAAGATGTTACTTGATAACAAAACCGTACTGCCTTTCTTCATTTGCTTGCGCCCAGAAATGGCTGTCGAATACTGCCAAACCAAAAGCCAAGGGATCTTACTGCCTTCCGATATACGTCGCTGTCAGTTCTTCCATATGATTTGGTCGACATGACCTGTTTCAAGTTGTGTATGACAGACGATTTTTTAGAAAATCAATTGTTTTTCTTTGCAATAAACAGAAAGATTTACATTCTAAGCTATCCAAGTACCAAATTTTCGCAATATTAGTTCAGATTTAATACTCTCTTCAATAATGTAGGAAAGTATTTCACAGTTAACAAAATCCACATCATACTCATTGACCTTACACTTAGTCGCTGACCATAAATTCTAGCTCAGAGTGACATCAGTTTCTGTAAGCTAATGTAGCGAAGACTGTTTGCCACTGTTCTTTATCACGGTATATCTGTATATATGTATGTGTGGGACCACTTATCACGGGATAATTATATATTTTTATTTTTATAATTAAATATTGTGGGCTAGCATGAGACTACTAATTAACACATACGGCGATAATACTCGTACGGACATTGGCTGCCCCAAAGTACGTACGATATAATATGTTTTAAACACAACGAGCGACTCACCGCCCTCTAATAAATAGCTTGCGTGAGCGCTTCTATTTAGAAAAGAAAATATGCGTATTCTTACGGAAACTGCAACTATTAATATGAGTCTTAGGGGCTACGGGTTTTTTATGTATCAAATGTCACAAAGATCAACTAAGATATTGCGGAGCTTATTGAATGGAATGATTTTCAATATTGCTTGTTCATTATTTGCAGGGCAAAACTTGAGAAAATCTCATCTGTTGTTAGGCGGCCAAAATGAAACATACTGAACTCATTCAGTGCTGTGAATTTTAATAAATGAAATCCATCACTACTTTCCTTCACTGTGAAAGTAATGAAAGATCAAAATTGAGAAGTCTCTCGCATGTACATTTAATAACATGAATCGTCATCGTAATGGCCGACCAAATGCTGCTAGGGAAGAAGAGCTCCCCGCCTTAAGAAGTTCTGAAAAACTTGGTTAATGAGAATTAATGGTTGGGACCATGAGAAGTGACAACTAACGCAATAATACATACTTTCTAATAACCATTTCTATTATATTTTTCAAAAATGATAAAACTTACGTTAATTATCAGACAGCACTACAATGGCGGCCTACCGCCAGACGAAACAAACCAGGAGAGAGAGTTTTCAATAAAGCCACAGTCTCTGTTCATGTTCATATTCATTACACAGATAAAAAAACGTTCTTTTTTATATTACATTGCTGTTAGTAATTTTTGGTGGTATTATTTAACTTTTTTAATCTTTCTTATACATCGCGCACACGTGCGTAGTCTTGAAATAATTTAAATTCACGCGTGACACAAGCAAAAATCTTTTTTTTCTTTTCTCCAAATGTCCATTTATGTGACGTACCGTCACGTCTTTCTCGCCAGAAAATACGCAATTCACTCATTGGTTTCCATAAGTCCGCTGTAACAGGAATTTCTGTGTGTATGCAGTGTTTACAGATTGTAAAATTTAGTGGTGCCCTCTCTTCCACTACTGTATACAACCTGCCTGACCTAAACGGGCCCTTTATCATTACAGCCTCTGGGCAGTGAAACATCATACTGATAACAGTAATGTGCTTATACTGACAATCTCACTGTTCTTTTTACATGATTTTGTAATGATTTAAATAAAACAACATGACCTTCTGTGAAATTTATTAGTAGGCAATCTGCCTTCCAACCAGTGAAATGCGGCAGAGTACGGCCGGTAAACGATTCACAAACTTCGATTTAGTGCCGTTAAGACGATTTCTTTAAACATTGTCATAGCTGAAGGAATTTGGTTTCTTCTTAAATCGTCTTACACAGCAACGTTCATAGATATCTCAAATAAGAAAAGCTCTTTATACAGGTATGAAGGTTGTAAAGCAAACTTCCCACAATTTGTGTCAGGTTCATCTTTTCGTCTGATAGCACTGCGTAAGTATTTTGTCTAAGAGGTATTCCATGTAGTGTTACTGTACCTGTGGGAATCATTGGTTGAAAACGAGTTTAACACAAATGGGTACAGTACTGCTAAATATTCAAAATGATTATCAACCTAAGTCTGAGTTCATCCACAAACTGAGGCGTATTTATAATATTGAAGCTAGAATGTGTATCCTTGTCTTCCTTGAGTGGGCATTGGAAAGCGTTTACACACACATATACAATACTATGAATACTTGCTGTCATAAACTTATTTTGTTTTTTTAATTCTTCTGGCTCTTCAGCGTGCAATATGTGTTGTAGATACAGTATTAGACAAAAAAATTGACCGCCGAGTCGTTCACGTAAGGTGGACAATACCGTCGTGCTCCCCTCAGAATTCTATGTACGGCAATATGCTAGAACTGGCAACATTGTAGACTGTGGCACTTCCCGGAGGAGGTTTTGACTGTAGTCTGAGTACATCATTGTTGACTACGACTGTAGTCTTGAGGTAAAACGCGGAACTAGCTAATACGACATCTGTCGCCAAAATTTTTATCGCCCCTTACCTGTAACTGGCTAGGTAAGTCAACTCAAAAGGCCCCGAGGAAAGCTACGGCTTACCATCTCCAACAAGACCATGTCTATTCAAGCACTGTGGCGTTCACACCAATCTTCTGACTGATGACTGCTTTACTTTACTATGGATTCCAAAGCTCATGATCTTCTATTTATTAACTTTTTTGTGTTTTCATGCTGTACCTTTGATATCAGCAAACGTAAGTAACTGGTCGAGCACTGTCACCATTCGAGTTGTCAAGATGGTAGACGACGATGCTGTTGACCCCAGTTACAATCTTGGTCATGGTTGTGTTCCAGTCAAATACCTCTATGGGCCATTCTGCGTATTTCAAGATATACATTTATACACTTGGTACGCATCCAAATTGATATCTAATAGAGCTGTATTTAGCAACATGAATCAGATATGTTTTCTGAGATATATATTAGAGATTTCGTTTGTGTGTGGCGCATGGTGCAAGAAATATTTTTGGTTTGCTTGCTTCTATGATGGTTTTCACCCCACTGAATGCGAGCAAGCTCACGAATAGACTGTCGATAATTGGAAATACGCAATAATACACTTAAAAGGTGTATTTTTGCATTATGTATCCCTATGAAAATAACTGTAAATAGATTATATGGCTACTTGCTTATTACTCGCACTTGTCGATGCTCTCCTAAAAAATAAAAATAAAAATGAAAAGAGAGAGAGACAGAGAGAGAAAAGAGAAATGTATTTCAAATATCAGCTCGGTAACGCCCTGTTCGTCTCGTGATGTAAAGCAAGGGTAGTTGATAGGTAATATCTCGTTGTACTAGCGATATGTATGGCTACAGTATTCTTTCTTTTCTCTCTGCAGACAACCAGAACAGAATTCAGTAACAATGTGGTAAGAACACCTATGCAGTGCGCCAATTATACACTCATCCTTTCTTCGTTCTTTTGTTAATCGTGAACAATTGTCGGTAATGCAGTAAATATTGTTGATTACTGATTTGTTATTACTACCACTGTTGTTGTTATTCATCACCTCACAACGGCTTTCCTATCACTCATTGCTGCCGAGGCATGTAACAAATGGATCAGGACGAATGGAATGTGGGATGTTTCGTCACGGAGAATATACACATTTATCTCGGTGTCTTGTGTTCAGGGTAATATGAAAATTACAGGAAAAGAGGACGGCAACAGGGTGCTGGTGATGCAGGCTATAATACCCAACTATTTCTGTCGACTTAACACCCTGACGACAGACAAATTGGCGTCTCAGTGTATTCTGATTATAATTCGTTAGCCTTCTTGCGACTACGTTCTAATACCTCGTGGGAGCAGGCATAATATTTTGCTTTTTGAACTCCGAGCAATAACACACAAAGATAGTAGATGGAAGGGTACAAAGAAATAATCAGATTCATGGGTGTGGCTCTATTTCATCATTAGAAGACTAAACAAGAGGGAAATATTACGAAAGCAATGAATGCTCTGGTTAGTATACATTATTTGTATAGATCTGAAGATGAAAAATCACAGATCTGCACAGTGCCTGCATCTGCACTTTAGTTTCTGTCTTAATAGGCATAATTTTTAGTTTCCTCTCTTCTGAATTTTCAAATGAATTGATTATTACGTGGCACAGAATGATTAGTTAACTGTGTTTCTTACAGGTTCCATTCGTACTAACATTTTTCTACATCCTCATGCAGTTCATGAAATTCTACTTGTGTGATCACAAAACTGCACACAGATGCAATCGATTTCGAGGTGCAAAGTGTTTGTTATCTCACTTTTCGCGTCAGGTGAGAAAAGTTGATTTCCAAAGACTTTTAATTGTACTGAAATAATCTTTTGTCACCAAGTAACAAGGTAAGTGTTTTATTCATATATATTTTGAGGGAAACTGTAATCGTGATGGAAGATTATTCACCTGAATATTTGACACAACTGGTAGGAGAAAACGCTGCATATTAACCAAATCCCACACCTCCTCTCGGTATCCTCCTATGACACAAGCACGGGATTCTCCTCGCATGCCGCTACAGAGCTGTTCCTAGCACAGCTGAGAACTGGCAGCATCCTCACAAACATTTTGCAACACTGTGACAGGTCAATCACTTCCACGTATGGTACTGAACTGACTCGCTAAATCACTTGATATTCGCTTCTCATTTGAATGACTCGTGCTATAGAATCCTCATGTAAACTAAGACACTGAGACAGAAAATTAAAATTTTTGGCCAAAGAAATGCTATTCTTCACATAAGTGACAACTTTTATTATGACATCTTGGACATTCGGGAATCCAGCCGGATGTTCGCGTCGTCCTCGCACGATATTTCAACAGCATGCCTCACTGTCTTCTTCAGATGCTACCTGAGACTGGTCCTTGGGTCTTTTTTTTTTCATTCCCTCCTCTGATGGAGGAAGGCGGGCTGTTTGAGGGCATGCTGGCGTCCCTTTTCAGCCGTGGGGTATTTACATAGTTATTTTTATTTGATACAATTTATTTTTCCTACAAGTGCATTGTTAAAATTGGTTGACAATTTCATTACTGCAGGTTTTTAGCAAGATGAAGACAACATAAACAAATATATTAACATAATAAAATTTAAGTATATAAAAGTATGAAGTACACAATGTATAAAGCAATGACAGAAAAGAGACATATAGAATACAAAACAACTAAAATACAAAAAGACATATAGAATACAAATTGATGTTAACATTATAGGAATTTATTGGATGATTGAGTTAAATATATGTATTGTGTATGTGTTTATGTGTGTGGTTGATAATGTGGTGTGAGAAGTATATATATATATATATATATATATATATATATATATATATATATATATATATAATTATTCTGTTGTGCCTTTCGGATTCCGAGCATAGCTGGCTCTACAGTTTTTTTGTGAATAGTTTAATTTGAAATATATATAATAAATAGGTATATGTATTACATTATTTATCCTGTTTTATCCTGAGAGGGGGTGAGCGGTGTTTGGTGTTGTTTAGATTGTTTGTGTTTCCTGTGGTATTTTGTTGTGTGTGTGTGTGTGTGTGTGTGTGTGTGTGTGTGTGTGTGTATGTTTGTGTGTGTGAGTGTGTTTGTGGTTAATCTGTTATTCTTTCGTCAAGGTGAGTTGGTGTTGTTGTGTGTGCAGTTGAGGGTAGCACGATTGGGATGAGGCCAGGGAATGTTTTGGCTGTGTTTTGGGCGATTGTCCGTGATGGGGGAATGTATTTGTACTTAGGTTTTCTGTTTTCTCTTCCATTAATAGTGAGAATATCCTCCATGTCTGGTCTGTTGTGGAGAAAGTGTTTTCCATATCTCGCCCTAAGTTTGGCCATTCTGGTTTGGAGTGGTTCTATGCCTGAGCTTGTATATACTTCATTACTGGGGGTTGTAGGGGGTAGCTTGATGATGCTGCGTATTAGTCTTCTTTCTATTTTGTATAGTTTTTCCGCTATGTGTGCCTGTATTCCCCCGAGTGGGGTGACTGCGTATTCGAGTATTGGTCTTATAAATGTTTTGTATGTATGTAGGACTGTTTCGTCGCTGCAGCCGTGGAAACGTCCTTGAACCCGTCTTATTAAGTTTTGTCTTAGCCGTGTTTTGTTCAGAAGGTGATTTAGGTGCGTTTTCCAGTTCAGGTGTCGGTCTAGATATACTCCATGGTATCTGGCTGAGTTGGTCAGTGCGAGTGGCGTGTTCCATAGTGTTAGTGGGACGTCGTTGTCGTCTTGTTGTCGTTTTTTTGTCAGATGTCTGTGTTTGAAGGGAACAGTCTGTGTTTTGTTGGGGTTAGGGCGAATTCGCCATTTGGTCATCCATTGCTCTAGTCATGTGAGGTAGTCGTTCGTATTCCGTTGTACAGTGTTTGTTTTCAGTTTGGTGCACCAGCATGCTGTATCGTCTGCATAGAGACCTACGGTTTCGGTTCGTGTCCTGACAGTGGGTATGTCGGCTGTATATAACGTGTAGAGTAAGGGCGATAGTATTCCGCCTTGTGGTACCCCTGCTTGGGGGTAAAGGTTTCAGATTTTTCTTTTCCTACATGTATAATGCAGGTTCTGTCAGTTAAGTAAGCTTTTATAATTCTTGTCATTTTCGTTGGGATTCCTATTTCTGTTAATTTGTAAAGTAGGCCGTTGTGCCATAATTTGTCAAACGCACGCTCGATGTCCAGAAGGACAGCGAGTGTGCAGTGTCCTTTGTTGAATCCTTTCGCTATGCTGTCAGTCAGTTTCAGTAGGGGGTCTTTGGTGGAGTGCTTGTGTCGAAAACCTGCCTTTATAGGGGGATTAGTACTTTTTCATCTGTGTATTTCCGTATCCTGTCCGTCAGTATCCGTTCATATGTCTTTCCTATTATGTCTAATAGTGATATTGATCTATATGAACGGCGGTCAGTCCTGGGTTTGTCGGGTTTGGAGATCATTATTGTTCTGCTGGTTTTCCAATTTGTCAGTATTATTTCGTGAGTCATGCAAAAGTTGTAGATGAGGGATAGTAGAGGGGTGAGGATATGTAAGGGGGCTTTTTGGAGGTGGAGTCGTTGGATACCGTTTTCGCCAGGGGCAGAGTCTCGTCCCGTGTAGATTGCGTCTGCTATTTCAGTCTCTGTTATGTCTCTAGTGAGGGTTAGTTGTTCTTCTGTTTCGGTTGTGGGGGTTTCTAGTATTTGTGGTAGTTGGGATTCTACGTGTTGTCTGAATTGCTCGTCAAATTTGTCGTCGGCTGGGAACGAATAAACTTCTTGCAGCACTTGTTTAAATGCTTCTGCCTGTTCTTTGTGGTCGGTCGTTGGCTCGTTGTTTACCAGTAGGGTGGATTGAGTCGTCTTTCGTTGTCCTGTTAGGGTCTTGAATCTATTCCAAAATTTTCTACCCTCCCTGCAATTTAGCTGAGCACAGGTGGCGTCCCATTGCTGTTGTTTGTGTGTTGGGATGATTCTCTTGACCCATAGCATTTAGTCTATTCCACTGTCGTTTAAGGTCTGGGTTGTCTCCATGTCTTATTTGTCTTTGTAGTCGTTTTTTCTGTCTAATGAGGTTTAATGCTTCTGGGGGATGGAGGCTTTCCAGTTCCCTATTGTTTTTGTTGGTATCGCTTCTGTTATGGCTGTTCGGAAGGCTGATTCAAGTCTGTAGGCAACAAGTTGTAGGTCGTCTGGGTCTGTGGTACTGACGGGGGCAGTTAGTTCTTCTGTTAGGATGTCTCGATATTTGTCCCAGTCAGCGTTTCTGTATAGATTTATGGTTCTGCTGGTCTAGTGAGGGGGAGGTGGTTGTGTGGCTGTTGTTGGGAGTGTGATGGGGAGATGGTCACTTGTAATGGAGTCGCCTACTTTGGGTTCAGTTAAGGTATCGTGGGGTATGGACTGTAGAGGATGTGGTCTGGGTTTGATGTGCCTTCGAAGCCTATGAAAGTGGGTTCATGAATTGGTAGTCTGAGTATGGGTTCGGTAGTTAAAAGGTCGAATAGTAGTCGGCCGTTTCCATTGCCTAGTCTGTCTCCTAGTAGGTGATGTCTGGCGTTTAGGTCTGCAAGGAAGATGGTGCGGTTTTGTGTCATGATGTGTTGTATGAATTGTATTGGCAGTGCTGTGCCTGGCGGGTTATACATACAAACTATTTGGAGAGTCCTTCTGTCCCTGTCTTTGATTTTAATTATGGCCTCAATGTTGTTGTATGGCAGTGGGCGTGGAATTTCCTGGGCTGCTATAGAGTTGTTTACATAGATTGCAACGCCTCCTCTTCCGTCTTGCCTGTCTTTGCAGAAGGTGTTATATTTTGTGAAGTCGCATTTGTCGTGGTCGCGGAGCCAGGTCTCTGCAATCGCAGCAATATGTATTTTCTCATGGTGAAGTGTGTGTGTGAGGACAGTCCGTTTATTTTTTATCCCTTGTGCATTTGCAAAGAGAAGTTTTAAGTGGTTTCTGTCGTCCATGCTTTCCGTGGTGGTGGTGGTGTGTGTGTGTATGTGTGTGTGTGTGTGTGTGTGTGTGTGTGTGTACGTACGCGTTAGTGTTTACTGTTTTGCTTGTCTTTCGGCGCTGCTTTCTTGCTGTGGGTGGTGTGGAGTGGAGTGGCGGATGGGGGAGGGGTGGGGTGAGGTGAAGTGGTGGGGTGTGTTTGTAGTTAAGTGTTCTGCGTCTATGTAGTTTTCTGGGTCCCATGCCTCTGAAATGGTGACATGTAGTGTGTTTGTGATATGTGTTGCTATCATCCCCCTTTCAAGGATGTTTTTGGATGCACGGTCGATGGATTTCTTTACGTCCTCGCGTCGGTCCTGGAAGAGATCGATCAGGATGGTTGTCATCAGACGTATCAGGTCGTTCTTGAAGACGATGTGGTTTGCTGAGACGGACTCTCCGTTTTCGTCCTTTTTTTGTGGGTGGTTGATCTGGCCCGTCCATTGTTTTGATCGGGGCGCGGACTTCAGGGTTGGATGGTTCCTTGGGTCTACGGGGACATTTGTAAGACAGTGCGGAGTGCAATCCTGAGCAGTTCGCGCATTTTTCCTCCTTCAGGTTGCACTGTGAGAGGTTGTGCTGCCCTCCTCACCTGGCGGCGCGGCGCAGCGCGGCGGGGGGGGGGGGAGGGGGGGGGGGCAGACGGCGACAGCTGGTTCCGACGTCGTCTCACCCTTCAGGGAGGCGGAAACCAGATTCCGTATGGTACTCCATGCAGAGATGGAGGGCGCCTGCCTCACTCTTCGTGAATTCCTCCACTGCAGTCCCCACAAGGAGAAGGACGACGGGCCTGTCACGGAGGAAGCCCACCCAGATTGTGACCAAGCGACCCAAACGGCATGGCCAAAAAAGATGACAATAAGCCGAGCCAAGCAGGCCGCGGTTGTAGCCAACACAGCACCCCAAAGCGTAAGGACGCAGAGGTCCAGACCAGGGAGTTCGTCAACTACAGAGACTGCCTGGTAAACAGCGAGATCCTGGACGACACGATCCCGAACGTGGCCGAGCGAGACGAGCACCAAATGAGTTTCCTACAAAGTCAGGAGCTCATAAGTAGAAAGGCAGTTGCCCGTGAAGAGCAATTTAGAAAAGAGCAAGAAGAGAGAGAAAGAAGGCAAGAAGAGGAGCGCAACAGAAGGCGCGATGCCGCTCTTGCCCTCCGTGAACACCAGCGCCAAAGCCGACAGGACGGCAAATAAGAGAAGACAAACACAAGCAGTTCTGGCCGGGCTTTGCAGGTTTTCCTTGGCCGCTAAGGTTAATACCAGAACTGTCCCCAACATACTCCTGCAAATAAAGTCCCAGTTGGGAAAACACTGCCCCCCCCCCCCCCCCATGCACCACTTGCGAGCAAAATAAATAGTGCCAAAACAGAATAAAATTATACCCTATGGCTGAAAAGGGCATAATGCAAGCCCTAGAACATCCCGCCCTCCTCCCTCAGAGAAGGGAATAAAAAAAATAAAAAAAAGACCCAAGGACCAGTCTCAGGTAGCACCTGAAGAAGACAGTGCGACACGCTGTTCAAATATCATGCGAGAACAACGCGAACATCCGGCTGGATTCCCGGATATCCAAGATGTCAACAGACTGCAGGGAAAGCATGAAGAATTACAACTTTTATTATGTGTCACGATTCATTATTGGGCTGAGCGACCAATACCATGATAAGAGTGGTGTGCTGGCAGCAGTGTGTCCGTATCCCCGTGGTACCGCCTGTGTCTCGTGTCGCATTGGCTCAATGAGTCATCAGTTCTAACCGTGGTAGGGGCCAGCATGTGTCAGGTTTTTTTCTGATTTATTTTATGGAGCTGCGAATTTCCAGAAAAAAATCTGTAACGAAATCAGAAGAAAACCTTTACACATCAACTCCTCTTGGTAACTCGACTCAGTAAGTTGTGTTAATGGTCATAGATCTAGGCTTTCTGTCTGCCAAGCTGCTTCACAATACAAGCATCTCTGAAGAAATTCGAATCGAATGTCAACGGTACGAATTTCAATATTGTTCTTCACTTAAGACTCATATTCCAGGGTGATAAGCATGAAGGAAATCAACCTTTTGATTACTATATGGCAGACATTTGCTAACAGTGGCTCTAGCAACTTACTTTATCTTTGGGTAGCTTCAAATATGAGCAATTTTGTCGCCTTAAATCCAATTGAATATTTGAAATATCACTTTTGAACAGCGTTCACTTCTCCATTAATTAATGTATGGACCTCAAAACAAGCAATTTGCCTGAGTAGCTACAGAGCAGGTTCTGAAAGGTATTGATACAATGTTTTGCATCCATTTACCATAGGGAATCAAAGAAAGAAACCAAACACATTACATTGCATTTACTCTCTGTGCCTTAACTAACACATATGCACGCATGACAAAAATAAATTATTTGAAGACTCTCCTGTGAAAGGAAAAAGAACAGGATGTGACGCTTTAATTATAGCAGCCTGAATCAGAAACAATGAAATTAATTCTGTGCCACATTGATGTACTGCATACTAGTGTAATAAAATACTCATCAAATAAAAGCGGTTTTGTGCCTCCATTGCTATAGAGTGTGAAACACAAATTGTAGACAGATTTTATGGGTCACCACTCAACAACATTAAAGCATTTTACACCGTCGAGAGTGGGGAGTGGAGCAGACGTTGTCGGCAGAAGGCGAGGCAGCGCAGCGCCTCAGCCTCTGCTGGTAGGCAGCAAACAGGTCCCAGAGAACTCAGACATATGCGGCGTTCAGAGGCAGATGGTAGGCCAAGAAATCTCATGCTAAAATATTTTTGAATCCAACTGTTATTACCAATGTGACAGAAAGCGGAATATATTGTAGATTCGCTTGAATTACACTCACAGCTTCAGCACCGAGGGGAAAGGCGCGATAAAAATTTTGGCGACGCGTACTTTCGGTTGCCGGACGCCGTATTCACTAGTTTCGCGTTTTACCTCAAGATAGTCAACAATGATGTACTCGGACTGCAGTCAAGACTTCCTCTGGGAAGTGCCACAGTCTACAATGTTACCAGATCGAGCATATTGCCGGACATAGAATTCTGAGGGGAGCATGACTGTATTGTTAACCTTACGTGAACGACTAGGCGGTCATTTTTTTTTTTTTGTCTAAGACTCTATCTACAACACATACTGCACGCTGAAGACACAGAAGAATTAAAAAAAAAATTAGTTTATGAGAGCAACGCTAACTGTAGCGTTCGAAGTATTCATAGTATTGTATACGTGTGTGTAAACGCCTTCCAATGCCCACTCAAGGAAGACAATGATACACAGTCTAGCTTCAACATAATAAATACGCCTCAGTTTGTGGATGAACTCAGACTTAGGTTGATAATCATTTTGAATATTTAGCATTACTATATCCACTGGTGTTAAACTCGTTTTCAACCAATGATTCCAACAGCTACAGGAACACTACTTGTTATACCTCTTAGACAAAATACTTACGCAGTGCTATCAGACGAAAAGATCAACCTGACATAAATTGTGGGAAGTTTGTTTTACAACCTTCGTACCTGGATAAAGAGCTTTTCCTGTTTGAGATATCTGTGAACGTTGCTGCGTAAGATGATTTAAGAAGAAACTAAATTCCTTCAGTTTAAAGAAATCGTCTTAACGGCACTAAATCGAGGTTTGTGAATCGTTTACCTGCCGTACTCTGCCGCATTTCGCTGGTGGAAGGCAGGAAGCTTACTGACAAGCCGGCCAGAGTGGCAGAGCGGTTCTAGGCGCTACAGTCTGGAACAGCGCGACCGCTACGGTCGCAGGTTCGAATCCTGCCTCGGGCATGGATGTGTGTGATGTCCTTAGGTTAGTTAGGTTCAAGTAGTTCTAAGTTCTAGGGGACTGATGACCTCAGAAGTTAAGTCCCATAGCGCTCAGAGCCATTTGAACCTTACCGACAAATTTCACAGAAGGAAAAGGGGACGAAATGTCTCCCACTGGGAGGTCATGTTGTTTTAATTAAATGATTACAAATCAGGAAAAAAGAACAGTGAGGTTGTAAGTACAAGCACATTAGTGTTGTCAGTATGATGTTGCACTGCCCAAGGCCTGTAATGACAAAGAGCCCGTTTAGGTCACGCATATTCTATACAGGAGTGGAAGAGGGAGCACCACTAAATTCTACAATCCGTAAGCATTGCATACACACAGAAATTACTGTTATAGTGTACTTACCGACCCCAATGAGTGAATTGCGTATTTTCTGGTGAGAAAGAGGTGATGGTATGTCACTTAAATGGACATTTGGAGAAAAGGAAAAAAAGGTTTTTGCTTGTGTCACGTGTGAATTATAAATTATTTCAAGACTACGCATGTGTGCGCGATGTATAAGTATGATTACAAAAAATTAAATAATACCACCAAATATTACTATCAGCGATGTAACATAAAAAAGAACATTTTTTTATCTGTGTAATGAAAATGAACATGAACAGAGACTGGCTTTATTGAAAATTCTCTCTCCTGTTTTGTTTCGTCTGGCGGTAGGCCGCCATTGTAGTGCTGTCGGATAATTAACGTAAGTTTTATCTGTATTTTTGAAAAATATAATAGAAATGGTTATTAGAAAGTGTGTATTATTGCGTTAGTTGTCACCTCTCATGGTCCCAACCATTAATTCTCATTAACCAAGTTTTTACAGAACGTCGTAGTGCGGGGAGCTCTTCTTCCCTAGCAGCATTTGGTCGGTCATTACGCTGACGATTCATGTTATTAAACGTAAGTGCGAGAGACTTCCCAATTTGGATATTTCATTAATTTCAAAGTTAAAGAGAGGTGTGTTGGATTTCATTTACCAAAATATACAGCACTTAATGAGTTCAGTATGTTTCATTTTGGCCGCCTAACAACAGATGAGATTTTCTTCAGTTTTGCCTTGCAAATAATGAACAAGAAATATTGAAAATCACTCCATTCAATAAGCTCCACAATAACTTAGTTAATCTCTGTGGTATTTGGTACATAAATAACCTGTAGCCCCTGAGACCCGTATTAATATTCACAGTTTGCGTAAGAATACGCATAGTTTCTTTTCTAAATAGCAACACTCACGCAAACTATTTATGAGAAGGCGGTGAGTCGCTCTTTGTGTTTATAACATATTATATCGCACGTACTTTGGGGCAGCCGATGTCCGTACGAGTGTTATCGCGGTATAAGTTAATTAAAAGTCTCATGCTAGCCCACAATATTTAAAGACACCCCCAACCAAAATCATAAAATATAATTATGAAAATAAAAATATGTAATTATCTCGTGATAAGTGGTCCCACACATACATATATACAATTACATCATGTCATAACTGCCGCCTGCTTCACATCTGCTGTGCAGCAAACTACGTAAATTTAAGTATCAATTTCTTTTCTGTGTGTTTTGCTTTTAGGAAGCTTTAATTTTCGATAACTAGTATTAATGTTCCATAGATTTCGTGTTTGTTTTGAATACAGTCCATAGACAGGTAGTGCTTATATTCATTGTTTCCAACAAGTAGTGTCTAGTAACCACAGTTCAGTCAGCTATCAGCTGGCTTTAGTGAATTAGCAGTCTAGTTAAAAGTTGATTAACTCTCTACAGTAAAGTGTTGATTACTTAGGATGGATAGGGTGTGTGGCTGCTGTGTACGGACGCAGGAGGAGCTGGCCACTGTTCGCGAACAGCTGAACGTGCTGATGGTCGTCTTCAGGCTGCTGCCTCGGAGTGTAGCGGCAGTGGGGAGTCTGGTGCGTCGCATGGTACACCCCAGGTGTTACATGCGTCACCCACGGTCCGTGCTGTCGAGACATCTTCGCAGGGCACCGGGCGTGGTTGGGCCACCCTCTCCCCAAGGGGAGTGGCGGGTTCAGCGGCGTTCGCGGCGCACGAGGCGGAGGGTCAATGTGGGGACTGGCCGTGTGGCATCGCCCGCCGTGCCTGTGGGTGGACATGTGGCCGCTCCTTCAGCAAGGTCCGAGCCGGCATACGAGGGGAGGGGTTTATTAGTGATTGGGAGCTCCAATGTTAGGCAGGTGATGGAGCCCCTTATGGAAATACCGGAAAGGTCGGGGAAGAAGGCCAGTGTTCATTCTGTCTGCTTGTCAGTGGGTCTCATCTGAGATGTGGAGGAAGCTATGCCGGCGACGATAGAGAGCACTGGGTGCACCCAACTGCAAATTGTTGCTCACGTCGGCACCAATGACTTCTGCCGTCTGGGTTAAGAGGTCATCCTCAGTTCATACAGGCGGTTGGCGGAGTTGGTAAAGGTGGAAAGCCTCGCTCGCGGGGTGGAATCTGAGCCAACTATTTGTACTATCGTTCCCAGAATCGATCGCGGTCCTCTGGTTTGGAGCCGAGTGGAAGGCTTAAACAAGAGGCTCAGACGATTCTTCGGAGACCTAGGGTGCAAATTTCTCGACCTCCACTGTCGGGTGGAGAAATGTAGGGTCCCCCTAAATAGGTCAGGCGTGCACTACACGCAGGAAGCTGCTACAAGGATAGCGGAGTACGTGTAGAGTGCACATGTGGGTTTTTTAGATTAGAGAATTCCCTCCCTAGGCCCGACAAGACGCCTCCTGAGACGCGACAAGGTAGTAGTAGGCAAAACGCAACAGGGAATAACAATATTAATTTGGTAATAGTAAACTGCAGGAGCGTCTATAGAAAGGTCCCAGAACTGCTCTCATTAATAAACGGTCACAATGCCCACATAGTACTAGGGACGGTAAGTTGGCTGAAACCAGATGTAAACAGTAATGAAATTCTAAACTCAGATTGAAATGTATACCGCAGAGACAGGCTGGACAGTGAAGGGGGACGCGTGTTTATAGCGATAAAAAGTGCAATAGTATCGAAGGAAATTGACGGAGATCGTAAATGTGAAGTAATTTGGGTAAAGGCCACGGTGAAAGCAGGCCCAAACATGGTAATTGGATGTCTCTATAGGCCCCCCGGCTCAGCAGCTGTTGTGGCAGAGCACCTGAAGGAAAATTTGGAAAATATTTCGAGTACATTTCCCGAACATTTTATAGTTCTGGGTGGAGATTTTAATTTACCAGATATAGACTGGGAGACTCAAACGTTTATAACGTGTGGCAGGGACAAAGAATCCAGTGAAATTTTTTTAAGTGCTTTATCTGAAAACTACCTTGAGCAGTTAAACAGAGAACCAACTCGTGGCGGTAACATATTAGACCTTCTGGTGTCAAACAGATCCGAACTATTTGAAACAGTTAACGCAGAACAGGGAATCATCGATCATAAAGCGGTTACTGCATCGATGATTTCAGCCGTAAATAGAAATATTAAAAAAAGGTAGGAAGATTTTTCTGTTTAGCAAAAGTGACAAAAATCAGATTTCAGAGTACTTGATGGCTCAACACAAAAGTTTTGTCTGCAGTACAGATGGTGTTGAGGATCAGTGGACAAAGTTCAAAACCATCGTACAACATGTATTAGATGAGTATGTGCCAAGCAAGATCGTAAGGGATGGAAAAGAGCCACCGTGGTACAACAGCCGAGTTAGAAAACTGCTACGGAAGCAAAGGGAACTTCACAGCAAACATAAACGTAGCCAAAGTCTTGCAGACAAACAAAAATTACACGAAGCGAAATGTAGTGAGAGGAGGGCTATCGAGAGGCGTTCAATGAATTCGAAAGTAAAGTCCTATGTACTGACTTGGCAGAAAATCCTAAGAAATTTTGGTCTTATGCCAAAGCGGTTAGGTGGATCAAAACAAAATGTCCAGACACTCTGTGACCAAAACGGTACTGAAACAGAGGATGACAGACTAAACGACGAAATACTAAATGTCTTTTTTCAAAGCCGTTTCACAGAGGAAGACTGCACTGTAGTTCCTTCTCTAGATTGTCGCACAGATGACAAAATGGTGGATATCGAAATAGATGACAGAGGGATAGAAAAATAATTAAAATCGCACAAAAGAGGAAAGGCCACTGCACCTGATGGGATACCAGTTCGATTTTACACAGAGTACGCGAAGGAACTTGCCCCCCGTCTTGCAGCGATGTACCGTAGGTCTCTAGAAGAGCGTAGCGTTCCAAAGGATTGGAAAAGGGCACAGGTCATTCCCGTTTTCAAGAAGGCACGTCGAACAGATGTGCAGAACTATGGACCTATAGCTCTAACGTCGATCAGTTGTAGAATTTTGGAACACGTATTATGTTCGAGTATAATGACTTTTCTGAAGACTAGAAAATGGTTCAAATGGCTCTGAGCACTATGGGACTTAACATCTGTGGTCATCAGTCCCCTAGAACTTACAACTAGTTAAACCTAACTAACCTAAGGACATCACACACATCCATGCCCGAGGCAGGATTCGAACCTGCAAGCGTAGGAAGACTAGAAATCTACTCTGTAGGAATCAGCATGGGTTTCGAAAAAGAAACCCAGCTCGTGCTATTCGTCCACGCGACTCAGAGGACCATAGACACAGGTTCCCAGGTAGATGCCGTGTTTCTGGACTTCCGCAAGGCGTTTGATACAGTTCCCCACAGTCGTTTAATGAACAAAGTAAGAGCATATGGACTATCAGACCAATTGTGTGATTGGATTGAAGAGTTCCTAGATAACAGAACGCAGCACGTCATTCACAATGGAGAGAAGTCTTCCGAAGTAAGAGTGATTTCAGGTTGCCAGAAGGCTGTTTAGGTGTTTATGTTGGTAACGCCACGTAGCGCTCTGTATGAAAATCACTGGCTGTGCTGTATGCAGTCTGTGGCTGGTTTGCATTGTTGTTGGCTATTGTAGTGTTGGGCAGTTGACTGTTAACAGTGCGTAGCGTTGCGCAGTTGGAGGTCAGCCGCCAACAGTGGTGGATGTGGGGAAGTGAGATGGCGGATTTTTGAGAGCGGATGATCTCGACATGTGTCCATCAGAAACAGTAAATTTGTAAGAATGGATGTCATGAACTGCTATATATATATTGTGACTTTTGAACACTATTAAGGTAAATACATTGTTTGTTCTCTATCAAAATCTTTCATTTGCTAACTATTCCTATCAGTAGTTAGTGCCTTCAGTAGTTTGAATCTTTTATTTAGCTGGCAGTAGTGGCGCTCGCTGTATTGCAGTAATTCGAGTAAGGAAGATTTTTGTGAGGTAAGTGATTTGTGAAAGGTATAGGTTATTGTTAGTCAGGTCCATTCTTTTGTAGGGATTATTAAAAGTCAGATTGCGTTGCCCTAAAAAAAAATATTGTGTGTCAGTTTAGTGTTGATCAGAATAGGTAAAGAGCGAAATGTCTGAGTATGATCAGTTTTGCTCAGCTGTTTGAAAATCAAATAATGTAAGAGATTTATCAGCACAGTAATTCACTAATTTTTCTAAGGGGATGTTTCAAGGTGTGGCGCAGGGGAGTGCTAGTTCTGCAAGGTTCGCAGGAGAGCTTCTGTAAAGTTTGGAAGGTAGGAGACGAGGTACTGGCAGAAGTAAAGCTGTGAGTACCGGGCGTGAGTCGTGCTTCGGTAGCTCAGTTGGTAGAGCACTTGCCCGCGAAAGGCAAAGGTCCCGAGTTCGAGTCTGCCCGCCTGTGAACACGTGTGCCGCTCGCTATTGTGCGTCCCAGGTAGCAGAGGATTTCCCGGCCGCCCCGCCGTCGCCGGCCGGCCACGAGACCGACCCCGCACCGCGCCCGCCGCCTGAGGTGGACGCCGAGCTGCAGCTACTTCGCCTTGGCGAGTATAAAACTTTGTACCTTTAACGTTTAAAAATTGGAAAATCATGGCGACGCTCAATCGTGAAGACACGATCCAGTGCACGTTTGATAGGAATTTGGAGAAGCCGACTGCTTTCGACATCCACAATTGGATAGTTGATGACGTAAAAGTGCCGATAGAGGACATTCTTGGAATTCAGCTGGACTTTATTCTGTACGCTCTGTTTATAAAAATAGGAAATCCCGCAGAAATTGACAGACTGGTGAATACAAATGGGGGAACTTGGAAATTTAAACACCGAGATGGGTCACTAAGCAACGTTCAGATGCAGCCTTCTGGCTACGGGATCCGTAACGTCAAAATCTACAATTTACCGTTTGAAGTACCGGACGAAGAAATCATTAAGAGCTGTAGGCTTTATGGGAATGTTTTTGGACTAACAAGAGAAAAATGGGGGAGCGCTTACCGAATACAGGTGGACTCGGGCGTCCGAACGGTAAAAATGGACCTCAGAAAACATATCCCGTCTTTCATTAACGTTTGCGGGCACAGGGGTTTCGTTTCGTATACCGGACAGCCGCAGACCTGCTCCATCTGTCACGCTACAGGACATATGAGAAATGAATGCCCGCGAAAAAGACCACTACAGCTGCCCCGAGAAGATACATACGCTGGGAGGGCACAGAATCTCGCTGCCGAATTTCCCCCGATTAGAGACGCGGACGCGCCACAGCAGGAGAACGCGGGCAGCGGCAGCCCAGCCGGGGCGGAGACAACGGCGGCGGCCGCGCAGCCCTCCCCCTCGGGCGAGGGTGAACCGGTCCCTGTCCCCGCTACGGGCCAGCCGGCAGGAAACGCAGATAAAAGGCAGATTAGCGACGCCAGCTCGGACGAGGCGGAGCAGCAAGGTCAGCCGATGACCGAGCGCGCGCCACAACAACAGGTGCAGGAGGAACTACGAGAGGAACAGGCCACCGAAAATATGCAAATCGACGCGACGACGCCCGCGGGCGGGAGCGCCGTCCCGACCGTGGAGCAGACGCGCGAGCAGTGGATAAAGGAGAAGAGTAACCACATGAGAAAAGTTTTAAAGCTCAACCAAAACGACGATGTCACCGCAAAGTCCTCCACCAGGGGAAGCAGTGACAAACCGAAAAAACAACACAATACAGACGACGAACAGACACAAACGACGAAAACGGTAAACAAACCCGCAAAGAAAAACAAGAAAAGACGCAGCTCCAACTCGTCACAGGACCGAAGAGAAAACAATCAGAGAGATGTCCGCATGGACACAGACTACAGCACCGACTGATAAACTAAATGAGCAGGCAGGCAAATACAATCTATAAAGTTGTCACAGTTAACATAAATAGAATGAGCACATCCTTAAAAATTCGAGCCCTCGCAGACTTCCTACAGCATAGAAAAACAGACGTTGCACTCCTGCAAGAAGTGGTTACGACTAAAATAAACCAGATACCAGGATATACGGCAATCACAAATATAGACCCAGAATCCCAATGCGGTACGGCAATAATGGTACGGAACGGGATCGACTTTGGCGGGACTAAAATGTTGTCAAGCGGCCGAGGGATAGCGCTAAGCATAGAAAAGACGCTCTTTATCAACATATACGCACCTTCTGGCACAGACAACAAGCGAGCAAGAAGCACCTTCTATAATGAAGAAGTAGCCGAACTGCTGATGCAGAACAATAACAATATCATCATTGGAGGAGATTTTAACTGTGTCGCCGCAGCTGAAGACCAAATACCTGTAGCAAACATGTGCCCAGAACTGCAACAACTGATCCGACGACTGAAAATAGAAGATTCGTGGCGCCTTCTCCATCCAACACACACTGAATTTACATACCACCACAAAAATGGTAAAAGCAGACTGGACCGTATATATATCAGCAGAGCAGCAACTAAAAATGTTGCGCACGTCGAAGTATATCCTGTCATATTTTCGGACCACTGCAGCTACGAATGCAGCCTGCATCTCCAAAAAGGAAAGAACGTCAGCAAAAGAAGCAAGTGGAAGCTAAATACGGAACACCTGCAGGACGCGGAACTGCGCAAGCAAATAGTGGAAATGTGGCAAGAATGCCTGGCACAGCGCGCACGCTACAGCAGCACGACCGAGTGGTGGCTGGCACGAGCGAAGCCGACAATGCGCAGCCTGTTGATAAGATACAGCGCGGAAAAGTCATTCTGGAGGCGAACCACGGCCGAATTCTACCAGCAGTGCCTGAAAGACGCACTCGACGCACCAGCAGACGACCAGCAATACCTGCCGCGAGTGAGGAGAATCAAGGCAAAACTCCTTCAAATAAAGAAACAGCAAATAAGAGGCGTCCTCACCAGAAGTAAAACATATGGCGATGTGGATGAAGAGCCGCTCACCATGCACCACCTAAATAGGGAAAGGGAGAGAGGCGCAGGAAAGTGCGTAAATGAGCTTCAGGACAAGCAAGGGAAGACGCTCACGACGAAAACGGAGTTAACAAAACACATCGAGGACTATTTCCGAGACATGTTCCGTCGAGAAGCGACAGACGACGCGGCAACTGCTGAAATCCTCCAGCAGACGAGGAGCGTGCTCACAGACGCAGACAGGGCGTTGCTGACAGAAAATGTCGACGTGGATGACATCAAAGAAACGATGAGGACCAGCGCAAGAGGAAGAGCACCCGGCGCCGACGGCATCCCGCTCGAGTTCTACCTCGCATATTGGGACGTGCTAGGAGAGCAATTCACGGAAATGGTGAACGAGATACTCGATGGGGCGGAAATTCCACCTGGGCTGACCGAAGGGACCATAACACTCATCCCTAAGAAGAGAGCCGCCCGCCGCATTGAAGAGTTTCGTCCGATTACGCTCCTCAACGCCGACTATAAAATAATAGCGAAATGCATCGCAAACAACCTGAAATCGGTGATGAGGAAAGTCATCAGTCCGTGGCAAACATGTGCGGTACCAGGAAAAAATATATTTGACGCCACATGCACCTACAGGGACATAATAGCACAGGCAGCCACCACCAGAAGCGCAGGTGCCATAATTTCGGTGGACTTCAACAAAGCCTTCGACAGGATCGACCACAAATATCTCGTAGAGACACTAAATAGACTCGGTTTTGGGCAAAAATTCATCGCAATCATCCATAAGATACTAAGTACTGCAAGATCGACAGTAATAATCAATAGTTGGGAAACAAAACTGATAAAACTGGACAGATCCGTGAGGCAAGGCTGTCCATTGTCAATGGCTCTATTCGCTATAGCACTGGACCCACTCCTGCGGAAACTCACAAACGACATCAGAGGCTTCTCCGTAGGAGGCAAAGCAGTAGCATGTGTAGCCTACGCTGACGACCTAGGCATCTTTATTGAAGACCAGGAAGATATTGGGAGAGTAGAAACCATCATGAATACATTCCAAAAAGCGTCAGGCGCCCAAACCAACCCCAAAAAAACAGTGCTACTGCCGATAGGGAATCAACGACTCAAACCAGACAGCCAATGGTATAAAATAGCAGAAAGCCATAAAGTTCTTGGAATATATATACAGTCTTGTCCACTTAGAATGGCCGCATACAACTGGAGGGACGTGCTACACACCATAAGAGGTCTCTCCAGACAGCACGCGAACCGGAAGCTAACAATCCACCAGAAAACAGAACTGATAAACACGACGATCCTGTCGAAAGCTTGGTACCTGGCGCAAATCTTAAGCATCCCGACAGAAATTGCGCGAGCACTAACGAGCGCAGTGTACTACCTGTTGTGGCGTCGAAATATATTCAAAGTGGCGCAAGCAACGTGCTCGCTGCCAACAAAAGAAGGGGGACTAGGTCTAGTTGATATAAAGACTAAATGTGCAGCCCTTCTACTGAAACGAACGCTCGCCATCCAGGACAAAAACCCTGACAGCGTCACAGCCAAGATAATTGGAAGATACAAGCCCGCATCACAAGAAGCGCCGGTCGACACGAGACACATTCCCTGCAGAATGCGACACGTCAGGCTGCACTACGCCAACAAAAGTTACGTTCTGGACACCGTGGCGAATCCCAGCCACAGAACAGCCAAGAGAATATATTGGGCCCTCAGGGGGAAGCCGGAAAAAAACAAAATTGAACAAAAACTCCCGCAATACAATTGGAAACAAATATGGGGGAACGTCTCAGAAAACGTGCTACCTAAACATGCGAAGGAGACGTGGTACAAAATAATTAACAGAACGGTACCAACCAACCAAAGACTGGCGGAGATAAAACTCGTCGCAAGTGACAAGTGTGACGTATGTGGCATGACCGACACCCTCGAGCACCGATTCACGTGCGGGAATGCCATCAACATCTGGGAAGCGTGCCAGCAGATGGTGGCCCACATCAACAGAACGGCGCCGGGAAGCATCACAGTGGAAGCAATCACCGCCCCAGACTGCAACCCATTTCCACGACCCAAGCGACTGGCGACTCTCTGGATCCTCGCCATGACGGCACACGCCATCGTAGCGCGGAGGCAGACCGACCGGCTGGCCTTCCTGATGGACCTCTGGGAGGAGAACAAGACGGCCCAGCAGCACAGGCGATACCACGAGAACTTCAGAAACTTCCTGCAGATTCCACTGCAGACAGCAATCGCCAGAGTCCTCCCCAGCCTGTGACCCCCAGCACCGCCACCAGCCACCTCACCGCACTCACCACAAGAATAACGTGTGCAGTGATAGTGAACAAGTGCAACACAAAAGATAAAGAGCTTTCTCTTCTCGCATCAAATAGTGAAGTATAGTAGTATAAAGTGTTCCTTCCTAGTGGAATCAGTGACACAAAGTGCTCCCTAGTGGAAAGTGCCAACTACTCATTATTATTAGATATTTGATTTCCTTTACTTTGTGCCTACAAAATTCTATTGATTACTCACACTATCCTTTCTGCTTCTCTTATGTAATATGACAAAATTTTCTCCCTTCTTCAGTTAGGTATATTCTGTAGTATATGTAAAAAAAAAAAAAAAAGTTTCTTCCACTTCTGCTCCATCTATCATGGAGACGCTCCTTCATACTGTCCCGCTAAACAGTGTAACTAGAGGAAGAGATCAAACCAGAATACACAATGTGCCTATGTCATCACAAGTGCATCACATACAGAAACATAAACTCAAATCAATGCAACGATGCCAAATATAAACTGTTATGCCTGCCCTGCAATGTCTACGCCCCTCAAAAAAAAAAAAGACGACAAATGGCCATGTAAAAGGGTTTAAGGAACAAACAATAAGAGAAAAACGAAAAAGGAAAATATAAAAACGAAAACATATAAAAATGACAATAATATTAACCATCACTAGGATAATAGATTAATAGAAAAATGTCTTTTTTTTTAAATGTATCGTTGTTAAAATATTTAAATAAATATATATGGTTAAAAAAAAAAAAAAAAAAAAAAAAGGTCGGGCACACAGTTTTAATCTGCCAGGAAGTTTCATATCAGTGCACACTCCGCTGCAGAGTGAAAATCTCATTCTGGGGACAATTTATATTATTGCTTTTGTACTGTATCTGTTTTATATCTGTATAGTTTTTCTGTATTATTCTGGAAAGTAAAACATGTTTTAGTAGTAACTTTTGTGGTATAGCTACAATGAGACAGCCTTTTCCGTAGCACAACAATACATTACAGCTCAGTACTTTCTTCATCACAGCAATAAGCATAATAACTAAGATGTCTATACGCAAAGCATTTCACTTTTGTTTATGAATAAGTGAGTACATTGACTTCAGCAGAACTTTGCTTACAGAGGACGATAACTACGACACTTCCACAGAATTATCTTACAGCAAGAGGCACATTTAGCGCTACAGGACACGCATTTGAGTGATTAATCATGTACTTAAAACATTTATTTTTAAAGATTTTTGAATCACAAAGATACAAAGAAAGTTTTCAGTGATACATTTCATTCGATTGCTGTAATCTGTAACACCTGAGGGTATAATTACATTAATCCTCAGGAGGGTACACGCTTACTTTGTGTACCATGTGTTTGGCAAGCACAAGGAGCCCTAGGTAATATGGTATTTGCTTATACAACTTTACACATCGGTACCATATTTCTCTAACACACAATTACCCAGCTATCTGATCATTTAACTGAGAGAGACAAACATTTTTTTACTACATCAGTGACACATGTTTACGCAATTATGCAGTTGGATGACTTCACACTTATGAAATTGTATTTTGTCTGTACTTTGTGAACTGTTCATATTTTTTTTGGAACCATTGTGATACTGTGAGAGCTTTGAATGATATATTTGGTATGGGATCATGATTTTTAAAGTATGTTTGAGGTAGATGACACTATTGAAATGAGCAGAGAACTTCTTTTAGGTTTTGAAATTATTGCATAAAGCTACGACGTTTTTGAGATTTGACTGAGGTGTTAAGATGTTATTATTACGATCACAATGTGTGTTATGCTGTTGAGCTTTGTTTATGATCAATAAGCTGATGCTATATGAGGAATTTGATTATGCTACGTATTTGTTATGACGAAATATTGAAGAAGTGTCGACGAATATGTATATGTGTAATAATGTAAGGAATAATGAGTAGTGGTTAGGGACTCTGACTTGTGAAAAAGGATGTTGAAAACGAAGAATCGTATTTTAAGAGTTATGAAATGTGTGTAAATGTGTGAATGTATCACAATGCTGGCGAAAATTTTTTGGACGCTGTTATATTTATAAGATTTAGTTTCTACACATTCGTAACGCAAATTCTCGATCTGTGAAATTTTTTTTTATATGAGACTGTCACTGCTGTCGTAAATATTTCGGTAATAAAGTTAAGTGACCATGACGTAATGCGTCATGGACGCCCAGCTGTGCCACCTGCCTGGAGGAAAAGCCATTAGGTGGAGAAAAAAAGAGAGACCATTAACCTCGCTATTGACATTCCTTTGTAGAAAGCATCGCAAATACGACACGCTCATTACTTGGAAATATATGATTATTTTGTGGAGCACGTACTTTGTGCTACTTACTGAAATGCTTATAAACTGATGGGAAATATTCTTACATCTGCACACCTGATTATGACAAGTGTCTTTCTACGAGAGTTGAGAGAATTTCTACTAACTTATGAAATGCCACATGACTATTGAATGATATTTTTATGCTTCGCTGTAGAGAGTTGCTTATTTCATTTGATATCTGGTTTCCAGCTCTGTTGCAGGATTAGTTTTTTAAAATAAAATTAAATGCATTTGCTAATGTGGTCACTTTCTGTCAACAGATCTGTTAGATAATAATTTTATGATCCAAATTCTTCAAAAAGAAAAGGAGCACTTGGAAAGGAAAGAAGAATAAGAAGGGACTAATAACAATAACTGCGTACATAAATTTCTTTTCAAGTACTTGGTAATACTTTTTTTACAATAAGTTGTTGTGGTGCACCACTTTAATGACATAGATATTAAGATGAGAATAGACATTTCCCTTACCTGCATTGTTATCTTTACTGTACTATTTTTTCTGCTTGTGGGTTTGTCATGTTTAGGTATAAGTTATTGAATTTTCTGCTGCTGTTTGCCAGGCATAGTTCTACTGAATTTTACATTGTATTAAGCTAGTTTTACTACTGATTTATTTTTCTTGTTCTGCTCATTGCCTCATATTAGTTGTATTTGCTTTGCTAATTTCTATAATGCTGCATGCTTTGCCAATTTACATATTTTGTCATTGCTGTTCATGTTAATTGTTTTGTGCTGCTGCATTGCCTCATCCCTTAGTTTATGCTTCTGAGCTCAGTAGATTTAAGTTAGCTTAAGATGGGGTAGGCTATATAAGAGAAGGAGTTGTGATGAATTGGAAGAAATGCATTGAGAAGCTATAAGAAAATGGTTTGGCCAAAAAAGTATTTTGAAAGAGGGTATGAACAAAAAAGTAGGGTTTAGGGACAACAGGTTTAGGTAGGATTTTCTTGGAAATAAATGATGAGGTAAGATAATGGAAAGTAAATAATGAGGTAAGAAATATGTGAACATATAAATACAGAAAGCACGCTTGGATAGGATTTTTTGGTGGAAACATATGTTGAAATAAGAGGAAAGATCTATAGAATGAAGTTTTGGGTTGGACTAAAGTACCAAATGTTACACTGAAAACGAACCCTGTCTTTCCTTTTGTATTATTCCGCTATGTGTTTATGTACCCTTGTGTATTCGTCTTTTTCCTGTCTTTATGTGTTTAGCTAATAAGATTTATGTTGCAGAATTTGTCAAATACTATGTTATTTTCTTTGTAAAGATGTTTAGACATTATTTATTCTGCTTTGTTTTAATGCTCATGTGTGAAGTTGATGTTTCAAAAGTTACTCTGATCTTTTATGTATGTACTTATGTCATAATTCCTGTAACACTGATGTATATATTATTTCGATTCTTTTGTAAAGCCTGTATTACTACAAATGTTATCTGTATAGTTATGTTCTTTAATGATGTATTTTGTACTTTTGTTATTGTATTCTCACGTTATAATATTGTAATTGACACCAGTTCATCAAATTAAGTAACTTATAAGCATTCATTTCACTGCACATATTTCTGTTGGTCATAGTATATGCACAATATGTGAAAAAAGAGGACTTTTAGTGTTTGCACGTGTGTTAATAATTCAGCAAAGGACTGGTTAACAGCATTGCTGGTTCTAAGAACAATTCCAAAAACTTTGTGATTGCACAAGTGGTGGTTTATGGACTTGTTATATTATCTGCAAGACTCTTCGATGGTGATTGTGCACCTGCACAGTCGCAACAGATGGCTGCTGGCCGTCTCTACAAGGACTGCATTGGGTCTGCACCTTTGATGGCCCACCAATACCATAATTTCTACAAGGACTGCAGTGGGTCTGCACCTCTGGTGGCCCACCAATACCGTAATCTCTACAAGGACTACAGTGGGTCTGCTCTGTGATGACCTACCTACCAATATTCTTCTACTTCGACTGACTCTGCTGTGGGTTTGCTCTGTTGTGGCCAATTACCTGTCTGCATGTCAAGAGTCAGCATTGTCTTTCCGTTGAAAGGACAACACTACTTCTTCAAGACTGCATGGAAATCCACTACTTCCGTGTGCATTTTCTTTTACTGCTCAGACTTTGAGAAAAACACTGCAATTTTACTATGATGAATGGTCAGGACTGTCTTTATGGACTGTGAGAAAATTTTAGCTTTTGACAGACATTGTATCGATAAGTGTGTGCATTTGATTTCTTTGTTATTGTAACTACGAAAATTTTTCAAATTCTGTATTGGCCACTGCCCAAAGCAATTTGTAAAATTTTTTGTGGGGAGCATGGGGGCTATGTAAGTAGGCTGTTTAGGTGTTTATGTTGGTAACGCCACGTAGCGCTCTGTATGAAAATCACTGGCTGTGCTGTATGCAGTCTGTGGCTGGTTTGCATCGTTGTTGGCTATTGTAGTGTTGGGCAGTTGGCTGTTAACAGTGTGTAGCGTTGCGCAGTTGGAGGTCAGCCGCCAACAGTGGTGGATGTGGGGAAGTGAGATGGCGGATTTTTGAGAGCGGATGATCTGGACGTGTGTCCATCAGAAACAGTACATTTGTAAGAATGGATGTCATGAACTGCTATATATATATATTATGACTTTTGAACACTATTAAGGTAAATGCATTGTTTGTTCTCTATCAAAATCTTTCATTTGCTAACTATGCCTATCAGTAGTTAGTGCCTTCCGTAGTTTGAATCTTTTATTTAGCTGGCAGTAGTGGCGCTCGCTGTATTGCAGTAGTTCGAGTAACGAAGATTTTTGTGAGGTAAGTGATTTGTGAAAGGTATAGGTTATTGTTAGTCAGGTCCATTCTTTTGTAGGGATTATTAAAAGTCAGATTGCGTTGACCTAAAAAAAATATTGTGTGTCAGTTTAGTGTTGATCAAAGTAGGTAAAGAGCGAAATGTCTGAGTACGTTCAGTTTTGCTCAGCTGTTTGAAAGTCAAATAATGTAAGAGATTTATCAGCACAGTAATTCACTAATTTTTCTAAGGGGACGTTTCAAGGTGTGGCGCAGGGGAGTGTTGTAGGACCGTTGCTATTCACAATATACGTAAATGATCTTGTGGGTAACATCGGAAGTTCACTGAGGCTTTTTGCAGATGATGCTGTAGTATATCGAGAGGTTGTAACAATGGAAAATTGTACTGAAATGCAGGAGGATCTGCAACGAATTGACGCATGGTGCAGGGAATGGCAATTGAATCTCAATGTAGACAAGTATAATGTCCTGCGAATACACAGAAAGAAATATGCTTTATGATTTAGTTACAATATATCAGGTCAGCAACTGGAAGCAGTTAATTCCATAAATTATCTGGGAGTACGCATTAGGAGTGATTTAAAATGGAATGATCATATAAAGTTGATTGTCGGTAAAGCAGATGCCAGACTGAGATTCATTGGAAGAATCCTAAGGAAATGCAATCCGAAAACAAAGGAAGTAGGTTACAGTACGCTTGTTTGCCCACTGCTTGAATACTGCTCACCAGTGTGGGATCCGTACCAGATAGGGTTGATAGAAGAGATAGAGAAGATCCAAGGGAGAGCAGCGCGCTTCGTTACACGATCATTTAGTAATCGCGAAAGCGTTACGGAGATGATAGATAAACTCCAGTGGAAGACTCTGGAGGAGAGACGCTCAGTAGCTCGGTGTGGGCTTTTGTTGAAGTTTCGAGAACATATCTTCACCAAGGAGTCAAGCAGCATATTTCTCCTTCCTATGTATATCTCGCGTAGAGACCATGGGGATAAAATCAGAGAGATTAGACCCCACACAGAGGCATACCGACAATTTTTCTTTCCACGAACAATACGAGACTGGAATAGAAGGGAGAACAGATAGAGGTACTCAAAGTACCTACCACCACAAACCGTCAGGTGGCTTGCGGAGTATGGATGTAGATATAGATGTAGATAAAGAGCACTGGAAAACGGTCTTCGCTACATTAGGTTACTTAAACTGGTGAAACTCTGAGCTCGAATTTATGGTCAGCGACTAAGTGTAAGGTCAATGAGTAGGATGTAGATTTTGTAACTGTGAAATACTTTCCTGCATTATAGAAGCGAGTATTAAATCTGAACTAATGTTGCGAAAATTTTGAACTTGGATAGCTTAGATGAAAATCTTTCTGTTTATTGCAAAGGAGAACAACTGATTTTCTAAAACATTCTCTATCATACACAACTTGAAACAGGTCACGTCGGCCAAAACATATGGAAGAACTGCCTGAGGCGTATATCGGAAGGCAGTAAGATCCCTTGGCTTTTGGTTTGGCAGTATTCGATAGCCATTTCTAGACGCAAGTAAATGAAGAAAGGCAGTGCGTTTTTGTTATGAAGTAACATCTTCATCAACTGCTTTAGTTATAATGTTATCTACGAGTAATCACTGATGTTTTATATTAACATGAAAATGATTCCGTAGACAGGGAAAGAACCTGTTCTTGGGCAACTATTTGTATAATGACCAAAAGGCATTAAATGACCTTCAAGCACATGTGTTCCAGCAGCGGTATGAAGAAAATGATAGTAATAACGACGGTAATAATCGAATAATCCGGTAACTTCACACTTCACAGTGGATTTTCTCGAACTAAGAAATTTGCTGAATTAGAGAAAATTTCAAAATGGCTTCACATCGAGGCTATGATGCCTAGAAGAGTTTTTACATCCTGTTGACATGAGAATAGCATGATCTCCGCGTCAGAAGCTTGCTTCTACTTAACCATTTAGTAGACTCGCATGTTTTCCACCACGACTAATTTTGTAAGCTAAGTGCATCATCCGTTACAGCACACTCTTGGGACTGGGAAATGTGGCCACAATGGTCTGGTGGAACGAACTATCACAGGTGCAATGCGTGGGTTCAGGCATTTACTTTTAAGAGGCGCAAACAGATTTACTTTACCTCTGGTAACCTCAAGAGAAAGACGTTATAATCCATAACCCGCATGAAACATCACATTCCTTCATTACCAACTGTGCAGAGCCAATTTACGTTGGGAAATGACATAGGCGGAAATCATGGTAAACAGAAATACTGTCGCCAGTAAACTTACTTACATTAGAAAATTTTATTTTATTTGATGAACCGATAGCCATTTAAAGGAACAGGTATCTCATTTTACTTGTGCTTGATTGAACAAAAGACGCTGAAAAGTTTGGTTCTTGACTGTGATTCGAATTCCTATCTCGTCTTTCTAGGATCTGAATCTCTCGGAACAGTATAGTTCAATCGTTTCGTTCCTTTTCTCAAGACTGCAATCTTCTTTCTCTAGGTCTCCTCCAAAGGTAAGTACGTGGGTCCGAATCCTGATCCAGTACAAAAATATTCAAAATTTCATTTCAATCCCTATCACGTGCACACCGGCGTGCTAGTGAAAATTAACGTGCATTTTTAATATCTGTTCATGTGTTGCCAACAATCGGAATAGGAGTCGTTATTTCTCGTCAAACACGCACACATCTTACTGATGGCGAGTAAGCAATTGATACTTAAGCTATATTCGTAGATGGTAAAGAAGGACGGTAGGTGTGCGGTTCGTTTGTCGATCAGGCACAAAAATTTGTATCCTTATTTTAGATTCAAACACCTAGCAGCTGGTAAGAAAAACCGATAAGTAACATTTGATTTTACTTAGTTAACAATCCGGTTACGTGTTGGTTTAGTATCTCCGTCACGGAACTTCACATCATGCACTTCATCTTTAAATGCATACACACGTTGTTACTTCTGAATGGAGGTACATCAGAGATCTTTCGTGGTTAGTTAACAGGGACGAAAGTGTCTTGATAGGAGTCCCAGTTTATTACAAAAAACTGTCGTCTTTTATTTTCAAGTTTAGATTTGGTGACTGATATGGCGAAAATTTCATAATTCATGACTCTTCATGGCTAGACAGCAATATGATACGATGAGATTAGACTTGATTAGATTAATACTTGTTCCATAGATCATGAATAAGACTTTTCGTAATGTTGTGGAACATGTCATTTTAATGAAAGATTTATTTACATACCAGGACTCAATTTCTATACAGTAATTTTTTACTCTTTCTCTCATTCTTTTTTTTATCTCTCTCTCTCTCTCTCTCTCTCTCTCTCTCTCTCTCTCTCTCTCTCACACACACACACACACACACACACACACACACACACACACACACACACACACATATTCTTTTTTTTATTTTTATTTGTTTTTTGTGCTCGACTGTCGGTGAGACATGAAAACGTCCGTGAATGAGTTTCTTAGTTTTGAGTACACTTGCAAAAGAAATATCAAAAACAACTATGAGAGTCACTGATTTATGATGCTTAGTTTGCAGTCAGTTCTGACTATTATTAGTAACTACGCTCCAGTCCCTAAACCTTGTTACAGAAACACGAATCAGTCACATTACGTATTCCAGACTGTAGCAGTCACATCTTTCCTTCCTGCTCTGGTACTGTAACTGAGATTTTGCAATAAGGCCAGGTAAGTTTTGCAACTCTTTGATCGACTAGCCACTTCCTGGTGTGCACGGAATTAATCCTCGAAGTTCACTTGATTTTTCCTGTCATTTCCACTGAACAATCTGACAAGGGGAGGCCGCCAATTGTGCAATTCAGATTCGATTCATACTGCGCATAATAAAAGCTCATGGCCAAAGGTGTAATGTGGCAAAGCACCAAGATGCACTTCTCAGCCGTTGTCGAGAAAATCGACAGTTAAAAGAAACCGTTGCGGTGAAATAATCTGTAAGTTTAACAATTTTCTACTGCGTCGTGGTGCAGCGGTAAGCGCTCGTGTTCGTAATTCAAAGGTCGCCTGATCGAATCTCACGCCATGCAACCTTTTTTTTTTAGTATTTGTTTTTTGTAATTACAAATCGTAGAGAGTATTTCACCGCAACGGTTTCTTTTTAACTGTCGATTTTCTCGGCAACGGCTGAGAAGTGCATCCTGGTGCTTTGCCACATTACACCTCTGGCCATGAGCTTTTATTATGCGCAGTATGAATCGAATCTGAATTTCACAATTGGCGGCCTCCCCTTGTGAGTTATTATCGCTTGAGGTGTAACAAGAGATTGTAAATTTACGTTTTTCAGCCCAGGAAAGTAGTTGCACGTGGAAATCGCAACTAATCTCGTCCTTTAAATAGCGGTTTACGAGTTCTAGCCACTATTGGCCTCGTAAGGGGAAGCCTATTTGCTAGCTCTGTCATAACGTGCTGACATGTAAAAAAAAAAGCATCTCTTATGGTTCGCGTTTTCAGTCTCGTTGACTGTAACATTTTTATCCCTTATGTGAAAGAGCTAAAAGCATTCAGATCAAACATCGATAAGGAAATCGCAAGAAAATACTTTCGGCTCATAGTGCAATGGTGAAAACTTACAATGCTGCATAACAGGTAACGCCTCTTTCGGCTGCTGACAAGCAAATTTTGGATTTCCAGGAATAGATAACTTTATTTATGAAATCCCACATTTGCATATCTCTTGAGTATGACACAGCATACCAATTAAACACAGACCCAATCGAAATCTAAGCGAGTAGTATTTTACTAATTCGTTCCAACAGAGGCACACTTGCCGGCCGAAGTGGCCGTGCGGTTAAAGGCGCTGCAGTCTGGAACCGCAAGACCGCTACGGTCGCAGGTTCGAATCCTGCCTCGGGCATGGATGTTTGTGATGTCCTTAGGTTAGTTAGGTTTAACTAGTTCTAAGTTCTAGGGGACTAATGACCTCAGCAGTTGAGTCCCATAGTGCTCAGAGCCATTTGAACCATTAGAGGCACACTTGTGTACAAATACTCAGTTTTATTAAGACAGACTATCATCGTAAGGTTATCGTGGGTAGTTTTATTTCATTTCTTATAATACAGAGCACAACTTTCGTAAGGTGTCTCTTAGTGTTGTTAAAACAATAGTAAACATGAGATATAGGCGAATTCCCTGATGTTATCTATAACAAACTGGCATTGCACATGCAGTTTATTGATTACTTGCATGTAGAAAACTTATTCTGAGTTAAAGCTGTCAAACAAGGTTTGAAGAAGAATAAAATGCAACTACCACATGACAGCTAATGTAGAAAATACTTTTCTGACGTATTCTGGCACGATGCATTCTCCCGATGTATAATACAAAAGTTTTGAGATACATCTGCTGCCTGGCCGTCTATTAAACCTGAACAGAACACAATGTCGCCGAAGTTACCCCTTCTTCCACATGCGACTAGCTCACACGTAGCTACGGCAGCACCAGAAGTCAACAACAGTTCCTCCAGAACATCCCCATTCCACAGTGCTGTGAGATAATGCATGTGGCTGGATCTAGACTTCTGAGAGACAGACAGTTACAGCTTTTCTTTTGCACTGCACGAAGTTCTCTAATAGCAGACTGCGCAGTATAAAAGCTCAAGTGCAAAGAAACACTTCCTATTTAAATTTCTGCATCCTACACTGTTGGCAGTTCTGTGTAGGTGGTAGTTCCGTGATCTTATTTCGATGATTACAAAATAGAGTCGAATGTATGCACTGGGAAGCCAAGGAAGCTAGTTAATGGCGAATCGGTCAACCAAGTAAATAAATGTACTGAACATGCTGCAAACCACTACAGGGAGTCTGTGTGTCAGAATTCTCATCCAGTGAGGCACAACGGCGTTACGACAGAAAAATGAGTCACAGAGAAGACGATTTGGCGGTCTGTTGGATACATATACTTATGGTATGTATTCGTTTCCAACTTCTTCTGGTGATTTTTGATAGGGAGAGACAGAGTCTATTCTCTTCTGGCTACGCCAAGTGAAGAGGCTATAATGGCTTTGTGGTCTGAAATTCACATTAAACATGATATTCCTTCTCTATCAAGTACATGTTAGGTTGAACAACAATAAGGCCAGGAGCGGCGACATGTAGAAACTTTATCACTAGTAACCTTTCTTATGTTAGTTATTTATTTCTAGTGACGAAACAATCGCTATGAATGGTCACAGGACACTTATTCCATCTTTTATTTGGGCTTCTGTATATCGATAAAATTGGTTCTGAGCTGGGATGCAACACAGACCGCCCTTAACGCGGAATTTGATCCCTTAGTAACAATGCAGCTCGACTACAATTTGTTGTTTGTTCAAAACTGAAGATTCAAATGGCTCTGAGCACTATGGGACTTAACATCTATGGTCATCAGTCCCCTAGAACTTAGAACTACTTAAACCTAACTAACCTAAGGACAGCACACAACACCCAGCCATCACGAGGCAGAGAAAATCCCTGACCCCGCCGGGAATCGAACCCGGGAACCCGGGCGTGGGAAGCGAGAACGCTACCGCACGACCACGAGATGCGGGCACTGAAGATTCCTCAACATCTCCACATATTGCACGTGAATGGTATCGAATCCTGGCCCGGCACTAAAGTTTTCATTATGTATTATCAAGCTCTAGCATGAGAACACCTATCTGCTGGTAGATAATAATTTTGATTTCTAATCTATTTTCATTCGTTGTCAACACTAACGATATCTGACGTTTTTGACTCGCATTGAGAGCCAGAACCATTTGCGAGATCACTGTAAGTTCAAGGATGTTATTTCGAGCTGCTGGCGGAGAAAAATTCGGTAGCTGACGTCTCTGTGTGTAGTCAACAACGACATGATTGGGGTTCGATTCCCAGTCAGCATTGAACTCCACGTCGTATTATTTCTAGTTCCAACATGCTCACATGTCGCTGCTGGTGTAACAAACCCGTATTTAACGTTCATTTTCTCTAGAATATAAGAGTGTTAGGTGCTGGGTTGGAGTCCTGGGAACGAAGATATTAATGATTTCAGTTAAAACATCTAGCTACTGCCCAGAAAATCCAATATGTCACAGTTGATTGTGCTTCGATAACAATCCGATTAGGTTCTGGGTTCGAATCCCTGTCCAACACAAAGTTGGTGCAAGCTCACCTTTGTGATGTTAAAAGAGTTTTACAGCAATACGAATACCACCCTTGGATGTAATGATTTGGCGAGGAACACTATAATGTGAAAAATGCAGTTAACTTGAGCTCACAAAGACAGGTATGGTAACTACAATAAGGAAATATTTTGCAATTATAACGAATATCATGATAAAGCCTTATGTATTTTTATAGTATCGACGTTCTGCACATGTACCCCTGCGTGATTCAGAAAACTGGTACGAGATGCCGATTTAAGGGAATACTTTTACTCAAAGACAGTAAACAAAAGAAAGCATCAGATGACAGAGAGAGAGAGAGAGAGAGAGAGAGAGAGAGAGAAGGAGAGGGAGAGATAGAAAGAGGAAAGCCCATCATGATAAACAGGTAGTATGTAAATGCAAAGTACTACCTCAGCGCTTAGCTGTATGGCGCGCCAGTTATTTATATATCTTGAATGCACAAAATACGTGTACGAAATTCCGTTTAGCATCCGTGGATATCTCAGAAAGCTCCCCTAATTTGTCATCTTTCTTCCAGTGAACCTCATCGGTAAGAGTTATAATAGCTTAATTAATGTAGAGCCAGTATTATACTTTGCTCGTTAAATGTCTTCTTTCAATTTTTGAAGAGGTCCAGAAGGCTAAGGCTAGATGTTTCAATTTTAAAGACCCTGAATTCCAGTCACGTTTGTAAAGCAATGGACACTTCATTTTTCTTCTTATTGAATATGAGGCCAAAGGACCGTATTTGGTAGTCGCATTAAACAAGATAATTGTATGTAATGGTTTTATGTAAATTTTACTTGTCAAATCTTCTCAAGTACTGATACTTCAAGGTTTTACAAGTAATATGAGGCACACGAGCTGCACGCAAACATGAGGCAGATGTTCTGAACAGAGATACACACACACTCACTCACACACACAGATTTTATATATATATATATATATATATATATATTCCTTACCACGAGTGGCAGCTCACTCCACTCGACTTGAGACCCCATTGCACCGCAGATGCTTATGGCTTGCTCGACCCTTTTACGGCAGTCTCGTGCCAACGATCTGTCAGACAACGAGGTTGTACTTCAGAGGTCGTCCAACCTATGGCCGTGGTTATAACTGAGTGAATGATCTTTTATTGCTATATGATGACTGTGAATGGAGTAATTAATTGTAGATGGATTTGCGTATCTGTGGATTGTGGCAACAAGCCACCCATGTGTGTGAGGCCATCAGCGCACTGCCTCCATTCATGAGTGTTCTCAGAACGTTCCGATTCTGTGTAATATTGTGCGTCTGGAGTCCTTCTTCTTATTATATGTATCCTGAAATAAATTTACCGGTACACCAGTATATAAAAACGAATGTGAGGAGGCTTGTAGACAAGTGCACCTGTGTATTTTCTTGTAGTTTACTTTGGAACCAGCTTCACCCTTATAATCAAAGGCATGATATTCATCAGACGATGAGTACGTGAAACGAAAAGCAAAAATGATACCCATTTCCCAGTTAAAATGTCTTTGACGGACTTGTGCTACAGGTGAAGCTCAGCACAACTTGTCCGCAGCTCGTGGTGCGGTGGTTAGCGTTGCTGTCTCTGGATCACGGGTTCCGGATTCGATTCCCACCCAGATTGGGGATTGTCTCTGCCTGGGGACTGGGTGTTTGTGTCGTCCTCATCATTCCATCGTCACCATCATCATTCGTGACAGCGGCTTGCTTGGATTGTGTAGAAATTGGACTGTGTAGAAATTGCGTCTTTGTAAGGGCGCTGATGACCGCGCAGCAGAGCGCCCCAAAAACCAAACATCAAAACCATCAGCACAATTTCATCAACATCCATTTTATTCACAATGAGAAGGTGATGTTACACAGCAGTTTATCCCTAAACTCTTACGAAGCGTTTAATGTCATATGCACATCCTCATGGTCAATGCTGCTTAATAACTGCAGATGATATTTAGTATTGCCAGAAACTGCACAGCTAATTTAACTCTTCTCTTACTTTCCTTTTATAACAGTTAAGGCAGTCATTTTCTGCAGTGGTAGCGACCTTTTTGTAGGTGGCTCACAACAAGGGAGATTAAGAGAAGGATCAAACAGAGTAATAAATTCTTCAGTGGTGAAAACTACCCTTGAAAGCAGGTAAAGAATGCACAATCCGCTTGGTCCCAACTCCCCTCGACGGGCGACTGAGGGGCGGCTACCTGCGTAAAAGACAGTCTTGCTTGAGGAACTGGGAGGATTCCTTTCAGGAGAGATTGAAACCTAAGCCAGCTGCAGCTTTCAGAGAAGGTAGACCGTTAGTACAACCGTTTGTCTCAGCAGACGTGCTAAGCAGGAATGTTAGTTTAAAACACTTGTAACCAATTTTCTGACTGGAGAGCACTTTCTTTCTTGTGTGTACCTACCTGTAAGTCTGTGAATTCGTCAGCTTCAGAATCCTGTCGTGGACTCGGAGAAGTTTTCTGTCTTCCTCCCCACACCTTGGAATTATTGATTAATGATAATAAAATCCGCAGGAGTGCGTGTTTGTTTAACTTATGTACAAAACCACTACTGAACGCTACTCGCAGCGTCCGCTGCAATTTGCGAGCGATTTTCCTACACTTGTACAAACAGGAGAGCTACAGTTGGTTAAAATAGATCACACTTATTGCTAGCAGAATGAAGAATAAATATTTGTGGACAGGCGAGTGGGAAGAAAATACTTGCTGCCAGAAAACATTTGCACCCACATGGATGTTTCCATTGTAGTTCCGAGTGCAGAGGTCAAGCCAGACTCAACTGTTACCACCGCTGCCTACTGCATTGATACTGGATGAGAGTGGTAAGAATGAGCTTTCAATAGAATCACCAAGTTGATTATAGTTAACTTCCATGAGGGCCTAACTGCACAATTTTAACATTCTCAGCCATACAGTTACTTGTGTCACGCATTTTAATAATTCTGCTGATGTTCGTTCTTATTTTTTCGGTTTCTTGCTTTTAACCACATTCCATTCTTGCAGTATCCACGACTTATTCTGGTGATTAGACATTTACTGTGCTCACTCACTTGACACATAGATTTCAAGAATACAATCCTTCGTTTTTTCATTAAATGCTCACTTGATGATCTAAGTGAAACATATGTTGATGGTTCATGATAATAAACTTTGAGTCTTACAGTGACTGCTCTGTCCTTTACGGATAAAAATCCCCCTCTTAGTAATATATGCTTGTGTAGCGTGGTACCTTTAGAAGCACAACAGTATTTTTTATTTACTTTGTTGATTAAATGAAATTTATTTCTGCTTGGAAAATATGTAATATGTTATCTGGCTTTAAAAACTAAAATCATAAAAATTATACCAGTTGAAATGTAGCAGAATAGAGTGAAAAACGACCATCTTTGTCAAAATAATATTCGTGGTCTTGCTGACATCCTTCACTTGTCACTTTCTTCTTCATTTTTCCTCCTCATTGTAAATGTAGTGGTGCAAATAATTGTCTTTTTTACACCAGTAATGAGTTTATTTTTATTATTTGTTAACGTTAATCTGTCTGTTATATTATTAACAATTTAACAAGTGGAAAAGTGGGTGAGTGTTGTATAAACCTCAGGACACGCAGTTAAGTTTTCGTACATTTCTGGGGTATTATCTAATGCACCTCCATGAACCATGGACCTTGCCGTTGGTGGGGATGCAACTACAACGGAGGGGTATCTGCTGAGAGGCCAGACAAACGTGTGGTTCCTGAAGAGGGGCAGCAGCCTTTTCAGTAGTTGCAGGGGCAACAGTCTGGATGATTGACTGATCTGGCCTTGTAACACTAACCAAAACGGCCTTGCTGTGCTGGTACTGCGAACGGCGGAAAGCAAGGGGAAACTACGGCCGTAATTTTTCCCGAGGGCATGCAGCTTTACTGCATGGTTAAATGATGATGGCGTCCTCTTGGGTAAAATATTCCGGAGGTAAAATAGTCCCCCATTTGGATCTCCAGGCGGGGACTACTCAGGAGGACGTCGTTATCAGGAGAAAGAAAACTGTTGTTCTACAGATCGGAGCGTGGAATGTCAGATCCCTTAATCGGGCAGGTAGGTTAGAAAATTTAAAAAGGGAAATGTATGGGCTAGAGTTAGATATAGTGGGAATTAGTGAAGTTCGGTGGCAGGAGGAAAAAGACTTTTGGTCAGGTGAATACAGGGTTATAAATACAAAATGAAATAGGGGTAATGCAAGTGTAGGTTTAATAATGAATAAAAAAAATAGGAGTGCGGGTAAGCTATTACAAACAGCATAGTGAACCGTTTACTGTGGCCAAGATAGACACGAAGCCCACGCCTACTAGATTAGTACAACTTTATTTGCCAACTAGCTCTGCAGATGATGAAGAAATTGATGAAATGTATGATGAATTAAAAGAAATTATTCAGGTAGTGAAGGAGACGAAAATTTAATAGTCATGGGTGACTGGTATTCGGTAGTAGGAAAAGGGAGAGAAGGAAACGTAGTAGGTGAATATGGATTGGGGGGAAGAATTGAAAGAGGAAGCCGCCTGGTAGAATTTTGCACAGAGCACAACTTAATCGTAGCTAACACTTGGTTCAAGAATAATGAAAGAAGGCTGTATACATGGAAGAAGTCTGGAGATACTGACAGGTTTCAGATAGATTATATAATGGTAAGACAGAGATTTAGGAACCAGGTTTTAAACTGTAAGACATTTCCAGGGGCACATATGCACCCTGACCAGAATCTATTGGTTATAAACAGCAGATTACAACGGAAGAAATTGAAAAAGGTGGGAATTTAAGGAGATGGGACCTGGATAAACTGACTAAACCAGAGGTTGTAGAGAGTTTCAGGGAGAGCATAAGGGAACAATTGACAGGAATGGGGGAAAGAAATACAGTAGAAGAAGAAGAATGGGTAGCTCTGAGGGATGAAGTTGTGAAGGCAAAAGAGGATCAAGTAGGTGTATAGACGAGGGCTAGTAGAAATCCTTTGGCAACACAAGAAATATTGAATTTAATTGATGAAAGGAGAAAATATAAAAATGCACTAAGTGAAGCAGGCAAAAAGGAATACAAACGTCTCAAAAATGAGATCGACAGGAAGTGCAAAATGGCTAAGCAGAGATGGCTAGAGGACAAATGTAAGGATGTAGAGGCTTATCTCGCTAGGGGTAAGATAGATACTGCCTACAGGAAAATTAAAGAGACCTTTGGAGAAAAGAGAACCACTTGTATGAATATCAAGAGCTCAGATGGAAACACAGTTCTAAGCAAAGAAGGGAAAGCGGAAAGGTGGAAGGAGTATATAGAGGGTCTATACAAGGGCGATGTACTTGAGGACAATATTATGGAAATGGAAGAGGATGTAGATGAAGATGAAATGGGAGATATGATAATGCGTGAAGAGTTTGACAGAGCACTAAAAGACCTAAGTCGAAACAAGGCCCCAGGAGTAGACAACATTCCATTAGAACTACTGACAGTCTTGGGAGACCCAGTCCTGACAAAACTCTACCATCTGGTGAGCAAAGTGTATGAGACAGGCGAAATACCCTCAGACTTCAAGAAGAATATAATAATTCCAATCCCAAAGAAAGCAGGTGTTGACAGATGTGAAAATTACCGAACTATCAGTTTAATAAGTCACGGCTGCAAAATACTAACGCGAATTCTTTACAGACGAATGGAAAAACTAGTAGAAGCCGACCTTGGGGCAGATCAGTTTGGATTCCGTAGAAATATTGGAACACGTGAGGCAATACTGACCCTACGACTTATCTTAGAAGCTGGATTAAGGAAAGGCAAACCTACGTTTCTAGCATTTGTAGACTTAGAGAAAGCTTTTGACAATGTTGACTGGAATACTCTCTTTCAAATTCTGTAGGTGGCAGGGGTAAAATACAGGGAGCGAAAGGCTATTTACAATTTGTACAGAAACCAGATGGCAGTTATAAGAGTCTATGGGCATGAAAGGGAGGCAGTGGTTGGGAAGGGAGTGAGACAGGATTGTAGCCTCTTCACGATGTTGTTCAATATTTATATTGAGCAAGCAGTGAAGGAAACAAAAGAAAAATTCGGAGTAGGTATTAAAATCCATGGAGAAGAAGTAAGAACTTTGAGGTTCGCCGACGACATTGTAATTCTGTCACAGACAGCAAAGGACTTGGAAGAGCAGTTGAACGGAATGGATAGTGTTTCGAAGGAGGATATAAGATGAACATCAACCAAAGCAAAACGAGGATATTGGAATGTTGTCGATTTAAGTTGGATGATGGTTCAAAATGGCTCTGAGCACTATGGGACTCAACTGCTGAGGTCATTAGTCCCCTAGAACTTAGAACTAGTTAAACCTAGCTAACCTAAGGACATCACAAACATCCATGCCCGAGGCAGGATTCGAACCTGCGACCGTAGCGGTCTTGCGGTTCCAGACTGCAGCGCCTTTAACCGCACGGCCACTTCGGCCGGCAAGTTGGATGATGCTGAGGGAATTAGAGTAGGAAATGAGACACTTAAAGTAGTAAAGGAGTTTTGCTATTTGGGAAGCAAAATAACTGATGATGGTCGAAGAAGAGAGGATATAAAATGTAGACTGGCAATGGCAAGGATAGCGTTTCTGAAGAAGAGAAATTTGTTAACATCAAGTATAGATTTAAGTGTCAGGAAGTCGTTTCTGAAAGTATTCGTATGGAGCGTAGCCATGTATGGAAGTGAAACATGGACGATCAATAGTTCGGACAAAAAGATAATAGAAGCTTTCGACATGTGGTGCTACAGAAGAATTCTGAAGATTAGATGGGTAGATCACATAACTAATGAGGAGGTATTGAATAGGATTGGGGAGAAGAGGAGTTTGTGGCACAACTTGGCACGAAGAAGGGACCGGTTGGTAGGACACGTTCTGAGGCATCAAGGGATCACAAATTTAGCATTGGAGGGCAGCGTGGGGGGTAAAAATCGTAGAGGGAGACCAAGAATGAGTACACTAAGCAAATTCAGATGGATGTAGGTTGAAGTAGATACTGGGAGATGAAGAAGCTTGCACAGGATAGAGTAGCATGGAGAGCTGCATCAAACCAGTCTCAGGACTGAAGACCTCAACAACAACAACAACTAATGCAGAACCCTGTTATATTATTTTATCCGTATTTTCAGAAAATTGGTATATTTATGTAGTGTAATTTTATTCATTTGCTCTGAGGGGCAAGGGTTGGTAGGTGGGAGTATATATTTCGTTTATCACTCAAAAGCATTTTATAATGTTACCCAAGGATACAAAGGAAATCTGTGTCAAGTACACATATAACAATAAAGCTGTCATCAACCTGAAAGGTGGTTCGAACTCCACAGTAACTTTCTAGCCATGGTCCCGTTGCTCTCTGCGACTTCTAAACTCATTTATCCAGTCTGTTGTGAGCGGCCAGGCAGTTTAACAGGGAATACGAGTCATAATTCGACTTCGCATTGCTATCATTAACAAATCATTGTCGAACGTGAAAGAACACTTACGTGTAAAAAAAGTATTTGGACCAATCCCAGATTGATACTTGGACCGTCGTGATTTGTAATCTGCCACTTACCCACTGTACCACCGAGAAAATGGGAAATCATAATATTTACACTTTTATTAGTTATTGAAACAGACCGTCGCACATTAATAAAGTTAAAAACTCTTGTGAATTTTTCAAAATGAAATATTGAATGTATTTTATGATGAGACTGAAGCACGCTACTGCAGGCAATTGATAGTAGAAAGTCTGCTTTGAAAGGATAAGCTAGAGATGGGGCGATAAGCTTAGGGTCGCAATGGTGAGGCAGCAGGAGAATTTGGGCTTGACAAGCCATACCATTTTGCTATATACCACTGTGGTAGGCACGTAGGCTAATTTGTTCTTGTCCAATTACAGTTACGATTTGCATCAGCTGTGTAGGCAACTACTGTTTTTTAGCAATTTCTTAGTCTGAAAGACTCAAAAATCGTCGTTACTTGATGAAGCAGTAATTCTACTGAGGTTGGGTGAATGCGACTAATGATCGACTATTCACATTTTAGATGTTCTCTAGAAAGGCGCCTTACATTAAATTATTTCCACCTTCCCTTACTTAACTGAATTTGCTTTGGAGTTAATAATCTCTGCACAGAGCGTTTCAGATGAAAACACATTCCTTTTCTTTTCGTTGGCTTTTCAGGATTACTTCGTTATATTTGCCCGGCGTCCCATTGCAGTTGGAAAGCTCTACACATCTATTTACATATTGTCTACATTTAGCAGTTGCATAGCATTTGCTGCAGCAGTCGACGTAGATATTTGCGTGATGCCCTCACTAGTTCACATATCCCTGTTAAGCATTTAGGACTGCTGTGGCAGTGGTGCTGCGTTACATAAGCTGGAAGAGATGGCAAAATTATCTTAACTGCGTGTCGGCATCTCTCCCATCTTATTCTTTTCCCCTTGCCAGGCGCCGACGGAAGGTTATATTGGCAGTTGGTTCCCCTTGTTCTTAGTAGATAGTCAAATGAGTTACTACAAAGAGCGGGTAACTGTCGCAACACGCCCCACCATTTGAAATGACTAATCTTTCCTAAAAGTATATTTGTTACATCTCTCAGTTTCTGGCAGTTGCTATTGCAATTGGTAATGGTTGCTATTGGTCGGCCAGTACACAGGCGGTAAATCCCGGTTGTGGAATAAGGCTGGAATTGTCGCCCGATGGTGTCATATATTGCTCGACTGGAGACGGATCTGGTGATGGAGCAGGTCAAACCAACATATCGGCATTTTGTAGACCACTTTGGGTTACAACAGCGGTATGTGGCAGAGCGTTATCGTGTTGGATAACACAGGCCGGAGTGCTGTTCATGACTGGCGTACAGTATTGCAGTCAAGGTTCATGGGATGACCACAAGAGTGTTCGTGCTCTCATACGAAATCGCACCCCAGACCGCAATATCGCAGAAGGAACATCCAGCTTTTCGTACCCCTTTCGACACTGTCTCATTCTTACTGGTTGTAGAGCTAGTAAATGTCTCTTGACTAACATCAACTCACCTCCTTCAATCTCAAAGGTAACTATCGCTCACGAAATTTTCAGTGTGTATTTAAAACAGTGTTGTGTGCTGTCCTTAGGTTAGTTAGGTTTAAGTAGTTCTAAGTTCTAGGGGACTGATGACCATAGATGTTAAGTCCCATAGTGCTCAGAGCCATTTGTTTTGCCATATTTAAAACAAACATGATTTGCATTCTCATAGTGGCGCTACTGGATTGTTTCAGCTTTCTTCCGTCAGTGTATGCGGAATAAAAGTACTTATTGCTCATGTGATCCGTCTCAGTGACAAATCTTCCATTTTCATGACGGAGAGATTCAGCGAAACATATAGGAAGTTATTACACCAGAAAATGTGTTTGTGGTATTACATAGAAAAATGGTGACTGCTCGTTGCGCTGAAAGAATTAATTTTTGAGCGTGTGAAAACATTTAAACATATTACGTGAATGCGGGATCGAGGACACGAGCTTGCGACGTCGCTTCGAAGCGATGCTATAATCTGAAAAGCTGCAACGTATATTTAACTTATTCAGAGTTATATTTCAGTGGTCGTTTATCCATTTATGTTGCCGCTCCTATAAAATTTTGTGCTCTGTGGCCTCTATGTTGGTCATGGGGTATGCTAACAACAATGCTATGTCACCTAAATCGTCGAGGGCCGTTGCCTAGCAATTACTTCCGTATTCTCTCGAGTACTAGAAGTTCCTATCCGAATTCGCTGTTTGAGTTATTGAGTGAAAGAAGCTTCAGCTTTGACTCAAGTGTTGTATAGTGTATTTTGTGTTTCGAGAACAACTATCGAAACATTTAAAGTTCTTGGGGAGCTTTAGAAGCTCTGAGCGAAGCGAACACCCAGCTTCAGAACCGAGGAGCATTGTACCTGCAAGAGGTATGAGCTATTCGGGTATCTGTCAATTATTTATTCACCTTTCGGAATCATCTGTAGTTAGAATATCGTAGAAGCTTTTAATTGTCTGTGTACTTAGTGGAGAAATACCAGCAGGTTGAAGCATGTAGTAGAGTGTGATGTGATTACAGGACCTGATGTTACTAACAGTATATCACGTGAAACACCATTTTGTTTAAATTTTTCATGGAGATTCAAATATTAAGTGCTTGCTTTTTTAGACAGAGATCTATACTTTCTATTTGGCGTCATGCACTTTCATTTTGTGTCCTCAAACTAATATCTTAGTTCCTCAATCGCAAACGTGTCAAGCGCATAGGCCTTCACCACCCATTTGCTTTGACCGATGACATCCCATGTGACGTCATGACTTTATGTTGAATTGGATGTAAGCGGACTTTTATTAAAAGTTTGCCTGTGGTTGTGTTGCTTCCCAGTGTAATCTGTGATGTCTGTAAACTATGCTGTTATTCCAAATACGTCGCGACATATGAAGGTTTGGAACCTGAGACCACGGATTAAACTCCCATGGAGAAAGCAGTAAGGATTATAGTTTTATTCTTTTTTCTAACAAATATTTGTCTGTTTATTTCTGCATATCGCACGATTTCCCAGGGTAAGGGTGGGCAGGACCTTCAGAGCATAAGATAAATTTTTGAGAGTGAAACGATTAGTGATTATGATTATCATTTGATTCTTATAGTTATTTAAATGTCTTTTTAGTGTGGGAAGTTCGTCGAGAGTGAGGTTAGCCCTAACGAAATTGCATTGCTGGTGGTAATGTTCTCGATAATTTTTTAATTAACAAGTATTTGGCCGTTTTTCGAATGTGACTCTTTGAGACGCTGCGCTTATGAAATCCACTGTCCCTAAGAGGCTCAATTTGTTTTTACCGGTCGCTCACTCTCGCACTGCATAATTTTTTTTGGTGGTTCGTAGTATTTGTTTAGCTGAATTGCTTCAAGGTTTTGGCATTTTTTGGTGAATTATTTGTTTTCGGTTTTTGAGCTGTTTATTTCCGTTTGCAGTGTGATTCCAGTTTTTTGTACTTCTATTCTTTCGGTTTATTCTAAAGGAATATGTGTATATAATTTTTCGATTAAGTTGATGTTATGTGGGTGTTGTTTTGTATCTCAGTCCTCGGTTTAGGAATAGAGTTCACACGAAATATGATAACAACTGTCCATGTGTATGTCTTTTTCTTTCTTTCGCTTTATTCTGGAGAAATTCATGTGCGTCATCCTTGCATAATGAGATTCGTGTGTGTGTGTGTGTGTGTGTGTGTGTGTGTGTGTGTGTGTGTGTGTGTGTGTGTGTTTGGGGGGAGGGTCTTGTTTGTAAGTACTGCGATAGCATTTGGGTGTTATTTTTTTATATTTTTAGGTTTATCATGGAAAAGTTCCTATGTGATATTTTTCGATTATGTCGTTTTCTGGAGCTGTGTGTGGTATCGCTGTCTTCCTTTGAGCTACAGGTCAAGCGAAGAATTCGATTCAAGTTCTGCCATTTTTGCAGTTTTTTCTTTTTATGTTTAGAGACATTTGTAGGGGATCTGTTATCGCTGTCTGTTAAAGCTGTATAGGTAACAGCGTACGCTGCGATTAGGCTTGTTTTTTATGTTTTCGTTTGCGTCATTCCGGAAGAATGTGTGTGTGTGCTATTTTCTAGTTATGCTGTTTTGTGGAGGTGTCTAGTACCACTGCCTTCATTTCATCTGTATTGGTCCAGCCAATTATTCGAATCCAATTTGGTGTTTACTATATATTTTCGTTCGGTTTATTCTAGAGGAGCTCTTAAATGTTCTTAAGTTTAGTAACCTTTTTAGTATGTCCCCAACCACAACTCTCCCATTCCTGCGATTGTCCCGATAATTTCATTTCATATGGTGATTCAAATAGTTCCCATGGTTTATTGTTTGTTAAGAAGTGCGTTATACGATACACAACGGTATATTTTAACAGAAACAATCGATTTCGGTCTAGGACCAGACCATCATCGTGTCCAAAAACCCTCTCAGCTATCCGTCTGAGTAAATGGAATCGCAGTTTCAGATGTACGTTGTTCCGTCATTGATACTAGCTGTACATTCATAACATTACGTCCATTTAACCTCGACAACGTTTTTTTTCCCAATATTCCATATGTATAGATAATATCAAAGATGGAGCTTTGTACATCTGGTAACTGCTGTTCCAATTAAACAAACACATAGGAGAGATGGTTTTTGAACCCGATGATTTTCTGGTTCTAGACCGAAATCGATCGTCTGTAATAAAATATGCCGTTACAACCGTGTGCTGCATATGGCAGTTCTTAACATTCATTAAAGCTGTACAGCACCACCTACACAAAATGTTTTATGTTTGTTTTTGATTGTAATGATCTATATTGCTGTCACCGTCTCGCAGAATGTCATCGGGCTCTTATTAAATGTTATCTGTGGTTGTCGTAGTATCTCGTGTAAACTATCCACTTTACTCCAAATATGAGTCGTGGGTCAGGGTAGACGGATAGAATTGTAGCAAGCGCTATTCCTTTCAGTTGCTGAGATTCACAACGACAACGATGTTAGCGATCTTTCTCGCTTGACGATTACACATACATAGTGTCTGTAGTTATAACAGGGTCATGCTGCTGGAATTTTCTTCCGTCTGTGAAAACGAACACATTTTGGAAACTGATGTCAACTGTTTTGTGTCATACTGAGCTGACCCTCCATCGTAACAAAGGAGTATAACTTTCTTATTGGTTAAAGAAATTGAATTAAGAGCTTGGAGTATATTTAATTGGTAAATTCTTTGTGAATGTATTAGTTATTCGGGCGTTTTCAGCCTTTAGACACTGCTGTATATCTTTCAATAGAAAGGCATGATTATTTCGTCTGACATAATTTAAATTACTAAATGTTTTACAGCAGTGCTTGTTTACCTATTGATATCGGCGTTCCTATAAAATAATGTGCTCTATATTTGCTGGAACTGCTATTAGTGAGGTTGCTATTTAATGTTGATCACAGTGTATGCTAACAACAATGTTATGTCACCTAATCCGTCGAGTACCGTTGCCTAGCAGTTACTTCCGTATTCTCTCAGGTACTAGAAGTGCCTATACGAATTCGTTCTGTGAGTTATTCAGTAAAATAAGCTTCAGCCTTGATTCAAGTGTTGTAGCGTCGAAGTTTGTGTTTCAAGAACAACTAAGGAAACTTTTTAAAGTTCTTGCGGAGCTTTAGAAGCTTTGAAGTAAGCTAACACCAAGCTTCAGAGGCGAGCTGCATTGTACCCGCAAGAGGTATGACCCATTCACTTAAATATAACCTATTTATTTAACACACAAAGCCATCTGCAGTTGGAATATCGTACAAGCATTTAAATGACTGCGAATTTAGTGGAGAAGCACTGGCAAGTTGAGGTTTTACGACGGACTGTGCTATGATTGCGGAATACGTAATTAGTACAGTGTAACATGTGAAAAATCACTTTCTCTTAATTTTTCATACAGGTTCATAAGTTAGGTGTCTGACTTGTAGAGACGAACCACTTTGTTGAGTTTATGACGATTTCACTTACGTTTGTCATCCTTCACAGATTAATTACTTAGTTTCACAATGATAAGTGTCACCAACCTCCTTGCTTCTCAGTTGTACATACATGTTGGCTGTGATTATTGCACAGTCGTGCCGCTGGAACTTTCTTCCGTCTGTGAAGAAGAAGACGCTTTGGAAACTGATGGTAGCTGTGTAGAGTAACATTTAGTCGAGCTGGCTCTGTAACAATAGTTTTCGTCTCCTGTTGCTTCAGGAAATTGAATTAATATCTTGGAATGTAGTTAGTAGAGAACCGTTGCCTAGCAATTACTTGCGTAGTCACCCGAGCGCTTGAAATAACGATAATAATTTGTCGTGTGAGTTATTGAATGGAAAAAAGAAAAACAGTTCCATTCACATTCCAGTACATAGTTTCAATACGTCATGCAGCTACAAAGATTACGAGAGAACGTGACTTGTAGGGACAGATATTTTTGCTGAGGTTTCCACAATTTTAGTTGCTGGAATCGTCTATTCTTTAACTTATTATTTACTTTCACGACGAGAGCATCGTCACCTATCTGTCACCAAATCTGTTATATTCTACCTTCTGTGTAGAAGAAGGCAATACGTAACACGTTCCAGCTGCGTACAGTCATAATGAGTTGACATGGCACCATATCAAAAGTGTTTTCTCTTTCTGTTACTCAAAGAAATAAAATTAATACCTTTGAACATCGTTAAACGTTAATTCCGTTGGGAGTTTATAAGGTGTACTGACGTTTTCTTAGTTCAAATGTCGCTGGTTAAATGTCAATCGTAAATATGGTTGTTACGTCGTACGTGTTGTTGAATAGTTCACATGGAGCTGAAGAGTGATTCTAGGTTTAGTGTTGAACTTAGGTTGTTGATGACTGCCAAAAAGAAGGAAAGGCGCAGCCCGGTGAGAATACACTGGCTCAGACAACGGGTATTGGTAAAAATCGTAATCTCCTCAGACACTGCGGAGAGATTTGGGATTTAAACCACCTCACTGTGGCATAGATTACTTACTAGTAACTTCATATCACCAGCAAGATGTTCCCTTAAGTACTCACTAATTAAATTACCGATCCTGCCTCACGGTACCATATTGAAAGAACGGATGGTAGTAACCATATCGCAGCGTAATGTCTCTTCAAATGCGTAGTTTAAATAACTATACGTGGTGTATATCTGAAACTAGTGTAACGATGCACTGTCTTGCTAATAGTACTGTCTGTCTATCTAATAGTGATAGCTTTAAATAACTGCTATCGAAACAAAATTATTCATTGCAGAATAAATGTACCTCGCAATGAACACACCTTTGGCTGTCGTCGAAGATCTAGTGTTATTTTAATTCATCTTTAGAATTAGTAAAAGGGAATTAAAATAATGAATTCCTCACCAGTCATAAATGGATAATGTTTTTCAACTAAATCAATGATATTTAATCGATCTGGATGTTGCAGATCCTTTGAAACACTGACAGCTCTTATTATTACAGAAGTTAAATTTAAAGACATGGCATCACGGTCTCAAGTTTTTCCTTGCGATACACTTGTGAGACATCAAAATAAGATTTACTCGTGGACACGAAATGGTCGTATCTAACGTTCTGCCCGTTATCGTTGCAGCAATGTTCCGACGAATGAAGGCGTTTTTTTCCCGGTGTGTGGGAGGGGAGAAAGACGAAGGTCTGCGGCTAGACAAGACTTTGGTCGCTGCTCGAGGTAGTTTTGAGGTGAGCCACGTCACGTTGCATTCCTGAAATCATAATAATCAAAGCACTTAAGTTTTAGAGCTACTTCATTGTCGATAGGGTAGTCAAAAGGTATAACAGACTGCTACGATTTACTGTAAATGAATCTGCGGTTCGCTATAAACATTCCATGTGACAATTCATTATGAATAATACATCTAAGACAGGAACCTCTACTAGAGTATTGACTATTGACTATGACTATGACGATTGTGTGCAAGAAAGCAGTACGTTTATGGGAACAGTGAGCTTCAATGAGCTAAAACAGTAAAAATTCAACAAAGAATTAAAATGTAAAAAATGTCTGAAAACCTCACTTACACACGCACACACACGCAAGCTCGCGCGACTACACACACACACGTATAATTACAAAAATTATATTTAATACCATCTGATAATAAAAGTGATTGCGTTTTATTAGTTTAGTAGAATGATCTAAAGTACCAACTGAGAAACTTATTACGTCAGAAGAAGCCTCTGAAGGCACCACGGTACTGACCGACCACCACGTCACACTCAACAGATAGGCTTCACTGGCTGCAGATTTGGAGGGATCACTGTAAGTTTTCGTGACCGTATCTAAAATACAGCCACAGATGAACGTTACTGGCGAATGGATGGATTTATTCATCACGGGAGGGAAACGGAATTTGCTGGTTACTCAGCAACACAAAATGCCTTCAGCCTCGTCTCCAGAGATACACAAAATTTTTAAATTATACCATATCTCGACTTCAAGTAAAATAAATGGCTGGTCTCCTCTTAAATTCACTACTGCCTTCTGATGAAAAGATAACGTGCACAGACAATATGGCGTATAAGAATATTTACGTCACAGCCATTACAGATTTAACTGTCTTCTCACCAGACTATGAAGACATTAGTTAGAAATGAGACATTAGTTAGAAATGTAGCCCGTTCAGATAGGGGACAGGGTAACTTCAGTGTGTGAATGTGATATATATATGGTCCAACTTGGTGTGAAGATTGGGCAGTCACGCCTTCCCAACAGTGGTATGTCTTTCTCACCTGCATGATAATGAAACGTTGTCTAGATGGGTTGGTTGCTCACAGGCCTCTTTGGCTGCATGATATGCTTGCTCTTTTCCCCACATCCCACAGGCTCCTGCTTCTCTCCTCCATGTTACTAGCATATTAAATCCCCACTTCTGGCATTATATAAGACGAAGTTGATAGTCTAGCCGAAAGCCGATTAAATGGTTGCAACAACTCTACTGATGGCCATTAAAATTAACACTGACCAAACGGGAAGTTGTGTCTGGCATTAGTCAAGAATGCCTGGACTATGATGCTGATACGGAAGTGCTTGAGAATGGAAAATACCCTAATAAATTGTAGAGAAATATGCTGAAATTTCTTGTAAGAGCAGAGTTAGACATTCGATATGGATTATTTTTCTAGGAGACGTGTTGTAGGCGGTGTTTACGTTATTGATTCGGTTTATAGTAAAGGTGCAGTTGAATGAGAACGAACCTTTAGTAGTTACTGGTTCTCTAATAGTTTCTGGTTTTTGAACTGTTGATTTTGGTTTACAGTTTGGTATTCTAGAGTGAAAGTTGTATGTTAGTGTGGAGTTTTGGCTTGGAGTTGTGTTTAAATAATTTGTTGTTTGTAGTATGGTTTGTGTGTGTGTGTGTGTGTGTGTGTGTGTGTGTGTGTGTGTGTGAGTGTGTGTGTGTATGTGTGAGTGTTTGTGTGTGTGTGTGTGTGTGTGTGTGTGTGTGTGTGTGTGTGTGTTTTGGGGCCACTTTGATTAAACATTTTTGGAAGGTGACCATCAACGGCCTTCAAGTAATGCTTTTATTTTAAACCCATATATCTCGACTGGTTTCAGTCGGAAAAGGGTTAAAGTGATTAAATCCACAACGTAACATTTGTCATTACTTAAATAATGGTTAGAACGTGTCAGGAATATAAAATACGACACAGGACTTTCAGAAGCAAACATACTAATACCAACTGAATACAGACCAGTACTGGACTATCATTGGTAAGAACGTTTTTATGATTTTCTTTTGTTCAGTGTGAGGTCGTAGTTTGTTTATGGAAAGGATATTTCTTTGAAATGAGGTTCTCAGATTTGTGTTCGGTTAGTTTTATTTGAGGGGAGTGTGGTTGGGGGGGGGGGGGGGGCGGAGGAGGGAGTTATGGAACCGATGTCTTCATTGGCGCTGTACAGATATAGTGAAATTCGTTATCCTTATTAGCTTTGTTGGTGGGTGATTGCATCACTGTCTTCGTTTCAGCTATGTATGTCAGGTGATGTTTCCAGTACTGATCATAATGGATTTCCTTCTTTGGCGTGGGGTGGAGGATGTGGATGATATCACTGTCTTCGTTTGAGCTGCATAGGTCTAGAAATACATTCTATTCCACTTGTGTGTTTCTTATTCTTTTTGGTTGGGTTTATTCTGGAGGAATTCGTGAGAGTTATTTTTCGATTATGTGACTCTTTTGGAGTGATGTTAGTCTTATAGTAGTATTTTTAGTTTGTCCCGCCTAGAACTCCCTAATTCCCGTGGTTGTCTCATTAGTGACTGAAATATCTCGCATTTTTCTTATGTTCGTTTGCGACCATAATGGTCTATCTTGTGGTAGTAACCTCGAAGTACGCCAGAGGCCTGCTATTAAATCTGTGGTTTCATAATAAATAAAGTACGCTTTATATCCCCTATATAACGTCTTAGGCCAACGTAGTCGTGTGGGATCGGAACATGTGGTAATCCCAAATGTTGCACTTGTTACCGCGTTCCGTCAATTTCAGCGACTTTCGGCCGTATGTATTGGCATAAATTTTTGGCTTACTGTGCTTTCTGTATTGGTACCACTTTCTGCTCTTTGTACTAGTGACTAGTTTTTCACTTGGGTTGTATACGTCGACAGATGTTTAAGGAAAAGTTTAGAATAGGGTCAGTGCCATACTTGCGTGTTTCGTGCAGGAATGTTGCCAGTGCTTGCCGTGATGTACTATGGGGGCATAAGAAGGCGTGTCAGCTGTCCATGCTACACAGCCAATGAGCGACCAGCAGGCAGACAACGTGTTTCGAAGTAATACTTTGTGAAGAAAGGGCGAAACATTGCCGCAAAAGTCGATTATAGATGTATTTGCTCCTTATTTGAGTCGTAGCTATTGGAACTGTGCTAGTATCTGCAAACCAAGGACAGCGTCACAACTCATGATATACAAGAAAATGTAGTAAAATATTTCTGTGCTTCCTATTGCTACGCAATCGAACCAGCCTATGTGAGCACACTCAGTAAGTGGATCAATGTTTTTTAATTAAGTCACGGGAGGAACTGTGTAGATCAATGTTTTTGTTTCTTTTCTCTTTTGCTTTTGGTACATGGAATGAAGTATTTTGATCAATATTTTTTAATTAGAGTATGAGAAAAGGTACGTGGGTCAATGTTAATATATCGAACGTGCAACTCCCTTGTGATTAACATTGATCCACTTATTCACAGAGCTTGTACAGATCGATTGCACATTCATTTCTCCACCTCATTTGACATTTGCAGGTTTCTGTGAGACGTGCACCAACTCATTGCTTTCGGGGAAATGGAAAGAAAAAGTAAAAATGAGTCTCCTGCTACCGACGTTTCTTCTCTCAAAGTGCTCAAAGTGAAAGGTAAAGTATTAGGAATCACAGGGGAAAGGTTACGTAAGAAGAAGCGACGTCCGCGCTATAAGCGGTAATGGTCACGCACACTTTGTGAATTGTGTATAGGTCTTATGGCTGAGCGATGCGTTCGTAGCACAAATGCTTCGTTTACTTGTTTGTAGTTGCATCACTATGCTAACCAATTATTTTTCGCACGATGGAGTAGAATGAAATACAGCATCAGTTAGATTATACTAAGAGTGCTTTAACTTATGTTTCCTAGTTGCAAATGCTACTTTTATGACCAGTTGCTTAGTGTGTCAACGTACCTTCTATTTCGCACCCATATAGGGTTGCAGGAACGAGTATGATGTCGTTAAAGAAAACAAACTAACCATGTGCTGATAACAATATATACTGACGACGTCAAATGTTGATTATGGTGTAGTTCTTGCATAGTTTAGGGTTATATTACGTGTGGCACACTGAGTTAATAAGTAACTGTCGGGACGACAAGCACTAACTTATTATCCCTAGATGCAAAGATGTTTTAGTCACATTACTCTTTTAAGTGTTATTAGTTTGAATGAATTTGCTGATGAACTTACTTAGCAAATTAAAAGGCAAGTTCTGTGGCTTCTAAATGCTTGTATTGGTGCACCAATATTACAATAGCTTTTGTAAAGAAAATATTGCACAAATGATTCTCTTACTGAATATAGAAAAGATGTAGGAATTATTTCGACCTAACGTCCATCGAAGACGAGGTAATAACAAACGGAGCTCGTATTGTGGAGAAAATCGTACGAGTCGAATTACGAGGGAACCATTCTTGCGGTTTCCTTAATCTACTTAAAGAAACCACCGAAACCATAGATGTCGATGTACGAATTATTGACTTGCACCACTGTCAATCCAAATGCGAGGCCCGTGTGATACTATAATGCCACCTCACTAGAACTAAAATAAATAGTGAGACTATTTTATACTATTAGGCCGAAGTTTTATTGAATCGGCAACGTTGGTTTCAGCTGGTATTGGCCACGGTATCGTGGTTGAATAGTTTAGAAGCCAGACGGCCTTCTCCAAGCGCCGAGTTGACGACGGCGCCCCCAGCAAGTAGTATTAGATTTGGTGGCTTTGAAGAGCTGCAGGGTGTGGAGTGTTGAGCCTCAGTGGGTTGGCAGGGAGGTCACTGGAGTGACTCTTCTCCAGGCGCCGAGTTGACGGCGGCGTCCCCAGCAAGCAGCATAGGATTTGGTGGCTATGAAGAGCTCTGTGGTGTGGAGTGTTGAGCCTCCGTGGGTTGGCGGGGAGGCCACTGGAGTGACCTGTCGACAAAATTAATTTCAGAATTAAAAACGTGATCACATTACGGTAGGTTGATATATGTAAAGAAAACTGCAAAATTATTGTAGCACCCGAGGCTAATATAGGGTCGATTTCTGTATCGATATGTTGAGACTGTAAAATAGACACGAAATTTAGTTATAACTATTGGCACAAGTGTAGCAAAAGAGTGCAATGAAAATATATTTTATAAATTGTTTTGCGTCCTAGGTACGGGTATAGCGAAGGGATGTTTTTTATGTCTCCCCTACTCATCAACTCAGGATTGCTAAGTACTATAAATAAGAATTTAAATGTTAGAACTACCAGCAATGACTGTTTGCCTCTATCCTGTTCCCTGAGTGCAGTTCCTGCTGATCATTGTATCATGATGGCAGGTGGCTGTCACAAGTAAGAGAATATTTCTAACTTTATAGGCTGAACTACGTTCTACGCATAAAGCAACCAAGGCAACTGAGTCTGTTGGTATATGCACTTAAGCCAGAAACGTAGAGTTTCTTAAAACAAGTTCCAAAAACGCTGAATTGAAATTGCGAGGATGTCATGGATAATCATATGACAGAAAAGTAAACCTTAATGCAGTATAATGGAACAGAACCGAAAGACCAGCATACGTTGATCAACGTGAAACCATATTGAAAACTTGATAACCCTTTCATGGACGCCGGCCGGTGTGGCCAAGCGGTTCTAGGCGCTTCAGTCTGGAACCGCGCGACCGCTACGGTCGCAGGCTCGAATCTTGTCTCGGGCATGGATGTGTGTGATGTCCATAGGTTAGTTAGGTTTAATTAGTTCTAAGTTCTAGGGGACTGATGACCTCAGAAGTTAAGTCCCATAGTGCTCAGAGCCATTTGAACCATTTGAACTTTCATGGACGGGAGGAGATAAGAATGTTTTCTGAAACTCCCTTCATACGTGAAAGCGTAGGAAAGCATATTGTACCGTTCATTCTTAAGATTACGTAGAACCTAGCAATAGTGGGGCGAAACAATACACCGTAGAAAAAGGCTGCGTATCCGCTCACAATTCAATACCGTTACAGAAGAATAGTATTGCAATTATCGTGATAACCACAAACAGCTCAATACAACCGAATTTACGGTTCGACCATAGAATTTTGCATTTTGTAGGCTTGTATCTGTTTCTATGCTGACAGCATTTCAGTGATATTAAAAATGTTCAATTGAGGAGTCGGAAAAATAACGCAAACGCAGGTTACCGTTCTGAAGGGAGTTACGATGTGTCCATGAACCCAGAAGTACACTTCTTGATGCAACAATTTACTAACAGCCGTATGTATTTTAGAAATTTATTTTATTTTATGAACTTCTATGTGCTACCCTTTTCAGCATTACATTGATGCCATCTTCAGGCCCCACTCGTCTTTGAGGTAAAATCGCTATACACGGAAGGAGTCATACAACTGGATCCGTGAATCAATCGTCCTGCAACAGCTCTTGGTGGCCAGGCGACACAGTGCATGGGGGCTTAATTAAATACAATGCAAATATTTTTGGTAGCTGTATGTCCGATTACGCTGTGTCTCGTAAACGGTTGGCCCTGTCTAGTCTTAGTACGCAATCTGACTGCATGGAACAACAACAAAGAATGAAATGAAAATTTTCGTTAATACAATTAATTAATTAAGTCCCCAGCAACTATAAAACCTACGAAGCCAACAAAGCACAAGTGTAGCTGTTCTGTGTGTGGAAGTGTGATTCAACGTACACATCTGGCACTGTTCTTCTTCACTAAGACAAGAAATTTTAAATATCATTTATACTGAAGTAATTAAAAAATAGAAATACTATAATTGCGTGAGGAAAGCAGAATTACACTCTAATACAAGAACACAAGCCAGATGCTTTGTTGACTGAACCTGTAATGCTGCATTATTTAAGACATTGAGATAATAAAAAGAAAAGGAATTTTTTTTTTCTTTTACCTTCGTATATTGACGAAAAGCACTCTAATCATTATAATATCTCCACACCGACTCGCTACTATCACATCTTAACAAGAACTGACTACTGCCACATCTCGACAAGACCTCTTCACTACGAGTTCTCAACCAGCACTTTTCACTAGCACATCTCAACCAGCACTCTACTACGAGTTCTCCCCAAGCACAGACTACTACGAGTTCTCCCCAAGCACTGCCAGTGGAGGCGGCTGAATAATACTCTTTGGCGCAATCTCTGGCGCTGTGGCTCAGTGTAGCCACCTTTCAACAGACTGAGCAGACTTGCACGGAGCCAGTTATATGGCTACTTCCGTGTATAGCGATTTTACGACTATGACGAGTGGAGCCTGAAGATGTCATCAATGTAATGCCGAAACTGGTAGCACATAGAAGTTCATAAAATAAAATAAATTTCTACAATACATTCGGCTGTTGGGAAATTATTGCATCAAGAAGATCATGCCTGCCGTCGTCCCACGATCCATAATGGATCAACGAAGAGAAATACACTTAGAAACTTAAGTCTGCAGATCGAAGTTTCACGCAGCGTAGCAGTGTGGCTTTCCTCTTCTCACTGCAGACGTCTCTGCAGTAGCTCCTCAAAACAAGCGTCAAGCGTAAACTGACGCTCCTATTGGAAAAGAACATTTTAGTTTTATCTTAAAGAATACTTTTATAATTCAGATATAGCGATACTTCTTAATATGTACAGGTGTTACGAAGTGTAGCACTTATTACGAATGTTTGGGCCTGCAGATAGCGATAGTGAGTATACATTGTTTGGCTGTAACATCTACCATTATGCTATAGGTGAACCGTTAAGCTGGAACGACAAAGGACTACAGAGGAATTATTCAAGGTATAGCGACGCCATTGACATTTTTAATCTCTGTTCTGGTGTGTTCTTTCTCTGGAAAGAAATTAAGTGGGACTGTGACAATTTTTACTGACAATTCCAGTTTCACTATTCTCTGGCTCCACCGAAGCCAATATTAGGCTTCGAAGTCTTAAATTCAGGAATACATTTCCTCTGGTCATCAGGTATTAATCCCAGTTAGCCGGTAACTCGCAGAGTAACCAGATGGTTTGCAATGTTGTCTTCATACACTCACTTGTCTTGGACGCATATTATGTGAAGCTATGCTATTACAAGAAATTTCAGCATATTTCTCCACAATTTATTAGGGTCTTTTCCATTCTCAGGCACCTCCGTATCAGCATCATAGTCCAGGCATTCTTAACTAATGCCAGACACAACTTCCAGGTTGGTCAGCGTTAATTTTAATGGCTGTCAGTAGAGTTGTTGCAACCATTTAATCGGCTTTCGGCTAAACTATCAACTTCGTCTTATCTAATGCCGGAAGTGGGGATATAATATGCTAGTAACATGGAGGAGAGAAGCAGGAGCCTGTAGGGTGTGAGGGGGGGGGGGGGGGCAGGGCAAGCATATCATGCAGCCAAAGAGGCCTGTGAGCAACCAACCCATCTAGACAACGTGTCATTATCATGCAGGTGAGAAGGACATACGACTGTTGGAATAGGCGTAACTGCACCAATCTTCAGACCAAGTCCGTATATATATATATGTATCACTTCCACACACTGAAGTTACCCTGACTCCTATCTGAACAGGCTACATTTCTAACTAATGTCTCATTTCTAACTAATGTCTTCATAATCTGGTGAGAAGACAGTTAAATCTGTAATGGCTGTGGCGTAAATATTCTTATACGCCGCCGGCCGGAGTGGCCGTGCGGTTCTAGGCGCTACAATCTGGAACCGCGTGACTGCTACGGTCGCAGGTTCGAATCCTGCCTCGGGCATTGATGTGTGTGGTGTCCTTAGGTTAGTTAGGTTTAAGTAGTTCTAAGTTCTAGGGGACTGATGACCACAGCAGGTAAGTCCCATAGTGATCAGAGTCATTTTTTTTCTTGTACGCCATATTTTCTGTGCACGTTATTGTTTCATCAGAAGGAAGAAGTGAATTTAAGAGGAAACCAGCCATTTATTTTACTTGAAGTCGAGATATGGTACATTCTAAAAATTTTGTGTATTTCTGGAGACGAGGTTGAAGGCTTTGGTGTGTTGCTGAGTGACCAGCAAATTCCGTTTCCCTCCAATGATGAAGAAATCCATCCATTCGCCAGTGACGTTCATCTGTGGCTGTATTTTAGATACGGTCACGAAAACTGACAATGATCCCTCCATGTCTGCAGCCGGGAAAGCCTATCTGTTGAGTGTGACGTGGCGGTCGGTCAGTACATCAGGTATCGAAATGGTATTAAATATAATTTTTGTAATTGTGTGTGTTTGTGTGTGTGTGTGTGTAGTCGCTCACCATAGACTGGATAAATGAGTTTAGAAGTCGCAGAAAGCAACGGGACCATGGCTAGAAAGTTACTGTGGAGTTCGAACCACCTTTCAGGTAGATGACAGCTTTATTGTTATATGTGTACATGACACAGATTTCCTTTGTATCCTTGGGTAACATTATAAAATGCTTTTGAGTGATAAACGAAATATATACTCCCACCAACCAACCCTTGCCCCTCAGAGCAAATGAATAAAATTACGCTAAATAAATAACCTTATTTTCTGAAAATACGGATAAAATAATATAACTGGGTTGTGCATTAGATAATACCTCAGAAATATACGAAAACTTAACTGCGTGTCCTGAGGTTTATACAACACTCACCCACTTTTCCACTTGTTAAATTGTTAATAATATAACAGACAGATTAATGTTAACAAATAATAAAAATAAATTCATTACTGGTGTAAAAAAGACAATTATATGCACCACTACATTTACAATGAGGAGAAAAGATGAAGAGGAAAGCGACCAGTGAAAGATGTCAGTAAGACCACGAATATTAATTTAACAAAGATGGTCGTTGTTCACTCTATGCTGCTACATTTTAACTAGTATCATTTTTATGATTTTACTTTTTAAAGCCAGATAACATATTTCATATTATATCTTTTCCAAGCAGAAATAAATTTCATTTAATCAACAAAGTAAATAAAAAATACTGTTGTGCTTCTGTAGGTACCACACTACACAAGCATATATTACTGAGAGGGAGATTTTTATCCGTAAAGGACAGAGCAGTCACTGTAAGACTGAAAGTTTATTATCATGAAGCATCAACATATGTTTCACTTAGATCATCAAGTGAGCATTTAATGAAAAAACGAAGGATTGTATTCTTGAAATCTTTGTGTCAGGTGAGTGAGCACAGTAAATGTATTATCACAAGAATAAGTCGTGGATACTAAAAGAATGGAATGTGGTTAAAAGCAAGAAACCGAAAAAATAAAAACGAACATCAGCAGAATTATTAAAGTGCTTGACACAAGCAACTGTATGGCTGAGAATGTTAAAATTGTGCAGTTAGGCCCTCATGGAAGTTAACTACAGTCAACTTGGTGTTCTATTGAAAGCTCATTCTTACCACTCTCATCCAGTATCAACGCAGTAGGCAGTGGTGGTAACAGTTGAGTCTGGCTCGACCTCTGCACTCGGAACTACAATTGAAACATCCATATGGGTGCAAATGTTATCTGGCACCAAATATTTTCTTCCCACTCGCCTGTCCACAAGTATTTATTCTTCATTCTGCTAGCAATAAGTGTGATCTATTTTAACCACTTGTAACTTGCCTGTTTGTACAAGTGTAGGAAAATCGCTGGCAAATTGGAGCGGACGCTGCGAGTTCCGTGCAGTAGTGCTTTTGTACATAAGTTAAACAAACACGTACTCCTGCGGATTTTATGATCATTAATGAATAATTCCAAAGTGTGGGGAGGAAGACAGAAAACTTCTCCGAGTCCATGACAGGATTCTGAAGCTGACGAATTGATAGACTTACACGTAGGTACACACAAGAAAGAACGAGCTCTCCAGTCAGAAAATTGGTTACAAGTGTTTTAAACTAACATTCCTGCTTAGCACGTCTGCTGAGACAGACGGTTGTACTAGCGGTCTACCTTCTCTGAAAGCTGCAGCTGGCTTAGGTTTCAATCTCTCCTGAAAGGAATCCTCCAAGTGCCTCAAGCAAGACTGTCTTTTACGCAGATAGCCGCCCCTCAGTCGCCCGTCGACGGGAGTTGGGACCAAGCGAATTCTGGATTCTTTACCTGCTTTCAAGGGTAGTTTTCAGCACTGAAGAATTTATTACTCTGCTTAATCCTTCACTTAATCGCCCTTATTGTTAGCCACCTACAAAAAGCTCGCCATTACTGCAGAAAATGGCTGCTTAACTGTTATAAAAGGAATGTAAGAGAAGAGTTAAATTAGCTGTCAGTCCCTGGCAATACTAAATATCATCTGCAGTTGTTAGGCAGCATTAAAGGGTCGGCTTCATTCACCATGAGGATATGCATATGACATTAAACGCTTCGTAAGAGTTTAGGGATGAACTGCTGTGTAACATCAGCTTCTCATTGTGAATACAATGGATGCTGATGAAATTGTGCTGATGGTTTTGATGTTTGGTTTTTGGGGCGCTCAGCTGCGCAGTCATCAGCGCCCTTACAAAGACGCAATTTTCACACAGTCCAATTTCTACACAATCCAAGCCAGCTGCTGTCACGAATGATGATGGTGACGATGGAATGATGAGGACAACACAAACACCCAGTCCCCAGGCAGAGAAAATCCCCAATCTGACCGGGAATCGTACCCGGGACCTGTGATCCAGAGGCAGCAACGCTAACCACCGCACCACGAGCTGTGGAAAAATTGTGCTAAGCTTCACCTGTAGCACAAGTTCGTCAAGGACATTTTAACTGGGACATGGGTATCATTTTTGTTTTTCGTATCACGTACTCATCGTCTGATGAATATCATGCTTTTTATTATAAGGGTAAAGCTGGTTCCAAAGTAAACTACAAGAAAATACACAAGTGCATTTGTCTACAAGCTTCCTCACATTCGTTTTTATATACTGGTGTACCGGTAAATTTATTTCAGGATACATATAATAAGAAGGAGAACACCAGGCGCACAATATTACACAGAATCGGAACGTTCTGAGAATATTGATGAATGTAGACAGTGTGTTGATGGCCTCACACACATGAGTGGCTTGTTGCCACAATCCACAGATACGCAAATACATCTACAATTAATTACTCCAGTCACATTCATCATACAGCAATAACAAATCCTTCACTCAGTTATAACCACAGCCATAGGTTGGACGACCTCTGAAGTACAACCTCGTTGTCTGACAGACCGTTGGCACGAGGCTGTCGTAAAAGGGTCGAGCAAGTCATAAGCATCTGCAGAGCAATGGGGTCTCAAGCTGAGTGGAGTGCGCTGCCACCCGCGGCAAGTAACATGCCACAAAGGGGTGACCTGCTACCTCAAGTAGCAGCAGGTATGAGCCGACAGATAAGTGGCTCGTACCAGGCAGCTGAGGTCAGAATGGCTGTGTTTACTGGAAACAAGTCGCTCTGCAGGGTGCAGCCTCCACGGTATGTCAGTCTGTCACTGAATCTACAGTCGTGCTCAAAACTATCCGAACGACCTGAATTGCATTTCGCCTGATTCGCATGCAACCCGCATAACGCAGCTTTACTGGTCTCAAGTGCGCACAAACCCACCCACCCATGCACCCACCCACACACACACACACACACACACACACACACACACACACACACACACCCACACACATATATACATATATATATATATATATATACACTCCTGGAAATTGAAATAAGAACACCGTGAATTCATTGTCCCAGGAAGGGGAAACTTTATTGACACATTCCTGGGGTCAGATACATCACATGATCACACTGACAGAACCACAGGCACATAGACACAGGCAACACAGCATGCACAATGTCGGCACTAGTACAGTGTATATCCACCTTTCGCAGCAATGCAGGCTGCTATTCTCCCATGGAGACGATCGTAGAGATGCTGGATGTAGTCCTGTGGAACGGCTTGCCATGCCATTTCCACCTGGCGCCTCAGTTGGACCACCGTTCGTGCTGGACGTGCAGACCGCGTGAGACGACGCTTCATCCAGTCCCAAACATGCTCAATGGGGGACAGATCCGGAGATCTTGCTGGCCAGGGTAGTTGACTTACACCTTCTAGAGCACGTTGGGTGGCACGGGATACATGCGGACGTGCATTGTCCTGTTGGAACAGCAAGTTCCCTTGCCGGTCTAGGAATGGTAGAACGATGGGTTCGATGACGGTTTGGATGTACCGTGCACTATTCAGTGTCCCCTCGACGATCACCAGTGGTGTACGGCCAGTGTAGGAGATCGCTCCCCACACCATGATGCCGGGTGTTGGCCCTGTGTGCCTTGGTCGTATGCAGTCCTGATTGTGGCGGTCACCTGCACGGCGCCAAACACGCATACGACCATCATTGGCACCAAGGCAGAAGCGACTCTCATCGCTGAAGACGACACGTCTCCATTCGTCCCTCCATTCACGCTTGTCGCGACACCACTGGAGGCGGGCTGCACGATGTTGGGGCGTGAGCGGAAGACGGCCTAACGGTGTGCGGGACCGTAGCCCAGCTTCATGGAGACGGTTGCGAATGGTCCTCGCCGATACCCCAGGAGCAACAGTGTCCCTAATTTGCTGGGAAGTGGCTTTGCGGTCCCCTACGGCACTGTGTAGGATCCTACGGTCTTGGCGTGCATCCGTGCGTCGCTGCGGTCCGGTCCCAGGTCGACGGGCACGTGCACCTTCCGCCGACCACTGGCGACAACATCGATGTACTGTGGAGACCTCACGCCCCACGTGTTGAGCAATTCGGCGGTACGTCCACCCGGCCTCCCGCATGCCCACTATACGCCCTCGCTCAAAGTCCGTCAACTGCACATACGGTTCACGTCCACGCTGTCGCGGCATGCTACCAGTGTTAAAGACTGCGATGGAGCTCCGTATGCCACGGCAAACTGGCTGACACTGACGGCGGCGGTGCACAAATGCTGCGCAGCTAGCGCCATTCGACGGCCAACACCGCGGTTCCTGGTGTGTCCGCTGTGCCGTGCGTGTGATCATTGCTTGTACAGCCCTCTCGCAGTGTCCGGAGCAAGTATGGTGGGTCTGACACACCGGTGTCAATGTGTTCTTTTTTCCATTTCCAGGAGTGTATATATATATATCTGTGTGTGTGTGTGTGTGTTTCTCTCTTCAGAACATCTGCCTCATGTTTGTGTGCAGCTCGTGTGCCTCATATTACTTGTAAACCCCTGAAGCAGCAGTACTTGAGAGCATTTGACAAATAATATTTACATAAAACCATTACATACAATTATCTTGTATAATGCGACTACCAAATACGGTCCTTTGGCCTCATATTCAATAAGAAGAAAAATGAAGTGTCCATTGCTTTACAAACGTGACTGGAATTCAGGGCCTTTAAAATTGAAACATCTAGCCTTAGCACTCTGGACCTCTTCAAAAATGAAAGAAAATATTTAACGAGCAAAATATAATACTGGCTCTTTATTAATTAAACTATTACTGATGAGGTTCACGGGAAGAAAGATGACAAATTAGGGGAGCGTTCTGAGGTATTCATGGATGCTAAACGGAATTTCGTGCACGTATTTTGTGCATTCTAGATATATAAATTACTGGCGCGCCATACAGCTAAACACTGAGGTAGTACTTTGCATTTACATACTACCTGTTTATCATGATGGGCCTTCCTATCTCTCCTTCTCTCTCTATCTCTCTCTTCTGATGCTTTCTTTTGTTTATTGTCTTTGAGTAAAAGTATTCTCTTAAATCGGCACCTCGTACCAGTTTTCTGAAACACACAAGGGTACATGTGCAGAACGTTGATACTATAAAAATTCATAAGGCTTTATCATGATAGTCATTACAATTGCAAAGTATTTCCTTATTGTAGTTACTGTACCTGTATTTGTTAGCTCAAGTTACCTCCATTTTTCACATTATAGTGTTCCTCGCCAAACCATTGCATCCAAGGGTGGTATTCGTATTGCTGTAAAACTCTTTTAACATCACAAAGGTGAGCTTCCACCGGATGACAGTTGCATCCCCTGTGAACAGTAGGTACAAAATAGTGAAACAAGTTTTGCGTCTTCAGTTTCTTCATCTCACGTATCTTTACCTGAGGTGGCAAGTTATTACACAGCAGCTTAGTGCCTCATACTACCAGTGTATTTTACACTAACAATCCACATTGGTTCAGTACTCAGTGCATGCCACTACTGGCATCAAATATTAACTACAACACGCAGATCGCCCTCGCAAGGCAAACTCGTCCTACGTCTCAACCAATACACTTATTGTCTTTCAATACTGCCTCAAAAGTTGAAAATCACGCACACGTACTCCACATACAATCGTCTCCTTCTTCGTTCTGCACGAACCCAGAGTTATGAAAGTGGTTAACATCCATTAAACGAATCTCTTGAGGTGTAGTCGACCTTTCGATCTGCGACTCCTGAGGATCGCACTGTCATAAAGTTATTATGAAAAATTTTCCTCACTCTGCATGCACTACAGTAAATGTAAAGAATTTTCATCTTACAAATCAGCATCAGGTACGTCATTTTTATTTATTATGTCTTTAGTATCGGCTATTTGCCACACATTTATCCGAGAGTATCCATATATACCACTGAATGTACAGTCGTGCTCATAACTATCCGAACGACCTGAATTGCATTTCGCCTGATTCGCATGCAACCCGCATAACGCATCTGTCTAGCTGGTCCTCTAATCGCTCCTCGGTACAGTCGTTTGACTATTGAAAATGGTTCCAACAAGTCACCACTAGGAAACACTACTCTGTATCGCAATAACTCAAGATATAAAGTAATACCACGATACTACAAACATCAGGAAACAACTTATCGCGTAAGTCTGTCCTTAAGGCTTGTAAGATCACATTTATTACAATACAAGACATACCTGGAATGTTACCACTCTCATTATTACGTCAGATAGGTAACGCACCTAGTAAGTTCGTATTATCCATGATTTCCTCTTCAAAGTAACATACCGAACTTATTATTTGACAAAAAATGACACTAAAAATTTAAGCTATTCACGAGCAGCTAGTTCAGAACGTGTATGAACTTCAAATGACACGACGAACCGTCTCTTTCTGTATATTGATTCAAACCCAGGACATGTAGACTAAGCAAGGATTTCGTGACTAACGGAAACCAACAGTCATTCCTCACTAGGCATACAGAGAGTGCTATGCCTCGATTTTGGGCAATATCAGTTAGCAAATATCAACTTTAAATTACATAACATAAACATTTTTAACGGATGCGAATTCCTACCCAGCATCTATTGTCCCTGTTAACAAACTACGAGAGATGTTAAATATTGCTTCTTCACATGTAACTTACTTGTAATGCCGTGAGGTAAAGCTTTGCGTTGGACAGGGAATCGAACCCAGAACCTAATCGGATTGTTATCGAGGCACAATCAACTGTGACATATCGGATTTTCACGGCAGTAGCTATATGTTTTAACTGAAATGACGAGACGAAATATTAATTTTTTCTTTCCCAGACTCCTACCCAGCACCTATCGCTGTTATATTCTAGAGAAAACGAACGTTAAATATGGGTTTTTTACACCAGAAGCGACGTGTGAACATGTTTGACCTAGAAATAATATGACGAAGAGCTCAGTGCTGACTGGGAATCGAACCCCACTAATGTCGTTGTTGACTACACGCAGAGACGTCAGCTACCGAATTTTTCTCCACAAGCAGCTCGGAATAACATCTTGAAGTTAAAGTGATCTCGCAAATAGTTCTGTGTCTCACTGGGAGTAAAAAACGTCGGATATCGTTATTGTTGACAACGAATGAAAATACATTAAAAATCAAGATTATTATCCACCAGCAGATTGGTATTCTCATGCTAAAGCTTGATAATACATAATGAAAACTTTAGTGCCAGACCAGGACTCGAACACATTCACGTGGAATATGTGGAGATGTTGAGGAATCTGCAGTTTTGAACAAACAACAAATTTTAGTGGAGCTGTATTATCACGAAGGGATCAAATTCCGCGTTAAGGGCGGTCTGTGTTGCATCCCAGTTCAAAACCAATTTTATCGACATACAGCAGCCCAAATAAAAGATAGAATAAGTGACCTGTGACCCTACATAGCGATTGTTTCGTCACTAGAAATAAATAACTAGTATAAGAAAAGTTACTGATGATAGATTTTCCGCATGTCGCAGGTCCTGAATTTATTGTCGTTCAACCTAATGTCTACTTGTTAGAGAAGGAATATCATGTTATCATGTTTAATGTGAATTTCAGACCACAAATCTGTCACTCCCTATCAAAAATCATCAGAAGAAGTTGGAAACGACGTCATACCATAAGAATATGGATCTATGATCAATCCAACAGACAGCCTAATCGTCCTCCCTGTGACTCATTTTTCTGTCGTAACGCCATTGCGCCACACTGGATGAGAATTCTGACCCACAGGCTCCCTGTAGTGGTTTGTAGCATGTTCAGTACATTCATTTACTTGGTTGACCGAATCGCCATTAACTAGCTTCCTCGGCTACCCAGTGCATACATTCGACTCTACTTTGTAATCACCGAAATAAAATCACGCAACTACCACCTACACAGAACTGCCAACAGTGTAGGATGCAGAAATTTAAATAGGAAGTGTTCCTTTTCACTTGAGCTACTCTACTGTGCAGTCTGCTTGTACAGAACTTTGTCAGTGCAAAAAAAAAGCTCTAACTGTCTGTCTCTCAGAAGTCTATATCCAGCCAAATGCATTATCTCATAGCACTGTCGTATGCGGAAGTTCTGGAGGACCTGTCGTTGACTTCTGGAGCTGCTGCAGCTATGTGTGAGCTAGTCGCATGTGGAAAAAGGGCTAACTTCTGCGACAATTTGTTCTTTTCGGGTTTAATAGATTGCCAAGCAGCAGATTCATCTCGAAACTTTTGTATTGTGTATGGGGAGAGTGCAGCGTGCCAAATTCGAAAGAAAAGTATTTCCTACTTTAGCTGTCGTGTGGTGGTGGCATTTTATTCTTCTTCAAACCTTGTTTGACAGCTTTAACTCAGATAAGTTTCCTACATGCATGTATTCAATAAACTGCATGTGCATTGTCAGACAGTTATAGATAACATCATTAAATTCCCATATATCGTTGATGATTAAATTCTCTCTCATGTTTTAACAACACTAAAAGGAACCTGACTACAATTGTCAGCTGTATTATAAGACATGAAATAAAACTACCCACGATAACCTTACGATGAAAGTCTGTTTTAATAAAACTGAGTATCTGTACACAAGCGTGCCTCTATCGGCACGAATTAGTAAAATAATACTCACTTCCATTTCGATTGGGTGTGTTTTTAATTGATATGCTGTGTCATACTCAAGAGGTATGCAAATGTGGCATTTCATAAATAAAGTTATGTATTCCTAGAAAACCAAAATTTGCTTGTCAGCAGCAGAACGAGGCGTTACCTGTTGTGCAGCATTGTAAGTTTTTCACCATTGCACTATGAGCCCAAAGTATTTTCTTGCGATTTCCTTATCGGTGTTTGATCTGACTGCTTTTAGCTCTTTCACAGAAGGGATAAAAACATTGCAGTTAGCGAAACTGGAACCGCAAACCATAACACACGGGCTTTTTACAGGTCAGCACGTTACCACACAGCTAGCGAAGAGGTATGTTTCTTTACTTCTTCTTACGAGACCAATAGGGCCTAGAACTCGTAAACCGCTGTTTAAAGGACGAGATTAGTTGCGATTTCCACGTGCAACAACTTTCCTGGGCTGTCAACCGTAAATTTACGATCTTTTGTTTCACCTCAAGCGATAATAACTCAGATTTTTCAACAGAAATGACAGGAAAAATAAAGTGAACTTTGAGACTTAATTCCGTACATACCAGGAAGTAGCTCCTCAATCACAAAGTGCCAAACATACCTTGTTGCCAACTCTCAGTTACAGTACCAGCATGAAGAAGATGAACCGATGTGTTCCTACAGCGGGCTGGGAAGTGACCATAATGCGTCTGATAAGCATTTCTGTAACTAGGTTTAGAGACTGGAGCGTATTCACAAATAATACTGAGAACTGACTGCATACTAAGCATCATAAATCAGTTACTCTCACAGTTGTATTCATATTTCTTTCCTAAGTGTACTCAAAACAATGAAACTCATTCACGGACGTTTTCGTGCCTGTCCGATACTCGTGCACCACAAGCAAATAAAAAAAAGAATGTGTGTGTGTGTGTGAGAGAGAGAGAGAGAGAGAGAGAGAGAGAGAGAGAGACAGAGAGACAGAGAAATATAAAAAGGAATGAGAGAGAGTTAAAAATTAATGTAAAGAAATTAAATCAAGGTATGTAAATAAATCTTTCATTAAAATGACAAGTTCCACATCATTACGAAATGTCGTATTCACGATCTATGGAACAAGTATTAATCTAATCAAATCTTATCTAGTCTAATCATATTGCTGACTAGCCATGAAGAGTCATGAATTACCGAAATTTTCGCTTATATCAGTAACCAGATCTAAACTTGAAAATAAAAGACGACAGTTTTTGTAATAAACCATGACTCCTATCAAGACGCTTTCGTCTCTGTTAACTAACCACGTAAGACGTCTGATATACTTCCACTCAGAAGTAACAAAGCGTGCATGCATTTAAAGATGAAGCAAATGATGTGAAGCTCTGTGACGGAACTACGAACCCAACACGTAATCGGATTGTTAACTAAGTAAAATGAAATGTTACGTATCGGCTTTTCTAACCAGCTGCTAGGTGTTTGAATCTAAAATAAGGATACAAATTTGTGTACCTGAGCGACAATCGAACCTCGCACCAACCACCCTTTTTTATCATCCACGAATATAGCTCAAGTATCAATTGCTTACTTACCAACAGTAAGATGTGTGCGTGTTTGACCAGAAACAACGACACCTATTGGCAACACATCAAGAGACATTAAAAATGCACGTTAATTTTCACTACCAGGCTGGTGTGCACGTGCTAGGGCTTGAAATGAAATTAAGAATATTTTTGTACTGGATGAGGATTCGGACCCACATATTTACCTTTGAAAGACACCTGGAGAAGACTGCAGTTTTGGGAAAACTAAAGAAATGATTGAACCATACCGTTTCGAGAGATTCAGATCCTCGAAAGAGAACATATGAATTGGAACCACAGTCCAGCACCAAATTTTTCAACGTCTCTTGTTCAATCAAGTACAAGTAAAATAAGAGACCTGTTCCTTTAAATGGCTATCGGTTCATCAAATAAAATAAAATTTTCTAATGTAAGTAAGTTTACTGTCGACAGTATTTCTGTTTACCATGACATCCGCCTATGTCATTTCTCAACACAAACTGGCTCTTCCCAGTTGGTAGTGAAGGAACGTGATGAAACTTCCTGGCAGATTAAATCTGTGTGCCCGACCGAGACTCGAACTCGGGACCTTTGCCTTTCGCGGGCAAGTGCTCTACCAACTGAGCTACCGAAGCACGACTCACGCCCGGTACTCACAGCTTTACTTCTGCCAAGAAGTAAAGCTTCTGCCAAGAAGTAAAGCTGTGAGTACCGGGCGTGAGTCGTGCTTCGGTAGCTCAGTTGGTAGAGCACTTGCCCGCGAAAGGCAAAGGTCCCGAGTTCGAGTCTTGGTCGGGCACACAGATTTAATCTGCCAGGAAGTTTCATATCAGCGCACACTCCGCTGCAGAGTGAAAATCTCATTCTGGAAAGGAACGTGATGTTTAATGCGGATTCTAGACTATAACGTCTTTCTCTTGAGGTTACCAGAGGTAAAGTAAATCTGTTTGTGCCTCTTAAAAGTAAATGCCTGAACCCACGCATTGCACCTGTGATAGTTCGTTCCACTAGACCATGTGGCCACATTTCCCAGCCCCAGGAGTGTGCTGTAATGGATGATGTGCTAAGCTTACAAAATTAGTTACTGTGGAAAAAATGCTAGTCTATGAAATGGTTAAGTAGAAGCAAGCTTCTGACGCGCACTTTATGCTATTCTCATGTCAGCAGAATGTAAAGACTCTTCTAGCCATCATAGCCTCGATTTGAAGCCATTTTGAAAATTTCACTAATTCAGCAAATTCCTTAGTTCGAGAAAAACCCCTGTGAAGTGTGAAGCTGCCGGATAATTCGATTATTACCGTCATTATTACTATCATTTTCTTCATACCGCTGCTGGAATACATTTGCCTGAAGATCATTTAATGACTTTAAGTCATATAGAAAGTAGTTGCCCAAGAACAGGTTCCTTCCCTGTCTACGAAATCCTTTTCATGTTAATATCAAACATCAAAAATTTCTCGTAGATTACATTAAAACTAAAGTAATTGATGACGACGTTGCATTATAACAAAAACGCTCTGCCTTTCTTGATATACTTTCGCTTAGAAATGGCTGTCAAATACTGCCAAACCAAAAGCCAAGGGATCGTACTGCCTTCCGATATACGTCGCTGTCAGTTCTTCTATTTGTTTTGGTCGACGTAACCTGTTTCAAGTTGTGTGACAGAGAATGATTTAAAAAATCATTTTTTTCCATTGAAATAAACAGAAGAATTTTCATTGTAAGGAATCCAAGTTGAAAAATTTCGCAATATTAGTTCCAATTTAATATTCGCTTCTATAATGTAGGAAAGTATTTCGCAGTTGCAAAACCCGCATCTGACTCATTGACCTTCCACTTAGTCGCTGACCATAAATCCTTGCTCAGAGTGACACCAGTTTAAGTAACGTAATGTGGCGAAGACTGTTTGCCAGTGCTCTTTCTCACCGCAAAATGCGCAATTCACTTATTGGACTCTATAATTACAAAATGTTCAAATGTGTGTGAAATCTTATGGGACTTAACTGCTAAGGTCATCAGTCCCTAAGCTTACACACTACTTAACCTGAACTGTCCTACGGACAAACACACACACCCGTGCGCGAGGGAGGACTCGAACCTCCGCCGGGACCAGCCGCACAGTCCATGACTGCAGCGCCTCAGACCGCTCGGGACTCCATAAGTACATTGTAACAGTAATTTCTGTATGTATGCAATGCATACTGATTGTAGAATTTAGTGGTGCTCTCTCTTCCACTTCTGTATACAATATGCCTGACTTAAACGGGCCCTTTATCATTACAGGCCCGAGGCAGTGCAACATCATTGATTTGACTGATTGCTTTTAACAGGGGAGCTAATACTGCTTAGGTCTGACCCGCCACTGCCCGCACCGAAACTAGATTTATTGTGCGGTATAGCTCCCTCTGTATCTAGTAAAGCCAACCAGTGCCCTTAAATAGTGCAAGGAGTCCCTCTACCAGTTTTTTGATAGACAAAATTTCTTCAGGTCTAGTTTTCCCGAAGATTCTGTATGTTTTACTCTTCAATGCCATGCATTCGAAGACTAGGTGAAATGCAGTTTCTTCACCCTCATCACAGATCCTACATTTAGGGTCCTCTTCTTATACCCATTGTGTGTAGGTGTTTTTGAAATTCCCATGGCCGGTCATCAGTCCAGTCATGAGTTTGATCTCTGTCCTGTTCAATCCCAGGATTACAGAGCTTCTCTTAAAACATGGCTTGGGCGTCATTACCTTACCATGTTTTTGTTTATGGACCTTGGTCCAATATCCTAAGTGCTGTTTCCTAAGCCAGTTCCGTAGTTCTAATTTGATCATAGCCTTGGTGATTGTCAGAACAGGTTCCAGTACAATAAATGGAGTTGTTGCCCATATCCTAGCCAATCTATCGGCTTGTTCATTGCCACAAATCGATGAGTGGCCAGGGACTCACACTACGAACAACTTATTGCTTCCGCCTAGCACCACCAGAGCCCTGTGGCAATCTGCAACAATCTTAGATCTTGTTGCAGGAGCTGCCAATGATTTCAGGGCTGTCTGGCTGTCTGAATAGATGAAGATGCTATGGTCATTGTAGCACCTATGCATATTCTCCTCCACATACGCCCTGATTGCAGTAATTTCAGCTCGGAATACAGAGGAGAGTTTCCCTAGAGAGATGAAGCTCTCCAGTCTTGGCTGAACTCCATATAACCCTGTCCCAACGCATTGGTCTGTTTTCGACCCATCAGTGAACCATATGATGTCCCCTGAAATATGTCGAACTGTTTTTTCGCACTGCTCCCTACTTCTAATTATTATGTTGTAAGGCTTGTCAAAGCAGTTGGGAGTTATTATATAGTCGGCAGGCATTTCTTCAGTCATTCCTATACTTACCTCACTCACTATGTTCGTGTGTAATTCTGGATATCCGAATGAGACCCAGTTTTTTGCCAGTTTTAAGTCTATGTGCCCCAGCTGCTGCCTCCATCTTGATCCAAAGGTGAAGTGGAGGCATATCCAGCATGGCTTCCATTCCAGTGGTTGGTGTGCTGCTGATTCCGCCCGTTATGGGTAAGCACGCCAATCTCTGCGCCTTAGCAAGCTCCTTAGCAGCAACCCGCTGTTCTACCTTCTTCCACCACACTACGGCCCCATAGGAAATCCTAGGTCTAACCACTGTGGTGTATATCCAGTGCATACCCCTGGGACCTAGGCCCCAGTTTTTGCCACAAGTCCTCCTAGTACTCACTAAAGTACTTTTTGCCTTGGAGCAGGTGCTCTTAATATGAGGGGTCCAAGTTAGCTTCTCATCCAAGGTTACCGCTGGATTTTCACTATCCCCTTCAGAGGCACAGTTTCATCGAAGAGCTTTAGATTCCAACTTGCGTGCTGAATATCTTCGTAAATGGCACTACAACAGTCTTCTTAGGATTAACTCTCACAACCTGTTTAATGCACCATTTTTGCACAATGTCCAACCCTCCTTGTGCCATATTCCTGACTGTGTCAGTGAATTTGCCAAGTATTACTATGACAAGGTCATCTGCATATCCTTGGCAGAAGCATTGTCTGGAATTTAGTTCCTCAATGAGTTCGTTCACCACTAGATTCCACAATAGAGGAGACAAAACTCCTCCTTGTGGGCAGCCTCTAGTGGTCTTAATTACCATCTTTTCATTCATCATGGTAGCCTCTACCTTCTTCCACTAAGCAATCCCCTGGTCCACCTACATATAGTGGTCCCCAAGTCATGCACCTCTGCTGCCCTTACCATGGAATCGAATGTCGTATTACTGAAGGCCCCTTCGATATCCAGGAAGATGCAGAGGGCTATTTCTTGGAAGTGAAGTGCTTTTTCCACCTTCCCAACGACTTGGTGGAGAGCTGTCTCACATGATTTACCTGGTTGGTATGTGTGTTGGGTCGGGTGTAGAGGGACCCTACTTAGCCTCCTCTCCCCAACATATACATTAACCAGTTTTTCCAATGTTTTGAGAATGAAGGAGGACAGACTGATTGGTCTCATATCCTTGGCCTTGGTATGATCAATTCTGCCTGGCTTTGGAATGAAGACAACTTTCACTGCCCTCCAAGCATTGGGAATGATTCCTACTGCTAGGCTAACACTGAATAGGCTGCATAGGACTCTTATAAGCTTTCCTCCTGTGTGTTGCAGGAGAGCTGGAAAAATTCCATCTGGGTCAGGTGACTTGAACCGTTGGAATGTTCCCACCGCCCACTGGATTTTGTTAAGTTCACACACTCCTTGGCCGATTCCCAGTCCTATCTTCGAATGCCTGAGAACTGTTGTCTCTCTGGGATCACATACTGGTCTGTGTTGTCTGGCAGAGCATATTGAGGAAAGTGAGTTTTTAGGAGCAATTCCAGCATCTCATGTGCTGACTTTGTATATTCCCCATCCTCCTTCTTTAACGTACCTCCTGGATTGGTTGGTACTCTAGTGAGAATCTTGTGAAGTCTGGCTTGTGCAGCCGTGCCCTCCACTCCCTTACAGAATGCCTTCCAGGATGCCTCCTATGCTTGTCTTACTGCAAGATTGTAATTGACAAGGGCCTCACGATATTTAGCCCACTGTCCTTTACGTCTCGCAATATTAAACAGTCTCTGTACTTGTTTTCTTTGCGTTTCCAGTTTGTTATTCCACCAAAGAACACTCATATTTGTGCACTTTCTGGTGATTGTACAGTTGTCCTGATATGCGATCACTATGGCAGAGGTAACAGCCTACGCTACTTCCTCAAATTCTACAGGATTCCTTATCGAGGTTTTAATTTCCGATAAGCCTAAGTCAAGGTCCCCCCTATACGTCTCCCAGTCTGTTTTCCTGGGATTCCTATAGTTCATGGTCCGTCTGATACCCATTTCAACCTTGAATTTGATGTACATGTGGTCCGATGAGGATGGCTCCAACAGCACATGCCATTGTGTGGCATAGCTACACATCGTCATGGAACCAAAGGTTATGTCAATTACTTCTTCCCTTCTGCTATTCCTGAATGTAGGTTCATTGCCCCTATTCAGGTCCTCTGAGTTGTTAGCTAAAAGAAATTCAAGAAGGTACTCAAGTCTACTATTGGTGTCCTTGCTGCCCCACACTATGTTGTGGGCATTGGTGCCGCATCTCACCAGCAGTTGATCACCTTGCCGATGGCAAGTCTGTACCAGTCTCCTCACCTCCAAGGGAGGAGGAGAGCTGTCTTTGTAAGGTAGGTATGCTGAGGCCAAAATAATTTCCCTCGTGATACCTTCCTCACATTGCTGCATTTTAATGGTCTCTAGATCAGAAATCCATCATTGGTATGAAAGAAATGCCATTTCTTACATAGATGCATGTTCTGGAGTTTCTCAGATTCCTAGCATAGATCAGTTTACCTCCAGTACCACAGAGGCCAGATACACCCCCTTTGTGTAAATAGGGTTCTTGTATCAGGCCCACGTCCAATTCCTGTCTCACCAGGCAGCGGCTCATGGCAGCAGAGGCACCTTTACTGTGCTGCAGATTAATCTGCAGCACCTCCAGGCTCCATCTTACTGCCATCTTTGAGGTCTTTGAGAATGCTGACGGTGACCTGGAAGAACCCTAAAAACAGTTCAGGTCCTGCTCCCGCATCGCCTTCAGGGACTTCTGACCAACCTCCACCACCAGGGTTCATCCTTCCGGAGCAATCTTCTGGTTAATCACTCTCCGGTCTTCTGTCAAGGCTTTTGGGTCCTGGGCCCCTATTTTCCCGAACAGAGTCTTGGGAGAGACTTCCTTAAGTATCTTAGGTACCCATAAATCTTTGTGGCCTTAAGAAGCTCCATTGCCGTATTGACCAGCAGCTTCGGACCCTCCCAGGGGGATATCATGGGGACCTTGTCCTTGAGCCATTCTACTGTGTGCAGCCCCTAGCAGCCAAAAATGATTGCCTGATTTTGTAATCATTTAAATAAAACAACATGACCTTCCAGTGGGAGACATTTCGTCCCCCTTTTCCTTCTGGGAACTTTGTTAGTAAGCTTTCTGCCTTCCAACCAGCGAAATGCGGCAGAGTACGGCCGGTAAACAATTCACAAACCTCGATTTACTGGCGTTAAGACGCTTTCTTTATACATTGTGGTAGCTGAAGGAATTTAGTTTCTTCTTAAATCGTCTTGTACAGCAATGTTCACAGATATCTCAAATAGGAAAAGCTCTTTATCCAGGTACGAAGGTTCTAAAACAAACTTCCCACAGTTTGTGTCAGGTTTATCTTTTCGGCTGATAGCACTGCATAGTGTGCTCCCTGCCGTCGTTGGATAAGCAGCTGCAGCAGCAAGTCGTATACTCCTAGCTCACTCATTTGTTACATAGTTTAATTCTTAATTTCTTTGCGTGTTTTTGGTACTTGCATTGTTTAATTCATAAATTTCGGGCGTATTATAGTATTTGAGAGTTGTAGCATCGCGTTTTAGTACCTGAATAGTGTAAATTTGCGTAGTCGTTTGTCTTCTGTTTTTGTTTTGAACGGCCAGTGTCGGTTGGTCACAGTCAGTGTGCTCCCTGCCGTCGTTGGATAAGCAGCTGCAGCAGCAAGTCGTATACTCCTAGCTCACTCATTTGTTACATAGTTTAATTCTTAATTTCTTTGCGTGTTTTTGGTACTTGCATTGTTTAATTCATAAATTTCGGGCGTATTATAGTATTTGAGAGTTGTAGCATCGCGTTTTAGTACCTGAATAGTGTAAAATCGCGTAGTCTCCTTCCGCCGCCGAGCAGTGTGTCAGCAGCGCGCAAGTAGCAGCATTACTGCATTTACTAGGCAATCTTGTATTTTAATAACCGTTTAAATTTTGTGTCGATTTGTTTCCGCTCTTTGTAGATTAGTTCAGACGTTCTTTGCACAACAGTTTTTAGCATGGATAGGGACTGCAACTGCTGTGTTCGGATGCAGGCTGAGTTGGCATCCCTTCGCTCCCAGCTTCAGGCAGTCTTGGCTTCGGTCACACAGCTTGAGGCTGTTGCCAATGGGCATCACTGTGGGGTTCCGGATGGGGGTTTGTCGGGGACGGCCAGCTCGTCCCACGCATCCCCCGATCGGACTACGACTGTGGTTGCCCGGGATACTGCCCGCATTGAGGCTGATCCCTCACCTGTGGTAGAGTGGGAGGTCGTCTCAAGGTGTGGCAGGGGGCGAAACACATTCTGGAGGGCTGAACGGAAGGCCTCTCCAGTTTGTCTGACGAACCGGTTTCAGGCTCTGTCTCAGGCTGATACTGATCTTCGGCCTGACATGGCTGCTTGTCCTGTTCCAGAGGTTGCCCCTCAGTCAGCAAGATCCGCGCGGTCGCAGAGGGTACTGGTAGTTGGGAGCTCCAACGTCAGGCGCGTAATGGGGCCCCTTAGGGATATGGCAGCAAGAGAGGGGAAGAAAACCAATGTGCACTCCGTGTGCATACCGGGGGGAGTCATTCCAGATGTGGAAAGGGTCCTTCCGGATGCCATGAAGGGTACAGGGTGCACCCATCTGCAGGTGGTCGCTCATGTCGGCACCAATGATGTGTGTCGCTATGGATCCGAGGAAATCCTCTCTGGCTTCCGGCGGCTATCTGATTTGGTGAAGACTGCCAGTCTCGCTAGCAGCATGAAAGCAGAGCTCACCATCTGCAGCATCGTCGACAGGACTGACTGCGGACCTTTGGAACAGAGCCGAGTGGAGGGTCTGAATCAGAGGCTGAGACGGTTCTGCGACCGTGTGGGCTGCAGATTCCTCGACTTGCGCCATAGGGTGGTGGGGTTTCGGGTTCCGCTGGATAGGTCAGGAGTCCACTACACGCAACAAGCGGCTACACGGGTAGCAGGGGTTGTGTGGCGTGGGCTGGGCGGTTTTTTAGGTTAGATGGCCTTGGGCAAGTACAGAAAGGGCAACAGACTCAACGGGTGCAGGGCAAAGTCAGGACATGCGGGGACCAAGCAGCAATTGGTATTGTAATTGTAAACTGTCGAAGCTGCGTTGGTAAAGTACAGGAACTTCAAGCGCTGATAGAAAGCACCGAAGCTGAAATCGTTATAAGTACAGAAAGCTGGTTGAAGCCAGAGATAAATTCTGACGAAATTTTTACAAAGGTACAGACGGTGTTTAGAAAGGATAGATTGCATGCAACCGGTGGTGGAGTGTTCGTCGCTGTTAGTAGTAGTTTATCCTGTAGTGAAATAGAAGTGGATAATTCCTGTGAATTATTATGGATGGAGGTTACACTCAACAACCGAGCTAGGTTAATAATTGGCTCCTTTTACCGACCTCCCGACTCAGAAGCATTAGTGGCAGAACAACTGAGAGAAAATTTGGAATACATTTCACATAAATTTTCTCAGCATGTTATAGTCTTAGGTGGAGATTCCAATTTACCAGATATAGACTGGGACACTCAGATGTTTAGGACGGGTGGTAGGGACAGAGCATCGAGTGACATTATACTGAGTGCACTATCCGAAAATTACCTCGAGCAATTAAACGGAGATCCGACTCGTGGAGATAACATCTTGGACCTACTGATAACAGACCCGAACTTTTCGACTCTGTAAGTACAGAACAGGGAATCAGTGATCATAAGGCCGTTGCAGCATCCCTGAATATCGAAGTTAGTAGGAATATAAAAAAAGGGAGGAAGGTTTATCTGTTTAGCAAGAGTAATAGAAGGCAGATTTCAGACTACCTAACAGATCAAAACGAAAATTTCTGTTCCGACACTGACAATGTTGAGTGTTTATGGAAAAAGTTCAAGGCAATCGTAAAGTGCGTTTTAGACAGGTACGAGCCGAGTAAAACTGTGAGGGACGGGAAAAACCCACCGTGGTACAACAACAAAGTTAGGAAACTACTGCGAAAGCAAAGAGAGCTTCACTCTAAGTTTAAACGCAGCCAAAACCTCTCAGACAAACAGAAGCTAAACGATGTCAAAGTTAGCGTAAGGAGGGCTATGCGTGAAGCGTTCAGTGAATTCGAAAGTAAAATTCTATGTACCGACTTGACAGAAAATCCTAGGAAGTTCTGGTCTTACGTTAAATCAGTAAGTGGCTCGAAACAGCATATCCAGACACTCCGGGATGATGATGCCATTGAAACAGAGGATGACACGCGAAAAGCTGAAATACTAAACACCTTTTTCCAAAGCTGTTTCACAGAGGAAGACCGCACTGCAGTTCCTTCTCTAAATCCTCGCACAAACGAAAAAATGGCTGACATCGAAATAAGTGTCCAAGGAATAGAAAAGCAACTGGAATCACTCAACAGAGGAAAGTCCACTGGACCTGACGGGATACCAATTCGATTCTACACAGAGTACGCGAAAGAACTTGCCCCCCTTCTAACAGCCGTGTACCGCAAGTCTCTAGAGGAACGGATGGTTCCAAATGATTGGAAAAGAGCACAGGTAGTCCCAGTCTTCAAGAAGGGTCGTCGAGCAGATGCGCAAAACCATAGACCTATATCTCTGACGTCGATCTGTTGTAGAATTTTAGAACATGTTTTTTGCTCGAGTATCATGTCGTTTTTGGAAACCCAGAATCTACTATGTAGGAATCAACATGGATTCCGGAAACAGCGATCGTGTGAGACCCAACTCGCTTTATTTGTTCATGAGACCCAGAAAATATTAGATACAGGGTCCCAGGTAGATGCTATTTTTCTTGACTTCCGGAAGGCGTTCGATACAGTTCCGCACTGTCGCCTGATAAACAAAGTAAGAGCCTACGGAATATCAGACCAGCTGTGTGGCTGGATTGAAGAGTTTTTAGCAAAAAGAACACAGCATGTTGTTATCAATGGAGAGACGTCTACAGACGTTAGAGTAACCTCTGGGGTGCCACAGGGGAGTGTTATGGGACCATTGCTTTTCACAGTATATATAAATGACCTAGTAGATAGTGTCGGAAGTCCCATGCGGCTTATCGCGGATGATGCTGTAGTATACAGAGAAGTTGCAGCATTAGAAAATTGTAGCGAAATGCAGGAAGATCTGCAGCGGATAGGCACTTGGTGCAGGGAGTGGCAACTGACCCTTAACATAGACAAATGTAATGTATTGCGAATACATAGAAAGAAGGATCCTTTATTGTATGATTATATGATAGCGGAACAAACACTGGTAGCAGTTACTTCTGTAAAATATCTGGGAGTATGCGTGCGTAACGATTTGAAGTGGAACGATCATATAAAATTAATTGTTGGTAAGGCGGGTACCAGGTTGAGATTCATTGGGAGAGTTCTTAGAAAATGTAGTCCATCAGCAAAGGAGGTGGCTTACAAAACACTCGTTCGACCTATACTTGAGTATTGCTCATCAGTGTGGGATCCGCACCAGATCGGGTTGACGGAGGAGATAGAGAGGATCCAAAGAAGAGCGGCGCGTTTCGTCACAGGGTTATTTGGTAACCGTGATAGCGTTACGGAGATGTTTAGCAAACTCAAGTGGCAGACTCTGCAAGAGAGGCGCTCTGCATCGCGGTGTAGCTTGCTCGCCAGGTTTCGAGAGGGTGCGTTTCTGGATGAGGTATCGAATATATTGCTTCCCCCTACTTATACCTCCCGAGGAGATTACGAATGTAAAATTAGAGAGATTAGAGCGCGCACGGAGGCTTTCAGACAGTCGTTCTTCCCGCGAACCATACGCGACTGGAACAGGAAAGGGAGGTAATGACAGTGGCACGTAAAGTGCCCCCCGGCACACACCGTTGGGTGGCTTGCGGAGTATAAATGTAGATGTAGATAAGTATTTTGTCTAATGGGTATCACAAGTAGTGTTCCTGTAGCTCTGGGAATCATTGATTGAAAACGAGTTTAAAACCAATGGGTACAGTACTGCTAAATATTCAAAATGATTATCAGCCTAAATCTGAGTTCATCCACAAACTGAGGCGTAATTATATTATTGAAGCTAGACTGTGTATCCTTGTCTTCCTTGAGTGGGCGTTGGAAGGTGTTTACACACACATATACAATACTATGAATACTTCGAACGCTATAGTTAACGTTCCTCTCATGAACTAATTTTGTTCTTTTAATTCTTCTGGTCTTCAGCGTGCAGTATGTGTTGTAGATAGAGTCTTAGACAAAAAAAATTGACCACCTAGTCGTTCACGTAAGGTGGACAATACAGTCGTGCTCCCCTCAGAATTCTATGTCCAGCAGTATGCTCCATCTAGCAACATTGTAGACTGCGACACTTCCTGGAGGAAGTCTTGACTGCAGTCTGAGTACATCACTCTTGACTACGAAATTAATCTTGAGGTAAAACGCGAGACTAACTAATACGACGTCTGGCAACCCAAAGCACACGTCGACAAAACTTTTATCGCCCCTTTCCTCTCAGTGCTGAAGCTGTGAGTGTAATTCAAGCGAATCTACAATATATTTCGCTTTCTGTCACATTGGCAATAACAGTTTGGCTCAACAACATTTTAGCGAGAGATTTCTCAGCCGACCATCTGCCTCTGTACACCGCATATGTCTGAGTTCTCTGGGACCTGTTTGCTGCCTACCAGCGGAGGCTGAGGTGCTGCGCTGCCTCGCCTTCTGCAGACAACGTCTGCTCCACTCCTCACTCTCGACGGTGAAAAATGTTTTAATGTTGTTAAGTTGTGACCCATAAAACTTGTCTACTATTTGTATTTCACACTCTATAGCAACGGAGACAAAAAACCGTTTTTATTTGATGAATATTTTATTACACTAGTATGCAATACATCAATGTGGCACAGTATTAATTTCATTGTTTCTGATCCAGTGTGCTATGATTAAAGTGTCACATCCTGTTCTTTTTCTTTTCACAGGAGATTCTTCAAATAATTTATTTTTGTCATGGATTCATATGTGTTAATCAAGGCACCTAGAGTAAATGCAATGTAATGTGTTTGGTTTCTTTCTTAGATTCCCTGTGGTAAATGGATGTGAAACATTGTGTCAACACCTTTCAGAACCTGCTCTATAGCTACTCATGCAAAGTGCTTGTTTTGAGGTCCATACATTAATCAATGGAGAAGTGAACGCTGTTCAAAAGTCATATTTCAAATATTCAGTTAGATTTAAGGCGACAAAATTGCTCATATTTCAAGCTACCCAGAGAAAAAGTAAGTTGCTAGAGGCGCTGTTAGCAAATGTCTGAAGAGAGTTCCTAAATGCTACTGTGGAAATTTAGCATAGAGGCCCTACAATAAACAAGAAGTTCATTTCATTCATACCTATCACCCTGGCATGTGAGTCTTAAGTGAAGAACAATATTGAAATTCGAATCACTGACAGTCGACGCTTGTATTGTGAAGCAGCTTGGCAGTCAGAAAGCCGAGATCTATGACCATTAACACAGCTTACTGAGTCGAGCTACCAAGAAAAATTGATGTGTAAAGGTTTTCTTCTGATTTCGTTACAGAATTTTTTCTGGAAATTCACAGCACCATAAAATAAATCAGAAAGAAAAGGTCGCACACGCTGGCCCCTACCACGGTTAGAACTGACGACTCATTGAGGTGTAGCGACACGAGACACGGGCGGTACCACAGGGCTACGGACACACTGCTGCCATCACGCCACTCTCATCACGGTATTGGTCACTCAGCCTCATAACGCATCGTGAAAGATAAAAAAAATTGTCCCCTATGTGAAGAATAGCATTTCTTTAGCCAAAAATTTGAATTTCCTGTCACAGTGTCTTATTTGACGTGAGGATTACACAGGGTGGTGCATTGATCATGACCAGGCCAAATATCTCACGAAATAAGCGTCAGACGAAAAAACTACAAAGAACGAAACTTCTTTATCTTGAAGGGGGAAACCAGATGGCGCTATGGTTGGCCCGCTAGATGGCGCTGCCATAGGTCAAACGGATATCAAGTGCGTTTTTTTAAAAATAGGAACCTCCATGTTTACTACATATTCGTATAGTATGTAAAGAAATATGAATGTTTTAGTTGGAACACTTTTTTCGCTTTGTGATAGATGGCGCTGTAATAGTCACAAACATGTGGCTCACAATTTTAGGTGAACAGTAGGTAACAGATAGGTATTTTAAATTAAAATACAGAACATAGGGACATTTGAACATTTTATTTCGGTTGTTCCAATGTTCCTTCGTGAACTTATCATTTCTGAGAACGCATGCTATTACAGCGTCATTACCTGTATATACCACATTAATGCAATAAATGCCCAAAATGTTGTCCGTCAAACTCAATGCATTTGGCAATACGTGTAATGACATTCCTCTCAACAGCGAGTAGTTCGCCTTCCATAATGTTCACACATGCACTGACAATGCGCTGACGCATGTTGTCAGGCGTTGTCGGTGGATCACGATAGCAAATATCCTTCAACTTTCCCCACAGAAAGAAATCCAGGAACATCAGATCTGGTGAATGTGCGGGCCATGGTATGGTGCTTCGACTACCAATCCAACTGTCATACAATATTCCATTCAATACCGCTTCAACCGCACACAAGCTATGTGCCGGACATCCATCATCTTCGAAGTACATGGCTATTCTGTCATGCAGTGAAACATCTTGTAGTGGCATCGGTAGAACATTACGTAGGAAATCAGCATACATTGCACCATTTAGATTCCCAACGATAAAATGGGAGCTAATTATCCTTCCTCCCATAATGCCGTACCATACATTAACCCGCCAAGGTCGCTGATGTTCCACTTGTCGCAGCCATCGTGGATTTTCGGTTGCCCAATAGTACATATTATGTCGGTTTACGTTACCGCTGTTGGTGAATGACGCATCGTCGCTAAATAGAACGCGTGCAAAAAATCTGCCACCGTCCTGAAATTTCTCTTGCCCCCAGTGGCAGAACCGTACACGACGTTCAAAGTTGTCGCCATGCAATTCCTGGTGCATAGAAATATGGTACAGGTTCAATGAATGTTGATGTAGCATTCTCAACACCGACGTTTTTGAGATTCCCAATTCTCGCGCAATTTGTCTGCTACTGATGTGCGGATTAGCCGCAGCAGCAGCTAAAACACCTACTTGGGCATCATCATTTGTTGAAGGCCGAGGTTGACGCTTCACATGTGGCTGAACACTTCCTGTTTCCTTAAATAATGTAACTACCCGGAGAACGGTCCGGACACTTGCATGATGTCGTCCAGCATACATTACACACGCCCGCTGGGCATTTTGATCAAAATAGCCATACATCAACACGATATCTACCTTCTCCGCAATCGGTTCAAATGGCTCTGAGCACTATGCGACTTAACTTCTGAAGTCACCAGTCGCCTAGAACTTAGAACTAATTAAACCTAACTAACCTAAGGACATCACACACATCCATGCCCAAGGCAGGATTCGAACCTGCGACCGTAGCGGTCGCTCGGCTCCAGACTGTAGCGCCTAGAACCGCACGGCCACCCTGGCCGGCGCAATTGGTAAATGGTCCATTTTAACACGATTAATGTATCACGAAGCAAATACCGTCCGCACTGGCGGAATGTTAAAGTGGTCCAACTAAATCATTCACATTTTTTTATGTACTACACGAATATGTAATAAAAAATGGGGGTCCCAATTTAAAAAATACACTTGATATCCATTTGACCTAAGGCAGCGCCATCTAGGGGGCCAACCTCATAGCCTTCTGGTTTCCGCCTTCAAGCTAGACAAGTTTCGTTCTTCGTAGTTTTTTCGTTTGATGCTTACTTCGTGAGATATTTGGCCCGGTCACTATCACTGGACCACCCTGTATAGCACGAGTCATTCAAATGGAAAGGGAATATCAACTGAATTTAGCGAGTCAATTCGCTACCATAAGCGGAAGTGATTGACCTGTCACAGTTTTGCCAAATATTTGTGAGGATGTTGCCAATTCTCAGCTGTGCTAGGAACAGCTCTGTAGCGGTATGTGAGGAGAATCCCGTGCTTGTGTCATAGGAGGATACGGAAAGGAGGTGCGGGATTTGGTTAATATGCAGCGTTTTCTCCTACCAGTTGTGTCAAATATTCAGGTGTATATTCTTCCATCACGATTACAGTTTCCCTCAAAATATATATGAATAAAACACTTACCTTGTTACTTTGTGACAAAAGATTATTCCGGTACAGTTAAAAGTCTTTGGAAATCAACTTTGCCCACCTGTCTCGAAAAGTAAGATAAGAAACACTTTGCGCCTCGAAATCGATTGCATCTATGTGCAGTCTTGTGATCACACAAGTAGAATTTCGTGAATTGCACGAGGATGTAGCAAAATATTTGTGCGAATGGAAGCTGTAAGAAACACAGTTAACTAATCATTCTGCGCCACGTAATAATCAATTCATTTGAAAATTCAGATGAGAGGAAACTAAAAATTATACCCATTAAGACAGAAACTAAAGTGCAGATGCGGGCACTGTGCAGATCTGTGATTTTTCATCTTCAGATCTATACAAATAATGTATACTAACCAGCGTGTTGATTGCTTTCGTAATGTTTCCCTCTTGTTTAGTCTTCTAATGATGAAATAGAGCCACACCATGAGTCTGATTGTTCCTTTGTATCCTTCCGTCTACTATCTTTGTGTGTTATTGCTCGGTGTTCAAAAAGCAAAGTATTATGCATGGTCACTAGAACGAGGCCGCTAGAAGGCTAACGAATTACTGTATAATCAAAATACAGTGAGACGCCAGTTTGTCTGTCGTCATGGTGTTAAGTCGACAGAATTAGTTGGGTATTATTGCCTGCATCACAGGCATCCTGTAGTCGTCTTCTCTTACTGAGATTTTCATATTACCCTGAACACCTGACGCCGAGATAAATGTGTATATTCTCAGTGACGAAACATCCCACAATCCATTTATCCTGATCCACTCGTTACGTGCATCGGCAGCGATGAGTGACAGGAAAGCTGTTTTGAGGTGACGAATAAAAATAACAATGGTAGTAATAACAAATCAGTAATAAAGGATGTTTACTGCTTTACAGACAATTGTTAACAATTAACAAAATAACCAAGAAAGGATGAGAATAGGTGTTCTTACCATTTTGTTACTGAATTCTGTTACGGTTGTTTGCAGAGAGAAAAGAAAGAACCCTGTAGCCATACATATCGCTAGTACAACGAGATATTACCAATCAACTATCTTTGCTTTACATCACGAGACGAACATAGCGTCACCGAGATGATATTTTAAATACATTTCTGTTTTCTCTCCCTGTCTCTCTCTCTCTCATTCCATTCTTATTTTTATTTTTTGAGGAAACCATCGAGAAGCACGCGTAATAAGCAAGTAGCCATATAATCTATTTACAGTTATTTTCATTGGGATACATAATGCAAAAATACACTTTTTAAGTGTATTATTGCGTATTTCAAATTATTGACATTCTATTCGTGAGCTTTCTCGCATTCAGTGGGGTGAAACCTATCACAGAAGCAAGCAAACCACAAATATTTCTCGCACCATGCGCAACACACAAACAAGATCTCGCTGCACAGACGTGTAGTCCGATATATTGCTCGGCAAACATATATGATTCATTTTGCTAAATACAGCACTATCAGATAACAATTTGGATGCGTACCAAGTGTATAAAGGTATATCTTGAAATACACAGAAAGGCACATAGAGATGTTCGACTGAAACATAGCCATGACCAAGATTGTAACTGGGGTCGACAGCATCGTCGTCTATCACCTTGACAGTGCTCGGCTGGTTACTTACGTTTACTGGTATCAAAGCTACAGGATGAAAACACAAAAATGTTAATAACTTTCGAACCTATAGCAAAGTAAAGCACTCATCAGTTGAAAGATTGGTTTGAGCACCACAGTGCTTTAATAGGCACGGTCCTGTTGGAGGTGGTATGCCGTTGCTTTCCACCGACGTTTGAGTTGACTTACCTAGCCAGTTAATAGGGGAACCTACAGTTTAGCGTGGATCTCGGACCACAGTGCAACTCGGATAGCTTAGTATGAAAATCTTTCTATTTATTGCAAAGGAAAATAGATTTTCTAAATCATTCTCTGTCACACAACTTGAAACAGGTTACGTCGACCAAAACAAATAGAAGAACTGACAGCGACGTATATCGGAAGGCAGTACGATCCCTTGGCTTTTGGTTTGGCAGTATTTGACAGCCATTTCTAAGCGAAAGTATATCAAGAAAGGCAGAGCGTTTTTGTTATCAAGCAACGTCGTCATCAATTACTTTAGTTTTAATGTAATCTACGAGAAACTTTTGATGTTTGATATTAACATGAAAAGGATTTCGTAGACAGGGAAGGAACCTGTTCTTGGGCAACTACTTTCTATATGACTTAAAGTCATTAAATGATCCTCAGGCAAATGTATTCCAGCAGCGGTATGAAGAAAATGATAGTAATAATGACGGTAATAATCGAATTATCCGGCAACTTCACACTTCACAGGGGTTTTTCTCGAACTAAGGAATTTGCTGAATTAGTGAAATTTTCAAAATGGCTTCAAATCGAGGCTATGATGGCTAGAAGAGTCTTTACATTCTGCTGACATGAGAATAGCATAAAGTGCGCGTCAGAAGCTTGCTTCTACTTAACCATTTCATAGACTAGCATTTTTTCCACAGTAACTAATTTTGTAAGCTTAGCACATCATCCATTACAGCACACTCCTGGGGCTGGGAAATGTGGCCACATGGTCTAGTGGAACGAACTATCACAGGTGCAATGCGTGGGTTCAGGCATTTACTTTTAAGAGGCACAAACAGATTTACTTTACCTCTGGCAACCTCAAGAGAAAGACGTTATAGTCTAGAATCCGCATTAAACATCACGTTCCTTCACTACCAACTGGGAAGAGCCAGTTTGTGTTGAGAAATGACATAGGCGGATGTCATGGTAAACAGAAATACTGTCGCCAGTAAACTTACTTACATTAGAAAATTTTATTTTATTTGATGAACCGATAGCCATTTAAAGGAACAGGTCTCTTATTTTACTTGTACTTGATTGAACAAGAGACGTTGAAAAATTTGGTGCTGGACTGTGGTTCCAATTCGTATGTTCTCTTTCGAGGATCTGAATCTCTCGGAACAGTATAGTTCAATCATTTATTTCCTTTTCCCGAGACTGCAATCCTCTCCAGATGTCTTTCAAAGGTAAATATGTGGGTCCGAATCCTGATTAAGTACAAAAATATTCTTAATTTCATTTCAAGCCCTAGCACGTGCACACCAGCCTGGTAGTGAAAATTAACGTGCATTTTTAATGTCTCTTGATGTGTTGCCAATAGGTGTCGTTATTTCTGGTCAAACACGCACACATCTTACTGTTGGTGAGTAAGCAACTGAGACTTAAGCTACATTCGTGGATGATAAAGAAGGACGGTGGGTGTGCGGTTCGATTGTCGCTCAGGCACAAACATTTGTATCGTTATTTTAGATTCAGAAACCTAGCAGCTGGTTAGAAAAACCGATACGTAACATTTGATTTTACTTAGTTAACAATCCGATTACGTGTTGGGTTCGTATCTCCGTCACAGAGCTTCACATCATGTGCTTCATCTTTAAATGCATGCACACTTTGTTACTTCTGAATGGAGGTATGTACGACATATTTCGTGGTTAGTTAACAGGGACGAAAGGGTCTTGATAACGGTTATTAAAAAAACTGTCGTCTTTTATTTTCAAGTTTAGATTTGTTTGCTGATATTGGCGAAAATTACTCTTCATGGCTAGTCAGCAATATGATTAGAGTAGATTTGATTAGGTTAATACTTGTTCCATAGATCATGAAGACGACATTCTGTAATGATGTGGAATGTGTCATTTTAATGAAAGATTCAATTTCCTTACAACAATTTTTTACTCTTTCTCTCTCATTCTTTTTTATATTTCTCCCCCCCCCCCCCCCCCCTCTCTCTCTCTCTCTCTCTCTCTCTCTCTCTCACACACACACACACACACACACACACACACACACACACACACACTCACACACATGCTTTTTTTTTATTTGCTTGTTGTGCTCGAGTGTCGGACAGGCACGAAAACGTCCGTGAATTACATTCATAGTTTTGAGTACACTTACGAAAGAAATATAAAAACAACTGTGAGAGAAACTGATTTATTGTGCTTAGTTTGCAGTCAGTTCTGATTGTTATTAGTAACTACGGTCCAGTCCCTAAACCTAGTTACAGAAATGCGAATCAGACGCATTACGTATTCCAGGCCGTGGCAGCCACGTCTTTGAGACGCAGCTATGGTCACTTCCGAGCCCGCTGTAGGAACATATCGGTTCATTTTCATCCTGCTGGTACTGTAACTGAGATTTTGCAACAATGCCAGGTATGTTTGGCAAATCTTTGATCGACTAGCCACTTCCTGGTGTGCACGGAATTAAGCCTCGAAGTTCACTTGATTTTTCCTGTCATTTCCATTGAATAATCTGAGATATTATCGCTTGAGGTGAAACAAAAGATTGTAAACTTACGGTTTTCAGCCCAGGAAAGTCGTTGCACGTGGAAATCGCAACTAATCTCGTCCTTTAAATAGAGGTTTACAAGTTCTAGGCACTATTGGCCTAGTAAGAGGAAGCCTATTTGCTACCTCTGTCGTAACGTGCTGACGTGTGAAAAAGCATCTATTATGGTTCGCGTTTTCAGTCTCGCTGACCGTAACGTTTTTATCCCTTCTGTGAAAGGTCTAAAAGCAATGAGATCAAACATCGATAAGGAAATCGCAAGAAAATACTGTCGGCTCATAGTGCAATGGTGAAAAACTTACAATGCTGCACAACAGGTAAAGCCTCTTTCTGCTGCTGACCACCAAGTTTTGAGTTTCTAGGAATACATAACTCTATTTTAGAACGCCACATTTGCGTACCGCTTCAGCATGAAACAGTATACCAATTAAACACAGACCCAGTCGAAATCTAAGTGAGTAGTATTTTACAAATTCGTGCCGATAGAGGCGCGCTTGTGTACAGATACTCAGTTTTATTAACAAAGACTTTCGTCGTAAGGTTATCGTGGGTAGTATTATTTCATTTCTTATAATACAGTGAACAATTTTCGTAAGGTTTCTTTTAGTGTTGTAAAAACAATAGTAAGCACGTGAGAGAAGTTAAGCATCAGCGATATATGCGAATTCTCTGATGTTATCTGTAACAGTCTGACAATGCACATGCAGTTTACTGATTACATGCATGTAGAAATCTTGTTCTCAGTTGAAGCCGTCAGACAAGGATTGAAGAACAATAAAATGCCACTACCACAAGACAGCTAATGTAGAAAATACTTTTCTGACGTATTTTGGCACGGTGCGCTCTCCCGATACATAAGACAAAAGTTTCGAGATGTATTTACTGCCTGGCCGTCTATTAAAACTGAAAAGAACAAAATGTCGCAGAAGTTAGCCCTTTCTCCACACGCAACTATTTTGGGTTGAGAAGGGAAGGGAATTATGTTCAAAGTTGCATTAGATTGATAACTTCAGCAGACAGCAAAATTGCGTTTAAAAAAATATAGCAGCGAGTGAATTCGATCTCGCGACGTTTAATCTACGGTGCACGACGCTTACCGCTAAGCTACTAGCTCACACGTACCTTCAATAGCTCCAGATGTGAACAAAAACTCGTCCATAACTTCCGCATTCCACAGTGCTGTTAGATAATGCATATGGCCGGATCTAGACTTCTGAGAGACAGACAGCTACAGATTTTCTTTTGCTTTGCACGACGTTTTCAACAAACAGATAGCGCAATAGAGTAGCTCAAGTGGAAAGGAATACTTCCTATTTAAATTTCTGCACCCTACACTGTTGGCAGTTCTGTCTAGGTCGCAGTTACGTGATTTTATTCCGGTGATTACAAAATAGTCGAATGTATGCACTGGGTAGCCGAGGCAGCTAGTTCATGGCGATTCGATCAACCAAGTGAATGAATGTACTGAACATGCTGCAAACCACTACAGGGAGCCTGTGTGTCAGAATTCCCATCCAGTGTGGCGCAATGGCTTTACTATAGAAAAGTGAGTGAAGAAAGTATAATGTCATTGTGGTCTGAAATTCACATTAAACATGATATTCCTTCTCTACCAAGTAGACGCTAGGTTGAATCACAATATAAAGTCAGGAGTGGCGACATGTAGAAACTCTATCACCAGTAACCTTTCTTACACTAGTTATTTATTTCTAGTGACGAAACAGACGCTATGTAGGGTCACTGGACACTTGGTTTGGAACTGGGAATGCAATTCACGCTGCCCTTAACGCGGAATTTGATAATACAGCTCCACTACAATTTGTTGTTTGTTCAAAACTGCAGATTCCTGAACATCTCCGCATATTCCACGTTAATGGGTTCGAATCCTGGCCCGGCACTAAGTTTTCATTACGTATTATCAAGGTCTAGCATGAGAACACCTATCTGCTGGTGGATAATAATCTTGATTTTTAATGTATTTTCATTCGTTGTCAACACTAACGATATCCGACGTTTTTGACTCCCAGTGAGACACAGAACAGTTGATTGTGCCTCAATTAACAATCAGATTAGGTTCTGGGTTCGAGTCCCTGTCCAACACAAAGCTTTACCTCACGGCATTTCAAGTAAGTTACTTGTGAAGAAGCAATATTTAACATCTTTCGTAGTTCGTTAACAGGGGCAATATAAGCTGGGTAGGAATTAGAGTCCGTTAAAAACGTTTACGTTATTTAATTTAAAGTTGATATTCGCTAACTGATATTGTCTAAAATCGAGGCATATCACTCTCTGCATGCCTAGCCAGGAATTATAGTAAGTTTCTATCGGTCACGAAATCTTTGTTTAGTCTGCATGACTTAGATTTGAATCCATATGCAGAACGAGACGGTTCGTCTTGTCATTTGTAGTTCATACTTATTCTGAACTAGCTGCTCGTGAATAACTTAAATTTTTAATGTCTTTTTGTGTTAAATAATAAGTTCGGTAGTTTCTTTGAAGAGGAAATCATGAATATGATTAACTTACTACGTGCATTACCTATCTGACGTAATAATGAGAGTGGTAACATTTCAGGTATGTCATTTATTGCAATAATGTGAGCTTACAAGCCTTGAGGACAGTTTTATATGTGATAAGGTGTTGCCTGATATTTGTAGTATCGTGGTATTACATCTTGAGCCGGCCGCGGTGGTCGTGCGGTTCTAGGCGCTCCAGTCCGGAGCCGCGCTGCTGCTACGGCCGCAGGTTCGAATCCTGCCTCGGGCATGGTTGTGTGTGATGTCCTTAGGTTAGTTAGGTTTAAGTAGTTCTAAGTTTAGGGGACTGATGACCTCAGCTGTTAAGTCCCATAGTGCTTAGAGCCATTTGAACCATTTTGAACATCTTGAGTTACTGCGATACAGAGTGGTGACTTGTTTTCAATAGTCAAACGACTGAACCGAGCAGTGATTAGAGGACCTGTTAGACATCTGAGTTATGCGGGTTGCATCCGAATCAGGCGAAATGCGATTCAGGTCGTTGAGATACTTTTGAACAAGACTGTACATACGCAAATAGGTCATCCATATTGGGAATCGAGAATCCCCAAGACTTTTGCCTATTATCGACATCGATACTGGCAAGGTATCTATCTGGAGAATTCCAAGAATCTATCATAATCTCTATAGTAATAATCTTCTATTATGATTCTGATTGATAATGAATGCAGTGTAAGGGTGATGGGAAAAACCGGCCAAGTGCCAGTAGGATTCAATACACTGAGGGTTCCGTACAAATTTAATTACGTAATAGATAGTTCATCCATTCAGGAAGTCGTGAATCTCGGCGCTTTTAGCTGTGGTCGATAACAGACTGGCTGGATATCGATCCTTTGTGTGTGTGTGTGTGTGTGAGAGAGAGAGAGAGAGAGAGAGAGAGAGAGAGAGAGAAAATTTAAACATTTTATGTTTGTAAGCATTAACATTTTTCTGTTGTTATACCTTTGATGGATGGTGAAAGCAATGTAACTTTTGATGGCGAAAAGATATCTTTTATGTGACATAGTTAAAATTTTAGGATTTTCCCTTTATTTGTTCTGTCAAACATTGCTTCTTGCCAAATTTCCTGATTCTGGATAAACAGGAAATATCCTATGGGCTTTTGTGAGTGAATGTGCGAGTATCAACATACGCGAGATAAATAGCCATATCTTTTAACTGCCCTAATTTAGAGGCTTGAAGTTTTTACACCGCTAGGGAACCATAGACCTTAGTATGTAAAATTCATATAACCTTGATGTATCTACCCGTTCCTGAGAAAAAAGGATGTTAAAAGGACAGACCAAGACACAGACAGACAAAAAATGACAACACTTTTTTCGTGTGATATAATTACAAATTAACGATTTTCGGATTTTTTCGTTTACTTGTATTGTAATACCTCGCTTCTTGCCAAATTTCATGATTCTAGGTCAACACAAGGCACCCTATAGGTGTCCATGAATGAGTTTTCGAGTATCAAAATATTTGACATAACTAGCTGTATCCTTTGATTGCACTGACTTAGGATCTTACATTTACTACAGCGCCAAGAGACTACAGGCTTTAGCGTGTGACATGAATTTCAACTCCACCTTTCTTGAGAAAAGAGGTCGTAACGGACAAACGGACAGATATACAGTTGGATAACAAATGAAAAAAAAATTCGTGGGAGATAACTACAAATTAACAAGTCCTAGAACTTTTCTTTTACATTTACTGTTAAACCTTCCTTCTTGCAAAATTTCGTCTAAAGCAAAGGGAAGTATTCTGTAGGTACTGATGAGTGAATTTTCAAATGTCAAAATATGTGACATAAATGGGCGCATCTTTTGAGTACATTAACTTAAGACTCTTACATTTATTACACTGCCAAGAGACAGATCTCAGCATGTGACATAAATCTCAACTTTACTCGTTCTTGAGAAAAAGGGGTTTTAAAACATGGTCAAAGAGACAGGCAGACGGATAACAAGTGACAAAAAAATTTTTTTTCATGTGATGCAATTACAAATTGTAAGTAGGCTGTTTAGGTTTTTATGTTGGTAACGCCACATAGCGCTCTGTATGAAAATCACTGACTGTGCTGTGTGCAATTGGAATATTCGCTATTGTAGTGTTGGGCAGCCGGATGGGAACAGCGCGTAGCGTTGCTCAGTTGGAGGTGAGCCAGCAGCAGTGGTGAATGTGGAGAGAAAGCTGCCACAGTTTTGAGAGGTCACTGTAAGCAGACGATCTGGACGTGCGTCTTCCAGAAAAAGGAAATTTGAAAAGATGGATGTCATGAATTGATAGATATATATATGAAGACTTTTGAACATTATTATGGTAAATACATTGTTTGTCTTCTATCAAAATATTTCATTTGCAAATTATGCCTATCAGTAGTTAGTGCCTTCAGTAGTTAGAATCTTTTATTTAGATGGCAGTGTTGGCACTCGCTGTATTGCGGTAGTTCGAGTAACGAAGATTTTTGTGAGGTAAGTCATTCATAAAAGGTATAGGTTATTGCTAGTCGGGGCCATTCTTTTGTGGGGATTATTGAAAGTCAGATTGTGTTGTGCTAAAAATATTGTGTGTCACTTTAGTGAATGTATCACAACACTGCTATTCATGAGATTTCGTTTCTACACATGTCTACTGTAATTTCTCGACCCGTGAAATTTTATTTGTATCAGACTGTCACTGTAGTGGAATCTGCTGTTGAAAATATTTCGGTAAGGAAGGTAGGTGACCTTGACATAATGCACTGTGGGCACCCAGCTGCGCGACAGTCTCCTGGAAAAAAAGCCATTAGTGTGGGCCTTTCAGAGGCACACATGAAGAAAAAAAGAGGCCCTTAACCTCACTATTGATATTTATTTGTAGAAAGCATCGCAAATATGACACGCTCATACTTGAAGACAAATAATTAGACTTTGGAGCTTGTAATTGCTGATATTTACTGAAATGCCATACAGGTAGTGAATGACGTTTCATGCCTTGCTTTATGTATATATTTGCTTATTTTGTTCAATATCTAGTTTCTAACTGCGCTGCAGTATTGGTTAAAATAAAATTTAATAGATGTACTAATAGAAATGTTTTTTTCTACAAATGCATTAAACAATAATTTTATGATCTACTTTCTTTAAAAAAAGGGGGGGGGAGCGCAAATAGACATTTTCCTCCACAGGAATTGCATACATAATTTTTCAGCGATTTAGTAACTTGTTTGGTAGAGTAAGGTATTGTGATTCATCACTCTTGTGTTAAGATCTGAAATAGGTATTAGACATTTCGTATCTTTACTGTAGTATTTTTCTGCTTGAGCTTTATCATGTTTAGGTATAATTTATTGTATTTCCCAGGCATAGTTCTACTGAATTTTACATTGTATTAAGCCAGTCTTACTACTGATTTATTTTTCTTGTTGCTGCACATTGGCTCATATTATTTGTAATGTTGCATTTACTTTGCTAATTTAGATATACTGCATTTTTTGTCATGGGTGTTTGTGTTAATTGTTTTGTGTTTGTGTTAATTGTTTTGTGCTTCTGCATTGCCTCGTTCTCTAGTATATATATCTGAGCTCAGTAAATTTAAGTTAGCTTAAGAGGGGGTAGATTATATAAGAGAATGAGTTGTGATGAATTGCAAGAAATGCATTGACAAAGTATAAGAAAAAGGGTGGCCAAAAAAGTAGTGTACAATGAAGAATAATCATTTTTTTGTCATGGGTGCTTGTGTTAATTGTTTTGTGTTTGTGTTAATTGTTTTGTGCTTCTGCATTGCCTCGTTCTCTAGTATATATATCTGAGCTCAGTAAATTTAAGTTAGCTTAAGAGGGGGTAGATTATATAAGAGAATGAGTTGTGATGAATTGCAAGAAATGCATTGACAAAGTATAAGAAAAAGGGTGGCCAAAAAAGTAGTGTACAATGAAGAATAATCATTTTGAAAGATGATATGAACAAAACAGTAGGGTTTAGGGACAACCGGTTTAGATAGGATTTTTTTTTTTTTTTTTTTTTTTTGCTGGAGCGAATGTTGAAATAAGAGGAAAGATCTACGGAATGAAGTTTTGGGTTGGACTGCAGTACCAAATGTTACACTGAAAACAAATGCTGTCCTGTCCTTTTGTGTTATTCCACTATGTGTTTGTGTGCCCTTGTGTATTTGTGCTCTTCCTGTCTTTATGTGCTTATCTGATGAGAGTTATATTGTGTAATTTTTCTAATACTGAGCTACATTCACTATGATGAAGAATACCGTTATCCTCAAATATAATTTGCATTAATAACATGTTAATTACTTTGTAAAGATGTTAGTCATTGTTTATTCTGTTCTGTTTTAATGCTCATGTGTGAATTTAATGCTTCAAAAACTATTCTCATTCTTTTATTTATTTCCTTATGTCATAATTCTTGTAACACTGATGGATATATTTATTTCTTTTCTTTTGTAAAGCCTGTATTACTGGAAATGGTATCTATATTATTATGTTCTTTAATGATGTTTTCTATACCTTTGTAATTGTATTCTCACGTCGTAAATTTGTAATTATATAGACACCGGTCCTCCAAATGAAGTTTCATTTCACTGCACACGTTTCTGTTGGTCATAGTCTACGGACAATATGTGAGAAGTTAAAAAAAGGGGACTGTTAGTGCTCGCACATGTGTTGATAATTCAGCAAAGGACTGGTTAACAGCACTGCTGGTTCTAAGGACATTCCAAAAAGTTTGTGAGTGCACAAGTGGTGGTTTATGGACTTGATATATTGTCCTTAAGACTCTTCAATGGTGATTGTGCACCCGCACAGTCGCAACAGACGCCTGCTGGCCATCTCTACAAGGACTACAGTGGGTCTGTCTGCACCTTTGATGGCTCACCAATACCATTATCTCTACAAGAAATACTGTGGGTCTGCTCTGTGATGATCTACCTACCTATATTCTTCAAAACGTCGACAGATTCTGCTGTGGGTTTGCTCTGTTGTGGCCCAGTATCTGTCTGCATGTCAAGAATTAGCACTGTCTTCCCGTTTGAAAGACAGCACTACATCTTCAAGACTGCATGGAAATCCACTACTTCCGTGTCTATTTTCATTTGCTGATCAAACTTTATGCAATGTAATTACTACTGTGATGAATGATCAGGACTGTCCTTAAGAGAACAATTTTTGCTTTTGACCGTCATTGTATCAATAATAGATATATTTGTTATCGTTAACATAAAAAAATTTAGCAAATAATTATTGGACACTGTCCAAAACAATTTGCAAAATTTTTTTGTGGGAACCATAGGGGCTATGTAAGTAGGCTGTTTAAGTTTTTATGTAACGCCACGTAGCGCTCTGTATGAAAATCACTGACTGTGCTGTGTGCAGTCTGTGGCTGGTTGGCATTGTTGGAATATTCGCTGTTGTAGTGTTGGGTAGTCGGATTGGTACAGCGCGTAGCATTGCTCAGTTGGAGGTGAGCCGCCAGCAGTGGTGGATGTGCAGCGAGAGAGATGCCAGTGTTTTGAGAGGTCACTATAAGCGGACGATCAGGACTTTTTGAACATTATTAAGGTAAATACATTGTTTGTCCTCTACCAAAAAAATGGCTCTGAGCACAATGGGACTCAACTGCTGTGGTCATAAGTCCCCTAGAACTTAGAACTACTTAAACCTAACTAACCTAAGGACAGCACACAACACCCAGCCATCACGAGGCAGAGAAAATCCCTGACCCCGCCGGGAATCGAACCCGGGAACCCGGGCGTGGGAAGCGAGAACGCTACCGCACGACCACGAGATGCGGGCTGTCCTCTACCAAAATATTTGATTTGCTAACTATGTCTAACAGTAGTTAGTGCCTTCAGTAGTTAGAATCGTTTATTAGGCGGCAGTATTGGCGCTCGCTGTATTTCAGTAGTTCGAGTAACGAAGATTTTTGTGAGGTAAGTGATTAATGAAAGGTATAGGTTATTGTTAGTCAGGGCCATCCTTTTTTGGGGATTATTGAAAGTCAGATTGCGTTGCGCTAAAAAGTTGTGTAGTTTAGTGATGATCAGAATAAGTAAAGAGAGAAATGTCTGAGTACGTTCAGTTTTGCTCTTCTGTTTGAAAATCAAATTACGTAGAAGTTTACCAGCACAGTCATTTATAATTTTTCAAAGGGGATGTTTCAAAATTAACAATTTTCAGATCTGTACCTGCAGTTGTGCTGTGAAACCAACATTACTTTCTGCCATGTTTAATGATTATAGGTCAACGGGAAATACCCTACAGGTTTTAACGAGTAAATTTGCGGATATCAAAATAAGTGAAGTAAATGGCCTTATATTCTGTTGCACTGATTTAGACGCTTCAATTTTTACATCGCCTAGAGACCGTAGACCTTAGAACATGGCATAAATTTCAACTTGATACGTCTACCCGTTACTGAGGAAAATGGTTTTGGTTTTGAACAGCCGGACAGAAAGGCAGACGGACAGACAACAAAGTGATCCTTAAAGGATTCCGGTTTCTTCCCGACTGAGGTACGAGACACTTAAAACCTGGGAGTAGCTCTGACGAACAAAGAGCAAAAAAGAAAAGCTAGTGAAGAAAGAATTAGATCAAGAATATTTATGATCGGATGTAAAAAAAATAAGATTAACAAGACAAATCTCAAATCGATTAAAACCAAATAAGCCGATGTTAATCAGAGTGAAGATAATTGTGAGCGGGTTTACCGCAGCGGTTTTTATTCGGCCCAGAATGACCTCTTAACTTTCAGTGCATAAAGTGGGCCCACAACTGTTGTGCAGACATCGACAGTGATGGCACTACTATTCTGTGAAACCTGTAAATAAGGTTTTAACTATTTCTTTCTTTTCCTGTTGTGTGCTTAGTTAGAAAAAAAATATATGTTTTTGCTTGCACCACAAGGAATTGAGCAAACAATTTGAAAAACGATTTTACAGTATTTCCTTTTTTCAGTATAACATATTTTTGGTTAACTCCGTACAAGTCATAAGTGTATCGAATGTGTTCTTATTTGAGCTATTTGCAGTTATACAATTAATTTTTTGTCCGTGCCCTATACCACCTCGACTTCGACAAAGTGCTCGCAGAGCAAGATTTGTTTCGCAGATTTCCAGCTGTCTGAACAGTTGGTGTAGTTACAGATCTTCGCGGTTGAGCAAAATCCTGTCCGTATTTACAGCGCGCTCCCAACGTTTTGAAGGTACCCACAGCTACAGATATTAAAATTTTACAAATCACCTTAACGCACTGGGTACGTCGGAGTTCTGACTAATATGCTTGCACTAGGTTTGGTTAAGCCGATATTGGTAAACATGTATTATGTGACCGTGAACAGCGGTTTAAGTCCATCGTAACTCTTCTTTTACTGAAGATTTATTTATTTCGTATCATTCTCCGAAGGAATTAGAAGAAACCGTAATTTTACGTAAGGAAATACAAGGCTGGAAATTGGATTTATTAGAAGAGCTTGAAATTTATAAACATCCTGCTAAGGAAGATGGTAACATTTTGAAAGATCAGTTGCAACTCGCGAGCAAGTACTTCCTTGGTGGCTTTAAAGCGCAGCTCACGGTCACAAAATATTATACGTGTTTCCGATCTCTGCTAGTTTTCCTCAAAATACTTTCTCTCTACTGTTAGGCTACTTGCATTTCGTATCACTGGGTTTCATTTTTCATGGCTCTTTCAGCACACGTTCCTAGAGTCTGTATTAAAAGAAAATAAAAGAAAAGAAAGAGAGATGTCTGTAACAGAAGTAATTATTTGTAACATAATTGTTATGTTCTGCACATTAAATTTAGTGTTAGGCAGTTGGATGTGAACAGCGCGTAGCGTTGTGCAGTTGGAGGTGAGCCGCCAGCAGTGGTGGATGTGGAGAGAGAGATGCCAGAGTTTTGAGAGGTTACTATAAGCGGACGATCTGGACGTGTGTCCCCCAGAAAAAGGAAATTTGTAAAGAAGGAGGTCATGAATTGATAGATATATATATATGATAACTTTTGAACATTGTTAAGGTAAATACATTGTTTGTTCTCCATCAAAATCTTTCATTTGCTAACTATGCCTACCAGTAGTTAGTGCCTTCAGTAGTTAGAATCTTTTATTTAGCTGGCAGTATTGGCGCTCGATGTATTGCAGTAGTTCGAGCGACGAAGATTTTTGTGAGGTAAGTGATTTATGAAAGGTATAGGTTGTTGTTAGTCAGGGCCATTCTTTTGTAGGGATTATTAAGTCAGATTGCGTTGCGCTAAAAATATTGTGTGTCAGGTAAGTGATGATCAGAATAAGTAAAGAGAAAACTGTTTGGGAACGTTAAGCTTTGCTCAGCTGTTTGAAAATCAAATAATGTAGGAGGTTTACCAGCACTGTCATTTTTAATTATTTCTAATGGGACGTTTCAATTTTAAATCGTTGTCGAATGTCTGGCTAGAACAAGAGGCCATACACTGAGATGACAAAAGTCATGGGATACGTCCTAACATCGGGTCGGACCTCCTTTTGCCAGGCTTAGTGCAGCAACTCGACGTGGTATGGACTCAACAAGTCGCTGGAAGCCTCCTGCAGAAATATTGAGCCATGCTGCCTCTATAGCAGTCCATTAGTGCGAAAGTGTTGCCGCTACTGGATTTTCTGCACGAACTAACCTCTCGATTATGTCCCATAACTGTTCGATGGGATTCATGTCGGGCGATCTGGGTGGCCAAATTATTCGCTGTGTCCACAATTTACTTCAAACCAATCACGAAAAACTGTGGCCCAGTGACATGTCACATTGTCAGCCATAAAAATTACATCATTATATGGGAACATGAAGTCCATGAATGGCTGCAATGGTGTCCAAGTAGTCTAACATAACCTTTTCAGTTAATGACCCAATCTATTTCACGTAAACACAGCCCACTCCATTGAGCCAGCACCAGCTTGGACAGTGCCTTGTTGACGACATGAGTCCATGCTTCTTGGGGTCTGGATCACACCCGAACCCTACCATCAGCTCTTACTAACTGAAATTGGGACCCATCTGACCAGGCAGACGTCGGTTCGTCTGCTACCATAGCCCACTAACGCCAAATTTCGCTTCATTGTTCCAACGGATACGTTCGTCATAGGTCCCACACCGATATCTGCAGTTGTTTCACGGAGTGTTGCTTGTCTGTTAGCACTGGTAACTCCACACAAACGCCGCTGCTCTAAATTTGGTACTCTCGGCACACTCTTGACACTGTGGATCTCGGAATACTGAATTCCATAACGATTTCCGAAATGGAACGTAGCATACGTCTTGTTCCATTCCGCGGTAAAAGTTTGTTAATTCCCGTGTGGCCATAATCACGTCGGGCACCTTTTCACATGAAGCACCTGTGTGCAAATGACAGCTCCGTCAATGCACTGCCCTTTCATATCAAGTGTGCGCGATACCACCGCCATATGTATACACGCATATCACTATCCCATGACGTTTGTCACCTCATTGTACTTATGAAAATGACAGCGTTTTCAGACGATGTAGGGCATCCTGTTTCAGATAAAACTCGATGATCGAAACTGTACTGCCTGACGAAAGAAGTGAACCACCCAGAAGACATGTTCGGATGTCAATGTAACTTCGTAAACACCGTTGACGGGTGTTTAAATGATAAGAGTAGCAGTTCTCTTCGGCGGGGAAAAAGGCCACTAGAGCGCATTAGTGTTGCTTGTGTTTAGTTTTGTTACAGGAATTTAACGGGCGTGAACGGCGACAGACGATTGAGCGATCACTGTGAAGGACACGGAAATGTCGCGTACTGGCGCGAGACAGCGTTATCAGCACTTAACAGAGTTTGAAATGGGCCGCGCTATTGGTCTCCGTATGGCCGGCTGCTCGAATAGTGCAATATCCAGATTAATGGGGCATTCTGACGTGATAGTGGCCCGATGTTGAACTGCGTCGGAATGTGGGAGCAGGCATGAAGTGTCCAGTTGACTATGTGCACCAAATAAATCCTAATACGTCCGCATCTGTGCTTGTCATCGGAGCACAAGTAAAGGACTCCCTGCAACAATGTCTGTCACCCCACACCATTACTAGGAGACTGCCAGCAACCGGACCAGGCGATTACCGTCGGATGCATAGGTTGCTGTCAACATCACAACACAAACAGCTTTGATAGGAGTGGTTTTGTGCCGGGAGGCGTGATCTACTGATGAATGATGTCGCACTGTGTTCAGTGCCGCATCGGGGTTCTACACTACCCCGGATGACCATTCTCGGCGAGTCTGACAGCGATCTGCAGAGAGGCCCCGTTCTTCCAATGTTTAGTAGAGGCACCGCTGAGTTACTCCTGGTATCATGGTATGGGAAACGGCAGGCTGTGACTTCAGGTCACGAGTGGTAGTGACAGAGGGAACTCTGACGGCACGACGTCATGAACATCCTGCTCTTCACGTACTGCGTGTCATGCGACAGCATTGAGAAGCCAATTTTCAACAGTACAACACTCACCCACACATGGCACGTGCTTCCATGAACTATCTGCATGATGTTGAAGTACTAACTTGGCTAGCAAGATCTCCTGATCAGTTCCCCAATAGAACATGGATGGGACAATGGACGCAAACTTCGTCCCAACGCCAGTATCCAGGATATTGCCCACGGGGAAGTTGCCGGGGATCCCGGGCGGTCGGATATCGAAACATAAAGCTATTCCACACAACGTGTTACCATGTTACTAAGGGGGAAGTTGCACGTTTACCCTATGGGCAAACTGGCAGGGATTTTACGTGAGATGTCGAGATGGGGTTGTCATTCCACACAACGTTTTACTGTCGAGGAAGAGACGCGCAGATTCCCCATGTGGAACAGCAATAAGATGCACGTTTTCCACGTCCTCGAGCTTATCGATCGTGTCCGGTTTCTCGTGGCTTCGCGTGCGGTAAACTGCGCGTTTTCCTCTGTGTAGAATTGCAACGCACATCTTCTCTCAAGTTTTTTCTTTACTGCGCTTTCGCAATACAGCAACAGTGAATTAACATTTGCAGCGAATTAGTATTATTAACTGCATGTCTTTCACTGCGAAAGAATCTTCTACAATATGAGTGACTCCCGGTACTATTCTAAAAAGTTCATAACAGATATTATTGAAACGTACAAGGGCTGTCCTTGTCTGTCGAAAACAGAACGAACTTCTTATAGAAAAAGACAGTTGAAGGATAGACTTACGCAGTACCAGTGGAAAAGTTCGAAGAAATTGATACCAGCGCAAATATGAAGGTTGTGATAAAGAAATTGTTATTTTGGTGGAACTCGTGGAAGAAAGAGTATAAAAAGTCTCTGTATGTCCATCTTTTTAGCGATGGTTGCAGGACTCAGCTGTTCTACAGAGGATGTCAAATTAAACGTATTTCAGCCGTCAATTTTCAACCTTATTTTATTGGGTAACAAGTTTCAGCGTTTTACTACGCCATCTTCAGGTCACTGACCGACGTGTAGGAATAATCTGGCTCGCTAGTGATCAAAATAGGGGCCAGCAATACTGGTATTAGTAAATATTTGTTGCAGTGACCACTTCAACCATCACCTGCAGGTCGCTTGTGATCAAAACAGCGGCCAGCAATATTGGTACTATAATCCGTTCATCATAAGAATAAACCAGATGTATACAAACACAAACGTGATGACTGGTCTGAAGTCGCAGCACATGCCCACTGGTGTTGTTCCGCTCTCGGAGGTAGGTCCTATTTACGTATTAGATATATTATTACTAAGTTACGTCAAATGAAGGAACTCGTTAAGCTTCGGTTACACGATAAATCAGTCTAATCCAAAAGCCGTAAATTCAACTAAATACCTAGGTATTACAATTACGAACAACTTAAATTGGAAAGAACACATAGAAAATGTTGTGGGGAAGGCTAGCCAAAGGCTGCGTTTTATTGGCAGGACACTTAGAAAATGTAACAGACCTACTAAGGAGACTGCCTACACTACGCTTGTCCGTCCTCTTTTAGAATACTGCTGCGCGGTGTTGGATCCTTACCAGGTAGGACTGACGGAGTACATCGAAAAAGTTCAAAGAAAGGCAGCAGGTTTTGTATTATCGCGAAATGTGGGACAGAGTGTCACAGAAATGATACAGGATTTGGGCTGGAAATCATTAAAAGAAAGGCGTTTTTCGTTGACACGGAATCTTCTCACGAAATTCCAATCGCCAAATTTCTCCTCCGAATCCCGAAAATATTTTGTTGGCACCGACCTACATAGGGCGGAACGATCACCACGATAAAATAAGGAAAATCAGAGCTCGTACGGAAAGCTATAGGTGTTATTCTTTCCGCGCGCTATACGAGATTGGAATAATAGAGAATTGTGAAGGTGGTTCGTTGAACCCTCTGCCAGGCACTTAAATGTGATTTGCAGAGTGTAGATGTAGATGTAGAAACTTTAAGATATTCAAATGTATTAACAGCCATCAATGTTTTCCTTAATCACGCTTTAGCTACGTAATTTTTATTTCAAAAATCGTGTACAGTCGCAGCGTCAGCAGCGTTGTGCTCTGATCGTCGCGCTGTTAATGTGCAGTATGAAAATGGCTGAGGCTGGTTTCTGTTCCGTAATGAAACACGCGTGTGGAATACGGTTAAAAAGTGCCGCTGTTCTTAATGTTTTTCATAAATTAACGGGGATAATCGGCTTTTAAGTTATCCCATCAACTGTATCTGATACAGTAGACCTTTCAGATTACGGCTTTCATATAGCGTATTTGGTAGAGTTATGGAATGAGAATGAGTTCTACATATGGGTTAGTTGGTTTAAATCTCCACCAGTATAATCTTTTCCCTCGTTCAATTTGAAATACCTACAACTTATTATAAAACTCGTCATCTTTTTTTATGAATAATGCACGCCTTCTTGCTTCTAATTACATGTTGGACGCGAAATTCCTGTTTTCATTTCAAATACAAGTCCTTAATTATCGATGTTTTATGAAATACTGATCATAAAAGTTGCTTAAATTAAGAAAACATAACAATTTAATTTTTAAGGCGAAAATGAAAAACCAAATCCTCTGTATTGGGACTATGTCCATCGTTTTATACCACAGATGAAGATGTAGAAACATGAAAAACAATCATTTTCACAGCATCGAGCATATCATACAAATGCTGCATTTTTACATTTGCTACTGTACGATTACAATATGAACCCAACAGAACTGATCTGGAGCCAAGTTGCGGGATTTGGCCTGAGAAGTAACAAGATTGGTAAGCTGCCAGACGTTCTGGAACTAACGCACGCAGCTTTTTCACACGTCATTGCCGAACGCTGGCGGGACATAGAACGTCTCGTCATGAAAGAACAGAAAACGCGGCGCCTGGTTGGCTTCGTGGACTCTGTTGTTGATAGGCACGTTATCAACGTAGCAGGTGACACTTCCAGAACTGAAACGTATTTCTCGGATTCGGATAACGAAGGAGCTAAGAGATTACCAGACGATTGACTAATTAACACCTTCACTGGCTTCAGTATTTAACAGTACGGTGAAATCCCTGCAGCACGCTTTTGCATTCCACACAGCTCCCTCAGAAAAATTACCCTATGTTTAAGTTAGAAATTTTCATCACTCTTGTTTGTAATTAGAATACTATGTCAGGTGAGAATGAGTGCATTTTATGCTTTCTGTTTGGTCACCTAAGAAGCGCGCGCTAGTGCTGGAGTTTCTCCGAATATTATTTCAGCCTCTTTAAAAATTAAATGACATTCGAAGCTATATCGTTTCTTTTCTCGTCTCTTTTTACGTCTGAACTCCAACGACTCACATGATTGCAGCTTATAGTTGGACCACTGGCTGGCCAGTGCTGTCCAAGTTAATGCGCCGGTAAGGCTGTTGTCCCCCATTAACGCCCAATATCTATGTCTATGTGAGTGTCACATAGCATGAAACGTATCGTTATTACTTGACTGTACTGGTTACAACTTGTCTTCCGCTCCACGTGAAACGAAATCCAAGAGATTCAAGCAAACGCGGAAGAATACATGACGTAATGTTTACATCAAATTTATTCTTATGATGAACGGATTATAGTAGATATTTGTTGCAGTGACCACTTCAACCATCACCTGTTTTGATCACAAGCGAGGCAGATTATTCCTACACGTCAGTCAGGGGCCTGAAGATGGCGTAGTAAAACGCTGAAACTGGTTGCCCAATAAAATAAGGTTGAAAATTGACGGCTGAAAAAAGTTTGAAATCCTCGAGAGGATGAAAACGTTACAGAATCCCATAGTCTTGTACTGGTGTAGGAGATGCATAATCAGCCTACTCCGTGGTACTTCTAACGTTTCAGCTTCCTCACATATAAAAAGATTCCACGTCAGTATCTTTCCACCCTAGGTGATAAGGTAAGTGACCATTTGTTGATGCGTTTTCGTTTCATTAACTTACAAAAATTAATAAATAATGTTACTTAAGTTCAGGCGTAACATATGCACCGACTGTTCAGATCTGTAGTTTTATTTTAAAAGCAGGACATTTCATGAGCTGGACTCGAATTTTCATGTTCTTCAAAGCTTTATACAACTACGTGTAAAAACATGAAAGTTGCCTATTGCTATTGTCAAACATGTCGTAAAGAATTACATAGCTTATGCCATGGTACACGTACATAGCAGTTGCACGTAACTGACTCAAAGAATTGTGTGCAACGACTGTGCATTGTTTTTTCTCTCAGAACATTTCGTGATAAAGCAGAGTAATAACGGTACACAACAGATATCATTATTTGACATTACGCGACTGTTGATTGCTTGCGATCTTGCGCATTGTTATATGCCTTTCTTGTACTCTTTGTTCGTTGTATTAAACGCCGCAATAGAAGGGTACGACAAAATGCCCACATTATTTAGTCTGAGAAGTTTCTCTTTTCTCTTTGGCTGTTCCTACAGCCACGAGACCCCTTGCCCCTCCAACCCCCCCCCCCCCCCCCTCCTGCAAGGAGTTGTTCATCGACAGAATTAGGATGTTTCTTGGCGTTCTGTTGCCAACCTACAAGAGCTGACATTAGAAGAGGTGCTGTAGTAGCTATTATGCATTGAACTGCATATTGTTTGACCTCGAGCTGTGACATCAATTTAATTATATTTCATATTCATTGCTAGAAAAACGTACCACCTGTAAAGAACTTTCACAAAACCTGCAAATATTGTCGGCTTTACTGGTGATCTTATCCCGCAACTTACTCAACAGCCGGTAGCCTCAATGATTACGCTTTCGCTCCCTACGTACCCCGCAGCTCATTCCTCAAGGAATATGTGACAGACTGCATGTGCAGTGATCTCAGTGAAACGATGTGCCGGCCCACGGTACAATTCTTCGTTTGTTAATTATGTTGTGTAACACGAAATGTTAATATTAGCTTATCATTATCGAAGACTTTTCTATTCAAAATAACAAACCCTTACGATAGTCAGAGATATATTTGATTTGTGGAACCTGTGTACATCTCCACTCTGGTCCCTCCTTCTAAGAATATTTTTTAAATTATTATTTTAGGAAAAGACAGACAGCAATGAAGAGGAACAAACGGTGGAAGAAGGAGAAGCCCAATAGCAGTCTTGTGCTGGTGACATGCTACAACCGTCACAGACTCAAGCAGACACACAGAAAGAGGGGAGTTTGCTGGGTACCAGTAGTCCTCCTTCGGCCTCTTGTAATCAGAGTAAGACTCCATGAGGGAAGCGTCGGGTAGCGCGCAGAAAGCAGAAAATGGGAGAAGAAGAAAAAGTCGGTAATATGCTGAAGATGATACCACTGACAGGTTTGATTACGTTGTGGAGAATTTTGCGAAGAAACTTAGATGAGTTCGGCTATAATCAAAGAATTTTTGCAGTAAAGCTCATAGCTGATGTGTTGCTTGAAGCAGAGTTGCAGACTCTTTGAAGAAATTCAAGACTCATAGTTGATTCTCCACATGTACATGCTTATCCACAAAGCACTGGTCCTTTGTTTGCATCCATTTAGCCTGTCCACCCAGTCGGTTTATTCATACCAGTTTCTTATCCATGAGCACTTCAAATTTCAAGACGGTCACTGTTCATGAGATATTGTGGAAAAAAGCACAAGACTTTTTAAACTTATAGAACATTTACACGAGTTTTATTATTGTATGTAAGCTACAAATAAAATATACATATTCTGCAAATGCTACATAGTTAACTTATGCTAAAAAGTTGCTCTTGAAAATAAAAGATTTTAGTAACATCGAATTCTTTTAAACATGTGTGTAACGTTTCTTACAACCTTGCTAATTGTAACTGAAATCATCGTAAAATTAAATGCAAATATGAAATGTTCAATTCGAGTATGACATTATCCTTGATGCGTACAATGATTAAAATTAGTTGTGGCTTTTGACGTTTGCCTCACCAGAGGTGAGATGATGCCGTTGCCCAGGTAACACCAATGGCGAGCCAGCTTTCCCTACCACACCACCAGCATTTCGGTCGGTAAAGCGCCCCTGTTGCCAAGCCGTGAATAAACAGCACTAGATGGTGCCGCTCATCATAGGCACCTACGTTCATTCGTTCACGTTGTGAAGTGGTATTTTCTGGCGTTGAAGTGTTCTGCAGTTGTCAGGTGAAACGCCCTGCTAAACCCACAGGGCAGGCCAGGTAGTAGGAATTGTCGAAAGGGGCCAAAATGAATGGCTGTCAGTTACACTCGAACACATATAACTTTATTTATTTGACCAAAGATTACAGTACAAATTCTTGAACTTAGTTATCGGCTGAATACACCACACTATATTATGCCTTAAGGGCACAACCGCTTTAATTTAAAAAAAACGACAAAAATCCATTAACTCAAAATTCAGACGCCAAAGAGAATATTCTTTGAAGGCAGAAGGCCTCACGTTAAGTAAGTTCTGTAATTTGGCTGAAGGCCCAAATATCTAACACTTGAAAAGCAACAACTTTAATTTAAAGACGGCTGAAGGCCCATGATTCAAGACTCAAGGTAAAATTAAATAAAAAAATACAAGGCAGAAGGCCTTATCTTCAGTTAGGCTGAAGGCCCCAAACAGTCTGATGCTCGAACGACAAAGATCCTTACTTTAAAAACGGCTGAACGCCCCATGACTTACACTCAAGGTAAAATAAATTTAGACAACACAGCCTTATCTTAAATTAGGCTGAAGGCCCCAGACAATCTAACACTTGACAAGCAAGGAACTTTAATTTTAAAACGGCTGGAGGCCCATGACTTAAAACACCACTAAAAACAATTCGACTTTAATTCAAAACCATCGGCTATGAGCCATACAAATACAACAGAAAATAAGAAAAGGCAGTGCAGCTAACGGCGCTCAGAAGTTTCGGGGATCGGCCAGCACTTAAAATACTAACGATCACTTAGGTGAGACAGGCAGTCGGCCCAACCATTCTTGATCCTATGACAACCCAACCAACAGACAGTCTACGGACCCACCGACAAGGTAACTTGTGCTCCACTCGAACAGCACACAACCAAGAGCTCAATGCAAAACGTAAAAAGGCATGGACGCTCACAACCAAGCATACACTAAGCTGTCAAACTACACACTGTGCTGGACAGCGACAACACAGTGAGGAAAGGACACTGCCTGAATTTGCATCAATGGCCATGGCAGGTATCCGGAACGTTAACGCCCACATGGCAGAAAATTCCGCTGTTGCACTTCAATTGCAAATCACCAAATACAGTTAGACTCCACCGGATGGTGGCTAAACCTTCACCAACTCGAAAACACACATTGTTGCTCATTGGAATATCCCAACAGCCAACAACAAGAACCAAACGGCAAAATGTGAAGTCTTGACTTGCTGGTAAATTAAATCCAAACTCAACTTTTGTGTCCAGGGTCGGTGAGCCACGGACCTCGTAGCAATGGGAACAGCCCCACACACTCCGACACTGCATAGAGAGTGCCAGCGGGCCCAGCCAAACTACGTCCCATGGAGATTTCCTCGCTGCTCCACGCTAACCGACCGACTCCTCGCACACCAGTACGGAGACAGCACTAAAATAACTGAGCAGTCGACATCACAAGCTACACACAATTTCACAAACACTAGGACGAAAAACGCAACCAATGCTAAAACCAGTGATCGAGCAATGACACTGCCGAACCATGAGTTGAGACACATACTGCCAACACATAAGCGATCGGCGAGCAAATACACGTCGTACGATAAGACGACCAACCGACGATCAACCAAGACCATCCCCAGTTCAAGTCATGTGTGCCGGCGACGGTTGGGCGAATCATGGCTATCCAAGCCTAATTACTGCTCCAACCCAACCGACTCGGGCCGCGTCCCAACTCTACGACTGCCACGTCCGAACTGCACCGCAGGCGCGTTCCAACTCGCTGCACGACAGACGTCAACTGCGAAATAACAGCAGTCAGCAATGATAATACGGCAGGACTATATCGCTAAGTGCTGCTGCTGCCGCTCACGGGCATGCAAGGCAGCAACTCAGTGACAACAGAAATTGAAACTAACATAACGAGGTGGCAGTATCGTTAAAAAAATGTAAAATAAGAGATGGCACGAACACGGGCCACGCACTGCTCATCAGCTATTCGTTTTGGGGCTGCATTAATAATAACAGTGCAGCATGTCTGAACACGAGACTCGCGATATAAGTGGGCGACCAAGAACACGTTCACCGGCTGTGAAGGTAATGTCCCGTTGCAACATAGTCCTCCTAATTCGACAATAGTAATGGACAATGCGCAGTACCACTCGGCTGTGATGGATAAAGCTACAGCAATGCAGCGGAGGAAAGCGCTTATTTTTCTCCGAGTACAAGAAATGTTCGGTTGGATAAAGTTGAACCTAGCTCGTGTAAGACGAAGTTAATGGAACTCGTAGTACTATACAAGCTAAAAACTCCACGCTATCACGTCGTCGAAATAACTAACGCTAAAGACCATAGTTTAAACAGGCTTCCTCCGCAACACGCTCATTTAAATCGACATTTTTTTGCCTAAACACACCAGAATCTCATTGCAGTTGAAATTGTTAAAGAATCTTAAAACAGCGTATTATTAAACTAGTAACTGAGGGCGAAACTTGCCAATAGCTATGAGAAAGCCCATTCTCAGAATAAAAATAAATGTGCAGTTTCTTCACTTATACTGTAGCAAAACACACAGCAATTCTCGTTTCACAGTGTACTGATGGTCCTTAAAAATTAAATTATTTCATTTTAAAAAAATTGTAGTTGCTTGAATATTGCAAGTTAGAAGTTAGAATCCCAAAAACATTCTCCACATTCTTCGGTAACGGGAAAACCCTCCTCTCATAATATAGTGCCTTCCCACTGTACGGCTTCATAAAATCATGCCGTAAAGTGAAGGCTTCAACCCCTACAAAAACACAGGGTAGTTTGTGGCCCATAACACAAGATTCACACGGTATTTTTACTTATTTATCTTCAGCTTGTCGTAAAATATTGTGTTTTCAATCATACCAGCACCAGATATCCAGCCATTGATTCCAAAGTCTACCATAATAAACCCGTATTTTGCGTTTACTACCCCAAGCAACACCGTGCTATGGTAGTCTTTATAGCTATAATAATACGAACCACTCTCAGCAGAAGGATTAATGCACATTGAATCGACAGTCAAAACAGTTCGGAAATTGCCACTCTCCTTCCAACTCATTTGCAATATAAATCCATTTTTCTTCAGACCCTGGAAACTGACATATAGGAAGGAAAAAAACACAAATGGAAGAACAGCATGCCTTGAGTAATTAGTTTGCTATTCTTTTTAAAAAAATTACAACTTATCTTCACGTACTCATTTCTCAAAGCACTGAAAACTGCGCAACAAGTTCCTGATATAATTTTCGGGAGACTTGGTTGTGAAATAGCTACCAGTGTATGTACGCCCAGTAGTTAAGTATCTTAATGTTGCTGCTAATTTCTCATGCGGTGGCAGAGCTCTCCTCATCAGTGTGTCCTGTCTTGTAGTAAAGAGCTGACAAGGGAAACCAAGTACTGGTATTGTAGTGTTGGCATAAGAGCCAACATCGTGTTGCTAGAGGAGGCCGAAATGCACGCTTTTAAGCTCACGCAGGCTGGCGTGACGTCTGGAACATTACAAGGAAATGAGAACTTAGAAAAACGGACGCAGTTGCTGTAATACTTAACTTTAATCCATAATTGTAGAACATCGTTCTTGATTGTACATGCTTCAAGATAAATATCAAATGCTATGGCGCCTTGCTAGGTCGTAGCAAATGACGTAGCTGAAGGCTATGCTAACTATCGTCTCGGCAAATGAGAGCGTATTTGTCAGGGTTGCATCGCTAGCAAAGTCGGCTGTACAACTGGGGCGAGTGCTAGTAAGTCTCTCTAGACCTGCCGTGTGGTGGCGCTCGGTCTGCAATCACTGACAGTGGCGACACGCGGGTCCAACGTATAATAACGGACCGCGGCCGATTTAAGGGCTACCACCTAGCAAGTGTGGTGTCTGGCGGTGACACCACAGGTATGTTTCTTCATCCATTCTTAGATAATTCTTGAAATCATCACACTCTAAAACTGGCAACTGTGTTAAGTGAGAGAACTCCTCTCTTCTTTGCAGCCATTTCTTTGATCTCCTTCTCTTCTATTTCCTCAAGCAACAATATACTGTAGTTTCGCAACCGAAAGTGCACACAAAGACAGCAAAATATAGTTATCGACTATACTGTGCTAGTCCACACAGTAGGCTGGTAGTCTGTGCGGGAAAAACTACGACTGAACAGTTTCCCTGCCGATAAAAAGCGCATTCCCCCCCCCCCCCCCCCCGGATGAAAATGTCCTGTGGAATACCAATTCCAAAATGTGCGCACTCCTATCTACGCGGTGACAGCTTCCCCCGCAGTCGAACCGCGCATCCCCCCCCCCTTTCATTCCCGCCCTCTCCCCCCTGCCGCACCCACAGCACGCACATTATCCCCCGCGGTAAATTGTCGTGTCGAATGATGGGAAAACAGCGCAGGATACTGGGCGGTAAAACGTGCTGTGGAGTACCACTTTTACAACAATTTTGGGCCAGCTTGCCTGAGAAGATATAACGGCTTTACGATGACCTTTCCAACCGAATCAGGGCCAGGCCAGAACAGGGTGCAACGTAATACTGGTAAGTTAGCTTTCACTTCCAAGTTCTTCGTAATTTTGAAATTACTGAAATAATATCTCATACATTCTCGACCTGTGAAATTTCTTTTCCTCCTCCCCTTCTGCGTGATTCACTGTTTTAGTCAAGCTGTGTAGTTGTGGAACGATGGAGAGGCGTAAATAAATACAGCGTAAGTGCCAAAATGCCGCCTCCATTCAATAAATTCACTATGGAGAAGATATGCACGATACAGTTGGTGTCAACAGTAGAATGAACATTTTTCGCAGGTGAGTCTTTGCATTCTGTAGTTGCACAAAGATTGTGTCTTTGGTATTGCACTACGAAACATGATCATACGTGGCAGTTAAGTTACCTCTATCCTATTTAATAAAGAACCAAGTATTTGTATTGGGTAAGAGTTGAGGGGCATGAAAGGGAAGCAGTGGTTGGGAAGGGAGTGAGACAGGGTTGTAGCCTCTCCGCGATGTTATTCAATCTGTATATTGAGCAGCAGTAAAGAAAACAAAAGAAGTAGGTACTAAAATCCATGGAGAAGAAATAAAAACTTTGAGGTTCGCCGATGACATTGTAATTCTGTCATAGACAGCAAAGGACTTGGAAGAGCAGTTGAACGGAATGGACAGTGTCTTGAAAGGAGGAGCAACAAAAGCAAAACAAGAATAATGGAATGTAGCCGAATTAAGTCGGGTGATGCAGAGGGAATTAGATTAGGAAATGAGACACTTAAAGTAGTAAAGGAGTTTTGCTATTTGGGGAGCAAAAAAACTGACGCGGGTCGAAGTAGAGAGGATATAAAATGTAGACTGGCAATGGCAAAGAAAGCATTTCTAAGGGAGAAATTTGTTAACATCGACTAAAGATTTAAGTGTCAGGAAGTCGTTTCTGAAAGTATTTGTATGGAGTGTAGCCATGTATGGAAGTGAAACATGGACGATAAATAGTTTGGACAAGAAGAGAATAGAAGCTTTCGAAATGTGGTACTACAGAAGAATGCTGAAGATTAGATGGGTAGATCACATAAGTAATGAGGAGGTATTGAATAGAATTGGGGAGAAGAGGTGTTTGTGGCACAACTTGACAAGAAGAAGGGACCGGTTGGTAGGACATGTTCTGAGGCATCAAGGGATCACAAATTCAGCATTGGAGGGCAGCGTGGAGGGTAAAAATCGTAGAGGGAGACCAAGAGATGAATACCCTAAGCAGATTCAGAAGGATGTAGGTTGCAGTAGGTACTGGGAGATGAAGAAGCTTGCAGAGGATAGGGTAGTATCGAGAGCTGCATCAAACCAGTCGCAGGAGTGAAGACCACAACAACAACAACAAAGATCCTTTCTCTTAGTTTAAATATTAGTCAGCTGTTCTGACAGAGATACGTAGTGGATTTACGTATCTCTACGTTATCAGCAAGTGGTGTGTGATAACATTCATTGTGAAACTCAGCCAACACAAGTAGCCTTCCGCTATCGACCATTATCATAATTACTTGTTGTTTTAAGGGGCGTCACTGAAGGTGAAGATATGTTAAGTATATCTAGTCGTCCTGAGTCCATCGTTCAGATAAACTGCAATACTGTCGCTAAAGCATCTCCTTTCTGCTCAGTCCCCCCCCCCCCCCCCCCATCCCCTAAAAAAAAGAAAAAAATGCGGTTTCGTCATTTTTACTACGGCGATAACTGACGCAGAGAAACGTATGTTTCAAACAACACTCTCGTTATAGTGAAGGAAACAGCCACTTTTCCTTCGTGATGGACAGTTTATATACTGCGACAGGCGCGCTCTCGTCATGGATAACCTGCTTCTGTTTTGTCACCTGGCTCGAAAACTCTAGTCGCCTGTTACATTGCTGACGCTTCTTCGACGTTTTGAGAATTTCATTGTGTCTTACGACACGGTATGCTATCTGATCCTCTCTTTAATATATTCTTGGAAGCTAAGGTGAGGCGAAGATTAGTGCAGCTTCTTTCTAGAGCGACGACAGTCACTACTGCCCTTCCATAGTTCGCCTAATTTCAGTAGTTTGCCTAGTGGAGTGACCTCTTCATTGACCGAGAAAACAAAACTATCTGAGGCTGGGACGTCTTCGTGGTACACACCAGCTGGACTTTGTAGAGTGATATTTACAGTCTCGGCCTAGCAACAGATATGTCCTCGAAGCAACGTCTCGTCAATGACGAGCTCTTCGGAGATGAATGAAAAACTTCGTATTGCGGAAGGATGGGGAAGGAAATCGGCGTGCTCTTTTCAAAGAACGCTACCCGCGTTTATTGGGTTGGTGCATAAGTTCGTAACGTTTTTGTTTTGCCCATTCCGGTTGCTGTCGTTTTATTTATCGATTGTCATTCTTTACTTGTAGTTCACGGTTGTGCTATTTGAGTTTACATATTGTCATTTTGTCATTTGGAGGTGGTGAGTGGAGCCGTGGAAGCTAGAAAACAGAGTGCCAAGTGGAGAAATCGGAACATTTCCGACATATTCTGCTGTTTAAGTTTGTTAGAGAGGTGACAGCAGCGGAGGTAGCCAGAAACATTTGCGCCGTGAATGGAGATAATGCCATTTGACAGAGCATAGTAACCTCTGGCGTGCCACAGGGGAGTGTTATGGGACCATTGCTTTTCACAATACATATATAAATGACCTAGTAGATAGTGTCGGATGCTCCATGCGGCTTTTCGCGGATGATGCTGTAGTATACAGAGAAGTTGCAGTATTAGAAAAATGCAGCGAAATGCAGGAAGATCTGCAGCAGATAGGCACTTGGTGCAGGGAGTGGCAACTGACCCTTAACATAGACAAATGTAATGTATTGCGAATACATAGAAAGAAGGATCCTGTATTGTATGATTATATGATAGCAGAACAAATACTTCTGTAAAATATCTGGGAGTATGCGTACGCCGGCCGAAGTGGCCGTGCGGTTAAAGGCGCTGCAGTCTGGAACCGCAAGACCGCTACGGTCGCAGGTTCGAATCCTGCCTCGGGCATGGATGTTTGTGATGTCCTTAGGTTAGTTAGGTTTCACTAGTTCTAAGTTCTAGGGGACTAATGACCTCAGCAGTTGAGTCCCATAGTGCTTAGAGCCATTTGAACCACTGAAGTATGCGTACGGAACGATTTGTAGTGGAATGATCACATAAAATTAATTGTTGGTAAGGTGGGTGCCAGGTTGAGATTCATTGGGAGAGTCCTTAGAAAATGTAGTCCATCAACAAAGGAGTTGGCTTACAAAACACTCGTTCGACCTATACTTGAGTATTGCTCCTCAGTGTGGGATCCGTATCAGGTCGGGTTGACGGAGGAGATAGAGAAGATCCAAAGAAGAGCGGCGCGTTTCGTTACAGGATTATTTGGTAAGCGTGATAGCGTTACGGAGATGTTTAGCAAACTCCAGTGGCAGACCCTGCAAGAGAGGCGCTCTGCATCGCAGTGTAGCTTGCTGTCCAGGTTTCGAGACGGTGCGTTTCTGGATGAGGTATCGAATATATTGCTTCCCCCTACTTATACCTCCCGAGGGCTGGAACAGGAAACGGAGGTAATGACAGTGGCGCGTAAAGTTGGGTGGCTTGCGGAGTATAAATGTAGATGTAGATGTAGCACGACAAGAAAGTGGTTTTAAGCAGGATCGTTATGACATTAGCGAATCTCCACGCTCAGGAAGACCTTCGGGTTTTGATGATCATTTAAATGCGTTATTCCAGAATGATCCATGGCAGTGTACACGAGAACTGGCAAATATGATGAACTCTGATCATTCCACTATCGTGCGGCATTTGCACACAATGGGGCAGATTCGGTAATCGAGGGTACGGGTACCGCATGCTCTAAGGCCAAAATAACAAAAATCAGCGGGTGAATTTGTGCTTGCACGTCACTAATTGGTTCGCGAATAACACTGACCATTCCTATCCTGTATCGTTGCTGGTTAAGAGTGCTGTATTTATGCTAACATAAAGAAAACATGGAATGGCTGAGCCCAAACAAAGCAGCAACTTCCCGCGCAAAGATCTGCTCGCATCCTCAAAAAAATACGAGGCGTATTTTTAAAGTAAGTACCGTTTTGAAATTAAAAAAAGACTTGCTAAGATATCTCAATAATTTTATTTTTACATGTAAGCCTGTACCTTAATCTACGCACTGACGCCATTACAGTCTGATTCTTCCTTGTTTACGTTGTGTACTGAGTGTTTAAGATGCCTCCGATAATCGTGAGTCCCGCCGATTTCTTAGTGCTAAAGGCCTAAAAGCAATCGATATTCATCGTGAGATCTGTGCAGTTTAGGGAGAAAACATTATGAGTGATGGAATGGTAAGAAAGTGGGTGAGAGCATTTAAAGATGGCCGCACAAATATGCATGATGAACAACGGAGTGGGCGTCCTTCGGTCGTTAATGAAAGTTTGGTGCAGGAATTGGACAATAAAGTGAAAGAAAACAGACACTTTACGATTTCCTCCTTGCGGGTTGGCTTTCATAATGTTTCTCGTAGTGTTTTGTGTGGCATTGTGACCGAGCACTTGAATTACCGAAAATTGTGCGCATGTTAGGTACCGAAAATCTTGACGGATGTGCACAAAACCAAACTCTCAGACAGTGCATTGACTTTCCTTGAGCGGTACCACAACGACGGTGATGAATTCTTAAGCCAAATTGTTACGGGCGATGAAACATCACACCAGAATCAAAGCAACAGTCCATGGAAGTTGAGCAAGGCCATCGTTTTGCTGCAAGACAATGCCCGTCCGCATGTGGCGAGTCAGACCAAAGATCTCATCACGTCTTTTCGATGGGAAACTCTAGATCATCGTCTGTACAGCCACGATCTTGCGCCCAGTGACTACCGTCCGTTCCTGCACTTGAAGAAACACCTGGGCGGTCAGCGTCTTCAAGAGGATGCAGTGGTTAACAAGTCAGGCGGCAGACTTCTATGAGGAGACTGTTACAACGTTATGACAAGTGCCTCAATATTGACGGAAATTATGTAGAAAAGTAGATTAAGGAACAGGCTTTCATGTAAAATTATTGACGTATCTTACAACGTCTTTTTTTAATTTCAAACGGTACTTACTTAAAAAAACACGCCTCGTAATGTTGTGCGTCTGGTGGAACAGCGACGCTGTGGTGTACTACGTGTCTCTTCTCCGAGGTGACATTTACTGTCAACAACTGAGACGTCTTGCAGACGCAGTCCAAGAACAAAGAGCAGGAAAACTGCGTGAAGTGATGATACTCCACGATAACGCCCGCTCGCATTCTGCTAAACCTCTATGCAGGAGTTGGGTTGGGAAGGCATTCCGCACCCACCTGTTCACCTGATGTTGCACGCTCAGAGTTTCAGCTCTCTATCGAACAGCCTTCAAGGGACTTCCTTTCCGGATGAAAATACGCTCCGAATATGGCTCGACCAGTTCTTCGCCTGGAAACCACATAATTTCTACAGTCGCGGAATCGAAAAGTTACCACAGCGCTAGAGGACTGTTGCAAAATGTGAAGGAAAAAAGTTAATGATCACTAAAAGTCTGTGTAATATTTATCTGCAATGTTTATTAAACTTATGAGAAAACGCTACGAACTCATAAGGCAACCCACGATTTGCCTTAGGTAATGCAGGTAAACCTAAATGTGGACACTCAGGAAACGAATTTAATTTTATACTAGTCACTCCGAATGCTTAGTAAGTAGGGATTTCAGAGAGTAAGTTACACATGTCGTCCCACGCTAAGACCACTGTGCAACAAAAGTAGGTCATTATCAGAAGAGAGTACATACTCCGTTTTTCCCGCAAATGCAATTCTGCTGTGGTACATCACAACAGGTGCATCACAGTGTGCGACTGCAATGTTGCGGCAAGTGGAAACGTACTCCAAAGTTGAAGTACGCGGGACAGCACGATTCCTATGGCAAAACGTCTAAATTGCACAGAGATTCACCGTGAAATTCAGGTTGTATATGGACCAAAAGCTATGACGTGTCCACTGTAGTGAAACGGTGCCAATAATTTGACCAAGGTCGCAGTCATGAGTGATCCAGACCTTGCAATACATGATTTTCATCCTTTCTATAAGCTGGAAGTTAATCTGGGGGGAGGGGGGCGGGGGGGGGATGGGAGAGAGAAGAGATTTTCTAATGATGTGGACGTTCATACAGCGGTTCACAAATTGCTCCGTGAAGAAGGAGTAGATTTCTGTCACCGGAGAATCGAACGCTTCCTGGAACGTTCCGACCGTTGTTTACTTGATAGCCACGTTTCAAAATAGTCTCACGAATATGTGCCACTTTGAAGTATAGTGCAGCATTCAATAAAAGTTACTTAGCTTGCCATAATAATGTGTATCTTATTTTGCGAAGTCCCTTCGTATCAGCCTTGAGAAAATTCATACTGCAGAATGACTTGTCACTCTTCTTCCTTCCTCTGCGGCATCTCTTGCTGCTAATTGTTCAGCAGCTACGGTAGAACTTATTAGGTTCTCCAACTATTGGTTGCAGTACATTACAGTACGTACGAACATGAACAAGTAGGCTGTGACTTATCCATCTCTAACATCGCACAGACAAACTTTCTTACATTCCGTTGAATGTAACTTTGATTTCTAAGGAATGGTTTTCCAGCAGCTGACCACTGTTCGTGGTATCAGATTTATTTTATTACTTTTTATCTCTTTCGTGTGTCTTCACTCTAGCCGCGCGGTCTAGGGTGCCTTGTCACGGTCCGTGCGGCTCCCCCCGTCGGAGGTTCGAGTCCTCCCTCGGGTATGGGTATGTGTGTGTTGTCCATAGCGTAAGTTAGATTGAGTAGTGTGTAGGCTTAGGGACCGATGACCTTAGCAGTTTGGTCCCATAAGACCTTACCACAAATTTCCAAATGTCATCATAGAAGCTATGGAAGGTACACACATAGCTGCTTACATAAAGCGGATATCAGGTATGCTATTTGTTTTATCTAATACATTAAGTGCGCCTTCTGGTAAGAGGCAACAAAATAATTTAGATTATATAAATACTGGCGTTGCAGCAAATTATTTTTCAGTAATACATGTCACAGTCACGATATTCCTTAATACCTTATGGAAAACATATTTATCTTTGAACTCGTAGTAGGTTGGTCAAATATGATAGAAGTCCACTGATTTGTAACAATGTACTAAGCTCCTTGTCGAATACTAACGTCTGTGACTTCGTAGTATGCCTCATATTAAAAGGTTGTACATTCCACACACATTCATCTACAGTAATGCGTAGTCATCAAACTACATACTTCTCTTTTATCACACGTTCCTCTGCTCGTCCTAAGGCAGACGAATATACACTCCTGGAAATGGAAAAAAGAACACATTGACACCGGTGTGTCAGACCCACCATACTTGCTCCGGACACTGCGAGAGGGCTGTACAAGCAATGATCACACGCACGGCACAGCGGACACACCAGGAACCGCGGTGTTGGTCGTCAAATGGCGCAAGCTGCGCAGCATTTGTGCACCGCCGCCGTCAGTGTCAGCCAGTTTGCCGTGGCATACGGAGCTCCATCGCAGTCTTTAACACTGGTAGCATGCCGCGACAGCGTGGACGTGAACCGTATGTGCAGTTGACGGACTTTGAGTGAGGGCGTATAGTGGGCATGCGGGAGGCCGGGTGGACGTACCGCCGAATTGCTCAACACGTGGGGCGTGAGGTCTCCACAGTACATCGATGTTGTCGCCAGTGGTCGGCGGAAGGTGCACGTGCCCGTCGACCTGGGACCGGACCGCAGCGACGCACGGATGCACCCCAAGACCGTAGGATCCTACGCAGTGCCGTAGGGGACCGCACCGCCACTTCCCAGCAAATTAGGGACACTGTTGCTCCTGGGGTATCCGCGAGGACCATTCGCAACCGTCTCCATGAAGCTGGGCTACGGTCCCGCACACCGTTAGGCCGTCTTCCGCTCACGCCCCAACATCGTGCAGCCCGCCTCCAGTGGTGTCGCGACAGGCGTGAATGGAGGGACGAATGGAGACGTGTCGTCTTCAGCGATGAGAGTCGCTTCTGCCTTGGTGCCAATGATGGTCGTATGCGTGTTTGGCGCCGTGCAGGTGAGCGCCACAATCAGGACTGCATATGACCGAGGCACACAGTGCCAACACCCGGCATCATGGTGTGGGGAGCGATCTCCTACACTGGCCGTACACCACTGGTGATCGTCGAGGGGGCACTGAATAGTGCACGGTACATCCAAACCGTCATCGAACCCATCGTTCTACCATTCCTAGACCGGCAAGGGAACTTGCTGTTCCAACAGGACAATGCACGTCCGCATGTATCCCGTGCCACCCAACGTGCTCTAGAAGGTGTAAGTCAACTACCCTGGCCAGCAAGATCTCCGGATCTGTCCCCCATTGAGCATGTTTGGGACTGGATGAAGCGTCGTCTCACGCGGTCTGCACGTCCAGCACGAACGCTGGTCCAACTGAGGCGCCAGGTGGAAATGGCATGGCAAGCCGTTCCACAGGACTACATCCAGCATCTCTACGACCGTCTCCATGGGAGAATAGCAGCCTGCATTGCTGCGAAAGGTGGATATACACTGTACTAGTGCCGACATTGTGCATGCTCTGTTGCCTGTGTCTATGTGCCTGTGGTTCTGTCCGTGTGATCATGTGATGTATCTGACCCCAGGAATGTGTCAATAAAGTTTCCCTTTCCTGGGACAATGAATTCACGGTGTTCTTATTTCAATTTCCAGGAGTGTATATTTCTAATATTTCTGCTATCAACTAAGGAAAACTCGTTTTAGTCCGTGAACTGACACTCTGTGAAATCCTGTTTTCCGTAAGACAAATGAATCATATTACAATTATAGCCGTAAAAATGTGGAGAACTTCCACTGTGAAGTACTCTTAGTCTCTAAAGCAAAAGGGATGTGCCCGTGGTCTAGGGGTAGCGTCTTTGATTCATAATAAAAACGTCTTCGGTCCCGGGTTCGATCCCCGCCACAGCCTAAATTTTGATAAATAATCAGCATTGGCGGCCGAAGACTTCCGGCATAAGAAGTCAGCCTCATTCTGCCAACGGCCTTGTCAAAGAGGGCGGAGGAGCGGATACAGGTTCAGGGCACTCTCTTGCCCTAGGGGTGGGAAATTGCCCCCAAAGGCGGAAGAATCAGCAATGATCAACGACATCAGGATGCAGAAGGCAATGGAAACCACTGCATTAAAGACACGTAACGTGTATCCACAGGACATGTGGCCTGTAATCGAAGAAGTGTCATGATGATCTCTCCATTGGCAAAAGATTCCGGAATAGTCCCCCATTCGGATCTCCGGGAGGGGACTGCCAATGGGAGGTTACCATGAGAAAAAGATTGAATAATCAACGAAAGGATAACGTTCTACGAGTCGGGGCGTGGAATGTCAGAAGCTTGAACGTGGTAGGGAAACTAGAAAATCTGAAAAGGGAAATGCAAAGGCTCAATCTAGATATAGTAGGGGTCAGGGAAGTGAAGTGGAAGGAAGACAAGGATTTCTGGTCAGATGAGTATCGGGTAATAGCAACAGCAGCAGAAAATGGTATAACAGGTGTAGGATTCGTTATGAATAGGAAGGTAGGGCAGAGGGTGTGTTACTGTGAACAGTTCAGCGACCGGGTTGTTCTAATCAGAATCGACAGCAGACCAACACCGACAACGATAGTTCAGGTATACATGCCGACGTCGCAAGCTGAAGATGAACAGATAGAGAAAGTGTATGAGGATATTGAAAGGGTAATGCAGTATGTAAAGCGGGACGAAAATCTAATAGTCATGGGCGACTGGAATGTAGTTGTAGGGGAAGGAGTAGAAGAAATGGTTACAGGAGAATATGGGCTTGGGACAAGGAATGAAAGAGGAGAAAGACTAATTGAGTTCTGTAACAAGTTTCAGCTAGTAATAGCGAATACCCTGTTCAAGAATCACAAGAGGAGGATGTATACTTGGAAAAGGCCGGGAGATACGGGAAGATTTCAATTAGATTACATCATGGTCAGACAGAGATTCCGAAATCAGATACTGGATTGTAAGGCGTACCCAGGAGCTGATATAGACTCAGATCACAATATAGTAGTGATGAAGAGTAGGCTGAAGTTCAAGACATTAGTCAGGAAGAATCAATACGCAAAGAAGTGGGATACGGAAATACTAAGGAATGACGAGACACGTTTGAAGTTCTCTAACGCTATAGATACAGCAATAAGGAATAGCGCAGTAGGCAGTACAGTTGAAGAGGAATGGACATCTCTAAAAAGGGCCATCACAGAAGTTGGGAAGGAAAACATAGGTACAAAGAAGGTAGCTGCGAAGAAACCATGGGTAACAGAAGAAATACTTCCGTTGACGGTTCTAAGCGCTTCAGTCTGGAACCGCGCGACCGCTACGGTCGCAGGTTCGAATCCTGCCTCGGGCATGGATGTGTGTGATGTCCTTAGGTTAGTTAGGTTTAAGTAGTTCTAAGTTCTAGGGGACTGATGACCACAGATGTTAAGTCCCATAGTGCTCAGAGCCATTTGAACCATTTTTGAACTTCAGTTGATTGATGAAAGGAGGAAGTACAAACATGTCCCGGGAAAATCAGGAATACAGAAATACAAGTCGCTGAGGAATGAAATAAATAGGAAGTGCAGGGTAGCTAAGACGAAATGGCTGCAGGAAAAATGTGAAGACATCGAAAAAGATATGATTGTCGGAAGGACAGACTCAGCATACAGGAAAGTCAAAACAACCTTTGGTGACATTAAAAGCAACGGTGGTAACATTAAGAGTGCAACGGGAATTCCACTGTTAAATGCAGAAGAGAGAGCAGATAGGTGGAAAGAATACATTGAAAGCCTCTATGAGGGTGAAGATTTGTCTGATGTGATAGAAGAAGAAACAGGAGTCGATTTAGAAGAGATAGGGGATCCAGTATTAGAATCGGAATTTAAAAGAGCTTTGGAGGACTTACGGTCAAATAAGGCAGAAGGAATGGATAACATTCCAACAGAATTTCTAAAATCATTGGGGGAAGTGGCAACAAAACGACTATTCACGTTGGCGTGTAGAATATATGAGTCTGGCGATATACCATCTGACGTTCGGAAAAGCATCATCCACACAATTCCGAAGACGGCAAGAGCTGACAAGTGCGAGAATTATCGCACAATCAGCTTAACAGCTCATGCATCGAAGCTGCTTACAAGAATAATATACAGAAGAATGGAAAAGAAAATTGAGAATGCGCTAGGTGGCAATCAGTTTGGCTTTAGGAAAAGTAAAGGGACGAGAGAGGCAATTCTGACGTTACGGCTAATAATGGAAGCAAGGCTAAAGAAACATCAAGACACTTTCATAGGATTTGTCGACCTGGAAAAAGCGTTCGACAATATAAAATGGTGCAAGCTGTTCGAGATTCTGAAAAAAGTACGGGTAAGCTATAGGGAGAGACGGGTCATATACAATATGTACAACAACCAAGAGGGAATAATAAGAGTGGGCGATCTAGAACGAAGTGCTCGTATTAAGAAGGGTGTAAGACAAGTCTGTAGCCTTTCGCCACTACTCTTCAATCTGTACATCGAGGAAGCAATGATGGAAATAAAAGACAGGTTCAGGAGTGGAATTAGGTGAAAGGATATCAATGATACGATTCGCTGGTGACATTGGTATCCTGAGTGAAAGTGAAGAAGAATTAAATGATCTGCCGAACGGAATGAACAGTCTAATGAGTACACAGTATGGTTTGAGAGTAAATCGGAGAAAGACGAAGATAATGAGAAGTAGTAGAAATGAGAACAGCGAGAAACTTAACATCAGGATTGATGGTCACGAAGTCAATGAAGTTAAGGAATTCTGCTACCTAGGCAGTAAAATAACCAATGTCGGACGGAGCAAGGAGGTCATCAAAAGCAGACTCGCTATGGCAAAAAAGGCATTTCTGGCCAAGAGAAGTCTACTAATATCAAATACCGGCCTTAATTTGAGGGAGAAATTTCTGAGGATGTACGTCTGGAGTACAGCATTGTATGGTAGTGAAACATGGACTGTGGGAAAACCGGAACAGAAGAGAATCGAAGCGCTTGAGATGTGGTGCTATAGACGAATGTTGAAAATTAGGTGGACTGATAAGGTAAGGAATGAGGAGGTTCTACGCAGAATCGGAGAGGAAAGGAATATGTGGAAAACACTGATAAGGAGAAGGGACAGGATGATAGGACATCTGCTAAGACATGAGGGAATGACTTCCAAGGTACTAGAGGGAGCTGTAGAGGGCAAAAACTGTAGAGGAAGACAGAGATTGGAATACATCAAGCAAATAATTGAGGACGTAGGTTGCAAGTGCTACTCTGAGATGAAGAGGTTAGCACAGGAAAGGAATTCGTGGCGGGCCGCATCAAACCAGTTAGTAGACTGATGACAAAAAAAAAAAAAAAAAAAAAAAAAAAAGCAAAAGCGGAGTCAAACATTATACCACAAAAATTTTTATTACATTGTGAAGTTTTGAACACGAAGTATATTTTATTTTGTTTGCTCCTGTTTGAATAAATATTTCTAGTGTCACCATGTCTAGGGATGAATTCTTTCTTGGTGATAAGCAGAACATTTGCTGAAAAACGTATCTGCGCTTTTAATGCTGTTAATTTTGGAAAGTGCCTACATTATTGCTATTACTTGCACCTGTAGTAACTTCTCTCACATCAAAGCAACATGTTCCAATAATGGTTATATGTACATGTAAAATAACGACATAAATTAATGGATGTTGTTGTTGCCTTTAGTCCAATAACTGGTTTGATGCCGCTCTCCATGCTACTTTATCCTGTGCAAGACTCTTCAACCCCGAGTAACTACTGCAACCTACATCCTTCTGAATCTGCTTAGTGTATTCATCTCTTGGTCTCCCTCTACGATTTTTACCCTCCACGCTGCCCGCCAATACGAAACTGGTGATCCCTTGATGCCTCAGAACATGTCCTACCAACCGATCCCTTCATCTAGTCAAGTTGTGCCACAAATTCCTCTACTTCCCAGTTCTGTCCAGTACCTCGTCATTAGTTACGCGATCTACCCATCTAATCTTCAGCATTCGTCTGTAGCCTCACATTTCACAAGCATCTATTCTCTTCTTGTCTAAACTGTTTATCGTCCATGTTCCACATCCATACACGGATACACTCCATACAAGTACTTTCAGAAAAGACTTCCTGACACTTAAATCTGTACTCGATGTTAGCATATTTCTCTTCTTCAGAAACGCTATCCTTGCCATCGCCAGTCTACATTTTATATCCTCTCTACTTCGACCATCCTTAGTTATTTTGCTGCTCAAATAGCAAACCTCACCTACTACTTTAAGCGTCTCATTTCCTAATCTTATTCCCTCAGCATCGCTTGATTTAATTCGACTACATTCCATTATCCTCGTTTTGCTTTTGTTGATTTTCGTCTTATATCCTCCTTTCGAAGCAATGTCCTTTCTGTTCATCAACTGTTCTTCCAAGTCCTTTGCTGTCTCCGACAGAATTACAGTGTCATCGTCAAACCTCAAGGTTTTTATTATTAATATTATTAAACTATTAATGGATTCAGATTCAAACAGTTAACGTTGAAAGTGTCTCTGATCATCCTCACTGAGGTTTTCTACGATTTCCCTAAATCATACACATGAATTTTGCAACAATGCTTTTAATAATTGAGTTGCAGATTTCTTGTCCTCCATCAGACAGAGTCACAGTAAGCTATAGATACATCTGTGGAAGGTTCACAGTGGCTGAAACATCGAACACCAAAGAAAATACAATACTACTAAAGTATCGGCTAAAATGTTTCCATCTGTCTTCTGGCGCAGCGGTTTTGCGTTCCAACAGCCAACTAGCTTTTAATAAACTTGTTTCCTGGGATGTTCCTTTGAGCTGACGAAAATATTGATGCCAACGTATAAGAGGCTACGAAGCTGCAGCTGGCTCGAGCAATGCCACACACAGAACAAAGCCCCCGGCGCGTTATCGACGCTTATCTCAGTGAGTAAGCGGCGTCTGCATTACTTCTCAAGACCAAAGTTTCATATTGATTCAGCTGCGTCCGGCATGACTAACGCGAGGGAGGCGACTCTGTCACGGTCAGTGCTGAGAAACGCAACTCGTGTTTCCCTTTGAAACCATTACAAAAACACTTGTCTTAAACCTATACAGCAAAGAATCCCAGCTGCGAAGGAAATTTGCAAAATTCGTTGGTGTGGCGTCTTTGTTGATGTTAACATAGAGACTGGCTTATAATAACAATGATTGTAAAAGCATCAAGGGGTACGAAACAGACCGATAGACCTGTAAGTTCTGCAAAACTGGACAGTCAGAACATACTGTCATTTTACAGATCGGAGCAAGAATCATTTAATTCTGGCGAGTAACATGTAAAACCAATATATAAACCATCTGAAACGTTACAGTATCTCCAGGCCTCTTCCATGTATACAACCTTCATACATGATTTTTAAACCAAGGCCGGCCGAAGAGGCCGTGTGGTTAAAGGCGCTGCAGTCTGGAACCGCAAGACCGCTACGGTCGCAGGTTCGAATCCTGCCTCGGGCATGGATGTTTGTGATGTCCTTAGGTTAGTTAGGTTTAACTAGTTCTAAGTTCTAGGGGACTAATGACCTCAGCAGTTGAGTCCCATAGTGCTCAGAGCCATTTGAACCATTATAAACCAAGTGTTAGCTATGATTAAGTTATGCTCTGTGCAAAATTCTACCAGGTGGCTTCATCTTTCATTCCTTACTCACCTACTACATTTCCTTCTCTTCCTTTTCCTACTATCGAATTCGAGTCCCTCGCGACCATTAAATTTTCGTCTCCCTTCACTATCTGAATAATTTACTTTATGTTTTTATTTTTTTTTTAATTTCAGTCTTTGATCACAATATAAATTCCTTTGACGATGACTGGTCATACATATATTGTGATCAAAGGCTGGAATAAAGAAAAAAATTGACAGTATTGGATCACTGTTCATTTTCGCGATTATGTCGCAGCTGGTGAATTTACTTTACCTCATCATTCATTTCTTCAATCTCTTCATCATATGCGTAGCTAGTTGGCATATAAACTTGTACTACCTTGGTAGGCGGGAGCTTCATGTCTATCTTGGCTACAATAATGCGTTCACTCTGCTGTTCGTTGTAGCTTACCCGCGCTCCTATTTTTTTTATTGATTATTAAACCTACTCCTGCATTACCGATAACTGATTTTGTGTTTATAACCCTTTATTCACCTGACCAGAACTCTTCTTCCCTCTGCCATCGAACTTCACTATTTCGCACTATATCTAAATATAATCTATCTATTTCCCTTTTTAAGTTTTCTAACCTACCTAACCGATTAAGGGATCTGACATTTCACGCTCCGACCCGTAGAACCCCAGTTTTGTTTCTCCTGATAACGACGTCCTCCTGAGTAGTACCCGACCGGAGATCCGAATGGGTGACTATTTTACCTCCGGAATGTTTTACCCAAGAGGACGCCATCATCATTTAACGAAAAGCTGCATGACCTAGGAAAAAATTACAGCTGAAGTTTCCCCTTGCTTTCAGCCGTTCGCAGTACCAGCACAGCAAGCCCGTTTTGGTTTATGTTGCAAGACCAGATCAGTCAATCATCCAGACTGTTGCCCCTGCAACTACTGAAAAGGCTGCTGTCCCTCTTCAGGAGGGCCTCTCAACAAATACCCCTCTGTTGTGGTTGCACCTACTGAACGTCTATCTATATCGCTGAGGCACGCAGCCTCCCCACCATCGGCAAGGGCCATGGTTCACGGGGATAGGTCCTCACACGTAGAAGAAAAAATTATATCGTATGAACACGGGGCTGGAAACGCTTTGTTCCCATGTTACAACTCTTTTCTCCGACTTCTTAATCATGGGAAACACACAAGAACAGAATATTAGAATCATGGGGAAAGTGCGCTCTTTGTCATGTATGGTTACGCTGTGAACCGCCATTGTTTTGTTTTAAGCCGGCCGCTGTGATCGAGCGGTTCTAGGCGCTTCAGTCCGGAACCAGGCGGCTGCTACGGTCGCAGGTTCGAATCCTGCCTCAGGCATGGATGTGTGTGATGTCCATAGGTTAGTTAGGTTTAAGTAGTTCTAACTCTAGGGGACTGATGACCTCGGATGTTAAGTCTCATAGTGCTTAGAGCCATTTGAACCATTTGTCTTGTTTTACATGTCCATGTTGCCATGCGACGTACGTCATTGTTTGTTTGTAGGTAATATCAACCTGCTCCAGCGGTCGGTACTACCGTTGCAAGCACAAGGACTACTATATAGCGTTAATCACAGACTTGAGTCTTGCTATGGCAGCTTACGTGAATGCAGAGATGGCAGATGCCCATTTGATGTACAGATTGGCTGACAGCAATGGCGCTCGCGCTCAATGTTTGCACCAGGAGAGGCTTTCAGGACGGAGGAGCCCCGACAGGGAAACATTTGAAGCCGTTGATCGTCGACCTCGGCATTTAAGCCTGATGCTCGCGATTGGGAGAGACAAAAAACGATGACACCCCAACGGGAGGCCGCAATTCTTCATGCAGTTGGCGGCGACCGTATTTTCAATACAAGATACGTAGCTGCAGCACTGAATGTTGGCCACAGGACTATCTGGCGATTGTTACACGAGGACCAGTTTATCCATACCATTTACAGCATGCGCACTCACTATCAGAAGCTGATTTTCCTGCACGGATACTCTTCTGCGAATGGTTTATTCGGTAAAGTGTCACCCCTAATTTAAAAGCAACGGAGCTGTTCACAGCTGAGGCGTCGTTTCAACGAGATCAGACAGGAATATTTTGCAATTCGCTTGTATGGACAGACGTCAATTCTCACGCAACTGTTGAAGTAAGTCATCAACAAATATTTTCTGTAATTTCCAAGAATGATTGCCTATCGAAGTCGCGGGGTCCAAACGATACACATCGAACGTGCAATTGTAAATCGTTCAAGCGACTGGTGGCGGGCGTTTTGATCAATTATTTGTGATCGTAATTTTTATCTGTTTTTCGTCGTTCCCTTAGTAGCTCTAAGTTACATACTTCCACGAATTATTGGTGAGTCGCTAGGGAAACCCAGACGATTTATGTCGGTAGTGTTCACGTTTCTTCGGCGGATTCTCTCACATTGTAAAATCTAATTCCATGCTTATCCAGCGTAGAAAGTTGTTTCACTTTTTGTCTTAAATATGGAGTACTACAGGACGAGGAAAGGAGGGACCGTGTAGACTGTGGTGGTGCGAATGCATAAAACTTTGTAAGAAGAGTTTCGATCCCGAAATACCGTTATAATTTCATTGCGGACAGTGCGGAAAATGAACGAGTATTAAGAAGAATACATGGTTCGACTCTTCCAAATTATCCATTCAGACCAGCGTAATTCTTCTATCTTGCTGGATTCGAGACTGCACCTTGCAAGTAACAGCATCGAAAACTGACTATCTGCTAACGCTGTGTGTGACTATTTCGGGTTTTGCAGAGAAGTGTGTTATGTGGTAGTGACGAACGACAGTGTATCTATTGCTGGACCGAGTAAAGTTGTTGAAGTGGACGAATCTCACATAGCAAGAAGGAAGAAGCAGAGAGGACGACCTTCAAAGAGTGAAATCGATCATATTTGGGTATTGGATGGAATAGAACGAGTCCCGGATGTGTTTCATTATCACAGCATTGTCCACAGACAAGGTCACTTTAGTGTGTCTGGTAAAGCACTTCATACTGCCTGGTAGTAAAGTCATTACAGACGGGTTTCAGTCCTGCAAAACACTCAAAGCAGAAGGATTCGACCACGAGGTCGTGAACCACTCTATGAAGTTCGTGTCTTCGGATGACCCCAGACTGCACACGCAGAACATCGAGCGGCTATGGAAATCTGTGAAGTCTTCCATTAAAAGAGAAGGGCGTCCAGGACAAAGAGACGAACTATACTTTTTTCAGTACCTGCATTTCCACAAGTTGCGTTTGCAGGGAAAAGTTATGCAAGTGACAGTCTACCCATATTCTTACCCAGGCTATAGCAAAAAGGGAATTGTTCCCGCAGCGTACACATCACATGAACTTTCACATGACGACTACACCGACGACGAGTAAGGTAAGTCGTCTCCTTTGCAATGACAAGTATTTTTGTAACGCTCTTCTTTTGTCGTTGCTGTAGTGACCACCGTAAGCATACTCATAACGCCCGCCACCAGAGTCGCATGATCGATTTACAATCGCATGTTCGATTTGCATCGCTTGCGACTTCGATAGGCAATCATTCTTGAAAATTTCCATATTTTATGTCAATGTTTGGGCCGGCATTGTCAGCGACTGTTTGGTAGAGACTCACTATCTTCCACCCAAGCTCAACGGACAAAGTTATCATAATTTCGTAGAGAATGCTCTGACTAATCTGTAAGCAGATGTGCCTTTAGCTGCGCAACAAAACATGTACTTCATGCTCAGTCGAGCACTCTTCATTTTGGTGTGAATGTCCGTTGGCTCCTAAATATCAGACATGTTACACACTGTCAGTGTATGTGAGTTATTTCATGGTCGTTTTGTGCCTGTGGGTCACAGAATGACCTAGTGTATGATTCACTTCTTCATCAAGTGCAGCAATTGTTGGGGATATAAAACTGACACTATTTCGTAATTCGACTCCCATGTGCAATGGTCTGATATTTAAGACGTAATGCAGACGCTGACGATTCAATGCCTTTTGGTTGTGTGGGACGTAGTTCTTTGTTGCCTAAGGAAGAGCCTACAACGGTGCTGCGGTTCCGATTTGGGTTTCTAATGGCGCTATCTGCTGTCAGCACGGATCTCTCAATGTGAGACGCAGTTTGTGCAGGTCTACCCTTTCATAAAGAACTAACAACTTTTCCTGCAGAATCTGCTGTGGTGACCCTGAAGAATTTGGCAATCCATCCACTGCTAGGCACAGGTCCAAGTGATAAACAAGCTTTTTCAGATTAACTCAACAATGAACACTGGTCATGTTTACAAGGAGTCTTTGTGTAGAAGAAGCTCCTCTTTCTACTGCAATCAAAATACTCTCTGTGTTCCAAGGATATCACTGCCCTTGTGTGGTAACACACAGAACTCTGGCTTTGAACTGCGCAGCGAGCTTTCTTTTTACATTAGGCGGCCTATGATTGCCAATCTCGCGCAGACGTACGGGAGTATATAACTTTGCTTCTGCCGTTTTTTTCCCAGCATTTGAGGCTTTAATGAAACAAACTTTTTACACATGCATCATTCAAAGTATTTTCCATCGCTGGCCACTACTTTCTCCCATCTTTCGGCCGGTGTACGAATCCCGCGTCGAAAAAATTGTTCATCTTTTGAAGTGATCCACGAATCGATCCAATTTGTGACTTCTTCATGAGATCGGAAGTGTTGGTCAGCCAGGCCATGCGCCACTGATCTAAACATGTGATAGTCAGAGGGAGCAATGTCTGGAGAATACGGCGGGTGGGGTAGGACTTCCCGTTTTAACGTTACCAAGTACGTTTTACCTCTTTTGCAACGTGGGGTCGAGCGTTGTGATGCTACAAAATCACTTTATCGTGCCTCTCGCTGTATTGCGGCCGTTTGTTTTTTAATGCTCTGCTCAAACGCATTAATTGCGTTCGATAACGAGCAGCTGCGATTGTTGCACTTGGTTTTAACACCTCATAGCACACGACGCCGAGCTGGTCCCACCAAATGCAGAGCATGATCTTGGAGCCGTGAATATTCGGTTTGGCAGTCGACGTGGAAGCATGGTCGGGATATCACCATGATTTTTTGCGTTTTGGATTGTAATGAACCCATTTTTCGTCCCCGGTCACAATGCGATGCAGAAATCGCTTCCGTTCTTGCCTCTGAAGCAATTGTTCACAAACACACAAACGCCGTTCAACGTCTCTTGGTTTCAGCTCACACGGGACCCAAGTTCCTTCTTTCTGAATCATGCCCATAGCCTTGAGACGTTTTGAAGTGGCTTGCTGTGTCACCCCCACTAATCGTGCCAAATCATCTTGAGTTTGACGCGAGTCTTCACTCAGCAATCTCTGCAATTTTGCATCTTCGAAAACATTCTCTCTTCCACCACTATGCTGGTCTACGATGTTAAAATCACCTTCTTGAAGCGTTGAAACCACTCACGACACGTTCTTTCACTAATAGCGTACTTGAGAGCATTCGATGAGAGTCAGCCGCTGTTTCCTTCATATTGAAAAAACAAAGAGTAACAGCTCCCGCAAAAGACGAGAATTAGGCTCGTAAACTGACATTTTCAATCAAGAACAAATTTATGATGCAGATACAAATCGACTAATGTGTGAATGAGGTTATGTTGACCGAGGTCCAAGCTAACTGCCTGACTTCTGCGATCTGTTCCTTCCACCGCTATTTACCAATGTCGCCACCTATCGGAAAACGGCAGAAGCAAAGTAATTTCCATCTTCAGTCTCAAAAGTATCATTTATTAATGGGTATTCACGACGACTTTCCAGACTGTGTAAATCTTCTTCTGCTTGTCTGAGTAAACAAATGATAATTTTATACACAGTGTACATAATAATGACGATAAAAGATTACTTGAAAACAGAATCCGCAGCGTAGATAGCTTATTTCCATAAATGATAACAACACAACAAAGTTGCAAAGCGCGTGACTTAACCTAAGGACGCTATATGATATAAAACATTGCATGTGAACTGCTCAAATTAAACGAGTATGTAGAATGTTGTTCCATTATAGCTGCTTAGTAAATTTAAAGATATAAACTTTTCAAAAAGTAGTAAATGATTACAGACAAAGAAAGTGTCGAATGTCGTTGGTGGCTTAGGGGGGGGGGGGGGGGGGGTAGTTCATGTGCCTAATCGGAATGGGTTTTCTCTCTCCGCAAACAATACCCGTTTCCACCCAGTGTATGAGAAGTGTACGCTGAGGTGACAAAAGCCAAGGAATACATTCTGATATCGTGTCGGACCTCCTTTTTCCAGTCATAGTGCAGAAACTCGACGTGGCATTGACTCAGAAAGTCGTTCTCTCGATTATGTCCCATAAATGTTCTACGGAATTCATGTCGGAGGATTCACTCGAATTTTCCAGAATGTTCTTCAAACGAATCGTGAACAATTATGGCCCAGTGACATGGCGCGTTGTCAACCATAAAAATTCCTTCGTTGTTTGGAAACATGAAGTCCATGAATGACTGCATGTGGTCTCCAAGTAGCCGAACATAACCATTTCCAGTCAATGATCAATTCAGTTGGACCAGAGAACCCAGTACATTCCATGTGAACACTGCCTATACCACTATGGAGCCACCATTAGCTTACACAGTGCCTTGTTGACAACTTGTTCCCATGCTTCTGGGGTCTGAGCCACACGCGAAGCTTACCAATTGAAACCGGGACACATGTGACCAGGCACAAGTTTCCAGTCGTCTAGGGTCCAACCGATATGATCACGAGCCCAAGAGAGGCGCTTCAGGCGATGTCGAGCTTTAGCAAAGCAACCCACGTCGGTCGTCCACTGTCGTAGCCCACTAACGGCAAATTTCGCCGCATTGGTCCAACGGATACGTGCGTCGTACGTCCCACACTTCTTTCTGCTATTGTTTCGCACAGTTTTGCGTGTCTGTTAGCACTGACAACTCTACACAAACGCCGCTGCTCACTGTCGTTAAGTGAATGCCGTCGGCCATTGCCTTCTCTGTGGTGTTGAATTCCGGAACGAAATGTCTCAAGCGTCTAGTTCCAAGTACCATTCTGCGTTCATAGTCTGTTAATTCTCGTCGTGTGGGCGTAATCATGTCGGAAAACTTTTCACATGTATCAGCTGAGTGCAAATGACAGCTCCAAGAATGCACTGCCCTTTTATACCTTGTGTTGACAGTATTACCACCATTTGTATATGTGCATGCCGCTATTCCATGATTTTTGTCATGTGTATCTTAAGTGAATCTATTGAGTGTAGTTTATAGTAATTAATGTATACACGAAGGATTTTCACAAGGTTTTAATTATCACCACAAAAAATGAAGCTTCGACCGTGAAACTTGATGACGATGTCTGTCCATTCTCTACATGTTCTTCCTTCAATGCGACAAATTTTTCTCAGCAACGGTTGACTATGTGGAGTTCTCGGTTGTAAGAAATTTGCATTTTTGCTGTTCAGGAAACGTTCCAATTCGAAAGTCGCCTCTTTGTCCTTTTGGAAATTCTGCCTCATCCAGGAAAAGAGAACGACGTCACTGGGTGCAACGACGGAAAAAAAAGCGGTTGAGGAAAAATTTGAAATCCCAAAGAAGCGACACGTATGACTAACCTGTGCAATATGAGACTGGGCGTTTTCGTAAAGGAACCTCACTTTGGACAGCTTCCGTTGTCTTGACAACCTCCCGTAATTTCTTCAAATTTCGGTAGTATGCGCCTGTGACAATTTGCCCCTTTCGAGCATCTTATCTTTAAAAAATTGACCAGGTGCAAGTAAGAATCGCGCACTGAGGGTTCGGTAAAAATTTAATTGTATGTACAGACAGTTCACCCATTCCGGGAATCGAGAATCTTGACCATTTTCGCCTGTTATTGACATTGATACTGGCAAGATATCGATCCTAGAGGTTCCACGATTTTATAGACTATTTAATCACAATAACATATATGTGACGTAAAGTCATGCAGGAGGCACGCGAACATAATTATAATAATCAGCAGTTCTCGATGCCGGCTGACTGGGTCCCAATGCTAAAAGACATCAGGCAAGGAATGACTTTATTGCTCATATGACGCGTTTCAGAATTAATCCATCATTATATATCCGTGAACGATTACTGCACGTAAATATGGCGTTTCAAGTCGAATGTGAAACAAACACTCGCAGGGTAGTGCAGCAATTCTCCTCAATCTCTCACGATGGATAAATTCCGAAACGCGTCATATGAGCAATAAAGTCATTCCGTGCCTGATGTTTGGCTTTTACCCCCCACTCAGCGTCAATGCAGAACTACTGATTGTTTTAATTTCATGTTTGACATCGGATAACAAATGACAAAAACGTGCTTTTTGTGGTGTAATTGCAAATTAACGATTTCCAAATATTTTTCCCTTTACTTTTACTGTGAAAACTTGCTTTTTGCCAAATTTCCATATTCTAGGTCAACGGGAAGTAATCCACCGATTTTAATGAGTGAGTTTCCGAGTGTCAAAATGTCTGACATAAATGGCGGTATCTTTTGATCACTTTGACTTAGAAGCTTACGGGAACCATAGACCTTAGTGTGTGACGTAAATATCAGCTTGATACATTTACCTGTTCCTGAGAAAAAGAGTCTTAACAGGCGGACAGACAGCCAGACTGTCGGATAACAAAGCCGGCCGGTGTGGCCGTGCGGTTAAAGGCGCTTCAGTCTGGAACCGCGTGACCGCTACGGTCGCAGGTTCGAATCCTGCCTCGGGCATGGATGTATGTGATGTCCTTAGGTTAGTTAGGTTTAATTAGTTCTAAGTTCTAGGCGACTGATGACCTCCGAAGTTGAGTCGCATAGTGCTCAGAGCCATTTGTCGGATAACAAATGACAAAAATTTTTGTTTGTGGGATATAATTATAAATTCGCAATTTTTGTTTTTTTTTCCTTTAGTTGTACTGTGAAACCATGCTTCTTGCCAAATTTCATAATTCTAGGGCAACAGGAAGTACCATATAGGTTTTGACGAGTGAGTTTACGAATATCAACATACGACATTTAATGGTCGTATCTTTTGATTGCACTGACTTAGAAACCTCAGTTTCTTACACCGCCAAAGAACCGTAGTCCGTCGCATGCAACATAAATCTCAAACTGATACGTCTACCAGTTCCTGAGAGAATATGTTTTGAACAGTCGGACAGACAGCCAAACGAATGACAAAGTGATCCTATATGGGCTCCGTTTTTACTCATTGAGATACGGAACCCTAAAAAACTATCAGTATATTCTCGCCCGGCGATGTTTGGGTCCCCAACTTTTTCGGCGGTAGTAAAAGCACACTTTTCCACTGCTTGGTTTGCTCCTTTATTTTGTTGTCACAGTGAAACACACAGTACTCGCCCACGGTGATGACGCGGCTTGAGGAATCGTGTGATTGCCCTTGCAGAGCTGCTACATTTCAGCTGGTGTTTAGGTCCAGCGGGCGTTTCGAACGGGCGTATGAAGTTGAGGAAACCAGAGGGTGGCGGTCTTTCTCGTGTTCAAAATGTCATGCAAGATATTGGGAACTGATCCACTGATTCATACGCAAAAATGTCTGGAAATAAAGCTAAGGAAAAGTCCATTTTTGCCGTACACTTCCACCAACGCAGCATGGGTTGCTGCTGCGTTGGTCCCCTTCAAATGCAGAGGACAAATTGCCGCATGATACTGCACACTTTATGGTTTGAGCTTTTTCGTTTGACTTTTCTATAAGTGTACTAAGGTACTGTGGCGCGTGTATTTCAACGGGTACCAGTACTGCTGACATATGTCTGCAAACAAACTAAATATTAATAACGTAATTTTATGTAACCTTTTTTGTTGGTAGGCCGCGTTTCCACAGTCGCAGTTGCACATGTAATACTGATTGTATATCGGCTTTTGCAACTACACCCACATACACACACACACACACACACACACACACACACACACACACACACACACACACACATAACGAAAGACGATCACATCCTGCAACTTCAAAACAGAATACACAAGGTGGAAGTGGATCTACTCAACATGAAAACGAAAATATATTCAGTGTCAGTGAAGTACAGTGTACTAAAATCGAACACCTACATCTAGGAGAGCATCAAGAATGAACTAGGAAAACAAAAATTGTCATTCGTAACTTAATTTAATGCTAACTGAATCTTCCGTCGGTTCTTGGTAGAACAACATTATAATAAATGAAAAGCACCAGTTTACTTTTGTTCTACAGTATTACTTTTAGCCGGCCGGAGTGGCCGAGCGGTTAAAGGCGCTACAGTCTAGAACCGCACGACCGCTACGGTCGCAGGTTCGAATCCTGCCTCGGGCATGGATGTGTGTGATGTCCTTAGGTTAGTTAGGTTTAAGTAGTTCTAAGTTGTAGGGGACTTATGACCACAGCAGTTGAGTCCCATAGTGCTCAGAGCCATTTGAACCATTAGTATTACTTTTATTGTGTTAACCGATTTCGGCTTACAAGGCCATCTTCAGACAATGTTTGGAGATGGCCTTGTAAGCCGAAAACCGGTTAAGACAATGTCTGAAGATGGCCTTGTAAGCCGAAAACCGGTTAAGACAATAAGAGTAATACTGTAGAACAAAAACAAACGGGTGCTTTTAAGTTATTAATTTAATGCTGTTCAATACTAGTAATTTAAGACGTGAGAAATGTTTAAGAACTTTGCGAACAGATTTGTAAGAAAAACAGCATTATTAGAATGACCATTGAAGATACTCTCAAATACAGCGCAAAGCGTACGGCCTAAATAAGACTTTCGTTACAGCCGCAAAAGACGGAATATAATCTATATTACTAGTCCGCCCCCGGTAGCTTAGTGGTCAGCGCGACAGACAGTCAATCGTAAGAGCCCGGGTTCGGTTCCCGGCTGGGTCGGAGATTTTCTCTGCTCAGGGACTGGGTGTTGTGTTGTCCTAATCATCACCATTTCATCCCCATCGACTCGCAAGTCGCCGATGTGGCGTCAAATCGAAAGACTTGCACCAGGCGAGCGGTCTACCCGACGGTAGGCCCTCGTCACACAACATTTCGTTTCACCTATATTACTTGTAACGTTTCTACTGTTTCGGGGTGATAACTTAAATCTTTTGACTACCCATCGTATAGTGCGGTGTCATGTTTTTATTGTTTGATGACGAGGGAATGGTGAAGATGAAACTGCTGCCAGCACATAACATATTCTTCTTGAATAGCATCTAGAGGGCAACCGGCCAAGATGTCATGCGATGGACGGACCGTCATCAACAGTGTCATACGTCTGTTTTCATGAGACGCTGCTGGGAAGAGTGCAGTTTAATAAATGATTAGATATTAGTGCAAACATATTCCCGTAAATTTCAGAGCGTAGACTTACGCCCATATCTAAGTAGAGTTCTTGCTCTTTGTCCAAAACGGTTAAGAATTTAACGGAAGTATATCAACGAAGTTGCTGAAAGCTGGTGCTTAATCGTCCTTGTAACAACTGACAGACAGCATAGCATGTCACTTTCTAGAAACTCCGTTTCTATACGATACAGCAGCATACTCCAAATTTGTATCCCTACTCATCTAACGTTACAGGACTCTGAGGTGAGCGCAGATGTTATCAACGCTGCTACTGGACTCTCAATGGTTAGGAAAACGTCACCTGGACAGCTGAATCACTGTACACAGTGACGGAAAGGGATGAATACTTTGAAAACAACGTAAGACGACGCATTCCTCCTGCCAACGAGGTACCAGGCAAGCAATGGAATTATTCTTTTGTGGGTGATATTCATCTGGGATGAAGTGAGACCTCTGATACGCCTGCCATCATCTCTCACTGATTGAAGATACAGAAACATACCGTCAGATTACGTGTGCAAGTTTATGTGCATGTGTAAGTTTGTTAGCCAGCAACATTCCACGGGTGACTAGTACTTCCAACAGGACAATAAAAAACGCCATCGCTTCTTAATGTGTCAGAATGTTCTAAGAAATTCTCCGCGGGTGGGAGAGTGTTTATGGTGGCCTTTAGTTCTACTGAGAACACAGGTGCACCATCGAGCGATATTTGCTCGCCTCGGACTCAGTTCCTATCAGTTCCCGTAATTGCGGGCGAAACTTGAACGTTGATGAATCAGAATGGCACCTGCAGACCGTCGATCTCTTGTCTCTGTCCAGCACAATGCGTATTGCCAACTACGCAAAAGAGAATGCTACATGCATGTACAGCAGAAAAGATGCACCATTCGAACGAGACTACAAACATTTTAGTTCTATTAGTTGATTCTGTACGATTCCAGGCCCAAGTTGAGAGAGAACATTTTTCAGTTATGTGAGGCGAGCGTCGTGTATGGATCTACATAGCCCCAGATGTGGCAATTGGAAACATCACCATGCTTGAATGGGACGTAATCCATGAACAGTAGAAACTGTAGGAATCTTGGTACTGCGGTGGATAACTCACTGACAGAAGTGGAGTCCGGGTTCAAAATCATTCGGTCCTATTGCAGATATATCTTGTACATTGAAGCGCCAAAGAAACTGGCAAAGGCATGCCTATTCAAATACAGAGATATGTAAACAGGCATAATACGGCGTTGCGATCGGCAACCCCTAAATAATACAGTAAGTATGTGCCGCAGTTGCTAGATCGGTTACTGCTACTACAATGGCAGGTAATCAAGATTTAGTGAGTTTGAAAGTGGAGTTATAGTCGGCACATGAGGCATAGGACACAGCATCTCCGAGGTAGCGATGAAGTGTGGATTTTCCTGTACGCCCTATTCACGAATGTACCGTGAATGTCAGGAATCTGGTAAAACATGAAATCTCCGACATCGCTGCGGTCGGTAAAAAATCCTGCAAGAACGGGACCAATGACGACCGAAGAGAATGTTTAAATGTGACAGAAGTGCAACCCTTCCCCAAATTGCTGACGATTTCAGTGCTGGGCCATCAACAAGTGTCATCGTGCGAACCATTCAACAAAACATCACCGATATGGGCTTTCGGATCCGAAGGCCCACTTGTGTACCATTGATGATTGCATGACAAAAAGCTCTACTTCTCACCTGGGCCCATCAACACCGACATGGAACTACTGATAACTGGAAACATGCTGCCTGGTCGGACGAGACTCGTTTCAAATTGTATCGAGCGAGTGGACGTGAACAGGTGCGGAGACAACCTCAGCAATCCATGGACCCTGCACGTCAGCAGGGGATTGTTCAAGCTGGTGGAGGCTCTGTAAGGGCGTGGGGCGTGTGCAGTTGGAGTGATATGGGACTCCTGATACGTCTAAACACGACTCTGACACGTGACACGTACGTAAGCATCTTGTCCGATAAACTACATCCATTTATGTCCATTGTGTATTCCGACGGAGTTGGGCAATTCCAGGAGAACAATGTGACACCCCACACGTCCGGAATTGCTACTGAGTGGCTCCAGGAACACACTCTTGTGAGTTTAAACACTTCCGGTGGCCACCAAGCTCCCCAGACATGAGCATATCTGGAATGTCTTGCAACGTGCTGTTCGGCAGAGATCTCCTCCCCCTCGTACTCGTGCGGGTTTGTGGACAGCACTGCGGGCTTCATGGCGTCAATTCCCTCCGGCACTTCTGCGTGCTATAATATATACATTGGCCCGTGCTGGCGGGTAGGAGTCGGGAATCCAACGTCTGATCTGTTCAACGACCTCCCTACTGCTATAGGTTTTAAGTTAATGTATGTCGCAAGGTGGTGCATTTTGCCTGCGCGAGCGAGATAGTTATTCCTTGACTTAGCATTGCTCCATGGCAAGCGAAGAAAAGTAAGAAAATCGGAATGTTAGAGGACTTTGTTATGAGACAGATTGACGAGAGGATGTGTAGGAAGTGTGTATGATTAGTGTATTTGGAGATTCACAAGCGATATGTAATGTTAATGTGGAGTTTAGTAACGGCCAGAACAGTCTGTTGCATTTCAAAGGTAATTGCGCGTAATTAATTTTGATCAAAGGATTCTGTGATGAGCTGTTATGTACTACACACTTGTATAGGACTTGGAACATTTGGTGGTCGATGTTTGCTGTATAACCTGCTTCAGTAACACGATCAAAAGCATAGAGAAAGTTTGCTCTTCTAAAACGAACTCATTTCATTCGCAGACAATCATCGAATGAGCAAATGCGAATGGCAGTGTGCCAATTCGAGAAGATCCTATAGAAGTTTTCTTTCTCTTACATTTCAAGAATTTTACAGGCAACCGTCCGAGTCGGCAGCTGCTTCTCCACCACGAGAGTAACGTGTCTACGTGTTCGAAATTACGTACGCTGTGGGAGAAGTCGACGCCGTATGGGATATTGTCCTTCACAGAGATACAGAGACACTACACACACCAGTCCAATAACATCGAGTTTAATATTACCAGATTAAAACATTAATTTATTCTTTTGAGCAGTAAGATTATAGTGCTCTGTGGGAGGGCCTACACGATATTAGGCAGGTGTACGAGTTTCTTTGGCTATTCAGTGTATATCAGGGTTGCAATTGCTACTCGACCAGCAGTGCCCACTTCGTACTCTGCGAGGTGTGAATTTCACGGGTAAATTACCGATGTTAAAAAAATCCTTTGTGGAATAAATTTTTGTCAAGGAGCCTGGCTTGAGCAACGCAATTTCTCGTAAGTTGCTATCCTTGGCGATGAATTGCTTCGAATTAAGATGGGGGCTGTTGCGAAACATTACCTGTACACATTCGTTCGGCTTTCTGGCACTACATCCTGTAGCTTCATACATTAAATGTGCGTGTCTGCAGTTTTCTGTAACGAGTGATGTTCCATCTTCGACAACTACTTATACTTCCTAAACCAGTGGTTCCCACCCTTTGTTAGACCATTACCCCTGAGTGCAATTAGACGTTAGCTAGTAACCCCGCTCTCCCCCCTAACCCTTCTGGTGTCTGTCGCTCCTCCCCTTCCCCAACATTTGGGGCCGGCCGGTGTGGCCAAGCGGTTCTAGGCGCTTCAGTCTGGACCCGTGCGACCACTACGGTCGCAGGTTCGAATCCTGCCTCTGGCATGGATATGTGTGATGTCCTTAGGTTAGTTAGGTTTAAGTAGTTCTAAGTTCTAGGGGACTGATGACCTCAGATGTTAGGTGCCATAGTGCTCAGAGCAATTTGAACGTTTTTCCCCACATTATCAGCAACTTTAGCACCTAACTAAAATGTAGAATGAACGACTTTTCTTTGAACACTTTTGTTTTTTAAATTATGAAATATGGATGATATTTAGTTTGTGTGTGTGTGTGTGTGTGTGTGTGTTAGAATCAATGGCGAGGGAATTCGTGGTGCACCGCAAGTGCTACCCACTACTCCTGCTCAGATAAGAAAGTTAACTGTCCACTTTCAGGATAGACGCTTGCTGCAAAACACACTTCCTCTGCATTACTCCTCTCCATTGCGGCGCATGCTTGACCTGCACACTGTAACTCCGTTTAAAATCGACCAGGTTAAAATGTGTGCACTATAGTTACTGTTCCCCCCATGAACCATGGAGCTTGCCGTTGGTGCGGGGGCTTGCGTGCCTCAGCGATACAGATAGCCGTACCGTAGGTGCAACCACAACGGAGGGGTATCTGTTGAGAGGCCAGACAAACGTGTGGTTCCTGAAGAGGGGCAGCAGCCTTTTCAGTACTTCCAGGGCAACAGTCTGGATGATTGACTGATCTGGCCTTGTAACACTAACCACAATGACCTTGGTGTTCTGGTACTGCGAACGGCTGAAAGCAAGGGGAAACTACAGCCGTAATTTTTCCCGAGGGCATACAGCTCTACTGTATGATTAAATGATGACGGCGTCCTCTTGGGTAAAATATTCCGGAGGTAAAATAGTCCCCCATTCGGATCTCCGGGCGGGGACTACTCAAGAGGACGTCGTTATCAGGAGAAAGAAAACTGGTGATCTACGGATCGGAGCGTGGAATGTCAGATCCCTTAATCGGGCAGGTAGCTTAGAAAATTTAAAAAGGGAAATGGTTAGGTTAAAGTTAGATATAGTGGGAATTAGTGAAGTTAGGTGGCAGGAGGAACAAGACTTTTGGTCAGGTAAATACAGGGTTATAAATACAAAATCAAGTAGGGGTAATGCAGGAGTAGATTCAATAATGAATAAAAAATTAGAGTACGGATAAACTACTACAAACAGCATAGTCAACGCATTATTGTGGCCAAGATAGACACGAAGCCCACGCCTACTACAGTAGTACAAGTTTATATGCCAACTAACTGTGCAGATGACGAAGAAATTGATGAAATGTATGATGAGACAAAAGAAATTATTCAGGTAGTGAAGGGAGACGAAAATTTAATAGTCATGGATGACTGGAATTCAAGAGTAGGAAAAGGGAGAGAAGGAGACATAGTAGGTGAATATGGATTTGGGCTAAGAAATGAAAGAGGAAGCCGCCTGGTAGAATTTTGCGCAGAGCATAACTTAATCATAGCTAACACTTGGTTTAAGAATCATGAAAGAAGGTTGTATACATGGAAGAACCCTAGAGATACTAATAGGTATCAGATAGATTATATAATGGTAAGAAAGAGATTTAGGAACCAGATTTTAAATTGTAAGACATTTCCAGGGGCAGATGTGGACTCTGACCACAATCTGTTGGTTATGAACCGTAGATTAAAACTGAAGAAACTGCAAAAAGGTGGGAATTTAAGGAGATGGGACCTGGATAAACTGACTAAACCAGAGGTTGTACAGAGTTTCAAGGAGAGCATAAGGGAAGAATTGACAGGAATGGGGAAAAGAAATACAGTAGAAGAAGATTGGGTAGCTTTGAGGGATGAAATAGTGAAGGCAGCAGAGGATCAAATACGTAAAAGGACGAGGGCTAGTAGAAACCCTTGGGTAACAGAAGAAATAATGAATTTAATTGATGAAAGGGGAAACTATAAAAATGCAGTAAATGAAGCAGGCAAAAAGGAATACAAACGTCTCAAAACTGATATCGAATGGAAAAACTGATAGAAGCCGACCTCGGGGAAGATCAGTTTGGATTCCGTAGAAATGTTGGAACACGTGAAGCTATACTGACCCTACGACTTATCTTACGAGAAAGATTAAGGAAAGGCAAACTTACGTTCTAGCATTTGTAGACTCAGAGAAAGCTATTGACAATGTTGATTGGAATATTCTCTTTCAAATTCTGAAGGTGGCAGGGTTAAAATACAGGGAGCGAAAGGCTATTTACAATTTGTACAGAAACCAGATGGCAGTTATAAGAGTCGAGGGGTATGAAAGGGAAGCAGTGGTTGGGAAGGGAGTGAGACAGGGTTGTAGCCTATCCCCTATGCTATTTAATCTGTATATTGAGCAAGCAATAAAGGAAACAAATGAAAGTTCGCACTAGGTATTAATACCCATGGAGAAGAAATAAAAACTTCGAGGTTCGCCGATGACATTGTAATTCTGTCAGAGACAGCAAAGGACTTGAAAGAGCAGTTGAACGGAATGAACAGTGTCTTGAAAGGAGGGTATAAGATGAACATCAACAAAAGCAAAACGAGGATAATGGAATGTAGTCGAATTAAGTCGGGTGATGCTGAGGGAATTAGATTAGGAAATGAGACACTTAAAGTAGTAATGAGTTTAGCTATTTTGGGAGCAAAATAACTGATGATGTTCGAAGTAGAGAGGATATAAAATGTAGACTGGCAATGGCAAGGAAAGCGTTTCTAAAGAAGAGAAATTTGTTCACATCGAGTATAGATTTAAGTGTCAGGAAGTCGTTTCTGAAAGTATTTGTATTGTGTGTAGCCATGTATGGAAGTGAAACATGGACGATAACTAGTTTGGACAAGAAGAGAATAGGAGCTTTCGAAATGTGGTGCTACAGAAGAATGCTGAAGATTAGATGGGTAGATCATACAACTGATTGAATAGAATTGGGGGGAAGAGAAGTTTGTGGCACAACTTGACTAGAAGAAGGGATCGGTTGGTAGGACATGTTCTGAGACGTCAAGGCATCACCAATTTAGTATTGGAGGGCAGCATGGAGGGTAAAAATCGTAGAGGGAGACCAAGAGATGAATACACTAAGCAGATTCAGAAGGATGTAGGCTGCAGTAGGTACTGGGAGATGAAGAAGCTTGCACAGAATAGAGTAGCATGGAGAACTGCATCAAACCAGTCTCAGGACTGAAGACCACAACAACAACAACATAGTTACTGTTCGTAAATCACTTGATTGCTGCAGTCATTACTTCAGAATTGGCAGAAGCTGAAAGATTTCACGCTGTTAATGCTTTGTGTCTGACCACAGCCACTAACAGTAATAATAATGATAACACTGTGTGCAGCGCTATAGTAGCCCCTGTGTAATTACTTCAAATGGTTCAGATGGCTCTGAGCACTATGGGACTTAACATCAGAGGTCATCAGTCCCATGGAACTTAGAACTACTTAAACCTAACTAACCTAAGGACATCACACACATCCATGCCCGAGGTAGGATTCGAACCTGCGACCCCGTAGCGGTCAAGCGGTTCCAGACTGCAGCGCCTAGAACCGCTCGGTCACAATGGCCGGCTATGTGGTTACTGCTGTGTCGTGCTGTCAATCTGTTCATTTATCTGTTTCGAAGCGAGTAATGAAACAAGTTCTGGACTACTGCAGGTACAACTTCGAGAAGACATTTTCTTGAGATATTTAGCATTATTACGAATATGCCTCACTTTCATCATCAGCGATGCATGGAACAGAGCACAACATATATGTGTAGTGGGTGGACTATGTGAGGAACCTGTAACATCCACTGCATTAATGTTATTAACTGAGAAAAAATAATTATTGATTACTTACGTAATAACTATTAGTCTTATAAAATTGTGATATTAGTGATGATCTTTTGAAAATAATTTAGTTCACGACTGAAACAGAATCGAATCGGTTAATTTTTGACCCCTCGTAAAATTTCATTTTACACCTCAAGCAGTAATTACCCACAGGTTGGTTGGGAACCACTGCTCTAAAAAGTGGCAAATCCCACCGTGGACACAGGACGAACGAGCACGTGTAGTTTGTCAAGGTAGCTCAACCAACGTTTGTGTGGCAGTCAGACACGTAAGGTTTAGTCTGAACCACTAAACATTTGATTATTTGAAGAATCAGACACCGATGTGTAAACCTGCTTAAAACTTACGATTACTTTATAAATGAGTTAATGTGTTAAATAATTGACGTTAAGCGTTTTAGTGAAAATGGTTTAGACAACCTTTAAATGATGACTAAAGTTTGTCGAAAGTCACTAACTGCTCTCATTATCAAACACTGGATGTGTATAGTCTGGGTAATTTGTGCTCTAATTTAAATAAAATCTAGTTTTTCACCCATCTCATTGTTTATGACATCATATCTGCTGAACTACATGCCATATAATGTTATGTATTTGCAGGTACTTTCAGTGATATATGTGGATACTGTCAGCAAAATATATTGCGAATGGAGTTACTAATAAGAAAATTTTTGTAAAGGTTTGAAATTATGCGCAAAGTTTCTTGGAAGTCGCTAAGTACACCACTTAAAACGTACTACTTCTTCGTGTCCAGTGTTACACTTTCGTCTTCTGTACTCGTTTCAGTATGCTATAGATGTAAAATTTGTTTTATATCGGAACCAGTCCTTTGTTAAACGTATGTTCGTATCAGAGTGCGACGTAAACTAATGTATACACTGATTTGTCGGTACAAACTATAGTATAACATTATCAGAGTTAAGATGGCTGCATGAGCACGTTCCGGAAACCAATAAATTAAAAAGAAGTCGCTAAGTGCTACTTTTCCAAATACTGGATGAATAGAGAGTCGTTAATTGCGCGCGACGAGTCACGATGTGTCAAGACATACACACAGTTTCTGACAGTAATACTTGTCTTACTGTGTTAAACACTTAAAAATTATATGAAATACTGAAAAATCAAATTTTTCTTGCTCCTGGAAGCCGTTAGATACCCATCCTGCAACTAGGACTGTGTGCCATGAACCTTGTTAGCCGTTTAGTAACATAGATCCCTAATGTTGCAAATGTTTACATCTTCGGTGTCCCCATGTTGATATTTTTGTCACTCACTGTCTTCGGTTCTCAACAGCTGCGCTCTGATTAGCAACTATCGCAGCGCTATCTCCTGCTCCCATTTGGCACAATGTTCCTAATGATCAGAAAACTAAGCTGTCACGAAGTGTTTCTTACTCTTCATTTATAGCATTTTACAGTGGTACATTCCCACAATGTTTCATCCCGTGCCTTTCCCCACAGTGAAACTATCACACAGTCTCTCGATTATTTTGTTTAAATATACGGTATAGGGATGCTTAAGCATACACTGTAGGAGTCGTGATGCGTTGTTCCAGATGGACGGCGACTGATCCCCCAGAGACAAGGGTATCGTCAGAAGCGCCCCGAGGGAAGTGTGGTAGGATCACTGTTGTTCTCTATATACGTAAACAAACTGATGGATAGGGTGAGTAGCAGTCTACGACTGTTTGCTGATGACACTGTAGTGTACGTAAAAGTGTCATCGTTGAAAGACTGTAGGAAGATACAGGATGACTTAGACAGAATTTCTACTTGTTGTGACGCATGATAGCTTGCTCTAACTGTAGAAAAAATATATGGTAATGCAGATGAGAAAGAAAAACAATCATGTCATGTTAGAATACAGTATTAATGGTGTGTTGCTTGACACAGTCATGTTGATTGAATATTTAGGCATTGCGTTGAAAATCGACATGATGTTAAAGGAGGACGTAAGATCCGTAGTAGCGAAGGAGAATTCGAGGATTACGTACTTAATGTATAAAGAGACCGGTTATAAAGAGTTAATGCGACCCATTATTGAGTATTGCTCCAGCGTTTGAGATCACAACCAGGTCAGATTAAAGGAACACATCGAAGCAATTCAGAGGGGTGCTGCCAGGTTTATTATCAGTACATTCGATCAACACCTGTGTATCACAAAAATGCTCTGTGAACCCAAATGGGAATCCTTGGAGGTAAGGCGACATCCCTTTTGCGGAACACTATTGAGAAAGAAACTTCCTGGCAGACTAAAACTGTGTGCTGGACCGAGACTCGAGCTCGGGACCTCTGCCCTTCGCGGGGATGTGGTAGAGCACTTGCCCGCAAAAGGCAAAGGTCCCGAATTCGAGTCTCGGTCCAGCACACAGTTTTAAACTGCCAGGAAGTGTCATGTCAGCGCACACTCAGCTGCAGAGTGAAAATTTCATTCTGGAAACATCCCTCAGGCTGTGGCTAAGCCATGTCTCCGCATTATTCTTTCTTCCGGGAGTGCTAGTTCTGCAAGGTGTGTGTGAAATCTTATGGGACTTAACTGCTAAGGTCTTCAGTCCCTAAGCTTACACACTACTGAACCTAAATTATCCTAAGGACGAAGACACACACACCCATGCTCGAGGGAGGACTCGAACCTCCGCCGGGACCAGCCGCACAGTCCATGACTGTAGCGCCCCAGACCGCTCGGCTAATCCCGCGCGGCACTTCTGCAAGGTCCGCAGGGGAGCTTTTGTGGAAGTTTGGAAGGTAGGAGACGAGGTACTGGCGGAATTAAAGCTGCGAGAACAGGCCGTGAGTCGTGCTTGGGTAGCTTAGTTGGTAGAGCACTTGCCCGGGAAAGGCAATGGTTCCGAATTCGAGTCTCGATCCGGCACACAGTTTTAAACTGCCAGGAGTATCATATCGGCACGCACTCCGCTGCAGAGCGAAAATTTCATTCTGGAACTATTGAGAAAGTTTAGAGAACCGTCATTTGAAGTTGACTGCAGAACGAGTCTATTGCAGTCAAACGTAAGGACCGCGAAGACATCATAAGAGAGGTTAGGGCTTGTGTGGTAGCATATAGTCAGTCGTTTTCCCTTCGCTCCGTTAGCGAGTGGAACAGGAAAGGGATTGACTGGTAGCAGTAGAGGGTACCCTTCGCCATGCACTGTATGGTATCTTGCGGCGTGTATATATGTAGATGTAGATTTAAAGTGGAAGCAAGCAGGTATGTATTCATTTCCAGTCAATCTCTAATGTTCCCGAATATCTGGTGTGCCGCTGACCAGTTATTACTGTGTCCCATGACATATCCATAGCCACTGTCAGCCATCGTTAATCCTTCTACTAATGGGTGTTACAACAGCGACAGGGCAATGTCTGTGCAGCTGCAGCGAGGAGATTCTTATCATATCCGTCCTTCTGTCGCACACTGACCACATCCCGAAACAACCGCTTACAATCGCCTTAATGGTCTACACCGTTTCTACGAGGAGCGTTCAATAAGTAATGCGACATTTTTTTCCGAAAGCAGGTTGGTTTTTTTTTCAGGATTCCAAGATACCATATTATTCCCCTCTCTTTGGCTACGGAACGCTATTTTTCAACTTAATCTCCGTTTAATGTGATGGTGTGAGGGCCTATAAGCTCGCATGAGACCACTCTATTGTTCGACGTCGGAGCCAACGTCTTGCTGCATCAGTAAAATCCCCATCACCCACGTGCTGCTTCTCACCTATTGTATCCCTCATTGTGTCAAACAGGTGGAAGTCGGAAAGTGCGAGATCCGACCTGTGGGCTGGATGAGGAAGAACAGTCCAGTGGAGTATTGTGAGCTCCTCTCGAGTGCGCACACTTGTGTGAGACCTTGCGTTGTCATGGAGAAGAAGAAGTTCGTTTTCATTTTTGTGGCTACAAACACGCTGAACTCGTTTCTTCAATTTCATAAGGGTAGCACAATACACTTTCGATCTGATCGATTCACCATGAGTAAAGACGAATGTGTCAGCACTACCAACAGAGACGATTAGCTGAACAGCGAGGTGTTTGATTGTGATCCGTCGATCACCTAGAATGAGAGTGTCCGAACGTTCCAACACTGCAAGAGTCACAGCTGTGTGCCGGCGACAAGCACGCGGGAGATCGACAGGTTCGCGCGACCTTGTTGCGATGTTGACAGACTCCTCGCCCAACGACTCGCTGTGGTTTTGTTCACTTCCAGGTGTCTGTAGACATTCCGCAAGCGCCTATGAATACCTGCGATGCTTTTGTTTTTTGCCACAAGAAACTCCATGACAGCCCTCTGCTTGGAATGCACCTTCGTTACAGACGCCATTTTGAAGGCTACATATATCGCCACCACCTATTGGAACTTCACGAAACTCAAGTGAAGCGGGAATATTCCACGATGCCCCACAACAAATTGCGCATATTTTTTTCACCGGAAATTGGCCGAGAAAAAAATTTATTGCATTACTTTGAATGCCCCTCATAGGTAGTATAAGATTTAGCAGGGAAGGTGCTGTCAAGGAAACCTTTATGGTATCTTTTCAAGCCATGATGTCCAAAATGAAATTGCAGTGTTGATAGAGTGCTGAGGCAAATCGATGTGTTCAGGTGGTAGCAGCTTTGAATCACAAAAAATTAATCCTGCCAATTTACTGATATTTATAGTAGTACTACCAAACCTCACACTTTTATTTTGTGTAACCTACCACAGTCTTCAAGTGTCATACGTCACATAATTGGCTGCGTGGAGTAGACTTCTTTTAAAACAGAAGCTATCTGCTCAAAGTATCTGCTATCTTATCCTAGCTTTATGAGAGAGAGGAAGATGTGAGTGACATCCTCCACTATGATGAAATATATAGATTATCTTTAAATGTGTGTAAGGAACACTCGCGGGGACAAAATCATTGCTCTTTCTCGCAAAAAGCACTCCCTCTTCAGGCCACAAGTGGTCCATCGGCACCATCCGACCGCCGTGTCATCCTCAGCTGAGGATGCGGATAGGAGGGGCGTGTGGTCAGCACACCGCTCTCCTGATCGTTATGATGGTTTTCTTTGACCGGAGCCGCTATTATTCGGTCGAGCAGCTCCTCAATTGGCATCACGAGGCTGAGTGCACCCCGAAAAATGGCAACAGCGCCTGGCGGCCCGGATGGTCACCCATCCAAGTGCAGGCCACGTCCGACAGCGCTTAACTTCGGTTATCTGACGGGGACCGGTGTATCCACTGCGGCAAGGCCGTTTCTCGCAGAAACGTTTGGGGAAAACCGCCTATTGGGGTCATTGTCCGTTGGCTGATAAGGCACGTGGAACTCGCTAGATTACAGCAACAACACATTCCGACTTATATTTGGCAGATAGCACTTGAGGCACAAGCTAGTATCGAAACCGTTATACTGTTGGGGTAAACAACACCTAACACCTACATGGGTAGGGACAGGGTGTCGATGAGGTGACATGTAAAATAGTAGGAAACGAACTCTCTTGGTGTCGAAAGCTGAATTTCTGGTTGTCTAATTTGAATAGCAATAGTCCCGATGAAAGTTTAGCTGGGACAGGGATGACATCTAAAGCATAACTGTAGAATGTGAGGAGCAGTTTAAACTATGCTTGGTACACATAGCACATATTATCTGGAATAAAATGGAGTTAAAAGTTTTTGGTAACATTTTCACGATCTTGTAAGCTATATAAAATTAGTGAAAAACAGCCTAGATCGCAGTAGTTATTTTATTTGAAGTGACCGGTTTCGGCCTAGTCTTAGGCCATCTTCAGAATAGCGCGGTGAAGGATAGAAATCGTGCTAGTTACATAAAAAAATTACTGACTTAAAATAAAGTAATTTATACTTATTAAAATCGAACAGTCATTACCTATCGGTTGAAGTTGACGACGTCCAGAACAATCACTAGACCTAGTCAACACCAATAGTTTCAGCAAAATTCTCATCAAGCAAAATTCTATACGTTGTTCTCGCTAGTAATGAATTGTCAGAAGCGAAACGTAAGATTTATGGGAGAAAATTAGGTCTTACACAGAGTTTTACCATCAACAATGCACGAATTATTTACTTTAGGGTGAGATAGGACTGGCGTACCTAAGCAACTAATCATCGCTCATTGCATCTGAGTGTCATACAGAGAACATGGGTTCGATTGCTAGCATTGCCACGGTTTTGACCTTGATGGGAGGACTCACCAACAAGTGACATATGCGGTCTTTGCACCGAGCTCCCAGCAGCATCCGTGATTTGTGGTCGGCGAATTACGTCGTTCCCCAACGCTCTGGGTGTCTCTTGAAGAGAATACCACGAAGAGTCGCAGAAGCCAGCCTAGTGAAGAAAGCACCTATATACTGCCATGGAGACATGATTATAAAGCACTTGTTCGTTATGTGCGAAACAATAGTGATAAATTACCTACTCTCCATTGTATTTCTCTTGACTGTTAGTGGTGTCATGTCTAAATGTACGCGGCTGACAAAACTGGAAGGACAAACAACGAGGAAAATGTTTACGATCGTTATATTTTTCTTTTACTGTCACGCAGTTCTTGCATCCAGCCAAAATTTCAAGTTCCTCGCACTGTACGAACTGAACTAGGATTTTTTTGTTTTTTAAATATATTCATGCTGTTAGATGACCAGACAATGCTCAGGAAACGGCCCCAACTCTTAAAAACTCTGAGTGAGTATTCGATTGATATCGACTCCCACCTACGCAAATTCAACCAGAAGATGAAAAGGCGAAGAATCCACTCTTCCATCAGATGAAGTAGTTTCTCTAGTAGGAAAATCACTAACATGTTCTCCTTCGATTACGAGTAACCTCCTTTAGTCGCTTGATGACTCACGTCTCGTGAGTAATCCCAGCAAGGTAAGCCGCAAGCGTCTTCCGCGAGTGTGTGAACGACGCACAGCTGCTCCTACATGTTTCGCGCCGCTGAACCAACCTGATAACAGTTTGCCCGACGAGTAAACTAGAAATCAGACTATGTTACGAAATCTGAAAATTTATTGACGGAATTACGTCTTGTCTCCCTGTCTTGAAAAATTCATTTGATCGGGCGCGCACAGAATTTGAGGTTAATCGTTGTGGGCGGAGCACTGGCTGTGGGGAGAGGTGGATCTAGGTCAGGCGAGTGATAGTGATTCAATGCCTGAAGCAACAATCCCGTATCTGGTAAGTTCCTGTCTCTGTATGAAGTGGTGTGCGTTACCAGATAAGCGCTGCCAGATAACTCGTAACTTCTTACTTTCGTTCGCCCATAAGAGTATTTTCCTTAAATCGTCCCCGAAAGTAAGCGGCAATTTCTTTCCTACTATTTTTATTTTTTCCTAACAAGTGAGACTCGAGTTTTTTTTTGGTAAGGCCTATAAAAACCATCCAACAGTTCCTCTAATAAGGGAACACAAAGGGAGAGATTCTTCTCCATGTAGTCACGCAAGATTCATACCAATACCTTCAGTATAACAAGATGTCGATCATACCCGATCGCACATAAAGGCCTGAATAAAGCAGTCAGTTGGAGCGTTGAATGATCATGTTAGTCATGGCGAGGTAGATGAGTACCGTGGCAGCTCCCTTTCTATAAAAAATTTTGGGTTGGGTCCAGAACGCTGAAGTTCAGTAAGAACTTAAGTTATTTCGCATTATATAATCTTCATAGCGAAAGTATCTGCATGTGATGAATTTTTTGAACGATTTCATGATGTCTTCAGCAACCATTCTCTTTATTTGATGTACGATTGTACAATTTTGGCCTTAGGCCATTTTCACGTATGTTATGGTTGACTTTTTAATGGTATATTATGCCTTCTGCGTCCTTGCTCCTATGACTGTGGGTGAACCACAGTTACAAGAAACCCAAAGTAGCAATTCCTTAGAAAATTTAATTTACTCGAATAAAAATCATAACTAGGGGCCTAGAACCGGCATCCGCTTCCTTCCAGATATATACGCCGGTCCGGGCTATGCCTCTGGACAACAACAACCGTCAAAGAGTACTAACTGACAAAACAAAGAGTAAATAAATGTCTCACTTTCATGCACCAGTTAAAAACTGGACTAAATTACTGGGAACAAAATGAGAAAATTTTTACTTCAGTTCTCTTTGTAAAGAAAACGACAGACTACTGAGAACAAAACAGAATACGTATATACAGTATATTCTTCGAATAAAACTACAGGTATTGCGTCTCACAATATTAAAATTCATTTCAGTCTTAAAAATATCAATTATAATTGCGATAGCTCTGGTGCAATTGTATACTGGTCATTCTACAACGAATACGAAACAATGACTGAGTAAATAATTCCTTTATTTTCTTGTTTCACGATACAGTGGCGTGTTGTGGATTCCGTGCCCAGCATCCAGCACCTCCTTTTTTTTTTTTTTTTTTTCAAACATTACAGTATATATGAAATCAACATTTTAGTGAGGAATAAAAAAAAAAGGACGTAACTGGACCGTTACAACATAAGACCGTACACAGTCCTAACTGCGGTTAGCGTCCACATTTGACCCGATAAGTGAGGGTATAACACACCAAGACTTACAACATTATTAGGGTAAAACAGATATTTTGTACTGAAATTGTAGGTATCGAGGTACTATTAAGGATGTTATGTTTCATTCGATAACAAAGACATAAATTTAAAAAATTCGGAGTACAAAGTGAATATCTTTTGGTATTTAGGAAGTCACTAAGAAGTTGAAATTAGTTAAGAACAACCAGGAGAGACAGTGTAACATGTCAGCGCATTAGCTAGCCGCCCCCCTCCCCCTTTTTTCAAGTATTTAGTAGCTTTCGGGCCCTGCCCATTCAGCCAACTCACTAGCCTAATGTCAGTTATCGCGATACGATCGTAAGGATAACACAACACCCAGTCTCCAAGTAGAGAAAAATCTCCGACCCGGTTCGTAATCGAACCCGGGCCCCTTTCATAAACAGTCTGGCGCGTTGGCCGTATATTTACCCAGGCGGACCACCTACCCTCTATTTTTTTATTTTTTCATCTCGTTTTGTTCTATACTGTTCGTTGAATTTGTTCGGGGCGGACGTCCGATGACAACCTTTTAGGTTCTTCGGTGATCCGTTAACTCAGTTTTTTTTTTTTTTTATTACAGAGAGTAGCTAACCCTCTGACCGAACACGCTGAGCTACCGTGCCGGCATCCTCTCAAGCGCACCATCTGTACGTATAGCTGTTGATGCGAGCCGGTGGTTCACCTTACGGAAGCTTAAATTACGATGATAATTTGCATCATCGGAACGGTGAACTTTCACGATATTTATAGGCAGCTGTAGCTACTCCTCAGAGCTGATGAAATCTCAGTACAAGTCCTTCGCCACCACAGCTCCCAGCTCGGCGTCCATTGTGGCAGACAGTGACTATCCGAGGAGAACGTTACGTGTTAGCTGTTACCAAGGAGATAGAGAACACTATCTGTTTGGAAGTTACAGACAGCTGACAAAAGGGAGACTGAGTGGCCCTGCTGGGTTCCGTTCAAAGACCAGCCGCACAATGGAACGCAGCCGACGAAGGCTACGACGGAGCAACACAGCGAAGGAAAATACTTCGCGGCACTGAGAGTACGCATAATAGAACGCAGTTTCCACTGTCGCGGAAATCACACGAGAGCACGTGACCTGTTTGCCGCCCGGCAGCTTCGAGGTGCTCGCGCTTTAATCTGTGACCTGGACACAGCTGCCCTGTCCTGCCCGACGTTTCCATTTGCGCTATTTTGTTTAAACCCGTTGAGTCGCAGAAACTTTTCGCTGCGCTACCCTACCCTGTCCTTCGTCCGCAGCTTTCCAATGTGCTCCTGGCCAAAGACTCCGTCCCAGCAAGAAAACAGCTTACTGTTGTGACTGATTCTATTTTCTATTGTCACCTTAAATTGACGTGCCTAAGAAAAATGAATCACTTTTACAATAGAGTTCTGGGTGAACTCCACAGATCTGTTGCGTTTCCATTAGCCTACGACTATTTCACAGCCGAAGCGTCCTCCTCCATACAAGAGAACCTATTTAACGGCTATCACCATCCTGGTGAAAACTGCTGTAAAATGAGAGGAGTAAAATGATCGTCAGCCCAGAATATTTACGAGCCTAAAGTATGATATGATCTGATTTCGCCCCCCGCCCCTCTCTCCATGTCTCTTTGTCCCTCTCACTCTTCTCGGAAACACACGAGAAACTCGATATGGAAATTTTGTCTTATTAGTAATAACTTATTCGGTAAATAAAATATCACTCTTTACTTTAATCAAGTGTCCTTGAATTTAGGCCATTCTACACTGACGCAAAAAAGCTACACCAAAAAATAATTAATGTAGAATAACGAAATTTCGGGACTACATACGTTTAGGTAACATATGTATGTGCTTAACATTGTAAGACCACACGTTAATGTAAGCACGACAAAGCCATTGCAAATGTGAAATGCTGGTATATTAATAAGCAATGTAACCGCAAAAACGTTCAAAATGGCTCTGAGCACTATGGGACTTAACTTCTGAGGTCATCAGTTCCCTAGAACTTAGAACTACTTAAACCTAACTAACCTAAGGACATCACATACACCCATGCCCGAGGCAGGATTCGAACCTGCGACCGTAGCGGTCGCGCGGTTCCTGACTGTAGCGCCTCGAACCGCTCGCCCACTTCGGCCGGCGCAAAAATGTTGAATGCAAGCATACAGACGTGCATGTATTCTGTTGTACAGGTGCCGGAAGTCAGTTTGTGGGATGGAGTTCCAAGCCTCTTTCACTTACTCGGCCAATAGAGGGGCTGTTAATGCTGTTTGTGGTTGACGTTGGAGTTGTCCGATGACGTCCCATACTGGCTCGATTGGAGACGTATCTGGTGTTTCAGCAGGACAAGAGAACATGTCGACACTTTGTAGAGCATGTTGGGTCACAGCAGCGGTATGTGGGCGAGCGTTATCCTGTTGGAAAACACCCCTGGAATGTTGCTCATGAATGGCAGCACAACAGGCCGAATCACCAGACTGACGTACAGATTTGCAGTCGGGATGCGTGAAATAACCATGAAAGTGCATCTGCTGTCATACGAAATCGCACTCCATAACTCCAGGTGTAGGTTTAGTGTGTGTAACACGCAGACAGGTTCGTTGCAGTCCCTCAACTGGTCTCCTTGTAACCGACACACGGTCGTCAGTGGCATCGAGGCAGTACCAGCTTTCATCAGAAAGCACAACAGGCTTCTACCCTGCCTTCCAAAGAACATTCGCTTGACGCCACTGTAGTCGTAAATGGTGGGTGGATTGGGGTCAATGGAATGCACGCTGAAGTACTTCTGGCTCGGAGCTGTCACTGAGTAACCGATTTGTAGCAGCTCGTTGTGTCACTGTGGTGCTAACTGCTGATCACATTGCTGCTGCATATGCCGTGCGGTGGGCTTGAGCTGTACGCGGAACATGACGGTCTTCCCTCTTGGTTGTGTCACGTGGCCGTCCGGAGCCCGGACTTCTTGCGACCTACATTCTCGTGACCACCGCTGCCAGCAATCCAATATCACAGAAGGAACGTCGAGCTTCTCGTAGCCCTATTACACGAACTCGTACAAACTCGGTGAGGTGCTGATGATGACGTCTTTGTCGCTTTATAGCATTCTTGAGTAACATCAACTCACCACGTCCAATCTCAAAGGTAACTGACGCTCACGTCCCTTACAGCGTACATTTAAAGCAACCCTGATTTACATCCTCATTGTGGCGCTGCTACCGCCACTTTTACGTGACTGGCGCGCAATTTTACACTACTGGCCATTAAAACTGCTACATCAAGCAGAAATGCAAATGATAAACGGGCATTCATTGGACAAATATATTATACTAGAACTGACATGTCATTACATTTTCACGCAATTTGGGTGCATAGATCCTGAGAAATCAGTACCCAGAACAACCACCTCTGGCCGTAATAACGGCCTTGATATGCCTGGGCATTGAGTTAAACAGAGCTTGGATGGCGTGTAAAGGTACAGCGGCCCTTGCAGCTTCAACACAATACCACAGTACATCAAGAGTAGTGACTGGCGTATTGCGACGAGCCAGTTGCTCGGCCACCACTGACCAGACTCTTTCAATTGGTGAGAGATCTGGAGAATGTGCTGGCCAGGGCAGCAGTCGAACATTTTCTGTATCCAGAAAGGCCCGTACAGCACCTGCAATATGCGGTCGTGCATTATCCTGCTGAAATGAAGGATTTCGCAGGGATCGAATGAAGGGTAGAGCCACGGGTCGTAACACATCTTAAATGTAACGTCCACTGTTCAAAGAGCCGTCAGTGCGAACAAGAGGAGACCGACACGTGTAACTAATGACACCCCATACCATCACGCCGGGTGATACGCTAGTATGGCGATGACGAACACATGCTTCCAATGTACGTTCACCGCGATGTCGTCAAACACGGATGAGACCATCATGATGCTGTAACAAGAACCTGGATTCATCCGATAAAATGCGTTTTGTCATTCGTGCACCCACGTTCGTCGTTGAGTACACCATCGCAGGCGCTCCTGTCTGTGATGCAGCGTCAAGGGTAACCGCAGCCATGGTCTCCGAGCTGATAGTTCATGCTGCTGCAAACGTCGTCGAACTGTTCGTGCAGATGGTTGTCGTCTTGCAAATGTCCCCATCTGTTGACTCAGGGATCGAGACGTGGCTGCACGATCCGTTACAGCCATGCGGATAAGATGCCTGTCATCTCGACTGCTAGTGATACGAGGCCGTTGGTATCCAGCACGGCGTTCCGTATTACCTTCTTGAACCCACCGATTCCATATTCTGCTAACAGTCATTGGGTCTCGACCAACGCGAGCAGCAATGTCGCGATGCGATAAACCGCAATCGCAATAGGCTACAATCCGACCTTTAACATAGTCGGAAACGTGATGGTACGCATTTCTTCTCCTTACACGAGGTATCACAATAACGTTTCACCAGGCAACGCCGGTGAACTGCTGTTTGTGTATGAGAAACCGGTTGGAAACTTTCCTCATGTCAGCACGTTGTAGGTGTCGCCACCGGCGCCAACCTTGTGTGAATGCTCTGAAAAGCTAATCATTTGCACATCACAGCATCTTCTTCCTGTCGGTTAAATTTCACGTCTGTAGCACGTCATCTTCCTGGTGTAGCAGTTTTAATGGCCAGTAGTGTAATAGACAGCATCTTTAAGATGCAGAAACACGCCTACTAACTGTCGTTTATGTCGCAGAATTGTTTCTTGGCATTGCGATTTTTTTCCCGTCAGGGGACTATACTGCAATCTGCACCCCTGGGAGTATCATACTACTAGTGTCTTCTATATCGAAGTTTGCGAAAATTACAATACGGCGAAAGAATTGGATAACTGAATCCAAATTCTGAGCATGTGTGGCAGCAATAAATGAAGAAGACTGCGTAGAGATGAGGTAAAGATTGGATCAACAGTGCCGTATTTTGTGAGATCATGAGTTGAGGTGTCACGCCAATCTCAGACAGTAGGTAGGCGTCATAAGAGGTGGAAATGTGAAAGTAAGTGCGATTGTGTCTCATTGACTAACACTGGAACACTGCATAGTGTGAGGACCGTTTGCGTGATCTGTTCGTCGCAGTCTTCTGCGGGCAAGACTGGAGACACACGAGCCACTGCGTAGTCTTCCGTGATCCGAAAGCTCAGATGATTCAGATTGCAACGGTCAGATGAATGACGTCGCGGACATGCTGAGTACTAAAATGAAGCATTTTCTGGTAAGTTACACAGTGACGGCTGCATACGTGTTTGAACGAACTGTGATGTTCGCAGTGTGGCTGTCTACATAGCGGTACAGTGGCAACAACACCAAGAGTAACGGTATGGTAAGCCACTGGACACAACATGTGATATAGACACTTATTAAGAACAAGCTGAATAGTAACCACTACATCGAAAATGCTTTTGAGCTCGAGGTACTGCTTCTCAAAACAAGATGGTTCAAATGGCTCTGAGCACTATGCGACTTATCTTCTGAGGTCATCAGTCGCCTAGAACTTGGAACTAATTAAACCTAACTAACCTAAGGACATCACACACATCCATGCCCGAGACAGGATTCGAACCTGCGACCGTAGCAGTCGCACGGTTCCAGACTGTAGCGCCTAGAACAGCAAGGCCACTCCGGCCGGCTACTGCTTTTCCTTCAGGCGATTCGACGAGACATATTTCAGCATGACAATGTTTGATAACATGTGGCGAGGAACGAGCAAGTCGTCTTAAGTGCCGCAGCCTGACGCTAAACTTGGCAAGTCACTGCAAAGAAACAAATAATGCGTACAAACAAAGATCAACGCTAGGTCCCTAGCCGAAACCGCAATAAAGACCAAATGTTACGACTACAAGTAACGCGAGGCCAAACCAGAACGAGGAACGACAGCCAGAATGCTCTTACACGACCACACACTTCTACACTTCCAAAGTCCACGCCAAAAAAGCGAGATAATGGCTGTATTAGAGTGTCTGAGGACTATAGCTTCAGCAACGAAGTACGAATTGCTCAATCCATCCACAATGCTGGGTTGATGGTTAATCTTTTCTTCAGAGTAATACTGAATCGATACATCCGCCCGAACAGCAGTGTGTGGTACATTTCCGCTTCCGGAACGGAACGGTCCGCCGACACCATATCAATTTCGCCCGGCGAATTAACGACGAGAGTCGCTGTGCCGACCATCCTGGATGTGGTTTTTAGGTGGTTTTCTACAACCCCACAGGTTAATACCGGGCTAGTATCCAAGTTCCGCCTCTGTTACACGATTCGCAAACATTTAGAAAACTTTCGCTTACTATCACATGGCAAACACCACTCGCAGACAGTTGGTGTACACACATTCCGCGCAGAAGAGGGGAGTGGGCGGGAGGTTCGGGGAGGGGGGGTTAACGGGATCGCGACAGAAGAGGCATCCGACCACCCCTTAATAACCATGCCGACCCTCTGCCGATATGGAACAAAGGCGCAAGAAAATGACGATGATGATGCCGAATTAATACGTCTGGCTGTTAGGTGAAGTTAGAGTTTAGCTTTCAATGATTTTTTTGTTCTACAGGTAGCTGCCTAAATCTTCCGCTCGTTACTTACATCCTTGGCGAGCCGCACAAAAACATTGCCTGACAACAACTGAAGCACTCAAAAGGGGAGGAGGAGGAGACGGAATGAAACTTCTTGGGTTGAGTGTGTACACGATATTATTTAATAATGACGTCGATCCGACCTGCTACTGGCGCATCAGAGACCACAAAGGCCATTAATAGGCGGCTCACAGAAAGGCAGCTGAGCTCCCGGCGCTCCTTGCGAAGACTGCCACTCACCTATGTATACCAACAAGTCCGTTCGCATCGATGTCGGGCACATTCAGCTTGTTACCTCATTGACTGGAGCAGATTTGTCTTCAGTGATGAGTTCCGCTCCAACTGAACCCCGATGACCGGCGAAGACGGGTCTGGAGACTACCCAGACAGCGGTGCGATACCAACCTGGCTGTCACCCACCACATCGCCCGACAACGAAGTGATGGGTGATGGTCTGGGGCATCATTTCGTTTCATAGAAGGACTTATTTATTTATTTATTTATTTATTTCATTAACAGTACAGAGTAACCCACCGCCTTGAAATATAAGGTGGGTCGTATGCTTCTGAATCTAATAGCAAAGACTTCTCATTGTTACAGTCTTACTGGTAAACAGTTGTTAATGCTAGAATGAAATTTTCACTCTACAGCGGAGTGTGCGCTGATATGAAACTTCCTGGCAGATTAAAACTGTGTGCCGGACCGAGACTCGAACTCGGGACCTTTGCCTTTCGCGGGCAAGTGCTCTACCGACTGAGCTATCCAAGCACGACTCACGCCCCGTCCTCACAGCTTTCTTGCAGGAGTGCTAGTTCTGCAAGGTTGGCAGGAGAGCTTCTATGAAGTTTGGAAGGTAGGAGACGAGGTACTGGCGGAATTAAAGCTGTGAGAACGGGGCGTGAGTCGTGCTGCGGTAGCTCAGTCGGTAGAGCACTTGCCCGCGAAAGGCAAAGGTCCCGAGTTCGAGTCTCGGTCCGGCACACAGTTTTAATCTGCCAGGAAGTTTCATATCAGCGCACACTCCGCTGCAGAGTGAAAATCTCATTCTTGATTCTGTTCATGAACATAACACCCACGCATTCCGATAATTCCTTCGGGGTGTGTCGTTCTTTTGTCTTCAAGTGTATTACGAAGATAAAGCTGACGGAATCGAACACTTGATTTACCCGCACCTGTCGTGTCAAATAACTGACGTTCGTGGAACCTATATCTGATAGAGCTAGCAAAAGCAGTTCTGGCCTTACAGGACAGAAAGGATAGGTTACCGAAACTTGGTTTGCGTCTTCCTCAAGGATGTGCTTCGTGTAAATGTGTAAGAGTAGTGGGAGAAATGTCATTTGCTGGTGTTGGTCCAGCCGCGAGCTGTGCGTTAGACGTAAGCTATCTGCCGTGACACATGCGTCACTCCCTGAGCATCTTGCCTACGTAGCTCGACCTTCTTGACAGCCGTGCAGCGCCGACTTTCTTGCTAGCCACTCAGCGAGTCACGCCAAGTTCTCTGTCACTGAGCCAACTGTAGCGCATCGCGTATCTATTTCCGCGGAAGCGTCACGCGTGACATGCCTGCTTACTCACATCGGGAGACTCACGCAAATGCACACTGACACGAAGAAGCCATAGTGAATGGGACAATTAGCGATCAATACCGTTCTTCCAACGAGTTGGGGATACCGTAAAAGAGCTGATTGTGACCACAGCGAAACTTTTAACGTTCTTCAGCTTGCTGCCGCCGTTTAAGGGTCTGCTAATAATGCGCAGTCGCCTATTAATGAGTTGGCAGTAACTATTGTTCTGAGGGCGAATGTTCTTCATGTCGACGCACTTGTCAGTTAGTTCAAAAATGGGACATTCAGTAATGAAATCTACATCTACGTGCATTTTCTGCAAGCTATCATACGGTGCATGGCGGAGCGTATCTTGGAACACTGGAAGTCGTTCCCTACCCTGTTCCACTCGCCGACGTGCGACGGAAAAACGACTACCTACATGCTTCCGCACGAGCTCTGATTTATCGACAATTTCCAAGAATGATTGCCTATCGAACGCGTGGGCTCCTAATGATATATATCTAACGGGCGACTCGACGTCGACACGCGACTCTGGCGGCGCGAGTTTGGATATTGACTAGAGCAACGACAAAAGACTAACGTTTATTAAGTTATAGTTAATAACAATTGAAAGTACGAGTAGTATTTTTACTTACTTTACTCGTCAGCCACGTTTTATTCGTGCACTACTGCTCGTGTTGTGTAAGCTGCCAGCAGCAATTCTTTTTCCCATAACCTGGATACACTCTTGCTATGTCAGTCGAGAGAGAGCAGGAGAGTATCAGTAGGGCAATTTTTCCAGGCAACCACAAGTTGTAGAAATATAGATATCTGAAGAGATATAACATTCCACGCTATATAAACGAGGAGTTAGATTTCGTCACGTGAGGCTCACGGCACTCGAAACTGCAACGCTTTCTCTTATTGCTATTCACACCGGAAACGATAAAATATGTCCCCCTGGCAACGCACTACACGTTTACCATAATTCGCGCCACCAGAATCGTACGGCCGTCATCGAATCGCACGTTCGATATATATCGTTAAGAGCCTCCACGTTCGATAGGCAATCATTCTTGAAAATTACCGATTTATCTTGTCTTCGTGGTTCTTCAGCGAGCTGCATGTTGGTGACAGTAGATCGTTCTGTAGTCTGTTGCGAACGCCGTTACTCTAAACTTTCTCAACAGTCCTATTATTATTACTACAAGCTAACAAACCCGGCATTGCCCAGGTGTTCATTTTGCCAATTTTGTATTAGAAACAAAAACAAAAAAACGAACTGTGATTGTAGTGAAGTATCGAATTAATTTCGTTTCCTTGTATTCGTGCAAACACCCTTGAAATTGTGAAACAGCGGACAGAGAAATATGCACAATTTAAAAATGTAAAAGTACAGTATCCAAACTAAGAAACGTTATCCCGGACAGTTCCTAAACGCTGGGCGCAGCAGCTTCGCTTTGTCTACAACGCCATTTTGTACACGTCTCTATGGTAACGCCTCTTCATAGCTCTGCAGACGGCTGTCGTTTTCGTCTAAAGCTGTTTGCACTTCGCAGTTGACAGCTGTCAAAAGCGTTACCAAGTGCCAGTTATTTTCATGCGTAGACGCTACTGTAAGAGCGTCTTACTTTTAGTAGTAAAGAATAAATGTAATAAAACTTCATGCATGATGCGGCATTTCTTTCACGTATCTCACGTCAGTGTTATCACGCCATATTTCCTGAATTATGTGTGGTACAATTATATACCTTGTAGGTGCATTCAGCGGCATATATGGATACTGACTGCGAAATTTATTGCGAAGTCAATCAGTGGACTTTTTCACGCATCTCTTTGCGAGGCCTGCATCTCATTGTTTATGACGTCACATCCCATGAACTATGATAAGTAGGTGGTCTTAACTCCACAGCGATCATGGCCACACAGTATGGGTTATGTGTATCAAATGTGGTTGAAATTGGTCCAGGGGTTAGGAGGAGATGTGGAACATACACACATACATAGATACATCCATTTTTATAATATGTATGGATTATTACTACACACGCGATGACACGTGGAGGTTTGGGACGGACCAGTACGCGTGCACAGACAGCCGAAGTGGTTAAGGAGACTGCTCTCGTTAGCTGGGGAACCCGGGATCGAGTGCAGGTGCGGCATAAATTTTTATATTTCGCTAATAGACTATACAGCTAATGTATTATCGTATTCGCAATCTTCGAATATATCTTCTATCCTCTTTCTCAACAGTGTTTCGCGAAAAGAACATCGCTTTCCCTCCAGAGATTCCCATTTGAGTTCATGGAGAATTTCTCTAATACTTGTGTGTTCATCGAATCAAAAGGTAGCAAACTTTGTAGGCCGCCGCTGAACTGCTTTGATGTCTTCCTTTAGTACTCCCAGGTGGGGATCCCTAAGTCTCAAGGAGGAGTGGAGACTGTGTCACACAGGTGTTCCTTACGAAGTATCATTTATAACTGAACTATTCTTTCCTAAAATCATCCTAATAAACTAAAGACGACCATTCACCTTCGCTACCACCGTATTTACGTGAACGTTCCATTTCATGTCGTTTTGCAACGTTACACTTTTGATACTGTTGTATACGAAGTATCATTTATAACTGAACTATTCTTTCCTAAAATCATCCTAATAAACTAAAGACGACCATTCACCTTCGCTACCACCGTATTTACGTGAACGTTCCATTTCATGTCGTTTTGCAACGTTACACTTTTGATACTGTTGTATACGAAGTATCATTTATAACTGAACTATTCTTTCCTAAAATCATCCTAATAAACTAAAGACGACCATTCACCTTCGCTACCACCGTATTTACGTGAACGTTCCATTTCATGTCGTTTTGCAACGTTACACTTTTGATACTGTTGTATACGCACATTACAGGATTGTTTTTCCTACTGATCTGCATTAACTTACATTTTTCCACATTTAGAGCAAGCCGCCATTCCTAAGTAATATATCAGAACCTGAAAGAAACCGCAGAGTCCACAGCAGCAACACTAGATTGATTTAGGCTGTCAGGGCCTCCGGAAAGCGCTCAAAGTGCGACCATAAAAGTTCTTGATCAACTCCACGATACCGCAAGTTGTGTGATAGGCAGCTAACTACATTGTAAATCTAAATCGACATTGTTTCTCTGGAAAACTCTTTCCATTTTGCAGGTGAATTTTAAAAGCTAATCCCGCCTGTAGTGTAGAAGATAACGATACTTACTTTTTATTGTAAACTGAGTATATTCTCTGGCAGAATGAGTAATATCGAAGTCAATAAAACCATTTATTGAATTTTCAGCCTCTGGACTGTTCATTAATCTATACAATGCCTGAAAGTAGCTATACACACAAATAGACCATGTACAGATAGCCTAAAAACTAGCTCATTCTACATCGTTTCGCTTGAAATCGTGCGAACATACGACGGCTGTATTTCTTTTTAAGGTCCGATCTGTCGCGAAATGGAAAACACAGCGAAAAACAACAATATTTAACTGAAACATTTACGTACGTTCTAGCTACTTCTCTACTCCGACCAAGGCATTTATCCTAGGGTCGTAGCAACTTCCCAGTGGCCTCGTGATACAAGGCAGCCGCCTGTGCTTTCCACCAAATCTCTGCGCTGGTGCAGCTATTTTTTTTTTTTTTTTTGTGCCATGTGCTGCCCTCACAGCTGGCGTTTCATGTGCACGAAGAGAAGGAAATCAGAGGGAGCCAAGTCCGGGCTGTATGCTGTGTGCTCAGACACTTCCCATCGAAAACACTGCAGAAGCTTCTGCAAGTCCTGCTTCAAGTTCCTGTACCATTGCCGCAGTTTTCTGTCACTCATGGAAGTTACGTTACGTGGGTGCATCGAAATCAGGCGGAACCCCTCAGGGAATGAATGCACGCACTTCACACATGGTGGGGAAGTCCACTGTTCTAGGCATCTTTAGGTTCCCACTGTGCGCGATCCCACTGACGCGATCGACAGACATTAGACTCTGAGCGATAAATTTGCGGAAAAAGAAAAAGAAAAAATAGCCCACATACTATCTACACAGCTAACCGCTCTACGAAGAACAAGTGAAAAAGTAGGAAGAATAGGGTTTAACGTCCCGTAGGCAGAATGAAAAAGTGAACAAGCGATTCGATCTCATTACCTTACATCGGATAGGCAACAAAGATAACGCTTTCTGGGACTATCACAGGAAAGAACAGCAAAAGCGTTTATAGTAAAATTTTGTGACACGTTTCTCTTCGTGGGACATCACAACTGTTATTCACTGTCAATGATAAAATCCACTGCAGTTGTAAAAATTATTTACTTCTAAAATGGAAAGTCCTACCCGGTTTCAAGACATGTCCCATCTTCAGGTCCATCTGTAACAACATTTAAAAGAATAATAATACCGATCCACATGGTACGGATAATCAGCCGGCCGGTGTGACCGAGCGTTTCTAGGCGCTTCAGTCTGGAACCGCGCGACCGCTACGGTCGCAGGTTCGAATCCTGCCTCGGGCGTGGATGTGTGTGATGTCCTTAGGGTAGTTAGGTTTAAGTAGTTTTAAGTTGCAGGTATGTGAGGAAAACAATGTCACGCGCAGAGTAAAGTTTGCGACTCGCCAGTGTTTTCATATACACCCGTCAGACCAGTACGAAGCACAACCTAAAATGGAAATGCCAGCGGGAGCAGCAGTGTACCCGTAAAGTTAGCTAGTGGAATGGTCACGCCATCTGACGGTCAAAATTTAGATTAATGTGCCCGCCAGCAACAAGTCTACGAAACCACCAACTATCTTCCGCTGCAGTGAAAACTAACTTCTCTTGTATACCAGCGATGCATTAGCTACGGATTACCGCATCAGCACATGAATACATCGCAAACCAGCCAATAAGGTCAAACCAAAGTAAACTGACATAATTCCTGCATTGTTACTTAAGAATTCATTTAGCACACTTGGAGAGCATGGTCACAAACTATCACTAATTTCTACATGCACAAAGTTGTGGAACAGCTAATACAAATGGAAGGAAACCTATAAAACACTTATAGCCTACCAGCAATTATAGCAGAATCAGTTAAATTAGAGCACTATTTGAGCACATTAAGAACAGACATAAAAATCATACTTATCTTGTGAAACTGAAGGTGCCCATTTCAATAAGTGTTACTTGTTTATTATGTCATGAAGACACTCAAATACAGGGTGTTACAAAAAGGTACGGCCAAACTTGCAGGAAACATTTCTCACACACAAAGAAAGAAAATATGTTATGTGGACATGTGTCCGGAAACACTTACTTTCCATGTTAGAGCTCATTTTAATGCTTCTCTTCAAATCACATTAATCATGGAATGGAAACACACAGCAACAGAACGTACCAGCGTCACTTCAAACACTTGGTTACAGGAAATGCTCAAAATGTCCTCCGTTAGCGAGGATACATGCATCCACCCTCCGTCGCATGGAATCCCTGATGCGCTGATGCAGCCCTGGAGAATGGCATATTGTATCACAGCCGCCGTCCACAATACGAGCACGAAGAGTCTCTACATTTGGTACCGGGGTTGCGTAGACAAGAGCTTTCAAATGCCCCCATAAATGAAAGTCAAGATGGTTGAGGTCAGGAGAGCGTAGAGGCCATGGAATTGGTCTGCGTCTACCAATCTATCGGTCACCGAATCTGTTGTTGAGAAGCGTACGAACACTTTGACTGAAATGCGCAGGAGCTCCATCGTGCATGAACCACATGTTGTGTCGTACTTGTAAAGGCACATGTTCTAGCAGCACAGGTAGAGTACCTCGTATGAAATCATGGCGCCGAATGGAGGAAGTACAGTACATACTGACGAAACTAAAATGAGTTCTAACATGGAAATTAAGCATTTCCGGACACATGTCCATATAAAATCTTTTCTTTATTTGTGTGTGAGGAATGTTTCCTGAAAGTTTGGCCGTACCTTTTTGTAACACCCTGTATACAAAGCCTTTTTTTTTATTTTGTGCGACATAGTAACGTGTGTATATGACATTTGGTGTGCTATATGTGGTTGCATAAATACTTTAGCCTCTAGGTGTATGCTCCCCAATATCTGTTATGTTCGCTATTTACATTCTGTTTTGTCTGTAGTTGATATCATGTCAAGATTGTTTAACTACAAATAGTGTTCTTATGTGGGCACCTACAAAATAATCTTAAATAATTGGTTGGTTTGGGGAAGGAGACCAGACAGCGTGGTCATCGGTCTCATCGGATTAGGGAAGGATTGGGAAGGAAGTCGGCCGTGCCCTTTCAGAGGAACCATCCCGGCATTTGCCTGGAGTGATTTAGGGAAATCACGGAAAACCTAAATCAGGATGGCCGGACGCGGGATTGAACCGTCGTCCTCCCGAATGCGAGTCCAGTGTCTACCCACTGCGCCACCCCGCTCGGTAATCTTAAATAATTGTTCAGGCTATTTATGTTGTGATTTCTCTACGTAATGATTTTATATTTCTAGCAAGCTGTTGACGGTGCGGTTCAATAAACTCAATCCCAAATCTTTAAAAAAGAAATCTCATTATCACTAAAGAGATACAGCCTATGGTGCATAAATCGTCAATAAATACACAATCGCAGGAGTATGTCGTGACAAATGAAAATTTGTACCAGATAGGTATTCGAACACGAATGTACTGCTTATCGCGAGCAGTACTTCAGTGAATTAGGTCAGGCAATCGTGAGTACAGGACAGAACGAAACAGTCATTGCCACGTTTCCTGTTACTTTTCCTAACAACGATCCAGAGTTTTCTCATGAATAACACAACCTCGTGAGAGAATATCATGGAAAACAATGGCCTATCCTTCCATAAAGACGCACACAGTGTCCATAAAGTACCGCTATCATTTCAAAGAATCATAACTTGGAAACTATTAGAGATAGAGATTGTGGTTTCGTGTAAAACGTTTAGTAGCTATCAAAGTTTTTTTTTCTTTTGTCCTTTGTTGCAGATTTAACTTGAAGTGCACCAGAGTGGTGACAGACGAGGAGGAGGTGCAATGCGTCATCTGATATATAGAATGCAAATCTGCACCAAAGTTTATGCTGAACTATCGACGCCTATAAGGGAGGGCACCGCCGGCAAAAACAAAAAGCGTAATGAAGTGGTTAAAATGCTTTAAAGAGGCATGCAGTGTCTAAGACCTTCCTCGAAGTATTTCTTTGTCCTGTTGTAAAACGCTCTCACTTCTACCTAGGTCCATCACTGCATCATATATTTGCATGAAGTCCATTTCTAAAATCAGCGATATGGAGAGGTTCAGCAAAAGAAATTCCGTTTCAAACTATTAGCCTGGCCCATAAATTCCAGCTGCATTTGGTGCTGTATATCTGTGCTCTTTCCAGTTAGTGCTCCTTTTACTTTCATCTTGCGTAAATGTAATACTTACCGTCCATTACCTTGCACACGTTGTTGAAATATGTCTTCTGATGCTGCAAAAATTTGACTTCCACTGCCGAGAATGGTCTCAAAACCTATTTCATCAACTAATATATTAACTGCCAGATGTATATTTTGTGTCCGTGCAATCTCTCTCTGCTCTAATAACACTTTTCGTAAATCTTCATGCATGATAATCTTTATATTTTCTGTTCTGAGTTTGTTCATGGGTCTTCTATTTCTTGTGCCTTTAGAGCTCATGAGCCATTGTTGTGATGACGGCCCTGCAACAGTGTTCATATGCAGCCAGGTCCTTGCAGTCCAATAATCTTTGCTGCTTGTTGTGTTGTTATATACTCATCCCTTTACTGCTTTCCTGTCTGTAATCAGTATTCCTGTTATTATTGTAAACATTGTAACCATTCCTTCATTGTCCATTCGAATTACCCCATCCTCCATGGTTTTGACGAAAAAGTCTGAAATATCTACCACCATTGGAATGAGACTGATTATTTTTCTGTTCATTATATGGTCACTGTGGTGCGGTAAAGTTCTATCCTTCCACTGATGGCTGAATCGATCTATGTTCACCATAATGAACAAATTTCAGTTTCCTGCAAAAGGTCCTTTAACATCCCTGTGTCAGTACTGCAGCATCCAGTCAGAATATGTTGGTTATGTCGTGGTAGTCTTTGGAAGAAAAACCTAACCATCTCTTCTGCACTACATGGTACATCCAAGAACGGATTCTTTTTCAGCATCTTTTCAATAAATTTCACCAGTCTCCTTAGTCCTGACTTTTCGTAGTCATGTCCCCTATTAATCTCATTTTTAGCTCGTATTTGTTTCTGAGTAGACCAGTAGTTGGCCAAAAACGCCTCCTCAAAGACACAATATGACATGCACTTTAGCGCTTTCGGCCGCATCTTCACAACAGACTTGCCTTCGACTTCACTGCGAATGTATTCGAATTTGTGCAACAAAAACCGTGATTGTGGGTTTAGATTATCAGACTGTTTAATCCAAGCGTTGGGATGGAGCATACTCCTCATCTCCTTGAACACACGGTACTTATGTACCAACATGCAGTGCTTGTAATCAAATTACACTCCTGGAAATTGAAATACGAACACCGTGAATTCATTGTCCCAGGAAGGGGAAACTTTATTGACACATTCCTGGGGTCAGATACATCACATGATCACACTGACAGAACCACAGGCACATAGACACAGGCAACAGAGCATGCACAATGTCGGCACTAGTACAGTGTATATCCACCTTTCGCAGCAATGCAGGCTGCTATTCTCCCATGGAGACGATCGTAGAGATGCTGGATGTAGTCCTGTGGAACGGCTTGCCATGCCATTTCCACCTGGCGCCTCAGTTGGACCAGCGTTCGTGCTGGACGTGCAGACCGCATGAGACGACGCTTCATCCAGTCCCAAACATGCTCAATGGGGGACAGATCCGGAGATCTTGCTGGTCAGGGTAGTTGACTTACACCTTCTAGAGCACGTTGGGTGGCACGGGATACATGCGGACGTGCATTGTCCTGTTGGAACAGCAAGTTCCCTTGCCGTTCTAGGAATGGTAGAACGATGGGTTCGATGACGGTTTGGATGTACCGTGCACTATTCAGTGTCCCCTCGACGATCACCAGTGGTGTACGGCCAGTGTAGGAGAACGCTCCCCACACCATGATGCCGGGTGTTGGCTCTGTGTGCCTCGGTCGTATGCAGTCCTGATTGTGGCGCTCACCTGCACGGCGCCAAACACGCATACGACCATCATTGGCACCAAGGCAGAAGCGACTCTCATCGCTGAAGACGACACGTCTCCATTCGGCCCTCCATTCACGCCTGTCGCGACACCACTGGAGGCGGGCTGCACGATGTTGGGGCGTGAGCGGAAGACGGCCTAACGGTGTGCGGGACCGTAGCCCAGCTTCATGGAGACGGTTGCGAATGGTCCTCGCCGATACCCCAGGAGCAACAATGTCCCTAATTTGCTGGGAAGTGGCGGTGCGGTCCCCTACGGCACTGCATAGGATCCTACGGTCTTGGCGTGCATCCGTGCGTCGCTGCGGTCCGGTCCCAGGTCGACGGGCACGTGCACCTTCCGCCGACCACTGGCGACAACATCGATGTACTGTGGAGACCTCACGCCCCACGTGTTGAGCAATTCGGCGGTACGTCCACCCGGCCTCCCGCATGCCCACTATACGCCCTCGCTCAAAGTCCGTCAACTGCACATACGGTTCACGTCCACGCTGTCGCGGCATGCTACCAGTGTTAAAGACTGCGATGGAGCTCCGTATGCCACGGCAAACTGGCTGACACTGACGGCGGCGGTGCACAAATGCTGCGCAGCTAGCGCCATTCGACGGCCAACACCGCGGTTCCTGGTGTGTCCGCTGTGCCGTGCGTGTGGTCATTGCTTGTACAGCCCTCTCGCAGTGTCCGGAGCAAGTATGGTGTGTCTGACACACCGGTGTCAATGTGTTCTTTTTTCCATTTCCAGGAGTGTATTTGAGCCTGCCTGGCTGAAGACTCCACTTCGCATGGCTCACTATTCACTACTCCGATGTGATCATTCTTTAACCCTCCTGACTCTCCTTACATTCTAATGGGAACCACACTTCCTGTGTCTCACCTACTAGTAACAGGGCAGCGCCCTCTGATTCGACATGCTGATTCCATTTTCTGTGTGAAAATCATTCGTTGGCTTAAACTTCTGTTCAAAACGTTTTTAGACTAGGCCTGTATGATCTTCTACCATATTTATGCGTCTTTTCACCTTTTCTGCCTTCTTGCCTTTTCCTTCTGCTTTTCCGCTATCGTATTCACCTTTTAACTGATTAGGGGAAGTTGTGCCGACAGTTGCCACATCTGCTCCTTTAGTTGCTTCACCCTTTTTTCTGCCTATTTTTCTCTTTCCCTCTCCAACTCGGCTGTTTCTCTTCTCTTTCTTCTCATGCTCGGCTGTTTCTTTTTCTCTTTTCTTTTTTCTCCTGGTTGTTTCCTTATTCCTGGCTTTTGTCTTTCCAACAATAAAAGCCATGAATTCATACATAGTCCGTTCGTTTCCCTCATCTCTTCAGTTGATGTGCTTGGTACATTCAGTTGAGTCTTAATCCCTTCATTTATTCTTACCTCTGCACATTCATTGTTTTCTGAGTGTGTAAAGTAAATACTCGTTTTTCCATAACTGCTTTCATCTACACTCATATCAACATCCTGTTGAACACGCCTATCCTTTGTTTGCCTTAGTGTCTAAGTATCCTCCCTGTCTACTATGTTCTCTAGAGTAACAGTAACCTGTGGCATCCCATTGTCTATCCCGACTCACATCTCTTGCTACATCAATCTTTTCTACTGAAGCACCCATACCTGTACTCTTGAACATGCATATCTGACTTCCTGTATGTGTCCATTGTATCACTTGTCCCTGGAAACGTACTAACTTTTCTTTCAATGACACAGTCTAATTACTACGATTTTCTCTCCATATTTACTTATTTTTGCACATGTCTATTTGTATACCCTTCCAAAATATGAAAACGCTTTTCAACAACATATTAAAATCGACAGATGGTGTTGACATGACAACCAAACATAAATATGTACAGACAATGGAACATAAGCTGAAAAGAAAGCGTATATGTATGCTCGCTATCTTATATTATAGCAGAGGAAAATAATCTATTATTTTATTCTTATTCCTTGCTGTCGAAAATTTTTACGAAGCAATTTCTCGCCTGCCTATTCATTTTTCTAAATTTCTGATTACTGCTGGAAAGCACTACATGCCATTGAATCCCGATATAATCACCAAATGCGAGACTGCCCACCCCTCCCGTCCATCGTCCCCCTCCTTTCAGGCTTGTTACCTGGTTGATCTGACCACTACAATTACAGAAACAGATCACTCCTCAGAAGCCAGTGTTGATTGATGAAGTTATGCAACGTAATTCAATGAAAACATCATCTGTTAAAGGGGGCCCTAAGCACTGTATATTGAGTGGATGTCACTGAACTTTCTGTACTATCTGTGGATATTGGTTCCACATAGTATGAAAGTACAGGCATAGAGTACGATAGACTAATAATTTATTACACAAACGACATATTTAGTCTTGCAACGATTGCACATTCATTTCTCACCATTTCAATTTAAATAGTACATGGTCACATTACTTACTGTAACTGGTTGTTGATAAGCTTGGGAGGTGGAAGAGGACGGCGATTTGGTTATGATGATTCAGTATCTTCGTTACGAAATCACGAAGTTGTATGGTAGATATGCAGTGATTGAAAGGCACGAGTTTCATAGTGAATGAAGATAAATATCTTACCGGGGCAGAGCGACCATTAGAGAGGTTACCGCTTACATCGAAATTGACAAGCTATTGTGCCTGTTCGTCCCTATTACGCTGATATTGCAATGTGATCTTATCATAATCTTCGATACAGAATGTTAAATCTAATTTTCCCAATTGTTATTTTATTCGGCTACCAGTTTCGGCGATATATTACGCCATCGACATGTCAGTCAGGGCGCCTGAAGTCGGCGCAATATATCTTAGAAATTGGTAGCCAAATAAAATAACAGTTGGGAAATTTAGACGGCTGAAAGGTGTTTGATTTGACATTCTGTACTGGACAGCCGAGGTCCGCAACCATTTCTGAAAAGATGGACATACACAGATAAACTTTGATGGTTGGCGTCAAACTTCAATGGTGTAACTGCAGGGGTCCTTCATCTCTGCCAGTCAGGTGTGCAATCCCTCTGACTCCATTTGTCTTCCTGCGTCCAGGTCAGAACTCTGATTCTGAAATTTCTGACTCTGCCCAACCGTTCAACTCTAAAACCAAGATCCGACTGCCTAAAAAGTGCCCTCCTCCACTTCTGACGACAGTTTTTCACACTGCTAAGATTTCCTAGACGATCACTCAATTTGCGACCAACATTGGCCAAAAGCATAATTCTGCAATATCTTTTCACGCTTCCTCCATCATGTCTATAAAAAAATACTCTTCCAATTAACTTCCTTACCGCCATTATCTGTCCAAGAAGTGTAACTCAAGACTAACGTCACAGGCTGCCTACCAATGACAGTGCATGCTTTTCATGTCAGTGCGATTTCACCACCACTTGAAAACAAGAGGGGGAGAAATGTGATACTTTCTCAGCGTCAGCTTGGCGGGCCACCAACCCTGTAATTCCCGCCCGGCTAGCCGCGCAGCCTAACGCGCTGCTTCCCGAGCGGGAAGGCATGCCGGTCCCCGGCACGAATCCGACCGGTGGATTAGTGTCGAGGTCCGGTGTGCTGGCCAGCCTGTGGATGGTTTTAAGGCCTATTCCGCCTCAGTTACGCTATGTCGGCGATTGCTGCGCAAACACTGTCTCCACGTACACATACACCGTAATTACTCTACCACACAAACATTTGGGGTTATACTCGTCTGGTATGAGACGTTCCCGCGGGATGGGGGCGGGGAAGGGGGGGGGGCACTGTAGGCCGAATCGGACAATAGCCTTAGGTTCAGTGTGAGGCGGCAGTGGTGTGGAAACCACTGGGGGCTATGGCGAGACGAAGCCTCTACTTCGTTTCTAGGTCCCCGATAGGCCTTGGCCTATACTTTTGCATGCCTCAAATAGCATTTCTCTTAAGTCCCTCACACCACTGGCTAGTTTTTCTCGTCCACCTGAGTGTGTGCTATGTGTGCCGCATGTTGGACTAGCAACAACAGTGGGGGTTTCATTTTTAGCACTGCAACTGTGTCCTGCCGAGTTGTCCTATGTTCTGGTGGTCTGCTTCCTGGCGCTGCCTAACGACTGTCTATCCTCCACCAAAAAGCCCTTCTCCCACATTCTCTCTGCCATGAGTTCAGTGACCAGCTTAGGAAAGGACAACACGGTCTGCGTCCCAAGAGAACGACCCCTTTGGTGGTTCCTCGCTTCCTAGAATTCGCCCTTGCCTGGACAGCACAGCCTCTGCCCACACACCTCATGATATGATATACATGAAAGCCCAACAGATAAGAAGAATCACAGAAAGTTAGTACTGCCGCTCCAATCACGGTCATATCCATTCTTACGATTGTAAGTGCAAATATACATGTCATTGGCATACTACTCCATTTCATGTCAACTTAACATGCATGAGAAGTGACTAGCCAGTTAGTTTGGCCACCTCTCAGCCCTGCTGCATCGCCTTTGTACAACTGAACTGTCTAGCAGGTGGGGCATGCGAGCGTCAGCAGCTTCTCGTTGTTCTCAATCCCCACCCCCCACCGACAAACCCTCATCGAGGAAAGAGCCGAGCCACCGCCCATCGTCTTCCAATTGAAGGACGACTACTCGAAGTTCCTGCATTAGATGTCGCAGTGGGCAAAGTAAGAGTTCACTGTGAAATCTGCAGGAAAGGAACTCGAGCGCATTAACCTGCACGACTGCGACGACTGCTGCAGCCTATCAAAAGGGTCATCAGACAACGAGCTGCCCTTCCACACATACGCTACGGTCCCTTGCAAGGTGATCGAGGCCGTATTCCGTGACTTCCCACGGACCGTGAAGCTGGATAACCTCCAGAAGTTGCTAGAACGCCTCGGGTCGGGATTCGTACAGTAACGCGAATAAAGGCCCTGAACACCGCAAAGATGGGCCGCTTCTGCTAGCTTTGGCCAGGGAAAATTCCGTTAACTGGGGTCTGTTAAGCCTCACACTGGTAATAAAGACAGCCGTCCCTGTCGAGAACCTGAAGTCGGAGTGTGGGGCGCCACAATGTTACAGATGTCAGGTCGCTGGGCATGTAGCACACCACTGCTCGATGCCTGACGTCTGCGTGAAGTGTGCTGGCAACCATCGCAGCAACTAGTGCACGCTACAGCGAGAAGACACGCCAACGCTTGCAGACTGTGGTGGACCGCACGTGGCGAGCTAGTATGGCCGCCAATATCTCAAAGCCGCAATGGCTCGCCAACGCGGCGTACCGTACAGGGTGTCCCAAGGGCGGCGACTCATGCACGCTGCCCCCGCCGCCCACGTCCCACCCAGGGCCAGACGCCAGCAGCGAGAGAAGACGCGCCGTCCGCCATCCGCGCTCAGACGAGGGTAACTGAGATCGCACGTCCAAGAGGTCGGGCGGAAAGCACTGGGGCGTATGAAAATGCTCTACTCCCTACTAAACCCCATTTCGACTCTACCCACACATGGTACAGTAACACTGTATCTGGCCATTATATGGCCTGTTCTAGAACACGACACTGTGGTATGGGGCAAAATGCACCCAACAAACATATTGACGCACTACAGCGGGTACAAAACAAAGCTTTACACCTTGCTCTACATATCCCAAGACGAGTACCGTGCACCAGAGATGTGTATGAGATGGCAGGCGTACCATTTCTACGTGACAGTTTTAAACAGACTGCTCGTCGGTGCAGCAGTCAGAGAATAAGTACATAAGTAAGAGGGCAACCAGGTCCACTGGCGACCAAAAACTCGCCAGTCGTACATGCTACTTGAGCAGTAATTCTGTGGCAAGAAGCAAGGGCAGTTGCACAAAATTGGATGACAACAAGAGAAGACAAACAAATAAATCCCAACTCCAGATTATATGTAGGCCAGACATTATGAATGCCGAAGCTACGTGAAACAAGGTCCAGAGACCTTCAGATGTCAAGAGTGAGTGAGTGCGAGCGGCGCAGATGTTCCATAGCAGCCGGCCACCGATACAGCAGACGGGACCTTCAAACACCAAAGAAGACAGCACACCCGCGCTAGGAAGCGCATCACGCAGATGCAGATAGGCAGCCCTCTACAGGAGCTGGAAGTGCAGGGCGGCCCACTCCAGCGGAAGAGGACCAGGCTTGACACCGAAGCTGCAGAAGGCGGCGACGGCGTCAACGCTGAAACAGCCGACCTCGAAGTGTGGGCGCCACTCAGTAACCTCACCGATGCCACGAGAGAAGGTGACATCGGCAGCCTGATAGCAGCACTAACGTCCCTGTTCCATCAAATGATGGGCAAGAAGGAGCGCATTACGCAGCAGATGACCGCTGCTACGCAGATACACTACTGGCCTTTAAAACTGCTACACCACGAAGATGACGTGCTACAGACGCGAAATTTACCGACAGGAAGAAGGTACTGGGATATGCAAATGATTAGCTTTTCAGAGCACTCACACAAGGTTGGCACCGGTGGCGACACCTACAGCGTGCTGACATGAGGAAAGTTTCCAACCGATTTCGCATACACAAACAGCAGTTGACCGGCGTTGCCTGCTGAAACGTTGTTGTGATGCCTCGTGTAAGGAGGAGAAATGCGTACCATCACGTTTCCTACTTTGATAAAGGTCGGATTGTAGCCTATCGCGATTGCGGTTTACCGTATCGCGACATTGCTGCTCGCGTTGGCCGAGATCCAATGACTATTAGCAGAATATGGAATCGGTGGGTTCAGGAGGGTAATACGGAACGCCGTGCTGGATCCCAACGGCCTCGTATCACTAGCAGCCGAGATGACAGGCATCTCATCCGCATGGCTGCAACTGATCGTCCAGCCACGTCTCGATCCCTGAGTCAACAGATGGGGACGTTTGTAAGACAACAATCATCTGCACGAACAGTTCGACGACGTTTGCAGCAGCATGGACTATCAGCTCGGAGACCACGGCTGCGGTTACTCTTGACGCTGCATCACAGACAGGAGCGCCTGCGATGGTGTACTCAACGACGAACCTGGGTGCACGAATGGCAAAACGTCATTTTTTCGGATGAATCCAGGTTCTGTTTACAGCATCATGATGGTCGCATCCGTGTTTGGCGCCATCGCCGTGAACGCACATTGGAAGCGTGTATTCGTCATCGCCATACTGGCGTATCACCCGGCGTGATGGTATGGGGTGACATTGGTTACACGTCTCGGTCACCTCTTGTTCGCTTTGACGGCACTTTGGACAGTGGACGTTACATTTCAGATGTGTTACGACCCATGGCTCTACCCTGGCCAGCACATTCTCGAGATCTCTCACCAATTGAAAACGTCTGTTCAATGGTGGCCGAGCAACTGGCTCGTCACAATAAGCCAGTCACTACTCTTGATGAACTGTGGTATCGTGTTGAAGCTGCATGGGCAGCTGTAACTATACACGCCATCCAAGCTCTGTTTGACTCAATGCCCAGGCGTACCAAGGCCGTTATTACGGCCAGAGGTGGTTGTTCTGCGTGCCGATTTCTCAGGATCTATGCACCCACATTGCGTGAAAATGTAATCACATGTCAGATCTAGCATAATATATTTGTCCAATGATTACCCGCGTATCATATGCGTTTCTTCTTGGTGTAGCAATTTTAATGGTCAGTAATGTAGTTGCGGAGGCAAATGAGCCGTCCGCCGACAGACAGTAGACGGCGCAATTTCAGCGCACCCACACCCGCGAGCAGCGCGTTTGGTCGACCCACCGACCTCCACCAAGCCGCTGTACCGGCGCCAGAAGAAGATTTAAGTAGAAACGTGAAGGCGACCAACCGAGAAACCACACCACAAACGTAAGAAGCTGGAGAAAAGAGGGCCTATGCGTTCTGACCTCCGACCAACACTTGAGGGTGCAGCTACATCAAATGAAAAAACCCACAGTGATGGCCTGAGCAGTGTGTATGGCCGCATCTCAAGACAGCTGACGTCTCGCCCGAGAGCCATATTCACAACTAGTCTGTCGGGAGAGCCTCAAACAATATGTAAGATGTTAGCTAATTTACATCTGCTCAGCTTGACCTCCCACGAGCAACAAACACATTAACAAGAAGATGATTGATGAATAGAACGCCTTTACACTTTTTAGTGGATTTACATTCACCACCTAGTCAGTTTTTGGAAGTATCAATGCATTAAATACGTCATTTGCATCTTCAGCCAATAGTGTGTTTCACTAAAAGTTTTCTCTTTTCATAAATGAAATTATTTTATCTTATCACTACCAGTAAATGAAGAGAAGCTAGTGAAATAAGGAATAATAAGAAAAATTTCATTGTGCTCTCAAAAGATATTCCTTTGCCCTGACACACAAGAAGTTCAAGAGTACACCATTCTGAGATGCCATTACAAAAACATTTATTGTATGAGAATTTGGTCTGCCTCTGATATGCTGTATCATAGCAACATGGCCATGACACTCGATCATTGGCTCGCTAGTGCATATATTTGTAGGTCGTTGAGTCTTCCAGAAGCTACTAGATTGTCTGTCCTGTCGAGACACGGTATTATCATCAACAGTTTTCAGTTTGACCCACAGAAGGTAGAACTGTTTCTGGAAATCTTGTCTGCTATTTTGGAAACTCTTGCTCGTTGAACCCAAAACATTTTCAAACTTGGATAAGCGATCAGTGTTGTGCAAATGCAACATGGCCGATTCTTGAGTACTGTTCATCTATCTAGGATCCCTGTCAGGTAGGACTGGTAGAGGAGATAGAGAATATCCAACGAAGAGCGGCGCGTTTCGTCACGGGATCTTTTAGCTGGCGAGAGAGCGTTACGGCGATGCTAAACAAACTCCACTGGCAGACGTTACAAGAGAGGCGTTGTGCATCACGGAGAGATTTACTATTGAGTCGGACAACATATTACTTCCCCACATACGTCTCGCGTACTGATCACGAGGAGAAAATTCGAGAAATTAGAGCCCAATACAGAGGCTGACCGACAATCATTCTTCCCACGCACTATTCGCGAGTGGAACAGGGTTGGAGGGATCAGAGAGTGGTACCGAAGGTACCCTCCGCCACACACCATTAGGTGGCTTGCGGAGTATGTTGTAGATGAAGATGCAAAGGAGGTTTTGGTTTCATCTAAATTGGTATCAAATGATTTTCCTGAACACTCTGGCTACAATTGTGTACATTAACTTTTACTGTGACTTAGATGCAACAGAAGTATTTTTTCCCAACGGAAACCTGGGGTGCATATTTTTGAATGTTCAACCTTTTCACCATGTGTGGAAACCGCCAAATATTTGGCATCACTAAGAAAATATCAGCAAGTCAGTGAAGCAATGCGCAGCACCTCGTGACAGCGCGCAGTAGCTCGTAACCACCAGAATACATGGATGTGGTTGGTTCGCTATATTCCACTGTATAATTGAATATTTTTATTGGTATTTTGCATGGTAATTATTGTATGATCATTTTACTATTGATTACAATAGAGAATATTTCGCGATTAGTTCTTTTAGTCCACAAAATGAAGCCAACTGTACAAAGAATATTTTGAAAACGAATACATATTTTTGTATAAATCTTGCATCTAAAATCACTAAAAAGTCTCCTATGAGCATTACCACAAAAATAAAAATTTGCGTTCCCCCATAAAAATTAAGGTCTGAGAAGCTAAAATTAATTTCGCAAATAAAAGATTGTCGTTTAGACATCTTTGAAAGCATTCAAATGGATTCCGAAGATTAAGTTAGACACTGGCTGTGGTGGAACAGTCGGTGTTGGTGAAAATTTGAGAGAAGAAATATTCCATAATTTCTACACTCCATCAGCAATGTAGTTGCTCATTGTTAAATAAATGCTGTTAGATGAGTTCTAAGCTTACACATTCATGGGCCTGTAAAAATCCTCTTGATTTATTGTCACTACTGGTCGATAATCTCGCTGGAACTGACTAACAGATCCCTCATCTGAAGTTTCCCTAGAACTTAGAGAGTTACTATTTTCCTGAATTGGTACGACATTTATTTCAAATTCGTCTTCGCAATCTTCAAACTCAGAATCAGAGATTTCGGGGTCTGTCTAATTTATTAGAGCCGAAACTTCATCGCCTGTGAACCGTGCAACTGAACGCAAAACACCAACCTCGGTAGTAAATACTTCGTCTTGTTAAAGAACCAGAATACCAAATCCGACACTTGCACAGTTTGACCTATGAATTCCACGTAAATCTGTATTTCAATTATCCAACACAACTGACATGAGTGAGATACGTGAACAAAATGTAGTAATTAGAAGCCGGATTCAAAACTGAAACTACAATGTTTTATTTACCTTCGTTTCACCTAGTAGTGTGGGAACTTCTCGCACGCTCCATTTTGCACCGACCTGGCATCTACTGGCAAAGTAGTAACGTGTCGAGCAACTACCAGTAGTAAGAATCAACCATTTATATACTTCTGGCCCGCTGCGTAATGTGTGTCTTTTAAAGATATTGTACAATTATCATTCCGAGTACGCTGCTAAAGTTTGATTGCCTTTATTTTTACGGTAGGCCTATTTCGGCTGAATTATCATCAGGTTACCTGTAAATAAGTGCTACATAATTTTGGTACATTGTTTCCGATTTTGTAGGTAATTATTAAACATATTTCACTGTTAAACATTTTTATATACGTCTGATGGTTAACCATCCATTCAAATAGCAACTAAAATAAGTAAAAACTACGAAAACTGGACTATCAAAATTAGCAAATAATAAGAAAAGGTTCAAATTGTTCAAACGGCTATGAGCACTATGGGACTTAACACCTGTGGTCATCAGTCCCCTAGAACTTAGAACTACTTAAACCTAACTAACCTACGGACATCACACACATCCATGCCCGAGGCAGGATTCGAACCTGCGGCCGTAGCGGGTACGCGGTTACAGACTGAAGCGCCAGAACCGCACGGCCACCCCGGCCGACAATACGAAAAGGCAAAAATATGTACAATTAAAAAAAGAAGAAAATATATAGACGTAACAGAGTCTGATACATAGTCACGATACGTCACGACACACACTGGTGCGAAAGTGTTTACCGTTTGACAGCTGGAGCGACACTAGCGCTCCATGCGGTGAGAAAGCCGATATTCACATGCGTCGTAAGAATAATATTTGTTTTTAGTTACTTTCCATTTAACTAACGAAATGGTTCTATATTTTTGCGTTCCACGTGTTAGTAAGTTATCAAGAGACATGAAGTACCATTAAATACACGTGAAAAAAAGCCGAACCACAGATTCAGTAACATAAGCTATAATTTATTCATGAAGAAATTCTTTCGAATAAAGCAGCTAACTCTGCTGAAAGCAAGAGAATGTAAACACATATTTCATACATACATACACTCCTGGAAATTGAAATAAGAACACCGTGAATTCATTGTCCCAGGAAGGGGAAACTTTATTGACACATTCCCGGGGTCAGATACATCACATGATCACACTGACAGAACCACAGGCTCCTAGTAACAGGCAACAGAGCATGCACAATGTCGGCACTAGTACAGTGTATATCCACCTTTCGCAGCAATGCAGGCTGCTATTCTCCTATGGAGACGATCGTAGAGATGCTGGATGTAGTCCTGTGGAACGGCTTGCCATGCCATTTCCACCTGGCGCCTCAGTTGGACCAGCGTTCGTGCTGGACGTGCAGACCGCGTGAGACGACGCTTCATCCAGTCCCAAACATGCTCAATGGGGGACAGATCCGGAGATCTTGCTGGTCAGGGTAGTTGACTTACACCTTCTAGAGCACGTTGGGTGGCACGGGATACATGCGGACGTGCATTGTCCTGTTGGAACAGCAAGTTCCCTTGCCGGTCTAGGAATGGTAGAACGATGGGTTCGATGACGGTTTGGATGTACCGTGCGCTATTCAGTGTCCCCTCGACGATCACCAGTGGTGTACGGCCAGTGTAGGAGATCGCTCCCCACACCATGATGCCGGGTGTTGGCACTGTGTGCCTCGGTCGTATGCAGTGCTGATTGTGGCGCTCACCTGCACGGCGCCAAACACGCATACGACCATCATTGGCACCAAGGCAGGAGCGACTCTCATCGCTGAAGACGACACGTCTCCATTCGTCCCTCCATTCACGCCTGTCGCGACACCACTGGAGGCGGGCTGCACGATGTTGGGGCGTGAGCGGAAGACGGCCTAACGGTGTGCGGGACCGTAGCCCAGCTTCATGGAGACGGTTGCGAATGGTCCTCGCCGATACCCCAGGAGCAACAGTGTCCCTAATTTGCTGGGAAGTGGCGGTGCGGTCCCCTACGGCACTGCGTAGGATCCTACGGTCTTGGCGTGCATCCGTGCGTCGCTGCGGTCCGGTCCCAGGTCGACGGGCACGTGCACCTTCCGCCGACCACTGGCGACAACATCGATGTACTGTGGAGACCTCACGCCCCACGTGTTGAGCAATTCGGCGGTACGTCCACCCGGCCTCCCGCATGCCCACTATACGCCCTCGCTCAAAGTCCGTCAACTGCACATACGGTTCACGTCCACGCTGTCGCGGCATGCTACCAGTGTTAAAGACTGCGATGGAGCTCCGTATGCCACGGCAAACTGGCTGACACTGACGGCGGCGGTGCACAAATGCTGCGCAGCTAGCGCCATTCGACGGCCAACACCGCGGTTCCTGGTGTGTCCGCTGTGCCGTGCGTGTGATCATTGCTTGTACAGCCCTCTCGCAGTGTCCGGAGCAAGTATGGTGAGTCTGACACACCGGTGTCAATGTGTTCTTTTTTCCATTTCCAGGAGTGTATTTCTGTTGCTATTTTCGTAGGCACTCTCCATGACACATGAAAAAATTATGGAGTCTAATGACTCGCTCTTTTTTACACTTCACCCGATTTTCTATACATCAATATTTTTGTAAATGTAATTAATTTTGCTTCAAAAGCGAATACGTTGAAGATATTGCCGTTCGTGGCTCAGATTTAGCAACAATTGTTGAAGTAGTCCCTTCTGTGTTGGGTAACAGTTTTATTGCTTTTGACGATTTGTCATCACGTCTGTACGGTTAGTAAGCCATGTAAGTTGATAACCAATGGTTATCACTCCAATAACAACAAAGGAACGTAATTAACAAGCAAGTAGACAGTGACAGAACCACCGATATCGCTTGGATGTCAAAAGCATCAGACATACATAAAATTGTAATGATAAAATCCATTTAATAAGCACCAATAAAATTAGAAATAATACATCAGAATTATCATTTACTTACAGATAAGTTGATGATGGCAATTCAGTCAAAATAGGCGTGTTGTGAAAACAATGGCAATCAAACTGAGCAGTGTACTTGGAATTACAATTTACAATGTTCTTACTACCAATCGTGTATGGCAGCTCTATTCTCATGTTATTTGCTGAGTCTTTTTATGCTCCACTATCAATGATCGTGGCATTTAGCGGCTTTTGAGGTTGTTGCCTTTGGTATCTGTTTGTTTTTTGGGACTAACTTATATACCACTCGCACTAACAGCAAACTGTATGTAAAAAAGACTACATAACATACACATTAATTCTAAAGACTGCTCTCTGTTGGTGGCGGATATTCTGTTATGGAGGTGACTAGTGGTAATAACCCGCGCCACACACTGCACAAAATCTGACGATTCCTGCTGCGCTGTTCTTTACGTAACCGGTTTAGAATACCGCCAAGTGCCTTATGCCGGCGCGTATTTCTGACTCAACGACCGCAAACACGTGTGCGCTTTGTTATCTTTATCTGTGACCTTCGTTTCTTGTCGGTATGTTTACCTGCTCTCATTAAACTTGCCTGACGTCTTACACTTTGTTGTCTTTATTGCTGTCCGGGCACTTTGATTCGACAGCTTCCACATGATGATGTCGTCGTCGAAATTATAGGTGTTTTAGGTCTATTAGTTCCTGTACATCAGATATACCGTCCTCTGCAACCTCTTGTCTAAATTCTCAGTCATTCCAGTCGATATCTCGTGCAAATCATATGCCAGTTATCCGTAACTTCGTAATTACGTTACTGGGACACGTTTACTTTTTTTTCCTTGGGGTCGCCGCTCACATTCCAGAGCCTGCATATGATGACTATGATGACTCCTTGCTCATCGCATTTATTCCATTCTACATCTACATCTACACAGAGACTCCGAAAGCCATTTTACTGTGCGTGGAGGAGGGTACCATGTGTAACTATTAGTTATTCCCTCCCCTGTTTCACTCGCAAACACAGCGAGTGAAAAGCGACTGTGTATGTCTCTGAATGAGCCCTAATGTCTTGTATCTTCTCCGGTATCCTTACTCGCAGTGTATGTTGGCGGCAGTACAATCATTCAGCAGTCAGCTTCAAATGGCGGTTCTCTAAATTTTCTCTGTAGTGTTCCTCGAAAAGAACATCGCCTTCCCTCCATGGACTCCCATTTCAGTTCCAGGTATCTCCGTAGAACTTAACATGTTGCTCGAGCCTACCGGTAACAAATCTAGCAGCCCGCCTCTGAATTGCTCGATATATTCCTTCAATCCGACGTGGCACGGATCCCAAAATCTCGAGCAGTACTCACATCAGCGTCCTATTGCGGTCTCCTTTACATGTTAACCACACTTTTCTAAAGTTCTCCCAATAAAACGAAGTCGGCAATTCACTTTTCCTATCACAGTTCTCACACATTCGTTCCATTTCACATCGCTTTGCAACGTTACGCATATTTAAACGACTTCACTATGTCAAGCAGGACGTACTAATACTATATTTGAACGTCACAGGTTTGTTCTTCCTACCCGTCCGCATTAACTTACATTTAGAGCTAGCTGCCATTCATCGCACCAACTGGAAATTTTATCTAAGTCGGCTTGTATCTTCGTACAGTCACTCAGCTTCGAAACCTTACCGTGCACCACAGAATCAGTGAAATAACTGCAGACTGCTGTGCATCCTGTCCACCAAATGATTTATGTATGTAGGGAACAACAGCGGTCCTATCACACTTCCCTGGGGCACCCCTGACGATATCCTTGTCTCTGATGAACACTCGCCGCCGGGGACAACATACTGGGTTCTATTACTTAAGAAGACTTCGTGCCACTCACATATCTGTGAACTTACTCGATATGCTGGTATCTTCGTTAACAGCATGCAGTGGGGCATCGTGTCAAATGATTTCAGGAAATCTAGTTATATGGAATCAACCTGTTGCCCTTCATCCACAGTTCGCAGTATATCATGTGAGAAAATGGAAGCTGAGTCTCGCACGAACGATGCTTTCTACAACCATGTTGATTCGTGGACGTAAGGTTCCCAGTCTCAAGAAAGTTTATTATATTCAAGGATTCGGCTGCAAACTGAAGTTAGGGATATTGGTCTGTAATGTTGCGGGTGCCCTCTTTTACCCCTCTTATATACTGTGATCAGCTGCGCTTTTTTCCAGTCGCTTGCGACTTTGTGCTGGGCGAGAAAGATTCACGATAAATGCAAGCTAGGTGAGCAGCCAATGCCGTAGAGTACTCTTTATAAAACCGAATTGGGATTCATCCGGACCTGGTGATTTATTTGCTTTCGAATCTTTCAGCCTTTTCTCTACACCAGGGATGCTTAACAGTATGTCGTCCATACGGGACTCCGTCCGATGGTCAAATGTCGTTATGGTTGCACTGTCCTCCTGTGTGAACGATTTCATGAACGTGAAATTTAAAACTTCGGCTTTCGTTTTGCTATCCACAACTACAACACCAGTGTTTGTTATCGGATGTACTGCCTGGCATTACTATGTCACATTGATTATAAGATAATCAGGGCGATAAGACTTTTATCCATTGTGGATGTGGAACACTGCGACTGTGGTGTGAAAAGGTTTTCAGAAATTACTGCAACCAGTCGCCTTTTATGTAGATGTATTTTATTTAACCATGACCGGTTTCGAGCTGCCTAGCAACTCATCATCAGATGGTATATACATTTAGTGCTTTTTTGTACCCATTGTGTGGGTGGTTGAGTATCTGTGGCTAGACAGAAACGAGAACAAATAATCGCTACATGTGGTACAGTAACACGAAATATTTACAGCATAATTTATGTTTAACGTATAAGAACAAATAATCACTACATGTGGTACAGTTACACGAAATATTTACAGTTTAATTTACGTTTTGAGGTGTTACTTACAGATAAATCTTTCTGCAGGTATATATATATCTCTTTTAGGACGTATTTTTGAAACCATTGTGTCTTGTTTTTCACAATTTCACAAGTTAAAACTTTCACTAGATGTATATTACTTTATGAGGCACTGTTGGAAACATATATCTTGTTTTTCGTAAACATCGCTGAACACACTTAGCCACAGATACGAATACAGGATTTACACATTATAAACAAGCCAAAGATTGCAATATAACTACAGTATCAAAGATTTCAAGTTGACCAGAGGCATTATTAGTCATCACACACACTGACAAGAGATTTGTCTTTATTACATAGAAAATAAATGTAAATTAGCTTAAACTAGTAAAATGTTTATTTATAAATTAACTGTGCAATTTTAACAGGTATATAAAAAACTAGATTTTTTACATTATATTTCAGTTACATTTAAGATAATTGGTATTGAGAGTATTATGACAGCTAATTTCTTGCTCCTTCCATTGGCTGATCTTGGCATATGATGTCTGGGATAAGAGGTTGATGGTTAACTTGAAATAATAAGTGATGCTGATACTTGAAAGGGTGTGGAAAAGGAGTTGGCGGTGGGGGAGGGGGGGGGTTGGGGGGGGGTGTATAGGAAAAAGGAGAGGGGGGGGGGGGTTGAGAGGGTGATGTGGAGAGAGAAGAGGGGGGGGGGCATTTTGTTTCTGAATGACTGTTTAGTTTTTTAAGTTCAAAGAATCCTTACAATTCTGAAAGAAGGAGTTATTCGCCAATTCTGTCTGCTCATTTAAAATGGTATGTGGGGAATTATGTTTGTGGGTAAAAATCTCTAATTGTTCGAGAAGATCCATCTTGAATCCCTTGTCTACAGTGTGTAGGATTTGAAGGTTAGTTTTAATGTCTGTTATGGAATGTTTATTATCTGCTAGATGGGTAGCAAACGTGGATCTATTTAAGTTGTTTAGGCGAAGTGCATCAGTGTGCTCTTTGTATCGGATCTCAAAATTTCTACCTGTTTGCCCTATGTAGTAGCAGGAGCAGCTGTCACATCTTAATTTATATATACCAGATTTTTGGTAGGGTGTGCTGGCTCTTTTGGTGTTGTGGACTATTTTGTTCTGTATTTTGTTATTAGTGTGAAAACTTATTTTGACATTATGTGGTTTGAATAGCTTAGCAAGTTTGTATGAGATATTGCCGAGAAACGGCATACAAACGAATTTGGTTTCTTCTGCTACTGAGCCAATGGAAGGAGCAAGAAATTAGCTGTCATAATACTCTCAATACCAATTATCTTAAATGTAACTGAAATATAATGTAAAAAATCTAGTTTTTTATATACCTGTTAAAATTGCACAGTTAATTTATAAATAAACATTTTACTAGTTTAAGCTAATTTACATTTATTTTCTATGTAATAAAGACAAATCTCTTGTCAGTGTGTGTGATGACTAATAATGCCTCTGGTCAACTTGAAATCTTTGATACTGTAGTTATATTGCAATCTTTGGCTTGTTTATAATGTGTAAATCCTGTATTCGTATCTGTGGCTAAGTGTGTTCAGCGATGTTTACGAAAAACAAGATATATGTTTCCAACAGTGCCTCATAAAGTAATATACATCTAGTGAAAGTTTTAACTTGTGAAATTGTGAAAAACAAGACACAATGGTTTCAAAAATACGTCCTAAAAGAGATATATATATACCTGCAGAAAGATTTATCTGTAAGTAACACCTCAAAACGTAAATTAAACTGTAAATATTTCGTGTAACTGTACCACATGTAGTGATTATTTGTTCTTATACGTTAAACATAAATTATGCTGTAAATATTTCGTGTTACTGTACCACATGTAGCGATTATTTGTTCTCGTTTCTGTCTAGCCACAGATACTCAACCACCCACACAATGGGTACAAAAAAGCACTAAATGTATATACCATCTGATGATGAGTTGCTAGGCAGCTCGAAACCGGTCATGGTTAAATAAAATACATCTACATAAAAGGCGACTGGTTGCAGTAATTTCTGAAAACCTAATCAGGGCGATGTTATGGAACCCGTATGTCTACGAATGTTGTTGCGTATATTCAGTGCGGCTTCTTGTTTTACGTATTTCTATTTTGCGTTTGTCAGGTGAGAATGAAGAATTTAGATTGGAATTCATATAAGACGGTGAGAGAAACCGCATAAAAACCACTACAAAGCTGGATGGCTGGCAGGTTAACCAGACCAGCGGTCGTTAATCAGGCGCACTGATTCGTACTGGGTACAGGGCTTAATTTCGGCCGGAACGCCGTTCCGGCACCACTGAGGGATTTATTTTAATTTTTTTTCTTTAGAACTCAGCGGAACAAGTCGGCGCCAGAGACTTAAAATAGTACACACGCATTAAATCGCTACATAACTATAAGCTGCCACTAAAGGCGCGCGTCAGTTAACGTGGCAATGGATAACCAACGTGAAGCGATGGGTAGAGGCATGGAGCGAAGTTGTGTGTGTGTGTGTGTGTGTGTGTGTGTGTGTGTGTGTGTGTGTGTGTGTGTGTGTAGCATACCCAATCTAAGCTGAACTTCGTGATTCGTACATATCCGCAACCTTCGTGTCGATTGTCTTTGTTTACGATTGCCAACAACCTCAGAAAACTCTTCAGTGGAACCAAAATGAGTAGAGCTCCGTTCCGAAGTTACGATCCGTACGTATTACCTTTTATTTGATCGGTACTTATTATCGCCTTTTGTTTACGACTGCGAGCAGACTCGGCGATCTACAAACATCAAAAAAAGTTTTACATCACCCTGGTTCCCAGAACTCCTGAAGATAGACGTAGACTGTGGATATTGTATCATAGACACAGTCCCTCTGACTGTCGAGAGATATGACTAAACCAGCCCAAAGATGTAAACAACCATACACGAGCAGCGCCTATTAGACGGAGGGGGTCCGACAGCCAATCAGTTCCAGTTCGGGAAGGAGGTACACGGCTCGTGTTGTCTGTAGTTAACCATGCCTAGACGATCACTCCACATTGTTACTTTGCGCCAGGAAGGACTCTCAACAAGGGACGTGCCCAGTCGTCTCGGAGTGAACAAAAGCGATGTTGTTTGGACATGGAGAAGATACGGAGAGACAGGAACCGTCGATTACACGCCTCGCTCAGGCCGCCCAAGTGCTACTACTGCAGTGGATGACCGCTATCTACAGAATATGACCCGGAGGAACCCTGACAGAAACGCCACCATGTTGAATAATGCTTTTCGTGCAGCCACAGGACGTCGTGTTACGACTCGAACTGTGCGCAGTAGGCTGCATGATGCGCAACTTCATTCCCGACCTCCATGGCGAGGTCCACGATACCATGCAGCGCGGTACAGATGGGCCCAACAGCGTGCCGAATGGACCGCTCAGGATAGGCATCACGTTCTCTTCAACGATGAGTATCGCATATTCCAGACAACCGTCGGAGACGTGTTTGGAGGCTCAGCAATTGCCGACTTGCTGGGCTGTTGCAGTCTAGTGTGCCTTTGATGTTCTCGGCATCGGTCCTCAATGGTACGAATGGTCTGTCCTATGTATACACTACCGCATTGGCAAGGTATCTGATAAACCCCTGATTTACGTAGACCAAGGTTGTCCTTGACACTACCAAGAAGGCTCTTGGTTTTGCTTGGAGGATGGATGGTTTTCAGTTGGTGTTTACGTAAAATGCGTCCAATTTTTCCGGATAAGGCCCCACAAAACGGAGTAATAGCCAAGGCCGCCTCCTCCTAAGGTTCATCCTCAGTTTCCGCAGGTGCTGCAGATGTGGGATGTATAGAGCCTTCCAAATTAGCCCTTCCTTGTAACCGTTCCTCCGAAACACGGTCTTCAGATGGTCCAATTCTTGTTAGAGACTGTCCCTGTCGGAGATGGTGTGAGCTCTGTGTACAAGAGTTTTGAGCACGCCATTCTTTTGTGCCGGGTGGTGGCAGCTATCCGCATGTAGGTACAAACCGGTGTGTGTCTTCTTCCTATACACGCTGTGGTCCAAAGTGCCGTCAGCTCGTCTTCTAATCAAAACATCTAGGAAAGGGAGCATCCCATCCGTTTCGATCTCCATGGTGAACTTAATATTCTCATTTCTGGAGTTGAGATTTGTGAGGAAGTCTGCCAGTTTATCTCTTCCATGTGGCCAGATAGCGAAGGTATCATCCACATATCTAAAGAGACAGGTGGGTTTTAGATGTGCTGATTCAAGAGCTTCCTCCTCGAAATGTTCCATGTACATATTTGCGACAACGGGTGAGAGTGGCCTCCCCATGGCTACTCCTTCTGTCTGCTCGTAGTATTCACCGTCAAATAAGAAGTAAGTTGATGTCAGAACATGTCTGAAAAGGTTGGTGGTCTCTTCGTCAAATTTCTGGCTGATGAGTTCCAAGGATTCTTGTAACGGAACTTTAGTGAATAGAGATACCACATCGAAGCTCACCAGTACATCAGACTCCTTAAGCGCAAGGTTGTTGATGCGTCCCAGGAAATCTACGGAGTTACGGATATAGTGTGTACATCTCCCAGCGTAAGGGCTAAGCAGTTGTTTGAGGTGCTTGGCGAGAAGGTATGTTGGGGCACCAATATTGCTGACAATGGGACGTAACGGAATCGATTCCTTGTGCACCTTCGGCAGTCTGTAAAGTCTAGGAGGAACAGCAGCCCTCGGGTGTAGCTTCTTGGTAATCTCGTCAGGGAAGCCGGAATCACACAGATCCTACCAAGAGGATCGAGAGGAAGACTCTGGCGCTTCTCAAGGATTCCGGCTTCCCTGACGAGATTACCAAGAAGCTACACCCGAGGGCTGCAGTTCCTCCTAGACTTGATGTATGTGTAAGTTATATAATTTAGGGTTGAGTTTTCTTTTGTATGTCTTTTTAACGGCAGACCTGCGAGGCGGCGGAGAGGGGGGGGGGGGGGGGGAGGAAAATGGTGATAGTTTCCTGTTCTCAGTTTGCCGCAGGCTGAAGTGAAAGGTGGGGGGAGTCCTTATCTTAGTAGTGTTGCACTTCTTCAGCAGGAGTGGAGTGGGGGCGCTGCAGATACTGCCATTGGAAACCGGAGAACTTAGGTAAAGCAAGAGGTGAGGATGGTTAATGTGATGTACTGGAGCCTATTTTCCGCAAGCACATTCGCACTGGGTGTTCTCTGTAAACAGTACCAAAGTAGTAGGAGCAGCAAACTGCTACGAACAAGGTAGTCTGGACGTTTGGATTTCCACGAGAGTGGAATAATTATTAACAGAATGGACTGTGACATAACCGCGCAGACATTTGACCAGCTTCCGTTACAGGGGAACCCGAGTTGAATATTACGTTACAGTTGTACCAGCCTGAGGAGACACTAGCGACCTTTACAGTGTAAAATCTGATCTACCTATATGAAAGATTGAATACTAACATAATCTCTTCCCTGAACAGACTGAAGGACATGCAAGACGGGTGCATTTCACTGGAATAAATGCTTTCACACGTTCGGCAGTACCGGGAATAGCAGCAGCACACGATCAAAATCATAAGAGTCACAACTACAAGCGCTGTGTAAATGTTGACTGTTTTGCACAGCCTCCTTCAACCTTAAGCAGCAGCCCACTCGACTCGTTGCAGTACACTCTGTTCATCATAAAAATAAACCTGATGTAGACAAACACAAACGTGATGATTGATCAGAAGCCGTAGCACACGCACACTGGTGTTGTTACGCTCTTGGAAGTAGGTCCTACTTACAGTGTATGTATTAGATATATTGTTTCTAAGTTACATTAAATGAAGCTTTAAGATGTTCTAACGTATTAACAACCATCAACCTTTTTTTTTTAAATCACGCTTTAGCGTTTTAGTTTTTATTTTAAAAAATCGTTACAGTCACAGTCTCTGTACTGTTGTTCTGACAGTCGCGCTGTTAATACGCAGTATGAAAATGGCTGAGATTGCTCAGAATCGGTAGTGTAATGAATTCATGATCTCAGTACAGTTCATCGAGCAGAGGTTCAAGTCTCGCCTTGGTCATATTCTTTCTCTGTTCAATTTGAAATACCTAAAACTCGTGATTGTAAAATTACATATTACTCGCGATATTCCTGTTTTCATTTCAAATTTAAATTCTTAATTATCGATATTTTATGAAAAATCGTTAGTAAGGTTTGATTAAATTAAGAAAATATACAATGAAAAACCAAATACCCAATATTTGGACTATGTCCATTGCTTTATACTGCAGATGCAGTCTCTCACGAACCAGAGTGATTAGTGCCGTAGAAACAATACAGCCTCGAGGACACCATACAAATGCTGCATTTCTACATTTGCCACTGTACCATTACAATATGAATCTAACAAAACTGATCTGGAGGCAACTTAAGGGATTTGCCCCGAAAAATAACAAGACTATTAAGCCGCCAGACGTACTGGAACTACAGGACGCAGCATTTTCATATATCGCTGCCGAACGCTGTGGGTGTAGCGGGGAGGGGGGGGGGGGGGGTGTCAATACAGGGCAGCACGTCACACGTCATAAAAGAAGGAGAAAATGCGGCGCATGGGTGGCTTCGTATCAAAGTAGCAGATGAAAGTTCCAGAACTGAAATGTATTTCCCGGATTCCGATGAGGAAAGAGCTAAGATATTATCAATACTGGCTAATACCTTCAGTGGTTTCAGTATAATATGGTGAAATACCTGCAGTATGTTTTTTGCCTCGCATATGGCTCGCTCAGAAAAATTGTCCTATGCTTACATTAGGAATTTTCGCTATTCTTGTTCGTAATTAGAATACTATGTTAGGTAAGAACGAGAGCATTTTATGCTTTCCGTCTGGTCACCTAAGAAGCGTGAGGTGGTGCTGGAGCTTTGTCGATTATTATTTCAGTCTCTTTAAAAATTAAATGACCTTCGAAGCTGTATTGTTTCTTTGCTCGTCTTTTTTTACGCCTGACTGCAACTGTTCACATCATTGCAGGTTAGTTGGAGCAGCTGGTTGGTAAGCACTGTCCAAGTTAAGTGCGCCAGTAAAGCTGTTGTGCCGCATTATGGCTCAGTCTATGTGCGACAAACACAGAGCAAAACGAGTCCTTATGATCGTACTTGACTCATGACTGTACTGGACACAGTTGGCTTCCGCTCCACGTGAAACAAAATCCAATGAGATGCAAGCAAATGCGGAAGAATACGGGGCGTTATGTTTACATCCGGTTTATTCTGATGATGAAGACCATGATGAAGAGAATGTAACAATACCCTTTTTACTTCCTTTATTTACTTCAACATAACAGCATAATAGCATGGTACACAGGTATCTAAATCGATATTGAAGACTACAGTAACTGATCCTTAGCCGGTAAACTTTATTTAAATAAAATGTAACAATAAAGTAAAACTAAACTGACAATATATCGAATTCATAGAATCAAGCCAACGGCGATTAGCCGGTGAAATGCAACACACACATAATAATTAAAAGCGTAAATCATTAAGAAAAATAAAATGTTTATCTATTAATGCCTCAATGTAAAACAAAATCACTCACAGGCACGACTAGTGAAATTATATCTCAACTTAAGTTAAATTTCAGATTCAAATATCGCAATTCCATAAAAAAATAGTCATCACAAGGATACAACCTATCCCTTGTCAAGGCGACTTTAAACAAGACATAATTTTACAGCATTTAAAACAAACTTATTTTACAGAAAAATAGAAAAAATCAAACTCATTCCAACAGCAATTTTAGTTTGTCTATTCTGCAACCTGATGAGCACAGTAAAATCAGTACCCTCTACTTCCTCTTCCGAAAATAGTATGACTCATAGTAAGAAATTTTTTTTTTAAAGGGAAAACTTTCTTATCAACATTGTGTTGTTTCATTACGGCTAGAGATGGGCAAACTCGTTCATCCTTGGGAACCGTTCATTTTTACTCGTTCACCGTTCATTTGTGATTGGTATTTGGTTCTTATGAAAAACTGGAAATTAGTAGCATGGATGACTGAAGATGGAAGCTCCCCCATGGAGAACAGAAACTTTATTGATAACAGAATTCTCACACACTTGCAATTTTCGTGATTCAGCAGAACCTCTCGTTTAGCCAACTGTAGCGTTATGTGGCTGATCGCAGTGAAATAATATAAGGTGGCGGACGAAAAACCGGCGTCGAGTGAAGACAGCTCGTCAATTACGCACGATTTGTTGACCGCTACAAGAAGGATACATAAACATGTAATAATTAGGTTGTGAAGAAATAACAAATAAGCTAATCCAAACGACGAGGCAACGGCCTTGCCGCAGTGGATACACCGGTTCCCGCGAGATCACCGAAATTAAGTGCTGTCTGGTGTGGTCGACACTTGGATGGGCGACCATCCAGCCGCCATGCGCTGTTGCCATTTTTCGGGGTGCACTCAGCCTCGTGATGCCAGTTGAGTAGCTACTCGACCGAATAGTTGCGGCTCTGGTCAAAGAAAACCATCATAACGACCGGGAGAGCGGTGTGCTGACCACAAGCCCCTCCTATCCGCATCCTCAATGAGGATGATACGGTGGTCGGATGGTCCCGGTACTAGGGGTCGATTTTTCGTGCGCCACCCTGTACCACTGAAATAATCTTGTAGAAGTTATCGTATTCTCTTTACAAAATGTAACACCAGACACTCGATTATGGAGCGTGGGCTTTATTCTGTTGTAAGCCTGTCTTCCATAACTATGAACATGCTCTTTTACCTTTAAGTTCGTTGTTGATCCCTTCACTCAGTCCATCAGCCAGTTCTCTGGCCGAACAGGCTGAGCTACCGTGCCGGAATTTAACCACGACGCCATTTGTTTTCACTGTTGCTCTATATTGCATGTCTTGTTCTTGGACGGTTCAGTGTCTCTATTTTTGATTTTTTTCACAGTCCAGTACATCATCTTCCGGTTTTCTCATACGATCTGTGTTCAGTATTTTACGGGCCCTCCTACCAACGAATCTGAGAGGCGTGCGATGGGGAGTTCCGCTTGTAACAATGAATACCGGTAAAGAGATTTGAAATTTACAGTGTTTATAATGGCACCTCCCACATTGAATATAGCTTAAGAATCACTAATGGAACTACACGAGCTTAGCGTTTTTCATTGTCTTCACGTTGAAACATTTTAAATATTATTTGCCTGGCGCGACCATAGAAAACTCATTTCAAAGGCAGAACAAACTGATTTAAATATGCACTGCAATATAGAAGGGGCAGAACTCGGGCACTGTTGAGCCAGAGAGTAAAGTAGTGCAATCACAGAAAAGTAGCAGCCAACAACTAGGTATTTCGGAGCACAGAACTTAAAACGTGTCACCCGCTATAAAGGACGTCTTCTGTAACAGCAGCATGAGGGATGGAGAGACTGCGTGATGCCACAGGACAGGGCACAGCCACGCCCGCCCACGGACAGCAACGGCTTCCACTGCAGACGCTGACAATCCCACTTCCGCTACGCCAACGTGGCCTCGTCGTGCCCTACAAAAGTACTGGCCTCTTCCTCCAACCTCGCTGGAAACCGACCTAATTTCTTTGTCAAAGATTTGATCAAAGATTTGATCAAATATTCGTCAAATACATTCGACAATGATCTTTGACATGGCGCTAAAAAGGGGTATTACACTGTCACCATACACTCCTGGAAATTGAAATAAGAACACCGTGAATTCATTGTCCCAGGAAGGGGAAACTTTATTGACACATTCCTGGGGTCAGATACATCACATGATCACACTGACAGAACCACAGGCACATAGACACAGGCAACAGAGCATGCACACTGTCGGCACTAGTACAGTGTATATCCACCTTTCGCAGCAATGCAGGCTGCTATTCTCCCATGGAGACGATCGTAGAGATGCTGGATGTAGTCCTGTGGAACGGCTTGCCATGCCATTTCCACCTGGCGCCTCAGTTGGACCAGCGTTCGTGTTGGACGTGCAGACCGCGTGAGACGACGCTTCATCCAGTCCCAAACATGCTCAATGGGGGACAGATCCGGAGATCTTGCTGGCCAGGGTAGTTGACTTACACCTTCTAGAGCACGTTTGGTGGCACGGGATACATGCGGACGTGCATTGTCCTGTTGGAACAGCAAGTTCCCTTGCCGGTCTGGGAATGGTAGAACGATGGGTTCGATGACGGTTTGGATGTACCGTGCACTATTCAGTGTCCCCTCGATGACCACCAGTGGTGTACGGCCAGTGTAGGAGATCGCTCCCCACACCATGATGTCGGGTGTTGGCCCTGTGTGCCTCGGTCGTATGCGGTCCTGATTATGGCGCTCACCTGCACGGCGCCAAACACGCATACGACCATCATTGGCACCAAGGCAGAAGCGACTCTCATCGCTGAAGACGACACGTCTCCATTCGTCCCTCCATTCACGCCTGTCGCGACACCACTGGAGGCGGGCTGCACGATGTTGGGGCGTGAGCGGAAGACGGCCTAACGGTGTGCGGGACCGTAGCCCAGCTTCATGGAGACGGTTGCGAATGGTCCTCGCCGATACCCCAGGAGCAACAGTATCCCTAATTTGCTGGGAAGTGGCGGTGCGGTCCCCTACGGCACTGCGTAGGATCCTACGGTCTTGGCGTGCATCCGTGCGTCGCTGGGGTCCGGTCCCAGGTCGACGGGCACGTGCACCTTCCGCCGACCACTGGCGACAACATCGATGTACTGTGGAGACCTCACGCCCCACGTGTTGAGCAATTCGGCGGTACGTCCACCCGGCCTCCCGCATGCCGACTATACGCCCTCGCTCAAAGTCCGTCAACTGCACATACGGTTCACGTCCACACTGTCGCGGCATGCTACCAGTGTTAAAGACTGCGATGGAGCTCCGTATGCCACGGCAAACTGGCTGACACTGACGGCGGCGGTGCACAAATGCTGTGCAGCTAGCGCCATTCGACGGCCAACACCGCGGTTCCTGGTGTGTCCGCTGTGCCGTGCGTGTGATCATTGCTTGTACAGCCCTCTCGCAGTGTCCGGAGCAAGTATGGTGGGTCTGACACACCGGTGTCAATGTGTTCTTTTTTCCATTTCCAGGAGTGTATTTTTCGTCAAAGTTCAAGTTGGCTGACAACAACAACAACTTTTTATTAACCACAGCAGTTGCATGTACCACAATTGCACTGTGTGCACATGCGGAAGAGAAGTGGAGGAAAAAAAGGAAACGTACCTGGGTGAAGCCGTGGGTTTTTACGACACGATAAAAGCATTCAGCAAAACTTGTTACGTGAGCTTATGGTGGGGACGTCAAGAAGTACATCAATTACTTAAGAATGGATGAGCATACATTTCTGTATGAGCTCAGTAAAGTGTATCATCATACCACAAAGCACAATACTCACACAAGAACTGCTACATCTGCAGAAGACAGGCTCACTGCAACACTCCAATTCCTTGCTACAGGAGGGAGTTGGGTTATGTTAGGTTAGATCAGGTCTCCAATCTTCTTAATCTATTTTTGTATTCAGGGTGCCTCACGTTGTAAAGTGCCTCATCAGTTTCATACATCTCTATTATTTTTGTAGTTGTAGGTACACACCAATTGTATTTACCGATAATGTTTATAAAAAAAATACAGATGACAGAACGGTGAAGCGATGCTAGCGCTCCACGTGGTAACATGCCACATTGCAGTGAACAGAAGGCAAGCGACGTCTTTGATCAAATCTACAGCGAGGCCCTATATTTGATCAAATATTTGACGACATATGACAAAGTTCCCTATTACACCATTAAATTTCTTTGACAAAGATACTGGACAAAGAAATTTGATAGTGAAATACCGGCCTTAGCCTGCTATTTTTAAAGCTTAGTGTAGCTAATTACGCCGCAGCAAAGCAAGCTGAAGCGAAGAGCCGACACACAGCTGGCGCTAGAGATACAGAGAAGGCGCTACAGCTCAGTATGCACGTAAGAATGGAGATTTCATTTAGTACCAGAAGGACCAGAGGACCCAGTGGGCTGAGAATTGTAATGGGAATGTGCCCCACTTCTGGATTGTTGTTATTTGGTGTAAGAGGAAAAACTGTAAATAAGCTACATTATTGCAATGCTTCTGTTGTTCCAAAGAAACATGCATTACTTCTTTGGATGCATGCATATCCGAAGAAACAGGTACTGCAGTGCCCACAGCCGTTATGAAGTACATGAAATGTACTCACAGTTGCAAATATGGACAGCCATCAGCTGTGTAATGGAATGATGACAATGAAAATTTGTGCCAGTACTCGAACTCAGGTTCCCCTCTTGTCGCGAATGGTCACCTTACCATTAGGCTATCCGAGCATGATTCACAGCCAGATGCAAACTTCCATATGTTGTCAACCCTGCGTCTACAACCTGTACCCATACGTTCTTTATGAATATTCCTGTACAGGGGAGACAATTTAATTGCAAGTTGCTTGCCCGGTGTCAGTGGATAATACGATACTTCAGTGCTTTTGTTCTTCAGAAATACGAAGCAATGTCTCTTCGGCATGTACAAGAGCAGGTTGTAGATACATGGTTGATGGCGTATGGAAGTTTGGGTCTGACCATGAGTCATGCTTGGATAGCCTAATGGTAAGACGACTGCCCGCAATAAGTGGGAAATCCAGATTCGAGCCCCAGTCTGGCCCAAATTTTCACTGCCATCATTCCATTATACAGCTGATGGCTGTCCATATTCGCAACTGTGAATACATTTCATGTAAATAACCTATATCATAACTTTCTGGTGAAATATTGTGCTGTGGACTAGTCATGTGTTTTGACCTGCAGTCTGGGTATTCCCAAAGAGGGGAGCTATGTAACGCCGTCGGTAAATTTTGAGCGTTACTAAAGTGAAGCAGCACCATGGCAGTCATGCGTGAGGCACCAATGTGCCGAGATGCAAGTTGACAAGCAAGCCTGTTTGTACACCATGAAGTGGCTGGGGTAAACTGCATAATCATGATAACATCACAGAAAGTCTTAATATCAGATCGGGCAGTGGTATATTTCCAAACCGTTGGGACACTGAGATGTTGATCTGTATGTTTCCTCAAGTAGTGTAATGGTACAACAAGTGTGCTACTAATCGCTATAAATGCCCTCTGATTCTAGAATAGTTATGTGCAGTCTGGAAGCACCCTCCACTACATCGAGTGCATGTCGGTTTCCAGCATGCTTGGGCCAGCCAGCACCCAATGCTGCTCTGGGCGGCCAGCTCCACTGGACTGCTCCTGGTTCTAACTTTACTGCAGAGTTTGGCGACAGTGGGGAATCGTCCCTCAGGGGCCACAGCAGTAATGAATTTCTGTCTTTGAGGGCAGCAGTTCGCAGCCAGGGCGTCACTGCCGCCATTCCTTCACACCAGAACGAGCTCCCAATCCAGTAGCTGTGGCCACCTATGGAAATTCAACAGATGTAAGCATCGCTGTAACTGCTCACTCAGTGTCACATAATGGTAACTGAGGCGTGAGGGAGGTAAACAGTGCCAGCAAAGCAGAAAGTGGACGTCAATGAGCCGTCACACCACCGCGGCTTTTCGATCTCATCGGCATTGCTCGAGAACCAAGCGACTGCAGAGGGTGTGTCGAGGGGCACCAGTGCACTGTGACATGATCCAAGATGAATAAAATGTGCCGTATCTTGTAGCGAGCTTTCCTAGCTAGCCTCGATCAGCTCTTCCACTTCCACAACCCGCCACTCCACCAATTTTGCACCGTAGCAGCCCCATTCGCCTCCAGACCGCTATACTAGGTATCTTTTGAACCCAGATTGGTATTCCCCGATGTTGGCTTCTACCAATTTTTCCATTTTTCTGTAAAGAATTCATGTTAGTATTTTACAACCATGACGTATTAAATTGATAGTTCTGTAACATTCACACCTGTCAGTACCTGATTTCTTGCACTGAGACCAATAACACTACTAAATCTGGATTACAAGATCTTCGCTCGTGTGGCAGAAAACAGTTATGAATGCAGTAACTGGATCATACTAAACAAGTGGCGAGAAAGGAAAAACCATTAATCAAATAAAAACAGAGTATAGATACTCATATCAACGGCAGAAGTCTGCCGGATAAAATGTATCCTAATATCCTTAGACTTAGGCAAAGCCTTTGGTAGTCAGTCATCTTTATCTTTTCTATACAATGCAAGGAACGAATTTAAAAAATAGTGCTTCTAGAATAATCATAAACAGTCATTTAAGCAGCAACATTGAAAGTGAAAGAAGAGTAATAAGTAAGTATGTAAGGCGAGTTCACAGGCAACAAAGGATGCCCCCCACCCTACGACGGTGTGAAGGATGTGCAGGTGAAAGGTAGGTGGGATGTGTAGGTAGAGACACATCAGCACGCTACAACTGGAAAGGATTGGGGACATAATGCGATTGTTCAAGTCGACTTAACAGACGGCGTATGTTATTCTGAAGTGTTCAGTGTGAGTGAGGATAGGTGGGAGATTTATGAGTTAGTGAAGAATCCTTGTGGGGGAATGTAAGCGGATGAAGAAAACGAGGCCTGCTGTGGGGTGGAAGGTAGGGGAATTAGTCTTGTTAACAATAACATAAGATGAGTTGTTTGGAGAGGAAGGATGCAACAAGGCGGACACAGGTGATTGGCAGCGTGTAAGTCTGGAGTTTGAAAAGAAGACCAGAATGCCCTACATGGTCACATGCTTTCTCTAGGTTATTGGAGACAAAGATGCTGGATTTACAGTTGATGAGCTGTTGGGATAGGAGATGGATGAGGTTCAGGAGTTGATCACCAGCAGAGAATGAGGGTCGGAAGTCACACTGGCAGATGGTGATGGTGCAGCTAGCGGTGGATGCGTTGGGAGGTGATAGACTCCAAGGCCTTGTTGAACATTGGGGCGAGCCAGATGGGATGGTACGAGGAGGTATCAGTAGAGCGTTTGTTTGGTTTGAGGAAAAGTAGGATTTTGGAGGTTTTCCACAGGTTGGGATAAAAGCCTATGGAGAGAATAGTGGTATCCAGGGTTGCAACGGTGACGTGAAAAGAGACCAGGGGATGTGTTACATTTTCTTTGAAGTGATTGTTTTATGTCCTGTGTTGCGAATAGGGCGTTTCATTCTGTTTCTGGTATGCTGTTCACGTACTGGAAGCTAGGAGCCAGGAGTGAGACTGTGGTATCAGTGCATTCATTCATGGAGAGTAGGAAATTGGGAGTAGTCAGTTAGGATCGTCAGGAATGCAGAAAATGTCAGAGAGATAGGATGCAAAGTGATTGGTGTTGTTGGGAAGGATAGGGTAGCGAGGGATGGAGTGGATGCCAGTAAGTCTGTGGAAAGCTTTCCAGAGGGGAGCTAATCTTTCACTCTGTCAGCTCCCCAAGAGGAAGAAAGTTGCTGCAGGAGACCCACATAAGAGAAAGAGAGCCTGTGCAGCAATCCTAGTACATTGATAAAGACTGTAAAATCTTTGCAGCCGATAGCTAGTTCAGCAAGTAAACAGACAATTTTTGAGGCTCTAACAGTGTGTGAATATTTGTGGGACAAGCTGATAGAAGTAGCTTTGGAGAGACAAACAGGAATATTCAATTATTTGGTTAAGCAGAAGAAGAAGAAGAAGAAGAAGAAGAAGAAGAAGAAGAGACTAAGCAAGATAAGTTCTCCAACATCATCAACTTGGAGTGAACAAATTTCTCATAATTTTGACTATTGTAATATAATTACTGATACTTGGGAAAAACGCGATTGTTTGTGAATGTATTTTGTTAGGCAGAATAAATCAGTTTCATGAAGTGTATGATTTGTTGTTTCCAGATATTTGTTACTAATTTTCGCCCTTATATGATTATTTTTCTATGGATTCATATTTTCAGGAAAACTCTGGGCGAATGTTTCGCTTAATTTATACCACAGCTACAAATAAATGTGCACTGAGGTGACAAAAAGTCATTGGATAGCGATACGCCCATACACTGATGGCGGTATTATCGCGTATACAAGGTATGAAAGAGCAGTGGATTGGCGGACTCAGATGATCCGCGGGCAACATTTCCGACGTGATTATGGCCGTTTGACGGAAATCAATAGACTCTGAACGCAGAATGGTGATTGAAGCTAGACGCATGGTATGTTCCACAGGGAATTCAATATTCCGAGATCCGCAGCGCCAAGATTGTGCCAAGAATTTCTCACCACAGACAACAAAGTGGCCGACGGCATTTAATTAACGAGCGAGAGCTGTGGCGTTTGCGTAGAGTTGTCAGTGCCAACAGACAAGTAACACTGCGTGATATAACTGCAGAAATACGGCCAATGTATCCGTCAAGACAGTACGGCGAAATATGATGTTAATGGGCTACGGCAGCAGACGACCGACGGGAGTGCCTTTGCTTACAGCATGACTTCGTCTGCAGCGCCTCTCCTGGGCTCATGACAACATCGGTTGGACTCTAGACGACTGGAAAACCGTGACCTGGTCAGATGAGTTCCAATTTCTGTTGGTAAGAGCTGATGGTAAGGTTCGAGTGTGGCGCAGATTCCACGAAGCCATGGACCCAGGTTGTCAATAAGGCACTGTGCGACCTGATGGTGACTCCATAATGCTGTGGACTATATTTACGAGGGTGAGTCAAATGAAAACCTTAAATATTATTTATCGTGCAGAAGTGGTACAAAGCTGTATCACTTTTCAACATAATCTCCCCCACGCTCAATGCAAGTCCTCCAGCGCTTACAAAGTGCATAAATTCCTTCAGAAAAAAATTATTTTTGTAGTCCGTGCAACCACTCGTGCACCGCGTGGCGTACCTCTTCATCTTCATTCTTCATGCTGCAATGTCATTCAGTGTCACTCGGCGGTTTCCCTTCACTATCGCTTCAACTGCTGCAATGTTCTGTGGAGTCACAACTCGTTGTGCCTGACCTGGACGAGGAGCATTTGCATTGAAGTCACACCATTTACGAACTTCCTACCCTATTAGTAGACTTGCTGCTGTGACAAACATGCATCACCGTACTAAACCTTCATTCGTCGATGAATTTCAATAGGTTTCACATCTTCACTACGCAAAAGCCGAATAACAGAACGCTGTTCTTCCCTGATGCAAGTCGCAAGTGGGAAGTGGGACGGCCATCTTTATACTAATACTGCGGCGTAGAGTTGTGGCGATTCGTGAATGAGTCGTTCATTTGAACGACTCTAAATAAAGAATCGTAAGAATCGAATCGTGATACGGACGAATCGTCGTTCAAAAGAATCGTAAGAACGATTGCGTGTTTCCGAGTCGTGACGATTCCAAGTTCCAACGATTCATCGATTCTTAGTACGCTATGCTTCGAAGGCAACTTCCGAATCATGCCGAGTCGTGCCGAATGGTTACGACCGCCAAATGGCAGTCAAGTGGAGGATGCGTGTGAATAAAGGAAGCAATTTTGCACTACATTTCGCACAAATCGACTCCTCTTTCCTGGCATACTGAAATAAAACAATAGATGCAATCAAATCAAACGTGACCTTTCATCAATTAAGGCATTAAACGTATAAATCGAGAATCACACTTGTAACGTTATATGCATGTTTTCTCATAAATAAACTATTTCTGGCGTATCTTATCATGACACAGTTCGATTCTAGCCCCATTGGCAATTTCAGACATGTCCTGCCACCTGTGAATAAGATGTAGAACTTTTTGCATTCCGTAAGAATCGTGCCATCGCAGACTAGAATGAATCGTGAACGAATCGTAGGAATCGATTCTCAATGTGAGATTGGATCGTAGGAATCGAATCGGGAAAAAGAATTGTGTTGCTCAACTCTACTGCGGCGGTATGTGTGCATCTGCACTATGCTGCCACCTACAGGCCATTCTGCACGCTGTTTGTAGCACGCTTACCAACTTACAGAATAACGGCGCTAAATCTCGATTTGTTATTACAAACTTAAGGTTTTGATTTGACTCACCCTCGTACTTGGAATGGATTGTGACACTGATTGCTTGATGTTCAGCTACTCGGAGACCATTTGAAGCCGTTCGTGGACTTCATGTTTCCGAACAACGATATTTTTATGGCTGACAATGCTCCATGTCACTGGGTCACAATCGTTCAGGGCTGGTTTGCAGTGTTCTAGATAATTCGGGGGAATGATTTGGCCAGCCAGATCGTTGATATGAGTCCCATGGAACGTTTGTGGGACATAATGAAAGGGCCAGTCAGTGCACAAAATCCTGCTCCGGCAACACTTTCGCAATTATGGACGGCTATAGAGGCGGCATGGTTAAGTATTTCTGCAGGTGACTTCCAACGATTTGTTGAGTCCATGCCACGTCGAGTTCCTGCACTATGCTGCGCTAAAGGTCCGATACGATATCAGGAAGTATCCCACGATTTTTGTCACCTCAGTGTATATTTTCAATAGCTGACCCACTTTTTATTAAGCTAGTAAATTTCCATGAGATAACTGAGTAAATCTTACAGGCATGGCGCCTATACTAGAAAGCTGACAACCAAATGAAATCTGTAGTAGTACGAGTGCATAAATCTGTGTACAACTATACGTGGATTTCTGGTGCAACGTTTATTAGCTTACGTAAAGTGATATGCTACAATTCATGCGTACCAACAATTGTGGTACAAAATAAGAGAACAGATTGATCTTAGGTTTTACTTAATAATGAAAGTAAGCCGATATTATCCATTTTGTGAGGTAGGTCGCGTCCCGATAGCTGAGTGGTCAGCGTGACGGATTACCGTCCTACGGGCCCGGGTTCAATTCCCGGCTGGGTCGGGGATTTTCTCCGCTCAGTGACTGGGTGTTGGGCTGTCTTCATCGTCATTTCATCCCCATCCGGCGGCGCAGATCGCCCAATGTGGCGTAGAATGTAATAAGACCTGCACCAAGGTGGCCGGACCTGCCCCGTAAGGGGCCTCCCGGCCAATGACGCCAAACGCTCATTTCCAATTTCATTACTGAAGGTAAATTACCTTCAAATAGTCTTTTAATGTTAGGCACATGGCATCCAGCACCTCATCCAAAAACTTTGAAATTGTAGTTTTCGGGATGTGCAATCGTTCTGCAGAGAGGAAAGCGAATTTCCTGACGCGGGATATTTTAAAGCCACATACAGTTTTACACGTGCAGGGATTTGATTCCTCATGCGGCTGTCTGCACTCTGAATATGACGTTCTACAAGAGGCAGTAAATATTCAAAATTGTATTTCTTCGACATAAAATTGTTTTCTAACGATTCTTCATCCTCGAATTGTAATTCCATGATTATCAAGTTAGGTGTACCTAACTCACTTTTCCATACTATACGTTTCTGCATCCAACAGCTACGTTTTCTTTTTCTATGTTTATTCAAAAATTTTGACAGTTTGTGTATAGCAATATGTGCTACAACACTAACACCATCGCGAACCAACTCATCTGTCGCCATATTGAAATTTCACTACATTTGCATATGCATACTGAATGTGTGCGTGTGTGTGTGTGTGTGTGTGTGTGTGTGTGTGTGTGTGTGTACCTCAGCAGATGTGCAAGTTTTAATGCATACAAAATCTTACATAAGGCACCTCAAATGTGTAAACGCGCTTTTAGTTCTGTTACTGTTCTTGTTTTAATCACTTATGATTAACGTTGATGTTATTGTACAGACTATGTTCCAATAAAACACATTGTCACGAATATCAAAATATTCTGACCAGTTCACTGACAAGCTTAGAAAGTAATTCTTGGCCAGAGGCAGTGAGTGGGCTGCCTGTTTCAGCGCCGGAAGCGGCGAACCAATATTTGGATTCGATAAGGGATGCTGACTCTGCTTTCCGTTCTTGTGAGACGCAACAGCGGCCTTCGTGACTGTCTCCCGAAAGCAACTGGGGCGGGGGGTTATTCCACATGAGCCAAGTGTGGTTGGCATCACTCACTAACCGCGTTATCAGCCATGCACAGCCCGTCACCGAACCTTCCAGAATGGTAGTGTGTTTAAGAAGCCGTATAAACAGAACCCTCCTATCCTAGAGAGGAGAGTGCAGTACCAGCAACAAGTTGATGGCGCTGTCTCCGCAACATGTGTCAGCAAGAACGGAACGTAAGATCTTTTATAGACTCAATGTGGGGGACACAGCAGACTTAGAGAATGAAGAGTCAGTCGGTTATAAGTGGGAACTTGTAAATAGGGAAATGTGTCAGGGGTACCTCCATGAAATGCATTCACATCTGTATTTAGACAATTTCATCCTGTTTCCTACGTAGTCCTACCGAATTTCGTATTCTGCACCACTCAAAGCTTGCTTTTCAGCCACGATCGGGGAATCAGCAGGCAACCCACCACCAGCTAACCTACGCAATTTCGCTTCAAAGAAACCATGAGAAAAGTCATGCTAGACGAGGGGATTTCTGGTAGTAACGCATTAACTGACATACTAGGAAGGGCTACGTTTACACACAGTTTATACAAAGAACAAATCGAGACGGTGGTATGAGCTCAGGATGAAAAATTAACACTGTCAGAAGCAATTGATTTCGCTGAAGAATGTGCAATTACGCCTGACAAACAGAAATGCCAGGCGGAGACTGTGCCCTGGCAAGGAAAAAAGACAATAACCAAATGTTTCAGTAGTGGCAGAGAAGGGCATCTAACGCAGGTATGTAGGTGGAAATATACCATCCACAAAAATGGATACTGTTTGGGAAATTCTTCCCAAACCCGAGTGTGCGCGGCTACTTGTTAAGGAAATCAATGTTCAAGAATTCATGGTGAATGGTTCACGGTCCCTGTGTTCTCCCCGGGTAAGGTGCACGCAATGTCATTTGGCTGGGCACACTCATCCATGCACTAAAGCAAAATCCGTAACTTGCTTCACGTGTCACCGGCCCACCCGTTACGCCCAAGATTGTCAGGAAAGGAGATGGGTCAACATGCGCAAGGAAATGATTGACGAGTGTAATGATGCAGTCCCATTATGCCACGTCATAGATTTTAAGGCAATGATGATCAAAAGCACTGTTAATGAAGAAATACGGATGGAAAGACGGGTGCTAGTACAGCTGGAAACGAGAACAGGTACCAAACGAGTTACTAAATTCCAAGCCATAGATGCCCGTATTGACTTGCCATTTGACAGGTTGTTAGGCAGAGAACTTCTCGAGAATAATAAGGTCGTTTTGGATTACGGATGCAGAGGGGTGTGGCAATAAGGTGAGGGTTGAATTGTAAGAAGCATAGGAAGACGCGATAGCCCAACTTACAGTCACAAGAAGTAGAAAATGGGAGGTCGAACGAGTTAGTTACGCGTTTGTGGCAAAGTATGGCAGTGCACGGAGTACAATGGCCTCGAGTCGAGGCGTTGTGCCACTCAAAGAACAAAGAGGCTCAGAGGAAATAGCAGACCCGGTGCTCGACACTAACAGCTTGCCCCGAGTCTTATGTAAGAGTAAGTACTCTGTTCAGACGCCTCATCCGCTGTCGCTGGCCGCCGCAAATGAGCAAGGAACAGGAAACCGATAAAACGCAGAACAGTTGGAGGGCTGACAAAGCGGTGGAATGGAGGTCGCGTCCCATGCAAACACCTATTAGCGGTTGCAATGCGGAAATAATGACCTGTTCATGGGAAGAACGATCTTTAAAGGTATCCGTGACATGCACGCTAGGAACAGAAGTGTTGATTCCCAAACAGGACGTTTTCGTGATCATTCGATACGGAACATTTATCACCAACGTACTGAATGCTACAGACCAGGACGTTAGGTTCCCTACCCCTTAACTGGAGCGATCCCACCTCCTATTAGTTACACAATCCGACGTGCCCTGACTAAGAAGAAAGGGGTGATAAAATATCGAAAGAGCATACTGAGAGGAAATAAGCGAACAGTTCATTTGAATCACGAGGAAAAAGCAGCACTTGAGGAGTTCTGCTCTGCATGGAACGATATGTTCCGTTTATCAGGAGATGTGCTCACTCATACAACATTGCTAAAGCATCCAGTTCCACTGATACCGGAAGCGGAAGGCGTAATAATAAACCAGAGACCATACCGTATCCCACAGACGCGGCAATAAGCGTTACAAACCGGTGTAGAGGGGATGTTAGCCAGTGGCATAATTTCACCAAGTACCAGCCCCTGTAATTTCCCACTAATAATGATTCCAAAGAAATTAGATGCCAGCGAGAGGCGAAAATGGTGAGTAGTAGCAGACTACCGAAAACTGAACGAAATATCTGTAAGCATAGTATACCCTTTGCCCAACATCGATGAGATCTTACACATTTTGGGAAAATAAAAGTACTCGTCCACACTGGATCTTGCTAAAGGATAAATCAGGTACTGATAGTTGAGAAGCACTAAGACGGCCTTGAGCAGACCAGTGGCCCATTATGAATATTACAGAATGGTTATAGGCCCGAAAGCTGCTCCATCTGCTTTTCACCGTTTAATGCACACTGTGCTGACCGGGGTACAGTGGAACAAAGTCTTTATATATATCTGGGTGATATCGTTGTAGTGGGGTGCCTCATTAGATAAGCACAATGCACGCCTAGAAGCAGTATTGGAACGGTTGCAACGAGGGAATTTATAGCTCTAAGTAGATAAATGTGGGTTTTCATGAAAAGAAGTTATGTTCATGGGACATGTATAACTGCTTCGGGATTACAAACCGATCCTGCTAAGGTGGAGCCCATAGAGAAATACCACATCCAAAGACTATCACATACTTAAAATCGTTCCTAGGACTGAAAGGCTCCTATCAACAATTCATGAGTGATTTCAGTAAAACTGCTAAGCCACTGCAAAGTTTACTAAGAAAGGTGATTACGTATGAGTGGGGTGATCTGCAGGAATAAGCCTTCCAGTTACTAAAAGAAAAACTGATTAGTCCTTCATTACTGTATCCTAATATCGATATAGAATTTTTCATTACGACAGATGCGAGCAGTCATTCTCTTGCCACATACTTAAACCAAGGAGAGATGGGGGAGGATTTACCAATAGTATACATCTCCAGGACCCTCAGCAAAGCGAAACAGAACCAACGTACAGTAGAACACGAACTATCAGTAATAGTGTGGGCTGCTAAATATGTCCGCCCACATGTATTCGGTAGAAAATTTTAGATAATCATAGATCACAAACGACTGATGACGTTAGGCAGCATTTCTGATCCCCCTCTGAGGCTGATGAAGCTCCAGTTAAAATTAGAGTAGTATTAAAAGTGTAAGTGTTGTCGGCGCAGAGCCAGAGCAACGCACGGAAGACGCTGCCCAGTAAGCAGGTGGTTGTATCGATAAAACTGCCGAAGCCGTGGACTTGGAAGCACACACCGAGAAAGGTGGCGCGGAGATGGCGGCAATCTGACACAACAGAACCGTCAGCCCGATAAGTGAAGATTTACACACCTCCGCTAAGCGAGAAGAACGTAATAAGTTCAGCGGACAAATTCGCTGCGTTGACGCAGATGCATGAATCTCCTGCAGGAGCAGTCAGGGGATGGGAAGAACTTACGAGAGAGTGGAACTTGTACTTGGCCCAGAATGAAGGCCGACATAGAAAAATTTATTAAGACTTGTGAGAGCTGTCAGAAAACGAAATAACACAGGCAAAGACAAAGTAGCCGTTGAAATTCACCCCTACCCCAGAATGTGTGTTCAAAAGATGCGATATTGACATCATGGTGCCATTACCACAAACACATGTCGGAAGTCGCTACATTCTGACATTTCAGGTCTGATTAACGAACTTTGTTTTAGCTGAACCAGTTGACCCACAAGACACTGACATGGTCGCGAGAAAACTAATCGAGAACGTAATTCTGGAATTTGGGGTCCCTACATCAAAACTGAGTGACAGGGGCAGCAACTTTATAACCTATAGCGAGAAGTGGGTATGTAAACTATTAAGGACAGAAAGGGTTCACAGCATGAGCTACCATCCAACCATCCACTAACCAACAGTGCACTGGAGCGCACACATCGTACCTTAACAGCGATGTTGCAGCACTATATTAGCCGAGATCAAACCGACTGGGACCACTGGATGCTATACGCCACTTTTGTATACAACACAGCACCTCACAGTATCCCAAGGTACATCCTATTTCAGTTATTATTCAGTAGGAAATGCAACCTACCCTGTTGCTCCAGAAAAAGCCGATGAATGTAGTCTACAATACGACAGTTACGTGACCAGAATCCGGCAAAGGATACAGGTGCTGCATCAGGATGTCCACGCAGCAATACAAGACAACAAGGAAATCACAGACATCAAAAAAGTTTTGCACCACCTCGGTTCCGAGAGTTCCGGAGCCTGTAGAGAAAATTGAAACAGAGATCAACATAAACATCATTTACACCCTTTTTATTGCTCATGACAACCACACATTGCATGTTGTACCACCATACAGCGAGACCTTCAGAGGTGGTCGCCCAGACTGCTGTACACACACGTACCTCTAATACCCAGTAGCATGTTCTCTTGCATTGATGCATGCCTGTATTCGTCATGACATACCATCCACAAGTTCATCAAGGTACTGTTGGTCCAGATTGTCCCACTCCTCAACAGCGATTCGGCGTAGATCCCTCAGAATGGTTGGTGGGTCACATCGCCTATAAACAGCCCTTTCAACCTATTCCAGGTATGTTCGATAGGGTTCATGTCTGAAGAACATGCTGGCCATTCTAGTCGAGCGATGTCGTTACCTTGAAAGAAGTCATTTACAAAATGTGCCGGATGGGCTCGCGAATTTTTGTCCATGAAGACGAACGCCTCGCCAATGCTGCCGATATGGTTGCATAATCGGTCGGAGAATGGCACTCACATATCATACAGCCGTTACGGCGTCTTCCATGACCACCAGCGGCGTATGTCGGCCCCACATAATGTCACCCCACAACATCAGGGAACCTCCACCTTGCTGCACTCGCTGGACAGTGTGTCTAAAGCATTGAGCCTGACCAGGTTGCCTCCAAACACGTCTCTGACGTTTGTCTGGTTCAAGGCACATGCGACACTCCTCAGCAAAGAGAACGTGATGCCAATCCTCAGCGGTCCATTCGGCATGTTGTTGGGCCCATCTGTACCGCGCTGCATAGTACCGTGGTTGCAAAGATGGACCTCGCCATGAACGTCAGGAGTGAAGTTGCGCATCACGCAGCCTATTGCGCACATTTTGAGTAGTAACACGACGTCCTGTGTCTGCACGAAATGCATTATTCAACATGGTAGCCTTGCTTTCAGGGTTCCTCCGAACCATAAACCGTAGGCTGCAGTCATCGACTGCTGTAGTAGTTCTTGGGCGACCTGAGAGAGGCATGTCATCGACAGGACCTGTCTCTCTTTATCTCCTCCATGTTCGAACAACATCGCTTTGGTTCACTCCGAGACGACTGGACACTTCCCTTGTTGAGAGCCCTTCCTGGCACAAAGTAACAATGCGGACGCGATCCAACCGCGGTACTGACCGTCTAGGCATGGTTGAACTACAGACAATACGAGCCGTGTACCTCCTTCCTAGTAGAATGACTGGAGGTGATCGGCTGTCGGACCCTCTCCGTCTAATAGGCGCTGCTCTTCCATGGTTGGTGCCGGCCGCGGTGGCCGAGCGGTTCTAGGCGCTTCAGTCCGGAACCACGCGACTGCTACGGTCGCAGGTTCGAATCCTGCCTCGGGCATAGATGTGTGTGATGGCCTTAGGTTAGTTAGGTTTAAGTAGTTCTAAGTTCTAGGGGACTGATGCCCTCAGATGTTAAGTCCCATAGTGTTCAGAGCCTTGCATGGTTGTTTACATCTTTGGGCGGGTTTAGTGACATCTCTGAACAGTCAAAGGGACTGTGTCTGTGATACAATATCCACAGTCAACGTCTATCTTCAGGACTTCTGGGAACTGGGGTGAAGCAAAACTTTTTTCTGATGTGTCTCTTAAGTTAAATTATTATGATAACACTCAGAACCCAAAACTTTTCACGAAGCATCATCACATTTTGCTTTATAATGAAAGTGTACAAAGAGTATGCACTCAGAAATTGGGTAGTCAATGGCGAAGACCGATACACTGTTGTCGATGTGGAGGAACCAAATGTGATCATTCGATTACAGGGAAAGAAATGTATGAAGGTACATGCAAATATATTAAGAGAGTTGTTTCTGTAGTATGGGGACCAATAGGAGAAATAACAGGAAGCTATTTCATATTGGACTAGTGTAAGTGATACGAAGTGCTGTGTACTATAGTGAACGAATTTTACCCAGCAAGAATTAAGAAGGGTACAAACTGTAGGCAGAGAGTTTCTATCACAGATGCCAGCGAGGCAGGCACTATGGGTTACCAGCCATATTGGAAGTTTGTTGATGTCCTGCCTCACAGAACGAGGAACACCGTTACAAGATGTACGAATACAACAGTTTCAGTCTGCACCGGGAATATTTTACAACGATCACGGTATAATCAGCATATACGTATAACTTGGAGAATGTTAGCTTTTTCAGCCGTAAGAAGGTTGAGCAAACGCAAGAAATGGTCAACAGAGCAGTGACGCATTGCCTTACCAAGTTGCATCAGGTCAAGGTAAGCGCAGGCGAGTGCGAAGACCCGCAGCAGTCTATAAAATCGCACATAGGGAAAATTACGGAAGCAAAAGAATTAACCGGCCAGTTGCCAAGGCCCGAGCAAACAATGGCAAAACGAGGATTATTAAAATTTATTGGCGAGGCTAGCAAGATAAAAAAAAATATCTTGCTAGTCTCACACCAGACGAAGACGATGCATGCTGCTTTGAGGCAAAAATAGATGTGTTAGAAGAGCAACAAAAAAAATTATTGCGACTGTCTAAAGAGCAATTAACTACAGCAAGAGAGTCACTAACGCGAGTCAATCAAGTGCTAAATGCGGTGACGTGAATGAGCTGATAATGGCCGAAGTGATTAGAAAGCAGAGTGCTCATATGGAAGAATACGAAATCAGTACGAGCCATGATTCTAATTACCATGAACAGCAACTAGAACAAGTTACGATCGTGTTCAATAAACTGGAATGCGAATACGATATCTTGATTTCTGCCATTGTGAATGAGCAGAAGGATCTATTGAAGCTACACTTGATAAATCATGTACAAGTTGTTACGTATCTTAAGCTAATTAGGGAGGCATTGAAAGATAAATTCCCTATGAAATCACGAAGGGTCAAGGGTATCAGTCACTTCGTATAACAGATATATACGTATTTTTAGCAGGTACTACGTTAAGTCAAGTAGTGAACTTACCCTTAGTCGACAGTAATGTATGTATCCTATATAAGATTTGGCCCCTACCAGGTGAATTTGAAAAGGCGAAGCGAATATTCACTTATATAGCACCAGAAAAGGAATTCCTGATCGTAGATGAAGCGGAAGGCAGTAGGTGCAACTGGCCAATGACCATCCTCTGTGTAAAACGGTCACCCTGAGACTAGACACACATGCAAGGACGATGGTTTGATTATACTGTGTAGAAAACTACCTCCCACTAGCCTTACTGTGCGAGACACGGCAAAGCTAAGCTTATTAAGTAAATAGCAATCTGACCATATGATAAGAACCAGTACAAGTAAAATAGACATAGTTCCTAAGCTAAATATAGACATAGATTGTTGCCTAATAGAAGAAGAGAAACGAGAAGTGTCCAGATCCCCATACTCTCACTGTTAGAGCACATAGTTAGACATATAGATGATGTCAAGGTCTCTGGACATGAAATAGAAGACCTACAAAATGAAATACACTACCAACAAAGTACGACCTTCAAAGGATGGTCGAAAGCGAGTACTCCTTATGGGGATATGCTGGTTCGGGACGTTGATATTCTGTTTTGTTATTGTGACCTGTTGTTGATGTATTTACTGGAAATGCTGCAGGAGATAGGCAAACGGATTTGTGAAGTAGGAGAAACGTGTTGTACTAAGGTATGTATAACTAAAGCAGCAGTGACTAGTAAGGTATATAGCAAGACAAACACACACACACTCCCTAATCTGGACAATACGGTGAGGAGGAGGAGGAGGAGTTAGTCGAATATGACGCTAGAGCAGTCCGATTTACTTTCCTTCCCGAACGAGTATTGTGGAAAGAACGAAGTCAGACGCAGCGACCTACCAGAAAGATGCTCACGTCAGAGTCGCTCAAGTTGTGAGCTGACGAAAGATAGAATGACAGAAGATACATAGACAAAATGTCTTACACGGCGTGTAATCTTGAAAATTTTAACTCTGTAGTTATAATAGTAATTCCATCAATGTGAGTTTTGTATTATGTGAAAATGTAACCTGTATCCAAAATAATGGATGCTAATGTATTACATAGCGCGGAACCACGAAAATTGTAGCTCAATAGTTATATCAATGATTCCATTAATATGACTTTTGTATTAGATGACAATGCAACATATACTGGTATCCACAATACTGTGTGTCGCTATATTATAGCGTAATTGTAGCAATGATCCCATTCATGTGTGTTGGTATTACGTGAAGAGATTTTATTATGTTGAAACTGCGTTCCAGGTAGAGTGATGAATCTTTTTTGAAGAACTTTGTCATACGCAAAAATGTCTGGAAATAAAGCTAAGGAAAAGTCCACAGCAATGCACGACTATTCCACGAAAATTTTAGAATCTCGGAGGCCCCAGTTTGCAGAATTTTTCCCGGAAGAAGGGAGGTGTCACGTATGTCAAAATATTGCGACCAGTTCATTAATACAGCTTATAAAATAACTTGGCCAGAAGTAGTAACCTGCATGTTTCAACGCCGGAAGCCGCAAACCAACATTTGGAATCGATAATGCACGCTGGCTCTGCAGACTTTGTGACACGCATTAGCAACCTACATGACTACTGTAGCTTCCCGTAACTTACAGGGTAGCAATGGGGGCATATTGCAGAACAGCCATATATGGTTGGTATCACACATCAACTACGAGATCAGCCATGTACAACGTATCGTCATCGAATCTTTCAGAAGAGCAGTGTGCAAAAGAAGCTGTATAAATAGGGCCCTCCTGCACTACTCGCGAGAGTGTAGTACCAGCAACGAGCATATGATATCTCCACAACACGTGTCAGCAGGAACCAGACTTAGGATATTTCATTAGCCTTGGTCAATGTGGGACGCATAGCAGACTTAGAGAATGAAGAGTCTGTCGCTTATAGATGAGAACTTGTAAACAGGAAAGATGCCAGGGGTACTTCCATGAAATGTACTCACATCTGAACTTAGAAAATTCCGTCCTGTTTCCTAAGTAGTCCTACCGAGTTCCGTACTCTGCACCACTCAAAGCTTGGATTTCAGCCGCACTCGGAACACAGCAGGTCCACCACCAGTTAACGTCATCGAATTCATCGACAGAGGTAAGATCCCCCGTCACGCATCTCACTTTCTCTCAGGACAAGACATCATCATTGAATATGGAAAGTGATTTATTTATCTGTCAAGAAAACTGAAGTGAACATTTATGTGGAAATAAATTATTTGCTTTTGAATCTGATTTTATTATAAAAAGATTTACTTTTCTTTATGGCAGTTTTCTTGAGAATACTGGAATTACTAAAGTTCGAAGTGATGAGCTATCGATAATTTAAGGCAAGAACACTGGTAATATCCTAAATGCCAACTCTTGAGAAGCCACAAAACTTTTATGAAACTGATAGTTTGCAAATGTTTGAATTTTTGTCTCTCCTTACTCCCAAGTTAGTAGAAAGTTAATATAATCAATTTGCTGAAGTCATTCAGATTCGTTATAGTGGTCCCTCTGAAAAAATCTGTGACGGTCAAGCTGAATAATTACACTTAACTGATTGAAAAATATCAACAACTGCTGGTACTGTTACCGACGATTGTGCCGCTAAAGTGGAGTTATTGAACGCAGTTTTTCGAAATTCCTTCACCAGGGAAGACTAATGGAATATTCCAGAATTTGAAACACGAAGAGCTGCTAGCATGAGTTTCTTAGAAGTAGATACCTTAGGGGTTGCGAAGCAACTCAAATCACTTGATACGGGCAAGTCTTCAGGTCCAGTTTGTATCAACTGTATTCAAACATTATGAATCACCTCGAAGGTAACGATCTATTGATACGTAATCAGCATGGTTTCAGAAAACATCGTTCTTGTGCAACGCAGCTAACTCTTTATTCGCACGAAGTAATGGCCCCTATCGACAGAGGATCTCAGGTTGATTCCGTATTCCTAGATTTCCGGCAAGCTTTTGACACCGTTCCTCACAAGCGACTTCTAATCAAGCTGTGGGCCTATGGGGTATCGTCTCAGTTGTGCGACTGGATTCGTGATTTCCTATCAGGAAGGTCGCAGTTCGTAGTAATAGACGGCAAATCATCTAGTAAAACTGAAGTGATACCAGGTGTTCCCCAGGGAAGCGTACTGGGACCTCTGCTGTTCCTGATCTATGTAAATGACCTGGGTGACAATCTGAGCAGTTCTCTTAGGTTGTTCGCAGATGATGCTGTAATTTACCGTCTCGTAAGGTCATCCGAAGACCAGTATCAGTTGCAAAGCGATTTAGAAAAGATTGCTGTATGGTGTGGCAGGTGGCAGTTGACGCTAAATAACGAAAAGTGTGAGGTGATCCACATGAGTTCCAAAAGAAATCCGTTGGAATTCGATTACTCGATAAATAGTACAATTCTCAAGGCTGTCAATTCAACTAAGTACCTGAGTGTTAAAATTACGAACAACTTCAGTTGGAAAGATCACATAGATAATATTGTGGGGAAGGCGAGCCAAAGGTTGCGTTTCATTGGCGGGACACTTAGAAGATGCAACAAATCCACTAAAGAGACAGCTTACACTACACTCGTTCGTCCTCTGTTAGAATATTGTTGCGCAGTGTGGGATCCTTACCAGGTGGGATTGACGGAGAACATCGAAAGGGTCCGAAAAAGGGCAGCTCGTTTTGTATTATCACGTAATAGGGGAGAGAGTGTGGCAGATATGATACGCGAGTTGGGATGGAAGTCATTAAAGCAAAGACGTTTTTCGTCGCGGCGACATCTATTTACGAAATTTCAGTCACCAACTTACTCTTCCGAATGTGAAAATATTTTGTTGAGCCCAACCTACATAGGTAGGAATGATCATCAAAATAAAATAAGAGAAATCAGAGCTCGAACAGAAAGGTTTAGGTGTTCGTTTATCCCGCGCGTTGTTCGGGAGTGGAATGGTAGGGAGATAGTATGATTGTGGTTCGATGAACCCTCTGCCAGGCGCTTAGATGTGAATTGCAGAGTAATCATGTAGATGTAGATGAACAACTAGGTGTTAGGTATGACGTCTACTGATGTTATCCGATTAAATGATAACATGAAAGAGAAGTGTGTGGCACCATACCTTGAAGATGGAACCTGAGTTGGAATCTCACTGGTACCTGCTGATGGTGACGAGCTCCACAAATAAAATGTTGTGCTAGCATTACACCCACACCATGGCGCATGTCCCAGAATTGATTTTCAGACGATGGAAAGTCCAGGTTGGAATATCATCAATATTAAGAAAAGAATAGATTGCCACTCACCGTAAAGATAAAACAGTGAGCTGCAGACAGACACAGCGAAATTAGTTACACAATGGGCTTTCGGCCAAAGTCTTCTTCAGAAAGGAAAGACGCGCACACGCACGTGTTGGGATTAGCACGATTTGGGCCAACCGACGTTTGCTTTCGGCGCGGAAGCTGTTTGACAGCTGCAACTCATTTGTTATCACAGACCACACACAACACTGTACAACTGAACATAGTAACATCGCCAGTTGGCACAAACATCGTAGCATACATTACATCAGCCCAGACGGTGCAAGCAGAGCGTCATCACGGAACCGAGCCGTGAAGTGTGCGCAGCAGTTGGAACGAGTCATGTACTCTTTTAGTCGATCGACGTTGGCTCGTCATTACTCCTGTGTTGGGTATTAGTGGCGTCGGTACTGAAGGCTGCCGTAGTTTCACTGCTACGGGTGGCGGCTCGTCTTTGAACACGTACACAAATTTGACGAGGTTAATGACGACAGTCATTGGCTTGCTGTTTATCATAATTTCTAAGGTCTGTGTGCTTCATTGTAGGACACGGTATGAGCCAGTGTACAGCTGTGGCTTAACATTGTCCATTCGAAGCATCAGATACACGCAACTTTCCGTGTTGCATGGCACGTAAGTGGTTGCTGTACCCTGTCTGGAGGCTGTAGGACATAATACGTATGTGATCATGTGTTTTAATTGTTGAAGGAATTCCTACTGATTTTGAGCCGGTAACTGCTGTGAGCTGTCTTCAACAAGTTCCCTGGGAGGAAGCAGTGGTTCACCAATGACTAATTCCACAGCTGAGTAGTCCAAATCTTGCTTATACGTCATTCTCAGGCCTAGGTGAGCTATCAGAAACACAGAAGTCCAGAATGCACCACGGCAAACGAGTGCTGCCTTTAGGGAATGAAAGTATCTCTCGACCATGGCGTTACTAGTGTGGTTGTTGCTAGTAGTTTTGTGATGTACATGCCCGCAGAATTTAGCCAGCTGGGTGAAAAATTCCGACTGAAATTGCCTATCTTGAGCGGCAGTTATGTAGAGCGGGCAGCCAAACTTAACTAGCCAGGTTGATGTGAAGGCAGAGGATGAGGTTTCCATGGTGGTGATATCTATAGATGTTGCTCCTGGCCAGTGCCTAAATTGGTCAAGAAATGTAAGGAGATACCACTGGCCATTCAACAGGGAGAGCAGTCCCACGTCAAGTTGCTCATGAGCAAAAAAGAGAGGTTGCATGTGGAAAGTTATCCACTGGCGTGAGCACATGATGGGACAATTTGCAACGCTGGTATTGAGGGCATGTTCGCGCCACCCTCAGCAATTCCTCTCCATACCTGGCCAAATGAAGCATTGCTACACGAAGTGGAAGGTGGAATGGGCTAAAGAGTGATTTTGACTGGACACTGTCGACAGCTTGTCGTTTGAAAGCTGACAGAAGAAAAGGGCAAGGTCTTCCTCGGGAGGCGTCGGTATATAGTCTGGCATCTCCCCCAGAACATCGACAAGTTGCAAGTGCAATGCTGATGTGGCACCGTCGAGAACATTTGGAATTCTCGGTTGTCCTGTTGTGCACATGCCACTTCTGAAAGGTTAATAGGGCTCACTACGCTGCTGATGTGCGAGAGACAGTACACCACTGTTTTATTGATGCAGGAAATGTGCCTTAAGTTCATATTAAATTGGCTTATAAATTCCAGATGGTTGAACTGGCAGGGAGAGCAGTTGATGCTATTCCTTTTGAATCTGTAGGTGAGTGGTTTCTGTTCCGTGTACATCGTGAACGTTTTCGCTTCTGTGTGAGAATGTGAGTATTTAACTGCATCATACACAGCCAGGAGTTTCCAGTCGTATGCACTCCATTTATGCTGAGACAACGACAGTTTGTGTGAGAAATATGTGAGTGGTTACCACGAATCTTCTGACAATTGTTGCAGTACTGCACCGACAGCCATTTAATTTGTATGCCACTACTGCCAAAGGCGTGTCCAGCTTGGGTGTGCGAGCATTGCTGCGTGTGCTATGCCGTTTTTAGCGACTTCAAAAGCAGAGCACATAGTTTCAGTCCACTGCACTAGTGCTGCCTTAAGGCTTGGGGCCAGAAAGTGCTTCATTCAATGGCTTTTGCAGTTCTGCTGCAGGGTAAGTGTAGGCAGTAAGAGATTAGTATCCCTAAAATCCAGCGTAACTCCTTGACTGTTGTCGGTCATGGTATCTGTAAATTGTTTCAAGCTTTTCAGTTAAAGATAGGGAGCCTGCAGATGAAATGCGGTGGCCTAGGAATGGCAACTCAGGCTGTCCAAACACATACTTGGCCACATTCAGCACCATGCCAAATTGTTCTACACGTTTAAATACTTCTTGTAGATGTTGGTGACGTTACTCCCTAGTGGCAAAAACTACGAGTATGTATCATCCGGGTATGCAAAGCAAAATGAAAGTCCTCCTAGAACAGAGTCGATAAACCTCTTCAGGTTTTGCACTGTTACATCTACACGATTACTCTGCAATTCACATTTAAGTGCTTGGCAGAGGGTTCATCGAACCACAATCATACTATCTCTCTACCATTCCACTCCCGAACAGCGCGCGGGATAAACGAAAACCTAAACTTTCTGCTCGAGCTCTGATTTCTCTTATTTTATTTTGATGATCATTCCTAACTATGTAGGTTGGGCTCAACAAAATATTTTCGCATTCGGAAAAGAAAGTTGGTGACTGAAATTTCGTAAATAGATCTCGCCGCGACGAAAAACGTCTTTGCTGTAATGACTTACATCCCAATTCGCGTATCATATCTGCCACACTATCTCCCCTACTACGGGATAATACAAAACGAGCTGCCCTTTTTTGGACCCTTTCGATGTTCTCCGTCAATCCCACCTGGTAAGGATCCCACACCGCGCAGCAATATTCTAACAGAGGACGAACGAGTGTAGTGTAAGCAGTCCCTTTAGTGGACTTGTTGCATCTTCTAAGTGTCCTGCCAATGAAACGCAACCTTTGGCTTGCCTTCCCCACAATATTATCTATGCGGTCTTTCCACCTGAAGTTGTTCGTAATTTTAACACCCAGGTACTTAGTTGAATTGACAGCCTTGAGAATTGTACTATTTATCGAGTAATCGAATTCCAACGGATTTCTTTTGGAACTCATGTGGATCACCTCACACTTTTCGTTATTTAGCGTCAACTGCCACCTGCCACACCATACAGCAATCTTTTCTAAATCGCTTTGCAACTGATACTGGTCTTCGGATGACCTTACGAGACGGTAAATTACAGCATCATCTGCGAACAACCTAAGAGAACTGCTCAGATTGTCACCCAGGTCATTTATATAGATCAGGAACAGCAGAGGTCCCAGGACGCTTCCCTGGGGAACACCTGATATCACTTCAGTTTTACTCGATGATTTGCAGTCTATTACTACAAACTGCAACCTTCCTGACAGGAAATCGCGAATCCAGTCGCACAACTGAGACGATACCCCATAGGCCCACAGCTTGATTAGAAGTCGCTTGTGTGGAACGGTGTCAAAAGCTTGCCGGAAATCCATAAATATGGAATCAACCTGTGAGCCCCTGTCGATAGCGGCCATCACTTCGTGCGAATAAAGAGCTAGCTGCGTTGCAGAAGAGCGATGTTTTCTGAAACCATGCTGATTACGTATCAATAGATCGTTCCCTTCTAGGTGATTCATAATGTTTGAATACAGTATATGCTCCAAAGCCCTACTGCATCCGACGTCAATGATATAGGTCTGTAGTTAGATGCATTACTCCAACTACCCTTCTTAAACACTGGTGCAACTTGCGCAATTTTCCAATCTGTAGGTACAGATCTATCGGTGAGCGAAAGGTTGTATATGAGTGCTAAGTAGGGAGCTATTGTATCAGCGTAATCTGAAAGGAACCTAATCGGTATACAATTTGGACCTGAAGACTTGCCCGTATCAAGCGATTTGAGTTGCTTCGCAACCCCTAAGGTATCTACTTCTAACAAACTCATGCTAGCAGCTGTTCATGTTTCAAATTCTGGAATATTCCATTCATCTTCCCTGGTGAAGGAATTTCAGAAAACTGCGTTCAATAACTCCGCTTTAGCGGCACAGTCGTCGGTAACACTACCATCGACACTGCGCAGCGAAGGTATTGACTGTGTCTTGCCGCTTGTTTACTTTACATACGACCAGAATTTCTTCGGATTTTTCTACCAAATTTCGAGACAATGTTTCGTTGTGGAACCCATTAAAGGCATCTCGCATTGAAGTCCGTGCCAAATTTCGCACATTACATAGACTATACATCACGAATTTGCTCAAATTGTTCAAATGGAATGATTATTGCTGTCTTGGAATTGTCCTTTTCTGGCAAAGGTATATGCTTTTGGTTCAGTCAAAAAACTGAATATTGGTGTGCAGTGCAGAGCGTAATTGTAGTCACTCAACAAAGTCGTGGGATATCAACCAGGCATGGTTCTTGTATTGATTACACAATAGTCACCACATGAGCAGCGAGCTCTTCCTTTCTTACGGACAAGGTACAGTGCAGACGAGCAAAGGCTATTTGATGGCTGGTTTATGCCCTCCTTAAGCACCGCTTGGAATTCCACTTTAGCAATGGCCAAATGATCAGGTACCAGCCTCCTGGGTCTGTGGTTTTTATGTGGTATACCATGTTGTGTGCCATGTCCAACACATGGTGGCTTGGTCAAGGTTTGATATTGCCCCAGCAGTGCAGCATACTCCTTGTCACATGCCCATTCTAGCCTGGCACTACACATAGATTTGTCATAGCAAAAATTTGTTGCCATCAGTCTGGTAATGCTGTTGACCAGACTGGCACTGGCTACATCTGGCAAAACATGGTAATGTGCCTGAAGATCAGCTCCTCTTATCAGCTCCATAATGTCAGTAATGGTAAAGTTCCACATAAATGGATGGTGCAGTCCAAAGTTTAACACTATCCACTGTGTTCCATACATAGAGATGGATGAGTTGTTCATAGCAGATAAACAGAGAGCAGTAAGCAGTCTACAGCAGTGGGCTGAAGTTCTTGGTAGCAAGCTCAAATCTGAGTCAGTGTCTATCAAATATTTCTGACCAGATCTATCAGTAACAAATAGGCACCCTGACTTTGTTGAGCAGTCAGCTGTGTATACTACCAGCTGCTACTGGCATTTGGGTACAAACATAGTGCTGGACATTTATGTGCATAGGAGGGCCAGCCAAAGGATAGCAATGATATTGGACTGCAACAAAAATTAACCTGCAATAAAATATAATAAACAGTTAGTAAAAGTGGTGTCTGTGAAACAAGGAACCAGAATCATGTTCCATTATGGTAGACAGATTCTAGCAGTCAGAAAGCTTTAAAGGTGGTTGTTTGAATGCTTCATTTTAAACAGAAAATTTATTTAATATGCTTGTTTGCTTACTGTATAAAATACATTAATCTGAAAATTTTTGATTGGGACCTTTTGTAACATAAATAGAAGATCCCATTACACATTGTTCAATGTTTGTACTAGTGTTCCTCAGAAATACTAAAATGTATGGAGTTCCACACCAGCATCAAGCAACTTTGCATGCTTAAAATGACACCCCAGTTACTTAAAATTTATTGTTTTTTCCATAATTTGGCTATTTATAATGAATTTAGCTCTTACATGTTTTATGAATTCCATCATTTTAGCTTTACTTGTCAAAAGTATTATTCCATATTCATCAGGAATCTGTATTAAATGATATCCCACTGCTTGGCCTTCATTTCAATACAGCACATCATGGCCAGATAATCAGCAAATAATGAAGCTGTAAGATTTACATCATTAATGGGAAAAGTATTCCTGGTTGTTTTTATCCTAACAATAGAAATATAAAAAAAGTGCACATACTTGTCTAATTCCTTGGGTAGTGTTTAGACAGACACTTCAATTTCTAAAAAGTATGCATTTTCATTTTATGTGCAGGGATTTAATTGCTGCACTGGAACTCCAATACACTGTGGTGGCAATATTCACGGGATAATGATATGCATACATACAGATGGTGATAGTATTGTGTACACAAGGTAAAAGGTCGGTGCACTGGCGAAGCTGTTATTTGTACTCAGGTGATTTACGTGAAAAGTTTCTGATGTGATTGTGGCCACATGATGGGAGTTAACAGATTTTGAATGTGTACTGGTAATTGGAGCTAGATGCATGGGACATCTCGTTTCAGAAATCATCAGAGAAGTCAATATTCTGAGATCTACAGTGTTAAGAGTGTGTGGAGAATATCAGATTTCAAGCATTACCTCTCACTGTGGGCAAGACCAGCGGTATTTGTATAGAGTTATCTGTGTAACAGAAAAGCAACACTGAATGTAATAACTGCAATAATCTTTGTGGGATGAATGACAAACATATCTGTTAGGACAGTGTGGTGAAGTTTGGCATTAATGGGCTATGGCAGCAGCCAACCAACATGAATGCCTTTGCTAACAGCATGACATCACCTGCAGCGCCTCTCCTGACATCATGACCAAGTTCTGATCTCAGTTGGTAAGACCTGATGGTGCATTTTGAACGTGGCACTGACCCCACGAAGCCATGGAAACACACACTGTCTACAAGGCACTGTGCAAGCTAATAGTGGATCCACAATGATGTGGGCTGTGTCTGGTCCAGATTAATCAATCATTGGTTGGTAATGTTTATGTTTGGCTATTTGGAGACCATTTGCAGCCATTCATAGACTTCATGTTCCTAAACAACGATGGAATTTTTATGGATGACAATGCACTGTCACAAGCCAAAATTGTTCACAACTGGTTTGAAGAACATTCTGGGCAATTCAAGCAAATGATTTAGCCACCCAGATTGCCCAAAATGAATCCCATCAAACATTAACGGAACATAATCGAGAAGTCAGTTCACGCACAAAATCTTGCACAATTGCGGACGGCTATAGGGGCAGCACGGCTCAATATTTCTGCAGGGGATTTCCAACAACTTGCCGAGTCCATGTCATGTCAAGCTGCTACAACACACAAGGCAAAATATTAGGAGGTATCCCTCCAAATACACTTCAGTGTATTTTTCACTGCTTCCCCCATAATAACTTCAGTGGTGTTTTTAAAATGATTTTGACTGCTAGATATCACAAGAGGAAAATCATCCAGTATAAAAGGAGGCAGAGAAGATTTTGCTGTCAGTAGAGAAGCAGTAACAGCAGAAAGTGTTAGTCAGGAGGGCATAGTGGCTTCAAATGTGGACTAGTCATTGGACATCACCTGAATAATAAATCCATCAGGGACTTTTCAACTGTTCTAAAATGTTCAAGTCAACTGTTTGTGATGAGACTGAAGTGGAAGTGTGAAGGAACAACCACAGCTAAACCAAGACCAGGCAGACAACATCTGCTGAGAGACAGGGACTGTCAACCATGTGGAGTGTGGTCATAAGAAATCATATGAAAATAGCAGAAGTAATCACTCATGAATTCACAGTGTTACAAGAGTCCAGTTAGCACAACAATTGTGTGTAAGGAGTAAAACAGAATGGGGTAGAATGGTTGAGCTCCGCATAAGTGAAACATTTCTGTGGTCAGTGCTAAGCAACACTTGATGTGGTGTAAAGAGATATGACACTGGACAGCGGACGATTGGAAATTAATGATTTACAGTGACGAAACACACTACACTCTGTGGTGATCTGATAGAAGGGTTTGAGTTCAGCAAAATCCCAGAGAATGTTACCTGCTGCCATGTTTGATGCCTACAGTGAAGTATGGAGAAGGTAGTGATAAGGTATGTAAATGCTAAATGTGGAAGGATATGAACATATTTTACAGCAAAGAAACACTTTGGAGTTGTTAATAGTTTCATGACAATGAAGCCTGTCATAAAGCAGCATCTCTGAGACAATGGCTTCTGCTTAGTACTTGACTCATCCAGTAAATCTCTACAGGTTGTGGGATGTCATTTGCACCCCCCCCCCCCCCCCCCCCCCCCACCGCCCAAACGCACATGAAAGTTATATGTAACTATGTAACATCAAAATATATTTTAATAAATTAATTCTGTAATGGAAATGGATAGATAAAAGACCTACTCACCAAATAGCAGCAGGAGAACACACATATAAAAAAATGTGCTTCATTTATGCAAGCTTTCGGAGCCAGTGGCACATCCTTCCAGCAGAAAGCACGAAGAGGAAGGAGTGGGGGGGGGGGGGGAGGAACTACAGAGGTTTAGGATAAGGGGAAAAGGGGTAGAGCTCGAAAAAAGCCACCCAGAACTCTGGGTCAGGGAAGACTTACTGGATGGAATGAGAAAGAAAGACAGACTGTTCGAGATGGCACCGGACGAGATTTGAAAACCTGAGAGCTTAAAGGTGGAAGACAGGGTAATGAGCAAGTCAGAGATTACTGCTCAAACACCGTGCATGAATGAAGAGTGAAAAGCTAAGTGCATTATTTGTAACAGTGGTGGGAGTGGAACAGCAAAAAATAGACAGGTCAGCAAATGAAAGATGTAGAAAATTAAAACAGAATGAAGACAAGAGTAGTTACTGTGAAGAAATGCTGAGATGGAAGAAATTAACAAATTAATGCCAGTTGGGTGGCGAGAACCAAGGACATGTTGTAGTGCTAGTTCCCACTTGTGGAGTTCTGAGAAACTCTTGTCTGTGGGAAGAATCCAGATAGCATATATGGTGAAACAGGCACCGAGGTCACAACTGTCATGTTGTAGAGCATGCTCTGCAACAGAGTATTGTGTGTAGATGGTATACACTGGCTCTCATGCTCCAATTCCTGTGTTAAAATTTACACTTGCTGAGCTAAAGCAGCAGCAGCAGCAGCAGCAGCAGCACATGTTTCCAAAATTTTGCATACTCTACTTCTATCTAGAGAGAGAGAGAGAGAGAGAGAGAGAGAGAGAGAGAGAGAGAGAGAGAAACACCAACTTCCACATCATCTACACTCAGTACAACCGCCAGCCAGATCACCCAATTTCCCAGCACATAGAACAAGTAGCTGCTACAGCTCTGGTATATAGCAAATTGTGTCCAGACAAATTACAAAATGGACACCTCACTGGCTCTAAATTATCATGTCCACCATCACCTCTCTAAACAAAGATGAGACTACAGGTCTCTGGCTTCGCAAAAGTAAGTCTAAACATCACATACCCTAGCTTTCACAATTAACTCTCACACCCAGAGCAAATACAGCAAATAATACAAATAAAACTAGATACATGCATCAAATAGTGCTCAGTAATACCACCAAACTGAAGTGCCATTGAGTTACTCGCCACTCATGAAACCCATGTCTCTCAGCAAACTGTAGGGTTGGATGTGGATGAAAACCTTCTGACAATGTGTGTTGGGAAACAAAACAACCCTCAGCCTATGCCCATTCATCCTATCTGATAACTCAGTTGTAACCATGCAAATGTAAAAGGCCAAACAATGTTTACATATCATATACCAGCTATTGTGTAAACACTGTTCGGTCTTTTACACTGGATGAGTACCACCAAGTTATTAATTAGTATGAATGGGCCGAGGCTGAGGGTGTGTACTGGCAACACACAATATCCTGTTCCAAAGCATGCTCTACAACATGACAGTTGCAACCTCGGTGCCTGTTCACCATACATGCCATCTGGATTCTTCTCCCGGACACCAGTTTCTCCGAACTCTGCAGGTCGAAACTAGCACTACAACATGTCCTTGGTTCTCGCACAATCCTCCTGGGCTTAATTTACATTAACTTCTTTCATATCAGCATTTCTTCACAGTAACTAGTCCTTTCTTCACTCCATTATAGTTTTCTACATGTTTCATTTGCTGACATGTCTACTTTCCACTGCCCTGCTCCCATCTCTGTTGCGTACAATTCACTCCACTTTTACTCATGCACAATGTTTCAGCAGTGATCTCTGTCTTGCATATTACCTTGTCTTCCACCTATAAGCTCTCAGATTTTCAAATCTCATCCAGTGTAGTCCTCAACAATCAGTATTTCCTTCTCATCCCATCCCCTAAGTCCCCCCTGACCCATGGTTCTGAGTGACTTTTCCAAACTCTAGCCCTTCTCTTAAAATGTCTCTAGTTCCCTTCCCTTCGCCCCTTTTCCTTCTCTTTCAAGCCTTTTGTGAGAAGGAGACACTGGCTCCAAAAGCTTGCATCAGTAACGCCTTTTTTATATGTATGTTCTCCTGCTGCCACTTGGTGAGTAGATTTTTCTTATCTATCCAGTTACATTCCACTGTCAAGAACAAATTAAATCTCTTTGATCCTGCTTTAGCAAGAAACAACAACATTCTTAAAACTGACCATCTGCCCCAAGTCCCAATCTGAACGCAAAGAAAGACCTTTGGGGTGAGTTAGAATTCTGACCGCCTCAGACTCCAATCTCCAGCATAACTGCCTTCTCTCGTTTCGGCTCTTGAGGAGGAATGGACTGCCATTCATCCACAGACATCACAATGAAACTGATCCCCAGCAGTGTTCTAACTGCCATAATGACAAAGAGTGAACACACCCCATATTAATGCCCACTAGTTGGTGTGTTTTAATCAGATAGTTATGCCACGGTTTATTTAGATACTTCGCAGCTTTGTATGCTTTACAATGGGTTTAAAGTACTGGATATCAAGTTAGGTAGTGTTAATTATATCATACCAATTTCTTTCCTTAATTTTGTGCACTTCTTTACTTACATGTGCTGATTTCCTGTTGTATTCTAATAGATAAAGTATATAACTAGATGATGACATCATCTTCAAAATAATTCTTTTCCTCATTTGACAGTATCTTGATGTGTTCTAGCAGATTTTCAACGCAGCCACTCGTATGAAAGCCCAAGATGTTTTCATAGAATTATGGAATGTTTCTTTTTTCTCATTTTTAACACTTTAGTAGTAGTTTGTGTTGTTGTTGTAATCACTATTCATTTTTCATTGTGTTATCATTCACAGGTTCAAATCAATTCTCATTTAGTCTATTTTAGTACAGAAGCTTTAACAAGTAAACCCTAAAACCTTACTATTTCCACTGGGTGAGAATTTCAGCGTCGTTTCGTTTTGAGATATACCACACAACACAATATGAAGTGTCTCAACTTCATATTCAACATCAATAATACCACGAATTCAATTAAATTACTTCAGAAAATATATGGACAATTAGCTACAGACTGTGGATTGTTTCTCCTGCAGTCTTGTCAGGTACTATAAACTGTACAATTGTCATTGCTACTTCTCTTTTATGACTTAAGTGATAGATAAAACATACTAAATACTCAGATTTTGTTTTCTTGTCACCTCTGGGACATACTAACCACTGTGATAAAACAATCCTGTAGGTTAGTAGCAACAGCAGCTGTAGTACCATAACTGTTTGAGGTATTTTTGATAACTGTTATTTATATCCACTGTTAATATGCATTACTTATAAAACAATTTCAATTTTTACCACAAGAAACATCCATCAGCAGCATGTGTCACTTTAACATCTATCTGAATTGTGGTACACATAAAATCATCCAAGTTGCACAAGGCATTTTAACTTTAAGTGATAGGTTAACAATTTCGAACACATACAACAAGCAACCGAGGCTGGAGGGACTGAAACAACTGTTTGGGACTGGTTAGTGAATTTTGGAGGCCACACGGATTACTACATTGATTTTTTTGATGACATCTGAGGAGGGAGGGTCAGCTTCCTGGTTTATATTTGCTTTCCTTCAACTTTGGGAGCCAGTGTAGTGCTTTTTTTTCTTTTTCTCCATAGGACAACGAGAGTCAAAATTATTATATCACAGAATGAGTCGCTATATATACAGTCAAAAAATTAAAAAAATCTCAGATTTGTGGCAGTATATACAAATAACAAAATATTGTTAAAGGCTGTAAATTACAGTTAGAAATTGCAGTACAGCAAGAAAAGTACTGTGTCCCACAAAAGCTTTTCCACTTATCTCTGAAATTCAATAGTTTAGCACAGAAATTTTTCAGCTTTGCTGGAAGCCCATTGAAAATGAAACCAACGTACCTGTAAATAACTTTACATTTAGTTTTGACAGCATCAAAATGTATAGGGAAGGCAAAGTTAAAAATTCATGTACATTTTGAACACCAGCCTGCACATAATCCCAAAAAGTGACACAGCAGATCATTTTGATGTCTTTTTTCTGGGGTGTGAATGTTCTTGGAGAACATAAAGAACTGCCCCTGAATGCAGTACTATAGGACTTAGGGAAGTGGAAACAAGGTAAATACACAGCTCTGCTGTTTTACTATCAGTGACAGTGGAGCTCATTTTTATAGTAATAATAGCTGTAATCAGTTACAGATGCAGGTGACTGAAGAGTGCTTGATCAGTGTTATGGCCAGTGTCTTCAGCTGCAGTGTTCTCAAACTGTCATGGATAAAATGGTAACTCAACATTTAGTAAGCTGCAGATTTGCCTTTCTATAACAACGCTGTACTACCTCTATGTCATCAAGTAGCTCCTGTGGAAATTTAAGTCTTTCAGTGAAAGACTGATATAGAAGGGGGTAATTTTTCTTTAAGACAAAAATGCAGCATCTAAGAGCCAGATATTGAATGTAATGGGTTTTTCTGGATGCTAGCAGTTGGGGCAGCAAAAATGTGTATGCACACTGATCTTTTGAGAAAGAATTGCAATTGTAATTGGGAACTGCTGTTACAAACACATCAGTTCTTCATGTAATACTTAATGTTTGTTATAGTCCAGCATTTTTTTAAAATGCTGATTTAACTCTTGAACAATTCATTTGTGGTTGATGCAGCACTTCAATTTCATGTCATAGTCATGTAAAACATGCTGCTGATGGACGTTCAGCTCCCCACATAAATTGTAACCTTGCTCTGCAGTGTCTACTAATCTGAAAATGACGTTCACTTTATGTTAATTTAACTGATTTTAAAAATTACAACATGTAACTTGTACAATATGCAATGTAAATATCACCAAGAACATGAGGTGTTAATTTAACTGATTTTAAAAATTACAACATGTAACTTGTACAATATGCAATGTAAATATCACCAAGAACATGAGGATGATTAATTTTATCACACTTTTGATAGCAGGGTGGTTCGAAATAGAGCAATGATCCATTGAATTATTGAAAAACCATTTTAACATTCATTTAAAGTGATTCAGGAAAGCCATGTGCACAGTTCACTTTTAATGAGTTTTGAGTTAGAGTCCCACAAAAGAAATGCGAACTAGTGATATGTGCGGTAACTGAGATATACTTCCTGTGCAAATGATATGACTCCAGAGTATAGATTTTTTTTAAAAAATATATTTAATAGAGATTCTTTCTTTGGTATGTAATTAATATAAAATACAGCACATTACAAATTATCAAAATTCAGTCTGCTAAATAATTTACATGCCAGCTTTACACAAGCAGTTAACACTTCTACAAAAGAATCACTGTCACAGCCTTGATTTATTAAAATACCTGAGACATGAGCTTTCAGTTAGGTCTATAATCATTTTTTTAATGCCACCTTTATGTTAATTTTAGCTAGCATTGTACTTTTCCAAAACTCTTAGACTCCATGAAAATCATCCCATGAGACAAATCTTTGACTGACTAACTTTTGTTGTTATAATAATCACTACTGATTTGCCAAGAGACAGTTTACTCTTAACAGCTGAAGCAGTTTTAGAAATATGAGCAACTACTAAAAATAACAGTTCCTACCATTCAGATATAATTTGCAGTGATCATACAAACTACAGTTCAAATACAATGAACTACAACTAAACACAATATGTTTACGCAACTGATACATACATTACTCCACTTTTTTATAATCATTGTTAGAACATAGGTAACATACTAAGTAAAATCAATGGCACAAAAAACAAGAAGTAACTGCTCTTAATACTATTTTACTTTCGCCGCAGGGCTGACCCTGCCATTCAGCTATATGGAAAAAGGATTATGATCAGTGTTTCACAACTTAATTCCTATATTTGCTGTCTCTTCATTCACAAAGAGAAGATTTGTGGTTAGGTAAGACAAATTCAGTACCACATCTCATGATTGTTGCTGTACATCAAACCAGACAATCCAGTCTTCTGGAACACAATCAGTGTTTATATCTAATACACATCTAACTCGCATACCGTTATCTGTGAGATTTATAATTTATCTTTGTACACTTATCACATCCTAAGCAGTATAAGCAGTTTGCTTTATTCCAACCTCAATATATTTGGCACAAACCATACTTTTTGTACACAATATCTAAGACAATTAGAACAACAAACAATCACAAATAAGAGATTCACAAAGTAATTGAAAACATGGAGTCAATGGAACAGAAATGAAAGGAAAAAGAAACTGAAGCTATGGTTTGAAATTCTGGTGCCAATCAATTAGCTAGTGGGTGAAGAACAACTTTTACATGGCAAAAAACTACCTAATGACATAGTTTATCTCAGAGCAACAAACAAAAGAACTAATGCCAGTTTCGTTTAATTAGTTTGCTTGATCATTACTTTTTACTATTAGGTTTAATGAACTTATTAACTGTTATACTGTAAGAAGATCATATATGTTGCTATGAATGTGGAAGACAAAATAACAGTTTCAAACTTTGTACTGGGCAGAGATTCAAACTCGTGACCTTTGTCTTTTTCGGGCATGTGCTCTAACAACTGAGCTACCCAGGCTCAAGCTCAGGTGGTTGGGTAGCTCAGCTGGTAAAGTACTTGCCCACAGAAGGCAAAGGTCCCACATTCGAGTCTCAGTCCTGCACACAGTGTTAATCAGGAAGTTTCATATCAGTGTGCACCCTGCAGCAGAGTGAAAAGTTCAGTTTGGATATAACAACTTGTCTCTTTAAGAATCACCATCCCATTCACATGGAATGAAAATTCTATCCTAATTGAGTGCCCAGCCTGTATAATCCTTGACAGCACTTTTGGTGGTGAGGAGGTAAATAAGAAGCTTTTCAATATTCCTATCTCCACCACTCATCTCTTAACCATTAATTCTCAGTGAACTGTCAAATGCATTACTACACATGTGAATCAAAAAATGTATTCACATATTTTATGGAGTGTACTCACAGCAAACGATTTATAGAATGCAAGTTTTGTCAAGAAGCTTTTCAAATCATTGCAAAGAGACATGAAAAACGAAGCTTTGGGCCATATTCTTATTAACATGTTTACCTTATGAGAATTCACTCTTCCGCCATTTATATCAGTACACATTTTATATTTTTCACCAAATGAAAAAAGGGCAGCTCCATTATTACATTAAAGAAACTGAGGACTTCAGGTTAAATATTCCTATGATATCATTCTTAGTATTCTATCGCTGTAGGTGATACTGTGGAAAATAGTTAAAGAAAATCGTAATGCAATACCACTAGCTATGACAAGCATAAGCAGCTGCCTGTAAAAATTAAGTTACACACTGAATATTACAATGGAGACTTATAATGTAAAGAACATGCAAAAATTAACATAAAAAATTACAAAAACATGAGTATCTCTCATTAAAACAATACAAAAATTGTTGCTATGTTGTAAGTAAACTTTTCCACAACAGTTGCAGTGAGTCTGACATAATAGTTCTTAGATGTAATATGGGTTTGCTCACATAAGCTAATTGATGTGTGTATATGGTGCTGGTATGTTAAACAAATAAGGTACAGAACAATATCACTGATATCACAGTAGAAAATAATATGGTACTAAAGTACAGGTTCTAAGGAAAAAAGCTGAGTTTTCTCATTCTACCCCTGTTACTATGATACTGGTTGGGCCCAGAAGGCTTGAAAAATGTAACAAATACATAATTGAAACCATACCAGTCTCTAGCTGCTATTTAATTCATGTTACATTATGAAATTTCACTGTTGTTTGTTCTCATGTCATTGTAAATGATACACAGAAACACATTTACCTTTATTTAAAAAATTACATGGAGCAAACCATCTACCAATGTCCAAGGAAGCAAAGTAGAAATATATTGTAAAGAATACAAGTTTTCGCATAATATATAAGTGAATAAACTGCTGAAACCTGTTTTGTTGATGTTCTCTAGAAACATTTTTTGTTCATGTTCTCCAAGATAAACTGTCAATGCAATATGGGCTGGAGATGGAAAACTGAATGACACCTAATATGAATTTCATATGCTGACTGCACTTCATAACACGTTTAAAATACCAAACATGACTGTATAGTTGTGAATTTCTGCAATTGATCTCAAACCTTAAAAACATAACATTTTACTTGCAATAAAAATGAATACACAAATTTATGTTCATCACTCTTGAGATGAAAATAAATGAGTGACATTCTGTAGCTCCACAAGCGGTATGCTCCAGAGTTTCTAGTACTCAATGACAAGCTGGCACAGTTATTTTTATCTTAAAGTGATGTTTCCATTTTACTGTCTGTATTTTAACAGAACTTTCATGACTATCATTGTAAAATCACACATATATGCCTGCATACAGTACCAAAATCTTTGAAAATTACTTGGGTGCTGTATAATAACTGGACTACAGTTGCTTGTGTTTTAAAATATTTAGGAACAGTGACACAAACATACACTAATCATCTACAGTTGGAGCTATAAAATACTGTGATTCCTGAATCAGAGCTCAGTGTGGCCATAACAAAAAAATTCTTTTCACATTCCTTCCTTCGATGTACATTTAGTAGTCTACCTGGACTAACTCTTCCGTGGTTCTTAATGGTAAGTCTACAACAATGAGTATAGTAAGAAAGTATTTATGAGTATTTCTAACTCTTCTAGTACACTGGATAAATTCACGACAATATCCATCACAACCAAACATCATAAAATGTCAGTGAACTAGCTGCTGATTCTGCTGTCTCCTACAATTTCTGAATTTATCCGCACATTCCTGGGTACACTTTTAGTTCTCAAGGGACCAATATAACTTAGCAAAACAGGTAAGAAAATTAAACCATGTCCAGCTCCAAAAAGAATAATGAGAAGATACATTCTGAAGTAAAAAACCTGAAATATCTGAGAGTTTGCAAATGCTAAAACTGTTATGCCAACAAATTTCGTTAGTGTAATTCCAGAAAATACTGAGCTCCCAATATTAGTCAGTGAATCTGAGACTCTCAACACTCTATTGCTCTCATCTGAATGGATATAAAAATGTAGGAGATGTGAGCAAAATTCAACTGATATTCCAAGGGACAACACCAAGTTAATAAGTGAAACTGCATTCAGTGAGATGTGCCACCAGTACATTATTCCAGCAATGTCAACAACAATTGCAATTATTGTTAACATCAATATTAGAGCTGATGCTATATCAAAGCTCATTAAAACAAATGTCACAATGAAAATACCTGCAACAGAAATACCTAAGATTTTAAGTGTATCATGCCACATCGTTAGGTACTGTTCATAGAAAACATAAAAGACACTGTATGGAAAGACAATTACTTCTGAATCAACGCTGTTGTTTCTTAACACCTCATTTATTGCATTTGATATATTTGCTGACAGAGAAACTGCAGCCCCAAAAGCCTTATAATAATCTCTCGAACTTTTCAGAACTGTATGATAACTCATAAAATAACTGGCTCTAAACTCTGACAAAGTGCCATTATCAAACTTGTAGTTAACGGCACTAGAATATGAGCCATGACCAGCTTTCGCACATGTTGTTGTGGGATTGTCTTCCAGGAAATAAGGTAAATACTTTTTAAAATCTCCTGCTTGAGGACGATAATGGTTATCTAGCTTGATATCACAATATCTGCATTTAGTATAGTCATTTGGACAGAAGGAGCCATTATTGGGAAAATATTTACAACAGTTATCAATGCTACACCAATCAAAATAATCATCTATCCACGAAGTTGCTGGTCGAGCTATGTATGTGATATTTGGCTGCCTTGAGGCACTAAATATCTTAGTTGTAAGCGAGTTATGGTAACAATACTGACTGCCACAGAGGGAATTTTGTACAAAATCTTGTGAGTAATCAATGTCCCCATCGACAACAAAATACACAGGAGGTCCAATGGACAAATAATTTTTCATAAACTCAAAATATTTTGATACATATGAATCCCTTGGCATAGACAATTCTTGATCCAGACCCACTTCCAAGTTGGGAATAAAAGCAATATTGAAACACAGAAATCCAAAGAAAGCAACAAACACAAAAGCCCGTACAGCTGAATTCATTAAGAATGGAACATATTTTGTTCTAAAAAATTCATACAGAACACCATCAGACGAAATGGAGTCTGACTGTGAGCTCTGCACACAACAACAGATATCAAAACGGTTGTCTTCTTGTCTGCGAGAATCCAATGCCAGTAAACTGACAAAGCAAGAAACCTGAAGGACAAAATCAACAAGAAGAGCAAAACCTGAATACATCGCAAATTCACGAACTGCTGGCATGCCTGATGTTGTTCCAAGAAAAAAGCACAAGCATTCAGCTAAAGTTGAAAGTAAAATGGATGGTCCTACATGTGACATAATGCGTCCAATGTGCTCTGCTTGACTCTCATTCTCAAAACGTTTGCTTCTCTGGTATGACTGCACAATAATAAACACATTATCTACACCTACAGCCAAAATAAGAAAAGGCATAACTTCAATAATAATCATAGTAACTGGGACGCGTATGTATCCAAAAAATCCTACAGATGCTGCTACTGATGCAAGAACAATAAGGACACCACCCAGCCCAAGTGAAATTTTTGCATTAATCAACAACAACGCAAAATCTTTCATTATCTTACTACACAAATTTGAATCCTCTCTATTCCTTCCTCCAGCTTGGGTGCTGTCTTCAAGCACATTTTCAGGGTTATTTGCCATTTTGGATCCTGTTACTTTACCTAAAGAAATAGCAACATACAAAAACATTGCCAGATAACTAATGAAAACTGTCTTTACATCTGCTGTTGAGCTGCGCTCCAATTCATCCTGAATTGATCGTTCTGCATTGAAAGCTACATCCATAAAGGGAGGTTTTGTTTGCGTCCAGTTTCTCATAAACTCAATAAAAAGTTTCTCCCACTTCAGTGCTGGTTGCAGCGCTGTTTCATTTTCATAGTTTCTGACAACGAACGTAAGTATGAGAGCTGTGGCATTCTCATAATTTGGATTCTCTGACAAACTATTTTCATCACTAAGAAACCCACCAACAGCAAGTGCAGGATCTACTGCTCCCCTAAAACGAGCTAAGCAATTGATATTATAAGGATTTTGACTACAAGCTTTAAAGTGATCCAAATAGTTTACAGTATAATTAGATTCCTCACTTGTAGAATTAAAAGTATCTAAGTCATCTTGGTAATAGCCCCATATACTTTGTACTGCACAGTCTGAAACCTGTGCAGGACCTGTAAAAGGAGATGTGAGAGGGGCAAAACAAATTTTTTCAAGACCGACACCATCAGATTGACCCAGCAATTCTATCTGTCTCTGAAGTTTATACACCTCTAACAGGAATGTTCTGTTAAACACTGGACCAAAGTCCACAGGTCCATTAGATGTTTGATGAATTATTTTGTCAAGTCCTACTGTTGTAAGAATTATCTGTTCCATACGATAAAACGGTTCAAAGGTGACATCAAAATAGTTCTTTTCTACTCTTGCATTACTTCTGGGCGATACCCACAATTTAATTGGGTCTGTTGTAAGTTTCATGAAATGTATACCACTTGCTAAAACAATCACAAACGACACACTGAGAAATATAATCATCCACGGGTACAATGCACAAATGACACCCCACTTCATAAAGAAACGTTCAAGTAATCCATACACTTTACCTCCAACTCTACTTGCTATCTGTGTGCTACTCGACTGTGTGGAACGATTTTTGCTTTGCATAAGGGGAGTGCGTTCATTTGGTACCTCATTTTCATGACCAGTGGATTGATCTGTGCAGCAGCAGTGCTTGCAAGACACAACAGACAAAAATGTTAGTGTTCCAAGAGAAAACAACAGGATCATTATAAAAACACCACCATCGAGTCCACAAATAGTGAAAGGTTGTACAGGTGGTGGTACGGGAGGTGGTGCAGGACAACTGTCTGTGCAATCAATACAACTGCAAGCAGTAGTATTCACATCAAAACTTTCATTACATCGTGTGACTCCAGGATCCAAAGGAATAAACCCAGACTCATTGCTGGTGGAATACTTAATGAGGAACGGAGACACTGGATTCAAAGTTGGGTCCCCCATGTACTGGAACCATTTCTGCGCGTCACAACGTGATGCACCATATTCACCACACATGATATCAAGTGCGCGCTCACCAGTCGATGGAACTGACACATGAGAACAGGAATTAAAAATTCCATTTAAGTACGTGTTCGTTACAAATACTTCTATGGCAGTGATGTAAGTCACGTTCCCATCTTTTTCTGTCTGCAGTATCTTCACAAATTCATTTTGATTCGGGGCACAAGTAAACTCACAGAGAATAGTTGCAAAGTTCATCATGCAGGAAGGACATCGTTTCAAGAGATTGCTAGCTATTTGGATGCTAGCATCTAAAGTCTCCAACTGACTGACACTACAGCACGTCGCATACGATGTGGAATTTAACCTGTGCAGAAAAGAAGGGCACCACTTTTGGAGCAATTTTGTGCCTGTTTCGTTCAGTGGTTTGGCTGTTCCATTGTAAGGACAATTCTGTGCGAATTCGGTGACATGGCACTGGTCGTACCACACGCAGTGATTACTTGAAAATACGAAAGTCGAAGTCCAGATATACAAAAACACTACGGCGCAACTGACAAAATTCATGGTTCACTTTTTGCGCCTCGCTATCAAAAAGTTACAAAATCACGCTACGATCACTACAATGTCACTTTCACAAACGTTACCGCATTTGAGTCTATCACTGTGGTGTCACGTCAAAGAATCTTCAGATGAATCAGCTGACTGGAGCACTGAACATATGTTGGACATTTACTTGTTTCTGTTGCTGCTCTCCTTCCACACAACGTCTCAGCGCCTAACTCTTCACTGACAGACTAACACACTGACAGGCAGATGCAGACTCACGTGACCTAACGCGTTGGTTGGCGACTACATCAACGCCTTCTAGATACTGATTTTTTTGACCTTGCATGGAAATAACAGGCCAAATACATAAATCAGCTACGCGGCAGCCGCTTGCAAGAGTAATAATATTTCAGAAACTTGGATAAGGAGGAATAAGCAGAGTCTAGATTCTAATTGACACCTCTGAAATCTAAACACTTACAACCGCTAAGTAATACGCGAAAATGCTAGTGCCAGTCTCAACAAAAACTTTTCAATCTGGACAAAATGAAAGGAAACAAAAACAATATAAGAAACTGGGGCACGTTTAATAATTTCTGTTGTCTTGTCTTTCATAGTAAATATCATTTAATATATGTTTGGTACTTCACTCGCTCAAAGTAGCACAGTTAAAGAGCAAGTGCGAGCGCTCAAGCTGTTATATCCACAAAGTCCGTAACACTTGCACACACGACATTGAAGCAGATACTTTTATTTAGGAGAACAATATTTAATAAATTCACTCTTATTAGCACAAAGTTTTTAATGTGTCAGTGGTTAAGCACTTTTATTGGTTAAAAACAGCCTTGGTTGCAATTTTATTTTTCAACTACGCGTTTCGCCTTATTTAGGGATCTTCAGATTGATCTTAATTTGGTATTTCTTAGACCGATCCTTTAGACAGTGTAGCCAAAGGACATCATCGAATACATCATGCCAACATTGCCTTTGTTAAACTCAGTAAAAACGTTTCTAGATGGATATGAGTGACTCCAAGACTTGCATAACGCATTCCTGTCCACAGGAGCGAGTGACAGAATAAGATGGGGCTCAAGTACTCAGATTTACTGCTTGAGCCCTCTCAGGTCCGAAAAAACCTCTGAGACAGGAAAGACCGAATGAAAATGGGGAGGTGCCCACGAAAGCACCATTGATGCAGTTGTGTGAGAATACTGCGTCTCCAAGTAGTATCGTATCCTAAGTGATATCAAAGAATCTGCCGATTCAGTGATGCTGACGGAGGAAAGCCTGCTGAATAGCCGCTTCTAGAAGGGTCAGGTTGTCGACTGTGGACCAAAACTTTCGGAATCCACACTGAGAGCGGCTAAGGAGTTGTCTGGTCGCTAAACGCCAGACCAGACGACGGTTAACCATCCGTTCCAGGGTCTTTCCTACACAGCTCGTCAAGGCGATACTCTGATAACTACTGGGACATGTGTGGTCCTTTCCTGGTTTGAGAAGAAGGATTAGAATTGCCTCCCTCCACGAGTTGGAGAATACACCTCTCTGTCATATTAGATAAAAACATTCGAGGAGCATTTCCTTTGACCCCGCTGGCAGATGTTGAAGCATGCAGTACCGGATGTACTTGTGACCAGGTGCAGTGTCAGAAGTCTCAGTCAGTGCCGATTCGAGCTCCCACATCAAGAAAGGGAAGTTGTAGGCCTCAGAACTGTTCGGCCTAAAGTCCAACTTTTTTCTCTCAACAGTCACATAGTAGTGACGAAACGCTGGATCCTGGCTTGCATTGGCAGTAGTTTGTGCAAAATGCTCGGCCGGCGTCTGGGGAATTTTTCTAGGTGTTGTTTGGAGGCACCCCTGGTTCAACACTGCAGCTATCGGTTAATGGCTGTGTTTACCGGAAATCCTCCAGATGGCTTCCCATACTTTTGAGGAACAAGGGAAACGATTGATGATGTTCAGGAACTCATTCCATGACCGCTTTTTGATCTTTTTAATGACACAGCGAGCCTTGGCTCTCCAGTTTCGAAAGGTTGAGAGATTGTCCGCTGTTGGGCGGTGTTTAAACCGTCGAAGAGCCGCATGCTTGTCCCGAATGGCTAAATGGCACTCTTCTGTCCACCAAGGTACAGGTCGCCTCTGAAGAGGGCTGAAAGACGTTGGTATGGATAGATCAGCAGCGTGATGGATCATATGCGTGATGTGATCCATCCATTCCTAGACACTGTCACAGTGTTCAAACACAGCCAACTGGCTGAACAGCGTCCAGTTAGCCATGCCAATCATCCACGTTGGTGGCTTCTGTTCCAGCAACACACCATCGAGTAACCAAAGGCGGATCAGGAAGTGGTCGCTGGAATGAAGGTCGTCAGTGACCTCCCAGTGAACAGAGTCGGTGAGGACTGGAGAGCAGAGAGATAGGTTGATGGCTGAGAATGACCCAGTAGCACCACAGAAATGAGTTGGAGTACCAGCATTTAGGAGGCATAGCTCTCGAGATGTCAGGAGGCTCTCCAAAACTCGACCCCGATGGCAAGTAGACGTTGAGCCCCATAGGACATGGTGGGCATTGAAGTCTCCAAGGAGGTGAAATAGTTGGGGTAGTTGAACGATAAGATCTGTGAGAGCCTCAGAGTCTACTGCATCCAGTGAAGGTAAATAAAGAGAACAAACTGTAAGCCACTGACATACAGAAATTTCAACTGCAACTGCTTGCAGGTCAGTATCCAGGGGAAGAGCAGAGGAGTGGTGCACATTATTGACAAACACAGCAACCCCTCCTTTGGCTCTTTCCCGAGTCAGGTCATAGGGTATAGCCCTGTAGTGCAGGGGCATCAGATGCTATGAAATGTGTTTCCTGCAAACACAAGCGGAGAGGGCGTTGCTGCACTAGTAGTTTCAGTTCCTCCATGTACATACTGAATCCATTCATGTTCCACTGTATAATGGGAGCCATCTATCAGGGGGGTAGTATTTTCATCCTCACTTTCTGACGGGGAGGGGATCCCACAATGGGTGGAGCAAGATGGTTGCCCCAATCCGAAAGCATGCTCCATAGCCTGTAAAGAAAAATCGACTGAGATGTCAGAGAGGTCGATGTCGACATTGTCAGCCTGTTTTCTGCCTGATTCCACCGGTGTTGGACGTTTTGCCTTGATTTTTTTCACTGGGTAGACTTTGCAGCCACAACTGCGGTAGAGGGTGTGGCAGCATTTGACAGCGTACCAGATGGAACCTTTGGAGCGGCAAGGAGCTCCACAATGTCAGCTACCACAGCTTTTTCTGAAGTTCTCGGGGGAGGGGACAGGCTTAGACACAACTGCAGCAGCACAAGTGCAAGGACACACGCAGGTACTAGTGTCGACACTAGCAGCCTCGATTTGTGTAGCGGTATCAGCTTTCTGTGTGGGCTGTTTAGCAACTGAAGTGAAGGAGGTGGCAAAACATGGGGGTAGCATGGCTTCATATAGTTTTTTTGCTTCAGTGTAGGGAATGGTCCTGTATCTTCCATTCTTCCAGATACACACTGCAGTCCCGACTCCAGATGGGGTGTGGTCCAGAGCAATTTACGCACTTCAATGGAGACAAACAATGGACACCGTCATGGGCGACGTGACCGCACTTGCCACAAGTAGCTTCTCCCATGACTCTCAAGAGTAGTATGCACAAAGCACTGGCATTTGGAACACTGCATTAGGTTGGGTACGTAAGGCCATACACTTAAGCGAAGGAAACCTGCCTTAATATACTCAGGGAGTTTCGCCACATTAAACGTCAGGATAAAGGAGTCAGACTTAACAAGAACCCCATCCATCCTCTTCATGATATTTCGCACATCAATTATTCCTGCTGGAGCCCACTCATCTTTCAATTCCTCTTTGGGAATGTCCACCAGATCGCTGCACGTCACAACACCTTTGCTGTAATTCAATGTAGTGTGCAGCTAAGTTTCGATGGCATATACCCCTAGGGATTGCACGTTCTGTAGATTCTTAGCTTGTTGGGAACTAGCAGATTCCACCAACAGCGTCCCATTACCAATCGCTTCACAGATGTCAAACTGCCAGCAATGCCCTCAAGCCCTTTTTGACTATAGAAAGGTGAAACTTTGTCGAAGCTGCCCTCTTTCCTTTTAATGATTAAAAACACATTCTGACCGCCAGCATGAGTTCTGTTACTAGTCATGATACCTTGAGATTTCGCTCCTGAGTCAGGAGGACTGGCTCCATTGCCCTCTTGTTGGATTGGGTGTTGGTACCTACCAGTGACCCACCCTTACCACTGAGAGGAGGCAAAGAAGATTTCAAAGGATCCATCTAGGTCCCACGAGCAGCTAGGAAACTAGAAGTCCACCTAGACAGAGCCCTGCATGCCTAGGTAAGCCTTATGCAACTGAGGTGCGGCAGGTTTCCCAGACATTGCCCGCTAACGACTGTTCCACCCCAACAGCCATGCATCTCATCAGCGCACAGCACACCATCAGATTGTGTTTTTTTTTATAGAGATTTATTCCATCCTCACGATCCGGGTGGTCAAGCAATGATCTCCATTCCCTGAGACACACAAGGTTCCACCGCTGCACCACATGGTGGTCGCTTAAGGATGCCAAGAGCTTACGGTGACAGGGAAGTGGTGGTGCATACCAGTCCCCAGCTCAGGAACCCTGGATTCGCCAAGCCCGTACTCAGCAAATGAATGCCCAGCCCCTGGGGACTTGAACACTCACAGCACGACACCTAGCTTCAAACAATTGCGCAGTACGGTGTACAGAGCTGCTGGTAGCAGTCACTAAAAACTCATTTACTGTAAATTGGTTTTTTCCATAGTGTTTGTGACTTCTTCCCTTGAAATTTCACTCATTCCAAGGCCTGCATTGTATTATTTAGATGGTTGAACATTTTAACAGCTACTGTTGGAAAACTGTCGAGCGTCATGATCATTTTTATTTATTTATTTAGATCCCATAAACTCAATGCAGCAGCTCATTCACATGGATGTAGGACGTGTCAGATTACTACAAATTATACAAAAGGAACACATAAAAAACCCTCTTGGAAGAGGAGATATAGGTATAAGACAAAATACACATTAATTAGATATAGACAAATGTACACTCAAAAAAAAAAAAATAAAGGTAGATCTTAATAGGCACATAAAAGAAATAGTTACGGCGTCAATGAGTCCAAATATAGTAAGGCATAAGAGTACATCAGATTTAATTGAAATAAAAAATCAGTTAGAATTAACACAATTGAAATATTCTTCAACCAAATAAAAGGAATTATCTATTAGATAGTGCCTGAGCTGTTGTTTAAATTTGGGAAGCTCGTGGACAAGTGATCTCGTCGATGGTGGGAGAGCACTGAACACCTTGCACCTCATATAGTGGACACTTTCTTTGTACAATACTCAGGTTTTTAAATTCATAATGGAGGTCCATCTTCCTCCTGGTATTGTGGGTATGGTATGAATCATTGGTTTTGTATAGTTGCTCATTTCTACCAATGAAACGTAACATGTACTGACACGCAGTAGTCAGTATTCCGAATTTTCTAAAAAGGTTTCTACAAGCATGTCTAGGCTGCACTACGCTCATTATCCTAATAACTCGTTTGGGCAATGAATATTTTTTTGGAAAAGTGGCTGATTACCACAGAAAACTATACCATTCAAAAATAGTGCATGGAAATAACTGGTATAAGCAGTTTTTTGGTGCCTCAGTCATAGACAGTGGAAATAATACGAATAGCATATGTTGCTGAGCCGAGTTTTTTGAGAAGTCGAAAATATGTTCAGTCCATTTAAGACTGCTGTCAATGTGTACACCCAGGAACTTGGATGACTTAACTTGTAGTAACTCACTACCATTACATTTAATACTTAATTGATTCTCCACATTTTTACTTACTTGGAAATGAACAAACTGGGTCTTGTTGATATTTAGTGATAACTCGGTATTTTCAAACTAATTAAGTACTTCATTAAAGACAGTATTGGCCAATTCCTCAAGGTTCTGGTTGGGAGCTTTGTTGAAGAGGATGGAGGTGTCATCGGCGAAAAGAGTAAAATGAGTTTTAAAGCTAGTACACAAGGGAAGGTCATTGATGAAGATGAGGAAGAGATGGGAGCCAAGTGCAGAGCCCTGAGGAACACAACAGCCAATACAGCCCCTGCTGGATGACACAGAGTGCCCCTCAGAGTGGCCCAACATTACCTTCATCTTTGTTCCAGTTATATAGGATTTAACCCATGAGCCAGCTGATCCACTTATACCATAGCATTCAGTCTTTGCTAGGAGGATTTCATGATCAGCAGTATCAAAAGCCTTAGAAAGGTCACAGAATACCAACAGGAGATAATTTATTATTAAAAGACTCAGAGATTTGATGGATGAAGGAGAAAATAGCTTGTTCTGTTGACAGACCCTGTTGAAATCCAAGCGGGCTACTGTTTAAAATTTTATAATGAATGAGGTGGTCAATAAGTCTTTTGTAAACCAATTTCTCAAGAATTTTAGATAAGGTTGTTAAAAGGGAGATAGGATGATAGTTGGTAATGTCGATTTCATCACCTTTTTTAAATAGAGGTTTGACAATAGCATAGTTTAGTCTCTCAGGAACAATCCCATGCTGGATGGATTCATTAAATATATGGCACAGAATTTTGCTTATTGGCTTATAGCATTCCTTCAGTAATCTTGAAGAGAGACCATCAATGCCAACAGAATTCTTGCTTTTTATCTCTCTAATGATATTCACAATTTCATGTACAGTGACAGGAGACATTTTAATCTGCCTTTTTTTTAATTATTATTATTAACAGCTTCTTGAATGGATAACGTGAGTTCATTAACAGAACATGTTTCTCCATTTTGGGCTGCTAATGCCAAAAAGTGGTTGTTAAACATGTCAGTAATTATTTCAACATTTTCATGAGTGTTATAATTTGGTTTAATCTCTATGGTGTTTTCTGCAATAGGGATTTTACCTGTTTCAAATTTTTATTATGTCCCATTTGGTTTTAATTTTATTATAAGAGACATCATTTCTATTTTTATAGAAATATTCTTTGCCCTCCTTAGAACTTTTTAAAGGATAGAGCAGTATAGTTTGTAATGTTTTTCCTTTTCTAGACTATAACTGGGCTTGAGCAAGGTAGACATATTCCTTTTCCTTCTGCAGGAGGTTTTGATGCCCGAAGTTAACCAGTTTTTATTAGAATACATAAGCATATAAATTCATTTAGAAAAGCTTTATACTTCTCATTAACGTTGTCAAAGACCTCAAGCTGGTTCCAGTCAACTTCTTGTAGAGAATTACAGAACATATTGATAGGTTGTATGTTAATTACTATGAAGGCTTTACTGCTGCAATTGTTCTTACTAAGAGGGCTAACACCTTCAATTTAAAACAGCTGACCATCACAGCAAGAGACGGCATTTAATATGTTCTTTACAGTTATGTTTGGATTTCTGCTTCTGTCTAAGAAGATGTCAGTTCAACTCATGGAATTAGCTGTGACTCTAGTGGGAAAATACACCAGTGCTATTAAGTTAAAAGAGTTCTTTAAATATAATATGTCCATTCTTCCCATGTTATCAGTAAGAAAGCCAAAATTAAAATCACCTAAAATTATAATATCTTTTGTTTTTGCAAAAAAAGAGTGAACAGTGATTCTAACTGTTTTAGGAAAATATAAATTTTGCCTGTAGGAGCCTGATAAAATGAGAGGACAGTATTTTCAGAAAAATCAGTACAGATTACAACTCTGTAGACCTCACAATGTTGATCAATACAGTATTCACTCAACTCTATGGATATGTAAGCTATTTTTTTCTTAACATAAATTGCCACTCCACCTTTATCTAAAGAATGTCTACAATAAAGAGCTGCTAAGTTATAGTTATTCAGCTGCAGCATGTCAGAACCTAGTTTCACAAAGTGTTCAATAAAACACATTACATCAGCATTATAATAAAGTCCTTGTCTAAAACATTAATGGATAGTTCATCTAGTTTACTTAATAAGCCTTGAATGTTCTGATGGAAAACAGTGAATTTATTAGTTTGACTGAAGATTTGAGGTGGATCATTGGCTTAGTCTCTCTTAAAAAATTAACATTAAGCTTACTTGAAGATGTAGTTATGACATAATTTTCCTTTCCTTGGAACGATATCATAAAAAATTCTAACTGCTTACTGTGGATTTTTTGGGCCTCTGGCTCCTGCTACCTGTAGGTGGCCCTTCTTCTTGCAAGGATGAAGAATTCTTGACTGTTAGCTGCTCTGATTGTTCTGCTACAGCTGCCATTGATACTCTGGGTGCTAATGATGCTTCCTCTTTTGGCTCTGGAACTATTCTTGATGCTAATATATCTTCCTGAGGTGATGCTGGGGAAGCCTCTTCTGCTTGTGGGAGTGATGATATCCCCTGATCTTCTTTTGAAATTGTTAGTAGATCTATTCTGGATACTAAAGTAATTTCTTCAATGACCATTGCAGCAGCATCAGTTGTTGATGCTTGTACTACTGTGGCAGCTGCTTCTGATGAGAGTGATTTTCCTTCAGTTGATTCAGGTTCAGCTACCCTTGGTGAAGACCCTGTTGTGTCAGCAATCAAACCTGGTATTGCTGCCACAGGTGTTGGCTCTGTTGGATCGGCTGATAGCGGTGAATTTGCTAATACTAGTAATAGTGGGTCCACTGTTGGGAGTTGAGTTGTTGCAGTAATTATGGAAAGTTGAGATGCTGCATATGATAGTGGTTGCTGATATACTGAACGTTGAACTGTTCTAGGTGAGTTACTTGTTTTTTTGGTAATTGCATGCAGTATTTCTGTAATGTTGCTGCAGAGACGTTTCTTGGCCTTCTGTTAAGGTGCAGCCCATGTCTTGTGAAGCTGTCTCATTGTAGGAAGTCGACAGACAGACACTGAGTATTTAGTTAGAGTTTGCATATGTTTTCAAACTGTTTAGTAGCTTAGGTTATTTCTTTGTTTATGCACGTTCATATATAAGGTCATGTGTAAGTAGAATTCGCATGATGATCATTGCTTTACTATTATTAGAATTTAGTATGATTTTCACGTTTTGGACAGCATTCGATAATTTTTTTTTTTTTGCAAAAATCACTGGCTCCTCCCACTATTACTGTATAGTCATTTGTTGGAGACTCATCTTTTATGTTAGATTAGATTTGTATTAGATTTGACTCAGTTTTCACTCCATAGACCCAATAATGAGATGATTTTCGTGGGTGTGGAACAAGTCAGGAAGTATAGCATAAAAAATATATAACACTTAAATATAATACTACCCTGACCAATTGTCAGAATATTGACAAAATAGTTGAATACATTACAGCAGACTGGAAGTGCCAATACTTACAGAATTAATACACTGTCAGATTGAAACATAGTTATGCCCTTTTAATAAATTTATCATGCACAAAATACCTTACCTTGACTGTTGTGACCAAGTACCATCAAAACTGAAAACATTTTTAATAATCCTGTTCGAACAGCCCCTGTTAAGATATTCATCTATAGAGTGGAAGGGGTTACCTACCAAAAAGTCTTCCAAACTCTGTTTAAACTGTGCTTTATATGAAACCAAGTTTTTAATTGTTGCTGACAACTTATGGAAATGTGTGTTCCTGAGTATTGGACCCCTTTTTGGACCAAGGTAAGTGATTTTATGTCTTTATGTAAATTGTTCTTATTCCTAGTAGTGACACTATGTATTGATCTATTGGTTGGAAACAGAGATATATTACTTGCAACAAATTTCATTAAGGAATAAATATACTGAGAAGCAATGGTTAGAATACAAAGTCCCTTGAATAGGTGTCTACATGATGTTCTTGAATTTACATAAAAAATGAGTCTTATTACACGCTTTTGCATGCTAAAATCATTTGCTCAGTTTGATGAGTCCCCAGAATATGATCCCATATGACATAATTGAATGAAAGTAAGCAAAGTACACACTTTTTTTAAGTATTTATATCACCTATATCTGACATCATTCTCACTGAAAATAGACTTGTTTAGGTGCTTCAGCAATTCTTTGGTATGCTCGACCCAATTGAATTTGTTATCGAGTTTTAGTCGCAGAAATTTAACTCTGTCACCCCCTTGATCTGCATGTCTTCAAATGTCAAACACATGCTGGATGGAAATCTCTTACAGGTTTTGAACTGCATATAGTGTGTCTTTTCAAAGTTTAATGACAGTGAATCAGCTTTAAACCATTTAGGAACGTCAGTGGAAATTTGATTAACAGGCATTTCTAAACCTGTACATAACTTGCTACTTATTGCAAACATCTGCAAACAAACTTAGCATCTGGAAATGTAACAGATGGGAGATCATTAATGTGCACAAGAAAAAGCAATGGACCCAAGATGGAATCTTGAGGAAAACCACATGTAATTAATTCCCAACCAGATGAAGACTGATTGCTTACTCCACATCTATTTCGCAATGACATCCTTTGGTTCCTGTTGGTTAGGTAAGACTTGAACCATTTTGCAGCACTGCCAATGACACCATAATATTCTAATTTACTTAAGAGAATGCTGTGATTTACACAAAGGCTTCTGATAGATCACAGAAATGCCAGTAGCCTTTAATTTGTTACCTGATGAATTGAGTACATTCCAACTGTTCATGTAAATTGCTTTTTCTATATCAGAACCTTTAACGAACCCAAACTGTGACTTGGATAATATATTACTTTCAATCAGATACATAAGGAGGCACTTGAATACAATCTTTGCAAATTCTTTTGAAAAAGCCAGCAATGCGAAATTGGTTGATAGTTTGATGGCATCTCTTTATTCTTCTTCTTGTAAAGAGGCTTAGCTTCAGCATATTTTAGCCACTGTGAAAAAGTTACACTGATAAGAGACTAATTACACAAATAACTTAAGATAGCACTCAACTCACATGATGTCTTATCATAGCCCCCAGGATACTTAGATCTTAAGGATTTTATGATTGATGCTACTTCTTTGGGAGATATGAGTGTCATTTCTGCTTTATTGATGTTATTTGTAATCCCTGGTCTCAGATATTCCAGTACACTGTTTCCTGAGCCTGATAAACCCAGGCAGTACTTGCAACTATACATGCACTTGTTATCAATGTCCCATTTATTTTTAGAGCTATCTCTTCCTCTTCCTTTTTGGCCCCACCTGTCTGTCTTCACTATACCCAATAAAGTTTTTATTTTGTTGCCTGATGTAATTAGCTTTTCCCCATGATAAAGCTGCTTAGATCTCTGGATTACTTGCTTCAATATTTTGCGCATTCTTTGTAATGCATTACAATGCTAACATCAGAGATGTCCCTAGATAGTAGATATTTATTTATTTGTCTATGAGACATTGTCAGTACATAGAATGTACATATAATGTTAGACATCATTCAATACTATTGTATTTTGTTGAGAAAAAACTTATTTATTCTCAATAAAGATAAAGTGCTGACAAAAAGCGGTGAGTTTGGTTTTCAAATACTTAGATTTATTTCTGAATCTGGAGGCACTGTTTACATAAGAAATCACTTGACCAAGGAGCTTCTAAAACACCTAAGGGTAAAAATATAAGTGTTGTGACTCAAAATAAAATGCAGAGGTAAACAAAACATTATGCTCATAGATGATGTCACTTAATAATTGAACACAAAATTTCTTTTTAAATACGGTACATTAATAAAAAGAATTTACTTTAACACATTCCCTTGTTAAATAGAAATCAACAAATAGGCAAACCCACAAAACAAAACAAAACTGAGTTTTACAACAGCCATATTTGATTACACAATATCTTCATATGTGTCTGCTGTAGAGCTTTGGTCATGATGTCCGCTACCTGCTCTTCAGATGGGATCTGATGATCTCTAATTCTTCCTTCATAAAGTTTTTCATGAATAAAGAAATTCTTGAAGGCTATATGTTTGGTTCGGCGATGAAATTCTGGATTCTCTGCCAACTTCACTACAGCTGAATTGTCAATTTGGAGAACTGGCATTTTAGATAGTCTTGTTGTTTCTCCGAATAGACGAGTTAACCAGATAATCTCCTTGACAGCTTCATTTGCGGCAACTAGTTCAGCTTCAGTTGTAGATGTTACTACCATGGTTTGTTGCTGACTTAGCCATGATATCGCCCCTCCTGCATAGTTGATGACAACTCCAGATGTTGATCTGCCTGTTTTTGAGCAGTCTCCAAAATCTGCATCACTGTAGCATTACAGTGTTGTGCTCTTCCTTCTTGGTTTGTATGTGATTCCATATTCAGTCGTTCCTGATACATAACAAAAAACCCTTTTTACTCTTAATGTGACTTCTTTGGCGGGTTTCTCAAGAGATCTTGACAGAACACGTACACTGAAGGCTAGGTCTGGTCTTGTGCCAAGCATCAGATACATTAATGCTCCAATTTCTTCTCTATATGGAAAAGACTGTTCTACCATGTCATCTTTCCCTGACTGTGAAACAACTGTAACTTTGAACATTGGGGTAGAAACTGCTTTACACTCTGAAAAGTTGAAACGTTTTAAAATTCACTGTGCATAAGCCTTCTGGTGAATCCTGATGCAGCCATCGTTGCCATTTTCAATTTGCAGACTTAAATAATAGTTTGCAGGTGTCATTCTTGATCTTGAACTCCTTTTGCAGTTGTTGAAAGAAAATGCTCAAATAATGACAAAGCAATGCTCAAATCATTTCAAAGCAAGTATGTACTTGGACTTACTCCATAGATGTACATCATAAGCTGCTAAATAAATAAATAAAAAATAAAAAAATAAATTTGAATCAGTGGCAGCTACCAACCTGTCGTCAACATACAAAATTCCAAGAACTTCTTTGCTATTTTTATTTTGAACGTACATTCATGGATTTGCTTGGCTTACTCTGAAATCTAGACTTGGTGCTTGTTTTAAACGATACTGGCTTTTCTTCAACCTCAAATCCTGTTGGTACCATCTTCATCAGGTTTTCCCAATAGGGAGGCCGGACACATCAAACTGTCCAAGATACATTCTTTAAGTTGCAGCAACATTCAGACTAGACCAAATCGTTGTCATTTTTGCAACTGGACTAAAAATTTGACTGTAATCTACACTTTTTCATTGACTGAAACCCTTGGCAACCAGTTGAACCTTAAATTTTTCAATCTGACCCTCTTCATTTGTTTTTAGTCAAGACACCCCCTTACATGGTATTGCCTTGGCACCCTTTGGTAAATCTTCAAGCTCCCAGGTTTCATTTTGGATCAGAGATTCCAATTCTCTGTCCATTTGATGCTGTCTTCATGTCTAAGTGCACCCTCATAGGTTTCAGGCACCTCAGTTGTGACAAAGGAATTGTCTGTTATCATTGCATAATCATTGAGGTGTTTTGGTCTCTTTAATGATGAACAATCTCTTAACTTCACTCCTATTTCCTCTTTGCAAGTTTCCAGAATCGAATGTCATCATCAGATTCTGTGTCTGAACTAGTTTCATGCTCCAAACTATCTTCTGAGTGTGTATTTTCCTCACTCTCTGATTGATTTTTAGTATAATCTGGACCTGCAATGGGCTTTTCAACATCTTGAATGGTAGTATAACTTGATCAGTACAGCATCACAGTTTTTCTTCAGATTGCATATGTCTGGACAGCACAACTGAATTACTTTCTTTTATCCAAATCCTGAAGCATTCATCACCATCATAACCAGTGAGATGTCCTTTCACAGCTTTCTTGTCCATTTTCCTTCGTTTTACCTTGGAATGTGTGCATAACATGTTGAGCCAATAATCCTAAGATGTTTAGTTCGAGGTTTTTTCCATTCCCACAAATTGTAAGGACTGACACCTTCTGCAGATGACTTCCTGTCCTATTCAAGATGTAAATTGCTGTGTTAACCAATTCACTCTATATCTGTTTTGGATAAGTGACATCTGGATTTGAATACTTACGTGTCCTGGCCATCTCAACAACTGTCCTATTATCCTGCTCACAAATACGGTTTTGCTCAGGAGGATAGGGAAAAGTCAACTGCTGTGTTATACCATTTGAAATTAAGATGGATCTAACCTCTTTGTTATCATACTCCTTGCCATTGTCACTCAGCATCTCTTTAACAGAGGACCCCAATGCCTTTGCACGTGAGAGAAAATCTTTGAGAATTTACTCAAATCTGATTTTTCTGCAGCAAAATAACCATAGCGAAACTTGGTGAAATTGTCTTTGAGCAAAACGAGATAACGTTTCTTCTGGAATGACTCATGAAAAGGTCCACACAGATCAGCTGATATCAACTCACCAGGCCTTGTTGACTTTCTCTACTTCCAAATGGTAGATGATGCACTTTCCCAAATTTGCATGGTTCACAAATCTCTGCCCCTTCCTTAACATCAATATTAAATTCCTTTTTGAGCTTTGTTTTAGCATGACGCTTATCTTGATGACCCCATCTCTCGTGATACAGTTGAAGAACATTAAATGTATCTTCCATTGAAATATTCACAATTGCACCCTTATCTGGCACTAAGGGCTTAATTTCTGCTTTGTATAAAGTGCCACCAACTTTATGATTTCCACACAGTCTCACTCTACCACCCATTGTCAAAGAGCAATATGTGGTACTTGACTGAAATATACTATTTTTGTTATGATCTTGGGCAGCTAAAACAGAAACAAGGTTTTTGGAATTATTTTTTTTTGTACATATCAGACATTAGTCAGGGTCAGCTCTTCACATATGCTGCCAACTGTTGACAGAATCCAAATTGATCCTCTTCCTGTTGCTTCTAGAGGCTCCTGTCCAGTGGCCTTTATACAGCAGACTTCCCCACAAGGGTTACAAACTACTGTTCAAATCTTATAGATAATATTTTCATTGATGAGAATAGAAACACCAATGCAACAGTAAAACAAGTCCTAAATGGTCTTCCAGACCAAAATGGCCAATTGCTAACTATCAATATATGCCCACACAAGAAGGACAAAGTCTGTAAAAGGTCATTAGGGTAATTAATAATGAAAATCTCATGATCTTCACCAGTTATCTTCAACTCATTGACTGGAGTCCAATTTATAGAGCACTGAAAGTCAATGACAAATTTAACCTATTTATAAATGAGTTTATGTGACACTTTGAAGCTGTCTTCCCTCTAAGAACTGAAAAGAACAAGTACCAGAACCATACGAGCAAACAGTGGCTCACAAAAGGAATAAAAGCATCATGTAGGACTAAAAGACTGCTTTATGTTTCTCTCAGAAATACAAATGATCCTGAAATAAGAGCTCATTATAAAAGGTACTGCAAGATCTTAAATGAAGTTCTGATAAAGGCAAAAAGTATGTCCATCAAATCAGAAATAGATGATTCTGGCAACAATATAAAAACCATCTGGGCTATTATTAAAAGAGAAACTGGTAGTTACTCAAATGATGCCAAAAATATTGAAGTTAGACATAATGGGAATATCACTGATAAAGGTGAAAATGTTGCAAAAATTTTCAACAAGCATTTTTTGACTGCAGTGGATAAAATAGGGTGTAATGGTTCTATAAATGAAGCTCTGTATCTTTTACAAAGAAGTGGACTTAGTGCAACACCCCAGATTAGCATGCCTCCTGTCACTGTTGAGGAAATTAAGAAGATAATAAGGACCATGAAAAACAAAAACTCTACTGGTATTGATGGTATTTGCATCAAAGTGTTGAAACACGCACACATTTTCATTTGTGAAGTGCTGTGCCATATCTTTAATGAATCACTGAGACTAGGAATTGTCCCTGATAGACTTAAATATGCAGTGTTGAAACCATTGTATTAGAAGGGTGACAGAAACGAAGTAACCAATTATCGTCTTATTTCACTCTTAACTTGTTTCTCCAAGATTCTCGAGAAACTTGTACACAGAAGGATTCTTGAACATCTTAGTAAATACAATATTCTCAATAAAAGTCAATTCGGTTTCCAGAAAAACATCTCAACAGAATAGGCACTATATTCTTTCACCAATTCAATTCTTGAATCAATCAATAATAAAATATCTCCAACTGGAATTTTTTGTGACCTTTCTAAGGTGTTCGATTGTGTGAACCATGAAATTTTTCTGAGAAAGGCAGAATTTTATGGGTTAAATGGAGAAGCAGGGATGTGGCTTGCCTCTTATTTAAAGAAACAGAAACAGAAATTCATGGTAAACGACACTGATGGGGAACCAGTGTCCTCATCTTGGGGTACAATAAACTGTGGAGTCCTACAGGGCTCTATTCTGGGTCCTCCACTTTTCCTTATTTTCATAAATGACCTTCCAATATGTACAAGGGCTAAGATAAAATTTACTTTGTTTGCTGATGACACGACGATTCTGGTAGACAATTCAACAAATACTAATCTTGAAATCACTGTAAATGCAATTTTTCAGGAGACCTGAGGTTTACCTCTAATGGATTATCACTAAATTTTGAAAAACTCAATTGATTCAATTCCATACAAGCCAAAATATCGAAGGTGAGATTAATGTTAAATACAATGATGGGAGTTTAGCAAGAGTGGAGTCAACAAAGTTTCCTAAGCTCAGCAATTTACGCTATTTGTGCGATTGCTTCCTTCAGTGGCTTAAATACTTTGAAAGCTTCCTATTTTGTTTATTTTCATGCCCTGATGGCCTATGGAATGATATTCTGGGGAAACCAGCAAAAGGCAAACAAAATCCTCATAGCCCAGAAAAGAGTCATTAGGATCCTGTGTGGTGTCAATTACAGACATTCCTTCAGGAAGCTCTTCCAAGAACTGAGAATACTCACAACAGTATCTCAACATTTTCTCTCTCATGTGTTTCTTGTGTAAAAACCATTCCCTTTTTGAAATGAACAGCTTGTATCATAACTATGACAAGAGGGTAAAAAATGGTCTACATCTTGAGGAAAAGAAGGAGTACACTACTCTCGCATAAAAATATTTAATGCTTTCCCTCAGGCAATAAAAATATCAGTTACTGATCCACCTACTTTTAAAGATCAACTTAAACATTATCTTCTAAGTAAAACCATTTACTCACGGGACGAATTTATGTATTAGAATATATTAATTGATTTTGTTCTATTGTAAGTCTGTTCAATGTAATTTGTAACTTTTTACAAAAAACAATTCTTGTAAACATTTTTTCTATGTAATATATTATTCATTGTGCAATCTATTATTATAAACAAATGTCTCAAATCTATGTAAATGACACTTTCTACACCCAAGCGATTTACCGCTAATGGGTCTACAGAACACGAATGAAATAAATAAGTAAATAAAATAAAAATAAATAAATTGTTGAATGCTTCAAAGCTGACAATGTAATCAGGACTATTTGTCATATGTTTCGTTGGAACCACTGTCAATCCACCAATTGTATACATCCACTTCTAATGAACAACCCTCGTCACAAATAGTAAGGAATGCTACATTCTTTACTATAGTTTTATCCATATTTTTCTGCACAGTTGTATTTTTAGCTTGCCTTCCATCAGCAATCCACTTCTTACAATATTTGATCCAGTGACTCGGTTCTTTGCAATAGTTACATTTTCCCTTATCTTTGAATTTTTTAGTTTTTATTTTGTTTTGTACACCTGATTTGACAACTAATGCCTCTTGTTCGATTTTGTCACTACTCTTTGTGAAATTTCTCTCAAACATTCACAATTGTTCCTCTAATTCAACAAACGTTTTCTTATCAACTTTTGTTAATAACTTCCAACTAGATTTAAAGGAATTAAAGCTTGCGGGTAGAATATGTAAAACTTTATATACCAAGATCAGATCAGGTAGCACAGTTTTTCCCTTTGCTTTAAGCCTGTTGTTCAGTTCTTTACATGCACTTGTTAACTTCGCTTTGTACATGGATATGTCTTCTCCCTGTTTCCAATTAAATGCGAAGAAATCTGAACAAATCTTGAACAGCTTTTCCTTTGACGATGCTTCGAAATTCTGCTTCAATGCCACCTATGCTTCAGGAGCCATTTCTTTGTCCATGATCTTTTGTTGGTTCACGTTTTGCTGGTTTGTCATCAATTACGTCTAAAGCTCCCTCATGATAGTCAATTAGGTCTCGTATTTTTCTCTTCCACATTTGCCAATCAGTTTCACTATTCAACGGATGACATGTTTCACCAGATCCATATCAACTCTAAAACCAAAAACACACTCTGAAATACAAGTTAAAAGAAAACTGTATCTGTCACTTTTTGCACACGTTTTTACACCCATAACTGGGACCCATTTGTTGAGAAAAAAAATCTTATTTATTCTCAGTCAAGATCAGGTGCTGACAAAAAGCCGTGAGTTTGGTTTTAAAATTCTTAGATTTATTTCTGAATCTGGAAGCACTGTTTACACAAGAAGTCACTTGACCAAGGAGCTTCTAAAAACACCTAAGAGTAAAAGTGTGAGTGTTGTGACTCAAAATAAAAAACAGAGATAAACAAAACATTATGCTCATACATGATGTTGATTAATAATTTAACACAAAACTTTTTTTAAATGTGTTAATAAAAAGAATTTACTTTAACAAATGCGATATTGTTTCTACCATTTTAACAACATTAATCTCCTATTGTTACACTACTTATTATTGGTACATTATTTGTATTTACAATGTTACTACAGTCTCCTTCTTGTCCCACAAGATATCTTTCTTCGTTGTGTAATCCATGGTTTATTTTTAGACTTATGTTAGATTTGAGTTATCTTTAGGAGAAACAATTTTCTAAAGACAAAATATCTTTATTAATGAATGCTATGTATTTTCCATTCGAGTCAGAAGTACTGTAAGCATATATCCAGTACACGTCTTTGAGCCATCTCATAAAATTTTCAATTTTTGACTGAGTTATTACCCTCCTGTACTCAGGTTTTACAGATTTTTTTAATCCTGACAAGTTTCAACATTTAACACAAGTTGCTGTATGTCGTGATCAGATAGCCCATTTACTATTGGTTTTGTGAGGTGACCTTTTCCCGTAGATTTGTCTACAAAGATATTACCAATAGCAGCCTTAGAGTATTTACATGTCCTAGTTGCAAGATTCATATAGGAATTAAACTGAATGAAAGTGTTACATACTGATTGCAATGATAATTCACTGATAGAGGTTTTCAATAAATCCACATTAAAATCACCAGGAACCACTCTTTCCTTGTATTTTACTGTGAGGTTGAACAACTTAGCTTCCAGATTGTTTTATGAAGATTTTAAAGTTTCATGAAGATGCTCTGTATATACTTACCATAATAAAGGACTTATGAAATAATACTTCTGTTGCACAAACTTCAAATTTCTGTTTTGTGCAAAAATTTTTAATATCAATATTCTTGAAATCAAAACAGTTTCTGACAAACGTGGCAACTCTTCCTTCCTCCATATTTCTTCTACAGAGGTAAGAAGCTAACGTGAATCCTGTAACATGTAACATAACTATACCTATGGTCACATGATGTTCAGAGAGGCAGATTATATCAACTGGTTTGCTCAACTCTATTTTTTCAAAACAAATAAGCAACCCATTAAGCTTACCCCCTAGTACTCAGGTATTTTCATGCAATAAGGACAGCTGATTTTGTTCAATGGTTGAATTACAATGGGATGAACCATATTTTTCTGTCAGTTTTTGAATATCTCAAATTTCAATCAGGGGCTGTTCTCGTGAATTGTGTACATTAAAATTTGCTTCCTCAATTTGCTTTATCAATGTAAATGTCATTTTCAACCTTTCACTGAACATCTTGTGTTTCTGCCAGAGTTTTTCAATAAATCCACATTGAAATCGCCAGGAATCACTGTTTCCTTCTTTTTTACTGTGAGATGGAACAACAGAGCTTCCTGATTAAAAATCTGCTTTTCAGTCACTTGTAACCACTGGTACTTTACCACTTTGATAGTGCACCCCCCCCCTCCCCCCTTAAGTTATTTGCAATTACCCCAGACAGGTTTCCACTCCCTTTCCTGTTGAGATGAAGGTCATGCCTAGTATAGTCCCACCTACTGATAGAGTCAACAGGAACCACATCAATAAGAGACCTGATGGCTATCCAGCCGGCCATTCCACCTCTAAATTAACTCTCCTAACAGAGGAGTTTAACTGTGGATAGTCATGGTGCCTCAAAACAGATACAAGCCCAACATCAGGATGTCTTGTCGCTGAAGCTATCTTTACCAGGTCACCCTCAATTGAATAATTAGGGTCCCTGTCTATATGCTGTTGCCTGCCCTGCCCTCTATTACCATAGTGTCTTCCTTTGTGAAGTCTTTGAAAAGCAAACCTATATCTTTTATCGCCTGACCCAGACTTGCACTAGATTAAAAAAAAACTTCTGGCCTGATACCTGACACTAGTTCATCCTGCAACAATTGGCCAACACCTCTACCATGTGAATTACCTAACAGCAAAACTTTCTTCTCCTTCTCAACTTTTTCTGACTTCTTACTTTCAAAACACTTTTAGTTTGTTGTGTCCTGTCTACTCCTAAAACTACTTGTGGCTCCTCAGTTTCCATCTGTGACAAAGATGAAACCTATTTTCCACATAAACAAAAACACTGTCAGTGAAAGTCCTATTCCTATTTCTTCTACAACCTGTTATCACTTCCCACCTCTCTCCCCCCCCCCCGCCCTATCTTTCCAGATCTTGATTTGCCTTATCTAGTTCAACCTGAAGGGCAGCACTCTTCTCCTCCTGTTCCAATATCTTCCTATCTCTACAGCAAATCTTGCACAACCAATGGCCCTTGCTTATTTATCCAGTTCCCAAGTTATTACAGATCACCCATGTGAAAGAAACAGTAATAACCCTCACATCACACTCCAGAACTCATGCATGAGTCATGGAACTCACAGAGACTCAACAGCTTGGGATGTTTATGTTTCCATTCTTGCACTTATTGTAATTGTGGATGTCACTAATGTTGATTTTCTTTCACATACATGAGACAAGTGAAGACATATGGACTGAAAATTGTCATCACACTTGGACATGTAAAGATGGGTTTTCAGTGGTTCAGTTTGCTGCTTGATGTTATGATCCTTATTGCTTTTTTTGTAGTAGCAGTATTGTCTTGCAGTCTGTAGAGTAATCCCACAGCAACAGGCCATAACCGATATGGCTGTGGAACAGTGGAGAATACAGGGTGTATTAAAAAGAATCATCCGATTTAAAAAATGTTATTTGAGACATGTGCATGAACAACATACTGTTGGAAAGAGTAAACTCTCAAGTTTTACATGCTTCCCAATAGGTAGCAGCAGTGTGCACCCACTTCAGTTCTAGTAAAAATTGTGTTGGTACAACAGAAAGCATTTTGTGTTCTACGTTTTGCACAGTGTGTTCAGTAGTAACTGTTCAGCATGACTTTTGTACTAAAGTGCACATCATTTATGACGGCGGCCGAGTTTAGGTTCATTCTGCGCATCTGACGTCACAAAACACAGTCAGCCAATGAACAGAGAACGACATCGCCAGAGCTCGACTGCAGTGCAGAGGACAGACGAGTGTCTTCAGTCTTAGAAACGTTCAGTCATAAATAAAGTCATTGAACAAAAACAATGTCTTGATAGCAGACTTTCTATAAAAGAAAGTTTGGAAAATGCATTCTTTATACCAACTGTTTCATATTCTATTAATTAATTAAACCAAACAAGCAATAAACCCAAGGAAATTCATTCTCACTAACCGCTTTTTCGCTATAAAGAACAGCGGTAATTGTTTATTTCCTATCGTACTTCAATGAAACGTGAGTAATTCATAGTCATACCAACAGTGTTTGTTGGTATTCTGCTGAACGACGAGCTGCGTTAGTGTAATGGTTAAGGTGTTTGGCTGTTAAGCAAAAGATTCCGAGTTCAAATCTTGTCCGATACTTAATACTTTCTTTATTTAAAAACAATATAGATGTGTCTTACTTCATGAATTTTATTCGTTTGACTGAAATTTTTTTAAATTTCTAGTGGCAACTAAAATCGACCATACGGAAAGTATACGCTGTGGACTTTTACCTCTGCAAACTCTTCAAAATTTCGTGCAATGGTTTATTACATTTAATACTGCACAATAACTGCGTTGAACATCGAAACAAAATAAAGTCATTTATGGGTGGAAAGGTATCAGTCAAGAAGATGTGTAAAAATCAAATTTTTGGCCAAATAGTTTTTGTGAAATCGAATGATAAGTGTGTCAAAGCAGTTGGAACACCATGTGTCTCCACAGGCGAGCAGTGCAGTGATGACAAAATCACGCACAGCGCGGAATGCGAGGAGCACGTCTCTGAAGCAGCGATAGGGTTAATGCGGCCATGGTGGCCTTTACTCCATAAACTGCACGCTCCAGCCTAAACATAAGTTTGCGAACTATACTATACTATGACGCTGCTTCTCTTGGCACGTGCAACTGGCAACACAACAATCTCCTGCGTCTGGGCGGGCATGAGCGAGCCGTCAAGATAAAGAATTGAACTATAGTTGTGGTGTGGATCCTCCTACAGCACAGAACATTAAATGATGGCATGAACAATTCCGAGAAACAGGTTGTTTTTGTAAAGGCAAATTGCTGGGTCATCGCCTAGTGTCTGACAAAGATGTCGAACCCATCTGACATAGTTTCACAAGGAGTCTTCAGAAATACAGGGTGGTCCATTTGAAGTTTCGGATGAGATTATCTCGAAAACTATACATCGGGTAAGTCAGGCAGCAGAAACCAACTGCAACAGACGCAGCAACAGATAAGTAAACCACCTTTGTGACATTTACAAGTTCATAACCAGGAGCGAATTTTATTATATCTGTGTGATTTAATAGTTTAGTTTCTTGAGTTTATACGTGTAAATTTAAAATCTAATAGCCACAGTTCTCGCATTTTTGTTTGCGTCAGAAAGTAAACCAATTTTGTGACATATTACAAGTTCTTTATCAGGGGCAAATTATTTAGTTTCACCTGAGTGCTTCGGTAGTTAGGTTTTTGAATATCTGCGTATTAGTAGACACAGTTCATGCGTTTTCGTCAGGGTCTACAATAGAGTTGCACAGCACGTGCCAATAGTCCATTTATCTGCATAGTTTAGTTTTCCACGGTCTTTAGTATGGACAGGGACTGCGACTGTTGTGTGCAGATGTGAGCCGAGTTGGTGACACTCTGTTCTCAGCTTCAGGCTGTGATGGCTTCGGTTACACAGCTTGAGGCTGCAGCGCATGGGCACCACTGCTGTGGGCCGGCTGTGGGGATCCAACGGACGTCCAGCGCATCAGAGTCCTCCAATCGGTCCTCACCGGTGGCCAGCCCAGTTTCAGCTCGCACTGAGGTTGATCCCTCACTTGTGGTTAAGTGGGAGGTCACCCCAGGGCAAAGAAGGTGGTGAAAGACTTCCCAGGCGGCCGCACGTGAGGCCTCCCAGGTTTGTCTGACAAACAGGTTCCAGGTGCTGTCTGTGGCTGACACTGTCGCTGAGCCAGATGCTGTTGCCTGCCCTGTTTCAGAGGAAACCACTCAGCCTGCAAGATCCAGGCAGTCACAGAGGGTGGGATTATTGGTAGTTGGGAGCTACAACATTAGGCGCCTTAGGGACTTGGCTGACAAGAAGGGCAAGAAAACCGATGTACACTCCGTGTGCATACCCGGTGGAATCATTCTAGATGTGGAAAGGGTCCTCCCAGATGCCAGGAAGAGCACAGGGTGCAGCCAACTACAGGTGGCTGCTCATGTCAGTACCAATGATGTGTGTTACTTTGGATCAGAAGAGATTCTCTCTGGTTTCGAGCAGCTAATAGAAGTGGTAAAGGCTGCCAGTATCGCTTGCAAGATGAAAGCAGAGCAGACCATTTGCAGCATAGTCGACAGGACCGATTGCAGACCTCTGGTACAGAGCCGAGTGGAGGTTCTGAATCAGAGGCTGAGACAGTTCTGTGCCCGTGTAGGCTGCAGATTCCTTGACTTGCGCCAAAGGGTGCTTGGGTTTTGGGTTCCACTGAATAGGTCAGGTGTCCACTATACACAAGAGCCAGCTACACGGGTAGCAGGGGCTGTGTGGTGTGGACTGGGCGGTTTTTTAGGTTAGAGCGTCTCAGCAAAACACAAGAAGGGCTTCAGTCATAATGGGAGCAGGCTGAACACAGGAAGAATGTAGATAAAGGAACCATTAGTATAACAGTTTAAATTGTTGTAGCTGTGTTGGGAAAGTACCAGAGCTCCAAGCGCTAATAGAAAGCACTGATGCTCAAATCGTTGTAGGCACTGAAAGCTGGCTAAAACCGGACACAAGCTCAGCTGAAATTTTTGTGAAGAACCTAATGGTGTTCCGAAAGGATAGGTTAAACACTGTTTGCGGTAGTGTGTTTGTTGTTATCAAAAGTAGTTTAACTTGTCACATAATTGAAGTAGATACTTCCTGTGAGTTAGTATGGGCAGAGGTCATTGTTGGCAACTGGAATAAAATAATGATTGAATCCTTTTACCAATCTCCCAATTCAGATGTTACACTTGCTGAAAGGTTCAAAGAAAGCTTGAGTTTGATTTCAAGCACGTACCCGGCTGATACTTTAATAGTTGGTGGTGACTTTAATTACCCTCGATACGTTGGCAGAAATACATGTTTAATTCAGCAGGTACACATAAAATATCAACTGAAATTGTGCTAAACGCATTCTCTGAAAATTATTTTGAGCAGTTAGTTCATGAGCCCATGCGAATAGTAAATGGTTGTGAAAACACACTTGACCTCTTAGCAACAAATAATCCTGAGTTAATAACGATTATCAAAGCCGATTCAGGGATTAGTGAACACAGGGTTGTTGTAGCGTGACTGAATATTGTAATACACAAATCCCTGAAAAATAAGCGAAAAATATACCTATTCAAAAGAGCAGATAAAAATTCACTTGATGCCTTCCTGAGAGACAATCCCCACTCGTTCCAAATTAATAATATAAGTGTAGACCAGATGTGGCTTAAATTCAAAGAAACATTATTGGCAGCAATTGAGAGGTTTCTTTCTTTCTTTCACTTACGCCATAGTCTTGCAGCGATCACAGGGTCAGCGTGGTTACAATGGATTTGGCAAGGTTAGTTTTATGGGTGGCCGGATGCCCTTCCTGCCACCACCCCGTATCCCCAGGGATGGTATCAGTGTACCCCAGCTGTCTGCATTTAGGGTAAATCGTGAAAGAGTGCGAACGTGTTTCAAATGTCTGCAACGCTTGTAACTGAGGCGGAACATGGGGACCAACCTGGTATTCACCTAGCGGGATGTGGAAAACCGCCTGAAAACCACATCCAGGCTGGCCGGCACACTGGCCTTCGACATTAATCCGCCGGGTGGATTCGATCTGTGGCCGGCGCGCCTACCCGTGTCCAGGAAGCAGCGAGTTAGCACTCTCAGCTACCCTGGCAGCTAATTGAGAGATTTATACCAAATAAATTAACAGACGACAGAGCTGATCCTCCTTTGTACACAAAACAGGTTAGAACACTGTTGCAGAAACAATGATACAAACATGCCAAATTTAAACAGACGCAAAATCCCCCAGATTGGTGATCTTTCACAGAAGCTCGAAATTTAGCGTGGACTTCAATGTGAGATGCCTATAACAGTTTCCACAATGAAACGTTGTCCTGAAACCTGGCAGAAAATCCAAAGAGATTCTGGTCATATGTGAAGTACGTTAGCGGCAAGAAACAATCAATGCCTTCTCTGCATGATAGCAATTGAGATACTATCGAAGACAGTGCTGCCAAAGCAGAGTTGTTAAACACACTCTCCCGAAATGCCTTCACAAAAGAAGATGAAGTAAATATTTCAGAAATCGAATCAAGAACAGCTGCCAACATGAGTAACGTATAAGTAAATATCCTCAGAGTAGTGAAGCACTTAAATCACTTAATAAAAGCAAGTCTTCTAGTCCAGACTGTATAGCAATTAGATTCCTTTCTGAGTATGCTGATGCATTAGCTCCATACTTAACAATCATATACAACCATTCACTCGATGAAAGATCCGCACCCAAAGACTGGAAAGTTGCAAAGGTCACACCAATATTCTAGAAAGGAAGTAGGAGTAATCTACTTAATTACAGGCCCATATCATTAACGTCAATATGCAGCAGGATTTTAGAACATATATTGTGTTCGAACATTATGAATTACCTTGAAGAAAATGGTATATTGACACACAGTCAACATTGGTTTAGAAAACACTGTTCCTGTGAAACACAACTATCTCTTTATTCACATGAAGTGTTAAGTGCTATTGACAAGGGATTTCAGATCGATTCCATATTTCTGGATAACCGAAGGCTTTTGACACTGTACCACACAAGCGGTTCGTATCGAAATTGCGTGCTTATGAAATATCATCTCAGTTATGTGACTGGTTTTGTGATTTCCTGTCAGAGAGGTCACAGTTCGTAGTAACTGATAGAAAGTCATCGAGTGCAACAGAAGTGATTTCTGGCGTTCCCCAAGGTAGTGTTATAGGCCCTTTGCTGTTCCTTATCTATATAAACCATTTGGGAGACAATCTGAGCAGCTGTCTTCCGTTGTTTGCAGGTGACGCTGTCATTTATTGACTAATAAAGGCATCAGAAGATCAAAACAAACTGCAAAATGATTTAGAAAAAGTATCTGAACGGTGCGAAAAGTGGCAGTTGACCCTGAATAATGAAAAGTGTGAGATCATCCACATGAGTGCCAAAAGGAATCCATTAAACTTTGGTTACACGACAAATCAGTCTAATCTAAAAGCCATAAATTCAACTAAATACCTAGGTATTACAATTACAAACAACTTGAATTGGAAGGAACACACAGAAAATGTTCTGGGGAAGGCTAACCAAAGACTGCGTTTTATTGGCAGGGCACTTAGAAAATGTAACAGACCTACTAAGGAGACTGCCAACAGTATGCTTGTCCATCCTCTTTTAGAATGCTGCTGCACTGTGTGGAATCCTTACCAGATGGGACTGACAGAAAAATTTCAAAGAAAGGCAGCACGTTTTGTATTATCGCGAAATATGGGAGAAAGTGTCACAGAAATGGTACAGGATTTGGGCAGGAAATCGTTAAAAGAAAGGTGTTTTTTGTTGCAACAGAATCTTCTTACGAAATTCCAATCACCAACTTTCTCCTCCGAATGCGAAAATATTTTGTTGACACCGACCTACATAGGGAGGGAAGAGTGTCCAAGATAAAATAAGGGAAATGAGAGCTCGTATGGAAAGATATAGGTGTTCATTTATTCCGCGCGCTATATGAGATTGGAATAATAGAGAATTGTGAAAGTTGTTTGATGAACCCTCTGCCAGGCGCTTAAATGTGATTTGCAAAGTATCCCTGTAGATGTGGATGTAAAATATTGGGTAAGACAAGTTCGTAAGCTCAAAAGGGGAGATATAATGATACTACATGTGACCTTCAGCCCCGCCCCGCTGGGTGGGGCGGGGGCCAACTTTTAAATCTTGAATGGAAACCCCGACGTTTTATTGAAGATTCGGATTCTCCATAAGAAAGTAATCAAGTTTTGTCATAAACATTTTTTTAAACCATTGACAGATCGCACTGAAATCGAGAAAAATTAAAATTGGAGAAGAACTCCGATTTATTTAGAACGATCCAAAAAGGACGTATCAAATCGATACAAAATGTGCACCAATTCTTTCATTATGCCAAATTAAGCTATTTTTTTTTTTTTACAAAATGTACTCTAACCACAACAGTTTTTCATGGAGGGAGGCGGAATGGTATTAAAATCTCGTTAGGGAACTCTTCACAATTGCGTTACTCACCTGATTGTGGCGTCACCGTGGCCAAACTGCAAACTATGGAGAGGTATAAAGGTTGGTGCAATGCAAACCGATGCCACTTCACGTTCACTTTCAGACTGTGAACCGTGAACATCAGCTGACGAAAGTAAATTATTCTTTAACGAAACATGGCTCACTATCTTCCTACAGAGATTGTTGATATGATGTTCATTTTAGGTGAATGCCATAACAATTACGCTGCAGCTGTGCAATTGTATGCGGACCGCTTCCCAAACAGATGACATCCAAGCGAAAACATTACTCGAAATTGCACTCAACGAGCTTGAAATTGATACATGCACCGTCCACCTCGTCATCGCGAATACAATGAAAAGGCCCCCCTTCCCCCTGCCGTTCTCGCCTGTGTTCAACTAGATCCCGAAATTAGTAGTCTTATGATTCAGAGACAAACGGGAATACCAAAATCAACTGTTTTGAGGATTTTGAAGGCACATAAATATCATGCGTATCATCATCACACTGACACAGGCATTAACACCGAAAGATATGCAAATACGCGTGCATTTCTGCCCATGGGCCTTGGAAATGATATGAGGTGACAATGGTTTTTGTAGATACTTTATGGTCACTGATGAATCCACATTCAAAAACAATGGCGAATTAAATCGTCATTATTGGTCCCCTGTCAATCCACACTGGTACAGACCCGTTGACAATCAACACAAATGGTCGTTAATGGTCTGGTCTGGAATTTTAAACAGTTACTTTATAGGACTGTATTTTTTTGACCGAAATGTTACTGGGGAATCTTATTTACAACTTCTCCGTGATGATTTGTTGGAGCTAATGGAAAATGTTGATTTAGAAACCAGGCAACGAATGTTGTTCCTACAGGACGGAGCAGCTCCCCATTATGCTAAAAATGTGTGGAATGTTTTAAATTTATGGTACCCTGGTTGGTGGATAGTACGCGGTGGACGAATTCAGTAGCCTCCACATTCACCAGACCTAAAATCTCCTGATTTTTTCCTTTGGGGTTTATTTAAAAAAATATTGTTTATGAAAGACAGCCCACAATATGAAACAATATGGAGCAATGCATTCGAAGGGCATGTGCATCCATACCATGAGATGTGCTACTCAAAACTGTGGACACCTTTTACAGACGATTGACTTCATGCATTGAAGCAAATGGGGATAATTTTGAACAATTTCTTAATGTCTAATTTCATTCATTAAGCACCCCAAATTGTGAGAGGCAAGGGGACTCACACTAATGAAGCACCGCAACATGTGAGAGGCAAGGGAAATCACACCAATGAAGCACCCAGAGGGAACATCGTTCTACTACGTCCATGTTGTTGTTCCTGGGTAACGCTAAAAGTACAATACAGTAAATTTTGTACAAGAATAGCTGTATTTGGCACAACGAAAGAATTGGTGCACATTTTTTATCAATCTGATGTGTCTTTCTCGGTTAATTCTAAGTAGATCATAGTTCTTCCCCAATTTTACTTTTTTCTCGATTTCAGCACCATCTGTCAATGGTTTAAAAAAATGTTTCAGACAAAACTTGATTACTTATTTATGAGGAATCCAAATCTGCAATAAAAAATTGGTGTTTCCATTTAAGATTTAAAAGTTGCCCCCCAACCCACCCAAGAGGGCGGGGACTGGAGGTCACTTGTAGTATCATTTGATGTCCCCCTTTGAGCTCATGAACTTGTCTTACCCACTATATTTACCCGATGTATAGTTTTCGAGATAATCTCATCCAAAACTTCAGATAGCCCTTCCTGTACATTCAATGTGCAGCTCAACATGCCCCTGATGTCCATCTGGCATGTGTTGCATCGACGTTTACCTATGAAGCCTTACAAAATTCAGCTACTGCAAGCTCTTTGTGAAGGTGACAGACAACGACATGTGGGTTCTATAATTTTGTTTTTGGCAAGATGGAGGACAATGATTTTCTTCCATGCTTAGTATTTAGTGACAAGGCAGCATTCAATTTAAATGGAATGGTGGACCATCATAATGCATGAACATGGGGTACAGAAGAACCACATGAAGTTGTACAACATGAGAGGGGCTCTCCAAAATTTAATGTGTTTTGTGCAGTTTTATGGGAAAAGGTGTATGGTCCATTTTTCTTTGCCAAGAACACTGTTACAGGAAGCACATATCTTGGTATGCTTGAGGACTTTCTTTTCCCACAGTTGGAGACTGATTCAAATGACTTCCTTTACCAACAGGATGGGGCCCCACCAGACTGGCATCTGGAAGTGCGGGAATTTTTAAATCAAAGGATTACTGAATGATGGAACAGTCGCACTGGACCAAATGATCCAGCCTTACATTATTGGCCTCCAAGGTCACCAGACCTGACTGTACGTGATTATTTCTTGTGGGGATTTATAAAAGACTCTGTTTATGTGCCTCCATTATCAACAACAAGAATGAACTGACATCGCATAACAGCAGCTGTGGAAGTTGTAACTCAAGACATGCACGCGGCAGTGTGGGAACAATTTGAATACCACACTGACAAATACTGTGCATATTGAACACCTATAAAAAGGTATGAAAAAAACTTTCTGAGTTTGTTGTTCATCAAAAAACAAAATTCATTGTATATGTTTATTAGTTTCAGAAATACATACATGCCAAATCAGATAATTCTTTTTGATACACCCTGTATACCATCAGCAGATACTGCTCAGTTATCACATGCTTCAGTTTCCTCAGGAGGTATATGATTCATGACGGTTTGTTACACACACTTGCAGCATGTTCTTGCCAAGTGAGTTTACTATCCATCATGAGCCCTAGAAGCTTCACAGTTCCTGCACTATTTAGGTACCCTTCGTCACTGAGGCTACATAGCATTTTTGCATTTTTTTTCTTCATTTATATTCATTTTCTTTATAACAAATCATTTCTTTGTAACATCAAATTCATGATAAACCATTCCTTTTTAGTATCAAACAAAGCATCTACTTCTTCTTAAGCCTTACTGGCATCAACGCCTTTCGAGTACAGAGTAGTGTCAACTGCAAATTGCAAGTACTGTCCATTAAAGCTTAAATCATTCACAAAAAATAGAAACAGTAAGGAGCCAATTACTGATCCCAATGGCGTGTTGTATTCCAACTTCTGTTCACATGATAGTGCTCCTGTGGCTGATAGGATCTGCCCTCTGTTTTTTGACTAAGATATAAGGGTTGCCAGAACAGTGTCTCCAACTCCATATTTACTGAGCTTGTTTAGGAGTACCTTATGAGAAATGGAGTCAAATGCCTGACTAAGGTTGCAAAGTGTCAGTACTACAGATTCTTTTTTCTCAAAACTGTGCTTTACCCTGGTAATCAGATCTAGTGCTGCTGTTGTAGATTTGCATTTTCGGAAAACATGTAGTGTATCTGTGAAGAGCTCATTAATTCCAAAGTAACTGATATTTGATCATTCATTGCAGACTCAGTGACTTTAGCAAAGACTGGAATTACTGAGACTGGCCTGAAGCTTGCTACCATAGCTGGATGACCCTTTTTATAAACTGGCACTTTCCAGTAAGTTTTATTTAAAGTCAGGAAATACATCAGCAGTGAAACTTTGAAACACAGACAGTAAATCCAAAATTATATCAGTACTAGTTAAGGAGGTACTAACATTAAAATCTAATTACAATAAATTATTAAGTAAGAAAAGACACTGTGAAGCTGAAGTTCAACAAAAGTGTGACAGGCAGGACGAAATTGACATTGAAAACAAATCAACTGATGTGCAGCGAACAAAATTTAGGCATAGAAAATTACTTAATGATGAAAGAAAAAGTGAAACATCAACAACTCCAAAAAAATTTATAGTAAGTTCTCTTAACTGCAAAACTAACGAGCCAAAGGAAAGTAAAACTCAAATAAAAAAAATAAATAAAAATAAAACATCTGGGCAATCAATGTAATGAGGAAAGCCTTAAGATAAACAAAGTATTGTTTTTATCAGATAGTCATGACGGAAATTATGTGAATATGTTGAATGATGTATTACCAAGCAACTGTAAGTGTACATCATTTGTAAAGCCTAATGCCATGTTCAGAGACATTACTCATAACATACGAAATAAATCACTCAGGTTAGGAAAAAATGATTATATTATAATCCTAACTGGAGTAAGTGACATAATGAGAGAAAAGATGAATTTGTGGGGCCACTGAATGAAGCTATTTCAGAAACTACACAGACTCAATTAATACTCTGCTCAATACCATATACATTTAATAACCCTGGAAAAAACCACCAGATATCTGAGATGAACAAATATTTAATGAAAAGAGCTACAGTGAGAAACCACACCGAAGTTATGGATGTAAACAGGCTTCTTCAACAAAAAGATTTTTCAAGACGTGGATTTCAAATGGCAAAGTTAGCTAAAGCTAAACTCTGTGCAAATTATTCAAAGGTGCTAAAAAAACAGTAGGTCTACTATCAAATGCCTGCCCACTTTGATCAATATATTCTATCCTCTTGTGTCATTAAGGGGAACCATAATCCAAACAAGAAGGGAGCCTCAACAGTTGCTGCAAAACCAACAGAAGCTGCAGAAGTGGAAATACAGGCTGCACTCTTCAAGAAGACACCACTGCCTCATGCCAAAAAGAAGAAAGCAGCCACAGGAAATACAGAATCTACATCATCTCCTGCTCAAGTGGTGCCAAGTGCTTTAAAACAGTTTGATAACATAAATACTGCAGAAGATCATATAAAGCACACTGCTACCCACATTTCAAGCAGACCCAAAAAAAAAAAAAAAAATGCCAAAGAGAAGTGAAGATTTTTTCTGGGCTGGGTAAGGAAGTCCAATTGCAAACTAACTTAGGATCATGTCACACAAACAATTCTGTGTTCCACCAAATTTCCCCATAACTCACTAAATCTTCCTCCTTGTAATAATTCTCTGTTTTATTTTTACACGTCAATATCAGGTCCCTAAAATATAAGGCTGATGAATGAATTTGTTTGCGTGCCCATCTTCTGCAGCAAGCAGAGAAATATTTGCTTTGTAAATAAAAAATGTTTTCTCTTGGTGCACTGTATTTTATTTTCCCAGATGCTTTTCACCTTTTTTCACTTTAAGGCATCATCAGTGGTTTCTATAATGATAAAGTTATGATACACTTTTGTTTTGATATGTATTATCAGTAGATTATAAAACAGTTCACTTCTTGATTTATGTAAATAAGTGATTACTTGCAGTTCTTCCTGTAAACAATCATTTATTTACATAAAATGTGAGAAGTTAACTGTTTTATAATCTACAAATAATACATATCAAAATAAAGGTGCGTCATAGCTGTATCATTATAGAAACCACTGATGATGCCTCAAAGTGAAAAAAGGCAAAACATGTCTAGGAAAATAAAATACAATGCAGCAAGAGAACGTGTAATTTATTTACAACACAAATAATAAGACTGATGAACTTAGTATCCTTTTAAAGATAACAGAAGAATGATATTATGCTTAAATGGACCTTGGCTAAAGTAAGAAGACATAAAACTGTATGTTCCATCAGTTTTTTGTCTAATTACAATTCACTGTAGACCCAATGAACATTATGGGGGTTCCTCCTTATATACAAGTACTGATTTAGATCTGAATTGTATTTTCCTGGACATTAATGACTTACGTATTAAAAGTGCTTTTGAAGCAGCTGTTCTGCTTCCACCATCAGTAAGGCTTGTAACTGCTTGCATATATAACTCTCCTGAAAATGATGCAGAGAAATTTACTAAGTGCTTAGAAAAACTTATCATTCATGTACAAAAATATATCAGATACAATGTACTAATTTTTAGATACTTAAACATTGATGTTAGAAAAAATACAGCTAAAAGTATTACCTTAGCAAATATGTTAAGATCATATAATCTTTTCTTTACAAAAGAAAGTCCTACAAGGCTTCAATGCTGCCTTGATAACTTCATAACAAAAGTACATAAAAGTGGCTTTGAGGTAGGATTGTTTAACGTTGATGACCTATCAGGCCATAAAGGTATATGGGTGCAATTAATTACTGATAAATGAATGCACACCAAGAACAAATTCGGTACCAGGATGTTCGATTATTAACTGATAAGAATGTTAAAAACTACATGGAGAAATTAAAACTAGTAGACTGGAATACTGTCTTACTTTCTTCCAACAATGTAGAGGAAGCCTTCAACAAATTCATCAACATTATCTATACAAGTTTTAATATCTGTCACCCAAATATCAAAAAACAATACAATAATAAATTAAGAAGATTAAATGAAGATGATGTACCTACAACAAAATTCTTAAGGTTGCACACTGACAGCCAAATGAAATGACATGAGCGTGCTATGAAACACTTGAAAAAGATATCCACAACATGTTATGCACTTAAGAGTCCTTGTATCCGCATGCAGTAGTGAATGTTTGAGAACTGTATACTTTAGTTATGTTCATTCAGTAATCAGTTATGGTATTATTTTCTGGAGAAACAGTGCTCAGAATTTACAAACAGTATTTAAAATGGAAAAGAGAGCAGTAAGAATTATAGCAAAAAGCAGTAAGTGGGCCCACTGCAGAGAACTTTTCAAAATGTTAGAAATTCTAACTGTTCCTTCTGAATTTATATTCCAAACCATAGCGTACATCAAGAAAAATATAGAAAATTATAGCACAAATAGCAGTTTTCATAACTATAGTACAAGAACAAGTCACTGTCTTCACATAGACAGGAAGAATAAACATAAGATTCAAAATAGCTTCTTGTTTGAAGTTGTAAAACTGTGTAATAAACTACCACAGAAAATAAAAGAAGCAGATAACATGTACCGCAATCTTAAATTGTTTTTGCAGGAACACTGCTTTTACATTATAAGTGAATTCCTTAGTACAAAATGATAGTAAATAGCTTTTGTTTCACAATATTTTGATAAGGAGCAAAAATGATTGTAAATAACTTATATGTCACAATGTTTAACTACATGTAACAACAAACTGTATAAATATATGAATGTACGCAACTGACAGCATCCATACATTTTAAAATGTCCACGGATGGCTAAATAAATAAAATAAAGAAGACCCAGGCACCCGACACAAAACAAATGGTTTATGCCTGTCTTACAGAAACTAAGGCACTTAGTAATGATTTACTACGAAAAAGTAAAAATGGTAATGTGGACAATGCCACTTATAATAACATCAAAGCACATTTTATATCACAAATCAGAATAGCCAAATGTAGGGCAAATGAACATTACATTGAAAACTCAAATAATAGGTGTAAGGCAGCATGGGGGATTATAAAAGCAGAGCTGCATAGATATATACATTGTAAAGAAACCACAAGTGCTGTCAATATCACAACAGATGAATTTAATCAACCTTTTATCAAGGCAGCAAACCCCCACTACCACTCCAACTTCTGGCCAGCATATTTCCAATTCAATGTTCACCAATTTCTGGCAATAAGTTTTTTCAGAACTGTGCAAACTCTTCAAAACTGTGCAAACACTGTCCCAACTTTCAGGTTGACACAGATACAGGTATGTGAAGTGGATAAATCAAGGAAAAAAACTAAGAAATTCAAAATCTGAGGACATCTATGGCTTATGAAATTTTGTGATTAAAAATATAGTGGATCTCATATGAAACCCTCTTTGTACACTAATAAACTGAATGTATGCTAACAGCCATTTTCCAGAGTGTCTAAAAAGAACAGTTGTCATTCCTATGCATAAGAAGGGTGACAAGTTATGCAAAAACAATTATTGTAAAATTTCAGTGGTAGTTGTTCCCTCCAAAATAATAGAACACTGTTTACAACCGAATGTTTGCAGGCATTTATCTGAAAACAATATTCTGACTGAATTTCAATATGGTTTTAGGTCCAAATTATCCATGGTGAAAGATCTTGAAGAGGTCATTTCTTTTACACAAACCTCATTTGAATGAAAGTTATCAACTGAAACCATCTAGTAGAACTAAGCAAGGTATCTGATTCAGTAAACCATACAGTACTACTGGAGAAACTGTGGTGTTATGGACTCAGAGACTCAGAACTCTCCCTCAGAAACTACTGTCTCAGTAACAGGAAACAAACTGAAATTTACAACAACCAAAAGTCCAAATACTTAGATATAAGCATTCCTCAGGGTTCTGTGCTTGGTCTCTTACTAATTACAATATATGTGAATGATCTTCCCAGTAACATGCCCTGTAAATCTGTACTTTATGCAGATGACACAACAATCATTAGCTCTGGAAAAGACATAAGCAGATTGAAACTGGTAAACAAGAAGTACCTTGAACTGTCTCACACAGGGTTTGAAGCCAATGAGCTATCCATCAACTATGAAAAGACAGTGGACATCATTTTCAGTTTATTAAGCAGTGAAACTGAATACTTGGCTGTTAAGCTACTTGGTATATACCTTCATTCCAAATTAACCTGGAACAAAGACACATACCATGCATGCAGAAAACTCTCATTGTTACATTTTTACTGACTAAACTACAGACATTTGTAACAACACCTGTGTTACTTAATTCCTACATTGCCTTCTTTCACTGTCACCTGCAATATGGGATAATTCTGCATGGACCAAAAAAATAAAATCATCTGGCCAAAAAAAGCTGTCAAGACTATTTCTGGAGTTACAAATTCTAAAACCTCCTGCAGACTACTTTTTAAAGACTTTAACATATTGACAGTCCCATCACTTTTTATATACTGTTGACTATTAAAGATTAAAGAAAACTTAAATAACTACATTGTGAGGGAAGCTATAGACCAAAATAAAACTAGGCAAATGAAACAGTTAGATATGCCCACTGCTAGATTAAAGAAAACACAGTTTCCACAATGAGATTTTCACTCTGCAGCAGAGTGCGCTAATATGAAACTTCCTGGCAGATTAAAACTGTGTGCCCGACTGAGACTCGAACTCGAGACCTTTGCCTTTCACGTGCAAGTGCCCTACCATTGTAGCTACCCAAGCATGACTGACAACCCATCCTCACAGCTTCAATTCTGCCAGTACCTCGTCTCCTACCTTCCAAACTTCACAGAAGCTCTTCTGCGAACCTTGCAGAACTAGCACTCCTGGAAGAAAGGATATTGCGGAGACATGGCTTAGCCACAGCCTCGGGGATGTTTCTAGAATGAGATTTTGCAGTGGAGTGTGCACTGATATAAAACTTCCTGGCAGATTAAAACTGTGTGCCACACCAAGAGCCTTTTGTGGGCGAGAGCTCTACCATCTGAGCTACCCAAGCACGTCTCACAACCCGTCCTCACAGCTTCAATTGTAACTCATCTCAGAATTGAAGCTGTCAGGACAGCTGCCTGCGAAAGCCAAAGGCTCTGAGTTTGAGTCTCGGTCCATCACACACAGTTTTAATCTGACAGGAAGTTTCAAAACACAGTTTATTTATGAATACCTGGTCATAAAATTATTTGATACTTTACTTTTACAGGTGCATGATGTCTCACTTAACATCTTTCAAAGAAAAACTGAAAAATGGTTGAAAGAAAAGGCTTTCTACAATATTTCAGAATTTCAAAACTGTTCTAAGGATGACCTGAGATACTAAATTATTTGTAACTGTAAACTATTCTGTATTTACCTTAGTACATCAATAGTTTATTTGATACCTCTGTATACTATTGTCCATACACTGCAAAATTAAGAAATTGTTCTCTAGTGTATATTTTATGTGCCTTGTATTAATATTAGTATGTGCACTGTAACTATATAAAAAAAAAGTATTTCTACGATACATGTAAACTCCCTATGATGACATTGATTGCACAAAAATGCTCAAAGATGGATCAAAATAAATAAGTAAAAACACTTATTTACCACAGTTAGTGGTCCAGCAATGTCATAGATAATTTTCCTTAGAACATTGGTGGACATCCCATATATATCCTGACTATCACGAGGTTTATAAGATTTTACAATCTTTATTTTATTATTTTTCCTTAATTCCACCCAGATTAGCATGGTGCATCTTTTGTCATTTATTACAGCAGCTACAGGGTATATATTGAGGTCTGGTATTGCACTTACAGTATTTCCCACTATATCAATAATATAGCTATAAATTCAACTGGACTGCACAAGCATAAGGGAGATGTGGTTTTCCTCTTGTTTTCATTTGTCAGGCCACAAGCTGTCTTGGATGAATTGTGAGCTTCTTCAATGAGCCTGCCATTGCTTTTCTTTTTGGCTATTGCCAAATTCTTTCTATAAAGTCTTTCTGCTTGTAACTATCTGCTGTAGAACACTTCAGTTCATCAGTATAACATGTTTTTTCTTTCACTCTATGGCTGTGTTGTGACATGCAGCATCTACTCATAACAAAAACATAATGTTTAAACAGAGTAAAGTATTACTTTGCAGGATAAAAGAAATTAAGACAAATTGTAACTCTTTGTATAAAGAAATTAATATGACTGCCTTACTACCCTTTTTCAGCAGGACAGATGTTATCGCCTGTCAATTGCATCCATGCCTCTCATAGTAGATTATACAACAATCCTCCATCTTCAATTCTACCTCTTTTATGATAAGCATGCAAATTTGTTGAATTTTCATTATCTTGTTTCTTAATTTTTGCTGTTGGCTGATTTTGAGCATACTTTCGGCCAATATCCCTTATCTGTACCTGATTATACAAAATACCAACATACACCATAATTTTGTGGAAAAATGAGAGCTAGAAAATGAACCTTTCATCCTTTAAAATCTTTACTACGCCGTAAGCTGGTAGGGTGGTATTTTCATTATACAGTCTTACCCCACTGCTCATATTATTCATGCACTTGGAAATATCTTCCTATATTCAAAAACATTATTGACACTCTTTGACGGGAAATTCCATCGAGTAGCCACTGAATATGACAGTTGTTTTCATACTATTTTGTCAAGAATTCCTTGTTCTTTATGGAGCTCCCGAGAAGAAGCTGGAATGTCCCTGAAGTTTAGTGAAAAATGTTTGGTCATATCAATTAATCAAAGCAGCTATAAGCATAATGAGATTCAATTGGTGTACATAACAATAATGATATGAAGCACTGGAAAACTTTTCCTTAACAAGAGCCTGCACCCCAAGTGACAAGCCACTTATGATTGCTGCATCATTGTAGTTTGTGCTATTTGTTTGTGTGGATAATTCTCCGGCTGATGCTGTATCTGCTCTATAATGTACATTGCCAAAGACTGGGCATCATGCTTTTCTGGTGCTATGAAAACCAAAAAGTTTTTTGACTAGACTTCCACTAATTATGTACCTATAGTGTACTATAACCATCTGTAAAACGCAGGCTGTATCACTGGTTTCATCAGTTATCACAAGCCAAAAACCTTGCATCCTTAATTTCCTCCCTAATTTCCTCATGGCGGACTTCAAGCATTCATTGGAGGAATTCTTTCTGGATCAGTTTATAGGTCCCTTTGAAAACTGTTGCTTTTTCTAAATGTGATTTTAATACAGAGTCTAATTCTGCACTAAAAATAATCAAGGAACGAAAAACGCAAGGATTGAAAGATGATTCAGTCTCATCATGTTCCTCTGAGGAAAAGTTCAAATGCACCATAGAAATGTATACAGTTAATAATCAGACGTAGTATGTATCTATTATCTGAGAGAAATCACCTGATTTATTATTTCATGTATTGACTTGTTAAATGAGCCTCAAAATTCACTATAGCATATGCTAAAATAACCGAGACAGTGCGCGGTAAATACTTACTTTATGTGACTGTAGGCTTTCCAGGCGTAGTTTACACTGGGAAAGCCTACAGTCACATATACGACACCTCTACGGGGAGGAAATAGTCTGCAGCTTCAAACGGCTGCAGAAAGAATGCACCAGGAAAGTGAAACTTCTCAGCACACTGGCTTTCCTACAACACTGTCGAGACAAGAACACCTTACCAAGGTTTGTGGTGATCGACATCCAGTAAAATCTAAGAAGACCTAACGGATATTACAACAAGCAGTCATGGCCTCAGTAAGGGAGCACATTCATTTCACTCAGAAGGAGCTTGATAGGAATGCGCACACCCTCCTCACATGCTACCTACAACTGGCAAGGACATTACCAGCCTATCTGTGGGAATGGGCTGACTGCAGCATGTACTCCAATGGTGAAGTACAAAACGGGGCTCTACAACTTAACAACTCGGGAAATTCGGCAGACTAGCTGGGACTCACATGATAAAAAAGGAGATGAATGACACCAGAGCTGTGGTCAATTTGACTGGAAAAGAACTGGATGCTGCCACAATCAGTCCTCAAAAAAGTACTGAATTTTGCCCCTGTCCCCAGAACGATCCCGAAACGAGACAATATCAGTGGCGTAGAAGAAGCAGTACACGGGCTTCCAAAGGAGGAAGCAGAGGAATTCAGATGGGAAACTTGCAGAATAATCGACAGATCTCGATTACCTAAAAATAACATATCTGCGGAAGAATGAGCAGCTCTCTGGTCCCTTAGAGATGACCCTGATATGACGATCCTACCAGCGGACAAAAGGAACGCTACAGTGCTGTTAAGTACTGCCGAGTACTGGCAGAAAATAAACCTTCTGCTACAAGACGAGGCCTACAAGAGGCTGAAGAAGGATCCAACCCTGACAATGAGTATAATGACGATAGCTCTGCTGAATAAATCTGACTTACCTGAGCCAATGAAGAAGCGGCTGTACCCTACAGCGCCAGTGATATCTCGCCTCTATGGACTCCCCAAGATCCATAAGGAAGGGGTACCTCTGAGACTGATTGCAGACTCCATCAACTCTCACAGTTACAAACTTTCTAAATACCTAGCAACGCTGCTCATACCCCTTGTGGGACACTGCAGCCATCATGTGAGAAACTCAGCTGAATTCGTAAAAACACTCAGGGACATGCGACTACAAAGGGAGGACCTACTCGTGAGCTTCAATGTGACGTCACTTTTCACAAAAGTGCCCCTTCAAAACTCCTTGGCACTTTTAGCCCAACACTTTGAATCACAAACAGTCAGCCTATTTGAACACGGACCAACAATCGCCTACTTTCAGTGCAATGGGGAATTCTTCGAGCAGATCGATGGTGTGGCTATGGGCTCCCCATTGGTTCCTGCAATTGCAAACCTCTATGTGGAACATTTCGAGAAGGTGGCTCTTCAAACTGCCTGACAGAAACCAAAGCACTTCTTCCGCTATGTCGATGACACTTTTGTTGTGTGGGGACATGGCAAACAGGCGCTAGATGATTTTCTTGAACACCTCAACAGCATCCATACAAACATCAAATTTACAATGGAAATGGAGGAAAATGGATGCCTCCCATTCTTTGATATTTTAATTAAGAGGAAGGCAGATGGTTCATTAGGCCATGCAGTACATAGGAAGTAGACACACACAGACCTATATCTTCATGCAAAAAGCTACCACCATCCAGCACAAAGACAAAAAGTACTGACCACCCTGGTACCTAGGGCGTGCGTCGTCTGTGACGAAGACAGCCTACTACCTGAGCTGCAAGACCTGAGGGAAGTCTTCCACCAAAATGGCTACAGTGAAATGCAGATCAACAGGGTGCTTAAAAGGATGAAGGAAGCAGTGAGAACCCCAGAAGAAGATAATGAAGAAGAAGAAGACAAACAACTCGCGTTCCTTCCATGCTTGGGTCCTTCTGGGCAGATACAATATCAAAACCATTCTCCGACCACCACCAAAGACAAGGGAGCTCCTAGATTCTGCCAAAGACGTGCTGAACATTAACACACCAGGAGCATACAGTATACCATGTGAATGCAGAAAACAATATGATGGGCAAACACAGCGATGCATATCTAAACGCTGTGAAGGACATATCAGATGTCTACGACTAAGTCACATAGAAAAATCAGGCATAGCAGAACACAGCATAAATGAAGAACACACCTTCAAATTTGAAAGCACAAAGGTACTGTGCCGAGCATCTGGCTTGTGGGAAAGCATTATCAAAGAACCCTTAGAAATAAGAATTCATGACAATCTGGTCAACACAGATGAGGGATACCAACTCAGTGCAGCATGGAACCCCGTGATAGCGGCAATCCGTTGGGAGCGCGCCCGTCAACGTTCTCTGCTGTGGACGCAGACAGAATGCTTACACCAAGAAATGAACGCAGCCACCGGGGGCGACTGCCATCCCCACCACCGCACGCATGCCGCTGGTCAACTGCAGCCAACTGAGGTCTAGTGGAGGGGGGGTGACCATGCATATAAATAGCCTGCTCTCCACGAATCTTGACACTTCGGCAGAAGATGGGTGGTATGAGACTTCCCGGAACGTCGCGAGATATCAACGCTACCACCCAGCTGGAGACTTACTTTGTTTGCAATATCACAAAGGAAATACAAGAATGCCACCTTGTTTGATGATCTGACAGTTCCAGTTCTCTTGGGAAGTCTGAGCCCTGTTTCTGTGGCTGTCAGGGCAGCTTGAATGAGATATTTATACACTTGAAGCCCTTATATGAGTACAATATTGAGAAGCATTGCCTCCGCAACCTGCAACCCCTCCCCCCTCTCGCCGAGACACCCTAATTCTAGTCCACATTTGCAAGCAGAGTGCACCCCCAAATTGCTGTCAGCACATTTCTATCTCACTTGGCTAATTTTGGCACTTAGAGCCAGAGCTCAGGAAGCTCAAAAAGCAAACACAGTTGAACAGAATTAGTTCTGGCGGTAGCATAAAACCTATACAGGGACTACCCCTGCCAAGTACACTCATTCATTGTACAAAAGCTTTGTTTCATAAATATACTAGTATAATTCTCTCTCAAAAAATTTTGCTTTTCAAAAACATTTTCCATGTTGTCTAGAATAGAGGTCAGTGTTCTGTCATCCTATAGAAGTAAAGAGCACAAACTATTTTATCAGTGGCAGTTCAATGAGCTTTTCACATGGGTTTCACTGAAAGATGGACTAAAAGTACCAAATAACTAACATAAAGAGGCTAAAAATAAGATGGCGCCGAATGAAAAGTGTAACGACACGTCTGTCTCTACCAAAAAGGAAAAAATCAGCGGTTCTACATGTAAGCAATGCAGAAAACGTGTGATAAAAGGAATCTTATGCGTAAAGTGCAATTTTTGGCTTCATGAGAAGTGCGCAAAAGTGAACCTGAAATTCATTAGTGACGAAGTTCCGTGGACATGCACCGACTGTTTGCAGTGGGAAACATCAGAACTTGTAAGTACCATAAAGTCAAAAGAAGAAATAATTAAAGTGCTACAAAGTGATATCGGAACTCTCAAAAAAGAGATTCAGTCTCTGAAAGAAGAAAACGCAAAGCTAAAAAGTGAATCGGCAAGCTGCGTATATGGAAACCCATTACAGAACAAAACAAACAAATGTGAGGACTCTTTTGTGCAATCTCCGTTCGCGAGCAAAAAACAAAACCGTGAAAACTTACATGTGCATATTCCGGCAAAAACAGTGGCAGAAAGCGAAACATGTGGAAATTCAAGAAACTCCCGCGTGCAAACTCCATTATTGGGAAGTAAACAAACCTATGTAAACTCGCATATGCAAATCCCAGTGAAAACAGTGGCGGAAAACGATTCGTGCGGTAAATCTGTAAGCAAATATAAGTGGAAAACTGTGACGTATAAGAAAAAAGACAAATGTGAAAGAAATCCAGCAAAACAGATCGACAAAAGTGATTTCTTTGTCATCGGCGATCCCATGTTAAAAAATGTAGTGGTTCCGAACTGTAAAGTCGAGGTTCGCCCTGGAATCCGACCACAGCAGATTGTGAAACATTTCAACAACATTAGGAACACGGAAAAATCCAACCAAAACAACAATGATTCCAACACAAATTTTAAAGGCGTGATAATTCACGTAGGGACAAACTCTATTAGAAGCAGCAGACAAGAAGAAATCATAAATGATATTCGTAATGTAATTCGGTCAGCCAAAGGTTTGTTTACAAGCTCCAGAATTGTTATCAACGGAATTCTACAAAGAAGATCGGTGAGTAACGCGTATACAAACCAAATAAACACTGGCATTAGGGAACAGTGCGACGAACTTGGTGTTGTATTTGTTGACCCAAATAAATTTCTCGACGACAAATGTCTGGGTAGGGATGGCCTGCACCTAAACAGACTAGGTGCAATGACTTTCAGTAAAATGCTCCTGGATTTATGTAAAATTATAAAAAATAAGGGAAACTAATACGGTCTATAGGGGGTGACTATCCAAGAATACCATATGCAAACAAAAAACGTGAGTGTAATCATAATAAGGAAGCAGTTGAACCAAAACAGAACGACATTAAAACGAAAAAAAGTGGGAATGCAAATAGTGCTGGAAAAAATTACTTAACAGTTGTTCACCAAAATATATGTTCCCTAGCAAATAAGACCCAACAGCTAGAAGTGGAGCTGGAGTCTACAGAGTGCTCAGTTGTTTGTCTCACTGAGCATTGGTGCAATGAGGCTGAAATTAATCAGTTAGTCTTGCAGTCTTATAATTTAGCGTGTGCATACTGTAGGACTTCTATGAAGTGTGGAGGGTGTTGTATTTATGTAAAACAAAATTATCAGTATAAGACCAGAAGCGATTTATGTGTAATCAGTGAAGAGCAACATTTTGAACTGGCAGCAGTTGAAATCAGGGACCAATGCAGGTGTAGGAATTTGATTATCTTATGTATATACAGATCTCCTAGTGGAGACTTCAATATCTTTTTCTCCAAACTTAATCATGTTCTTAACAAGATATCCACTCCAAAGAACCACATTCTCATATGTGGAGACCTAAATGTTGATAAACTGAATCCTGATTCTACATGAGACTCATTACAAAGTTTTGCTCAAAGTTTCAATTTAGTTCCAATGGTTAACAGTGCAACCAGAATAACAAAATACTCAAAGACAGCTGTTGATCAGGTATTAACAGATTTAGGCAAAGATAACTGTGAGGTGGTGGTAGCAGAGCTAGGATTATCTGATCACTCAGCTCAAATCATTAATATAAAAGTGGCTCCAAAAGAAACAAAGAAAATGCATATTTACAGACGAATTTTTTCTAAAAAAATTAGACATGAGTTTGCCAAACAGATAGCACGACAAACATGGGACTCAGTATACTCAGAAGTAGGTGCAAATGAAAAACTCAAAAATTTCATGACATTGTTTAAATTAAATTTTGAAGAAACATTTCCATAAGTATTATGTCCATTATCAACTGCAGGAAAAAGCAAGTGGGTCACAAAAGGAATCAAAAAATCATGTGAAACACTAAAGTACCTGAGCTCCATTAAACACAGCCAAACTAATCCTGCTTTCTCACTCTTTTATAAAAGATATAGGAAAACATATAGGAAAATATTGCTTGCAGCAAAGAGAGCTCATAACTCCAAAATAGTGCACTCTGCTGAAAACAAAAATAAGGCAGTATGGAAGATTGTGAAGCAGGAAACTGGTACCAGGAAAATGAATCTGTCAAACTTGAAAATCAAAGAGGAGGGGACTCTAATAAAAGACCCAATATATTTTGCAAACTATATAAATGATTATTTTAGTAGCATAGGAATAAAATTACAGGAAAATTTTCTAACAGCCCCTCAGGTCAAAAAGCCAAATAATGGTGTATTACACTCAATGGTATTATTCCCTACAACACAGGAAGAAGTCTATAAAGCAGTCAGCGAACTGAGAAACAAAAACTCAGCTGGTCTGGATGAAGTCCCCATTTTTATAATTAAGGGCTGTATCAAGAGCCTACTTCCACCTTTAGTTAATATTATAAATCAATCTTTCAAGCGGGGCTACTTTCCAGACTATTTAAAATATGTGAAATTACTACCTCTCTTCAAAAAAGGTGATGCAGGAATAATTGAAAATTATAGGCCAATTTCTCTACTATCATGCTTTGCAAAAATATTAGAAACTATTATGAAAGATAGGCTAATGAATTATTTAAATAAATACAACTTACTGTCTGTTGACCAGTTTGGATTTCGATCAGGGAAAAGCACAGAATCAGCAATAGCACACCTCACGAAACACATTCTAGAAGCATTAGATAAAGGGAACTACACAACAGGTATATTTCTTGATCTAACTAAAGTGTTTGATACAGTAGACCACAACATATTGTTAAATAAGTTAGATGAACTTGGAATAAGGGGACTTGCGAACAACTGGTTCCAGTCATATCTAAAAAATAGAAGACAGATAACTGAAATCTCACATATTTCAAGTTGCTCAAACTATATTGTAAAGTATACTTCAGACCCAAATTATGTAAATATAGGTGTACCACAGGGTAGTGTCCTTGGCCCAGTACTATTCCTCATTTGCATAAACGACTTCCCACAGAGCATCAAGCATGGACAAACAATATTGTTTGCAGATGACTCAAATGTTCTAATCAGTGACAAATCACCAGATGCACTAAAAGAAAAAAGCCAAACAAACACTAAACAGTGTACGTGAGTGGGCATCCAATAATAAACTAACACTAAATCTTAAAAAAACAAATGCTGTTAACTTCTATGTCTGCAAAAAACAACACTATGACAACTTTAAGTTAAACAATGAAACTATAGAATGTGTAGACTAGACAAAATTTCTTGGTATGCATGTTGACAGTCAGTTAAAGTGGGAAGAACATATTAAAATACTTGGTAACAGAATCGCTACAGCATGCTATGCCCTGAAAATTCTGACTGCAGTTTGTGATACTACATGTGTCAGATCTGTATATTTTTCTTATGTCCACTCTGTTATTCAAATGGTTCAAATGGCTCTGAGCACTATGGGACTCAACTGCTGTGGTCATCAGTCCCCTAGAACTTAGAACTACTTAAACCTAACTAACCTAAGGACATCACACACATCCATGCCCGAGGCAGGATTCGAACCTGCGACCGTAGCAGTCGCACGGTTCCGGACTGCGCGCCTAGAACCGCGAGACCACCGCGGCCGGCCCACTCTGTTATTACCTATGGAATAATATTTTGGGGAGCCAACAGTAAAAATATTCAAATAGTTTTCAAATTACAGAAAAGAGCAATTCGTATAATAACCAAGAGTGGCAGTAGGGCTCACTGCCTTGAACATTTCCAAAAGCTGGAAATCCTAACTGTCCCCTGTGAATACATTTTTCAAAGTGTTATGTATGTAAAAAAAAAAATATTGACTGCTATATGAAAAATTCTTTAGTACACAGCTATGAAACTAGAAACCAATACAATCTGCATCTAGAGAGGAAAAATAAAGTTAAAACTCGGCAGAGCTTGTTGTACAATGCTGTTAAATTATATAATAAATTACCCCAAAAAATAAAAGATATTGACACAATCGGACAGTTCAAAACAAAACTAAAATTTTTTTTATTAAATAAAAGTTATTACGCAGTAATGGACTATCTGAATTAAAACATGTAGTGTAATTAAAGTAGCCTGCATTGTAATACATGAGGAAATCAAAAATTGTACAGTACTATAAGAAAATTACAAATTACACAAGGATATAAAACTAATTTAAGATACCTCAAAAATGTGTGTAAATACAAATTTTATGTGTATAATTGTAGGTATATTGTATTGTATATGATTTTGCTGACGAAATCCACACAATGTAAATTGTTGCATGGATTAATAAAGAAATCAATCAATCAACAACAAAAAAAGTACTATATTAAATGCTATAATCTAGGGAAATTACTATTTCAGGTGCAGACGGACAAGACAAGTCAGGCTGCAGAACTGTTTTTGTAGAATTGTTTTAAAAGGTGGCAATAAAAATCATGCTTTCATGATAATAAAATGGAAGCTCTGACATCAAATAATTGTTTTGAACCTTTCAAGCAATGGATAATCCAGGATGGAATGCTACTCACCATATAGTGGAGATGCTGAGTTGTGATAGGCACAATAAAAAGATTCACACACTCACAGCGTTCAGCCATTAAGGCCTTTGTCAGCAGTAGACACACATACACACATGCACACACACACTCACGCAAACACAACTTGCACACACCTCTGGAATCTCAGAAAGCTGAAACTACACTGCAAGCAGCAGCACCAGTGCATGATGGGAGTGGCGACTGCGTGGGGGAAAGGAGGAGGCTGGGGTGGGGAGGGGGAGGGATAGTATGGTGGGAGTGACATATAGTGAAGTGTTGCAGGAGAGAAGGTGTGGAGGAGGGAGGGGGTAAGTAGCGGAAAGGATTTAAATAAAAATAAAAAGAAATTAAAAGACTGGGTGTGGCAGCAGTGAAATGACAGCTGTGTAGTGCTGGAATGGGAACAGGAAGGGGGCTGGGTGGGTGAAGACAGTGACTAACGAAGATTGAGGCCAGGAGAGTTACGGGAGCGTAGGATGTATTGCAGGGAAAGTTCCCACCTGCGCAATTCAGAAAAGCTGGTGTTGGTGGGAAGGATCCATATGGCACAGGCTGTGAAGCAGTCATTGAGATGAGGGGTATCAAGTTTGGCAGCGTGTTCAGCAACAGGGTGGTCCACTTGTTTTTTGGGTTGTGTAAGGATGGATGAGTATATTGTGTAGGTTCAGTGGATGGCGGAATACCACAGTAGGAGGGGTGGGAAGGATAGTGGGTAGGACATTTCTCATTTCAGGGCACGACAAGAAGAAATCAAAACCTTGGCGGAGAATGTCATTCAGTTGCTCCAGTCCCAGAGGGTACTGAGTTATGAGGGGAATGCTTCTCTGTGGTTGGACTGTGGAACTTTGGGAGGTGGTAGGAGACTGGAAAGATAAGGCACGGGAGATTTGTTTTCTTATTACAAGGATGGGAGGATAATTACAGTCAGTGAAGGCTTCAGTGAGACCCTCGGTATATTTAGAGGACTGCTCATCACTGCAGATGCGATGACCATGGGTGGCTAGGCTGTACGGAAGGGACTTCTTGGTAAAGAATGGGTGGCAGCTGTCGAAGTGGAGGTACTGCTGGTGGTTAGTAGGTTTGATATGGTCGTAGTTACTGATGTAGCCATCTCTGAGGTGGAGATCAACATCTAGGAAGGTGGCTTGTTGGGCTGAGTAGGACCAGGTGAAGCAAATGGGGGAGAAGTTGTTGAGGATCTGGAGGAATGTGAATAAGGTGTCCTCACCTTCAATCCAGATGGCAAAGATGTCATCAATGAATCTGAACCAGGTGAGGGGTTTAGGACTCTGGGTTTTTAGGAAGGATTCCTCTAGATGGTCCATGAATAGCTTAGCATAGGATGGTGCCATGCAGGTGCCCATAGCCGTACCATGGATTTGTTTGTAGGTAATGCCTTCAAAGGAGAAGTAATTGTAGGTAATGATATAGTTGGCCATGGCGACTAGGAAGGAGGTTGTTGGTTTGAAATCCATAGGGCGTCTGGAAAGGTAGTGTTCGATAGCAGTAGGGCCATGGGCATTAGGAATGTTAGTGTACAGGGAGGTGGCATCAGTAGTGACGAGCAGGACACCGTCTGGTAAAGGGAAAGGAACTGTGGAGAGTCGGTCGAGGAAATGGTTGGTATCTTTCATATAGAAGGATAGGTCCCAGGTAATAATAGGTTGAAGGTGTTGGTCTACGAGAGCAGAGATTCTCTCAGTGGGGGCACAGTAACTGACCACAATGGGGTGTCCTGGGTGGTTGGGTTTATGGACTTTAGAAAGCATGTAGAAGGTGGAAGTGTGGCAGTGGTAGCGGTAAGTAGAGAGATGGACTCTAGGGAGAGGCTCTGGGATGGGCCTAAGGATTTGAGTAGTGACTGGAGATCCTGCTTGATTGCTCGAATGGGATCATGTGGCATGGTTTGTAGGTGGAAGTATCTGACAGCTGACGGAGTCCTTCTGCCACGTAATCCTTCCCACCAACACCAACTTTTCTGAATTGCGCAGGTGGGAACTTTCCCTGCAATACATCCTACATTCCTGTAACCCTTCTGTCCTCAACCTTCATTAGTCACTGTCCTCCAGCCCCCTGCCTCTTCCCATTCTAGCATTACACAGCTGTCATTTCACCATCACACCCAGTCTTTTAATTTATTTTTATGTCTCTCCTTTCCTCTACTTAACCCTCCCCCCACTGCACCTTCTCTCCTGCCCTCCATCTAAACTACAGCACTTCACTGTCTACCACTCCCACCATCCTATCCCTCCCACTCCCCACCCCAGCCTCCTCCTTACCCCAACCCAGTCGCCACTCCCATCATGCACTGGTGCTGCTGCTCGCAGTGTAGTTTCAGCTCTCTGAGACTGCAGACATGTGTGCAAGTTGCATTTGTGTGTGTGTGTGTGTGTGTGTGTGTGTGTGTGTGTGTGTGTGTGTGTGTGTGTGTCTACTGCTGACAAAGGCCTTAATGGCCGAAAGCTATGAGTGTGTGAATCTTTTTATTGTGCCTATCGAGACTCAGCATCTCCGCTATATGGTGAGTAGTAACTTTCCTTCTCTGGTATTGTTTTGGACCTTTGTCTGATTTACATGCAGCACAAGAATCTGACAGAGTATGTTCATTAGTTAGCAACCTGTCAAGTCCTAATCCCTGCAATGTCAAAACAGTGTGCATATGTATTTATGCAGATAGCCATGGAGAAATAGTGCTCAAGTGAGGCGAGGAAAGCATTTCCAAGATGTAAAAAGTACGATTAATGCAAATGCTTGTTTCCAGAATGTGGCAGCAAAAACTTTTGAGTTGGATGGTCTGGTTCCCGACTGTGTTACAGTGTTCCTGTTTGACCAGTTGATGCGGCTAGAAATCAAGTGAGAAAACTTCCCTTCCCTATTAAACATTGCATCATTTAAGAAACACTAATGTTCTAATTTTCTCAGTGTCGCACCAGCATGATCTACATAGGCTACCCTGTGTCAATGTAGAAGTAGGAAAAGCAAATGAAGCAAAGTTTAATATTTGTAAGAAACATATAAATCTATTATTTGTGAACATAAGTAGATCAGGAAGTAGATTCCACACAACACATGGGCTTCATCTGAACAGTCTCAGTAAAAAAATATGTAAATGAAAGAATTCTGGAATTTTCTACAAAAATGTTGCATTAGACTTGGCACTAATGTAAGTATGAATAGTTCTACATCACTTTCGCATAGTGAACTGGAAGCAAGTTTAAAGGACCAGGGAAACATGAGTCACTGACCAAGCCTTGTCGATGTAAGGCTTGATCAGAAGCAAACTCCTTGAATTGGAGACATTCTTAGGAAAAATACATTGTGAAATATTGTGTCTGAATGAACACTTGCTTGAGGGAGATTAATGCAACTTATACACTCCAGATGGCTACACAAGCCTCAGTGGTTACTACATATCACAGAAGATGAAGACTGGTGGTGTGGCAATATTAGTTAAAGAACAGTTGTCCCTAAAAGTCAAAGTAATAGATGTTCCACATTTAACTCAAATCAAATGGCTCTGAGCACTTTGTGACTTAACATCTGAGGTCATCAGTCCCCTAGAACTTAGAACTACTTAAACCTAATTAACCTAAGGACATCACATACATCCATCCCGAGGCAGGATTTGAATGTGCAACCATAGCGGTCGCGCGGTTCCAGACTGAAGCACCTACAACTGCTCGGCCACACCGGCCACCACACATTTAACTGCTGAAGGAAAATTTTAAGCTGCAGCTATCCTGGTTGCAAAGTGAATATAATGTCAGTACATTGTAACCCAAAACATACTTTAAGGATTTCATGGAATTCATGGAAAATTTACTACTATCATTTCTTAAATATAAGATATACGGCATATTAATCATTGGCGATATTAGTCTAGATGTGTTAGTGAAAAATTGTAAGACCATACTCTCTCTAGATAATATAAGGTCACACCACTTTTGCTGCCTCAGTGATAAAACCACTGGACAAAATGTTTGCTTAGCAATGTCATTTCAGATATGTGTAAACATGAGATTCACTTGAACATCGTTGAGCCCTTGCTATCTGACTATGCTGCCCTACTCGTAAAAATGTATTTAGTTGGAAATATTCACAAACATGAAGCTGAATTCAGAACAATGAGACTACTAAATGATATATAGATAACAAGTCTCAGATATGAGCTGCAGGGTACTGACTGGAGCTCCATTCTCAACAAATATCAGTCCTCTTGTGCAGCATATGAAAATTTCTTACATACTATAGTGGTCACCTTTCATAAATGCTGTAAGGGTCATACAACTGACAGGTACACCTATTATCTGTATAAACTAAAAATACCACTTAAGTAATACTACAAAGGTCATGTAGCAGCAGTACCTACAACCCAATGTATGTAAAACTGAAGTGATGTTACAAAAAGGTAAAAAGTATAGCTAACAAACAGGCCAATGATAACTACAAAGGTCAGTAATGCAAGGTAGCATGGAAGATAACAAAAGCAGAATCCAGAATCTGGGATCTCTGTAAAAAAACTGCCTATTCCTGTTAACCCAGATGAACATAACTTCATCATCTCAGGGAAATACGCTGTACATAATGATGGGACAAAAGCCAGTAATGACAGTGAACCAGCCATATTTACCTCACTGGCTGCAGACTTTCAAGCCTACCAACACAGTAATAGTGAGTCCAAAAGGAAATCTGTCTTTGCTAAGGTTATAGTAGATGTAGTACTAAAGCTCAATAACTCAAAAGCTAAATACTATTATGGCATCTCCAGTTTTACTGTAGAACAAATTATAAAAATAGTAAGCCATTCTGTGTGCTACCTTATAAGCTGGATGTTTGGGGACAGTGCACTTCCTGTTTGTTGAAACTTATCTGTATTTATAACTTTACATTAAAAGGGAGACACAGAATCATCAGAAACATAAAACTATAGACTCATTGCCATCATTCCAGTATTATCCAAAGTCATTGGGATGGTAATGAAAAAGCTATTAAATGAATATTTTGAGAAAATCACCTCTTAAATAATGTTTCATATGGATTTTGTGAAACTCAGTCCAGGATCATGATCAAAGCAGTACAAAATGTTGTTTTATCTGTCTTTATGAGATATGAACATAAGCAATACACATGTGCCACCCTGGTTGCTCTAACAAAGGCCTTTGACACAATATCACACAATATTCTTATAAATAAACTGAAACACTGTGGCATAACAGATTCTGGCTGAAGCTGCTGGAAACAGCGGTCATGTGTGTGTGAGATGTGCCTGCTTGTGTGAATGTGTAAGTGTTTTTCTTTTATGAAGATTTCTTTTACCAAAAGCTCATATACAACAGTCTTTTTATCATGCAACTCAGCATGTCATTTTAAGGTGGGTAGCAATCTATTCTTTTCATAGTATTGTTTATATTCCAACCTGTCCTTTCCATTGTTAGATAGGAGGTTGGCATTACTAAAATAATACTTGTCCAGCAGAAAGCAAATGGTACTAACTGATTCAAATAAAAAGTCAGGCTTTCAGAATGTCATATGAGGAGCACCTCACGGATGCTCAGTTCTCTGCAACAACATCTATACTCCACAAACTATCATGGGATGCAGGGTAGAGCATACATACCATTGTACCAACTATTAGGATTTCTTCCCATTAAATTCATGTTTGGAGTGTGGGAAGAATGATTGTTTGAATGCCCCTGTGCATGCAGTAATTATTCTAATCTTATCCTCAGAATCTCTATGTGCGTTATTCTTAGGGGATTGTAGTGTATTCCTAGAATCATCATTCAAAGCTGGTTCTTCAAATTTAATTAATAGACTTTCTCAGGATAGTTTACATCTACCTTCAAGAGCATTTTTCTTTGTTGTTTGTATACATGATCTACCTAGCATGCTCTCTTTTGAACACTTAATGTTTGCAAGTGACACCACATTTATCAGTTCTGGTAATATCATGGAGAAAATGAATAAACTTATGATGGAGAAGGCATCTCACTGGTTTACAGTAAGTGAATTAACATTAAACAATAGCAAAACTGAGAGTATAGTATTCTCCCTAAAAGGTGACTGCATTTGCAAAGACTCTGCCAAATTACTGGGTTTATGCCTTGACACAAAACTGAACTGAAACACAAACACACAGATAATGTATGCAGCAAAATATATTGTATGTTGTACGTATTCAGGAAATTAAAAACTTTTGTTAGTGCCAAACAGCTACTCCTTGCCCACTATATCTTTTACACACACACACACACACACACACACACACACACACACACACACACACACACACAGAGACAGAAACATACATACGCAAAAACAATGGAATAATGATTTGCGATAAGTCTGCTGGAGCCAGAAGAGTTTTTCTTTGGCAAAAAAGCTATTAGATGCATGTATTGTCTAAGACCCAACACTCCATGCAAAATGTATTTCATTGATAACAAAATAATGACTGTTCCAAGTCTATAACTATTTCACACTCTTATTTAAACCCGGAACAACTGTGATAAACATGATACAAGATTGAATGTTCACTCTTACAGAAGCAGGAATTGGAAATCTTTGAAGATTCCCTGGACTGGACTTACAGAAATTCAGACAATCTTTTTGCATGCCGGAAGGCTCATTTTAACAAACTGCTATGTGGGACCAGGCAGTTAGATACTAATAAGTTCAGAAAGATTATAGAATCCCGGCTGAAAGAACAAGCTTCTTATAACAATGTAAGTGAACTAACAGTTTAATTATAAATAAATTGTTGCTATCATTATTATATAATAAACAAACAGCTGCTATTCCTATTATTCTTAAGAACTTATATAGAACAGCTTTGAATAGGTAGTGTAACTAAATTTAATCTAGTGTAAACATAAAATTGTGCAATTACATGCTCTGTAATACAATCTGTATTTCAAAATGCGTAACACAAATGTATGTAGTTGGAGATGGTGTCTTATGTGGTAATGAGTAAATAAATACACGAAATACACTTACCATCAATGAATGATTGTGTGAAAAAAAAAACTACCCTCTAAGAGCAGAGAATCTGTCACTGATGTATTCATTGAAGTCTATGATGCTGTATATGTAGTCTTTCTCGATAGTGAGCACTGCTAGTACCGTTAGTCGCTCTTGAGTTACAGCTCTTTGCAGAAAAGTAATTATTCTCTTCAGGGAACAGCATGACAGCACTGCTTCAGCCACTGTTATCATTATGGGAATTGAGTGGATGCTTTAATACCATTGAATTAAATTGCTAACTTTGATTAATTTATATGTGGAAGGATCACGGACACAAACCCAGAGGAAACAAATAAATTACAAACATTTATTTAAAAATTAATAGGAAATAAATCTGTAAGTTGCAACAAACAAATATACAATATTATATCTTGCACAATTTGAACAAATTTAAATGATGGCATTGCTGCTGCAATGGATGGTCCAGCTTTCACAATCAAATGGTTCATACAGCCTTTCTGACAACCGCCTTCACAAATACATTGACAAAAACAAGGCCCAGGAGAAATCTAAAACACACATGTAAAATCATTACAGAACATAGTAAGACAGCATTTAAAGAATCAAAACTTACTTGGGGAATCTTGCCACACTAAAAAAATTAATAAAAATCAGCAATCATTAAATGAATCTTATAATCTTTACTAAAGGCACTGTGCAAAAAAGTGCCATGGCTTTCAAAAGAAAATTAAAATTCCTTAGACAGGAAAGTCCTAAGAAATCTTTCCTTAAAACACATCATAAAAAACTAAAGTTAAACAAATTTAAAACCTATTAGCTCTTATTCTTGGCTCACAACACTCAGCTAGGTATAAGACAAACGGTGACAATGTCACGCAATGTGACTGATTTGACAGTGACAGCACTGTGTCGTCTGCTGTTGAGCAGCAAATATAGATGGAAAGAGCAAACTGAGCAGATGTTGGTAGGAATTTCCAGCAAGGGTAGAGAGGGAAGCTGAAAAGCTAACTGAGTTTTCAGTTTCTGATTGGATTTTAAGCCAAAATACCCACAAAAAAGTAAAATATTAAATTTGCAAGATAAAGAGAGTCCCTAGAAAAATCACTATGTGTGCACCATTTTATAGAATATGCTATTAATAATTCTTTATAAAAATCATTTAACATCTATAACAATACACATCTGCACATTGCTTGTGCGTGAAATCCTCAAACAAATGAATGTTTATTTATTTATTTATTCATCCGTAGACAACTTGTGTTGTATGGATGTCGTCAACTGTATACATGGAATGAGTATATACATAATAGTACTTCTGGTAGTACATATTTCTATGGTGCAACTTAATCGTTTGTACACAACACAAATACACACCAATCTTAGCTACAAATAAATATAAATTTACAAATGTATTCTTGCATGGGTTACACAAAACAAATACACACCAATCTTAATTACAGATAAATATAAATTTACAAAGGTACTCTTGCATGAATTGAGATGAACACATGTCATTTACAGTATTCTTTGACAGTATAGTAACTTTTTGCAGCTTTCCTAAAGACATGTATTCCAGTTTCAGCTTTGATCTCCTCTGGAAGTCTATTATACATTTTTATTTTATTAAATAATAAACAATTTTGGGTTTTTGTTTTGTTTTTTGTATGAGATGCAAATGGTGGCAGGATCTAGTCCAGTGTTGGTGTATAGATCTGCTTTGTGTGTACTGGTCAATGTGTTTCTTTATATATATCACAGTCTGAAAGATGTGTTCACATGGTACTGTCAAGATTCCCATGGTTTTGAATAAATCAGTACAGTGAGCTCTCTTGCTGCTTTTTGCTATTATTCGTACAGCCCTCTTTTGCAGCTTGAAAATTGTTTGTATGTTCTGCACATTTGTACCCCAGAAGGTTATGCCATAACTAATTACTGAATGCACATATGCAAAGTATGTAGTCTTAGCACATGAACTATTACAAACTGACATAATTATCCTGAGTGCATAGCAAGCAGTAGCAATTTTCTTTTCTAGTGCTGCAATATGGTCAGTCCAGTTAAGCTGTGAGTCAACATGCATTCCTAGGAATTTTGTGTTTGTGACACAATCTATAAGTTCATCTTTAACTTTTAGGCCTATGCTATTATGTTTTTTATTTATGTGGAAATTAATACTGATTTTTTTTTTAATATTGAGGGTTAATTTGTTGCTTACTACCCACTTGCATACATGATCGAGAGTTTCTTCAGCTTTGTCTCTCAATTTGTCTGGTGACTCATCACTGATAAGGATGCTGCTATCATCTGCAAATAGTATTGCTTCCCCGTATTTGACACTCTGGGGAAAATCATTGATATACACTCCTGGAAATTGAAGTAAGAACACCGTGAATTCATTGTCCCAGGAAGGGGAAACTTTATTGACACATTCCTGGGGTCAGATACATCACATGATCACACTGACAGAACCACAGGCACATAGACACAGGCAACAGAGCATGCACAATGTCGGCACTAGTACAGTGTATATCCACCTTTCGCAGCAATGCAGGCTGCTATTCTCCCATGGAGACGATCGTAGAGATGCTGGATGTAGTCCTGTGGTACGGCTTGCCATGCCATTTCCACCTGGCACCTCAGTTGGACCAGCGTTCGTGCTGGACGTGCAGACCGCGTGAGACGACACTTCATCCAGTCCCAAACATGCTCAATGGGGGACAGATCCGGAGATATTGCTGGCCAGGGTAGTTGACTTACACCTTCTAGAGCACGTTGGGTGGCACGGGATACATGCGGACGTGCATTGTCCTGCTGGAACAGCAAGTTCCCTTGCCGGTCTAGGAATGGTAGAACGATGGGTTCGATGATGGTTTGGATGTACCGTGCACTATTCAGTGTCCCCTCGACGATCACCAGTGGTGTACGGCCAGTGTAGGAGATCGCTCCCCACACCATGATGCCGGGTGTTGGCCCTGTGTACCTCGGTCGTATGCAGTCCTGATTGTGGCGCTCACCTGCACGGCGCCAAACAAGCATACGACCATCATTGGCACCAAGGCAGAAGCGACTCTCATCGCTGAAGACGACACGTCTCCATTCGTCCCTCCATTCACGCCTGTCGCGACACCACTGGAGGCGGGCTGCATGATGTTGGGGCGTGAGCGGAAGACGGCCTAACGGTGTGCGGGACCGTAGCCCAGCTTCATGGAGACGGTTGCGAATGGTCCTCGCCGATACCCCAGGAGCAACAGTGTCCCTAATTTGCTGGAAAGTGGCGGTGCGGTCCCCTACGGCACTGCGTAGGATCCTACGGTCTTGGCGTGCATCCGTGCGTTGCTGCGGTCCGGTCCCAGGTCGACGGGCACGTGCACCTTCCGCCGACCACTGGCGACAACATCGATGTACTGTGGAGACCTCACGCCCCACGTGTTGAGCAATTCGGTGGTACGTCCACCCGGCCTCCCGCATGCCCACTATACGCCCTCGCTCAAAGTCCGTCAACTGCACATACGGTTCACGTCCACGCTGTCGCGGCATGCTACCAGTGTTAAAGACTGCGATGGAGCTCCGTATGCCACGGCAAACTGGCTGACACTGACGGCGGCGGTCCACAAATGCTGCGCAGCTAGCGCCATTCGACGGCCAACACTGCGGTTCCTGGTGTGTCCGCTGTGCCGTGCGTGTGATCATTGCTTGTACAGCCCTCTCCCAGTGTCCGGAGCAAGTATGGTGGGTCTGACACACCGGTGTCAATGTGTTCTTTTTTCCATTTCCAGGAGTGTATTTGTATTGTCAGCTTAACATAGTGATGATGATGTACACTATATCTTAATCATCAAGATATGTCATTTTTAAATACAATAGCATAGATAATTATGCTATTCACATCTACTGTACAGTCTACCTCACATTTTATTTCTATTGCCACACAAGTGATATTCCATCATTCACCTAACCTCCATTGCATCCTAGTCCATCTTTATCCACTACCAATCCCAAGCCCTTGCCACAGGGACCTTATCCCTGTGGAAGACACAGGTGCAAGACCTGCCCAATCTACCCACCCAACACTTCCTGTTCCAGTCCAGTCATAGGCTTATCCTCCTCCATCAGAGGCCAGACCACCTGTGAAAGCAGCCATGTCATATACCAGCTGTGATGCAATCACTGAACTTTTCTATTGGTATGACTACCAACCAGGTTGACCACCAGGATGAATGGCCACTGCAAAACTGTGACTAAGAGTAAAGTGGATTACCCTGTCGTGCAACATTCACCTGAATACAACACACTTGATTTCAAAGACTACCTCACAGATCAGGTCATCTGGATCCTCCTCACCATCACCAGCTTTTCTGAACTGTGCAGAATTCTCCATTCCCAGAATTATCCCAGCTTTAACCAACAGTAATCTACTGTCCCCAAGTTTTCACCCTCTCTTGCCTATCAACTCCTTCCAGTTCATGCCCCTCACCCCCATTGTGTATCATTGCACCCACTGATCTCCTCCCCTTCTCTCCCTTTCTACTTCCTGCCCCCTCTCCCTCCCTCTCTCCACCACGGCCTCCCACCCTGTGCCTGGCAAGCATGTCCTACTGCCATCTAGTACCTACATGCTTCACCAGACAGCACACTTCTTTGCCCCTACCCATCTCCTGCTATCCATCCCACTTCCCCACCCCACTGCAGAATGCTGCATAGAAAGGACATTCTATGAGAAATAGCTTTTTTGTTTATTTAAATTTCTCTTTCAAATCAGTATTTCAAATGAGAAATGGTAAACAGTTGTAAAGTTTTATTGCAGTATAAGCAATACTCTTTTCAAGTTTCGCTATGTTTTGTTGTGAAACTCTAAACTTTATACTGTTTCTGGCAGCATGATTGTGTATGTCTTCATTTTTATTCAACTTGTTGTTTTTTGAGTCATAGCCTGCAGCTTTCTGTTCTTCTTGCACTAGCCATTATTCTGATGGGTACTTCCTGCAATTTTATTTCTTTCCCCAGTCACTCAACTGACACCATATATCTATATCACATGCTATGATAGCATTAAAACAAGGTAAACACATGATTCATGTAGCATCATCGGATACCAGTAGTTAAATATTTCAGATAACAAACATAACTGAACTTGAATTGCTTGTTGCAGTAGCAATGTGGTCTTTCCACAGTAAACAGTTGTTTATGGTGAGCTCTAACGACTGTATATTTTGAACTACTTTCATATCCAATCCTTGTTATTGCGATAATTCCTCTATTCTTCTTCTGTTATTGTTCCTAAGTAGTATTATTTAGGTTTTCTATTTATTATGAATTATCCTGTTGGTTCCTAGACACTGAGTGATAGACTTGGGTATCATTTTGCTTTTTGTTATTGTATCATGTCAATTTGTGCCAATGGTTATGTTTGTTGTATCATCTGCAAAAATAATCATTTTGCTTTCAATTTTAATAGGTAAGTTATTTATACATATCAGAAGCAACAGGGGCCTAATATGCTGTCTTGTGGTACACCATGACTTTTTTGTTGAAATGCTGATAAATCTTTCTTTTGTTCAAATTGTACTTCTACCACCTGTTTTCTATTTTGCAGATCTGATTTAATGGCACTATGAGCTGTTTCTCTAATACCATAGTGATCAAGTTTCGTTATTAAAATATCATGGTCAGTTAGGTCAACAGCTTTTGATAAGTCACAAAATATACCAGGGGGATTTTGACTTTGATCTAATCCCTCTGAGATTATAGACTCAAATACTACCAAACTGTTGATTTTTCCTTTCTGGAATCCAAATTGTTAATCTTTTGTGATAAAGGTTCTTTCAAAATATGACAAAAATCAAATGTATATTAGTTTTTTATAACTTTTGAGAAGATGGGCAGTAGGCTAACTGTCTGAAGTTGCCAGAACACATTGGATCTCCATTTTCATTTATTGGTAAAATTCTTGCTGTTTTCATTCTATCTGGGAAACTACCTTCTGACAGACATAAGTTAACTAGGTGGCAGAGCAGTTTGACCATTTTATTTGAAAGCTCATTTATGTCAGTAACATGAGTTAATGATGGAGTAACAAGACAAGTTCTTATTATGACTCATCTAGTTACAGATGGACTCCCCACTGCAGCAGCCATGCCCCCTCGTCATGTGGCCAGTCACTGCAAGCAGTGTTCGTACAGAAACTGCCTGGCCTGCGGCTGTGATGTGCATCCGGGCTTGCTGACATCAATGACCAGCTTAGTAACATTTGACTCTGAATCATAGGCCATGTAGCAAACTGGCAGTATCAGTGGCACTTCTGGGGGCTGGAATGCTGGCATGGGAAACCAGCCTCTCAGTGAGAAGTTCCCCCTCAATGCACAGCCACATGAGTTGCCACAGTACCCACTCCAGTCAAGACAGCTGGATGGTGGCACTGCACTGGAGTTGGCCCATTGCCCCGTTGGGTGGGGTCACTGCTGCAGTGGGCCAAAAAAAAGGGCCTCTCAGTGGTATGGTACTAACTCTCAGGAGAGAGATCAGTACCAGGAGATAACCTTGCGATGACGAAGGCCTGAACTGACAGTGGTTGCTCTCTGGTCAATGTCCCCTCATCACCAGGTGTAGCAGTCTCATCCCAATAGGTGCTCCTGGACTGCCAATACAATAGCTGAAATTGGCAAGTTTATATACAAGTCAGCAGCACAGCTGTTTTGATGGTGTACCATTTCACGAAACATACAGTACACCAATTTCATGGCCTAAAGGTATAGTATTCTAGAACTGGTCACACGAGTGATTTGTAAGCAATCTTGTTTGTAGAGTAATTGCACTTTCCCAATATTCTACCAATAAACTCAAGTCCACCACCTGCTTTACCCATGATGGAGCCTATTTGATCATTGCACTTCATGATCATTCCACTTCATATAACTACAGACTGTTACACCCATGTATTTGTATGAGTAGACCGATTCCAACAAGAACTCATTGATATTATAGTCCACATCTACAACTACATCTACATTTATACTCTGCAAGCAACCAAATGGTGTGTGGCAGAGGGCACTTTACGTGCCACTGTCATTACCTCCCTTTCCTGTTCCAGTTGCATATGGTTCGCGGGAAGAACGACTGCTGGAAAGCCTCTGTGCACGCTCGAATCTCTCTAATTTTACATTCGTGATCTCCTCGGGTGGTATCAGTAGGGGGAAGCAATATATTCGATAACTCATCCAGAAACGCACCCTCTCGAAACCTGGACAGCAAGCTACACCGCGATGCAGAATGCCTCTCTTGCAGAGTCTGCCACTTGAGTTTGATAAACATCTCTGTAATGCTATCACACTTACCAAATAACCCTGTGATGAAACACGCCACTCTTCTTTGGATCTTCTCTATCTCTTCCATCAGCCCAACCTGGTACGGATCCCACTCTGATGAGCAATACTCAAGTATAGGTCGAACGAGTGTTTTGTAAGCCACCTCCTTTGTTGATGGACTACACTGTCTAAGGACTCTCCCAATGAATCTCAACCTGGCACCCACCTTACCAACAATTAATTTTATATGACCATTCCACTTCAAATAGTTCCGTATGCATACTCCCAGATATTTTACAGAAGTAACTGCTACCAGTGTTTGTTCTTTCTATGTATTCGCAGTACATTAAATTTGTCTATGTTAAGGGTCAGTTGAGACTCGCTGCACCAAGTGCCTATCTGCTGCAGATCTGCCTGCATTTTGCTGCTATTTTCTAATGCTGCAACTTCTCTGTATACTACAGCATCATCCGCAAAAAGCCGCATGACACTTCCGACACTATCTACTATCTAGTCATAGGATACTATGTTTTTTTGTTTTGGGAAGTACACAATTTTACATTTCTGCACATTTAAAGCAAGTTGCCAATATTTGGACCACTTTGAAATCTTATCAAGATCGGAATGAATATTTATGCAGCTTTTTTCAAATAGTACTTAATTATAGATAATTGCATCATCTGCAAAAAGCCTGATGTTACTATTAATATTGTCTGCAAGGTCATTAATATACAACATGAACAGCAAGGGTCCCAACACACTTCCCTGAGGTATACCAGACGTTACTTCTACAGCTCATAATGAGTCTCCATCCAAGATAACATGCTATGTTCTCCCTACCAAAAAGTTCTCCATCCAATCAGAAATTTCATCCGATACTCCATATGATCAAGCTAGTACCGAGTCAAATGCTTTTTGGAAATCAAGAAATACTGCATCTACCAGATTGCCTTGATACAAAGCTTTCAGTAATGTCATGAGAGAAAAGTGCAAGTTGGGTTTCACATGATCGATGTTTTCAGAATCCGTGCTGGTTGGCATCGACGAGGTCATTCTGTTCAAAATACCTCAAAACATTTGGGCTCAGAATATGTTTTAAGATTCTGCAACAAATTTATGTCAAGTACACTGGACAGTAGTTTTGTGGATCACTTCTTCTACCCGTCTTGTCGACAGGTGTGACCTGTGCTTTTCTCCAAGAACTGAGCACAATTCTTCATTCAATCGATCTATGATAGGTTATAGTTAGAAGGGGGGCTAACTCAGCTGCAAATTCAGTATAGAATCTGACAGGGATTCCATCAGGCCCTGGAGCTTTATTCAATTTTAACGATTAAGGCTTTCAGAACTATTGGCTCTTTTTATTTCCTAAACCTTGCTAGTTCTTTTCATTTGTCCTTGTCCTTCCACTTAAACTCTTCTACCAGGAGCAAGATCTACTGGCTCTGAAAGGTTGCACATTTCATTAACGTTTATATATCTTACAATTTTGAATATTGCTGTGAGACAGCAACCATACAAGAATATGATATGTATAATACAGCCAACCATTTGCAACAAGATTTTACTTTAACCTGGTTTCAGCAATGACTGTGGGTGTCTTCATGAGAAAATCCAAACAATTACCAAACAAACTTACAAAACCATTAACACAAAGAAAACCAAGAATAGTTGGTCATTATTCCAAGCAGAGTTATGAGAGGACTATACTCACATGTAGTAACAGAAGAACAGATTTGAGACCAAAATGCTCTTGTCATATAATATACTTCATAAGAAGATAATATTTAAACCACATAAAATTACAGACATTGGAATTAACATAAAATTGGTAGTTGTCAGTAAAATTACAGTCACCTGTGATAGCACACTAAATGCTCCTAAGGGCTGAACAAGGAAACAGGCACTGATGGTGGCATCAGACTAAGAGGATCACAGGCCAATCATACCACAATGTGGACATGAAACAAGTCACGACATCTATTAACAGTCAAAGAAATCAGCTGCTTAAATTTCAAACATATTTTAAATAACATACTTGTTCACCTCACAAGACAGTAGCCAGTATTAAGCAAACTGAAATCTATACAAGACAGTGCAATAGCAGTTATTCTACACAGCTAGTATGAAAATGATTACAATGAAACAAATAAAAAGGAGAGAGGAAGATGATATTCTAGAGACTACTCGGAGGAAAAAGAGGTATCAATTTTAGGCATATCAAAGTAAAGGCTTTATACCATTGAAGAAATTTTTATTATGTAGCTGCAGCTGCTCATTCAAAATGGAACCATCATTAAGAGAAAGATATTTGAAAATTTCTAATTCTTCAAGGATATTAAATCTGAAGCCTTTCTTCTCTGTGTGCAGGATACTGATATCATGAATTTCTTTAGGATTATGGCCTGTAATTAATAAATGATAAGTAAAGGAGGAGTTACACATGTTTGCACCTTTTTTCCCTAAGAGATGTTCTTTATATTTACATGCTTGTCCAGTTTGTCCTACATAACATTCTGGGCATGTTTCACAGCTAATTTTATAGACACCAGAGTTTTGTAAGGAGGAAAGCACTGGTTTCAATTCATGAATAAGATTATTTTTTAAGTTATTATTAGCAAAAAATGCTATTTTACAGTCATACTTGTTTTGGGGGAAATGCTGAATCCTGTAAGATACAGGTCCTAAAATGGTAAAGAAAAAAATTCTTTTCATTATATTCATTATTAGCAGAAGTACCAAGAGTGATGATTCTAATATTGTTTTCATTTTTGAAAATATTGCCCACTATGGTTGTTTGTGTCCATTATTGACTGCAATAGTTTTAATTAACTTAACCTCAAGACTGAGAATTTTATCAGATAAAGGAGTAGAAACAGCCCTATGTATGGAAGAACGAAAAAAGGGTTTTTTGTGAGAATGAGGTTCTGTTGAAAAGGATGGCAGTAATTGATAAAAAAAGAAATTTTGTTATAATCTATTGTTAATGTTTGATTCAAATAATTTAATTGATGGAATTCATTTTTGAACTCACATGGGAAAGTAATTTTTTTGTGAAGTTCGATAGAGATTTTAAAAAGGTTACCAATACCATTAGTAGGCCCTCTGCAAATAATAATTGTCTACATATCTGGAGTATGAAAGAACACCTAGAAAAATGTATAAAAAATTTTCCTTCTACGGAATTTATGAATATGTCTTCAAGAATACCAGCTAATGAATTACCCAATGCAAGACTGTTGGACATCTGATACAACTGTCCATTGAAACCAAAATAGATTTATTTGACTAAAATTTAAATTACATTCATGAAGTCAGAGATCTGCTCATCAGAAACCACTTTTTTATAACGATGTTAATTTTCAAATACCTTTCTCTTAATGCTGGTTTCATTTTGAATGAACAGCTGCAGCTATGTAATAAAAATATCTTCAATGGTATAAAGCCCTTACTTTGAAAAACACCTAAAATTGACTCCTGATTGGAATATCAACAATGGAGGAAAAGGAACATTGCTACTTACCATAGAGATGACACAGTAAGTTGCAGACAGACACAATTAAAAGATACTTAAACATAAAATTAATTTAAAATTATTTTTTTATTTTAAAAGTTTAATTTTAAATTTTAGAGAAAGCCATATTGGGAAAAAGGGTGAAAAAATTCTACCACAGGCTCATAAAGTGAGCAGAGTAAGGAATGAATAAGTTAGATTCTCTCTGAAGATTAGTAATGAGTTTAAAAAGCATAATGTGGTGGTAGGTTTTAATGCTATTAACAAATTGGGAAAGCTCCTCCAATATATTATATAGTAGCCTGCTTTCAAGTTTTTCGTTTGGGGGAGGGGGGGGGGGGCGGAGTCTATATATATTAAGTGTGGGGCTTGTGACAAATTTTACATCGGACATACTGGGAGGGAGTTCAGAACGTAATACAGGGAACAAGGTTATCCTAGCTGTGGTAGTGCAATAGGAGCTCATTTATGCCAGTGCAATCAGCTGCTTTGTTGACATCAAAAATAATTTACAGATTCTTCATTATGAGAATAAAGGTGTTTATTTGGATATTTTGGAAGACCTAAAAATTTGCGTACACAGACAGCACTTCCATGACCAATTACTCAACGTGCAGTCAGTGGAACAAGAGATTGGTTTTTTCATATTTTTGACAATTTCTTCAGTTGCCACTGGAAGTAAAGATCATGCACTCTTTGCAGCCAATGTTTATAACACCAAATGTTTTGTGACATCTGCCACAGTTGGTTTTCTTTATTTTTCTTTTTTTTTAATGCTGTAATTACATTATATGTAATAGTTGCGTCATATCTTACATGAGTTTATGTCTTTGAGCTTTACAGTGGTCATTGTTAGTAATCTTGAAATACAACTTTTATGAAATGTCCTTGTGACACTGGCAGTTCTGCCACATGGCAGTGTGGTAGCCCAACATGCCCGCTCTGGAGCTGGTACATTGGTTTCTGTCTCTGTGAGTAAAAGGTTATTGCACCTGGCATACCATTCACATTTCTTGATGTATGCCACTGTATATTATTTGCATGTTTTGACATCTTCAATTTTTCATTATTTTTTGTCCATCTTTGAAACTTGAAACTGAGTATACTTGGATTTGTAATACAGGAAGAGTTTGTAATACCAGACTTTTATTACTAACTAAAATGTTGTGAATGTGGAAATAAAAAAAATCTCCAAAGGCACAAAAGCAGCCATTAGATTTTCTCAGCAACCAATAAGCATTTTTAGAATAATTTTTATTATAGTTATACATAAGCTTTCAGCCACAGCCTTCATCAGAGAAAGAAAGGGAGAACAAACACCATTCATTCACAAAGCAAGCACACCTTACGCACTCTGGCACCTCAGACACAAATGCCACTGAGGTACGAGTTCGGGTTGGTTACACCAAACAACACCCATTTGGCAGTAGTTCATTTATTCACCTAAACACATGCAAGGCTCACAAAGAACTGAACATGTCGGAACTGCCCAAAGACAATGCTCAGGGTCCAAAGACAATGCTCAGGGTCCAAAGACGAACACATATCGATGCTGGTGTCGACCTCATTGGTGCCACACCATAAACATAATGATCAGGGCACTTAAATATTGGTTATTATTAAAAAGTGGTTGTTAGTTTTCCCCTTAATTGTCAGTGTTGAATACACGATGGTGTCACATCACATCTCATAAAGGAATGCAGAGAATGTATATTAAAACCATTGACACACATGCTGAATGCTGCGATAGAAGAAGGTATATTTCCAGATTCACTGAAAGTAAGTAAAGTGAAGCCAATATTTAAGAAAGGGAACAGGGATGAATTAGGAAATTACAGGCCAATATCATTGATCTCAACATTTGCTAAAATCTATGAAATGATAATAAAGAATAGAATTGTAAGTTTTATAACAAAGTACAGTATACTGCATTCATCACAACATGGTTTCAGAGAAGGGAAGTCAACAAAAACAGCATCAACAGATATAATTGAGCACATTCTTAATTTACTTGACAGGCAACAAAAGACTTGTGGGATTTTTATGGACCTATCTAAGGCATTTGATTGTGTGAACCACTCAAAATTAATGATGAAATTATATCAGTATGGAATTAGAGGAAAATGCTATGACATACTTAAATCATACATTACAAATAGGAAACAATGCACAGAAATCAGACATACTAGTGGGGGAAACATAACAAACTACATATCAGAATTACAAACAGTTAAACACGGTGTGCCGCAAGGGTCTGTGCTTGGGCCAATACTATTTATACTCTACGTAAATGACTTCCCTAACTATATAAATCAGAAACTTATAATGTATGCTGATGACACAACAATCATTTGCACAGCTGACACAAAGGAGGAGCTTGAGAAGGAAGCACTCCTGACTATTGAAAATGCAAATAAATATTTAACACAAAACAACCTGTTTATGAATCAGTCTAAAACAATGAATGTAGTATTTCAGACCAAGCATAGTGAAAATTATAATATAAATGTTAATATAAATGGAAACACTATTAAAGAAGTAACCAGCACAAATTTTCTAGGAACTATAATAGACAAACATTTGGCATGGGGGGAGCACATAGATGCACTGTGTAAAAAGATAAACAAACAGATCTTCATCATGCATAAAACAGCTAAGACTGTGGATGATAAAGTCCTCAGATCAATGTATTATGGACTTGTCTTCCCACATTTGTCTTATTCGGTTCATATATGGGGAAATGCACAAGCTGGCTACCTAAAAAGAATATTCACAATTCAGAAAAGGGCAGTGAGATGCATTGCAAAAATACCACCAAGACAGACCTGTAGGCAAGCTTTTGTACACTATAATATTATGACAGTATATTCACTGTATATATACCAAAGCATAATGGTGGTAAGGTCAAGTGATAAACACCTCCTAAATAAAGATGTACACAAACACGGTACAAGAGGAAATGAAAATTACTACATGATAAACAGAAATCTAAAACTGTCTATGACTGCCCCAGAAGAAGCAGGCAAAAGGTTTTTTAATAAACTCCCCAAAATCATTAAAAAAGAAACAGATCTAAAATGTTTTAAAAATCATTTGAAACTATATCTCACAGAGAAATGTATATACAGTTTGAGTGAATACTAAGATGTGTTTAAATATATCATTACTGAAATGTACCTGTAAAAATTATCATTTCTGTATGTTTTTTTGATTTGTGTGTACATATAATGTGAAACATGTAAAACCTTTGTATGATTATGGACTATTTCTGTTTAATCATTTGTTTCATTTATATATATATTGAAATCAAGTTTGATGTTAATAGGCTATTGTATGACACACCCAATACTCTCAGCTGGATTTTCAGCTGGAGTCCATGGGCAAAGAATAAATAAATAAATAAATAAAAATAAATAAAAATGGTGTGACACCAAGTATTTTTAAATGAGAAAGAAAATATTATGTTGGAACTATATGCATTTTTGTGAAAGCTTACACAGTCCCCAGTTTTCCCTACCTAAGGTGATACTGTTACAAGTGCCATTGCAACAAGGTCCTATGATTTTGCTGCGATTTCTGGACATATTTTCTAGACATCTTGATGTCCAATTATCTGAAACAGTACCAAGTGACTGTTATAACACGGTAAACAAAGATAGCACACCTCATCAGTGCAGAGTTTGTGAGGTAGCATTACAGCAAGTCTTAGTTGACAACTGTAAAGAAAGTACTAACCAGTATACAAACATATTTTATGGGAAAAACAACTATATATTCCTAAAAGGAAAACACAGCAAGTGCCACAATCTGATTTCCCAGAAATTTTACTCAGTGGAAGAGGGATCAAAATAAGCGAATATGTGTCTTGGCTTATCTGTAAATACTTGATGGTTTCTGAGAAAATGATGGTCAAAGTCTTCGAGGTACTTAATGTGTCTTTTAGCACATAAGTTGTACAACTAATTTTTATTTATTTCATCTGTATTTATTTCACATATTTATCTAGTCATGAAGTAAAGCGCTTCATACATCTTTTTACACACAAGAATGCCATTTATGTAACATGTTTTGAGAAACACGTTTTGAGAAACAAAAAGCATTCTACACTGTCCAGACACATTAATGTGACCATCCATCAAAGTCCTGAATAATCATCTTTTGCAGAACAAGTCATGTAGGAAGAGAGTCAGTGAGGTTCTGTAAGGTGCTGAAAATGATGTAGAGCCATGCTGACTCCAGTGCCATGGCCAGCTGCACTAGGTTTCTCGGTTGAGGATTCATAATGCAAATAGCCCAGTGAAGGTGGATCGACGGATTCTCAGTTGGGCTTAAAACCAAAATCCGGTGAGTTTGGTGGCCAGGGGAGTATTGTAAACTCATCCTGGTGCTCTTCAAAACACACACATACACTGTGAACTGTGTGACACATTACATACTGCTAGATGCCATCTGTATCGTGAAAAAACAAACTGCATGTAGGGGCGGACATAGTCCCCATGGATAGATGCATACCTGCATTGATTCATTATGCCTTCCAGAATAATGAGACCATCCAGGGAATGCAGTGAAAACATTCCCCTGACCATAATACACCCTCCTGGTTGGACGATGTTTGTTTTCAGATGCTCCACACCATACATGCCAATTGCCATCTATCCAATGGAGTATAAAATGTGATTTGTGGTACTGCCATGCAAAATCTAGCCTTTGTCACTGATGAACAGCACTCAGCATGGGTGCATGAACTAGACCCTGCTGTGGAGGACCATAAGCAGCAATGTTCACTGAAAGGTCATTAAGGGGACACTGTTGGTAGCCGATTGGTTCATCTGGGTGATCAGTTGCTAATAGTTACATGTCCATTTGCCCATACACATATCTGTAGCCATCATTCAACCATGTCATCTATGGCCTGTCGTGCAATGCACTTGCCCTGGTGCCAGCTTTGAATAGGGCCATTTTTTCATACACAGTACACATTAACCACAGTGACATGTGGACCGTTTACAAACTTATCTGCTTTGGAAGCGCTTCCACCCTTCACCCGAAAGCCAATGATAATGCCCTTTTGGACATAAATCGCTTAATTATTTCTGTATTATGACAGTGACTGCACAGTTTTCTGCACCACCTTACACACTTTATATACCCTCCACTGCTAGTGCTGTCACCTGCTGTCTGTGAGTGGTTATTGCATGTTGATGTTGAACATTAGCAGTGGTCTCATTGATGTAATTAAACCGTGTATAAACACAGTACAAGTTCTTACAGAACACAGCTTGACTGATGGCTGAAGCAGACTAAACACAGACTAAAAGCAGACTAGCTGCAGGTAACAGATTATGTTTTTCAAAAATGCCTTAGAAGCTATTTGTTCAAATTGGAGATTATCATAACATCCAGTTTTACAAACAGTAACAATGCAGTAAACTTCCATCTTTATTGTAAATATACATACCTAAGAACAACATTAGTAATAAAAATTGTTTGATTTAGTTTTAAAATAAAAATGTAAAATTTCGAGGTATGGTACTTCACAAGGTTTGTTTATATTGGGAATTTATATCATAATATACCATTTTCACACATATTGAATAAATATAACAATGATTTTTAATTTGATAAGCATACAGTTTTATTTACCATTGTGTAAACTAAATATGGAAAATAAAGTTTACGTTGCATTACTTATGAATGACAAAACAAATTATATTTTTCACAGGCAAAAAGTCTCTCTACAAACTGAAATCTGCAGGATGACAAAGTTTTTGTACAGTAATTAATTCACATAATAGCTCTTTAAAGTGTGTAATAATACTATAGACAAATTTGGAAACCAGCATAATTTCATAAATACTTCATAGTATAATGTACTATCTAAAAGACCATGAATTTCATACCGTCTGATTGAAATCAGAATACAGATTGTCAAAAAACCCAGATGTAATCACAACTTTTACTAAACTCAGGATGGTACCATAAACTTTGGATGTTATAGAAAACTCATAATCTCAGTTTGTTCTACCTAGAAAAATACTCAATAAATTGAAAAAATCAGTGTGTTTTGGTCCTGTCGGTAATATGAGAGTAAGTTGGTGAGGTTATAACATAATCACTTTGTTGGGCTGTGAAAGTTACTACTTAGCTATAGTTTCTTGATGCTTGAAGATAAGGTTTATGTATTTGCTGCAATAAACTAGGGCTGAAAATAGCCTCTGGATTTGTCACATGTCAGACAATTTCTGTCATGCTTAATCGACTTCTCTTGAAATAATGTAGGCAAAATAAAATAATTTGTTTCTTAACACATTTAATGTATCACCAATGATGCCACAGTGAGCATGACAAAAACTTGAATAACACTAACTGTAATCGGTGCCATTTCTTTTAGGGGTTACACTAGCGCAAATTTGATTATAAGCTCTGTTTATAAAGTGTTAATTTTGTATTTTACAATCAAAAGTGGAACTGTCTTCCAGAAATAGTTACATATTTTAGATTTATACAATGTTACATTCATTTTTAAGTAATAAATATGCCGAAATAATATGGTTAGCATTGCCAAAATACAGCTGTTACAGTAATGTTGACTTTAAAAATTATAATAAGTAATAATTTTTTAAATACAGCTTGAATTTTGATAACATATTTCCTGGGTCTAAGTACATTCATAAAAATAAAAATGATGCATCTTAAAGGAATTAGCCAAATGGGACAGAAATCAGGAGATCTGATATACATATACAGACAAACAAATAATACAATTTCAGAAAAAATTGACAATTTATTCCAGAGAAAGAGATAAAGAAAATTTTACTGTTTTTTGGACAACAGCACTGTACACAACAACCCAGAACCACTTGATCATGTGAAATTTTTTTTATTTTTTTTTATTTTTTTTTTTTTTTTTTTTTTTTTTTTTTTACCCAGCATGTCATCAATATTCGAACCAATGGATCAGGGCATAACACAAAATTTTAAAACTCTCAACCACAGAGAAAATGTTTCACTTGTACCGGCTAGCACTGAAAGAGGTGAGAAGGCGAACATAAGAGTACTGACCACTGTAACCATGATTGATAAGGGCTGGAAAAATGACAGTTTATAAAAGCTTCAGAAACTGCAGGTTTGTACAAGCACTCAGCTGGAGAAATCATGGCCACAGGGTTCTGGGATGCAGATGGTGTTATCGATGTTGATTTCTTTGGTTGTGGAATAACAATAAATTCAGAGAGTAACATCACAACGCTGCGAACTCTGAAACAACCGCTGACAAGGGTTCGAAAGGAAAAGGGAAATGTTTTCCTACAGCAAGACAATGCCAAACCACACACTTCACGTTCCACCACAGCAGAACTTCACAGACTGAATCTCACCACCGTACAGCATCCTCTGTACAGTCCAGATTTAGCACCGTCTGACTTCCATCTGTTCCCAATAATGAAAGACAATCTGTGGGGACATCATTATGCTTCTGATGAAGACGTTGAGAGAACTGTGAGACTGTGGTTGCGGAAACAAGAGTGTCGACTTCTTCTGTGATGGCTTCAGAAAACGTGTTCATTGTTGGCAGAAATGTATCCAGTTGGCTGTTGATTATATGGAAAAGTGAATACAGTAGAGTCTCGATAGTGCAAGGTGAACGGTACTGGAACTACCTCGAACTATCGAAAACTCGGACTATCGAAATTTAAATGGGAAAAAGAAATATTATGATATTGTAAGTAGCTTAAGATGGCGGCGCACGTTGATGTAGTAATAAATCGCTCAGTAAACTATGCTTACTTTCAGTCCATCGTGTCTTATGGCATAGTGTTCTGGGGTAAAACTAAATCAAGCTTAACAGATATCTTCAAATTTCAGAAAAGAGCTGTACGAATCATAACACATAACTCTCCAAGAACTCATTGTAGGCCCCTTTTCAAAGAACTGCAAATACTCACAATACCATCACTGTATATTTTTAAAAGCATTCTGTGTACAAGAGCACATATGAAAAATCTACGTACAAATGAGGACTGCCATAATTATAATACTAGAACTCGTAAGAATTTGTATGTAGAACGGGTAAGGACAACACAAACCCAAAAGCATGTAAGTTATTTTGGAATAAAACTCTACAATGCTCTGCCAGTGTACATGAAGGCAATAATAGATGAAGTAAAATTTAAGACTGAACTTAAAAATTACCTTTTAAGCAAAACTTTCTATGATTAGATGAGTACTTTGATTGTGTGTAAATTTATTGCCAAAAATTTTAATTTGTATGTCTAAACTTGTACTTTTAAAAAATGTCTTGAAAGTGATATTCCATTATTATGTCTGTAGTACTTGTACTAGTATGATAACTTTGTTGTGACAATTCCTACATCATGTAAATGATATACAGGAAGATAATAAAATGAAATGAAATGAAAATGAAATTCTATGAGTATTTTGCGTCTACAAAGTGCATATCGTGTGATAAAATAGTAAAAGGCGGTATTAGAACTTGCCCAGTGATGCATATGTGGTATCCACACTGCTTTTCGAAAGTAAATCTCGAAAACATATCGTGTGCTTGTGGAACAAAGTGCAACGGTTATCTAGATGCGACTGGAATGTATCGTGAAAATCGCGAAACCAATGTATTAGAAACACTGCAGAAAGAACTCCAAGCCACAAGACAACATGCTCTGCTACTGGAAAGCATGATCAAAAACCTTTCTGAAGCGCCACATAAGGAAAAAGTTCGAAATTTGTACAGTGGTGTTGTTTTAAATATTTGTACTAACAAAAGAAATGACGCTCCATTGAAGAAAAGTGAACATGAAAAATGTGAAACAGTAAACAAAGGTAAGAGTGAACATAAAAAATGTGAAACAGTAAACAAAGGTAACCTACAAAGTGCTTCTGAACACTTCTCGTGTAATTTAAAAATGGTTAAGAAAAATGACTGCAGTAAGTTGAAAACAAACACGAACATGAGTCAGCTTACAAATAACAAAAAACAGGTACTGTTACTTTCAGATAGTCATGGTAGGAACTGTGGAAAAGTACTGAACGAAATTTCAACAACCAGCTATAAATTTACATCTTTGATAAAGCCAAATGGTATATTCAGAGAAACAACATGCAATATACAAAACAAAACGTCTAGTCTAGGACAAAATGATTATGTTGTCGTCTTAGCTGGTGCAAACAATATTAATGGATCAAAACGTGGTTCTATGACATCACTAGATGAAATGATCGCAAAAACTAGGCACACACAACTAATTCTATGCACAATACCATATAGATATGACATGCCAAATGAAAACTGCAAAATCTACCAAATAAACAGTCACTTGATGCAGAAGGCATCTTACAGTGAACGCATCAGAGTTTTAGATGTAAATAGCTTCCTCCAACGGAAAGACTTCACCAGGCATGGGCTTCACTTACATAAAAATGGGAAAAAGAAACTTTGTGTTAATCTGCTGAATGCCATCAAAAGTCCACTGGTAACAAGAAGTGCCATAAAGCGTGTTACACCAAGCCATCAAACATATTTGCGCTCCAATGAAGCTAATTTGGTGGACAATCTCAGAAGAATGAGCAATACTGCAACTGAACCAACAGCAACACCAGAAGCTGAAGAGCCATCAGTAACAACAATAAAAGTGAATATGTAGTCAGGGTCATCAAGGAAAACATCAGAAACAGTTTTAAAAAAGAAGAAGGTATCCACAGTCAGCACCAAGTCACCACCAACATCCTATGCAAATATCTCGTCAAGTGCCACAAATCAGTCAGCCCGTGACATCCAAGTGGAAACAGCAAAAAATGTGCAGCCACACTCCAAATCAGTACCACTGGAAACTGTGACAAGATCTTCAACACGAAAACGCAGACCTCCAGCCTACAGCCAGGATTTTTTTTGGCAAGAACACCAGTAGCTCCCTGCTAGCAGCAAACCAAAGGAAAACAGATGCCAAGCAAAATCTTCATGAACCAAAACAACAAGAAAACCCGGTGAGTGGTGTCAAAAATCATTCCATTAGAAAACGGTCACTATTATCATTTAAAATATTACACCATAATGTTCAGTCAATGTTTAATAAGTAACTAGAAATAGATCTCCTCCTAAAAACAAAGTCACACTTAGATGTTCTCTGTATTACTGAACACTGGTTAACAGAAGACAAAATTAAAAAAACGCCACTTGGCGAATTTACTCTAGCCGGTCATTCTTGTCGGAACAAAAGTAAGGGAGGTGGTACAGCTACCTATGTCAAAAAAAATTAAGATACAAAAGCCTCACAAAGTACAATAATATGCAAACAGAAACAGACTTTGAATTATTGATACTGAATGTATATAGAGCCCCTGATGGGAACATCCAAACCTTCAAACACTCCCTCAAAGCACTACCCACAAAAATTCACTGACTAAACAAAAATCTATTAATAAGTGGAGATTTTAATATTGACTTCCTCACACCTGGAAAAAACAAAGATGAATTGTTGAATATTACAAATTCATTCAACTTATCCCCAACTGTAAACACACCAACCAGGATCACAAAAAATTCAAAAACAGCTTTATATCAGATTTTCATAAACGCAGACAAACTACACTACTCAATCGAAGTCATCAGCACATGTTACAGTGACCATGAAGGCCAAATACTAACAGCGAATTTAAATTACATACGACAATATCCCACAATAACTAAAATGCAAAGGCAATTTAATGATGATAATATAAGGCTTTTTAACTATCTGTTAAGGGTTGAAAACTGGGCAGAGGTCTATAAAGAAAATGATGTAAACTACATATTTAATTCCTTCCATGAAACATTTCTCCACCACTTCAATACCGCATTTCCACTGAAATCCAGGAAAATTGAAAACAAACACACAAACTCATGGGTAACAAAAGGGATAAGGATTTCCAGCCAAAAAAAGCGTGACTTAAAAAATCACATGAAACACCATGATGTCGATGATCAGTTTAGGTCATATTGTAAGACCTATTTTACAATCTACAGAAAAGTTATCCAACAAGCAAAAAAATTATACAATGATAAATTTATAAAGGAATCTAACAATAAAATGAAATACTTGTGGACAGTTGTAAAAAATGAAACAAACAGTAAACAGCATGTTATAAACAAAACATTAAAACTAAACCTAAATGATGAAGTCACATCAGATCCCCAAAAAATAGTAAATGGTTTTAACAGCTATTTTAGCAAAATAGCAGAAAACCTGATAAAGAACAACTGCCACAGACCAAATACTCAACACCAAACACTAATAGAAACCATACCAGTACAGGCATCAATGTTTCTTCACAAAGTCTCCAATACTGAAGTACTTACAACTATAAAAGGACTAAAGAATAAGTACTCCAGTGGTAGTGACAACATTCCTGATTTAATTGTAAAGAAATGTGGAGAATCCATTATAGAACCCCTAACCCACATAATAAATGCATCCTTTACAAATGGAGTATTCCCTGACCTACTAAAGACTTCTAAAATTACCCAACTTCACAAAAAGGGCTCTAAAAATGATGTATCCAATTACAGGCCCATAGCACAGCTCAGCTCAATCTCAAAAATATTTGAAAAATTATTTTACACCAGATTGGAAGACTTTACTAATAAACTATCCTTATTAACAAAACACCAGCATGGTTTTAGAAAGCAAAAGACAACTACCACAGCTATTTATGAGTATCTCAACAAAACCTTAAAAGCACTGGATAATAAGGAAATCACTACTGGTATCTTTTTAGATTTATCCAAAGCCTTTGATGTAATTGACCATACCATACTCCTTAAGAAGTTAGCAAATAAAGGTATAAGAGGAATTGCAAACAAATGGTTAGAATCTTACCTGTCAAACAGATTTCAAAAAGTTGAAATTAATTTTGAAAAAAAGAATACAACCACCCATCAATCTACTGTTCACTCCTCTGACACAATGCCTTTTAGATATGGTGTGCCACAAGGCTCAATCCTGGGACCCATACTGTTTCTGCTATACATTGATGATATAAGCACAAAGCTTGCTACAGGACATACCACAAGTATACTAATAACAGGTACTGATACAGAGGACCACAACCAAAAAATTAAACCGCTTATGTTGTCACTCAGCAAATGGTTCAACGAGAACAAACTGATTATAAACATGCAGAAAACAACATACATCAACTTCAGACTCTCATCCCAAAAACAAGAAATGCCTGATGTGATTCTAAATAACCAAGAGCTTATGTGTGTGGACTCTGTCAAGTTTCTTGGCATATGGCTTGAAGAAAATCTTAAGTGGGAGACTCACACAAATTATATCTCAAAAAAGCTCTCAACTGTGTGTTACATTTTAAGGATACTCAAAAAATCAGTCACAAAATCTGTTCTCATACATGTATATTATGCTTACTTCCATTCTACATTACAGTATGGAATCATATTTTGGGGGAACTCACCTGGAGGTAGATATATTTTCAAAATGCAAAAAAAGGCAATAAGCATAATATGTAATCTAAGACATAACGAATCATGCAGACAACATTTCAAAACAAATGGCATTATGACACTGCTTTCTGCTTACATTTATAATATCGTCTCATTTGTCAAGTCATACCTGTTAAACAATGACTGCATACTAAAATTCAATGGAGATATTCATAACTATGCAACAAGCCAGCAATCTGACCTACATATGATTCAGTCCAGAACTACCTGCTACCAAAAAAGTGTTTTAAATGTTGGGATACAACTGTATAACAACTTACCCAATGAAATCAAAGCAACAAAGAACCCAAGAGCCTCCACACATAAGTTAAAAAAATATCTCTTGGACCATTGCTTTTATGCAGTTGATCATTTTTTTGAAAGGGGTTAAAAATGTAAACAATATGATAAATGTTCAATTAGGTCTGAAAATTATATACTGTGCATGTCTATGAAATATACTGGATTATTATATACTATGCATGTCTATGAAATACACTGGACTACTTTACTATTAAATTTGTATTGGCTGTTTATATTTTACCATACAACATTTGTATTTACTGTTTTGTTAAAGATAGCTAACTTCCTCATTGCAAAATAATGTAAAATCAATTTATTAAAAATTACTTGCAAACATGTTCTTTTGACCCGTCCAATATCGTATGTACAACCTTACAATTCTATGATTTGTATTAACTGTTTTGTTTAAGATAGATAATGTCCTTGCTACAAAATAATGTAAAAATCGATATGTAAAAATTACTTGTAAATAGCTCTTTTGACCTGTCCAATATCATATGTACAGCTGTATAATACTATGATTGCCTCGATCAATAAAAATACAATACAATACAATACAATACTATACAATACAGGTCAAAATATGAACTTTATTAAAATAAAAGTATTTACACATGCATTTGCATTGGCAGAATAACAATAATTATTTATTTAGACAAGTAATAGTGAAGCATCTTTTTTGGCGAAGCTGCAACGTTTCCTCTCGGCAATGTTACGCCACCATCTCAGGAGCGGTAGGTCAGTTGGAGTAGCCTCACACTGTTATTCCACGTAGCATATGGCGGGCTTGAGAGCAGCATAGCCATCGGTGTGACCCATCATCAGTGCAGCCTCTGCCTCGTCACTCTCACACTGCGATGGAATGTTAACAATGTCAATTATACAAGGGTCTGTCAGTTCCAACTGTTTTCCGAATTTAACCACTTGCCTACTTCCACCTCTTCTGCCTCTTCACACCCTGGCAATCTTCGATTAAATTACACAATGGTTGGTCATCCTCATCTGCTAAATGTTCAGTTTCTGTGTCTGGCATACTTTCCTATAGAATTTTCCTCCATGACTTAGAAATTGTGTGATTTTATTTCGCTCCAAAATTCGATAATCCAATACACGACGTCCTTCAAAGTCACTTTCTTCAAAGCCCCTGCAATACTTTTGTTGTCTTCGGAATGCAGGATTGACTGTAGCAATCGCCCTCGATACTTTTTTTTTTTAGGCATTCCAAAACGCCCTAAACCATGGCCTGAATAAGACAGGTAACGTTTTGTGGGAAACACAAGGTGCGGATACCGTCGCACTGCAGTTCTCCTGCACTTGGATGTGAGGACGCATTATCCACGAGCAAAATTGCATTGCATGACAGTCCCCTTTCTTTTAAAAAAAATTCTTGCAGTCAGGAACAAATGAGTTATAAAAAAGCAGTTCTTGAAGATTTCCTGATTCATCCAGGCATTGTTCTGATCTGTATAGACAACTGGAAGAGCTGAGGTGGATACATTCTTGAATGCTCTTGGCTTGGCAGACTTCCCAATCACAACCAGTTTTAGTTTGTGGTTTCCAGTTGCATTTGAAGCTGCCATAACTGTGAGCCGCTCTTTGCTTTTTTTGCCCAGGAGCACTCTTTTCTTCAGAAGAACCAAGTGTTCTCGCTGGTAACATTTTAAAATTTAGGCCAATTTTTGTCAGAGTTATATATTTGTTCATTAGACAAATTTTCGTCAGTTATGATTTTTTTTAATTTTGAAACGGCCTGAGTTTCACCAGAGAGTTTTTCTCCACATACGTCTAGTTGACGCACTCTATACCTCTTCTTCCACTTGTCGAGCCAGCCCATACTAGCGGCGAAATTGTCATCTCTTCCTGCAGCTGGTTTCTGAAAAACAAAGCTTTTTCTTGCAATATTGGGCCAGAAATCGGAACACCCTTCTCTCTCTGTTGGGTCAACCACATGAACAATGCCTCACTTGTTTTTTCGAAGTCTGGCTTCTTTATACTTCGACTGAGAGATTCGTGTGCGCATTTCTGTGAAGAAAACTGTTCCAATTTAAGTCGGTTTCTTCGCCAGTCACCAACAGTAACTTCACCAACACCATATTCGAGAACAAGTTTTTTTTATTGTTCCTCCTTTGTAAAGTCGTCTTAGTGCTTCTAATTTTAGATGCAAATGGACAAATTTCCTTTTTTTGTTACAGCACTCATCTTTGTAAGGTGTACAACGGAACACACAGTCAACAAACAAAACGACACACAACAGTGTACAGTACAGGTACTGGGAACTACAGCAGCGTATGAACTCCCCCGTTTTGATAGGTAGGAGCCGGCAGCAGTCCGGGTATTTCGTGCCATATTGACAACAGATGTTTGTGTAACAGGGCAGCGAGCTAATCGTCGGTGTTGATTGCATTGTTGTCTGCTTTGTCACTGAGCTGTACTCTCCCTATTTATCTTTTGCAATGATATTTTCATTATTTATCATGTCATTAAAAAAAGAAAGTAGATTGTTGTTTTTTTTTCTTTAAAAAAAAAAGAGGCTCGGATTATTGGAAACTCGAACTATTGAGACTAACTATCAAGACTAATGTATTGGTAATTAAAGATCACATTGTAAGGGTTATTTCTGTGTTTGATTTATTAAAACAGTCCCATCAAAACCCAATTAACAAAGGTGGAGGCATTACTTTTCATTCAACACTCGTAATACTAAGAGAAGATGTGGAGTAGCCATCAGGGTCAAGAGAAGTAATGAATTCAAACCCACCAGAGTCAGAGTGGGAACTTCTACCCAACTGTAGCGAGTTAACCTTTGAGGATTCCACTCATGTTGAGAATGACATTGGTGTCCATCGTGTTCTACCACATCCTGAACTATTGATATGTCAGGGTGAGGATGAGGAAGATCATGAAGAACAGCAGCCAACTCCAGTCATATTGAGGGATTCAAGGCCTTATGTCTATACTCTTTGATCCTACACCTTCAGAATGAAGCTCTCATCACCATTGAAAATTTGCTGGACTATGCTAGATTGAAGTTACTCTCTCACGAGAAAATCACCAACTATTTTTCAAAATAATGTGCAACATTTTCACTAGTATGTTCTCAGTACAATGTATGTATGTACTATATGTATATCTGCATGTATTATTTTGTACATTATTAAAATACAGATGACTGTACATGTGTGTGTAATATGTATGTACTACAATTTAGTAGCAATCTAACTCTCTTTTATTTGAATTTCTTCCTTGATCTGTCTCAGTTTTTTGGAATCCTATTATTTTGAACTCTCAGTAATTAGAACTTTTTCTCTGGACACTTGAGTTTCATATTGTCAAGAGCCAATGATACATATGTTACACATTCATTCTTGCTGTAAACAATATTCATTGTTTGTGATTACACACTTTGACGGGTACTGGTTCTGGTGTGAACAGACCTTCATCTTCCAAAAAATGCTACATTACATAAATAAAGTGTCACAGCTGGAAGATTCTAAGTGATGTGGGCTGTTATCCAGCTGATTTTGGTGATGCTGTCATTGGTGATCATCCATTTGTTAATGAAGAGCCTGCATCACTGGACTCTGGTGACTGGTGTTGGTGCCCTCCTTTGATGGTGACTGAATATTTTTGCTCACTTCATGATGATCCTTGCTTATGTTGCTGCAGTTGCAAAGGGCATTGAATGGCCTACGTTCTCAGCCACCTTGAATCTCTGCTAGGAACTTATCAGAAATCATCAAGGGGCAGTATATGCTCAAAAATATTGTTACACTCTAAAGTAACAGAATGGGACAACTTAGTGAAGAGTGCAATACAGACCAACAGTATCTCATGATGTGTATGTGAAGCTGTGTACATAAATGAGCATGCATTGTTACAATATTAGTAGACTGAATTAATGTCATTCAGGTACCTGGAACATAATAATGATGAAGTATAGTGAAACTGTGATGATATATAGTTTCTGTCCTAAAACACATGTAACGAATAGTAAACCTTGTACTTGCAAAATTTGTACTGAAACCTTGTTGTAATTATTGTTCTGCCACACGTAAAGACCCAGGATTTATGTTAGTATTACAATTAAGCTTGTATCTAACAAGTTAACATTTATAAACCAAACCTTATTGTTGATTGGTATTTCATGAATTTGAGTATGATGACTCTATTATTTTGGCATTTTAATTATCCTGAAAAGATCTTAACAAATTGTAAATCCAAATTCTGTATTTTCTTTTTGAAAATCAATCACCTTTTAATTTTAAACTTCAAAATTGCTGTTGGAAACAATTAATATATTTATTTCAATTATTGTATGATATATAAGGACCAGTGTCAGCAGACTTGGCACAGCTGGAATTGCCTCATATTTGGTTGTGTCAATGATACATCATCTTTGTAGTGTGAATAAACAAGTTACTGAGTATGTAGTTGATCATCACTACATATGCTGAGAGATGCACTAATAACATAGGTGACATGGTTATGATTAACAATACTTTATTCCGATCAAACATGCCAAATTTAAACAGACGCAAAATCCCCAAGATTGGCGATCTTTTACAGAAGCTCGAAATTTAGTGCGGACTTCAATGCGAGATGCCTATAACAGTTTCCACAATGAAACTTTGTCTCGAAACCTGGCAGAAAATCCAAAGAGATTCTGGTCGTATGTGAAGTATGTTAGCGGCAAGAAACATTCAATGCCTTCTCTGCACGATAGCAATGGAGATACTAACGAAGACAGTGCTGCCAAAGCAGAGTTACTAAACACAGCCTTCCGAAATGGCTTCACAAAAGAAGACAAAGTAAACATTCCAGAATTTGAATCGAGAACAGCTGCCAACATAAGTAATGTAGAAGTAAATATCCTCAGAGTAGTGAAGCAACTTAAATCACTTAATAAAAACAAGTCTTCTGGGCCGGACTGTATACCAATTAGATTCCTTTCTGAGTATGCTGATGCATTAACTCCGTACTTAACAATCATATACAACCATTCGCTTGACGAAAGATCTGTACCCAAAGACTGGAAAGTTGCACAGGTCACACTAATATTCAAGAAAGGAAGTAGGAGTAATCCACTTAATTACAGGCCCATATCGTTAACGTAAATATGCAGCAGGATTTTAGAACATATATTGTATTCGAACATTATGAATTACCTCGAAGAAAACTGTCTATTGACACATAGTCAACATGGTTTTAGAAAACATTGTTCCTGTGAAACACGACTAGCTCTTTATTCACATGAAGTGTTGAGTGCTATTGACAAGGGATTTCAGATCGATTCCATATTTCTGGATTTCCGAACGGCTTTTCACACTGTACCACACAAGCGGCTCTTAGTGAAACTGTGATGATATATAGTTTTTGTCCTAAAACACATGTAAGCAGAGTTACTAAACACAGCCTTCCGAAATGGCTTCACAAAAGAAGACAAAGTAAACATTCCAGAATTTGAATCGAGAACAGCTGCCAACATAAGTAATGTAGAAGTAAATATCCTCAGAGTAGTGAATTACCTCGAAGATTTGTGATTTCCTGTCAGAGAGGTCACAGTTCGTAGTAATTGATGGAAAGTCATCGAGTAAAACAGAAGTGATTTCTGGCGTTCCCCAAGGTACTGCTATAGACCCTTTGCTGTTCCTTATCTACATAAGCGATTTTGGAGACAATCTGAGCAGCCATCTTCGGTTGTTTGCAGATGACACTGTCGTTCATCAACTAACAAAGTCATCAGAAGACCAAAACAAGCTGCAAAATGATTTAGAAAAGATATCTCAATGGTGTAAATAGTGGCAGTTGACCCTAAATAACGAAAAGTGTGAGGTCATCCACATGAGTGATCAAAGGAACTCGTTAAACTTTGGTTACACAATAAATCAGTATAATCTAAAGGCCATAAATTCAACTAAATGCCTAGCTATTACAATAACAAACAACTTAAACTGCAAGGAACACATAGAAAAGGTTGTGGGGAAGGCTAACCAAAGACTGCGTTTATTGGCAGGACACTTAGAAAAAGTAACAGACCTACTAAGGAGACAGCCACAACACGCTTGTCCGACCTCTTTTAGAATACTGCTGCGCAGTGTAGGGTCCTTAACAGATCGGACGGATGGGGTACATCTAAAAAGTTCAAAGAAAGGCAGCACGTTTTGTATTATCGCGAAATATGGGAGAGAGTGTCACAGAAATGATACAGTATTTGAGCTCGACATCATTAAAAGAAAGGCGTTTTTCGTTGCAACGGAATCTTCTTACGAAATTCCAATCACCAACTTTCTCCTCCGAATGCGAAAATATTTTGTTGACACCGACCGACATAGGGAGGGACGATAACCAAGATAAAATAAGGGAAATCAGAGCTTGTACGGAATGATACAGGTGTTCATTCTTTCCACACGCTATACGAGATTGGAATAATAGAGAATTGTGAAGGTGGTTCGATGAACCCTATGCCAGGCACTTAAATGTGATTTGCAGAGTATCCATATAGATGTAGATAAAAATAGCATGAATATACAGCACAATGTTCTTAACTGTACTATCCTCCTGTCTTAGTCTCGCAGATATCACACTCTGGGGCTGAAGCTCCTTGGTCAGCGACGTCACTGGCACTGGCTTCTCCAAAGAGGGTCCCCCACCCTCATGTAGTGCTGAGCGCAAAAGTGAGAGTTGGATGGCATATATCAACAATGGTGTGTCTTGGGTGCAGATCTGCTATGGTTCGCTGTTGCACAGAGCATGGCTGGACTATTTCTTGGTGTCTGGGATGTAGCAGAAATGGTGTCTAATTGACAAGGTGTTAGGTGCACCAGTGGCCGTCGGGGTGGCTGGACCTACATTGGTACAATTGGAGCTGGTGGTATATATCTATGGTGTCGGTGTTGCTGCTGGTGTCAGGAGAGGAATAGCTACAGTACACAGCTTAAAGCTTAACTTCTGTGTTGGTGCAGTGATGGTTAGTATGCCGTGCAATGACAGGCAAGAGCATCAGGCTGCAGCATCTAAATGGGTAGGAAGGCAATGGACATGAGTTATTAATTATGCTTTAGGCACGAGGGCATGTCTGGAAGCTCTTGCCATGCATCAGTAATTAGGTCCTCGTTGACAAGTTTAATGCTGAGGTCCTCAGGCTTGAAGTTGCAAACATCAATAGAAATGACTGCTGTTTCATGAAGTAGTGTAGTGGTTGTGTTCACATGACTGTTTTGTTCATCGATGTTAAATGGGGGCAGGGGGTGTCTATGTTCCCATTATCTGCATTGGTGGGATCCCGGAATATCCATGCTGGCTTAAGTCAGGTGAAGGAGACCATAATCACTTTACCTTTGAGGTGGATATCAAAGGTCTGTGGCTCAGGCCTGACAACCCAGAATGGTCCAGAATAACGAGGCTGTGAGTATGCATGCACTTTGTCATGACATAGCATGGCATATTCACACTCCCCCAGCACTTTGTGGAGAAAAATGTACCATTGGAGGTTGTTGTTGTGGTCTTCAGTCCTGAGACTGGTTTGATGCAGCTCTCCATGCTACTCTACCCTGTGCAAGCTTCTTCATATCCCAGTACCTACAGCAACCTACATCCTTCTGAATCTGTTTAGTGTATACATCTCTTATCTCCCTCTATGATTTTTACCCTCCATGCTGCCCTCCAATACTAAATTGGTGATCCCTTGATGCCTCAAAACATGTCCTACCAACCGATCACTTCTTCTAGTCAAGCTGTGCCGCAAATTTATCTTCTCCCCAATTCTATACAACATCTCCTTAGTAGTTATGTGATCTACCTATCTAATCTTCAGCAAACTTCTGCAGCACCACATTCTGAAAGCTTCTATTCTCTTCTTGTCTAAACTATTTATCGACCACGTTTCACTTCCATACATGGCTACACTCCATACAAATACTCTCAGAAACGACTTCCAGACACTTAAATCTATACTCATTTTTAACAAATTTCTCTTCTTCAGAAACGCTTTCCTTGCCATTGTCAGTCTACATTTTATATCCTCTCTACTTTAGCCATCATCAGTTATTTTGCGCCCCAAATAGCAAAACTCATTTACTACTTTATGCATCTAATTTCCTAATCTAATTCCCTCAGCATCACCTAACTTAATTCGACTACATTCCATTATCCTCGTTTTACTTTTGTTGATGTTCATCTTATACCCTCCTTTCAAGACACTATCCATTCCGTTCAACAGCTCTTCCAAGTCCTTTGCTGTCTCTGATAGAATTACAATGTCATCGGTGAACCTCAAAGATTTTATTTCTTCTCCATGGATTTTAATTCCTATTCCGAACTTTTCTCTTGTTTCCTTTACTGCTTGCTCAATATACAGATTGAATAGCATCGGGGAGAGGTTACAACCCTGTCTCACTCCCTTCCCAACCACTGCTTCCTTTTCATGTCCTTCAACTCTTATAACTGCCATCTGGTTTCTGTACAAATTGAAAATAGCCTTTCGCTCCCTATATTTTACCCCTGCCACCTTCAGAATTTGAGAGAGAGTATTCCAGTCAACATTGTCAAAAGCTTTCTCTAAGTCTACATATGCTAGAAACGTAGGTTTGCCTTTCCTTAATCTATTTTCTAAGATAAGCCGTAGGGTCAGTATTGCCTCACGTGTTCCAACATTTCTACGGAATCCAAACTGATCTTCCCCAAGGTAGACTTCTACCAGTTTTTCCATTCGTCTATAAAGAATTCGTGTTAGTATTTTGCAGCAGTGGCTTATTAATCTGATATTTCGGTATTTTTCACATCTGTCAACACCTGCTTTCTTTGGGATTGGAATTATTATATTCTTCTTCTGAGGGTATTTCGCCTGTCTCAAACATCTTGCTCACCAGATGGTAGAGTTTTGTCAGGGCAGACTCTCCCAAGGCTGTCAGTAGTTCTAATGGGATGTTGTCTACTCCCAGGGCCTTGTTTCGACTTAGGTCTTTCAGTGCTCTGTCAGACTTGTGAGATAAGCCTCTACATCCTAACATTTGTCCTCTAGCCATCCCTGCTTAGCCATTTTGCACTTCCCGTCGATCTCATTTTGTGACGTTTGTATTTCTTTTTGCCTGCTCCATTTTTGGTATCTTTGTATTTTCTCCTTTCATCAATTAAATTCAGTATCTCTTCTGTTACCCAAGGATTTCTACTAGCCCTCGTCTTTTTATCTACTTGATCCTCTGCTGCTTTCACCATTTCATGCCTCAAGGCTACCCATTCTTCTTCTACTGTATTTCTTTTCCCCATTCCTGTCAATTGTTCCCTTATGCTCTCCCTGAAAGGCTGTACAATCTCTGGTTTAGTCAGTTTATCCAGGTCCCATCTCCTTAAATTCCCACCTTTTTGCAGTTTCTTAAGTTTTAATCTACAGTTCATAACCAATAGATTGTGGTCAGAGCCCACATCTGCCCCTGGAAATGTCTTGCAATTTAAAATCTGGTTCCGAAATCTCTGTCTTAGCATCACATAATCTATCTGAAACCTTCTAGTATCTCCAGGCTTCTTCCATGTATACAACCTTCTTTCATGATTCTTGAACCAAGTGTTAGCTATGATTAAGTTATGGTCTGTGCAAAATTCTACCAGGCGGCTTCCTCTTTCATTCCTTACCCCCATTCCATATTCACCTACTACATTTTCTTCTCTTCCTTTTCCTACTATCGAATTCCAGTCACCCATGACTATTAAATTTTCATCTCCCTTCACTATGTGAATAATTCCTTTTATCTCATCATACATTTCATCAATCTCTTCATCATTTGCTGAGCTAATTGTCATATAAACTTGTACTACTGTGGAAGTGTAATAATAGTATTGTATGTATCATAAACCTTCCGAAAGACTCGAAGATAGAGAAGTTAACGTAATTAATATAATGACTGATTGTACTCAGAGATATGTCACAAGGTCACCTCTGAACACTGTTGAAATGTAAACATTAACGAGAGATCACGATACGAATGAAAATAAGCACACGAAAATACGTCAAAGGATCCGATCCTTCCCATAATCCATCCCACATGTATATAAAATTAGTTTTTAAGCTATTCTAAGATATTTTATCTGTTTCATATGTGAAATAATTCGGAGAGCCACACTCGAGCCCTGAATGTGAAAGATATGGACTTCCTTGTCAAAGCCAATACCAGTGGACGCTCTACAATCCAAGTATATCATAAATAGTGTATGTGGGACGAAAATAAATGTAGAACTAAGTGCGATAACGGACAAGGCAATCAATTGACAAGACGATGACAATATAATGAATACAATCAAAACAGAAAGTTGTGTACCAGTTGCGATAGTCAAATTACTTTTGCAACGATGAAAATGAAGTGTGACTCTATTTCCTTATAAATTTTGTAAATATATGTACTTATAGCCTTAATTTTAAGAATCATCAAGAAAGACTGAATCCGTACAAACAATGATAGAAACACAGAACAAATTCACAATGATCCACCGTCAGTAATTACAAATTGAAACGTTAATTCTTTTATTATGGAATGAATGTGGAATGAAACTTTTAATAACTTGTATGTTACACCCGAAAATTACAAATATTCCAATGGGCATGAGGATGAAAGTAATGCCTTTGGTATTCCTTCCCTCCTATGGGAGGCAGTGTAATATTAGTAATTTTCGCCTCACAAACATTAATATACGCTCAATAGTAAACGCCTGATGGCCTAAAGTTATCGAACAATTGTAAAGTAAAAGAAATGAACTATCGCATAGCAGCGACAGAGTCTATTATTCTTTATCTTCGCCGTTCTTGCGCGGTGCCTGTAAATCTCTATGTACGTGTATCAATTAATGGTATAACAAAGAATTCTGTTGTTTCAAGACAAATGAGGCATTTGGCGCCTCACCTTTTACTGTTTGTACTCTATGAAAGGCGGACGCGGACTTGCTGCGTTCCGCAACTGTATTTTATATTTTAGGTGAAAATATTGAGTGAATATGCTAATTGTTATTTTTTCCAATCAGAAATCATGTAGTTTCTTGTACGAACAGACAGCATCAAGAGGACATTTTGACTGTTATGTATAAAGTATTTAACCACAATGGTCATCTATTGTAATTTAATATGAAAAGGTACGTAGCATTAAAAAAACGTGTGTTACAGATAAGTGTGCTTATTTTAGTAAATTCACCTTGATGATTTCCATCTCCTTATTTACCTAAAGGATAATTATTTTGTGTTACTTCATCACCAGAAATTACGATCACGCTGATGGGCCGAACGCAGCATGACGCAGAAGGAACATTATAGTTTTCCTATTATTTCTGAACCAACACTTTGTTAATTGTGTAGTGTTGCATTTCTTTTAAAGTCTATCAATCTTCTGGTCCCTTAGTGTTGATCCAGGTATGACTACATGGCGACTATAAAAATGCACAGAAATGATAATGTTTCTTCCGAACGATCTGAAATATATATCAATATGCTGCTCTTACTCAGATATTTAATGCTCAATGTATGTGGAAGGAGTATATAGAGGGTCTATACAAGGGCGATGTACTTGAGGACAAAATTATGGAAATGGAAGAGGATGTAGATGAAGATGAAATGGGAGATACGATACTGCGTGAAGAGTTTGACAGAGCACTGAAAGACCTAAGTCGAAACAAGGCCCCGGGAGTAGACAACATTCCATTAGAACTACTGACGGCCTTGGGAGAGCCAGTCCTGACAAAACTCTACCATCTGGTGAGCAAGATGTATGAGACAGGCGAAATACCCTCAGACTTCAAGAAGAATATAGTAATTCCAATCCCTAAGAAAGCAGGTGTTGACAGATGTGAAAATTACCAAACTATCAGTTTAATAAGTCACAGCTGCAAAATACAAACGCGAATTATTTACAGACGAATGGAAAAACTGGTAGAAGCCGACCTCGGGGAAGATCAGTTTGGATTCCGTAGAAATGTTGCAACACGTGAGGCAATACTGACCTTACGACTTATCTTAGAAGAAAGGTTAAGGAAGGTTAAACCTACGTTTCTAGCATTTGTAGACTTAGAGAAAGCTTTTGACAATGTTGACTGGAATACTCTCTTTCAAATTCTAAAGGTGGCAGGGGTAAAATACAGGGAGCGAAAGGCTATTTACAATGTGTACAGAAACCAGATGGCAGTTATAAGAGTCGAGGGGCATGAAAGGGAAGCAGTGGTTGGGAAGGGAGTGAGACAGGGTTGTAGCCTCTCCCCGATGTTATTCAATCCGTATATTGAGCAAGCAGTAAAGGAAACAAAAGAAAAATTCGGAGTAGGTATTGAAATCCAGGGAGAATAAATAAAAACTATGAGGTTCGCCGATGACATTGTAATTCTATCAGAGACAGCAAAGGACTTGGAAGAGCAGTTGAACGGAATGGATAGTGTCTTGAAAGGAGGATATAAGATGAACATCAACAAAAGCAAAACGAGGATAATGGAATGCTGTCGAATTAAGTCGGGTGATGCTGAAGGAATTAGATTAGGAAATGAGACACTTACAGTAATAAAGGAGTTTTGCTATTTGGGGAGCAAAATAACTGATGATGGTCGAAGTAGAGAGGATATAAAATGTAGACTGGCAATGGGAAGGAAAGCGTTTCTGAAGAAGAGAAATTTGTTAGCATCAAGTATTGATTTAAGTGTCAGGAAGTCGTTTCTGAAAGTATTTGTATGGAGTGTAGCCATGTATGGAAGTGAAACATGGACAATAAGTAGTTTAGACAAGAAGAGAATAGAAGCTTTTGAAATGTGGTGCTACAGAAGAATGTTGAAGATTAGGTTGGTAGATTACGTAACTAATGAGGAGGTATTGAATAGGATTGGGGAGAAGAGACGTTTGTGGCACAACTTGACTAGAAGAAGGGATCGGTTGGTAGGACATGTCCTGAGGCATCAAAGGATCACAAATTTAGCATTGGAGGGCAGCGTGGAGGGTAAAAATCGTAGAGGGAGACCAAGAGATGAATACACTAAGCAGATTCAGAAGGATGTAGGTTGCAGTAGGTACTGGGAGATGAAGGAGCTTGCACAGGATAGATTAGCATGGAGAGCTGCATCAAACCAGTCTCAGGACTGAAGACAACAACAACAACAACAACAACAACAACATGTTATTATAATAGTGTAGCCAATCCCTGATCCTGTTGCCAAGTGGCCCACCAAAATATTCACTTTTTCGACATTTAAAAAAAAAATTCTTTTTATTTTCGTCCCCCAAGAGCAACGCTACAGTAGGCATGGGCTTCGTATCTATCTTGGCCACAATAATGTGTTCACTATGCTGTTTGTAGTAGCTTACCCGCATTCCTATATTTTTATTCATTATTAACCCTTCCCCTGTTTGATTTTGTATTTATAACCCTGTATCACCTGATCAAAAGTCTTGTTCCTCCTGCCACCGACCTTCACTAATTCCCACTATATCTAACTTTAACCTATCCATTTCCCTTTTTAAATTTTCTAACCTACCTGCCCGATTAAGGGATCTGACATTCCATGCTCAAACCCCCAGTTTTATTTCTCCTGATAACAATGTCCTCCTGAGAAGTCCGTCGCCACCTGGAGATCCGAATGGGGGACTATTTTACCTCCGGAATATTTTACCCAATAGGACACAACCATCCATACAGTAAAACTGCATTCCCTCGGGAAACATTACAGCTGTAGTTTCCCCTTGCTTTCAGCCGTTCACAGTACCAGCACAGCAAGGCCGTTTTGGTTAGTGTTACAGGGCCAAATCAGTCAATCATCCAGACTGTTGCCCCTGCAACTACTGAAAAGGCTGCTGCCCCTCTTCAGGAACCACACGTTTGCCTGGCCTCTCAACAGATACCCCGCCATTGTGGTTGCACTTACGGTATTGCTATCTGTATTGCTGAGGCATGTCAGCCTCCCCACCAATTGCAAGGTCCATGGTTCATGGGGAGGGGGGGGGGATCTGTGAATTCTTGATGTGTCATGTCACTCATTGTCCTAAAACCGGTAGGTCAGGCAGGGCAGACGTGGTTGCTGGTAGGACAAAGTCTCCTGGGAGCATGAGGATTTCCTTGTACAATACTTCTGCAAGGGAAGCCTCTAAATCTTCTTTATATGACGCACAGACACCAAGTAACGCCCATGGTCATGCCTCTGCCCAGCTACCTGCATGATATGTGAATGCAGTCTTAAGAGTATGGTTTCAAAATTCGACTAGACCACTACTTTGTGGATGGTACATTGTTGTCCAATTTCATGTACTGCAGCACAGCTGGTGGAGTGCGTCAAAGAGTGTAGAACCCAATTGCCATCCTTCATCAGTGGTGATTGTCTTGGGGCTGATGAAAAGTGATATCTATGCCTTGATGAAAGAACAAGCATTGGATTCCACTGTTCCATCTTTAATGCCCGAATTGGGCACGTGGTACCTCAAAGCAGCCAAGTGGTGCTTGTGCATGATGTGCTGCTGTGTTGACTTGGTACAAAAGTCCCTGACCAGGTCTGACAGTCCTGCTTGACGTTCGGCCACATGAACCATTCGGTGACAAGCTGCACCATGTGTTGCACAACCGGGTGGTACAGGTTGTGAATTTGATTGATGTTAGCATGATCGATCTTATTCTGTTTTGTGAGGTACAGCACAGTAAACAAACGGCAGTGCCTGGCATCACTTGTTGCTCGATACCTAGGTTTGGAGCATTGTTGCTGATTAATTCTGGGATTGATGGGTCGAGTGCTTGCTCACATGCAAGGGTGATGTAGTCCAAGTGGACAGAGATGATGCTAATGCTTGGGAGGTAGTCTCAATTGATATTAAAAGTGATGCACATGTGTCAAACATAAGTTGTATATTGTGAGATTAAATGGAGGTGGCAGAAGTGTCATGGGTCGACATCCTTTGATGGGTGATGTATCATCTGCCAATGGTGTTTGATGTGTGTATATCACAACCTGTCTACCTTCAACGTCCTCCATTACGTATCAACTGCTTCATACACATTGAAAAGTTCGCTATTGAACACAGACAACTTCAATTGTGAATTTGTAACTTTCTTTGAGAAAAAGGGGAGGACTTGTGTCTTGCTGTCCGCCACTTGTTGAAGGACTGCAACAACAGTTGAGTCATTAGTGTCCATAGTGACTGTCTGTTGTACATTCAGTATTGGGTGAGCAAACGGCAGATGCTTCCATGAGGCCAGCTTTTACACAGTTGAATGCGGACTGCATGTGGAGAGACCATACCAATTTCTTATTTCTGTTTGTTTGGTCCAGCAAGGATGTCAGTGCGTGGCATTTGTGTCTCTGCCAAGTGTGGCAGGTGTCTACAATAAAAGCTGAGTATTCCTACGGATCTTCACAAGTCATGATAAGTTTGTGGAGGTTGCAACTGTCAGATGAATTCAGTCTGTTCAAGCGTGAGTTTAATGCCACCAGCGGTTGGTGTGTTTCCAAGGAAGGTTACTTTAGATTTTCACAATTGTGATTTCTCTTCATTTATGGCAACACACACATCATCAAAGGTGGCAAAAACTAGTTTGAGATAATGTTTGTGATCGTGGTTGTTGTGGGAGAAAGTCAAGATATTGTCAAGATGTGCAAAGCAAAATTCTAGTTTGAAGAAACCGATGAATCTTTGCTGCCTTTGGGCAGCATTTTTCACGCTACATTGCATGAATAGGTATTCAAACAGGCCAAAAATTTTAATAACTAGCATCTTAGTAATGACCTCTGAGTGCATTTATATTTGAAGATACGCCTTTTTGCAGTCTATAATGCTGATGACTATTGCACTCACAAATGACTGTGTAAATTCCAGAGTGATAGGGATGGGATAATTATCACGTATAGTTCGAGAACTGAGCACCGTGTAGTCGTCACAAAGTTGGACAGAACTGTCATTTTTTGGGATAAGTGTTTATAGGTGAGATCCAGGGCTGACTATGAGGCGAATGGCACCTGACTGTATGAGGTCATCAATCACTGTCTTGGCTCCTTGCAGTAGGGCAGCGACTAAGCAGTGAGCCTTATGGTGTACTGGTGTTCCAGGAGAAGTAATGACACAATGACTTGTGCTGTTGCAAATGGTGCATTGGCAGGTATTCATGTGTGAGATGGAGAGGATGAGATGTGAAGTCGATGGACTTGAAGTTGAGGCAGAAGGCACCATACTAACCTGTGGTTGCAGAGTTGTGTTCAGTTGCATCGATGGCACATCTGCCTGGTGATGAGTTGGTGGGGTCTGGGTGGCTGCAAGCTTTCTCTACTACTCAAACATATGCACAAGATCTGTCAAAGTGGTGTGAATATGGAAATGCAGGTGTTCATTCCCTGTGTGAAGAATCTCTGATTCCTGATGAGCGTCGAGGTAATGTTGATACGTTGTCATGATCATCTCTACTTTAGTCACACATTCTTGAATGATTGCCAATTACTCATTGTTGATGATGTAGGCTGGTCCAGCAGGTCCAGTTGGATTGATGGTGTGTTGTTAAACTTTGTGAACTGTTCCTGGGCACTGTACCAACATCAGAACCAGTGTCCATGATAAGATATACACAGGAGTTGTGATTAAGATATACAGTCTGCTGTATGACCAGTTGTCTTGTTGAAGATGCACATCTGATATGGTACATGCGAAACCAACTTGTTGGTCTGTGTGCAGGGCAGTGCACCCATGGAGGTCCACTTCTGGCATTTGGGAACCCACAAGGAGGCCAGCAGCTGAATGTGGTGTCGTTCAGTTGTGCATGATACCAGCTTGGCTGCGTTGGAGTGGAAATGGGGTTGGGCAGTGTAGTGGTGCTTGCTGTAGAAGTGCTGCCACTTGCAGCCCACTGGGCCATGCCAGTGATGTCACTGTTGCTTGTTCTTGGCTCCATTCAGAGCAAATCCATGTGTGCCATGTTTTGCCACATTCAAACGTGTTGTGATGGTACGGTGTCATTGAAGTTTATGTGCACCATCATTGTAGTGCCGTGAATAGTCTGTCCACTAGCCTGTGTTTCTATCTAGTGGTTCAGTTTTGAGCATGATCGTGGCTACTTGCAATACTGGAGATAACTGAGTGTTTCAGGGAGTTCAGAGTGTAATGTCCAGCAAGAGGTTTGGATCTAGTAAAGCTTGCAGTTGCCACCACAACTGTAATGAATTTTGTCATGTAATTGATCTTGGTATATGGCATGTCACAACTGTTGTTCCGTTGTATGGGCGAGGCATAGCAGTAAGGGAGACTTGGCTATCATTCTCACAGCAAGTCCAGCCAATGTGTAGTCAGCCTGTGGTGAGATTGGTGGCCCAGGTGCTGGATGAGCTTGCTGTGGGAGTAGCCTGCTTTTACGCAGAAGATGTGATCTGCATGCCAGAACCTGACCTGCAGCAGTGAAATGCTAGTCTCCTCATGCAGTAGATGAGTTGAATACAGTTGTGTGTGGTGCAGAGTGAGATTCAACACCTGATTCTTCACCCTCTGAGTGCTGCAACATTGCAGTGGACAGTGTTTACCCAAACCACAGCCATGTACACCAGCACTGCCCTGACCAGGATTAAGCTACATCCTCCTAGGTGTTGAAATTTATTGCAGTTACTGTGGAGTATGCTTGTGTCCTTGGGTGTCTGATGCAGGCCACAGTATGTTGTGTGAAATGATTTCCTAGGCACTAAGTGGTGTGCAAAAAATGAAAGTGGTATATTTTTATAATTTGGCAACTGTACGTGATAGCTTGATAGAAGAACTACATTCTGACACCTTTTTTCAATTCACTGAAAATTTTGTGCTATTGAAATAGAGAAATATTTAAGCCTTTAAGAAAAATTGATTGTTTGCTTTACTCGGTATTTATCAAGCCATATCTTCTAAACTATGCGTAACACAACATAGTTGCCTTCAGTAGTATATGTTGACATCTGCAGAAAGTAGAGTCACCAATATCCAAAATAAAGAAAGCAACAAACTTTTTTTCCTTTTTGCTGTTTTACTGCCATTAACTTTTTTTTTAATTTTACATTTTCTCACCTGTGCGACCATTATTAGTTAGTGTCATATGTCACTAGAGGTTGCTGCAGAATTTTGTAAGCAAAAAGACTTTGTTTATGTTTTAAAAACAAAATAAGCAGATTGTGACTACCATCATTTTAGCCCATGACCCTTCAGTATTTTCGAATATTATCAAAAAAGAATTATCATTAATGTTTTTTTTGTATACGCCTCAAAGTAATTATTTACTTTTCTTCTGGAGTTATACAAGGTGACATACGAGTATCAGTGCCTGCAGAAGAATTTCTTATATTTTCCAAAATGTTATCAAATGATTGCTCTGACATTCTTGTACAGTTGAAAAAGGATGCAGATAGTTTTGAAGATCCTTAAAATAATTTTCAAATAAGCTTTTATGTGTGCCTCTCAAGAAATCGAGGACAAATCTAATATCTTTTTTTGTCTTTGCATTTCTTATGAGACAAATGGTAAACAGTTATAATATTATCCACATCCATCTCGCGTGGCAGGTTGGTCCCAAATGACCATCAGCTGCCTGCCAAAGCTGGCTGCCTAAACTGTCTGCTTAACATTTTGGCTGCCACAGACAGGCTGCCTAGTCCTTTAACAGCCCTTGGGTAGAGTGTAATGCTGTGGCGCAGAGGCAGTAACAACTCAGCATTAACCCTTGCAATAAAAATATGTTTTCGGCGATGTGTATTAGCAAATGGGGGAAGCGGTACTTTATGCCCACACTAAAACAAAAATCTTTTTTTGCTGCCTTATATTAACAATACACTTTATAAAGAGGTGTTGAAGATTAAATGGGATCCAAAAATTGAAAATATCTTTTAACACACTCTTAGCAATACCAAAACATTTCCAGAAAATCGTACTACCAAGGGGGGGGGGGGGGCTGCTTTTTGACCATCACAAAAAATTCAAATTTAAGTATTGCTGACTTTTACTGACAACATACTTTCTAACAGATGTTGATGTGTAAGTAGGGGCCTGAACTGGAAAATATTGAATATGACATGCATTGTGAAAAGTCAGATGTACTACTGAAACTTAAATTGTATTGATTATTTTAAAAGAAGATTTTAGATTTATGGAATCTTATAGAAGACTTCATAAAGTAGCCCCCCGCCCCCTTGGCATTGTGTGGGTAAGTAGAGGGTTCAAGGTGCGGAGGTGCTCCACTGTACTGCTCCTGACACCACGTATATGTGGCACCCAGGTGAGCTGCTGGCTGTCACCCTGAGGTATTTTGCAATCTATATCTTCAGAATGTGGGCTCCCACAGAGGAGAGAAGTGGTAGATCTGGCAGTAGTTTTCTTTGGGTGAAAATTATTACCTGGCTATTGCCAGTGGTGAATTTTGGACAACTCATCATTGAGCAAGCGTCCTGTGCACCGTAACTGTGCATGATGTGGGTCCCATCCTCTGATCCTCTGGATGAGACATTACGTGACTGTGTGGTTGCCTATATAGTAGGGTGTCCATTCGTCCCATTTTTCCCGGGACAGTCCCGTTTTTTTCCAAAATGTCCCGCTGTCCCGAAAGTTTTTTGGGGACGCTCAAATGTCCCGTTTTTTTATGATTCCGCTTGGCTAGAGTATTTTACGCTACTTGTTGTTTGACTTGCTATTAACTGCGCAAATATTTACTCTAGGAAGCGTGTGATGACTTTCAGCATACCCCAATTATGTACCAAACTGTCAAAATCGCAAGTAATTTTAAACGCACTATACGTTACGAATAACAAGGGAGATTCTTCTCTTCTAAATCGATCCACTGAATCCGTCCTTTCGGTCCAGAGATACTCTACACCACTGGTAATTACTCTCTGGCTTTCGTCACCACACTTTTAATGTTTTGCACTGTGCAATCACTGTTTCATTATGCCAAAACAAAATATGTAATTTTAACAGCAGTATAAAAAGCGAGTTTGCTTTTATCACTGGTAGTGGAGAATATACGTTGTGCAGATCAAAATTTGCTAATGGCCATGGTGGAAGGTCTGGCATTGTGAATCACATTAAGACAAAGAAACATCGCATGAGTGATCAAACGAAAAGAGCAAATAAGTGCGTGAGTGACTACTATGTAAACTTAAAATCAGTAACAGAAATGGATAGGCAGTTGGCAGCACAAGAAGCTACGTTTGCATACCACAGTGCAATGCATAACCATAGCTTTAAGTCAATGGACTGTACCACAGCAGTTAAAAAGCTATTCAATCCTAAATTCACATGTGGACACACAAAATGTAATGCAATCATAACCATAGCTTTAAGTCAATGGACTGTACTACAGCAGTTAAAAAGCTATTCAATCCTAAATTCACATGTGGACACACAAAATGTAATGCAATCATTTCAAATATTATTGCTCCGTATGCAGCTCAGCAGGTTATAATTGAACTGAAAAGTGCTTGATTCATGTCTGTAATCATTGATACATCGAATCATCTGGATCTGAAGTTGGTTCCACTCCTTATCAGGTATTTTCACACTGAAAATGGCGTCACAGTGAAAGAACTCGAATTGGTTAATTTAGCTGGAGAGGCTTCAGAATTATGTGCTGGAGGTTTTAAAGAAATATGATCTTGAGGGAAAGGTGATTGCAGTTTCTGCAGACAACAATAACACCAATTTTGCTGACAAGTAGAGGAAAGGAAAAAACAATTTGTTCTATAAGCTGCAACAGAACACAGTGAATAATATAGTAGGTGTTGGCTGTCCAGCACATGTGGTGCACAATTCCTTACAAACTGGGTCAGATTGCCTACCCATCGACTGCCAATTAATTGTAAACAAAATCTACCAGCATTTCCACATATATACAGTAAGGGTTGAATCTCTGAAGTCATTCTGTAAATTTATTGAAACTGAATACAAAACTGTACTTGGGCACAGCAAGACAAGGTGGCTATCTCTGAGATTTCTTGCTTTGAAATCATATTTCACTTCCCTTGATAAGTGTCCTGTTATCCTTAAACGATTCTTTGATAACCCTCTGTATATTGTTCTACATTTTCTTGATAGCCAGCTAAAACCTTTCTCCACAACAATTAAATGTATTGAGAAACAAGAAATCACAATAGTGGAAGTTTATCATGAAATAAACAAATTTTTGGGCAAATTACAATATAGAAAATCTGAAAGATTTCTCACATCCTTTGTACATGAGACTAAGAAAGCTGGAAGAAGAGGGTGAAATTACTGTAGAACAATTTCATATTTATGCTGACATCTTCTATGACCCTTGCTTTGAGTATATTAAAGAGTGGTGTTTACCATTTCTCACACATTTAAAGCATTTGACTGGGTTAATACTGGAAAAGAGCAGCTACAGTGGAAGGATATTCAGGACTGTTGTGTTTTTGTTAAAAGTATTGTACCAAAATTTCCTGTTGATGATGAACTGTTCGATGAATTTTCATGTGCACAGAACTTCATAAAAAGTGAAGAAGGAGACAAAGAAAGTGTTTGTGCAACGTTGTGTAAAATATTTGCTTATTTCAAAAGTAAAAACATTAACATGAAAAACATGATTCATTTGGTGGAGTTTTGTCTGGCAATTCCTGGGTCAAATGCTGCTGTGGAACGTGTGTTTTCGTTAGTGAACTCTTTGTGGTCAGATGAAAAAAAAAAAAAAAAAAAAACAGAATGAAAGTTGAAGTAGTGAGGGCCTTGCTCATTGTCAAAACATACTTTAATGGTGTATCTTGTACTGACTTTTATGATACAATTTCAAACGAAAATGCACTTCTTGATAAAGTACATAAAAGTGAAAAATATGGTGATAGTGTGGCAGAATAATTGTAAAAAGTGATTTGGGATCATCTGAGTGCACTTTGTAAAGGTAAACTTGTATTTTTATTAAATTTAGTCAATACAATATTTATGTCCCGTTTTTTTCTTCATTGTCCCAGGTTTTTCCCTAATTTATTTTAAATGTCCCCTTTTTCGTTGAAAATGAAATGGACACCCTGCTATATAGCAACACACAAATTTTATGACAACATGCAATGGCCTTTGTGTTTGTTGCATTTGATAAGCCTTTATTGAGAATTAAGTAAATACTCTGTTATTCGTCTCTCTAATATGCGGGTATATCTTTGACTGAAAACAAAACAGTCAGTAACAAATAAATAAAAACCTACACATGCTGTCCTGTCATATCATATGATGTCGACATGGGGAACCTGTGACTTGTGTGGAATGCCATGGTGGAGTAGATGCCCAGCTGCAACACAAAACAATGTGTGTTGTTTCAGTCCTTGAAACGAGAGTGCAGTTGTAGCCACATAATGTTGCAGCAATTAAGACAGTATGCTTTTATGTTCTGGCAAATGCAAATTAAGTAAGATCTTCAAGTATTGCAGTGTTCGTAGACAGGCAGAGTAGTGACGATTTAATAAAATATTGAACTGCAAGCGTCACTTTCTACTGTTTGTTTATTTGACTACAGTCTTTGACTGTTTTCACGTATTGGAACCTGAGACAGCAGTTCTGGTATTACATTCTTTTATTGTTCGCGTGTAACGGCAGTTCAAAGTGCAAAGACAGAGACGGACAGAAATACTTTTGCACAAATTGAAAACGAAACAAAGGAGTAAAAGAACACGGTTCAGTATGGCACCTGATGGAGAAGGTACAGGCAAAGATATAGTTTATGAGTGCTTTTGAACGTGACTGCAAAAGACATTGGATCATTTGAGAGTGCTTGACGATGTAATTCAGGTTCTGCTTTCTCACACAGACAATGAGGCCAATGTCATGAAGTGCGAAAAATATGTCGACATCGCTAGGAAGGCAAGTCTGAAGGCAACAAGAAAGACTGTAGATAGTTTGTCCTCGTTGGTTGCAAACCTGACAAATACGTCAGCTTGTCATGACAGCTTGCCCTGTATCTCTGATATATACGGTCAAACTCCCTGCCATCAGATCAAAGCTGTTTTGAGGAGAAACAGAGAAGTGGTCTCGATTTTTAGAGCAGTTTCAGTCATCTAAAGACAGCAGTCGTTCAGTTTCTGCTATAGACAAGCAGGTCTTCCACCAAAGATACTTGGAAGGTAAGCCGAATAATCTTGCTGATGGCATTCCAATCACTGTAGATCCATATGAGGAAACTACCAATCGTTTTTAAAGCCATCCTGTCTGCCAATTACATAACTAATTCATTCACAGAAATCACTCCAAGAAAACTTTCACTTGAAAAATACAACGACTTATCTAACCTCCCATCTGCTCTGAAAAAATTCCCTCTAGGTGATCTGTCTCACAACGTCACGTATATTTTTACCCATAGGTTTTTTTTCCGCCTGGCAATTAGCCTCGCTTCACAGGTCCTGGGAAAGCTAAAAAACTGTGCCCGAGGTTATCCTCCAATTCTTCGCCCTCTTCAAATCTTTTTGAAAATTGGGGATTGTTATCTCCTGAAGACATTATTCTGAACGCGGTAGAACGCCGCCTCCTGCTCATACAAATTCTTTCAGCCACCCCACAGCACTGCCTCGAGTGTCGTGGAGTGGAGACGTGCCATATAGCTGAACAAGTCTTCCGTATACTGGGGGCCACATGGCGGCACAACTTTCCATCTGTCAACATACGGCCTGTGGCCTAGCCCAGCACCGTTTGGTTCAAATGGCTCTAAGCACTATGGGACTTAACATCTGAGGTCATCAGTCCCCTAGACTTAGAACTAATTAAACCTAACTAACCTAAGGAGATCACACACAGCCATGCCCGAGGCAGGATTCTAACCTGCGACCGTAGCAGTAGCGCCTAGAACCGCTCGGCCACAGCGGCGGCTCAACACCGTTCCTGCGAGCGTTTGAGTCCCTGTTGCATTACCAGGCCCCGCTCTTTTTCAGTCTCACAGCGCATATTATCAGTCCACTGTGCACGCGATTCCCAAATTCTCACAGAAAAGCAAAGAACAGACCCACACCAGGTTAAATGTGAAAACTCTAAGACGAGAAGTTACGAAGAAGTCTTCACGTACAGTCACTGGAGTCCTGTTTATGTCATATAGTATTTATTGTTGTTAGAACATGTCTCTTCATTATCCTCCCATTGACATTAATTATGACACTGAATGAAAAAAAAAACATGCCGAATGGGTTATTGTCTTTCAAACGATCATGTCGTCGGTGAAGAAACAATACCGCATAAACAGCAAAACACGAATCTTACAGGAGAGACAAAAAACTGTCTAGAACACCTGAGACGTTTCACAAGGGAAAGAAATTTGCATTGTTGCATTATATATTCTGGGTCGCAACAAAAAGTGAAACAAGGAAAACACTCTTTAGAATGCTTAATTACCGGTACGGCAGATACGCGGAACTGTGTCGATTTTTATGGAAGAGGAATGTTTTTTACCCGGTATTGGTTTGTCAGTCTCCTGTACGACTTACCGCTGTTACGTCGTTTCCGGTGCTGAAACAACTTCGTTTTGTAAAGACTTGATTGAAAGACTTCATGGAAATAACTTCAAATATAGACATAAGCCTGATGATGTCTGTAGATTTCTTCAAGAAAAAACTGCCGAACAGAGAACAACATCGCACTGTCACTCCTGAAACGTTAACGTCCAAGATGATCATTCGTAAGGAATGTTGTCATAATGGCAATCCTCAGGAACAACGGCTTTAAGTTGTAAATGATACCATTTGACTTTCCTGATTTTCAGTCTTTCTTTGTATAGTTTCGGGAAGTAAACTTTTCCAGAAATTTTTCTCGGACTTCTTGATATTTCTTGCCGCTCTATGTTGAAATAGCACTAGTGGTAAATAATACCGTTTGGAGGATATTGTATCGTCCGCAGGTCCGTAACTGTTGGCTCATTCTTTGCAGCTCTTCCAGGTCTAATTAAATCATACAGCCACCAACTTTCTCGAATAGTAAGCGAAAAAGGAGTAATCTAGGTATTGGACTACGTAAGGTAGTAGCTTTCTTCTCCTCTCTTTAGATCAAGGCATATTGAATAGGTTCAAATGGCTCTGAGCACTATGGGACTTAACTTCTAAGGTCATCAGTCCCCTAGAACTTAGAACTACTTAAACCTAACTAACCTAAGTACATCACACACATCCATGCCCGAGGCAGGATTCGAACCTGCGACCGTAGCGGTCGCGCAGTTCCAGACTGTAGCGCCTAGAACCGCACGGCCACACCAGCCGGCATATTGAATAGGAAGTCTCCTTCACGTATTTTGAGCTTGCACTCGATAGAACTGTGAACTGAGTCACATTCCATCTGAGTATGGCCTTTCTCCAAAAACTTTCGCGTAATCAATACTTCTGAATCAGTTGCTAATCTTAAAAGAGCGTTTGATAGTATCATGTTTCTGTTATGATATGTGCAGCCATCAGAATACAAAATGACTGGGACAGGATTTTCCTTAATAGTTTAGGATAGTGTCTCCACGATATACGAGGCAAAACGTCATGCGGCCAACTTACCTTGCGTTTCGTCAAACCAGTAACGCCCTGCATCACGACTTTCTAAATTATACATTATAAAGTTATGAACAGCCTATTTTGTTTTCTAATACACTGCACTTGGCTGTAAAAGTGGTGCTCCTTTCACGGCCTGTAAGTCCATGGTATAGACAATGCAGAGCATGTGCTAGATATCTTTCTCATTCAGATCTTTCTGCAATCTTGCCTGCTCTTTCCGTTGTATGTGCTGCTTGCACATGTTTTCACTCAAATTTACGAACCTCTAACTACAACGCAAGTAACACTGGTCTTTCTTGGAGGGAAATAAGTTAAAGTTACCCTTTTCGAAAATAAAGGTTGCCCGATGTAATGGTGAAACCTATTCCTTATTACATTTTTCGGTGTAGAGTCCGTACAGCTGTTGTTCGCTTTGTACAATAGGCTTAAGATACTGCTTGAAGGAAGACTTCCTGCAGTAATGTGAGCGCAATTTCGGAAAACAGTGCAGGAGTTCTTTTACGAAGTTTTTGTCGTCTTTCTTCTTCGTCTGTTTTATTTGGAAACGTGACGATTCTCAATCAGAGCACATCCCATGTGTGGAATTATCGAGCCAATATCTCACTGTCCATTCTTGAATGCCAAGAATATTGAGAAACATTGTTTTTTGCATACTTGATGTTTTCCCGTATCATTTCTCTGACAATAACCCAGTGTGCCTTTTCTCCTGGTTTCACCAGTGATCTTCCCTAGACGTTTGGCTGGAATTAAGTCCACAAGACTGACTACGTATATTTCCTCTGATCCTGTGGCATCGTTTCCCAGAAAGTGTTAAAAATTGCCTGCGTGTCACGAGAATAAATTATTATGACACTTTCTTTGAACGGACTTCTGACACATCTTTGAAGTACATATCGGACCTAATTTTCGTGCCTCTCTTGGACTATTATGAGTAATTTTGTCACTTAGACTTCTTTTACCCAATATACGCTTGTCCACGCATTCTCAGAATTGGCCTCCGCTTTCAACATGCTTGCTTTCGTCAAGTTCCGATAAGTTATCTGAATTGCCCGGTAAAAAATCAGCACCATCGTGTAGCAATAAACGTACCGTCGTCTCCAGTGGCAACAGTGACTGCTGTATCATTTTCAGCACTCTTGGGTGTAGTGGGTGAAGTTTCTAGACAAGAAATGTTTGAAAAATTAACTTAAGAAGATTAAAGTTGAATTTCAAATTAATATCTTTACGATAACGACGATTACAATATCATCAACAACACTAATAGTCACAATAAAAATTACCTGTCTCATTAGATGGCCCAGGAAAAGGGACAGAGAACCCCATATATACGAAATTAATTCTTGTCCTGTGAATGTTCACTGTTGCTACTGTTCTTGCCTGTTGTTCGTTCGGGACATACATTAGAATCTATAATCAAGAGGGTATTCAAAACATCTTTAGCAGAAAGGACTAAAGCGCACAATAAGTTAAGTGTGGCGTTACAATAAAGCAGCTATGGTACTACTAAATTTTAATTTTAGCTGACTGCTGTTAAAGCGAGGTAAATAATAAAACAATTTTCTTACCACTGTCAATGACTCAAGATGAATTCTGCACTTTTACGCGCTAAGTTCAGCTGAGAAACAATTTCTTCCTCAGGAAAGAGCTCATCTTCTAAAACACTGTCCATTTTCATGAACTGAAGGTACAACCAAGGAAGCACTTTCAAACACCGTAGGATATGTAGTAAACATTAAAATGTGCTGTGGCTGCACGTTCTTTTGAATTTACACGATATTGGTTACTATGTCCAAACCAATCTAGTTACACACAGTATTTCATTCTTTTGTACTTAAGCGGTATTTCAATGTATTATTTCGCTGTGTCATATAGGCCTATGCGGTATTGTTTAAGTTCATTTTATACGTAGATAATTTAAAAAATCGCCATTCAGGCAGTAAGAGTAGATGCGCTGAGAGTTTTATTTCTTCGACGACGATATGGAAGACGGAAGGATGGTCTGTTAAATAACGTACCACAATCTTAGGCATCGACTAGGATATAGTATCAGGTTCAGTCTTTTCTGATCGTCATCCCATTACCGATGAACTACAGCATGAACGTATTACTAAATGCCAGCAACTGCATATGGCAGCAAAATTCTACGATCTTCTTGGCATCTTTTCAACGACAGCCATAGTAGGAAAGATACTTTTTCTGGGTATGTGTAGTAGAGGCATACAGTGGGATGAAGTTATGCCTCCAGACGTGCCCTCCATATGCAAAATTTGGACCTCATAACTCACTCATCTGTAGTCCTTCAGAATACCCAGATGAATAAAACTACACAGTCAAACGCCAGAAGTTTCACAAGTTAATGTATTTTGTAATGCCTCTGATACGGAATACGGAGTAGTGATGTACATCAGAATCTCTGAGACTAAAACACATTTGTTCATTTTGTCGTCGGTAAAAACAAGAGCATAGCCCATCAAAAGCTTGCGTTATTAGCTTTCTTATTGGGTTTGTGACGTCTGCAGCACTTCTGCCAATCCTCTGGATTTGACGTCACAAACATCAAAGATTTGGAGCGATTTCGTGGTGGCACTCGGATGTATATGAACCGATCCAAATCGTTGGATAACATTTTCAGTAATCCAAAGAAGTTTGAAACCATCGCAGTGACAGCACAGCCCCGTTACAACTAATCCAGCAGATTTAGGCCCCTTACACATTGGCGATTTGGTCGCGCGTCTTGCCCGCTAGGTGGAGTCGCGTCCGTGCTTTAACACGCAGTTCTCATAAGGCCTTTCACAGTGGCGATATGGCCGCACACCCGCTGTGTGCCCGCCGGTCCCCAAGACTGGTCTCGGCGATTCAGCCGCGTTTGACCCTTTAGCTGCTTTCACACTGGCGATTTCGTCGCCGCGATTCAGCCGTGCGATTCAATCGCTGCAGTGCGCGACTATCGTGTGGCTGAACCGTGCGACTGAATCGCCAGTTACCCTGCTCAACCGCGCGGTAGCAGCTCTGTGGCGGGAGCTGTTTGTGTGCTTGTGCCAGCCAGTTCCGAAATGGATTCTGACGAGGAAGTGTTGCTTTTCGCTCTGTTGTTGAAAAGGGAATACAGACGCCGCCGATGTCAAAGGAAATACTGGTTTCATCCTCTACTAAATAGTCGAGAGAAACATGGACTTTTTTCACAATTTATTACGAATTAAGAGAAAACCCTGCAATATTCATGAACTATTTCAGAATGTCTATGACATCTTTTGGTGAATTATGTGCTACGCTGAGGCCAAATCTCACAAAGCAAAATACACAAATGAGGAACAGTATTTCACCAGAGGAAAGACTAATGATTACTTTAAGGTAAATAAAATGCTTATTTTGCATATACCTTTATTTTTAAAGTAGGTTTAACAGTAATTTGCTCCAGTGTGTAATATTAAAATACAGTAAGCCAAAACTGTGATATTTCGCCACCCAGAGAATAAATCAGTGACCACTGATGAATCAGATGATACAGGTGAAAGTGTGGCATCACGATTTGATGTCCATGGGCTTGGATTAGATGCAGGTACAGTTATGGGTGAATTTGAGTATACAGGTATTGAACTGTGAACTGAAAATTATAGTTGTCTAGTGAACTGTAAGACCTGCTAGATTGAGATTTTCACTCTGCAGCGGAGTGTGCGCTGATATGAAACTTTCTGGCAGATTAAAACTGTGTGCCGGACTGAGGCTCGTACCTGGACCTCTGCCTTTGACGGGCAAGTGCTCTACCATCTGAGCTACCCAAGCATGACTCACACCCTGTCCTCACAGCCTTACTTCTGTCAGTGAGACCTGCTGTACTTCCTCAAAACTGACATTATTTCAAATTTAGCGTCCATTTTCAAATGTTGTGGCACAGATTTTAATCATCTAATAATGACAGTAGAAAATGTTTGTAATGGTCATCTGCTTCAGCCATTGATGCGTTTTTTTCTTGATATTTGCTGCAAGTACCTGAAATAATTTCTCCTCGTCTGTCACAGTTTGTCTCTTATGGCAACTGGAAGCAACTCCATCCTGTACATCAGAATTATTTGCCTCATCATTATGTGCATCAGCTTTTTCCAAATCTGGCGTTTTAGTACAGGTGATAGGAAATTAAGCATATCGAAATATACATATTTTTTGTGAGTTTCTGAAAGAGAACCACTTTTTGAGGCTTTTCTCTTGTTGAGTTCTCTTTTGTAACAGTCACGAATGTTCTTCCACTGCTTCTGTAACTGTGTTGCTGCAAAAAACAAAACTCTCTGCTTTCAGGTACCTTGCTACAGGCTGTAGATTTACAGAGCTTCATTATTCCTTCATATGTGGCATTTAAACTGTATCAAAAATCGAGCGAGACACTTGTCAGGGGGTTTGGGATAATCTCAAAGTATATGCATGCCACCTGCATCAGAAGAAGGTTGGATTCATATAGCAGAAAAATTTAAAGTGTATGCTGATTTTCCGAACTGTCTTGGTGCAATTTATGGAAAGCATGTAAGAATTGTTAAACCAGAACACAGTGGCTCTTCATACCATAACTACAAACACTTTTTCTCAATAGTGCTACTAGCAGTTTGTGACACTGAATATAACTTTACATTCATAGATGTAGGTTCATATGGCAAAAGTGGGGACTCACAAATTTACAAAAACAGTGAGCTTTACAGAAGAATGAAAGACAATAATTTAAATTCGTCAGAGCCTTGACCTTTGACTGTCTATGCTTTGTTGGAGATGAAGCATTTGTACTAGAAGAATACATTCAATGTCCGTACAGTGGAAAAAATTTGACAGAGAGAAGAAAGGTTTATAATTACAGGTTATCGAGGGCGCGACGTTACATTGAGTGCACTTTTGGAATCCTATCCAACAAATGGAGAATTTTTCATAGCCCTTTAAATGTGAATGAGGACTTATGTGCAGTAATAATTAAAGCAAGTTGCGTTCTGCAAAAACGTCGTTCGCAAAAGAGATGGGTTCAAACTGGATGAAACTTTAGAAATATTTGGGTTGGACGATGTACAGAGCACCACACCTGTAAGAAGCCGCTATGCCGCGAGTGTACGAAGCAAATTTGCTGATTATTTTGTCGGCAGTGAACGTGTTCTTACTTGGCAAAACAGTCTAGAGCGCAAACTTTTGAATTTATTAGCAACTAGTTTCAGTCCATAGGTGGATCATCTTCAGGCAATACCACAGTTGGCGTGGAGTGGAGCAGGTGCTACGGATGCCTCCAGGTGCTGTTACTGCATATGAAAATTGAAACAAAGTTTGCGCTCTAGACTGTTTCTTATAAAAATTGTAAGAGGAAAAGAGCACTGTTTACTCAGAATGTACCCAAAAATATAAGATGTATTCTAATGAGAAATAAACAGAATAAAACATACCACTTTCGTTTTTCTCCGATACTGTTTTATTTTTGAAGTGAGGAACAAATTTATTACACATCTCCTCCCGAGCTTTACGTTCTTCGATCTTATTACTGTAATCCTTGTTTCTTGAATCCCAAATTCGGGGCGACGTTCTACTTCAGTGATGAAAAGTTCCACGTTGAAAGTCATTTTTTTAGCAAAAATAGCACAAAAGCATGCAAGTCAACAATTACACTGGCGAGTCGAGGCGCGGCAAGGCGTCAGCTGTTTACCCCCTCGCCAGCTGCACAGCCACGCTGCCAGATCGCTGCGTGTGAAAGGCTCAAACGTGGCTGAATAGCCGAGACAAGTCGCGGGGACCAGTGGGCACACAGCAGGTGCGCGGCCAAATTGCCAGTGTGTAAGGAGCCTCTTGAAATCACGAGTGTGTGACGAGGTGGTGGACTTCTGTGCCTTATCACACAACATGGTTTTCAGAAGCCTACGCTCTGTAAAGTAGGATAGGAGGCAGTCTGTGGGAGGTCTGGCAATAGAGTACAAAGCAGGCCACACGCAAGTGTTCCAGGGCACACTGTTCAGTACACATGGAGCTGTGCTGTAGACGACCCCCTACGTGCTCCCATCGTGACGCTGCAAGACTATCAGTTACGAGTGCAGTGGGCACAGGATCATCGAAATAGCATTGGACCAATGGAAACGTGTCACCTGGTAGCATGAATAACATTTCTTTTTAGATCAGGTCGATGAACATGTCCAGGTAAGTGAATGGCTACTCGGAACATGCGCCGAGCTACAGAGTCTGGAGGAGGGCAGTATTATGCTATTGGTGAACATTCACCACAGCTTCCGTGGGATCTATGGTAGTTCAAATCAAATGGCTCTGAGCACTATGGGACTTCTGAGGTCACCAGTCCCCTAGAACTTAGAACTACTTAAACCTAACTATCCTAAGGACTTCACACACATCCATGCCCAAGGCAGGATTCGAACCTGCGACCGTAGCAGTCGCGCGCTTCCAGACTGAAATGCCTAGAACCGCTCGGCCACAATGGCCGGCGATCTGTGGTAGTAATCAAAGACACCATGACAGTATACTATGTGAAAGTTATTACAAACTACGTACACCCCTTCATGCTCGATGTGTTCCCTGAAGGCAATGACATCTCCTGGCGTAATAACTGTCCGTGTTGCAAACTCAGTGTCATGATTCACTGGTTTGAGTCGAATGAAAGTGAACTCATGTTGGTATCTTTGGTACCAAATTCTCCTGATTTGAACCAGATGGAACTTGTTTGGGACAGAATCGAATTCTGCGTCCACAAAACACAGGCACGTAATTTAGGGAAATTGTGTAACCTACAGGTAGACATACCTCTGGAAAGCTACCAAGGACTTGCCGAATCCATGCCATGCAGAGTCTCTGCTGTGTTGAGTTACAAAGGTGGACCAACACTCTGTTAAGCAGATGATCATGATATAAACGTAGGCTTCCGCAGCCATTGTCACAATCAATACACTGATGAGCCAAAACATTATGACCGTCTTCAATAAAAACTTTCTGGGTTTGTGACTGCATATTGGCAATGTGATCACAAACCCGGAAAATTTTTATTGAAGATGGTCATAATGTTTTGGCTCATCAGTGTACTATGATGTTTTAGTTTTTGTTCGATATTTTTTCATTCCTGATGCTGTTTCATCATTCGCAATATCTAGACACTTACGGCCTTACACGGTGCGAGGTTTCCCTATACTCGTACTGCAGGCGATTGTCAAGCGCACAAAGATGTCTCTGTCCCTTCCACAATGTCCCCTTGTTCCGTTATCGCAAAACTGCCGAGCCTGATTACAGTTCCTCCTGCTGCAGCGCGTTACTCTGACGCACAAACACTTGACAACGTGATCGACGGACGAGGCTGACTCTTTATTCAGTACATTACTCTGTACAGAGATGTGTGCATAGGGAAATTTTCACGGCAGTGCAGCATCTGTTGTGGCATTGTCATCACCACGGGCATCACCAGCACCAAATTAGTGTGTCTGTGTGTGTGTGTGTGTGTGTGTGTGTGTGTGTGTGTGAGGGGGGGGAGGAAGGGGGGGGGGGTATAAATCAATAGAGAGGGTATGGATAACAACAGGGTCTAAACGGGAGAACCTCTTGAAGAAAGTTGAAAAATTAGGACCTAAAACTATTTTTTGAACAGCCTAGATGTTTCTTACATTTCAATGAAACTTAAAACTCCTAAGGCAAACCAATTTTGGCCTGGATGAAGACCCATTTTGTACAGTATAACATCGTTAACACGAATCCGAAGAGATCGAAAAATCATGAGTTCGAGTTTCGAAAAATTCGCAACTGAAAAAACAGATTTTAATAGGTATACAAGTACAGTCGTACAGTAAAGCGTAAAACAGTACAGTATCAACCAATTTACATTAATGTAGACTTAAAACACTATAAAGTGACTGTCGAAGTACAGCTACTCACAAATTACACTATTTTCTTGGAGAAAATTCAAACATGGTTCCCTGACGTTCACGGGAACGAAAAATCTTGTACACTACTGGCCATTAAAATTGCTACACCACGAAGATGACGTGCTACAGACGCGAAATTTAACTGACAGGAAGAAGATGCTGTGATATGCAAATGAGTAGCTTTTCAGAGCATTCACACAAGGTTGGCGTCGGTGGCGACACCTACAAAGTGCTGACATGAGGAAAGTTTCCAACCGATTTCTCATACACAAACAGCAGTTGACCGACGTTGCCTGGTGAAACGTTGTTGTGTTGCCTCGAGTAAGGAGGAGAAATGCGTACCATCACGTTTCCGACTTTGATAAAGGTCGGATTGTAGCCCCTCGCGATTGCAGTTTACCATGTCGCGACATTGCTGCTCGCGTTGGTCGAGATCCAATGACTGTTAGCAGAATATGGAATCGGTGGGTTCGGGAGGGTAATACGGAACGCTGTGTTGGATCCCAACGGCCTCGTATCACTAGCAGTCGAGATGACAGGCATCTTATCCGCATGGCTATAACGGATCGTGCAGCCACGTCTCGATCCCTGAGTCAACAGATGGGGACGTTTGCAAGACAACAACCGTGTGCACGAACAGTTCGACGTCGTTTGCAGCAGCATGGACTATCAGCTCGGAGACCATGGCTGCGGTTACCCTTGACACTGCATCACAGACAGGAGCGCCTGCGATGGTGTACTCAACGACGAACCTGGGTGCACGAGTGGCAAACGTCATTTTTTCGGATGAATCCAGGTTCTGTTTACAGCATCATGATGGTCGCATCCGTGTTTGGCGACATCGCGGTGAACGCACATTGGAAGCGTGTATTCGTCATCTCCATACTGGCGTATCACCCGGGGTGATGGTATGGGGTGCCATTCTTTACACGTCTCGGTCACCTCTTGTTCGCATTGACGGCACTTTGAACAGTGGACGTTACATGTCAGATGTATTACGACCCGTGGCTCTACCTTTCATCCGATCCCTGCGAAACCCTACATTTCAGCAGGATAATGCACGACCGCATGTTGTAGGTCCTGTACGGGTCTTTCTGGATACAGAAAATGTTCGACTGCTGCCCTGGCCAGCACATTCTTCAGATCTCTCACCAATTGGAAACGTCTGGTCAATGGTGGCCGAGCTACTGGCTCGTCACAATGCGCCAATCACTACTACTGATGAACTGTGGTATCACGTTGAAGCTGCATGGGCAGCTGTACCTGTACACGCCATCCAAGCTCTGTTTGACTCAATGCCCAGGCGTATCAAGGCCGTTTTTACGACCAGAGGTGGTTGTTCCGGGTACTGATTTCTCAGGATCTATGCACCCAAATTGCGTGAAAGTGTAATCACATGTCAGTTCTAGTGCAATATATTTGTCCAATGAATACCCGTTTATCATCTGCATTTCTTCTTGATGTAGCAATTTTAATGGCCAGTAGTGTAATTTGACACACAATTGTAACTATAGTGTCCGTAAACACAACAGTGACCTAAGTTGTTGAAGCAAATCGTTCTAAACCGTTCAAGGCTGTAAACATCTCCTAACGGTAGGTGGAATGGTATCTTTTTTCTCTGCTTCTTTGCTTCTGATATCCTTTCTTGCATCTCAGTCACACACCAAATGCCTCAGAAGCACATGCGGCAACATCGTCGTCTGCATTAATGAATTCCTCAAAACCAATCCCACCGTTCGCAACGTCTTCTAGAACCGTCCATTCATCAAGTGAAGTGTCGTCGTCTGACTCGTGGACATCTTCAGTGTTGCTATGTTTCCAGACTCCGTTAAAGCACTTCCGTGTATGATAGGGCGACACGAGTTCCAGGCTACTGCGATGGCTTTTATTGCGTCAAGCATATTCCAGTTTGGGGTTGCAGTATTGTTATCAGCAGCACGAATCGCAGCTTTTATAAGTCGCTTGCGATAAACTCTTTTCATGAGAGAAATGATGCCCTAGTCCAAGGCCTGAAGGCGGCTTGTCGCGTTTAGTGAAAAACACGGAACCTTCATGATGATTAGGTTCAGATCCTGTAAGTTATGGACAGCACATCTGACCAATGTAAGAAGTCTGTTTTGCGCAACCATTCGACAGTTGGAAAGGAGAAACCACTTGCGAAATGACGTGCCGTCAATCCCAGGTTTCTTATGGTGAGAGTAGAAGCAAGGTAAAGTGTCCATATTTATGTTTTTAAATCAGCGCTGTTTCCCATACTTACCGATAACCGAAGGACGGAACTTCTCACTGCCGCTCGCGTTACACAAAGGGCAACAACTACATGTTGTTTACTACGTGCTCCATCGTCACACTTATCACAATTTATTCCCAGTGTGCGATTTGGAAGAAGTTTATAGAAAAGTCCAGTTTCGTCCATACTGAACACATCACAAGAGGCATACTTTTCGCTCACTCGCTCGAATCCATACGACCTTCTTCATCAACATTATTTGCTCATCACAAATTTGTATTCATGAAATTGAATGTCTCTGTTGGAACCGATACAGTCAACCAGCAAAACAACTGAAGTCTTCGATTCCTATATTTTTGGAATCAGATTTGCTGTTGACTGAATCATAGGGCCACTAAAAGGTATGTTAGATGCACGCATATGACTTAACAATTCTAGCAGTAATGTCTCGATGTCTTCATGCTTATCTCATTTGGCTACGAAGTCATTTAGATTTGTTTCCCAAACCTAATACAGCAGCATTAATAATTTTTTTCTCGAATCTTAATTACCGTAGATAAAGTAGATTTAGGAATTCCAAGCTGCTCTGCAATTGCTGTTTTCTTTGTACCACGGTCCACTTCATCTAGAATCTTAAGCTTTACCTGTGCATTTAAAGCTGTCTCTTTCCTCTTTGCCATGATCCGCGTTCTACCGTTTGTAGACTTTTATTCCGTATTTTAACTCGATTTGGCTACGACTAAAAGAAAGCCCGGCATCGAATACGTATCTAAATGTTAAAGCAGACATTATTGAATTTATTTAAATATACCGTACACGCTGATGTTGAGGTGACAATAGGGGCTGCCGACCTACAATAGACTAGAAATGAGTCAACAATGGGTGGATAGCTTAGTAGCTACATTTCATGCAATTATTTTAGAAACAAATTAACACTTAAAATACTGTATGTTACAACGAAATATAATTACGCTAGAGACTGAAAAAGAGTTCGTAATTGGCCCTAAACCGAAATTCGTGTTACCCGATGAAACTTTCCATAAGAACTAATGTATTCCTTCCGGGGCCAATATTCTTCTTCGCGTTAACCATGAGTTCGTCTTAAGCGAGTTTGCGCTCACGAGATTATACTGTACAATATTAACATTTAAATTTATCGAGTGCGTGTGTGGTTATTATGCATTACGTCCTAAACGAAAAGGCGGTTGTTCTGATTTATTTCCATACATAAAAGCTTCGTTCATGCGAAATTTCGGCTCAATCAGTCGAGTGAAACAGTAGCAGATGAAGACCTCTAGATTTTTAAATAATGTATTCAAATGTGTGTGAATTCCCAAGGGACCAAACTGCTGAGGTCATCGGTCCCTAGACTAACACACTTCTTAAACAAACTTACGCTACGGACAACACACACACACACACACACACACATGCCCGCGGGAAGACTCGGACCTCCGACGGGGAAAGCCACGCGAACCGTGGCAAGGCGTCCGAGACCACGCGGCTAAATACTAGGTTAATTTGATTATTAAAGCCAGTTTAAGAAAGTGAAAATAACTAATCCACAAGGAAACACAATGTATTTCGTTATTTGAAGTACAGACGTACGATTTTAAAACATGGAGAGCGCTTGGAGCCTATTACTTTATAACAATATCTTCCAAGATTTCCTATGCGTGGTTTTACCAAGGCGGGCGAAGTCGCGAGGGGTAAATTCTTAGTTTATTATAAGGCTTTTTGAAAGGGAGAAGGCCGGCTGGTATGGCCGAGCGGTTCTAGGCGCTACAGTCTGGAACCGTGCTCCCCTACGGTCGGCGGTTCGAATCCTGCCTCGGGCATGGATGTGTGTGATGTCCTTAGGTTGGTTAGGTTTAAGTAGTTCTAAGTTCTAGGGGGCTGATGAAGCGCCGGCCGGGGTGGCCGAGCAGTTCTAGGCGCTTCAGTCTGGAACTGCGCGACCGTAACGGTCGCAGGTTCGAATCCTGCCATGGGCATGGATGTGTGTGCTGTCCTTAGGTTATTTAGGTTTAAGTAGTTCTAAGTTCTAGGGGACTGATGACTGGAACCGCAAGACCGCTACGGTCGCAGGTTTGAATCCTGCCTCGGGCATGGATGTTTGTGATGTCCTTGGGTTAATTAGGTTTAACTAGTTCTAAGTTCTAGGGGACTAATGACCTCAGCAGTTGAGTCCCATAGTGCTCAGAACCATTTGAACCATTTTTTTGGACTGATGACCTCAGATGTTGAGTTCCATAGTGCTCAGAGCTATTTTTTGGACTGATGACCTCAGAAGTTAAGTCCCATAGTGCTCAGAGCCTTTTGACCTTTTCTTTTCTTTTTTTCTTTTTTTTTTTTTTAAGGGAGAATCAGGGAAAAGTAATGGATAGAAAATAATAGGTTATATGTGAAAATAAATGAGTTTAAAAAACCGTTGATAAATTCCTATAAGCTAAATGTCCTTTTATATTGTAGCGGTAAAATTGAACAAGTTTGAATACATTTTGAAATAAATATTTACCATCTTTCCTTTGCCTTTGCAAATAACTACGTGAGACGAAGAGCAACGTACTCTCCAAGTGGTTGCTTCTCTATGCGTGTCCTCTTTGCCGATTTTGTCAGTCCTAATACATCATCCTAACGAAGAGATAAAAAAAATAGGAAATGTCATATGATTTCATTAACGAAGTAAGTAATCTAGATATGACAATGAAAGAAAACAGTATCACAGGGGTCATTTTGACCATTTCCACCTCTCTAGTGTTAAGAAACCACACACACAAACATAAATTTATGTCTCGCTCATAAGCCACTACTGCCAAATAGTGTGCTGCAGAAAACTTTAAGATAGACTGTTTGTTCAAAATTACCAAATCAAATTCAAATTTGTGTGAAATCGTATGGGATTTAACTGGTAATGTCATCAGTCCCTAAGGTTACACGCTATTTAACCTAAATTATCCTAACGACAAACACACACACCCATGCCCGAGGGGGAGGACTCGAACCTCTGCCGGGACCAGCTGCGCAGTCCATGACTGCAGCGCCTGGCGGTTCTAGGCGCGCAGTCCGGAACCGTGCGACAGCTACGGTCGCAGGTTCGAATCCTGCCTCGGGCATGGATGTGTGTGATGTCCTTAGGTTAGTTAGGTTTAAGTAGGTCTAAGTTCTAGGGGACTGATGACCACAGATGTTAAGTCCCATACTGCTCAGAACCATTTGAACCATTTTTTGCAGCGCCTGAGACCGCTCGGCTAATCCCGCGCGGCTCAAAATTCTCCGAACACCAACATGCAGGGAGCATTGTGTTGCTTATAGGGAAGCACTAACAGCGGAATGGGTCGATTGGCAGAGATCAGTGACTTCGAAAGCGCACACAACCCTACCCCCCCCCCCCTACCCCGGAGCCAGCCAGCCAGTGATACAGTCATCATCGGACAGCTGGCTACGACATGATATCGATCATCTGTCGGACGCTAGATAAAGCAACATAACACACTGAAAACTGCGTAGTAATGACTGAAGGCGCAGGAGCATGTAGCCAGAGGCCTCCCAGTGGTCCACAGAAAGCTGGGTCACTGTGATTATAGAACCGAATGGGGCTGGCCCCGCAACACGAGGTGGCTGATTTGGTTCAAATGGCTCTGAGCACTATGGGACTTAACATCTGAGGTCATCAGTCCCCTAGAACTTAGAACTACTTAAACCTAACTAACCTAAGGACATCACACACATGCATGCCCGAGGCAGGATTCGAACCTGCGACCGTAGCTGTCGCACGGTTCCGGACTGCGCGCCTAGAACCGCTCGGCCACATCGGCCGGCCGAGGCGGCTGAGTCAACGGAGGAAAAAAAGTGCGTCAATGAGCGAGTAGGTACGGTGTATTGCGGTGGTGTTCTTCATTACAACCCCGCCCGGAGACGGCATTTCGATGACTTCCCACAAAGACGTATCATCGGGAGACTGGAAAAAGTAGGAAGCTTGAGGAGTGTAGCGCAGGAGCTTGGTAATGCTTTCAGCATTGTTTCACGAGCATGGGGAGCATTCCGAACCACAGGCGTTGCTGCCCTAAAGAAACGAAGAGGTCCATCACGGTAGCAGGAGATGATCACTAATTTGTGCCGCAGCCAAGAAGGGAACCACATTGAACAGCGGATGCAATTGCAACCATATTTAACGGGATTACAAGGCACGCGATCACACGCGACACAATGACACGGCGACTGCGCGGGGTTGACCTCATTGCCCGATGACTGCTTTGTTGTGTTCCGTAAGCACCACTACATCGGCGGCGCCGTTTACGATGGTGCCAACAAGAGCATGGGAGCCGGGCGCACGGGGACTGGAGTCGCGTGCTCTTCTCGGATGAGAGCACGTGTAGTCTGAGTAGTGATTCTGAATTAGTGATTGGAAAAAACCGACCGGTTAAAACCGATAGCGGTATTTTAGTTATGAATAACCAGTATTTTTCGGTATTCGTTTGGTCCCATTTCTGACAGATATTTTTTTTATTTTTTACTGTGTGAGCTGACCATATGTTTGCAGTATGAATGGATGTTGATAAACGAGCATGCTTCACATCAGCAACAATAATTATTGCCGTACCAACAGGAATTAAGATATTTAGATGATTAGCAACATTATGCGGAACAAAGTTCAAGTTCAACGCCGCGCAGGATTAGCCGAGCGGTCTCAGTCGCTGCAGTCATGGACTGTGCGGCTGGTCCCGGCGGAGGTTCGAGACCTCCCTCGGGCATGGGTGTGTGTGTTTGTCCTTAGGATAATTTAAGTTAAGTAGTGTGTAAGCTTAGGGACTGATGACCTTAGCAGTTAAGTCCCATAAGATTTCACACACATTTGAACATTTTTTCAAGTTCAACCCACCATTACTATGAGTTCTAGTATTTATTTTCCTATTCACAATTCGAGAATTAACAGGACTAGTATTAGCAAACTCATCCTTTGACATTGTACTTCATAATACTTATTACGCAGTAGCACACTTCCACTGTCTATTACCTGCAGGAGCAGTATTCGCAGTTACAGGAGATGTCATTCAATGAGACCCACTATTTGTACGTATAACTATAAATAATACATGATTAAAAATCCAGTTCACAATTATATTTGTTGGTGTGAACTTAACCTTCTTCCCTCAACACTTCTGGGTCTAGCAGGAAGACCCCGACAATATTGTGACTACCCAGACGCATACACATCATGAAATGTAGTATCAAGAATTGGGTCGACAATTTCAATCGTTGGAATCATTATATTCACTACAATTATATTAGAAAGAATGGTTGCAAATCGAGCTATTATATTGAGAGCTAACATAAATAGATCATCCGAACGACTACAAAATAACCTTCCTGCAGGACACAGTTATTCAGAACTGCCACTAATTTCTACATTCTACTAAGGCAGATTAGTGCAGTAGATTAAGCTCTGCAAATATAGGTTTGACCTTTTATTAGAAAAGTTTTTAAGGGCAACAAGATCAGACTTACCCTTGCAAGATACAGCTTCACCCTTAACGGAGCAATTATCATTCTTCCATGCCAATATCGTAGCTGTACTATTATTAGTTACGGTATTTGTAGGTTATGCTCTAAGCTATATACTATTCATTGCCTACACAAATCGAAATATATATATGTAGCACTGCTGCTGTGGCTAACTGATATTTCGGATAAAAAAATGGTTCAAATGGCTCTGAGCACTATGGGACTTAACATCTATGGTCATCAGTCCCCTAGAACTTAGAACTACTATAGCGTCCCCAGTGCCATATTACGAAAAGACTTTAAATTATTTATAAAGAAGACATTCATAATTTGTAAGAGATTTTTTTTCATGTAGCCGTAAAATAATAATTTCTCTGTCCAAGTTTCAAATGCAAAGAAATAATTTATGACAAAATGATCTAAAGAGGTGACAAGATACACTCTTTTGTTAATTTTTTTAGTCGCCTTTACTTCCTCTTTTGTCTTGAATGTGTCTAGAGGGACATCTTGCGTGTGCTGACGAATGTAAGCATATTTGTATGAGTTAAGCATATAATATACTGATTTAATATTATTGTGCACTTTTAATTTGTAAGAGGTGATCCCGATTTCATGTCCGCCTTCCATGAATTAACCTGCATTCAAGTAATTTACAGCTCAACAATCGCAGCGGCCGATGCAGCCAACGACGCCATTACGTGGCGATATTAACTTATGAAAATTTAACGGAAGCTGAAAACTCGCCCGCTATTAGCATAATATCAATTTTTCTCCACAGCCGCACGAAGTTGCAGAAATACTTAGCTTTAAGATTCTTATTTTCAGTACCATAGCTGAGAGCCAGAGCCAGGACTCCAACTACAATACAATGGTCAACGGAGGTAAGAAAAATACTCTCGCGCGTGTGTGGGCCGCAATTTTAATTAATAACTAAAGATTTCTTGCTTTAAAGTGAACTGACTAGCCGAGGAAAGTAATATGAAAAGTTTATTACATTGTTCAACTTAAATATCATTTTTATTAAGGCCCACCACGTAAGTCGGCAGCAATCAAAAAATAATAATAACAATAATAATATATACATTAAATTACGACGGCCGACGGACGCGAGACTACTTAAACCTAACTAACTTAAGGACATCACACAGCACCCGGTCATCACGAGGCAGAGAAATCGGATAAAAAACACGAAATATCAATTAGCCAATTTCGGGTAAAAAGGCCCGAAATATCAGTAAGCCACAGCAACAGTGATACAATTTTTGGATTTTGTTAAGGCTTTTTTAAAAGAAGAAGAAATTTTTATTCGTGAAATTTTCATTGCTTTGAAATATTGTGTTGCAGAAAACGAAGAAAGTGATCAGCGCTATTTCATTAACAATACCGATAGAAACAAGCAACAAACACATGGCATAACAATTAGTATAGCATTGCTAAGACAATGTACCGCTTACCATATGGCGAGGCCTATTGGATGATACGCGCATACATGTCGTGTGCGAGACTTCGCTCATCTGGTCTAGCTGGGAAGTTTCTCGCCGTAGTCGTCGAACATCAGTTGTGTTACTGAAAGGCATCATCCTGAGACTGGAAGTATTTTTCGAAGTACTGTATCATTGAAGTGGAATGCTCCTATCTGCTGTTGAAGAGTAAGATCGGTGTGAGTCACTCACAACAAACGTGCGAAATCAAATAAGAAGTAAACTTAAAACTTAACAGTTTATTCATAGTTCACAGTAAAAGTAGAAAGTAGGTGCTATGTTGCCTGTGTCTACATAATGTGTCTTTACATGCTTGCAGCTTTTGAAAACAGACAAATTAACATGAAAAATATAGTTCTTCAACTTCAATTTCAACCTTTAGCACTGACTATTAGTAATGCCCCAACCACTGGTATGATTATCGATTACAACATGATTTTTAAGCAAAATTTCAAAAAATTGGAATCAGTATTAGAATACTGGTTATTTTTTGCAGTATCCAACCACTTATCACTTTTCGAGAATAGCAGCGAACGTTGGACGGACTAAGTTTCCTTTTAGTTGCCTATTTAATTTAATATTCTGATTCTATGTACCTTGAAACTGACGTAGCAACAATTTTTCAAATTTTGTTCGATTTCTACGTTTATTACAGGAAACTATAGACATAAAAAACCGAAAACCTGTTATTTTGAGCGGTTTTAACGCTCAGGTCAAACTGGCGTTGAAAACAAAAACGATGTAACCGAAAACAGTTGTTTCAACGATAACCTCGATCCCTATTCAGGACGAACACTCATATGGCGAGAGGTGGGAACGCGTAATGCACCCAGGAACATTCTCGAACATGATCGTTTTGGTGATCCAGTTGTTGCGGCGTCGAGAGGTAAATGTTGCATCTTTTCAGTGATGCATTCAGCTCTGTCTTCGATTTTAGATGACAACGCGCGATAGTATCGAATAGCACAAGTGGAGGAGTTCTAGGAATGACACGATATTCGGCGAATGGGCTGACCTCCCCGTTCCCCTGGCTTGTACGTGTGGTATGCATTTTGGGGAGACGTATTGTAGCGCGTCCACAAGTACCAACGGCCGTCCACCAGTTGTCAACCGCGCTGGTGGAGGAATGGAAGGCCCTACCACATAAAATCCTTGCCAAACTTGCTGCCAGCACGGGAGAACATCCGTGGTGATCACACAACCTATTAAGAACAATGTACCGCCCTTTGTTAAGTTCAAGGGACCATCGCAACTAGCGGTGTGCTCAGTGTAACTAGTGCTTTGAATAAAAGTGTCGTTTCTGCCCGACTCATCGAGTAATTCTTTCAATTTCTTCTGCACTATACTCTAGCAGTTGTCTCTATGTGTGGTCAAAGTTTCATCGATCAATGTTTCTTGGCAGTGACACATCTTCGAAAGTTAGTTTCGTCCTTAAGCTTTGCAGACCAGTGTATGATGTAGCGGCTAGCACCGACTCCAGCCTGACCGCGTAAGTTCTTGGAATCGCTGCGCTCTGCCGCCACCGCGGTTCTACTTGTGGGGTCTTGAACTAACGTCTTCTTACCGGTGCGACTCTGGAGCGTGACTCAGTCGACGTAGCTGTCTATCCTCCGTGGAACTGGGTCGCTCTACCGTAACGTCGCCGCCTTCGCCAGAAAACGCGCATACGCTGGGGCCTGCTGCGGGCTCGGTTGCACGAGACGCCCACGGGGTCTGACGCAACATCAGCGAGTGCTCGCTAAGCGCTGCTGCTAATGAGTACGATGTCGAGGAGAGCTGCACCGAGAGACGCTGCGGGGGCGTATTGGCCGCAACATCCAACGTCCAGAGATCAACACCTGTGGCCAAGAAGACTGAATTATTGTAAATAATCTATACTAGTGTGAGGGTTACAGGGTTTAAGCATTATTGACCCCAACTCGTACAAATGAGGATATGTTGTATGCTGAAACATAATAACGATTGATTGAAATTCTGTACACTTCGAGTAGATCGCGAGTATCATTTTACAGTTATGCTCATAAATTAAGGATAATGCTGATACAATGGTGAAACAACGCTCTGATAGGCTGTTTGCGGGTTTGAATCACCTCGGGGTATGACCATGCGGTGCATTTGACCTACGGTCGTCGCACGGCATCGCTGGCGACAGTCCACATACGCAGAAGTGTGTTGGTGCATGTCAGAGTACAGTGCAGTGAGTAAGTGTACAGACGTTTTCAGTCGTGCTAATGGTGACCGTGTGTTGAAAATGGCTCAAAGAACATATATTGATGACGTTATGAGGGGTAGAATACTAGGGCGACTGGAAGCTGGTGAAACACAGCGTGTCGTAGCATGGGCCCTCCGTGTGCCACAAAGTGTGATCTCACGATTATGGCAACGATTCCAGCAGACAGGAAACGTGTCCAGGCGCTACAGTACGGGACGTCCACAGTGTACAACACCACAAGAAGACCGATATCTCACCATCAGTGCCCGCAGACAGCCACGGAGTACTGCAGGCAGCCTTGCTCGGGACCTTACCGCGGCAACTCAAACAGTTGTCTCCAGACACACAGTCTACAGACGATTGAACAGACATGGTTTATTCACCCAGAGACCTGCAAGGTGCATTCCACTGACCCCTGGTCAAGAACACAGTACATGGTCATTGGAACAGTGGTCCCAGGTTATGTTCACAGACGAGTCCAGGTATAGTCTGAACAGTGATTCTGGCCGGGTTTTCATCTGGCGTGGACCAGGAACCAGATACCAACCCCTTAATGTCCTTGAAACGGACCTGTAAGGAGGTCATGGTTTGATGGTGTGGTGTGTGATTATGATTGGTGCACGTACACCCGTGCATGTCTTTGACAGAGGAACTGTAACAGGTCAGGTATATCGGGACGTCATTTTTCACCAGTATGTCCGCCTTTTCAGGGGTACAGTGGGTCCCACCTTCCTCCTGCTGGATGATAACTCACGGATCCACCGAGCTGCCATCGTAGAGGAGTGCCTTGAAACAGAAGATATCAGGCGAATGGAGTGACCTTCCTGTTCTCTAGACCTAAACCCCATCGAGCACGTCTGGGGTGCTCTCGGTCGACGTATAGCTGCACGTCTTCAAACCCCTGTGAGACTTCAGGAGCTCCGACAGGCACTGGTGCAAGAATGGGAAGCTATACCCCAGCAGCCGCTCGACCACCTGATCCAGAGTATGCCAACCCATTGTGTGGCCTGTGTACGTATGCATGGTGATCATATCCCATATTGATGTTGAAGTACATGCGCAGGAAACAGTGGCGTTTTGTAGTACATGTGTTTTGGGACTGTTTTCTCAACTTATCACCAATACTGTGGACTTACAGATCTGTGTCGTGTGTGTTCTCTATGTGCCTGTGCTATTAGCGCTAGTTTTGTGTACTGCCACGTTGTGTGGCACCACATTCTGCAATTATCCTTAATTTATGAGCATGAGTGTACTTTACAAGACAAGAAGCAAAAGGGAAAATAGACAAATGTATCACTTCCGTAGTCGATTGGTCAATCTCATGGTCGCCACATGATAAATTCGAAACTACCTCTCTGTTACCTTTTCACGACTAAACTGCTACATCTACATCTACATGGATACTCTGCAAATCACATTTAAGTGCCTGGCAGAGGGTTTATCGAACCACCTTCACAATTCTCTATTATTTCAACCTCGTATAGTGCGATGAAAGAACGAACTCCTATAACTTTCCATACAAGCTCTGATTTCCCTTATTTTTTTCGTGGTGATCGTTTCTCCCTATGTAGGTCGGTGCCAACAAAATATTTTCGCATTTGGAGGAGAAAGTTAGTGATTGGAATTTCGATCAGTTCAGTGACACTCTCTCCCATATTTCGCGATAATACAAAACGTGCTGCCTTCTTTGAACTTTTTCGATGTACTCCGTCAATCCTATCTGGTAAGGATCCCACACCACGCAGCAGTATTCTAGAAGAGGACGGACAAGAGTAGTGTAGGCAGTCTCCTTAGTAGATCTGTTACATTTTCTAAGTGTCCTGCCGACAAGATGCAGTCTTTGGTTAGCCTCCCACACAACACACTCTATGTGTTCCTTCCAATTTAAGTTATTCGTGAATGTAATTCCTAGACATTTAGTTGAATTTACAACCTTTGGATTTGACTGATTTATCGTGTAGCCGAAGTTTAAAGGATTCCTTTTAGCACTCATGTGGATTACCTCACACTTTCCGTTATTTAGGGTCAACTGCCAATTTTCGCACAGTTCTGATATCTTTTCTAGAGCGTTTTGCAGTTTGTTTTGATCTTCTGATGACTTAATTAGTCGTTAACGACAGCGTCATCTGCAAACAACCTAAGATGGCTGCTCAGATTGTCTCCCAAATCGTTTATATAGATAACGAACAGCAAAGGGACTATAACACTACCTCGGGGAACGCCAGAAATCATTTCTGTTTTACTCGATGACTTTCCGTCAATTACTACGAACTGTGACCTCTCTGACAGGAAGTCACAAATCCAGTCAAATTCAAATGGCTCTGAGCACTATGGGACTCAACTGCTGAGGTCATTAGTCCCATAGAACTTAGAACTAGTTAAACCTAACTAACCTAAGGACATCACACACATCCATGCCCGAGGCAGGATTCGAACCTGCGACCGTAGCGGTCTCGCGGTTCCAGACTGCAGCGCCAGAACAGCGCGGCCACTTCGGCCGGCACAAATCCAGTCACATAACTGAGACGATATTCCATAAGCACGCAATTTCATTATAAGCCACTTGCGTGGTACAGTGTCAAAAGCCTTCTGGAAATCCAGAAATACGGAATCAATCTGAAATCCTTTCTCAATAACACTCAACACTTCATGTGAATAAAGAGCTAGTTGTGTTTCACAGGAACGATGTTTTCTAAACCCATATTGACTCTGTGTCAATAGACCGTTTTCTTCGAGGTAATTCATTATGTTCGAGGACAATATATCTACATCTACATCCATACTCCGCAAGCCACCTCACGGTGTGTGGCGGAGGGTACCCTGAGTACCTCTATCGGTTCTCCCTTCTATTCCAGTCTCGTATTGTTCGTGGAAAGAAGGATTGTCGGTATGCTTCTGTATGGGCTCTAATATCTCTGATTTTATCCTCATGGTCTCTTCGCGAGATATACGTAGGAGAGAGCAATATACTGCTTGACTCTTCGGTGAAGGTATGTTCTCGAAACTTTAACAAAAGCCTGTACTGAGCTACTGAGCGTCTTTCCTGCAGAGTCTTCCACTGGAGTTTATCTATCATCTCCGTAACGCTTTCGCGATTACTAAATGATCCTGTAACGAAGCGCGCTGCTCTCCGTTAGATCTTCTCTATCTCTTCTATCAACCCTATCTGGTACGGATCCCACACTGTTGAGCAGTATTCAAGAAGTGGGCGAACAAGCGTACTGTAACCTACTTCCTTTGTTTTCGGATTGCATTTCCTTAAGATTCTTCCAATGAATCTCAGTCTGGCATCTGCTTTACCGACGATCAACTTTATATGATCATTCCATTTTAAATCACTCCTCATGCGTACTCCCAGATAATTTATGGAATTAACAGCTTCCAGTTGCTGACCTGCTATTTTGTAGCTAAATGATAAGGCATGTATTCGCAGCACATTAGACTTGTCTACATTGAGATTCAATTGCCATTCCCTGCACCATGCGTCTATTCGCTGCAGATCCTCCTGCATTTCAGTACAATTTTCCATTGTTACAACCTCTCGATACACCACAGCATCATCCGCAAAAAGCCTCAGTGAACTTCCGATGTCATCCACAAGGTCATTTATGTATAGCAACGGTCCTATGACACTCCCCTGCGGCACATCTGAAATCACTCTTACTTCGGAAGAATGTGTTCCAGAATCCTGCTGCATATCGACGTTAATGACATGGGCCTGTAATTAAGTGGATTACTCCTACTACCTTTCTTTTCTTTTTCTTTAGCTAAACAGATTTTATTGAAATTTGGTATGAAAATAGCTAGAGCGCTGAAAGAGATCAAATGGTTCAAATGGCTCTGAGCACAATGGGACTTAACATCTGAGGTCAGCCGGCCGCTGTGGTCTCGCGGTTCTAGGCGCTCAGTCCGGAACCGAGCGACTGCTACGGTCGCAGGTTCGAATCCTGCCTCGGGCATGGATGTGTGTGGTGTCCTTAGGTTAGTTAGGTGTAAGTAGTTCTAAGTTCTAGGGGACTGATGACCGCAGATGTTAAGTCCCATAGTGCTCAGAGCCATTTGAACCAACCATCTGAGGTCATCAGTCCCCTAGAACTTAGAACTACTTAAGCCTAACTAACCTAAGGACATCACCCACATCCATGCCGGAGGCAGGATTCGAACCTGCGACCGCAGCGGTCGCGAGGTTCCAGATTGAACCGCTCGGCCACACCGGCCGGCCGCTGAAAAAGAACGTGGGCTACTTTAGAAAGTGTGTAGCACAAGATATTTAGTGATATGAGGAGTGTAGCGCGTAATAAGAGGACACACAAAAGCTATTTACTCTTTGGCGCTTGAACTTTATTATACAATGCCGGAAAAAATTACTATACCTGGAAAGACTACATCGAATTTTATACGATGGCGGCATATGCCACCTGGAGGATAATAGTTGTACTGATAATTGTTTCCACGTTGTCCAGCGACATATTAGCATAGCGGCATAGCTACCAGAGCGCCATCTGTATCCACCCTTTAATAGGGGTTGCTCACAGGCAGAAGACACAGTATGGTGCAGATTTGTGAAGCAAGCAGGCAACCGTGCCACAGAGATGCATTCGTGGTTCCTACAGCCAACTGAGCGAGTATGAAAAGGATCAAAATGGGGTCTTCCGAGGAGTGGTATGGTCTTTTCGGACAACCGCCACGCAAGCTGGACGTTCTGCATCATTTGTGCAACGATGCTGGTATCGGTTGTCACGTGAACATTGTCATACCCATAGACGAGGTTCTGGACGTTGCGATGCCACTGCCTGGATTTACTGTATTATTATTAGACCATGCGGCATCGGACTTCCGGAAAGCGGCTCTCGCGTGTAATAGGTTTGAATAGACACCCTATGGTGATCCAACTACTACACGGAATTTTTGGAATAAATAATGATAATGGCGTGTAACAAACTCATTTTTATGTCTATATTTGATTATTAGTAGCACTGATAATCTCTTTGAAGTGACTGAACAGGGAGCACTTAATTCTATATGTTTGATATTGCCTAGCAAGAGGACATTATTCATTTAAAACAATACCACAGCCTGAAATCGTTTCACAATCCGTAAACACACATGATAAACACTTGAACTTGTTTTAGGTTAATGTAAACTACACAAATTGTAATTACAGAATTAAATGTTATTGCGCTTGCATTGTGCTGATGGCACAATGTGTTTTGTGGTGGCAGCAATTTCCTTGGACGCTTAATTAAAGAACAATATAGATTTGCTTGTCAATCTAGTTACTGAAAACACTAATTAAGAATCACGTTGCTCGGACGGAACCGAGTAATTTTTGACTGTGGCAATGTACTGAAAAGCCACCACATCGAGCTGGATAATAATTAAGGTGGCACAGTACCTGTCATCTTCCATCCGTTGCATGAAGCGGCGTCTGCTGGCAATTTCGGCGTTAATTCCGACTATTTTCGCTGGTAATATAGCTACGCCGATACTCACGCACCATAATTTTTCACTGGTGTTGCGGCACATAGAAATCACTGGATATGGGGTGATAATGAGCTATTTCCTTTAAATAATTGATTACACTCGGGGAATGCAATTTAAACCACAAAATAATTATTGCCTCCAAACTTTGCAAATTGTATAGAACTTGGTTTGACTATTACACAGACTGATTCACAAAATATAAATATATTGGTAATGGCGTCGGTATAACAACCACTGTTCATAATAATATTCTTGTAAGATAACTTCTAGTTCGTTGCTACTGAAGTGAGCTCACCAATGGACCTCATCAGTTATTGAGATCACAGTACACCATTGGATGCGGCTACTGATCCCTTCACACCTTGCCGTTGGCACAAGCATCTCGTCGCAATTAACACAGCATTGCACCATGCTGTGCCAAGTACCTCAGAGCGGGAAACCGTACTATTTTGCCGCTCACAGCCCATCGTCTTACAAATCTTAGTGCCCATTTAGCTTGTAGCCATATGATAAACGAAGTCCATATATGTTTTAAGCTCACTTCTAAATGGTCTGTTAGCAACGTTACCTGTAATTTTTCCTCCTATCTATGTAATTATGTAGTTCTCAATTTGTTCGAGCAATCAATCATTCATAATAGGAAACACAATCATAACTCAGTCACTTAAAATGATTCAGAAATTTTACTTGTTAGAATGAAATCAGGCGATGATTCTTCTTCTCTGCAGGCTCGTGCTTTGCGGCAGTCTGCTAATCTGTACAAATAAAATGCCTCGTAATTTTGGGAGCTTTGTATAATCAGTTGGGAAACCTCAGATCAAGTGGATATTTGGCTTTGATGAAGTTTAACCTTCCGAAGAAGTAATGGAGCTCTTGGATTATTAAATGCAGGTTCGTATCCAGTCTTTCGGAAGTTCCCTTCTGATTAACAACTACGCAATATATCGATGAGTATCATTAATTCTCAAATGTCAAATACACACCTTTTGTATGAAGGAGCAATATATATATATTTCCCTTTTAATCGTACAATTTCGTATCAGTTATCTTTTGTCATAAATCTCAATATTCAGATTACAATTCTTCAAACAATGCTCAGGCTAATCGGCACGAAGACAATCTTGGAAGCTTTTTTTTTTTAACAACTACCAGAGAGAGTACTACAAAGAATAATTATGCGCTCATGGCATAGCTATTGTATGAAACTACTTTGCGCATGGAATCTGCAAGTATGTAGACAGAAAATTAATAAACTTCATTCAGGGGTAGAATTGTATCAGAATAATTCATCGAATATAAATAGGTATTTTTACTACACGTAACAATATTAATTAGTTTAATTCTTTTGTTATTTCGCTGTCAGAGTGCAGCACAAGCCAGACACTGTCTCCCGCATGGAGTTCTTTAATTTAGCTGCCACCAGGCAGAAGCACTTCCGCTTTGCCTTCGATTCTGGCCCACAGATGACATAATCATTCACTTTCTCTACCGTTGCGCCCTGACTATGCCTGGCATTCACTAGGCGGCACATTGTCACATTACAACGTCCACAGCACAGACGCCCGCCAGGATCGTCGTACTTTAGGAACAGCAGTGGTAGATCATACAGCTATCACAGCAGATTTAAGGGCTTGTGAGCCCAAACGTGTCAGCACGAACTATTGTGAACTGGGTACTAGCAGTGAGACTACAGGCAAGCACACCTTTAGCCCGTCTTCCACTCATGCCACAGCATTGACTTGAACGGTTCGACTCGGGCCATCGAAGGATCACTTGGAAGATGGGATGGCGTGCTGTGGTCTTCTGCAATTAAAGCGCATTCTGCCTCCACACAAGTGATGGTCGTTTGCGCATATGACACAGATCTGGTGAGCGCTGTGTCGTAGAGTGCCATCGTCCAATATACTCTACCCCCACCCCAAGCCTTATGGACTGGGATGCAATAAGCTACAATTTTCGTTCACCTTTGGTGTTTCTGGAGGACACGCTGATCGGCGCTTGGTACGTGCAAAATGTTGTTAGATCCATTATTTTGCTTTTCTTGCAACAGGTAGGTGATGTGTTGTTCCAACAGGATAATGCTCGCCCACACACTGCTCTTGAAACTCAATGTGTTCTGCAAGATGTGCAGCAACTTACCTGTCCAGCACAATCTCCCAGACTTGTCTCCAATCGAACACGTGTGTGATATGATGGAATGAGAAGTGACTCGTGCGACTTGTCAGCCAACAACTCTTACAGAACTATATGAACAGTCGAGGAGGCTTGGAATAGTAGTCACCGTCTGCACGATAGACTAAATGCCAGAGTTAGCGCTTGCATTGCCGCCCGTGGAGGCTACACCACATACTAAAACGAGTGTTTCAATATGGGTCGATACCTGGTACCTCAGAACTACTTGTGATAATGGTATGTAAATGTAATAATTTCATGCACTCCATATGTACTGTGGCAACAACATATACTGAGTGAATTGGTTCAAAATGGTTCAAATGGCTCTGAGCACTATGGGACTCAACTGCTGAGGTCATTAGTCCCCTAGAACTTAGAACTAGTTAAACCTAACTAACCTAAGGACATCACAAACATCCATGCCCGAGGCAGGATTCGAACCTGCGACCGTAGCGGTCTTGCGGTTCCAGACTGCAGCGCCTTTAACCGCACGGCCACTTCGGCCGGGTAGTGAATTGGAATTCTGTAAAAAGGCTGTACTATTTTTTTCTGTAGTATTTGTGAAAACGCTTTCATTGTTTGATACAGTCTATATAACACGGTTAAATGTAATGAATATGTGCTTATACAATTCTAAACATGTCTGATCTATACGTTCATACTTCCATACTATATTATAAATGCAGAAATAACTCTGTCTGCTACACTTTCACGACTAAATCGCTGAACCGATTCTCATGATTTTTTATGGAAATAGCCTGAACTGTGAGGAAGAACTTGGGCTACTTTAGAGTGTGTGTAGTATGAGGTGTTTATTGTTTTGAAGAATATTACACGAATTAGGGAAAAATATTTACGCTTCGAAAAAGCCGTTTAGTCTTTGACTTACACACAAGTAACTCTGTCTGTTACGTTTTCGTGACTAAACTGCTGAACCGATTTCGATGAGATTTTGTATAGAAATAACTTGAACTGGAAACAGAAATAGACTACTTTAGTAAAAGAAAAAGAATCAGCCACTAAGAGGGTGAACCAGGGTAGGGAATATTTTTATATCAGTGAACATAAACTATGTTAAAAATTATTAAACTTGTTGCATAACACATATGTTGTGTAAGGTATAGTTACGTCAATAGCAGCTCTGGCTGTTTGAGTATGGCGGGGAGGGGGGGGGGGGGGGGGGAGGGCGCACTTCATGAGCTATGCTTACCCCCAAATAGGTAGATACAAGAGGGCAAGGGCAGGTAACATTATTGCAGTACAATAAATAACTTACTGTTATTCATCATAACAAAACTACTGACACGTTAGCATAGTTTCGGGTAACAGCTAATAAAAAATAAAGGATAGTTCTATAAACGGGCTTACAATAATTAATAATTTAAATTTGTAACCAGTCTCTGCTTAGTGTAGTTGCACTTATTTCACACCCTCGTCTGATTTCATAAAAGACACATTATATTTTTCAGACCAGGCATTCACAGCGTGCATTTACACACTAGTACTTATTCCCAGACTGTCATGTGAAAAAACCTGCCATTTTCTGACAAACCTTGAATCAGTTTAAAGATCAGTGTTACTGACAAGAAACCTAACTAGACGCTAGCTGAAGCAAGCTACTATGCATAAATGACAGCATTCCAAATTCAGGACCCGACGGAGGTTCGGGTCCTCCCTCGGGCATGGGTGTGTGTGTTTGTCCTTAGGATAATTTAGGTTAAGTAGTGTGTAGACTTAAGGACTGACGACCTTAGCAATTAAGTTCCATAAGATTTCACACACATTTTCCAAATTCAGCCATTTGTTTCCTTATTTCTAGGTTTATGATCGATCAGGTTCTGGTAGATGTTTCTGCCATTGTTACTTTCGACCTTTTAATTTTTACGAATGTGAACAAAATAAGAAAAAACTTACATTCAAAAATACTGCCACTAATTTAATAAAAACAGAAAATAATTTCTTTGCATCCATCACTAATTATGTTTTTCCAGCAACAAAATCTTACAATAACTACACACAGGTACACAAATATACATATGGATATGTTATCATTTCTACCAGTGTTCTCCAGCTCATGGAAGACGTTTACTAACACCTAAAATTAACATCATCGCTTCGAAATATATTTCCTTAGGCTACACAGGCATGTACTCATTTATCAATACTACTATATAAAGACAAATCGTTTACTTCAAACTTTTTCACGATAATCACATTGACATTCACACGGACATAGGGTGCGCATTTCTTTAACATATACGGAAAGGTTATTGGCAAAAACATCGAAAATATATTGACCAATTTACCACAGATTTTTACACTATAATCTAATCAACGTTCGGAAAGACATGGGCTACATATTTTTTAAGTATTTATGGTATATGAATGTATACGTAAAATTTATACTACAGTTTTAAAGCATGTCGGTGTTTTATGTTTTTACCAAATATCTTGCAATGTTCATGACCGATGTACTTCAAATTTTTGCATGTTACTCTAATAGACGATCGGACGGACATAGGCTACATTTTAAAAATATGTATTGTGTATAAATATATACATAAACTATATAAAGGGGAAATGTTGTTAGAAAAATATTTGAAAAAGTTATTGATGGATTTACTTCAAATTTTTACACGGTACTCTAATAATACACAAAGAGGATACGTTGTTAGCAAAAATCTTGAGAAGTTCTTGACCAGTTCACTTTAGAGTATTATGTATTACTCTAATAAACGTTCGGACCAACCTCGGATACATATCTTTAATATATATGGTATATGAATATACAGTATGTACATAAAGTCCGGGAACAGTTTCAATTATTTTTTGCACAAGAACCAAACATTGTACAGATATCACACTTAAGTCATTTTGAAGAGATACCCTGAAAGTTTTTTTTTTTTTTTCATGTGTACTGCCACAGCATACTTTGGTAATTTGCTGATAGTCAGCGCTAGTCGCAAACATGGCGGGTTCGGGTGCGGATGAAATGGCCTCCCCGATCATCAGATCCCACTCCGTGTCACTTTCTTCTGTGGGGACACATTAAAGATCCGGTGTATGTACCGCCTCTACCACGTGATTAATATTTGCACGTACTCTTTTGTACACAGATTAACAGTTCGTTTTATTACGTAAACATGTCATGTCAACCATAAATAAATGTTCTCGTCCTCAGAGGGCCAGTACAGTGACAGGTGCCAAATTTGATCTTTCAGATATAGAGCCACACCCTCCAACTGTCGTTTATGTTGCACAACTCCTTTGTGATTTTTTTCCACCAGTGTATTTTCCCTAGAGGAAGCCAGTTGGCGCGTTCCTGCGATGTTGTTTACCACCGCGCTGAGTGCGGTTGGCCCCACTGTTCCCGGCCGTTGCAGCTTTGCGCCTGGCGACGGCGCATCCTTTGCGCGTATGTTATTCTTCCTGCTTCACTAAGTCGGTCTTGACGTTGCGGTTTGATAAGCAGGCATCCACATCTTAGATGTCCTGTGGAGCAGCAAATGACGCACGTCCGCTCTTACCCGTGTTATACCACGAGGGCTTTGAGGCTTTCAGTCATCAGAAAAGAAGGCACATCTTTCGTTAAACCGATTTCAACACTCCCGACTCCATTGTCAGAGTTAAAATGTTTGTGTCCTTTCCATATACTTGTATAGCATTGCCGGATGGTGATAGGGCCTGTTGAATATATTCGAATTCCATTTCAAACGGAAGATTAAATACACTACTGGCCATTAAAATTGCTACACCACGAAGATGACGTGCTACAGACGCGAAATTTGACCGATAGGAAGAAGATGCTGTGGTATGCAAATGAGTAGCTTTTCAGAGCATTCACACAAGGTTGGCGCCGGTGGCGACACCTACAACGTGCTGACATGAGGAAAGTTTCCAACCGATTTCTCATACACAAACAGCAGTTGACCGACGTTGCCTGGTGAAACGTTATTGTGATGCCTCGTGTAAGGAGGAGAAATGCGTACCATCACGTTTCCGACTTTGATAAAGGTCGGATTGTAGCCCCTCGCGATTGCAGTTTACCATGTCGCGACATTGCTGCTCGCGTTGGTCGAGATCCAATGACTGTTAGCAGAATATGGAATCGGTGGGTTCGGGAGGGTAATACGGAACGCTGTGTTGGATCCCAACAGCCTCATATCACTAGCAGTCGAGATGACAGGCATCTTATCCGCATGGCAGTAACGGATCGTGCAGCCACGTCTCGATCCCTGAGTCAGCAGATGGGGACGTTTGCAAGACAACAATCATCTGCACGAACAGTTCGACGACGTTTGCAGCAGCACAGACTATCAGCTCGGAGACCGTGGCTGCGGTTACCCTTGACTCTGCATCACAGACAGGAGCGCCTGCGATGGTGTACTCAACGACGAACCTGGGTGCACGAATGGCAAAACGTCATCTTTTCGGATGAATCCAGGTTCTGTTTACAGCATCGTGATGGTCGCATCCCTGTTTGGCGACATTGCGGTGAACGCACATTGTAAGCGTGTATTCGTCATTGTCATACTGGCGTATCACCCGGCGTGATGGTATGGGGTGCCATTCGTTACACGTCTCGGTCACCTCTTGTTCGCATTGACGGCACTTTGAACAGTGGACGTTACATTTCAGATGTGTTACGACCCGTGGCTCTACCCTTCATTCGATCCCTGCGAAATCCTACATTTCAGCAGAACAATGCACGACCGAATGTTTCAGGTCCTGTACGGGCCTTTCTGGATACAGAAAATGTTCGACTGCTGCCCTGACCAGCACATTCTCCAAATCTCCCACCAATTGAAAACGTCTGGTCAATGGTGGCCGAGCAACTGGCTCGTCTCAGTAAGCCAGTCACTACTCTTGATGAACTGTGGTAACGTGTTGAAGTTGCACGTGCAGCTGTACCTGTACACGCCATCCAAGCTGTGTTTGACTCAATGCCCAGGCGTATCAAGGCCGTTATTACGGCCAGAGGTGGTTGTTCTGGGTACTGATTTCTCAGGATCTATGCACCCAAATTGCGTGAAAATATAATCACATATCAGTTCTAGTATAATACAGTTGTCCAATGAATACCAGTTTATCATCTGCATTTCTTCTTGGTGTAGCAATTTTAATGGCCAGTAGTGTACCTGAACTGATAGAAGAGCTATCCTAACATACCTGATTGCAAAATTAACAACTTCACTTTTAGATTTCTGACCACCAGGCCTGACACGTGTATAGATAGTTCATCCATAGGTTTTGATGAATAAGATTCCCTGTATCGAAATATTTAACAGGTGTGGCCATACCTTTTGATTGCATTGACTTGGAAGTTTAAATAATTTACACTGCCGAGGGTCCTTAGACCTTAGTATTCGACATAAATTTCAACTTGATACCTCTACCCATTCCTGAAGAAAAAGAGGTCTTTGCATATGGTCATATGTTTTGATTGCTTTGACTTACAGGATTAAATTATTTGCACCGCCAAGGGACCATAGACCTTAGTACTTGATATAAATTTGAACTGGATACCTCAAAGGGTCTTAATGGTTAGACACACAACACACACACACACACACACACACACACACACACACACACACAAATAAAACTGGCGCTATAAGGGCTCAGTTTTTACCATTTCGGGGTATGGAACCCTAAAAAGTAAGTAAACTGTTTATTATTATAAAATCAGTCGCCATAAGTGTTCATACAGAGACGTTCCAGAGCAGGTTCTTTTCTGAGTTTGCAATACTAAAAAGGAAAAAATGCTGTTTTTGGGTTACCTGGTATGTGTGAGTCCTTGGAATGACCTTGGTCAAGTTTCCATGTGAACTCAATAGGTGGCAGGGCTGTGTTTAGCAACACACTGGTTCGGGTTCTTGGCGCGTTAGTTTGACACAATGGCTGCTGATTGTGAGCAAAGAGTGAACAAATTCAAATGGCTCTAAGCTCTATGGGACGTAACATCTGAGGTCATCAGTCCCCTAGACTTAGAACTACTTAAACCTAACTAACCTAAGGACATCAATCACATCCATGCCCAAGGCAGGATTCGAATCTGCGACCGTAGCAGCAGCGCGGTTCCAGACTGCAGCGCCTAGAACCGCTCGACCACAACGGCCGGCAAAAGAGTGAACATTTAAGTTCTGTGTTAAAACTTAGGAAAACTTTTAGAGAAATGTGAGCAATGATTAAACAAGCATGCGTTGAGTGAGTTACGACTGGAAGGAGAGCGTCATCAAAATATCGCTGACGTCCAGCGAGCTGAGACAATCCGCGTGAACAGGGCTCGCCTACATCATTGGTTATGCACGCACATACGGAAGCACGCGCCTGGCAGTTCAACTATCTAGATGTCATGCGGCGCTCACTCACGGAATGACGGATAACAGCCGCATTGTCTTGCCACGCGGGTTAGGAAACATAGACAACCTACACAGCTTCGACACAACGTAGCGGCACTAATTAAACCCGCAAGCGTTCGAATGCATTTAGAATTAGAACTTCTTTTTAGCTGTCGATTTTCTTTGTTTTCTGTGAAGCAGGTGTGCGCCATATACATGAGTTGTACCAAAGGCTACCAAAGTATAACCAAAATTAAAGTGAACGTTATTGGAGGTCATTGTTTCAGTTGTGAAACAATAGCTGATGAATTAATGCTCGATTTCAGTCGGCTGCTAAAATCGCACTGATATTTAGTCGTATTTTGAATAGAGCAACTTTAGATTTATGTTGACATGTGACAACAGACTATAACTGTCAACTTTGCTTACAATAAACGAAGAAACTTAATCCAGCTACACCGTAGGCTTTCGTGAGCAAATCGAGCAAGTGAACTTGTAGGACTCGTATTTGGTAATATAAACAGAAAGAGAAAGGAAGTGTAAGGTGTTGCGGTGAAAAGAGATGGCTATAATTCGAATAGATCTCTGTCTGAATAATTATGCGAGTAAGCAGGTAATTCTAACAAGTTTATCGCCAGAAAATTATTTGTAAATTAAATAACGAATAACAAAAAAAAAGTTCAAATGTGTGTGAAATCTTATGGGACTTAAACTGCTAATGTCTTCAGTTCCGAAGCTTACAACTACTTAACCTAAATTATCCTGAGGAGAAACAGACACACCCATGCCCGAGGGAGGACTTGAACCTCCGCCGGGACCAGCCGCACAGTCCATGACTGCAGCGCCCTAGACCGCATGTCTAATCCCGCGCGCGGCCTACGAATAACATATGATGCCACTGTATTTTCTTTGTTTACTTCTTGTACAGAATAAGCATTCGTTCCTTTGGCTCAGAGCAGTTTCTGTTTTACAAAAACAGTAAGCTCCCGTTTATCCGAATCGCGTATATCCGAAATCCGCTTTATCCGAACAAATTTTTCCGATTTTTGTGGCTCACAACGGCGCTGTCTGAAGCGTCGCGCAGCTACGCTTTTGGCTAGCTAGACTGGCACTTGACGAGTTTCAACTTGTCTGCGCCTGGAGCCATGCATTCGCTGGTGTTCTTCGCCAGTCTACTGCACTGGCGCGTGTCAGAAGTCCGACTGTCGTCAATTCGTGCGTGTGTTGGTTGAAGTTTTAGCGTGTTTCTTGTTCGTACTGCGTGGTTCCACGCCACTGCCATCCATTGGAACTCCTTGGAAATACAGCACGTACAGTATTGCTCTATGCAGCGCGACGTAGTCCTGTCGAAACCGCAATGAGAGTGCGGCGTCAAACACTTTCTGCCTGTTGTACGTACATCAGAGGAAGCCGATCGTTTAACAATTTAACAGTGAACGTACAACGCACTGTTGTAGGACAGGGCAGAAGGGATGTATCGAATTTTTTCATTCGATGGCTGCGACAGACTGGTTTCAAAAGTCAAAAGCTTTGTCTAGTGCGTCTCGAGTGTTGTCAAGTCATGCGTCTGCGTGTTTTCGATTCAACGTGTCGTGCTGGCGCTACGTGCTTTTAAATGCCCAGCGATAAAAGTGGCCAAAAACAAAAAAAGGATCAGTCGAGTGTCGGTAGAAAAACGAAAATAGAATGTGTTGTGTCTAGTCAAGACAGCCTAGACACAATGAGAGGAAGCCGAAAGGCACGCGCTAAGCTCACGCAGATGGGCGTGAGGTCTGAAACAGGATACGTAATGAATGCTATAAAGAAAAGTACGTAGCTTCTGGAATACTTAACTTTAATCCATCATTGTATACAGCGTTCTTGATGATACAAGTGAGACTCTGTAGTTTCAGACAATATACTGCTAATGGCGCCTTGCTAGGTCGTAGCCATTGACTTAGCTGAAGGCTATTCTAACTATCTGCTCTGCAAATGAGCGAGGCTTCGTCAGTGTAGTCGCTAGCAAAGTCGTCCGTACAACTGGGGCGAGTGCTATCCCGTATCTCGAGACCTGCCTTGTGGTGGCGCTCGGTCTGCGATCAGTGACAGTGGCGACACGCGGGTCCGACATGTACTAATGGACCGCAGCCGATCTAAAACTACCACCTAGCAAGTGTGGTGTCTGGCTGTGACACCACAGAATGTGATCTCGTTGGAACAATAGCTTCGCGCCTAACAGAGAATTGATGCTGGTGAGGCACCCTCGAAAGTTGCTGCGGATTTGAACGTCGGTAGGAGTACGATTACTGATGCCCGCCCGGCTAGCCGCTCGGTCTAACGCGCTGCTTCCCGAGCGGTAGGGCGAGCCGGTCCCCGGCGCGGAGCCGCCCATCGGATTAGTGTCAACATCCGATGTGCCGGCCAACCAGAGGATGGTTTTAAAGGCGGTTTTCCATATATCTCGGCGAATGCGGGCTGGTTCCCCTTATTCCGTCTCAGTTACATTATGTCGGCGATTGCTGCGCAGACACTGTCTGCACATACGCGTACACCATAATTTCTCTACCACGCAAACATTGGTGTTTCACTTGCCTGGTATGAGGCGTCCCGGGGGCTGCACTGGGGCCGAACCGCACAATAATCCTGGGTTCGGTGTGGGGCGGCGGTGGGATGGGTGGACTGCTGTGGCCTGTTGTGGGGTTGTGAACCACGGAGGGCTACGGCGGGACGAAGCCTCTCTGTCGTTTCTAAGTCCCCAGTTCAATACACACGATTACGTTCCATCCAAGTGTCAGGCAGCACAGTGAAATCTCGAAAAACAATGAGAAAAGGTGCACATCGTCAGTGAGAAGAGGCCTTATTTTTGTTCCAAAGGTGTGCCAGTTTCAGGTCCTCTACTTCGTCAAAAAGCGATTACTTTTTATGAGCTGATTGACGGAAAGGAGCAATAATTCCGCGGAAGTGATGGCTGGCTGGATCGGTTCAAGAAGCGGCAAGGCATTAGTTAAATTGCCGTCAGCGGCGAATCATTATCCGGCGATGAAGGTGCTATCGCTGATTTTAAGAAGAGACTGCACACAATCATCGTCTGTAGAAAAATACATGGGGGAAAACGGATTTCCTCGAAAAGCGCTAATTCTTGTGGACAACGCTCCTTCTCACCCAGATGATCTACAAGATGGGGATATCAAAGTTGTGTTTATCCCACCAAACGTCACGTCTCTATGTCAACCGATGGACTAAGGTGTTCCTGAAGCGATGAAAAAACATTACAGCCGCAAGCTACTAGCGTACTTAATCGGTGCGATTGTTGGTGAAGAAGATTTGTGGAATATCTTAAAAAAATAGATGTTTTAAGTGTCATTAATTGGATTGCTGAAGCTTGGAATGTAATTCCTCCAATTTCCCTCGTTAGGTCTTGGAAAAAACTCTTAGATCATAAGGAAACTCATCAGTGGTGGGAAGAAGGAGGCAACACCGAAACTCGAGCTGACGTGCCATAAACAGATGAAAATGAAGTAATTTTGGTGAATTTACTGGAGAAGCTACCGGGCTGTGAAGATGCGAACTTCGAAGACGTTGAAGAGTGGATGGAAAACGACTTTCTTGATTTGACTGAGGAAGAAATAGTTCAAATTGCGATCAATCAGAATGCATCAGAAGAATATGTCTCTGATGGCGAAGCAGAGAAAACGATTCCTCGCATAGCCGGTTACGAAGCGATCCAAACTGCCCTGGAGTACATCAGCCAACAGGAGGAGGAGTCTTATCCCGAAATCGTGTTTCCAACGTTGGAGAAATATTGCCGCAACAAAAGTTTCTCAAGCCAAAAAACAACTACAGAATTTTTTACCAAAAAACAGATTCTAAAGAAGCGTCCTGGAACTTCAAGGTGCATCAGTTAAAAGTTTTTCGTTTTTTTTTTTTATTTTAAGTTCCTCTAGATAAACTTTTCGTTCCTTTGAGTAATCTCTAGATTTGTTCCATAATTTTGTACAGTAGTTTATTTTTTATTCAAAAGAGCAGGTAATAAAATTAAAACTCCAAATAAGGCGGATTTTTTCCGTGAGAACTCAAAATAAACGAGCTTTGTTATTCAGCATTTAAAAACTTTGAGTTTTCAGTCATACTTTGGTGCGTTTTTAACACGTCAACACAATTTTTTTTAGTCAAAAACATGCAGGCTTATTCACAACCATATCAAAAACATTATACGTACCCTACGCACGTTGTACGATCATATCTCGCGGTATTGACGCAATTCGGGGTGTTTCACGTGTGAAAACAGGGCGACATCGGTTCATCCGAATTCTTCGTTATTCGAACCGGCCGCCGTCCCGATCATTTCGAATAAACGGGAGTTTTCTGTAACTTATTAATAGTTTGTCCAGAAATATGTCTCTGCGGCTCAGTGGCTTAAGTACCACACTACAGAACTTAGGTTTAGGATTCGAGCCCCAGTTGGTCCAGTATTTCTGCTGTTCTTATAGCTTCTTTCACCAATAACAACGACAATAGTGCAAAGTCAAGTTGCACCATATTTCAGAGTATGTGTTGAAATGTAGATCCCCATCTATCTGGCTGTATGAGTGTGTTCAGAGATGGGAGGAAGTCAAGGGCACGCCACCATGCCTAGTAAAGCACTGCAGTTCTGAAACCATCTTTCAGGTTTAGTATAAATTTTCTTGATTTACAGCGTAACAAATGAAACATAAAAGTACTTGTAGGCAGATGGCCTCAGTAGTTTGGGCTATAACGCACTAGGCAGCCACAATGGTAAGTAGCCAATTTAGTCAGCCAGCTGACGGTCAATCATGACCAATCAGCCGAGCGAGATGGATGTGAAATATGTTATGCCTTTTTCTCATAATGAACGTTGTTGTTGTTGTTGTTGTGGTCTCCAGTCCTGAGACTGGTTTGATGCAGCTCTCCATGCTACTCTATCCTGTACAAGCTTCTTCATCTCCCAGTATTTACTGCAACCTACATCCTTCTGAATCTGCTTAGTGTATTCATCTCTTGGTCTCCCTCTACGATTTTTACCCTCCACCCTGCCCTACAGTGCTAAATTTGTAATCCCTTGATGCCTCAGAACATGTCCTACCAACCGGTCCCTTCTTCTTGTCGAGCTGCGCCACAAACTCCTCTTCTCCCCAATTCTATTCAATACCTCCTCATTAATTATGTGATCTACCCATCTAATCTTCAGCACTCTTCTGTAGCACCACATTTCTAAAGCTTCTATTCTCTTCTTGTCCAAACTATTTATCGTTCATGTTTAGCTTCCATACATGGCTACACTCCATACAAATACTTTCAGAAACGACTTACTGACACTTAAATCTATACTCGACGTTAACAAATTTTTCTTCTTCAGAAACGCTTTCCTTGCCATTGCCAGTCTACATTTTATATCCTCTCTACTTCGACCATCATCAGTTATTTTGCTCCCCAAATAGCAAAACTCATTTACTACTTTAAGTATCTCATTTCCTAATCTCATTCCCTCAGCATCACCCGATTTAATTCGACTACAGTCCATTAACCTCGTTTTGCTTTTGTTGATGTTCATCTTGTATCCTCCTTTCAAGACACTGTCCATTCCGTTCAACTGCTCTTCCAAGTCCTTTGCTGTCTCTGACAGAATTCCAATGTCATCGGCGAACCTCAAAGTTTTTATTTCTTCTCCATGGATTTTAATTTCTGTTCCGAACTTTTCTTTTGTTTCCTTTACTGCTTGCTCAATATACAGATTGAATAGCATCGGGGAGAGGCTACAACCCTGTCTCACTCCCTTCCCAACCACTGCTTCCCTTTCATGTCCCTCGACTCTTGTAACAGCCATCTTTTTTCTGTACAAATTGTAAATAGCCTTTCGCTCGCTGTATTTTACCCCTGCCACCTTCAGAATTTGAAAGAGAGTATTCCAGTCAACATTGTCAACAGCTTTCTCACTTTACTATAATAATGAAAATCATTTTTTCTGTCGTTGTACTTGATTTATGCACTGTGAGTTATAAGTTCGCTTACATAGATGTTGGAGCATATGGAAAATATAGTGACTCATCTATTTTTATACAATCAGTTTTGCATGAAAACCCCGTTAGTAAAAATGTACAAATACCGGAAAAAATTTCTGTATCAAACAAAGGAGTACCGATGCCGTGCGTCATTGTCCGAGATGAGGAATTTGCTATATCTGAAAATTTAATATGTCCTTGTGGAGGAACGACTTTTACAAAAGGTTTTTAAAGGTTCTTTTACCTTTAAAAACCTACTGTTTCGGACTAGGAGGTATATAGAATACACTCTTCAAAATAAGTGGAGAGCAGAGAATTTTTCATCGTTCACTGGATGTTCGGGATGAATTCGCAATTGCCGTAATAAATGCATGCTGTAGTTTACAAAATGATGTACCAGAAAGACATGGCTATAAATTTGAAGTCGTATGTACGACCTTCCAAAACTGGAAAATCCCGAAGTCCTACAAGCTGTCGAAAGTCGTCTGCTTTGACAAGTGCACGGACACTGAAGTCGTCTGCTTTGACAAGTGCACGGACACTGAAGTCAGCCACCTAAGTTCTCCTTAGACAGCCTGTTCGCAACTGGCAGCTTGGAGCCAGCTGGTTGCCGTAGCAGCCCACCCACTACGCGGGTTACAGTGCACGTCATTTTTTCATTGGTTGCCACTCACAGCCTGCCTATTTGCGTTACAGCCCTACCACACTACCGACTCGGTCCCATTCGATGTCTCTGCACCTATTAATACGACTCCCCCTCCCACTGCTTACATGGGCCAAGAACTCTACATAAGCAGCCAACGATGAGAATGCAACCAACAAAAACTCTCAATCTTCAAAACCTTTCTTAGATTGTTAACACTACCGGATATAAAAGTCTCGTTAGTATAATTACGCAATTCGTGGCTGTAGTGGTACAAAATGAGTGAACCAAACAGGAGCTCGGTGGTTCCCAAGGGTTGACATCACCAGAATTGTAATCTAAAGTCTCCTAAAACGTTTATGGAACGCAACTGGACGTCCAGAATCGTCCAAAGTTTTTTAGGATTAACTCTTAGTGAGATTGCCGTTAGAATAGGCAATAGTTTTCCGCGCCAGCATCCATCTACGTACAGCTTTGAAATTCAAAATTTTGAAAGAGACACTCGGTTCGAGGATAGAAAAGAGTTCGTAATAATGCAGCACACTTGTGACTTGTGTATCGTGAAATTGTCACGAGACGACTTTTCATACCAAATGCGATTATTGCATCAAGCTCTTACCAGGACTTATAAACAAGTAGTGCACCTCTGCTGCTGTCCTGACGAAGGAGACTTACAACACACTCCAAACGTAAAATAGAGAAATGTCAAATAAATCGGCTCATGATATCAAGTAAAAATAAGATTTTATTGGGAACATGATTTGAGAAGTGAAGTTGAAGTGGAATCACAACAAATCAGGAAGCAGGATCAAATCCTGCCGCGGGCATGGATTTGTGTGATGTCCTTAGTTTAAATAAGTTTAAGTAGTTCTAAGTTCTATGGGACTGATGACCTCAGGAGTTAAGTCTCATAGTGCTCAGAGCCATTTGAACCATTTGAAATTCGATGTCACACAAACAGTAGATAGCCAGCCAGTGTTAAGGTCCGTATGTAGTCAGAGATCAAAGCAAAAGTCGTCAACAGATAGCGGCCGGCGCACTGAACATTCTGTCAAGCGAGTACACAGAGAACGAACACGTTTATATTTTACACAACTGAATAAATTTACGATGACACGAGATGATGAAACATGTTTGGCCTACGAGACCAAAGATGATGACAGAGTGAAAAAAGGTCAGTTTTCAGAAGCTTCCGCGGTGTTTGATCCAGAGGCTTCACTTTCTCGGCTGACACCGATACTGCAAGAGCTACAAAACCTAATGACGAACCGTGACGATACACGGTACACAATGTGGCGATCCGATGGCAGGGTGTGGGTATGGCGAATGCCTGGTGAACATCATCTGCCAGCGTGTGTAGTGCCAACAGTAAAATTCGGAGACGGTGGTGTTGTGGTTTGTGGTCGTGTTTTCCATCGAGGCGGCTTGCACCTCTTGTTGTTTTGCGTGCCGCTATCACACATGTTTTAAGCATCTTCTTGCTTCCCTCTGTTGAAGAGCAATTCGGGGATGGCGATTGCATCTTCCAACACTATCGAGAACCTGTTCATAATGCACGACCTGTGGCGGAGTGGTTACACGATAATAACATCCCTGTAATGGACTGGTCTGCACAGAGTCCTGACCTGAATCCTATAGAACGTCTTTGGAATGATTTGGAACACCATGCCAGGCCTGACCGACCGACATCGATACCTCTCCTCAGTGCAGCACTCCTTGAAGAATGGCTGCCATTCCCCAAGAAACCTTCCAGCACCTGACTGAATGCATGGCAGCTAGAGTGGAAGCTGTCATCAAGGCTAAGGGAGGGCCAACACCATATTGAATTCGAGCATTACCGATGAATGGCGCCACGAATTGGTAAGTCATTTTCAACCAGGTGTCCGGATACTTTTTATCACATAGTGTGTCTTCCAGATTTCCTCCGAAACCACTGGACGGATTTTGCCAAACTTGGTACACATATCACTTACTCTCTGGAAAGTATCGCCGTGAGAACCACACACCTATCAAAGGGGTGGGGGTGGGGTTGAAAAAGATGTGTAGATCACGACGTGCTAAGATACAGATTTTATTAATCCAGTATTTGAGAATCATTCAGTATTTGAGAACGAGAGCGCTTAATGACTTGCAACAAACTTTACACATAGTTTCAAATCTTTATGAAACTTTTTCTCTCGGATACTCCCCACATAACGATGAAAGATAAAAAAATATCACTTGTCGCTGTTCATTTTCGCATCATGCATGACGTTTAAATTTATTATTATTAACCTGCTGTACCAATTTCGGTGATATCTGACATGCAGATAGCTTGAGCCCTGAGAAAGAACATAGACTAATTTAGAAATGTGTAGTACAAGACATTTATTGATTAGAAGAAAATTAACGACTTATGAAAATACATCTACTCTTTGAAAGAGCTGTTTGCTCTTTGACCCTTGAACTTTATCATATTCACAAAAATGCTTTTCTTGATTGATATGTGCTACGTGATACTATTCAATATAGTGAGTACAATGCTTATATTATCTTCAATGTGTTTATTTCATACTTCCACACTATCTCTTGAATAATGTACATGTTGCATAGTGTATAGCTACTATGCACTCTATATAGTATTTGAGAACGAGAGAACTTAGTGACTTGCAACGAACTTTACACATAATTTCAAACCTTAACGAATTTTTTCTCTGACAACCGCCACAAAATGAAGAACGGAAAAGTTAACGCTTACAACATTTTCGCTGTTCATGCAGTAAAAGTGTTGCATCACGAGACCCAAGTTGCATCAGGCATGACGTCATGACGTTTACTTTATTACTTCGTTACTACTAGCTCTATTAGCAGCACATTTATCAGACAGACTCCATATGCTGCTCAATATACCTACTATATTATATCATTTAACAACAAGTAGTTCAGAAGATATGAGGTAAGGAGATGGACAAAGAGAGATGGAGAGGAGGAGATGGACAGAGAAAAGGAACAGGAGGAGATGGGCAGTGGTGGGGGTGAGAGAAGATGGTCACAGAGACGGGGGGGGGGGGGGGGGGAGGGGGGGGGGAGAAGATGGGCAGAAAGAGAGGGGAGCAGCAGGTGGACAGAAAGGGGCGGCTGGAACAGATGGACAGAGGAGGGGTAAAAGGAGATAGGCAGAGAGGGGGGCAGGGAAGACGGCCAAAAAGAGGGGAGGGGGGCAAGGAGGAGATGAACTAATAGAATTACCACGACACTGCTGGGAACTCAGCTAGTTTGGAATATTAAGCACGTTGGGCAATTTGGATAGCTCCTGCCACGTAGACAAATTTGAACATTTTAGAGACAAGACGGCGAGCATTCTACGTAAAGAATGTTCGGAAAATCACAGCAATCTTGCAAGTATTGAAGGGCTCGCTTTAAAAACTGTTCAACTTCGACACAAAAATGCTTTTCTTCACTATCGGAAATATTTCTTAACACGATTATATTTTGTTTCAGAAGAATTTGTCATGTAGTCTATTCTTAAGATGGCTTATCATTTTTCTCACTACAATATTTCCATTACGTCACTTTCCAATGCTGAAACTGTAGCTTGAAACTCGAAGATAGTGTTGTGTACGAAGCATAAATAAGCTTCTGAATTCCCTTCCCGTTTACATTCGTCAACTCCACCACTGTTATCAAAATGGGTTAGGCTTTTAGATAAAAATTTCCAAATGTCCTTTCGGCATTCACCTTCCTCTTTCAACAAAGAATATTGCTTTATAGCAGGCCAGCAATAATGCAGTAAACGATCTATGTTGTTGTTGTGGTCTTCAGTCCTGAGACTGGTTTGATGCAGCTCTCCATGCTACCCTATCCTGTGCAAGTTTCTTCATCTCCCAGTACCTAATGCAACCTACATCATTCTGAATCTGCTTAGTGTATTCATTTCTTGGTCTCCCTCTACGATTTTTACCCTCCACGCTGCCCTCCAATGCTAAATTGGTGATCCCTTGATGCCTCAGAACATGTCCGACCAACCGGTCCGTTCTTCTCGTCATGTTGTGCCACAAATTCCTCTTCTCCCCAATTCTATTCAATACCTCCACATTAGTTATGTGATCTACCCATCTAATCTTCAGCACTCTTCTGTAGCACCACATTTCGAAAGCTTCTATTCTCTTCTTGTCCAAACTGGTTATCGTCCATGTTTCACTTCCATACATGGCTACACTCCATACAAATACTTTCAGAAACGACTTCCTGACACTTAAATCTATACTCGATGTTAATAAATTTCTCTTCTTCAGAAACGCTTTCCTTGCCATTGCCAGTCTACGTTTTATATCTTCTCTACTTCGACCATCATCAGTTATTTTGCTCCCCAAATAGCAAAACTCCTTTACTACTTTAAGTGTCTCATTTCCTAATCTAATTCCCTCAGCATCACCCGATTTAATTCGACTACATTCCATTACCCTCGTTTTGCTTTTGTTGATGTTCATCTTATATCCTTCTTTCAAGACACTGTCCATTCCATTCAACTGCCCTTCCGAGTCCTTTGCTGTCTCTGACAGAATTCCAATGTCATCGGCGAACCTCAAAGTTTTTATTTCTTCTCCATGGATTTTAATACCTAATCCGAATTATTCTTTTGTTTCCTTTACTGCTTGCTCAATATACAGATTGAATAACATCGGGGACAGGCTACAACCCTGTCTCACTCCCTTCCCAACCACTGCATCCCTTTCATGCCCCTCGACTCTTATAACTGCCATCTGCTTTCTGTACAAATTGTAAATAGCCTTTCGCTCCCAGTATTTTACCCCTGCCACCTTTAGAATTGTCAAGAGAGTATTCCAGTCAACATTGTCAAAAGCTTTCTCTAAGTCTACAAATGCTAGAAATGTAGGTTTGCCATTTCTTAATCTTTCTTTTAAGACAAGTCGTAAGGTCAGTATTGCCCCACGTGTTCCAATATTTCTAAGGAATCCAAACTGATCTTCCCCGATGTCGGCTTCTACCAGTTTTTCCATTCGTCTGTAAAGAATTCGTTTTAGTATTTTGCAGCTGTGACTTATTAAACTGATAGTTCGGTAATTTTCACATCTGTCAACACCTGCTTTCTTTGGGATTGGAATTATTATATTCTTCTTGAAGTCTGTGGGTATTTCGCCTGTCTCATACATCTTGCTCACCAGATGGTAGAGTTTTGTCATGACTGGCTCTCCCAAGGCCATCAGTAGTTCTAATGGAATGTTGTCTACTCCCGGGGCCATGTTTCGACTCAGGTCTTTCAGTGCTCTGTCAAACTCTTCACGCAGTATCTTATCTCCCATTTCATCTTCATCTACATCATCTTCCATTTCCATAATATTGTCCTCAAGTAGATCGCCCTTGTATAAACCCTCTATATACTCCTTCCACCTTTCTGCCTTCCCTTCTTTGCTTAGAACTGGGTTGCCATCTGAGCTCTTGATATTCATACAAGTGGTTCTCTTCTCTCCAAAGGTCTCTTTAATTTTCCTGTAGACAGTATCTATCTTATCCCTAGTGAGACAAGCCTCTACATCCTTACATTTGTCCTCTAGCCATCCCTGCTTAGCCATTTTGCACTTCCTGTCGATCTCATTTTTGAGACGTTTGTATTCCTTTTTGCCTGCTTCATTTACTGCATTTTTATATTTTCTCCTTTCATCAATTAAATTCAATATATCTTCTGTTACCCAAGGATTTCTACTAGCCGTCGTCTTTTTACCTACTTGATCTTCTGCTGCCTTCACTACTTCATCCCTCAGAGCTACCCATTCTTCTTCTACTGTATTTCTTTCCCCCATTTGTGACAACTGTTTCCTTATGCTCTCCCTGAAACTCTGTACAACCTCTGGTTTAGTCAGTTTATCCAGGTCCCATCTCCTTAAATTCCTACCTTTTTGCAGTTTCTTCAATTTTAATCTGCAGTTAATAACCAGTAGACCCAACTCGCCTTATTTGTTCATGAGACCCAGAAAATATTAGATACAGGCTCCCAGGTAGATGCTATTTTTCTTGACTTCCGGAAGGCGTTCGATACAGTTCCGCACTGTCGCCTGATAAACAAAGTAAGAGCCTACGGAATATCAGACCAGCTGTGTGGCTGGATTGAAGAGTTTTTAGCAAACAGAACACAGCATGTTGTTATCAATGGAGAGACGTCTACAGACGTTAAAGTAACCTCTGGCGTGCCACAGGGGAGTGTTATGGGACCATTGCTTTTCACAATATATATAAATGACTTAGTAGATAGTGTCGGAAGTTCCATGCGGCTTTTCGCGGATGATGCTGTAGTATACAGAGAAGTTGCTGCATTAGAAAATTGTAGCGAAATACAGGAAGATCTGCAGCGGATAGGCACTTGGTGCAGGGAGTGGCAACTGACCCTTAACATAGACAAATGTAATGTATTGCGAATACATAGAAAGAAGGATCCTTTATTGTATGATTATATGATAGCGGAACAAACACTGTTAGCAGTTACTTCTGTAAAATATCTGGGCGTATGCGTACGGAACGATTTGAAGTGGAATGATCATATAAAACTAATTGTTGGTAAGGCGGGTACCAGGTTGAGATTCATTGGGAGAGTGCTTAGAAAATGTAGTCCATCAACAAAGGAGATGGCTTACAAAACACTCGTTCGACCTATACTTGAGTATTGCTCATCAGTGTGGGATCCGTACCAGGTCGGGTTGACGGAGGAGATAGAGAAGATCCAAAGAGGAGCGGCGCGTTTCGTCACTGGGTTATTTGGTAACCGTGATAGCGTTACGGAGATGTTTAATAAACTCAAGTGGCAGACTCTGCAAGAGAGGCGCTCTGCATCGCGGTGTAGCTTGCTCGCCAGGTTTCGAGAGGGTGCGTTTCTGGATGAGGTATCGAATATATTGCTTCCCCCTACTTATACTTCCCGAGGAGATCACGAATGTAAAATTAGAGAGATTAGAGCGCGCACGGAGGCTTTCAGACAGTCGTTCTTCCCGCGAACCATACGCGACTGGAACAGGAAAGGGAGGTAATGACAGTGGCACGTAAAGTGCCCTCCGCCACACACCGTTGGGTGGCTTGCGGAGTATCGATGTAGATGTAGATGTAGATGTAGATTGTGGTCAGAGTCCACATCTGCCCCTGGAAATGTCTTACAATTTAAAACCTGGTTCCTAAATCTCTGTCTTACCATTATATAATCTATCTGATACCTTTTAGTATCTCCGGGATTCTTCCATGTATACAACCTTCTTTTATGATTCTTGAACCAAGTGTTAGCTATGATTAAGTTACGCTCTGTGCAAAATTCTACCAGACGGCTTCCTCTTTCATTTCTTCCCCCCAATCCATATTCACCTACTATGTTTCCTTCTCTCCCTTTTCCTACACTCGAATTCCAGTCACCCATGACTATTAAATTTTCGTCTCCCTTCACTATCTGAATAATTTATTTTATCTCATCATACATTTCATCAATTTCATCGTTATCTGCAGAGCTAGTTGACATATAAACTTGTACTACTGTAGTAGGCGTGGGCTTCGTGTCTATCTTGGCCACAATAATGCGTTCACTATGCTGTTTGTAGTAGCTTACCCGCACGCCTATTTTTTTATTCATTATTAAACCTACTCCTGCATTATCTCTATTTGATTTTGTATTTATAACCCTGTATTCACCTGACCAAAAGTCTTGTTCCTCCTGCCACCGAACTTCACTAATTCCCACTATGTCTAACTTTAACCTATCCATTTCCCTTTTTAAATTTTCTAACCTACCTGCTCGATTAAGGGAGCTGACATTCCACGCTCCGATCCGTAGAACGGCAGTTTTATTTCTCCTGATAACAACGTCCTCTTGAGTAGTCCCCGCCCGGAGATCCGAATGGGGGACTATTTTACCTCCGGAATATTTTACCCAAGAGGACGCCATCCATTTAACCATACAGTAAAGTTGCATGCCCTCGGGAAAAATTACGGCTGTAGTTTCCCCTTGCTTTCAGCCGTTTAAACGATCTAAAGCTGGCGAAAAAAAATAACCATCTTGTTGGGACATGACGAAGAGGGTTTTTGTACTCGACACTTGTCAATACAAGATAGTCCTCTAGTCTCGGTATTTATAGATGATGTTTTTATAACGATGCTTGCTATATCTACTGATATTACGCAGTTGTTAGTTACATGGCAGTTACCGTTTGCTTTGGTAACTGTCTCTTGTAATTTTTTGAGTACTGAACTGTTTAGACTATAATTCATGAAAGCGTTAACTGCGCTGTAAGCAGTTGAGTGAGTCAGATTTAAACCATTTTCTTTGGTCTCTGTCTTGATTTTTCCAAATATATCCTTGGACGATTGAAAACGATCATCACTAAAATCTACCAGCTTTTTAGATAAACCTGTCTATATTAGAATTCTGCACAGCGTACCAACAGGCTTCAATGTTTCCAATTTAGAAGTATCGCTTCCTACCAAGAAGTACTCAGTGCCCATATTTTTTTCTTAGGTGGCTCAGGTCAATTCTCCTCTCTCTCTCCTAAAAGCCCATATTCCGACATTATCTAAAACAGAAACAACTTTATCGGCACCGGCACAACCACGAAAAATACGCACCATGCTGTAATGAACACAATATAAATCGTACAAAAAGAGGGAGTAGTTAATAAGTAGCAATATTTTAATGAAAAGAAAAAATCCAAACTTTGATTCTCTGACCTGGTCATAATAGTGTTTTAACATCATTACTAGAGACCAGACTATATGATTTTGCATATTAAGCCCATTATCATCAATTATCGCATATTTTACCTAAAATTCATTGGTGATGTGTATTTTCGCTTAATTTATAACACTTTCCGTTAAGGTACATAGTTAATAAACGAAATCTTATGTTTTAGACGGTCCAACATATTACAGGGTAGTCACAAGTTTCCCAAAATGAAATTCCCTTAAAATTCTCTGATTTTCAGGCGCAGTTTTAGCATTTTTCCCTGACAGATTTTGAGATCTGTAGGGTAAGTAAAAAGATGAGCTGAGGAAAAAATGTGAAGACTTCCGTGTTCCTGAACATGCCATTAACTTTCATTTTGAATGAACAGCAAGTTATTCTCTCCTTTACAGGACTTATAATATTAAGGGTAAGTAATAAGGTAAAATGTCTAAATAAAAATCCATTTTTAGTTAAAGGATTTTTGTGTTTGTTAATTAGTTAACTCAAACTTTGAATTAACAGCAAGTTTTTGCTCCTGCTTCCATACAGGATTTATGAACTTTTCAGGCGAGATATTGCGTCAGATCGGACAAGAAAAATAAAAATAACATGTCGTTTAACATAACATCAAAGTTTAAAAAATAAGAACGACGGCACTGGGGTACGTGTAGTGACATTTTCTCCGCCAAAGAATACTAAGTGTTTTGTCAAACAGTATCCAAAAGAATCATATAAATGATTCGCAATAAATCCACCACCTTCAGTACGGATGCAGTATTACGTTCGACCTCCCAGCGGGAATTTCAAAGTAGTGGGCATGGAGGACATGGACAGAGACTGCGAATAGGTGGCACGCGGTTGGATTGTGGGTCGGCCGGAAGCTATGCCGAGATAGTCCGTCCGCGTAATTGCGATGAACACTCTGTCCTGATGGCGCTGTGGTGAAACGTAACTGCCTAGTAAGCAGGCAGTCCTGGGTTCGAGTTTTAAACCTGCACACATTTCCACTCGTCATCCTTTCTCTTCCCTCCACCTTCAATTTACAGAAAATAATAATAAGTCAAACAATTGAAATCGTTCAATGAAAACCAGTCAAAACTCTTCTGTGAGAGAAGCGATAACTTCGTCAATTCCATTCAGTCCAGTGGCCTTCTCGACCAGTATCTGTGGCTTTTTGGCGCTCAGTTTATTAACCTGCTGAGCGATGGACCTCTTCCGTCTAGCTCTCTCGGCTTCTCCATGTTCTCCACACAGCTTGTGCTTTGAAGCTGTAATACCACTTAATAGATGTTTGCAATGAGGTATTCGTAGAGTAAAAAAGGAACAGATGCGATGTCGCAGAGACGCTGTTGGATGAGACAGATCTGTCACTTTTTTTTTTAAGTCGTCGAAAAGAGAGAAGTCTATGGTGTGTCTCGACGAAGAGAGGATGCGAACATTTTTATCGCTCTTCCTATTGTAACAGTTTCGTTAATAATATTGGATTTTGGGTTAATATAAATAACGTGAACTATAGTGCCTGTCTATTTATATGTCAAACAGCCCATCTCAACGCATCGGAATATGAGTTTCATTCATTAGGCGACGCGGTAAACAACTAGCAACCTGTACGGCGGCTGTATTCGAGACGACCATCGCAGCAGAAAGAAGAGGTCAGTTTCCCACAGAGAAGAAAATATAACTTAGAACAATCACTATTAAATTTCATAGATAGTTTATTTCAGTTGCGTTTGACGGTATCCGTTCGGCAGCCGACCGCAGTAGTATTTCATTAACTTCCAATTATTATTATTATTATCCAGTCAGCAATAAAATTAATAAAAAAATAGAATACGATACAAAGCCTCCCCTTAGCGATGACAGCGCTAACAATGACTTCGTTCCTTGGTTGTTTATGATACACTCTTTATTGAGGGAAAAACCTTGCTCTCCGAAGGTTTCACCATGGCTCAGAATGAAAACGAGAACCTTTCCAAGAAAACCACGCAAATGCTGACAGGTGGTATTCCCATTCAATAAGTCTCTCAAAAAGTGATCGATTCTCATCTCACTCCTCCTGTAGCTTGCGCAGAGTTCCAAAAATTCTTGCTTACCAAGAACTTGCTCGAATTTTTTCGCGACTCTATGACAGCATCCACCCAATTCTGCGAAAAGAACTTGTGTAAGGCACTTGAGATTCTACTCTTGCTAGTTCTTGGAATGCTATTAAACACAGCTGGATCAAAAAAGCTTATGCATTTACAAATGCTATACTTCAGAGGTGACTTTAGGAGGAGGGATGAGCGCTTTTTGATCACAAAGGCCCTGCACTCAGTCCTGAAAATTAAAATATCTTTGCCAGGCACTTTTACCTTTCTCAGATCAGATCGTACTGCATGACGTAAGCCTATTTCTTTGGCAGCAATAAGCTTCATCATGGGTTTCAAGTGACAGTAAGTTTTAGTTGCAACAAGTGTAATGAAGGGGCTGGACCAATGACCACACCCAAAAACTTATACAGTTGTGCCGGGAAATACCTTGCTTGGGAAAACCAAAACATGAACATAACACAAACAAGAGTATAAAATATTGGGCCTGCAAAGAAATGGTTGAAACATTCCTACGCGGTATTCCAGCTGTGGACCACAGTTTTGAAGCCAGTATTACACGACACATCTATCGCATAAAAGTCTGCTCCCCAAGCGTAGTAAAAGTCTGGAACTGCCAGCTTTTTCGGTAGCCCTATTAAGTCTGCACCAGCGTGCAGGTCGCTGTGGCCGAGCGGTTGTAGGCGCTTCAGTCCGGATCCGCGTTGCTGCTACGGTCGAATGTTCGAATCCTTCCTCGGGCATGGATGTGTGTGATGTCCTTAGGTTTAAGTAGTTCTAAGTCTAGGGGACTGATGACCTCAGATGTTAAGTCCCATAGTGCTCAGAGCCATTTGAACCATTTCTTCACCAGGGTCCCAGTAATACGTATTCGGAACCACAGGCTTGTTTACGTAACTGAGCGTGAAAGTTGATATTTTTGTAAAGCTGCTATTTATTCATACTGAAACTTCTGTGAGGTTTGGCTTCGCATTTATTAAGCAATTATTGTTATCCTGTACACCTATAACTGAATTACGTTATGATTATAGAGAATGTGTTCGTTTTATGTCATTCTGGCGCAATCAAATGATTATCTATGTCTAGCCGTTAGGAGTAGATCAAAACAACGGCGATATGTCAGGAGTTGGAACTGGGTTCTACACTGGTTGTGAAGAGGTGAAGGCAGGAATTAACTGCCTGTTAATGAAGGAGTCGAGGAATTCAGGAAATTCGTCAGAATGGGTGTGCCTTGTCGATCGTACTTGCCGGTATTCGCGCAAATGACACTATTTCCCAATAGTGCGGCCGCAAAGAAGTGACAAGGCTTTTACAGTCTTCACTGGTAGCGACCGGTACAACTGCTCGGACTCTTGTGGTTATTCTCTCAACACTATCCTTCCTGGCATACTGAAATAATATAAAAGATGCAATCAAATACAAGCGAGACATTCACCAATTAAGGTGATACGTACACATATCGAAAGTAAAATTAATATGCATGTTTACATAAAACACATAAACTCAGAATGAAACATTTGTAGATGTAGAGTGTATCTAGAGGATCATATACACACCTATAGTTGCTGTATGTCCCTGTAAGCACGCTTATACTTTCCTTGTTTCATATCGTTTCTACACTAAGGAGCTATATACAGCTGTTCTCAACCGCAGGACAAAAAAAGAGGATTTTCTCTTCTTTTATTACTGGATTTACAAAAAATTACTCACCGAAACAGTCAAAAGAGATCTCAATAGCTCACTTATTTCTCGTCTGCTGACAACATGTGAAAATAACAAGCAGAAAGCCCACTCGAAATGCTGCGTCCCGCGCACACGCGCATACACCCCTTCTACATTGAATGCGCAGATCCACGACAGAACAGAACGGTTTCTATTTCTCCCTGGAGGATAAACCGTCCGCTGAAATCGCAGCTTCACCCGCAGTACAGCTAGGTGGCAGGCGTGTACACCTAACTTGATATGTTAGCTGTGTCGTGTAATACCGGCTTTATGAAAACGAAGTATAAAATTTGAAATGAAGTCCCAGAAAAAAAAATTCTTTATTTATGTGACCGTATTGTCCGTAGCTGCTTTGTAATGACTGAAGTTATTTTAAGTACGTCTTTGCAACTACAGTACAAGAAACGACAGAGGCAAACAAGGGAATAGCTAAAAAGCATGCAAGGAGATGGCGTTTCCTGATGTGAGCGAAAATCAGACTTAACATATCGTAAGTAGCATCAACATATTTTAATGAATTGTTTTTATATGTAGAAGGCAAGCCATATAGTAAATATGTTTCATTAAAGACTACTGACGATAAAAATGAAATGAGCGTATGGCATCGTTGGCGGGGAGGCCCCACCCAGTGAAGCTCGGCCAACCAGTGCAAGTTTTCTTTCAGTCGACTCCACATTGGGCGACTTGAGTACCGGTGATGAGGACAACACAACAGCCAGACCCCAATCGGAGAAAATCTCCAACCCGGCTGGGAACTGAACCCAGGCCCGTTTACATGGGAGGCTAGCACGCTATCACCCAGCTAAGCAGTGGTACACCAATGACGATATTTTATTTCAATAAAGCAAAACGCACTTAGTAACAAGACATGAATTTCTTGAAGCTGCAAAGACGAATTTAAAATACCTTTCTTAACTACAGAAACAAACTCAGAAAGATGTAGGCCTCTTTAAAGTAGTGTAGAAGGGGGGAGGGATGAATTGTATTACCCAACACTATAGCTACTGCCGATAAAATGTTGCTCCACTATGTTCACCAACGTAAGCACTGTGTTATATCCTTATCCTAGAGGTATTATGCGATTTTTCTTGCGAGAAATATATGAGTACATAGCGAACAAACCGCCGCCGGCTCACACAGTTTCCTTCCTAGTATCGTCGATAGTTTCTCTCAAATACACTACTGGCCATTAAAATTGCCACACCACGAAGATGACGTGCTACAGACGCGAAATTTAACCGACAGGAAGAAGATGCTGTGATATGCAAATGAGTAGCTTTTCAGAGCATTCACACAAGTTTGGCACCGCTGGCGACACCTGCAACGTGCTGACATGAGGAAAGTTTCCAGCCGATTTCTCATACACAAACAGCAGTTGACCGGCGTTGCCTGGTGAAACGTTGTTGTGATGCCTCGTGTCAGGAGGAGAAATGCGTACCATCACGTTTCCGACTTTGATAAAGGTCGGATAGCAGCCTATCGCGATTGCGGTTTATCGTATCGCGACATTGCTGCTCGCGTTGGTCGAGATCCAATGACTGTTAGCAGAATATGGAATCGGTGGGTTCAGGAGAGAAATACGGAACGCCTTGCTGGATCCCAACGGCCTCGTATCACTAGCAGTCGGGATGACAGGTATCTTATCCTCATGGCTGTAGCGCATCGTGCAGCCACGTCTCGATCTCTGAGTCACCAGATGGGGACGTTTGCAAGACAACATCTGCACGAACAGTGCGACGACGTTTGCAGCAGCATGGACTATCAGCTCGGAGACCATGGCTGCGGTTACCCTTGACGCTGCATCACAGACAGGAGCGCCTGCGATGGTGTACTCAACGACGAACCTGGGTGCACGAATGGCAAAACGTCATTTTTTCGGATGAATCCAGGTTCTGTTTACAGCATCGTGATGGTCGCATCCGTGTTTGGCGACATCGCGTTGAACGCACTTTGGAAGCGTGTATTTGTCATCGCCATACTGGCGTATCACCCGGCGTGATGGTATGGGGTGCCATTGGTTACTCGTCTCGGTCACCTCTTGTTCACATTGACGGCACTTTGAACAGTGGACGTTACATTTCAGATGTGCTACGACCCGTGGCTGTACCCTTCATTAGATCCCTGCGAAACCCTAGATTTCAGTAGGACAATGCACGACGCATGTTGTAGGTCCTGTACGGGCCTTCCTGGATACAGAAAATGCTCGACTGCTGCCCTGGGCAGCACATTCTCCAGATCTCTCACCAACTGAACACGTCTGGTCAATGGTGGCCGAGCAACTGGCTCGACACAATACGCCAGTCACTACTCCTGATGAACTGTGGTATCGTGTTGAAGCTGCATGGGCAGGTGTACCTGTACACGCCATCCAAGCTCTGTTTGACTCAATGCCCAGGCGTATCATGGCCGTTATTACGGCCAGAGGTGGTTGTTCTGGGTACTGATTTCTCAGGATCTATGCACCAAAATTGCGTGAAAATGTAATCACATATCAGTTCTAGTATAATATATGTGTCCAATGAATACCCGTTTATCATCTGCATTTCTTCTTGGTGTAGCAATTTTAAAGGTCAGTAGTGTATATAAACTAGTTTCAAAGTGCTAAATTATATTGCAATAAATATGCCTATAAAACGGCGCACTGTATAACGTACTTGGCGGTGAGACGCGATGGTAAATCCTGAATTCCGACACCCGTGGCCTCTGGCCTGTCGAGCATGCACCACAGTTCTGAGTCCGTAAGTAAATCACAAAAATCAGCTGATTTACGTCACACACGAACGGACCCGGCGTGCGGGCCGATCGGAGAGACCAGATCCGACGGGCGAGACCTGCACGTTAGTGGGAAACGACAGGCCTCAGGTCAGCGGGTCCAGTTCGTCAGAGATACCCACGGAAATGTCCCGTGGTTCTGGCCTGTCGCGGAAATCGCTCATGTCTGACCACCTAAAAATTCGCGTCCGCAGTCATGGGTCAGCGATAGTGAGTTGATGTAACGAGACCGCAGTGTTCAGTCCGTGCAGCAGATAACTTGTGCGAATACTCTGAGATCCAAACAAACCCCTCCTCATGCTCCCCTGACGCTCTCAGCGGCAGCTGCTCGGCGGAGGGGCTTTGGCGCGCGGTTGGTGGGTGTGGGGTGGGGGGGCGGGGGGGGGGGGGGGGGAAGAGATAGGAAGGTTGCAACAGGGAGGGAGGGCACGACGCCTAGCAGCTAGTCGGCTGCGCATAACCAACGTGTACGAGTACAAACCATTTCATCTGCAGAGCCAACAGTGAGATTTTCCAGCCTTTTTGTTTAATTTCCCAGATTTCCCTGACACTTTTTAAATTCCCTGACCTCCAGAACTTGTGGTAACCCAACTTAGCCGCACTCTGTTTAAATGGTTCAAATGGCTCTGAGCACTATGGAACTTAACTGCTGAGGTCATCAGCGCTCTAGAACTTAGAACTACTTAAACCTAACTAACCTAAGGACATCACACACATCCACGCCCGAGGCAGGATTCGAACCTGCGACCGTAGCGATCGCGCGCTTCCAGACTGTAGTGCCTAGAACCGCTCGGCCACCCCGACCAGCCCGCACTCTGTAAGCACACTTTTCCGCCTCCGTAACTGACAAGAAAATATTCCCAAATGCCAGTAATCTACCTTGATGAGACTTGGCGGGAGTGTAGAGGTCGCAAAATACTGCAATACGATTTTTTTTGTTTCTGCCCAAAAAAATTGTTCAAATGGTTCTGAGCACTATGGGACTTAACTTCCGAGGTCATCAGTCCCCTAGAACTTAGAACTACTTAAACCTAACTAACCTAAGGACATCACATACATCTATTCCCGTGGCAGGATTCGAACCTGCGACCGTAGCGGTCGCGCGGTTCTAGACTGAAGCGCCTAGAACCGCTCGGTCACCATGGCCGGGTTTCTGCCCAATTTCACTTTTTAGGGAGTAAAACACACCCCAAAAGGTAATTTGGCGTTTCATGTTTAGAGGGAATATCTTCGAAACGATGATACATAAAAATGTTTTTCATATAAATGTTGATATGTAATTAATGTTCTTCAAAACTGTATAATCAATTTCTGTAGTAATCTGAAATCTTGAAAAATACGCAACCACTATTAATTAATTTTGAAAAATGGGAACTTTTTTTACAACATAAATTAAAGAAGCTTTCAAGCCACATACATCAGTGTGTAATAAAACTGGTTTTTGGAAAATAAGCCGTACACAATGAGCTCAAAAATGGTTCAAATGGCTCTGAGCACTATGGGACTTAACTTCTAAGGTCATCAGTCCACTAGAACTTAGAACTACTTAAACCTAACTAACCTAAGGACATCACACTCATCCATTCCCGAGGCAGGATTCGAACCTGCGACCGTAGCGGTCGCGCGGTTCCGGACTGTAGCGCCTAGAACCGCTCGGCCACTACGCCCAGCGCAGTTTGATGACTGTAGCGTTTCTCAAGTGCGGTTGACATAATCATTCAAGAGAACTAGACCTTAGAATCTTCTCAGAAAGTACTTCCGACATCGAAAACCGTATATATTCCATGGCTGTACATGTGCCTTCGAGCCCTTTGGGATCTACAAATGCTTCTTGTCTTCGAGTATGACGCTCAAAACGTTTCTTTTCCTTTTTTTTTTTTTTTACTGACATCCACCTTTTCATAGTTTTAAAAGAAACAAATGTTGAGCTGGCACAGAGAATTCGAGAGGCTTTTTTTGAAGCCCCAAATTTCCTTGTGCCGGCATCGAAATCTGATAAAAATGACTTACCAGATCAAAAGCTATTTGAAAGATGTTTTCTTTCCCAGTGAGGGAGAAATATCTGTATTATTGTTAGAGCTTGGGTGGTCAGTGCAATAGAACCGTTTAGAGTATCGTGCCTGACGACAAGGGACGTGGTGGTGGTAAGTTCCTATGGGGCCAAACTGCGAAGGTCATCGGTCCCTAGACTTACGCACTACTTAATCTAACTTAAACTAACCTACACTAAGGACAACACACACACCCATGCCCCAGGGAGGACTCGAACCTCCGACGGGGGGAAACAAAGATGTTCATCTACAACGACATCTACATAGATACTCCGCAAGGCACCGCACGATGCTTGGCGGAGGGTAACCTGTAACAGTACTTGTCTTTCCCCCTCCTGTTCCACTCGCGAGTGAAGGGAAAACGATCGTCTGTACGCCTCCGTATGAGACCTAACTTCTCGTATCTATTATTAGAGGACCTTTCGCACAATGTCTGATGGCGACAATAGAATCGTTCGGCAGTCAGCTTCAAATGTCGATTCTCTAAATTTTCGCAATAGTGTTTCTCGAAAAGAACGTCGCGTCCCCTCCAGGGATTCCCATCTGAGTTCTCGAAGCATCTCCGTAACACGTGTTGTTCGAACATACCGGTTCAAAGCTAGATGCCTGCCCCTGAATTGCTTCGAATTCTTCCTTCAATCCGACCTGGTACGGATCCCAGACACCCGAGCAGTACTCAAGAACAGGTCCACAGAGTCCTATATGCGGTCACCTTTACAGGTGAACCATTCTTTCCTATAATCCTCCCAATAATCTGAAGCCGGTCACTTGCCTTCCCTACCACAGTTCTCACATGTTCGTTCCACCTCATATCGCTCTGCAACATTACGCCCAGGTATTTAAACGATTTGACTGTGCCAAGCAGGGCACTACTAATACTGTATCCGAACATTACAGGTTTGATATTCCTACTCATCCGTATTAACTTACATTTTTTCCACATTTAAGACTAGCTGCCATTCACAACACCAACTGGAAATTTTGTCTAAGTCGTCTTGTACCTTCCTACAGTCACTCAACTTCAGCACCTTACCGTACACCACGGCATCATCAGCAAACAACCGCAGATTGCTGCCCTCCCTGTCCGCGAAGTAAATGTGGTGTACTTGGGCCTCCCGTCTGGTAGACCTTTCGCCGGGTGCACGTCTTTCGATTTGACGCCACTTTGGCGACTTGCGCGTCGATGGGGATGAAATGATGATGATTAGGACAACGCAACACCGAGTCCCTGAGCGGTCAAAATCTCCGACCCAGCCGGGAATCGAACCCGGGCCTTTAGGATTGACATTCTGTCGCGCTGAGCACTTTTTTTCGGTATTATTCGTTGCGTTTGGTCTGGGCGGACGTCACAAGACATCCGTTCAAGTTGGTCGTTGATTCCTTTACTCAGTTTTTTGTTACAGAGGGCGAGCAACCCTCTGACCCAACACTCTGAGCTACCGTGCCGGCTGACCACTCAGCTACCGGGGGGTCCGCTAAGTCATTTCCAGCGGTCCTATCACACTTCCCTGGGGTACCCCTGACGATACCCTTGTCTCTGAAGGACACTCGCCATCGAGGACAACATACCGGGTTCTATTGTTTAAGAAGTCTTCGAGCCACTCACATATCTGTGAACTTATTGCATATGCTCGTACTTTTGTTAACAGCCTGCAGTGGGGCACGGTGTCAAATGCTTTCCGGAAATCTAGAAATATGGAAAAGCCCAAAGAGCTTGAAGGCGCAGGTACGACCATGGGACGTGTACAGCTTTCGCTGTTGGTGAGAAGACGAGTTCTGCTGAATGATCATGATGTCAGTCTCCACTTGAGAACCAAAACAATCAATCTGCAGTCCTTAATAAATGATCAATTCTCTTCGCTAAGGCTTATCAATGTACTGAATACACGTAGGGATATTTAGAGGATCACCAGCGACAATCTGAAATCCTGCTGAACTTTATTTTCATATAATCTTCTCGGTTGTGCATCTTACGTGAAGAAATTTCGTTCATCTTGTATGCATGGTGGAAAAAAAGTTATGTTTTAAGCATTTCCTTGCAGATTATCAGTATTGTAATTATTTTCTATCATAATAAAGAGTTACCTATAATTTTAAATAAACAATATACGCGTATTTGAAAAGATAAACTAAAAAACGAAAATACATGCATGTGAAACATAATAATACAATTGATAACATAAAGCAAATACAAATATAATTAGTAATTATAGTAATGAATGTTCAAATACTTTAACTAGGTCTACTGAAAATACTCCGACAGTACATTGTGTACACCTTGTTTTACGAAAATTGTATTTCTGAAACCAGCTTTTTACACAGGTATGTATGTGGCTTGAAAGATTCTTTAATTTATTTTGTAAACAAAAGTTATCATTTTTCAAAATTAATTAATGGTGGTGGGGTATTTTCTCAAATTTCAGGTTATTTCAAAAGTTGATTATATATTTCTCAAGAACATTAATTGCATCTCAACTTACTTTTTTATATATCATCGTTTCGAAGACATTCCCTCTAAACCCAAAATGTCAAACTACCTTTTGGGGTGTGTTTTACACCTTAAAAGTGAATGTGGTCGAAAACAAAAAAAAAAAAAAATGATTATTGCACTATTTTGCCTCCTCTACACACCCGCCGAGTGTAATCCAGATTGTTTACTGACACTTGGGAATGTTCCCTTGTGAGTGGTCGGTACGGCTGACTTACGTGCGGTGGACCTGTGTTCGGTTCACGGTACTGCCAGCGATTATTCCTTGCTGGGAGGATTGGAACCCGGGTGCATTCAGCCTCGTGATGGCAATTGAGGAGCTGCTTGCCCGAGCAGTAGCGGCTCCGGGTCCCGGAAACTGACAACGGCCGGGAGATCAGTGTGCTGATTCCATAGTCCTCCGTACCGTGTCAAATGACGTGGTTAGCGGAGGAGAATACGGCGGTCGGTCGGTACCATCAGACGATAGGAAAGACTTTCGGCCAGCCCTTAAACTAACCATGCCACATCCGTTAATAGCTATGCTCGATGCAGGACAAAGGCACATGCAAAAGAGGAATAATTTACGCCCCACTGATTGTTACCTAGAACGTAGAAGCACTTCAACAGAAACATTTTTTATAATACATATCCGTTATACTGTAACACAAATAAATGCACAATTTTCTTACGGCGTGCAGCGAGACGTTTCACAGATTCCAGCATATCTGCAAATTCAGAAAGCATTAAGTCATTGATTGATTTGCAGTAATGATGAAAATGTGTTACTAAAGTTCTGATCAAAACAGTTGGAGCTGAAATAAAGCATAAAAACGATGAAATTATATTGCATTGTTCTTTACAAAATATTTTCGTTTTCCTGTTCCTGTCTTTATATTTGTTTTACGTTGTATTACTTCGTCTTCCCGTCTTTCGAATTCATTATTTTAATGATCCACCAAAGAAGACGAAGTAAATATTCCAGAACTTGAATCAAGAACAGCTGCCAACATGAGCAACTTAAAAGTAGATATCCCGGGTGTAATTACGCAACTTAAATCACTTAATAAAAGAAAGTCTTCCGGTCCAGACTGTGTACGACTTAGGTCCCCGCATGGGGTCTCCCGGCCAACAATGCCGTACGATCATTTCATTTTTTCCTTTCATGATATGCTGATACAATAGCTTCCTACTTAACAATCATATGCAACCGCTCGCTCGGCGAAAGATCCGTACCCAAAGAATGGAAAGTTGTCAAAAATGGTTCAAATGGCTCTGAGCACTATGGGACTTAACATCTATGGTCATCAGTCCCCTAGAACTTACAACTACTTAAACCTAACTAACCTAAGGACACCACACAACACCCAGCCATCACGAGGCAGAGAAAATCCCTGACCCCGCCGGGAAGGAAAGTTGTCAGTTCACACCAATATTCAAGAAAGACTGTAGTAGTTATCAACCAAATTCCAGGTCGTATCATTAACGTCGATATGCAGTAGGATTTCGGGCATACTCATATATTTTGTTCAACCATTGTGGATTACTTCGAAGAGAACCATCTATTGACACACAGTCAACACGGATTTAGAAAACTTCATTCCTAGGAAACACAGCTAGATCTTCGCCCATACGAAATGTTGAGTGCTATCTACAAGGGATTTCAAATTGATTCCGCATTTCTAGATTTCCTGGTTTCCGCACTGTACCTCACAAGCGGCTTGAAATCAAACGCGTGCTTATGAAACATCGTCGTTACGCGATTGAATTCGTGATTTCCTGTCAGAGAGGTCACAGTACGTTGTAATTAACGGAAGGTCATCGAGTAAAGCATAAGCGATTTCTGCCGTTCCCCAAGATAGTGTTACAGGCTCCCTGCTGATATTTAGGAGACAATATTAGTAGCAGTATTAGGTTGTTTGCAGATGATGCTGTCGTTTACTGCGTAGTAAAGTTATCAGAAGATCAAAACAGATTGCAAAACAATTTAGAAAAAGTATCTGTATGGTGCGAAATTTGGAAATTGACCCTAAATAATGAGACGTCTGAGGACATCCACATGATTGCTAAAGGGAACCCATTAAAGGCTTTAAATTCAACTAAATACGTAGGAATTACAATTACTAACAATTTAAATTGGAAAAAAGCACATAGAAAAATGTTGTGGGGAAGGCGAACCAAAGACTGCGTTTTATTAGTATAACACTTCGAAAATGCAATAGATCTCTACACTACACTTGTCTGTCATCTTTCGGAGTACTGCTGCGCGGTGTGTGACCCTCACCAGATAGGGTTAACGGAGTACATCGTGAAAATTCTAAGAAGTGCAGCACGTTTCGTATTATCGATAAACAACAGGGGAGAGAATGTCAGGGACATGATATAGGATTTGAGGTGCACACCATTAAAACAAAGGAGTTTCCCGTTGCGGCGGTATCTTCCATGGAGGTTCAATCAGCGACTTTGTCCTCCGAACGCGAAAATATTTTGCTGACGCCGATCTACATAGGGAGAAACGATAATGATAATAAAATAAGGGAAATCAGAGGTTGCATGGAAAGATATAGGTGATCATTCTTTCCGCGTGCTGTTCGAGAGTGAAATAATAGAGAATTATTTTGAAGGAGGTGTGATGAACGATGAATCCTCTGCCAGGCATTTAAGTGTGATATCCCCTTAATCCTAGAACTTAACCTGTTCTAACAAACAAACAAAAAAGAAAAAAAAAAATCGCCACCGCCACATTCTCCCTGCCCATTAATTCATTTATGAAATTTCACATTCTTTGGGGGGTTGGCTTCTATCGATCTGACTTATCCCACTCGTTTGTATACAAGTGTTGTGTAAACACGATTCAACATCGGTACCAAACGACTGAAATGGTACCGTACCTTAACAGAAGTCAGATGAATCAAAAACACTAGCCTCTAGGGAAGGAACCCAATCATTCAGCCAGCTATTTAATACGTTTTGTTTCTTTGCTCTTCAAAAAATTTAACCATGATTTGCTCCCAGACGAAGTGTGTTAAACCGAAACTAAAAATCTTATGCAGACCAGAATCTATCATTGTCACACTTAAAAGAATTCTTTGCAGTCGACTCAACCTTCAGATGTTGGTGGCTTCTGTACGATCCGTTTCGATATCTCACCTCAAAAAATTACTTTTGAGTTCGGGACCAAAGATCTGTCTCGCAGCCGTTAAAAAAACGCCATGGAACCATTTTCAGATAGCAAAAGAACAGCGTTTTAGACCTTTTAATCATTAGGTGACGACTGCCAACCAGGGATTTTTCGCTCCGATGTTATTCTCCCGCGTCTCCATTTGCGCTAATTTTCACGTCTTTTACTTTGGCCTGTCACAGAACCAACAGAAAGTTCTTTAATTCGGTCTGAAGCTCCACTACAGTTGCTAAATGACAATTATTAGGGTGTTGAATACATGTGTAGCCATGTTTCTGACTCTTTTCTGTACTACTGTTAACCTCTGGGAGCCTTTGTAGAGGTTATTTTTGGTTCGAGTGCTATATCCATGAGAAATATTGGAAATGACGCAATATGACGCAACGAGAGATATTGGACATGACGCAAGACTTACCGTGCCAGAGGCCATTTACGCAGCGTGACGATTCGATCCGGGACGTTCTCCTCTTCATGAAATATGTCAATGTATGTTTCCTTTAACTTTCTAAAATCGCTCCTGGTAAAAGTGAGAATAACTCCGTTACCAATGAAGCTATGAGGCTCGTTTTTGCGCTATTGTTGTAATTAATGCTGGACTGTATTTAGTTTAGTTTAGTTTTGTTTTGTTTACTTCCTTGTTTCCTTACGCAGCTTAATATGATTTATCTCTCTGTACTCAGTGTTACAGTTTACGGAAGTGTGTGTGACAGCTGACTGATTTGGCGCAATGATAAGGAGCAGAAGTCGTGTCCGACCAGGAAGCAGTCCCTGGAATCAATGTGTGGCCATAGGTTTACCACGATATCCCCAAACATACTGAGACGGTTCCTTTGAAATAACACTATTTCCTTGCCACAACACTATAATAAAAATGACTTTTAGTACCCACTATTAAAGCAGTCAGTGGCTCAGGCAGGAGTTCAACATGCATCAACAAAAATCTTTGATCATTGCCGTAATATAACATAAAACACCTGACGGGTAGCAAAGCAAGTTTTAAATCTAAGCTGAAATCATATTGTCCTGGACACCTCCTTCAATTCCGTACCTGAATTTTTACTTAAAGACAGATAACCTAAAATTTTGTTAAGCTTACTTGCTTGAGCAGGACTGAAAAATAATATGTTCACCAATAGTGTATACACTTCGATAAATAAGACCATTCAAATGACCTATGAAACATGGGATTCACTGCATAAGTATCTTTCCCCCTTCCAAACTTGTGCCAGAGCTGTGGTAAGGTCCCGCGGAGTCCATAGCACCAATGAACTGTATGGCCCCTGTACTCGTATTTTTCTTGTGACTGTATTATTTTAATTCTGTATAAAATACGAGTGTAGTAATAACAAAATTTTGTTTCACTAATTTTGCATCTACACTTCGCCAGCCATATCACAATCTGTAGCTGACGGTGCTACGTGTATGTACCACCGCCACTTCCCCCCTTTCCTGATCCAGCGGCGCGTGGTCCGCGGGGAAGAACAAATGTTGGTAAGCCTCCGGGTGGGCTCGTATCTCTCTAATTTCATCTTCACTGTGTTTTCGCGACATCTACGAAGTAGGAAAAAATATATTGGCTGCTCTTTCTAGTAACGTACGCTCTCAGTATTTTAACAGTACACCACACATGATGCTGAATGCCCTTTCTTGTACCGTCTGTCACTGAACTTCGCTGAATATCTCTGTGATGCCTTCTAAATGAAGCTGTAACGAAATGTGATGCTCTTCTTTGGATCTTATCTGATACAGATCCCAGAAAGAAGTGGTTGATTTGGGAGAAGGGACCAAATAGCGAGGTCATCGGCCCCATCTGGTTCGGGAAGGATGGGGAGGGAAGTCGGCCGTGCCCTTTCAAAAGAACCATCCCGGCATTTGCCTAAAGCGATTTACGGAAATCACGGAAAACATAAATCAGGATGGCCGGACACGGGATCGTCCTCTCCCCCGCCCCTCCCCCACCCCCCTTTCCCGCCCCACAGAAACAGGAGCAGTATTCAAGTATTGGTCGAATGAGGGTTATGTAAACCTCATTCGTGCGTGGACTACACTTCCTGAAGATCCCTTCAATGAAGCAGTTTGACAGCTGCCTTAGTTTTGTGTGATCGTTCCACTTTACATAGTTCCGTAGACATGCTCCCAAATATTTAATGGATGTGACTGCTTCCAATGTTTGGTCTTACAACGATATATTAGTAATTTTCTCTTATCCCTTGTTTTAATAAAACTATTTTATTTTAGAGAAAGTGTAACAGTCTGACTATGGATGTATTATTTGTGATGAAGAAAAAATATAAGTATGCAAGATATGCAAGCATAATGCGTAAAGTCTGGAGTAATCAGTTTAGAAAATGTTTTCGTTGCAAAACAATACCCGCCCTTTGTCCCACATACTTCACTTCCCTCTTCACCTTTCCCCATTCTAACTGCGATATGCTAAGACGTATGTATCATAAGTGAGAATAATACTCATTTTTGCTTAAACTTCGTGCGATGTTATTTTATTATATACAGCCAGTATCCTTGGAATGATATTGACAGGTTTTACAATGGAAAAGCGGGTGAGTCTGATTCTCCGAAGGCGGGCGGTTTCCACGTCCCAATGAGATTGCTACGTATTGTAGTAATTATTTAGAACCTGCCTGCTTTTTAACTTACGAAAACCGATTTGATAGTGCAAAATACTGGCGCACTTGAGAGATTCGAAGCTGACACTCTCGTGAAAATAAGAAACCATATGCGCGATACACGTAATATTTCGTGCAAATTAAGATTTCTGTTCATTGTCGGTGTAACTCTCCAGTTAGAGTTAAGCTCTACAACCTTGTAATCATACAATAATGCGTCTTTCTGTTGTTTCATGTGCAATTCGTTACATTCATTTATGTTGAGGGCCGAAAATTAATCGCTGCACCATGTGTCGGTCCTCTGCAGATCTTCCTGCAATTCGCTCTGCAGTTTTCTAGTGTTACGACTAGTCTGTGTACAACAGCGTCATCCCGAGAAGCCCCTTGGAAACTACCGACGTTATCCAAGAGGCTGCTCTTAGCGATGGATGTTGGAAACATAACGCTGCGCCATTCGACGAATCTGTGTAAGCACGGTATCTGAAGAAGTTGAAACACGAAAAAATCCACGATACATGTACAGTTTGAAACGTCCCCATAAAAAATTAATGAATTACTGTGCTGATAAACCTCTTACATTATTTTCAAACAGCTGAGCAAAACTGAACGTACTCAGGCATTACTCTCTTTACTTATTCTGAACAACACTAAACTGACACACAATATTCTTTTTTTTTTTAGCGCAACACAATCTGACTTTCAATAATCCCTACAAAAGAATGGCCCTGACTAACATTAACCTATACCCTTCATGAATCAATTACCTCACAAAAATCCTCGTTACTCGAACTACTGCAGTACAGCGAGCGCCAATACTGCCAGCTAAATAAAAGATTCTACCTACTGAAGGCACTAACTACTGATAGCCATAGTTAGCAAATGAAAGATTTTGATAGAGAAAAAACAATGTATTTGCCTTAATAGTGTTCAAAAGTCATAATATATATAGCAGTTCATGGCATCCAGTCTTACAAATTTACTCTCTCTGATGGACACACGTCCAGATCATCCGCTCTCAAAACTCCGCCATCTCACTCCCCACATCCACCACTGCTGGCGGTTCACCTCCAACTGCGCAACGCTACGCGCTGTTAACAGCCAACTGTCCAACACTACAATAACGAATATTACAACAATGCCAACCAGCCACAGACTGCTCACAGCACAGCCAATGATTTTCATACAGAACGCTACATGGCTTTACCAATATAAAACCTAAACAGCCTACTTACATAGCCCCCATGCTCCCCACAAAAAAATTTACAATTGTTTTGGGCCTTGGCCAATACAGATCTGAAAAAAAAATTATAATTACAATAACAAAGATATCAAATGCACACACTTATTGATACGAAGTTGGTCAAAAGCTAAAATTTTCTCACAGTCCATAAAGACAGTCCTGATCATTCATCACAGTAAAATTTCAGTGTTTTTTTATAGAGAACAAACAATGTATTTACCTTAATAGTGTTCAAAAGTCATAATATATATAGCAGTTCATGGCATCCAGTCTTACAAATTTACTCTCTCTGATGGACACATGTCCAGATCATCTGCTCTCAAAACTCCGCCATCTCACTCCCCACATCCACCACTGCTGGCGGCTCACCTCCAACTGCGCAACGCTACGCACTGTTAACAGCCAACTGCCCAACACTACAATAACGAATATTACAACAATGACAACCAGCCACAGACTGCTCACAGCACAGCCAGTGATTTTCATACAGAGCGCTACATGGCGTTACCAATATAAAAACCTAAATAGCCTACTTACAAGATATACGTTGAAACATGGTGGACAAATATACAGTATCGCAAAATACCATTGAGTAAGCTAGATTAGAAGTAATTCTAATTTAAATGAGTAGACGCTCTCAGACTAAAGAATATCGGTAAACTCCCTATTTTTTAAGGAATCAAACTCTCATGAATAAAATGTCTTCAAACGCCTGATTATCTTTCGAATGAAGTAACGTGTTCATTGCTTGACGTTTAGCATGCAAGGGAGAGGAAGTTAAGAAAAGGTCTGGAATTACTTTAAAGTTTGTTGGAAATCGCCAAGTGCTGTCATTATCAAACACTGGAGAAGTATAATATAAGTAATCCGCCCTCCGTTTTAAGCAAAAGCCAGTTTTTCACGCGTTTCAATGTTTATGACGTCATATCTCTTGAAGTACAAATCGTGCAGCGATATAATTTTGCAGGTACATTCAGTGGTATGTGCGGATACCGTCCGCAAAATGTTTTGCGAACAGGTTTAGTAGTAAAGAAGTATAAATTAAAACCTCACGCTTGAGCTGGAATTTTTCTGCATAAACCGCGAAAATGTATTAAACGATAAACTTTTTTCCTGTGTGTGTGTGTGTGTGTATGTGTGTGTGTGTGTGTGTGTGAGGGGCGGGGGGGTGTCAACGAGAAGAAGTTTCGTAAAGGTTTGAAATTGTATGTAAAGTTTATTGCACGTCACCAAGTGCGCTCATTCTCAAATATTGGGTGAATATATTCTGGATATTTGTGCACTGTGTTAAAGCTGCCTAAAGACATATACACAATTCTAACTGTAATACTTGTTTTCCTGTGTTCAACCTTTATGTGAGTGTGTGCCTTCCATTAAGTACATTGTGACAGCATTTTAAATGTTTAATAATTATATCAAGTAATGAAAATCGAATTTTGTTACCCCCGTAAGCCATTAGATTGCCATCTTGCAACTGGTATTGTGAACCTTGAACCAGGTTAGCCATTTAGTGAGATACAGAGCGTTCCAAAATTATCTTTAAAACTTTGATCACGCACTTTCAGAAATGGGGATGGTTTGCTTCATAATGTTCACACATACAAAAATGGTCAAATGGCTCTGAGCGCTATGGGACTTAACACTTAGGTCATCAGTCCCCTAGAACTTAGAACCAGTTAATCCTAACTAACCTAAGGACACCACACACATCCATGCCCGAGGCAGGATTCCAACCTGCGACCGTAGCGGTCGCGCGGTTCCAGACTGAAGCGCCTAGAACCGCGCGGCCGACGGCTCACACATACACCTAAAGTTATTTTTATGTGTTTCTCCGAGTTATTGACAAAAATGGACATCCTATAGCAGATAGCAGTGTATGGAATGGTTGACAGAGACCAAAACGGTCACCCAGGTCCAACAGAACTTCTGGCCAAGTTACAGAAGCACACCACTATCTCGCCCGATCATCAGAGAATGGTACACGGCGTTCAAGGAATCCGTAATTGTCACGAACAGGACAAGTTCTAGGAATGAATGCAACAGGCATCGTGAAGGTTCTGTCTACCAGACCCACGTGCGGGACCTGCAGGAACTGGGAACTCACATTACAGCAACAATTATACACATTAATAAGGACATGGGAGGAAGTGGAATGTCGCTTAATCCTATATGCTACAGATGACGCGCTCTGTTTCTGAAAAATATGTGATCAAAGTCGTAAGGATCGTTTTGGAACACCCTGTACTAATGAACAAACGATAAAGTCAGCTTTGTTAACAATGTACAGCGAAGAAACTCTGTCGAGTGTGTTTGTGTCGCAAGTACATGGAAAACTATAGAAGACTCAAATAAAACTCTCGTGCCAATGCGTAAAAGGAAAAAAGTGGTTTAATGGACTATAATTACGATTAACGTAATCTGCAACGGTCTGAAAATACACTCAGCTTGATGTCCATGATCTACACTTTGTGTTATGGTGTGGTTGTGTTTTTCATGGAGGGAGCTTGCACCCCTTGTTGTTTTGTGTGGCACTATCACAGCACAGGGCTACATTGATGTTTTAAGCACCTTCTTGCTTCCCACTGTCGAAGAGCAATTCGGGAATGGCGACTGCATCTTTCAACCCGATCGAGCACTTGCTCATAATGCACGGCTTGGGGCTATTTTACCCTCTTTAAAAATTGTCCTACCTTATGGGATCATAGTACTCCTAGTCATTAAAGGGACAAAAATAAAAATAGAATCAGAGTAACGTAACTTCTTTTCATTTAAGATGTAAAAAAGCAACAAACATGCACATATTTCAGTGTTGTTTTGTTATAAAAGAAAATGCGAATGTTTCATCACCACAAGAATATTTTGCACAGATTCACACCATCGACAACTCTGGTATTGAGAAAATGGCTCTTTCGCTTAACCGTTTTGAGAGATTTATACTTTCACTATGTCATCCCACTTGTGATTAAGTACATCTTTATCTACACGTCATTTCCAGTTATTAGAGGATGATATTCCAGTGTCTGGTTTAGAAACATTTTGTTCCATTTCAAATTCAAATGGCTCTGAGCACTATGAGACTTAACATCTGAGGTCATCGGTCCCCTGGACTTAGAACTACTTAAACCTAACTAACCTAAGGACATCACACACATCCATGCCCGAGGCAGGATTCGAACCTCCGATCGTAAAGCAGCGCGGTTCCAGACTGAAACGCCGAGAACCGCATGGCCACAGCGGCCGGTGTTCCATTTCAAGCAAGCGTTCCATTTCTTACAGCTTTCAGGCACTCTTTCACATTTTCAGAGCTGTAAACTGCACTTCGGCAAAGTCCTAGCTCCCTTTTACAATCGTATCTAGAGCTCTAAACCTACCGTGCGCTACCATACACTATCATACACTATATGATCAAAAGTATCCGGACATCCCCCAAAACATATTTTTTCATATTAGGTACATTGTGCTGCCACCTACTGCCAGGTACACCATATCGGCGGCCTCAGTAGTCATTAGACCTCGAGAGACAGCAGAATCGGGCACAACGCGGAATTCACGACTTCGAACGTGATCAGGTGATGGATGTCACTTGTGTCATACATCTGTACGCGAGATTTCCACACTGCTAAACATCACTAGGTCCACTGTTTCCAATGTGATGGCGAAGTGGAAACGTGAAGGGACGTGTACAGCACAAAACCGTACAGACCCACCGCGTCTGTTGACTGACAGAGCATGACGACAGTTGAAGAGGGTCGTAATGTGTAATAGGCAGACCACCACACAGGAATTCCAAACTGCATTGGGATCCACTGCAAGTAATATGACAGTTAGGCATGAGGTGAGAAAACTTGGATTTCATGGTCGAGTGGCTGCTCATAAGCCACACATCATGCCGGTAAATGTCAAACGACACCTCGCTCGGTGTAAGGAGCGTAAACATCGGAGGACTGAACAGTGGAAAAACGTTGTGTGGAGTGACGAATCACGGTGCACAATGTGGCGATCCGATGGCAGGGTGTGAGTATGGTGAAAGCCCGGTGAACGTCATCTGCCAGCGTTTGTAGTGCCAACAGTAAAATTCGGAGGCGGTGATGTTAAGATGTGGTTGTGTTTTTCAAGGAGGGGGCTTGCACCCCTTGTTGTTTTGCGTGGCAGTATCACAGCACAGGCCCAGGCCTCACCGACCAACATCGATACCTCTCTTCAGTGCAGCACTCCGTGAAGAATGGGCTGCCATTCCCCAAGAAACCTTCCAGCACCTGATTGAACGTATGCCTGCGAGAGTTGAAGCTGTCATCAAGGCTAAGGTTGGGCCAACACGATACTGAATTCCAGTATTGCTGACGAAGGGCGCCACGAACTTTTAACTCATTTTCAATCAGGTGTCCGGATACTTTTGACCACATAGTGTAAGTAAGTGTAGAAAACAGTAGTTTTCCCAGTAGGCTTGGTCAGTTAAGATCCCACATTACATGTACGTTAAGTGTGATGCAAACCTATCAGGTGTTATCTCATTTCCGTCCTTTTGTTTACGCATGCGAATAGTGCCTTACCGTACTAGAGTCCTCTCGAAACCAGAACAGTATAGAAACTAAGTGAGAATACATCACTGGGCGCGTAACCTATGGAACATTAATAATGCAACAACAAAGTGTATACTCTTGCCACACACTATCAATCGTGTGGCTATGGTACCTTCACAGAGATCAGGAAATTTTTAAAGACCACTTCTGAAACAACTAATGAAACTTCGATGTCAACTATGAGTATATTTGTGACTTCACGCCGGCCGAAGTGGCCGTGCGGTTAAAGGCGCTGCAGTCTGGAACCGCAAGACCGCTACGGTCGCAGGTTCGAATCCTGCCTCGGGCATGGATGTTTGTGATGTCCTTAGGTTAGTTAGGTTTAACTAGTTCTAAGTTCTAGGGGACTAATGACCTCAGCAGTTGAGTCCCATAGTGCTCAGAGCCATTTGAACCATTTTGTGACTTCACCTGGTGAGTATTCTAGTCTCTCGAACGCCACATGATCAGCTTCATCGGACAGTCCTACAATTTCAGAAAGACGTAGACGAAGCGTCGCTAGAACTCTTTATGCTTCAGGGGCCTCTTTATCGGTATTGGACCCAATACCGAAGAAAAGCGTTTCACTTCATTCGTCCTGGTTACGAGCAATTTAACTACCACACAATGGGCATCACGTTGCTCAACGTTGAATATCAACGTGTTCATGCTGTCACTGATGAGATTAAATGTTCAAATGCTCTCGCTGATGGATGGACAGATGTGTCCACACACGTAGTAATTAATTTCGTTGTCACAACATCAGAATAAATTTTCTTCAAGACTTTCGTCCTAGCGAGTGCAGAGAAACAGTACAGTTAGGATATAAAATACACAATCGACTAACACTGAACGATATGCGGTTCTAATTATTTGCAAAACAAACAAACAAAGAAAGAAACAAAGAAAAGTTATCGGCTCCCAGTCTCTCTCTTGCGTATTCATATTTCATTCCCTGCTAATGCTACCAAGACTTTACCGGTAATTCTGCCACTTACTACATCATTTATGTACAGAACCAAAACTAGCGAACCGTTGTTCTGGTGCAGCCCAACTCTACCCATACCATAGTCAGTGGCCTAGCGTGGTTGTAAAGGTTGGAGAGACTCTGCGGTTATTATAGGGAGACAAAATAGTACAATAAATAATAAACAAATGAAACAAAATGCATCAGATACAACAACTACTACTACTAGGCTACTACTACTACTACCACTACCACTACCACCGCCACCAATAATAATAATAATAATAATAATAATAACTAACTTGTTCAAGAAACGATGACAAATTTGTAGAACTCCAGCAGCAAGAGAAAAAGCACTTATATTTTTTTCTTGTACACAAGTGCAATGCGCCTGTCTTTTCTTCCCACGAATGAGTCTATAGCTCGGTCTACAAAGATCTGAACACTGGATAGCTCTCCAAGTAGTGTCTTTTCTATTGCTAACGTGCTCAAGCACGACAGCCGGATGTTGGACATTGAATTCCTTTAATTCTTCACTCGTTTTAAGAGTACTCATGCTTCGTTCACAGCTTGCTGTAGTTGCGGGTGGGGTCAAAACCAAACGCGGGGACTTCGTTGTTTCTTCATAAACGAAGTCTAAATCGTTGTTGACAATGTACTTTAAGAGGATTCTTGGAGATACGTATCTTACACAGTTCATTTTCAAGTTGTTCTTGTTTGAAAAAAGGGTACTGTTCTAATAATTGAAGCAGTTTCAACTTTGGGAATTCTTTTTGATAGTTCGGAAAACATTTTTCGTTCAAAAGTTCAACAAACTGAATTTGGGGAAAGTCTTGAAACCTTCTTTCCATCTGAACAATTTGCAAATCCAGTATCTCGTAAGTTAGTGCCCTGAGAGATGTCTTTTGACTGTCACAGAATGATAAGTTGCCATTCAAACACAAGCTACATTTAATGCATTCATCAACGAATGTTTCCGTTCTTAAGTTTCTCAAAACAGTTCTTATTTCGTTGTGGCAAGCAGTTATACGGACAGATTTTGACTGAAGAACATTAAAGAGATGATCAACATAAACAAAGCACTCTCGGTACAAGCAAAGCAAGCAGACAAGCGTAGGATCATCCATCCGTCGTTTCATTTCCACAGCACAGCTCGAAGATTCTGGGTCCCACTGAGAGTCTGCATCATCAAATATATAATTAAAAACACTATATAGCCCTGAGAAATGACTAGATGTTGTTGAAACTGTCCTGGAACGAAAGTTCCAGCGAGTGTTGCTTGCATGTGGCAGTTTAAATCCTTTCTCAGTTAGCAATATAGTTCGTTTTGATGATTTGCTGAAAAACTGATGGAATACAGTAAGCTCACTTTAAAAACACGCGCACTTGTCGTATGATTTTGGAGGCATGTAACAGAATCAAATTCAGTTGGTGTGCGTAACAATGAATAAACACCGCATAGGGACAGAATTGCTTCACCAATACTTGTAGCCCTCTTTCTCTGCCCGCCATTACTGAAGCGCCATCATATGTTTAACTAATCACTTTTCCTTCCACATTCCATTCTCTCAGTACTGTATGAATAATGTTTGACAAACCTTCAGCAGTTTTATATCCAGTAACATCGTAAAATCCAACGAATCTTTCCTCAATTTTGTCTGCAATATAATACCTGAATATTACACTCATTTGACTCTCGCATGACGCATCTAATGTTTCATCAGCCTGAATCGAAATGAATTTCAGATTTTATTTTCTCATTAACTGCTAGAGTTATCATTTTTATTACATCATTCTGTATATCTGGAGAAGTTCCTTCAAAGGTTGAAGATGATATCAGATGGTCGCGAAAGGCTAGTTCTTGTTTACAAGGAAATACAATTGCCTGAATAAGACGGGGCAATACTCTCCTGCTGAATGCAGCTTGTTGCATTTTATTGTTCTCAGACGAGCTGCTTCAGTAAGGGCGTGCTCATTCTACTTTTGCCCAATAACTGAAATGATTCTTTGTTCCGCAGGTGACGTTTTGATATCTGATGCTTTTGTGCTTTCCTGTCAAAGTTCTTTATTGTACAAATGCCCTCATTGCATCATTCCTTTTCACCATCAAACAGAAGACATATATAACAATATAATCTGTTATTAACTGCATTAGAAGTCAGCCAAGCATACTTTTCGTACCAGGCTGTCTGAAAAGTGCGTTTTTGTTTGGCTTCACTTAAAACTACACTGAGTATAGGAGTAGGTCTTTTGTCCTTCAATTCGCACTTTTTTCGTACGTTAATGTATAAAAAAGCGTTTTTAATAAAAATTCTATAAGGTGTTCAGTTGGTGGCTCACTCATGTTGGCGACACAACGAAAATATGCACTAAAATCACACAAGAATGACTATGAACACGAACCGCGCGACTGTTCACTTCCGTGTTAAAAGCCAGCGTATAAGCGGCAGAGACTAGTCTCGATACCTGTTAGCAAGTGCAGCGCACCGGCCTTCGTGGAAGAGGGGAAGTTGTGGGGAGCCGAGAATGCCACCGCTCAGGCGCACAGTCAGGTATGGGTAGGGAGGCAGAGACTGAGAGCAGAGTCTCAAGCAGGCAGATACACCAATACTGAGAGTGCGGCGGCGCGGGCAACAAAATTGATGTCTTCGCACATTTAGTGCTCTTAGTAGAAAGTTGTTTATATTTTTGTTATGAATTACTATTTCATCTTTTTTAAGCACGAATGCAGGGGAGACTAAGTCTCAAAGTCTCCCCTCACGCTACGCCACTGACCATAGTACATCTCTTAATCGTATTAAATTTTCAGTGTAATATGATCCATACCAAGCTGAATCAGGTTGAAAACAAAGTAATGAAAATGCTGTCGAGCTAGTTTGATCCATTTTACTCAGTAACCAGCAAATAACCTTCAAGGCTACTTTCGGTCTTACAATGGTAAATAACTTACTGCTTATAATTTTGTGGGTATAATTTAGACTACAAGTAATTTCTCCACTTGAAACAATGCCGTTTGTCTTCTGTTTAAGTAGTTTTCAGGTCGCATAATACCACATTTTCTTGATAAAAATTATCTCAAAAATACTACAGCATAGAAATGTTCAATGTAGCCAGTAGCACAATAAACATATGAGCTAATACAAACTGGCAGTGTAACTCGTTTCTAAATGGCGAGGCAGCGAGCTTGCGTAAATGCTCAGAAAACACTGTGGCCAATTTTTTTCATTATGAGCGATTTCCGATATGTCTTTTTATGCTTACTGGTATTTCATACTCGACGCTTGATATATTTAGAAATATTTGGTCCAAAATGGTTGAAATGGCTCTGAGCACTATGCGACTTAACTTCTGAGGTCATCAGTCGCCTAGAACTTAGAACTAGTTAAACCTAACTAACCTAAGGACATCACACGCATCCATGCCCGAGGCAGGATTCGAACCTGCGACCGTAGCGGTCGCTCGGTTCCAGACTGTAGCGCCTAGAACCGCACAACCACTCCGGCCGGCAGAAATATTTGGAAATTGACCAATATCTTCTAGAATTGTAGAGCCTACGGTACGAGATAATACTCGCGCAGACAAAGTTGACACTCGGCGCGGTAGCTGATGGAGCGACTGTAAATGGGACATACCTTTACGGTCGATCCCATCTGCCTCCTGGCCGAGTGTCAACTTTGCGCGTGTAAATACCTGGAACAATAATGACAACAATTACTAGTTACAGTAATAATAATACTTTAGATAATATTACTAAAAAAGCCGTTTACCACGAAGTACAAATAAACATTCAACGTATGTTATTTAATTTTGCAAAGCGTACCCGAAACGCGTTTCTGTTACGAAGAATGCCTTTATCAGACTATGCGGAAGTGTGTTAATAAAGCACTACGTACTGAAAACAAACCATCGTGTGTGTGTGTGTGTGTGTCGCTTCGCTTACAGCAAACTAGAGAACACAATCGAACGCGCGAACAGAATGTAAACAGGAGCAAAACGTTTGACTCTACCACATACATGTGTTTGTGGATTCCACCACGAACGCAGAAAACTATGAGCTATTAGCGCACTGCTTTTCAGTCAGATTTACTTCTTCAGAAATCATGGTGCAGCGAAGGCAAGAGCACTTCGGAATTCTATTTCGTATGTTGGCTGCAATGACAACCGTGGGCTGCAATGCACACTTTTTTTTTGTATGATACGGGGAAGCTCAGCGCGCAGTTGAAATGTGTTGTGCAAACACGGAAAAGTTAGTTCCATCTGCAGCTTCGTGCAGTCATCTCGTGAAAAGATGACTTATCCGTGCATTGTGAATGTGTTGACGGTGTTTTTTATTTTAGCATCAGTCTACGGTAAGTAAGATGTTTCCTCACAAATTCTGATGATCACTGAACGGTTTGTTACATATGACAATTTTCATTGGGGCATACAGTATATTACGTTCTTCCTATTACATTCTCGTATGGTGCATGTGAAGAACAATAGCTCAGGTGCTTCAGCGTGAACGACCCCGTTGATTAATCAGGATGCAAACTTTTTATGGATAAAAAAAATCCTCACAAATTGTAGTTAGAAGCATGCATTACTAAAGCGGAGCGCGCGCACACGCACACAAACGCACTTAAACAAATAAAATTAAGCATCATATTGTACAAACTTAGCCTTATGTAAAGGTAGTAGATTTTGCTCTTCCTTTTACAAGTATCTTGTACTATACGTGATCTAAAATTTTCGCTACCGGTACTGAATCGAAGCAGTCCTAGTTAAAATGCCCTTGGAGTTTTATTAAACATGAAGAAATAGGATTTGCTTTACGTGGAAATTTATTGTAAAATTGGGCAGCACAACTTATACCCGTAGTGGAAATTTTAAAATCTACATCTATACTTTGCAAACCACCGTGAGGTGCAAGGCAGAGTACGTGCCATTGTACCAGTAATTAGGGCTTCTTGCTATTCCATTCACGTTTGGAGCGCGGAAGAATGATTGTTTCAGTGTCCCTGTGCGTGCAGTAATTATTCTAATCTTATCTTCACGATCCGTAGGTGAGCGATACATGGTGGTTGTAGTATATCCCTGGAGTAATCATTTAAATCCGGTTCTTCAAACTTTGTTAATAGACCTTCTTGTGATAGTATACGTCTATCAAGAGTCTTCCAATTCAATTCCTTCAGTATCTCTGTGACTCTCTCCCACGGATTAAACTAACCTGTGACCATTCGTGCTGCCCTTCTCTTTATGCGTTCAATATCTGCTGTTAAGCCTATCTGGTAGAAGTTCCACACACTTGAACAGTATTCTACCAATAAACCGAATTGTAAAACCTGCGTTACTGACGACTGAACCTATGTCTGGTGTTATTACTGAATGGACATGAAACTTTTAACTTTTTATTATTTTCAGTGATGTTCTCGTTTTCACTTCTGCCCTTTAAATTTTTTTCTCTCGTATTTCCAATTTTCTAGTATATAGAGGTAAATACAGGGGAGTGAAGAAGAGGAGGAAGACTTTTGAAAGGCAGTTGTGCGAGGGTCTCTTTGTTGATCATGTTGCATCATTACGACAGCCATTTTCCGAGCCATGATGATGGGCCTAGGCAATTTATCATTGCCACCTAATATAATTTCGTGCTGTGTAAATGAGAAAAACAAACAATTCAAACAATTTGAAAACTTCTAGTAGGATATAATAATAATAATAATAATAATAATAATAATAAATTCTGTATTGAGAACAATTAAAAATTGTCCTTGTAGTGTGAGATAATAATTATAATAATAATAAATTCTTTGTTTATTTATATGTGTTTTTTATGAGAAATAATTTTGGAGCCAAATTATATTAAAAAATACTTCCATTGAGGGTGCAGTTCAGATATAATTTGCCACTCTGGTTTTGGATATGCCAACCCTTAAGTAAAACTTATGATTTTTTTGTGCGTGTTTTTTATTGTAAATTGATTCCTCTTAAACCAGATCTTTAGTTTCAGCCATTTTTACATATAGTTGAGTAGTAGTAAAAACTGATCACAATTATGAACCATTACACACCCAAATAGGTACTTCAGTATGTGAATAATCAAGGATGGAGCCTTAAGATTTTGTGCATTTGAAAACTATGTCCTGTTACTATAATTTAGCTGATGTTTTATTTGTCTTTCCAATTTGACAAATTAGTCCCTTAATCCTATATATCTTAAGCGTCTACAACAGGATTTGATGCTCTGAAATGTCCAGTGATCTGCCTCTTTCTAAAAAGGGCTGTAAAGTGGAAGTAACTAATTACCATCCTATTTGCCATCTTAAAAATTCAAGAAAAACTTCTTTATTGAAGGTTATTAACCACCTCCACAACAGCAACACACTAAACAAAAACTGTTTTAGCTTCCATCATGATATATCAAGTGAATTGGGCATATACTCATTAACCAGCTAAAACTTAGAATTCATTAATGTAAGAATGTCTCCAACTGCAATCTTTTGCGATCTGTCTAAAGCCTTCAACCACGTCACGCACAAGATTCTTTTAAGGAAGCATATGGATAAGTGGGTCAACTGGAATGTGGTGTAAATTGTATCTGAATGATTGGAAACAGTAGGTTCCACAGGTCTCCGTGCCTGGTCCCCTTTTGTTTCTCATCTTTATTAATGACTTTCAGGTGTGCACCACTGTCTGCTAATGAGACAACCATTATTATTAACAAGATGGGCAGCAGTGATCATGAGGAAACTGCAAATACTGTATTTTGCAGAGTTCTATAGACACTCTCACAACCCAGACAAAATGCAATTCATTCATCTCACTGTGAACAAAAAATTGCAGGAACAGGCTAACATTATAAGTAATGAATAAGATGTAATGATTGTGAAATCATTTAAGTTTCTGGGTGTACATATTGGCAATAACCTTAAATGGAACGATAATATTCTTCACCTTTTCACCATAAAAAAAAAAAATTAGTTTTGACTCTTACACTGACTGTATTATTACTTCTATATGTAATACTGGTGCTATCAAAACTGCATACTGTAGCCACTTCCACTAACTACTGCCTTATAGCATTACGTTGCGGGGGAAACCGTCTCAGGCAACAAATATTTTCACTACTCAACAGACAATAATTAGTCTGCTGCAGGGTTCACCCTACATGTGAATGTAGAAATCTGTAGAAAATTGGGACTTCTGATGATAATATATCAATATATGTACTCATTTATGTATTTTATTAGTAAGGCTCAAGTCTCTTTATTACTCAACCATCACAGTCACAATAAAAGGAGATGTCTTGAGCTAGGCCTACATAGTGAATTAAAGAACCTTGGAATGGTGCAGAAAGGAGTGCATTAACTCCTCAAATTATATTTACTGTCTGTGACCTATCTAAATTTTGACGTCCTCATAAGTAGTTCATAGTAGAAAAATCCATTTACATTTAGATGAATATCTAAACTAACAGTAATAATTTCTGTTATTGTTGATTTTGCAGCTCTGCACTAGGATATCTACAGTAATACGATGCTCATGATTTGGGAGTATTGAATGTGAACAACTTTCTGCTAGCACACTTTTGACTGCAAACCCACGCAATTATCCTGAGCAAATAGGGAAATAATGATGGATATAGGTTTTATTAACCACACAATCATTGTGGAGAGACTGAATATCTAACATCCAAATACAACAATAATAAATGCAAAATATATCTGTTTGAAAAAGCAGATAACAAATTGCTTGAAACCTTCCTAAGAGAAAATCTCAATTCCTTCTGAATTAACTATGTAAGCATAAACCAGATGTGGCTTTAATTCAGAGAAATAGCTAGTATCAACAGCAATTGAGATATTTATAGGAAATAAATTAATGAGAGACAGAACTGATCCCCTACGATTCAAAAACAGGTCAGGACACTGTTGCAAAAGCAACGGAAAAGTCATGCCAAATTTAAAAGTACACAAAATGGCTCCTACTGGTGAAGCTTTATGGAAGCTTAAAATTTAGCCCGGACTTCAGTGTGAGTTGCTTTTAATAGCTTCTACAATGAAACTCTGTTTCAAAATCTGGCAGAAATTCCAAATAGATTCTGGTCGCATGTAAAGTGCACCTCAGCAAAACCCAGTCAATATTTTCGCTGTGTAATAGCGATGGTAATGTTAGCAGTGACAGTGCCAGTGAAGCTGTGTTACAAATTATGGTTTCACAAAATTCCTTCCCAAAAAAGAAGAAGAATCCTAGAATTTGAATCAATGACAGCTGCCGAAAAGAGTAACTTAGAAGTAGGTATCCTTGGTGTAGCAAAGCAACTCAGACCATTTAATAAAGACAAGTCTTCCATTCCAGATTGTACACCAATTAAACTCCTTTCAGAGCATTCTGATATAATAGCTCCATACTTAGCAATCATATACTATAGCTCACTAAACAAAAGATCCATACCTAACGACTGGAAAGTTGCATAGGTCTCACTACCACTCAAGAAAGGAAATTGGAGGACACCCTGAATTTCAGACCCATATCAGTGATTTCCATTTGCAGTAGGATTTTGGAACATATTTCGTGTTTGAACATTATGAATTAGGCCTACCCCGAACACAACAATGAGATCTATTGACACATAGTGTGGCTTCAGAAAATATTGTGCAACACTACTTGCTCTTTACTCTCATGAAGTAATGAGGGCAATCAACAAGGGATCTCAAATTAATTCCATATTTCTAGATTTTCAGAAGACTTATGATACTGTTCTTTTTAATTGTCGTGTAAACTGTTTGTTCCTAGTAATTACTGGAAAGTCATTGAGTAAAACTGAAGTGATATCTGGCCTTCCCCAAGGTAGTAGGTCCTGCTGTTCCTAATCTATATGAATATACTAGACAATGTGTTGCAGTCCTCTCAGATTGTTTGCAAATGACTGTCATTTACTGTCTAATAAGGTGATAAGAAGATCAAAACCCATTGTAAAATGACTTACACATGGTGTATGTATGGTACAAAAAGTGGCAGTTGTGACCATAAATTATGAAAAGTGTGAGGTCATTTACATGAGTACTAAAAGGAATCCATTACATTTTGGTTACATGATAAATTGCACAATTCTAAAATCAGTCAATACATCTTACTGTCTGGGGATTACAATTTCCAGTAACTTAAACTGGAGCCATACATAGAAAATGCTGTGGGGAAGATGAACTAAAACTGTTTATTATTGGCAGAACACTTAAAAGATGCAACAGATATACTGTAGAGACTGTCTACACTAAGCTGGTCCATGCTGTGCTAGAGTAGTGCCGTGTGGTATGGCACCCTTACCGGATGGGATTGATGGAGGACACAAAAAATGGTCAGAGAAGAGCAGTTCATTTTACATTACTGCAAAATAGGGAAGAGTGTGTCACAGATATGATACACGAGCTGGAATAGCAGTCATTAAAACAAAGGTGTTATTTGTTGAGACTAGATCTTTTCACAAAATTTCAGTGACCAACTTTCTGCTCCTAATGCGAGAACACTTTGTTGGTACTGACCTTCGTGGGGAGAAATGGTCATTGTAATAAAATAAGAGCTCGTATGGAAAAATTTAAGTGTTTGTTTTGTCCTGCATGCTGTTAGAGTGTCAATCGTTAGAAAAATATTGTGAAAGTAGTTCGTTCAATGCTCTGCAAGGGGTGTAAGTGTGAATTGGAGAGTCGTTGTGTAGCAGTAGATGTATATTATCTAATAAACAGAATCTAATGCACGAACAGATCTTAATTTTTACAAAGTCTCTATTTTTTTTAAATACCTGTTGATATGTCTCATTTGTTCATGTTACATTCAACATTTTAACAACTTTTGTTATCTCATTCTGTACTGTTGTTAACTTAATAGATCTTTAATTTGTAAATGTTGTACTCCACGTACTTTGTAGTATTTTAAAAAATCTTTGTAAAATGTATTTTATGACTTGTCCTACATTAAAGCGAATTGCTCCTTATTGAATGTACAGGACTTGAAATACATAAATGTATAAAAATAAATATCAATATAATGGAAGGAAACATTCCACGTAGGAAAAATTATATATAAAAACAAAGATGTCTGCTTGTGTCTGTATGTGTGGATGGATATGTGCGTGTGTGCTAGTGTATACCTGTCCTTTTTTCCCCCTAAGGTAAGTCTTTCCGCTCCCGGGATTGGAATGACTCCTTACCCTCTCCCTTAGAACCCACTTCCTTTCGTCTTCCCCTCTCCTTCCCTCTTTCCTGATGAGGCAACAGTTTGTTGCGAAAGCTTGAATTTTGTGTGTATGTTTGTGTTTGTTTGTGTATCTATCGACCTGCCAGCGCTTTTGTTCGGTAAGTCACCTCATCTTTGTTTTTATATATAAAAATAAATAAATGAATAAAGAGATAACCAGCCACAACTGATGTGAAAGAGTAAAAATAGAAATACAAAAATAAATAATCTCTGGTAGAAGTACCTAATAAGTGTAAGGACAAAGCACTTACATCATCTTGAATGGGCTCTGTTCATAATTCTGATGACACCTGTTTGATTACCGTTAACTGCCCACATGTCTGTATGGACACAGTTGTTGAATCATTCTGTTCTCTCTTCATTGTCTGCTTAACAGTTATTTTATGCATTGACAATAACGTATTCTTGAATTCTACAGTCAGTGCTTTAACAGTTCATTATTGCCATTCCCAGTGTGTTTGCTACAGCCTATATTGTAAGTAATGCTTGGACACCACAGTGGAGCATATCAGTTTCAGTTTCAGTTTATTGAGCACCCGTTTTATCATGTACAGTGATATGGGATTTGTCATATGTTACATACAGAAAAAATATGAATAACAACATATTATGTAAAAACTATCCGTGAATAATCTGAATTGAATATATGGGCAAAACAATTATAGCTTACATGATATAAATTTGTAACAATAGAGGACACAAATAGGTTACATATATTCTGTGTATAATGGACAGCAACAAGAAACAATGATTATAACACTCTATATTGACAGATTAATTAATTTTTGTGTGTACATAAAAGAGTCTACCCCACGACACAAGTTTGTATATGAGTAACTTATAAGATAGGTGAAGGCACGCTATCTTTCTGAAGAATTCATATATTCACTAACACTGTAAAAACTATTACTGATTAACATTCTTTTGAGTTCACTTTTAAAACTGCTCAGCTGCTGAATCCTTTTTATTTTTAAGGGAAGAGCACTATAGAGAATTTTTGGGTGGTATATTGCACTCTTGTTGTATTGGGCTTTCTTATGCACTTCTCTGTGAAATTCATTACTCTGTCTTGTTGTATAGTCATGGAACTCACTGTTTAAAGAAGAAAACTGGGGGTGAGACTTCAGAAAGCATATACTTTCATAGATGTAAATGGATGGAAGAGTCATGATTTTATATTGCTTGAAAATTTCCCTACATGGATCTCTAGGTGCAGCTCCTTTTATGATTCTTATCGCTCATTTTTGAATAATAAAGGAGCGTTTTGCCTGACTTGAATTGCCCCAAAATATGACACCATATCGCAAAAGACTATGCATAAATGCATAATATGTACACAATACTGTTTGATCACCGCAGCAATTTTTGAGCATTCTAAATACATAGCAACATTTACTTAACTTTTTATTGAGCACATCTATATGCTTGTCCCATTTTAGATGCTCATCTAACCAAATTCCTAAGAATTTTGTATTCGGCGTTTGTAGTATATTCTGTTGGCCTAGCTTCACAGTTATATTGGGCTTCATATTATTTGAAACATGTCTGTAATTCATCCATAATGTTTTCCCCTCATTCACAAATAAACTGTTGTCCCTGAACCATTTACTCGCTTCAACTGCTGTGAAATAAGTATTGTTTTACAAAGAACTTCTTCATTTTTCCAAGCAAAACTGTTTACAGTAACTCTAAATATGTTTATTGAAAGTTTCGTTTTAGAGAAGTTGTTATCAATCGACTCACTTTTATGAAGTTGGTATTTCAGTTGTGTCCATATTGAGATGCTAGGGAGTTAAAGGATCAGAAATTATTTAATTTCTTTTACTCTTTTATTTCATAACAGAGTCCTCACAGAATCTTAGTTTATAACTAGGTTTGACTGTGCAGGATTTCTTAAGACATGCTGTTCGAGGAAGCAAATGCTTCTTAGGCTGACGGAATTTATATAGCACATGCTGATTCAGGTGATGCATACAGCAGGGGAATAAACAAATGTAATCAGCTTTTCGTTCCTCAGCAACATCTGCCTTATTATTAATCAGTGATAAAATGTTTTGGGAGACATTCTTGCAGACAATTTATCAGGGGGGAACCAATATGATTTGGATTTAAAGCATTCTGTTTATCCACCACTTCTGGAAATCTTGTAAATGTTTCCTTTCATCAAGGAAAATAACCAAATGCAGATACAGCATATGAAGAACAATTTGGTGAGGCTACTGCCCCATTCATTCAGGTAATAGATGATTTAACACAGGAAGTAAAGCAATTACCATTCTATTTCTTCTTTGCCGACCTCTTTATAGGATATGCTGTTTTGCCTCCTAAGAGTAGAAGGTTATAGAGGAACAGGTGCTTTTAGAGAAAACAGGATTCCCAAACCTTGCCCCATTTTTTTCAAAGCAAGACCTAGTCAGAAATGGAAGAGGATTTTTGAATCTTCACTTTATGAGGGTAATTGTGTTATTGTCATAAAATAGGTTGACAATTCAGTGGTTGCTGTAGCATTGATGTGTGCAGGAGTGAAACCTGTATCATTTTCAAAACAACACCCTGCAAAGGAGATGAAATAAGTTCAAGTACAACATCCTCAGATTATTGCACTTATAATGAAAAATATAGGGCAATGGATAGCATGAATGAAAACATTGTCATGTACAGAATAAATATGTGCACATAACTCCTGGGAAACAAAGAAAGGAGCAGTTGCTAGGACTACTCTGCTTGAATTCAGGAGAGAAATTGTACAAGTATACCTACTCCGAAAAAGTATACCTAAACAGTAAAAGGAGCATGCAGACTTGCTATCAGTCCTATCTAAATCATGTGTTCCATGTTATACAAGATACGATGGAATGAAACACATCAAGAAAACTGAGAAAAAGGAAAGGTGTGTCACTTTTGTACAGCAAACAGAAGTCATCAGCAGTTCACACAAAATGTGGGAAATGTGACTTAGAATTGTGTCTAGTGTGTTTTGAAGAATACCACAAATGTCAGGAAATCAAAGATGGTGAATTAATTTATGTCTGTTATTAGAAATTGGATTATGATAATTATTTCCTCCAAATTTGGCCTTATATGTCGTAAAATCCGATTTATAATAATATTAGTAGCTGAATTTCAGTGTCACAGAACAAATTTAAAATTTGCATCTAAGTGCCTAGTGTGTCTGTATGAACACAGAATGTTACAGATGCACTAAGGCAGGTAAAGGTCAAACAATAGACTGTGCATTAGTTAGATGTTAAGAAGTCAATAAACTGAAAATATACAAAAATATTCAATTTAAAAAAAAAATGGGGTGGTTAATGGTTAAGCACATTACTCCAGGAATCAATGTCGTGAATGATAATTTAACGAATATTACTGTAACAGAGTCTGTTGGTAATCAGAAGAGCAGTGGTTGTGGAAGGTGAAGTGGCCTTTCCTAGAATAATGCTACAACTGGCATACATAGTGATAAAGAATCATTTTTCTGTCCAACAATGTGGTGCAATGCAGGTTATGGTGATTTACAAAGACTGTGCTTATGTTCATTTCTATCTTTGGTTTCATGAGTATTTCTGTATTCTGTCTGCATTTAGTCAAAAATAAACTCTCCGTGACCACACCTGTTCATTGTGTTGCTAGTGTTCTGAAAGGCATGCTGCAGAATTGTCAATATAGCCTTGTGAAACAGTCTGACTAACTCTGGTAGAGAGACTGTGGACTCACCTCCTCACCCTCCGCTTTGCAGACTGACTATACACTGCTTTGTTAGCTTCTTTTTCAAAGTTTCACAAATGGATGTGATCACATGAGTATCAAATGTTGCAACGTTCAGGCTTCAACATAGTTCCATTATGTCAAATGCCTTAGAGAAATCACAAAAGATTTCCACTGGTGACGTCTTATAACTGATGAACTCTACAACTTGATTTGTGAATGAGAACATGACCATTTATCTTGCAACGCCTATTTGGGATTTAAAACTAATTTTATTGGGGATCATTTGATTATTAAGATGTCCTATATCCATACTCAGCTTGAGCTTTTCAAGCACTGTAGCAGTGTTCATTAGCAGTGAAGCTGAATAGTAATTTGAGATCTCTTCTTTACCACCTTTTTTGAAAAATTGTTTAATGATTTATTATTTGGGCTTGTTGGGAATCATTCCTTGATCTAGTGACTGACTTAATATGTATGACACAGTTCTTGTCTTAGGGGGGAGGGGTAGTAGGAGGACAAAAATCTGGGAAGAAGAAAACCACAACACGTTAACATGCCTAACACAGTGTAGGAAAGCCGTTGGTGTTCACAACAGCTTCCATTTGTCTTGGAATGGATAAATACAGGTCCCTTATGGATTTCAAGGTAATTTTATTGCATTCTTTCTGCAAAATAGTGGCAATTTCCCATGACGAGGATCGAAATGGACAGCGATCATGCAAAGTAGACCACAAAGGCTCAAGAATATTGAGATTTATTGTGGCCAGGAGAGACACAAAAATTTATTCTTGGGCTCACAAAACCAGTCCTGGGTGATGTGAGCTGTGTGAACAGGAGCCTTCTCATCTTGGAATGCAATGTCACCATTTGGGAGCAAACCTTGTATCATGGGCTGGACCTCATCTACCAGAATGCTCACATAATTCTCAGCAGCAACACGACCTTGCAGAGTAACCATGGAACCCATGGAATAACACAATATGGTTGCCCAAATCATCACTGAACCCTAATCATGTTTCACTCTTGGTGTGTAAACTCGGCCAGCAGTTGTAAACAGTAGGAAACAAGACTCATGCAACCAAATGACTTTCATCCATTTCTCCATAGTCTAGGTTTTATGGCTTTGGCACCATTTTCTTGTGTTATGAATATTTCTGTTACAGATGATGTTTTAGAATTCCAACTTTCCATGCAATTACATTCTTATGGAGCTGACAGGGGTCACAAGTGCAACATTCAGTTCTGCCATGACTTTTGCAGCTGTCGTCCCTTTACTTTTCATCATATGGATCTGACAGGGGTCACAAGTGCAACATTCAGTTCTGCCGTGACTTTTGCAGCTGTCGTCCCTTTACTTTTCATCACAATCCTTATCAATGACCATCTGTCACAACCACTCAACACATACTTTTATTCATGTTGTGACTTAGTGGATGATGTTTTTCTGCTTTTCTGTCTGTGGTATAAATCTTAAATGTGGTGCATGCTGAAAATTCAAATCTTTTAGCTACCTTGATTATGGTACCACCCACCATATGAACATCAAAAATTCGCTCAAGTTTTAAATCACTTAGCTCCACTGTAATGCACCCACAACTGTACAGAACAGTGTTCTGACCATGACTGACACTTGCAATATATTGAAGACATTACACTGGTGCCGTTTGTGGTCAAATATAACAACTTGTAGCTTTCGCTAGCAGCATGCATTTCTCGTGGTGTTTCTACATTTTCGTCCAACCCTCAGTACATTTACAGCAGTGTTTCAGAAAGCATACATTATGTGTTTCATGTCTCTGATTATTTTTTCTAGTTTTTTTGAAAGTGTACAAATCTAGTTGATGATATTGTTGTGTATTATTGTTTGCAGAAGATGAATGGTATCACCAACAGATCCCTTACAACTAATCCGATCAGCTGCTGTAAAGAAGTTGTTATTGAAAATATTGCCAACAGTTGCCCTTCATTTATCATTCTGGAATTATAACACACTTGTTTCATCTTTCCCCCATTTTATTAGCTTCCAAACAGTGTTTATTTTATTCTTCGAGCTGCGAGAGAGCTATAGTTGCCAAATATGTGAAGACCTCTTGCCAATTGTACCATACTTGTTATAACAATGGTTACACATAAAGTGAGGCATGATAATTGGGGGCATGATATACCAAAACAACATACAGAAGAAACATAATTCAACTGCAGAGGGCCCGTAGTTTAAATTTCTTGAAAAACACTGTACTTCAATTTTGTTTCTTTGTTCAGTATAATAAATTAGTAGTAGAGTTCTTATACATGAAGGAGTAAATATTCAGTTTAAATATTTTGCATACTTAAACAGGACTTATGTTTAAAGAAAGGAGCATTCAGGTAAGTGCAAACAGGTGCTTTCGTGAGAGAATTGATATGAAAGTGCAACATGTAAAACCAAAGATTTTTTATGGCGTAATTTTGCTGTGTAAATATTTTGGATGACAATGATGTTAGAAATCCAGAAAAAGAGATTAATTTCTTAAGAATAACAGTTTCATCCCTAATGTGTTTTTCATATTAGTGGCTAAAAATAAAAATCGGTATCAGACGATTCACACAACTACACTTAAAATATAAAAATATTTTCATTGTATACTTCTTGTCTAGGGAGTATGGTTCTGTTTTATAGTACAAAGAGGTACAGCCAACTGTCAGCAAAATGGTCAATAAACTGGGAAATGTAGAAATTCAAAATAAAGTTAGTAGTAATTGATCCCCTACTCAGTCAGGCAGTGCCCCACCCCCTTCTTCGTCTTTGTATTTCCTCACCGTTACAGCAGGTATATCCCTCTCATCTTAGGGTCTGAGTGACCTGCACTTGTTTTAACCACCCCCAATGTATCCCTCTCTCCTCCTCAAGGAAGCAACTATTAGTTCTGAAAGCTGGGATGGTGTATGTACTTCTAAACATGTCTGTTGGCAGTACTGAAATTTTGACTCCTGAAGGTAAGTAATGTCCAAGAGTTGTTTCATAACTTCGTAGTAAGTCTCAATAATCATTCCTACTGTCTATCATTCACTTACCTGTATTAAGGTGTTGGCTCTTCCTTGTACATTTACCCTGTAACACTTGTCATTATTTCTGTGCTGATAATAGCAGAACAACAGGTACTTTATAAAATTGGTAAACTAATAGTTTTATCAAAATACCAGGCTTGTGCTAATCATGTACACAATACATTTTCAGCATAAATAGAGTATAAAATGTGAGAAAAGACTGTTTTCAATGATACACTGTAAATGCACATTGACAAAGGTAACATCAGGCATACAACTATCAAAGAAAAGACCATATATTGATGAATCAAAGAACACTTTCAGGTTATCTATAATTTTAAATTTACATTGTTAAAAAACACAATAAATATTAAAACTGAAGCTAATATGGACTACTAAATTTTACAAAAATGTATAAGTAAGTAATAAATTAACCTTAAAGAGTGAAAAAATATTATTTCTAGTTTTGCCTAACATCTTTTATATTTTTGGAAAGTTTGATGTAATTTGTTTAGTTAATTTCTTCACTGACAGCTTTGCTTGTAGTGGTTCCTCCTGCTTTTATTTATTTCTTCGTTTGTTGTCCTCGGTGTCGACGTACTGCGTTGCTACACTTGCTGAAAAATGGGTTGTGGATTCTGACACTGACTACTGTAAATAATGTAGCCAATGGGTGCACAGCTACATTTGACAGTAACCCCTAATAATACAATGCATTATTGTTTAACCTTCGATAAGCCTCATTAATAGTGTGCATGCAAACCTCCACATATGCTACAATATTTTACTATTGAACATCTATGAGCAGTAAACACCTAACCACAAAGTTCACAGTTCTTGAAGAATAGAAAGGTTCGTATGGAGCAGACACTATCGTTATTTTTACACACAGCCTACTTGTTTAACACTTATTCCACAGTTAAGTTGAAGCATTGTTGTCATTCTAACCAACACAGGTTCCTTGTCTGAAACTCGGCCGTGGACTGACTGTCTCGTGACCAAAAACTGGGCCCTCGTATATCCTCACAATAATAAGTACTGAAATTACACATTGTTCGAAGTTAAATTTACAGAAATTACAATTAAATCTTAACTCACCAAATTATCTGAATATATCAAAAAATTGGTTCTTTTTAACAGTTTCTTCTACTACAGGGGTTAAGCCGAATCATTTGTTTGAATCATGAAATTAACAAATGTAATTTTGCAAACAATACTTTTGACAAAACTGTTAATTACTTTGGAATTAATTCAGGGCTGGTTTTGCTAACATGTTTTCGAATAGAGCCAAATAGATACTTTAAGATTACTAGTATTTTGTCTTCCAAATGTTTATAATTAGTACAGAATTTATATTTGTTTATATGTCAACAGTAGAATTTAAGTTACGAAACAATTACTGATTTTGCCCTATAATGAAAGATACTAACTAGACGTAGTCAAAATAAATTAGCAAATCAATTACATACATAAATCTAAGCACAAAATTAGATCTGGTGTTATAGTCTTTAAAACTGAGGGCCAACCTTTCTCTTTTGTGAAAATACAGATTGTATTCACATATGTTACCGGTACTTAATTCAGAAATGAAAACCAATCTGTCTGTAATTAGACTAACAGTGTTACATAATAGTGTTACCTATCTATTTTACACCATATTTTTACATAATTACATACTAACTTAATTTCATGCATTAATCTGTCTTACAAGGCCTCTGTCCTGCAATGGTTTGATGATAGCATACTAACTTGTGCTTCATTAAACCACAAATCGCGTGGTCTGCAGCACGCAAGGGTGCAATTAAGGGCAGCCATGAGGGCAGGCATTGTTGACAGTAGTGAATTTTTTGGAGTAAATCAATTAAGACTTAGACTCAGCGATTAGATATTGTTGTTTTGATATTTGCCTGCCATGAATAGGTAGCTTGCTCGTACTAAAATTTCATACTCTATCATTTTTAGATGTATTCCATTTTTATTTTATTTACTTAGTAGTGTAGTGGTCCCCTGGAAGCGATAACACTTCTGTCAGAATATTACTGTGATTATTCAGTTTCTACTGGCTTATTTGTTGACCCAAGAGACCACTGGTGTACTGCTGATTCATAGTGTCCAACGGGCACAATATTTCGGTGATCAGACATGTCGCCATCGTCAGGTGCGCTGATGAACTGAGCCATTCCCTCAGTGGTCCGCGCCCCTGTACTCACGTCAGCAGTTGTAGAGATGCAGGGGTCGGTATCTGTGGCAGCATCGGTGTAGCTGCTATGTCCTCCCAGCTTGCCAGATCGTTTTCGTTGCTGAGTGTCTCCTTAATTATACTCAGTGCTGGTTCCCGTGCCTTGCTATGATTATAAACACAGTCTCGGTTGATGAGTTTGTCCCTGGTGCGAATTTCGATGGCCTCTCTGACAATGCTGTCCCAGTATTTCGAAGTCTGGGCCAAGATCTTGGTACACTCATAATCCATCTCGTGCCTTTCGGAAAAACAGTGCTCTGCGAATGCCGACTTGTTATGATATTTCAGTCGTGTGTGCCTTTGATGTTCCCGGCAACGCTCTTCGATGGTGCACTCTGTCTGTCCAATATAAGTCTTACCACAATGACAGGGAATCTGGTATACGCCGGCCTTCCACATTTCCCAATAACACTCTTGTTTTACTGGGTGGGCAAAAGACAATTTTAACTCTGTTTCTTTAATATGCATCCAATTTTCCCTGACAGTGCACCAGTGTACGGAATAAATGCAGTGGCTACTTCCTCCTCTGTGACGTCTTCTGTCTGCAAAGGTTGTACTGCAGTGGTGGGGTGGAGAGTTTGTCTAATCTGCCATTCTGAGTGCCCGTTCTTTTGGAATACAGTTCTGAGGAGTTCCAGCTCCTGGGGCAGACTCTCTCTGTCTGAGATGATGTGCACCCTGTGTACCAGTGTTTTTAGAACTCCATTTCTTGTATCAGCATTTTTAGAACCCCATTTCTCTGAGAAGGGTGGTGTCAGCTGTCTGTATGGAAATACAGATCAGTGTGCGTTTTCTTCCTGTAAACACAGTGACCCAACGAGTCATCAGCTCTTCTCTTGACCATGATGTCCAGGAAAGGTAATCTTCCTTCTGCTTTGGTCTCCATTGTGAATTGGAAGTTGGGATGTATGGAGTTCAGTTGTGTAAGGACGTCCAGGAGCTTGTCTCTACCATGTCAGCTTCGGTTATTCTTCTGCCATTCAGGAAATCCTTGAGTGTACAGAATATATGCATTCAGTGCTGCAATATCTATCATTTCCATGAAGATTCTTACTGGCTACCACCTCATTCCTCTTAACACAACTGTATTCTCTTGTCATTTTGTCCCCATTATCTACAGCACCTTTGGTTTTGTTGTAGTGCAGTATGATTCGGGTTTGTGTTCACTTTCTTCACCACTCACTTGTCTCTCATTATGCTGAGTAGAGAGTAGTATTACTGCCTTTCCCTTCTTTGGAACATAGGAAACTAGGGTCAAGTCATTTGTGAAACCAAACATTGAAGAGTGAACTTCTCTCTTTCTGTTTGGCAGGAATTCTTTTGGAATCTCTTTCTTATTGGAACACAAGGTACCAACCAATGTCATGTTTCGTTTTACTAGTTCAGTAGCCAGTGGAAAACTGGTGAAAAAATTATCAGTTGTTACACCATGACCGTTATTTAGAAATGGTTCCATCAGATCCAAAACAACTCTCTCTTCTTGATTCACTTCCCGAGTATTGCCCACCATTCCTGCACAAATTTGGATCTGTAATAAGTAAGATGTCTTCAAATCAGCACAAACTCGAATTTTAATGCCATACTTGCTAGGTTTGCTCTTCATATAAACCCTAAAAGGGCAGTTTCCTCAGTACATTGCTAATTGTTCATCAATAGTCACGTATTCATAAGTATAGAAGTTCTTGCAAAAGTTAGATGGAAATTTGTCCGACACTACCCTGATGGCTTGTAGCTTGTCCTTGGTTTCTTCAGTTCTCTGTGTTCTTGTGTCTCTGTTGTCAAATCGCAAGAATTTCAGTATAGACAAAAATCAGTTTCTTGACATGGCAGCAGAAAAGAATGGTTGCCGAAAGGCAACATTACCTCCCCACAGATCGGAGGCACATGTGCGATGTCCATGAGTTTGACCAGCTCCTATTAGAATTGCTAATACAGCGTACACTTCAGTTGCATATTTATCTCTCCATGTCATTTTGTTCCAAGAATGTGCTGCATTCCACAAAGAAATTACTCGTTTGGCTTCCCTGTTTGCTTCTTCTACAATGATGCTCACGCTTTCCGGTGAGATAAATAATAAAAATGGATCTGTTATTGTTTTGAGTGTTTTTCCATCATTCGCTGGGCCAGGGATTACATTCAAAATGTTGTGACGTGGACACCGCCCACCTTTTGGTGGTTTACTAGGAAATTGTAGTCCACTTCTAGAAACAAACAAATCTCCAGTGTCCTCTTCTTCTTCTTCTTCTTCTTCTTCTTCATCCTCTTCTTCTTCTTCTTCTTCTTCTTGTTCACGTGAATGTGTAGTGTCTTCTGATATTTCATCATCAGCTTCATCTGATGCTATGATATGGTCTTTTTCAAGAGGTTCCATATATTCATTCAGTTCATGATCAATGTCCCATTCATTTTCATCATCACTGACATCAGAATTGTATAGAATATCCATGATCTCTTCATTAGAACGTCCTTTGGACAGCCTTACATGCAGATGAAATACTGACTCGTGTAATGTTAGCTCAACAGTGAATGTCAAATTCAACTCAACAATAGTAACCAGCAACAATAACAGACATTGGATCTATGGTAAAACTCAACAAAGAAGATGAATGACAGATATATTTCCCAAAATCTTCTCTTTCTACAAATAAGAAAATAAGACGTTTCATACCAAGCAGGGTAGTCTCACAATCCCACCAATAAATGACTTGAATAACAATGATAAAATCAAATAAATTAGACAGTCGTGAGTGTGAATTCAATGTCAATCATTTTAGTACAAAGTCATGAAACCACAGACATGTGGCCCTTCAGATAACATTATTATAGGGAAAAAATCGACCTGGGGTAATCAGAATACCCCGCTTGGTAATGCGAGAGTTAACAATATTCTGATTTTAATTAAACAAACGTCATTCATTACAGATGGGACACATGCTGTACAGAACTTGAACAAAAACAGCACCTGAAATAAAATTGCTCAACTCATGGAAAAGTTAGTCTTTTTACACAAATTTCAAGAAATATGATCTTTTAAACAGTTAATTCCAAATAATTACCCACCTCCCCCAAGAATATCATATACCTTGTGCATGAGATTCTGCCAGAAACTGCATGTACCAGAGCAAGAGGATATGTTTAAAAGGAATTGACACCTGGCCAAATAGAGTTCTATATGGATATAACTGGGTACAAACCTTCCTACAAAGTGTTGTTATTTGTGTTGTCCTGGAAATGAAACAAAACTGCTGTGAATGATGTTTAATTTACAATGATTTTTGCTAATGAATAAATACAGTAAGTAAAAAATTGCAAAATGGTAAGAAACATGATGATAAGTTGTTCTATTACAAATTACTTTAACTCAGTTGAATAGGAAATAACTACCTTCTATGAGACAACATTATTAAATTAGTTATGCAAAATATATTAAATGATTTGGACACAACAGAATCATGATACATACATAAGAGATGTGAAAGCAGTATAACATATAGCCTTTCTGTTTGTAAAGAAAATACATGGCCAAATTTCTATTTCTTATGAGGAATTATTTTCTCACAGAAAATACTAGGCTTTAATAAGAATGATTATTAATTCAGTTATGAAGACATATTTCATAAATTATTTTGTTTTCTAGGTGAACTGGCATTATCTGATATGATTATCAATTCATTCAGGTTCATCTTGGTTGCCCATTTCTTTCTTTTGTGTCTCTGTTATCATTCACTCTGGTCCAGTCCCAGTTCTTGGCTTTGTCATTCAGTTTCATGTTGAACCATAGTACTGGATGCAGTTCACAGTCGGTATTTTCTGTGAGAATAAATCTAATATAATCAGGGCAAAAATAATGCATATAGCAAGTCAAACAGCTGTATTTGAATATATTATTAATCATCATGTACAGGTATTGAAGCAGAAGCATATTGTTCATCTTAAATGTGTAATTACTCAAAAGATTTTTTTATAAGAACATGTAGTACTGTAGACGCATGGGTTCCAGATAAAAACACATGTGAACTAGAGTTAACTATAATGGCACACATAAACATTAAAATGAAAACATTCCTGTAAATTTTTTACATCACTACAGAATTCATGTGGATGTAAACTCCACAGACACACTCATGGAACTAGGAGAAATTCTTTGGTTACTACATAAACAAGATCGATTCTTAAAATTAAACAACTTAGTGGTACTATGTACAAACTGAGACAGGCGGACTTTTTAAATGGGCAGTGATAACAGTAATGCTTTCATTTTCTACCTTTTAAACAGTATTCCCCACAATTTTTACAGTATTACCTTCAGACAACAGAAAATGCAGGTTGGAATATCAATGATTTTGAAAAGGATATGTTGCTACTAACTGTAACGATCACACGTTGAGATGCAGACAGGAACAAAGCCAAAAGCGGCCGGAGATGGTGGTCGTGTGTGTGTGTGTGTGTGTGTGTGTGTGTGTGTGTGTGTGTGTGTGTGTGTGTGTGTGTGTGTTTGTGTGTGTTTTCTCCTCTCTTTTCTGAAGAAGGCTTTGGCCAAAAGCTTAGTGTGTAACAGTCTTTTTGTTATGCTTGTCTGCAACTCCACATATCATCATCTTAATGGTGAGTAATTGCCTTTAGTTTCTTTTTACAATCCTCCATGCAATTTCTCATTCACTTGTATTAATTATATCTGTAATAACATGTTCTCACATTGTCCAGTGGTTTCTTACTACAGATGTTGCTTATGTTGTCACGTCTTCATAAAGAGATCAGTTGACTTAGCAAAAAGTTGTTGCTATTATTCACTTGCCTTTCCTGGCAATCAAGTTCACTAAGTACCTCAAACACAACTAATTCTTCACCATGCAGAAATTTATTTTCTCAACATTTCTGTGTGATCTGATGAATATACTTTAAATTTAGTGATAGCAGAGCACTAATAATAACTTACTTATTCTGCTTATTCCAGTACATCATTATTCCTGACAAATATTCCATAATTCATCATTATCATCATCATCACTATGTGCTCTCATTTGCACAAAACTTAGCCTGCTTGATTTCTCGTGTGCACTAATTAATTTAAAGTCAAAGTGAAATAGTAAGTACCAGGTATTTCCTGTATGTATGAAACTCATCATAGCTGATAACATTTCTGATATATCATATGAATAACAAAAGCACTGATTTCACACTTAAATTCCTGACTATAGATAAATTTAAATCTGACCTCACAGTTTATCTTTACATTTTACATAACTGTTATGACTTTGTTAATTATGACAAAACAAATTCTTTGAGAATTACAGTATGAAAATGTATTTGTTGTAGTTATCACACATCAAACTTCTTCCAATAGTTTGAAAATGTAATATAACATGGCTTTCGCTTGTTGGATCTCCTACAAGCAGTCTCCAAAATGATGAATTCAGTTTTCCTTTTCCTAAAGAAAATGATTTTAACCAAATGAACTTGGTTCATTATAGATTGGACACACACTGTACAGAACAGAGATAAGATATCTGTGTGGTGTGAAAAGTGGCAATTGACCCTGAATAAAGAAAAGTGTGAAGTTATTCACATGAGTACTAAAAGAGATCTGCTACATTTCGATTACGCTATAAGTCGCACAAATCTGAAGGCTCTAAATTCAACTAGATACTTAGAGATTACAATTACAAATAACCTAAATTGGAACGGTCACATAGAAAATGTTGCGGGTAGAGCAGACCAAAGACTGCGATCCATTGGCAGAACACTTACAAGGTGCAACATGTCTACTAAAAAGAAACTGCTTACACCACACTTGTCTGACCTATTCTGGAGTATTGCTGTGCAGTGTGGGATCCACATCAGTCGGGACTGACACATGACATTGAAAAAGTACAAAGAAGGGCAGCTCGTTCTGTATTATCGTGAAATAGGGGAAATAGTGCCACAGACGTGATATGTGAATTTGAGTGGCAATCATTAAAACAAAGGTGTTTTTCGTCATGACAGGATCTTCTCATGAAATTTCAATCACCAGTTTTCTCCTCCGATTGCATAAACATTCTGTTGGCACCCACCTACATAGGAAGAAATGATCATCATGATAAAATAAGAGAAATCAGGGCTCTCACAGAAAAATTTAAGTGCTCTTGTTTCTCCTGCACGCTGTTAGAGAGTGGAACGTTATAGGGACAGCTTGAAGGTGGTTAATTGAACCCTCTGTCAATGACTTTATTGTGAATAACAGAGTAATCACATAGATGTATATGTAGATGTGAATGTAAACTTAAACAACAACTGAAATAAAGCTACTCAACTCAGCAATTAACACATGACAGGTAGTGCCACATATTGTTTTTGCATTTATACCAATGAATACCTTTGGGAACATTGTTTCAATTCGTACAACATTAAACTCCACTTAAAAAGCGTTATGGTAGTAAACTTTGACACAACAATTTGTTTTATTAGGTAATGAAAAATATTCTAATTTTCTATCTTAGGCAAATAAAAGTTTCAGTACAACATTCAAATTTACAGATAATTGTCTCCATTCTGACCATATCAGGCGTTTATGTAAAAACATTATTACAATAATTTTGAAAAAATTAGTTGTTTTACACAAATTTTAACAAATATGGTCTACCAAATAATGAATTCCAAATAATGTTAAATTTTATACTAATTATGCAAGTACATCAAATGCCTTCCTGATCATAATTTGCCGAACAGGAGTTATACAAGTTAGTGTGGTTGGTTGCTTTTCTGGAAATATGAGTTAGCATAAAATAGAATCTACATTGTGTTTTTTTGAAATGTTAATTTTACATGACATTAGTTCTGATGATGAAACAAAACCAATAAACAATAAATGACAAAAAATATCAACTGTATTTGTAAAATAGTCGCTCACATGATCTAGTAGCAAGTGCATCACTATCGAAGTGTATTGGGTAGTAAACTGGTACATTACATCTTCCACCAGATGGGGAACATTAATCTCAGCAGCCCCCTTGGTGGTATTATAGGAGATTAAGCTATGTGTTGGCACAAATTTCACCCTCTTGCTTCTCCCATTTAATACAGTTACAAACTAATATTCTCTGTCTCACTTCAGTCGCCTAACACAACAGTTACAAGTAAGATATCGGACACAGAAGCTGCTAAAGTGGCCTGCAATTGGAAAACATTCACAATTCCATGAGCCATATGAATATATAAATTACACTGTATTGCATTATTTTATGGTGTATAGGCCGCTAGTCATTTTTTCATTAAATACTGTGTCACTTACTTACGGCCAGTCATTTAAATCTGAATAAAAAAGTTTCAGTGCAGTGAGAAATGTTGTCAGTAATAGAAAAAATTTTGCTTAAAGAAGCACGAACAACAAAAAAGATGCCAAGTTTTCAGAGACAGCATAAGGGAATTACTTTAAGAGCACACAATAAAAAATATGAAAGTGGCTACATTATGTTTCAAATATGATATCAGCCCAGGTAAATTATATTTTGAGCAGAATGAATTTTTTATTCTTTGTTTCCTTGTTTAACATGTTTGTAACACATTCTCAGTTACACACCCCAGAAATATCTGTGTTGTTTTTCAGGTGATGACTGCTTTGATTGTGTCCAGAAAGGTGACTTCAAGCATGGGGTGCCATCAATGACAGATTCAAATGAACACCCGTAAGTAATGTTCATTTACCTCTCACCCCTTCCCCATGATTTCTTCCCTTCTCTATTCCACTTGAGCATTCCTTTTCAAACAGTTGTACATATGCACGTGTGTGCATCTGTGTATAATTGTGCACCTGCTTGCAAATCCATGTTTGTCTTTGACTGGGTACAGACTTAAATTTAGAGCCTCTGGATTTAGGTAACTTATCATAATTTGAGTTCCCAAAGTCATCCTGCTTTATATATCCATAGTTTCTCCAAACCAATCTAACCAACTGCAGTGGTACAACTTAAATCACAACTTATTTCTTTCTTAGTTCCCCCTTCGGCTTCACAAATGCTGTGTGAGTACTTGTGTGGCAAGCAAGGAACTGTGAGCCACTACTCCTTCCTTTCCTGTACTGAAATCCTGTTCTTTGGTTTGGTCTATAGGATAGCTTCATTGTTAGCAACCTAGCTTTTGTATAAGACATTGGTTATGGTTACTTATTTCCGTTTTCCAAACTTTCTTTTCCTTGGCCATTAGAGCTAACTCATGCTTTGCCACTGCTTCCTCGTTTGACCTCCATTCTTTGAAAATTGATCAACACCTTCTGTGCCCCCCCCCCCCCCTCCCTTCCTCCCTGAGGGCTCACAACTCTTTGTGAGTACATGCTTGGCTACAACAGGGCCCCAGCTTTTGCACCATTACATTCCTTTCTCTGCTACAAGCCTATACTTCCACCATCCCTTTCTCCGTCTGCCTTTCCATTGGATGGTTTTCTGGTGTAGACCCCACTTGGAGTTGGTAAGTGATTTAGGACCCTGGTTTTCTATTTCACTTTCGGCACTCTATACACCTTTTCATTAAAAAACATGTGGTCCCCCGTTATGGGGTTTGACCTGTCACCATTTTTCCAAATTTTTCAGAAGTGTGATCGTGCATGGAAGGTTGCTGAATGTGGTGTCTGTTTCACCTTTGTGCCTTTCTACCTAAACATCCTTCCTTTCTAGTAAGGTAATACGCCTACGCCTAAAACCCAGCACAGTAGCTCCCATTGTGGCAGCAGCGGGAGGGAGGGAGGGGATATTAAGCGCCTGCATAGTAGCAGCCCCCTGACCAAGCAGGGCTTGTGCACTGTTGGTGCCTCAGCTGGTACCTCCCCATGTATGCCAAAGAGTATGCACCCACCTCCAAAATGAAGATGGGTCAATTTTGAGTAGAACAATATCCCTTGCCCAGTCATGGGTGTTGCTTGCTTGTGGCAGGCTGGGTAACATTCTGGTGACTTATCGCTCCCTGTAATAGTCTAAACATGATACAAGGCATCACTTTCCATCATGATCACCTCACGCAGTCTTATGATGGGCTACATGCAAACTTGGAGCGACAGGGTGTACACTTTGTCCAATGTGCCCATAGGGGGCCAAAGGACAATAAGGTTGCTTCTAGGTCATATGCTACGCCTAAGGTTATGTCACTGTCTCTGCGAACAGTAGTCTTCTCCATTAAGCATCCTACAGCGAGCCCTCAGGGCTTGACCATGCCTGCCCCCTGATGGTTGGGGGCTTTCCTCCTGCTGCTCCCTTCCCCCCTCCCCACGCCCTCTTCCACACACACACTTTGGGATCAATGGCTCTCCACCCAATGGGGATGCTGATTCCCATACCCCACCCAAAGCCCCATCACCCTCGTCCAGTTACTCATGCGAGGAAGGGATCCCTCAGGACATTCCTGGGAGCCACAGGCTGCTTGTTGTTGAGCTTCATGATCTTCAGTCCCTGAAACTACTTCAGGGAAGCCCTCCCAGTCATCCAAACCCCTTAAAGAACAGAAAGACAAACAGAAGTCTTTCAAGAAGAATTAAATTCTCGTGGCACCCCACGACAACTGATCCCATATGTTCTGCTCCTGTGATCATGTCAGTGATCCCGGTGGCCTCTGAGACTCCAGGTTGCACCATACAATGTGTTTCAGAAACTATGTGTCTTGATATCATACCCTCTCAACCAGTGGCAGCAGGTAATCCTGGGACATAACCTGCCTCCTTGGTCCCGTCACGCTCTTCCAGTATACTGACAGCACAATTCTCCAGCAGAATTGCTGTGGATTTTTCCACTACCTGCCTGAACTACAACATATCTCAACCTTCTCCCCCTATTTTCTGCATTGCCTTTCAGTAAACTTGGTTTCCATCAACTTGGGCCTCTGCCCTTCATGGATACTTGGGATATTTTAAGAGTCATGCTGATTGTGATAAGGTATCAGGTGGAGTTTGCCAGTATATTCTGAACTATAGACGAGGTGGAATCCAAAATTTCTGGGACTGGTGCTGCCATCTGGAAAGTAGGAGTAGTAGATCTTGCGCCACTAGGTGGCAAGAGCTGCATATCTTATGAGTCAGTGTGCAGAGTGGCATTCGGCTGGGAGGACGTGTTGCGTGTCCACAGTGATTTTCATAATACTCTGGTGTGTGGCGATTTTACGATGGATCTGCAAACAGAACAGCGTGTGTGTGTCAGATTCTGTGCAAATCTTGGGGAAAGTGCTACGGAGGAACTTGCAATGATTCAACAAGTGTTTGGGGGGCAGAGCATGAGCCATACACGTGTGTTGGAGTGGCTCTCTGAGACCCAAAAAAGTGAGACAGATGAAGAGTATGATGATCGTTTTCTTTGATATCAAGGGAATTGTGCACAAAGAATTCATCCCACCCAACCAGACAGTGAATTCTGTGTACTAATGTGACGGCTCCGTAAAAACATGCTGCAATGTCGACCCGAATTTTGGCGTCAAGAGAACTGGCTGCTGCATCATGACAACGTGCCCCGTCACACGTCCTTGCTCACCAGGACATTTTTGGCAAAGAGCAACATGGTGGTTGTATCCCACCCACCATACTCGTCAGATTTGGCACCTTGTGACTTCACGCTATTCCCAAAACTGAAACTCAAGTTAAAAGGCCGTCCATTCAACACTCTGAAGAGGATTCAAGAAGCATCATTGGCGGTGATAAACACAAAGAACAGGATTTCCTGAAAACATTCGACCAGTGGCAGAAGTGCGGGCCTAGTGTGTACATGTGGATGGGAACTACTTTGAGAGTGATGGTGACTGTTAGTCCAAAGGTAATGTTTTCAACAGATGGCAGCACCAGTCCCGTAAATTTTGGATACAGAGAACTTATTCCTCTTGACACAAATTTGGAGGCTGACTGTTTGGGTAAGGGCATTTCAGCATTTTACCATCTGTAATGTTTCTCCCTCCCAGTTGTGGAGTGCCACGGAACGTATTTTCTGCATTGGGTTCTCATCTCCACCCACCTGTCCTAATCTTGGATGACTTCAGTGCCCATAACCCTTTGTGGGATGGAACCATGATCGCTGGCTGCAGTAAAGACATAGAAAACTTATTGGCAGATCTCAAACTCTGTCTCTTGAATACTGGTGCCTCTGCACACTTTAGTGTGGCACATCAAACTTATTTGGCCATTAATCTTTCTATTTGTAGCCCTGGTCTTCTCCCATCCATCCACTGGAGAGTCCACAGTGACCTGTGTGGTAGTGACCACTTCCCAATCTCTCTGTCCCTCCCTCAGCGTCACTCCTCAGCATGCCTACCTAGTTGGGCTCTTCACAAGGCTTTTACCTCCACTGTTGTTCTGTGCTCCTCACTAATTGGAGGCATTGATGAGGTTGTCCAGAATGTAACAGCAGCCATTCTATCAGCAGCTGACTTAGTGATTCTCTATTCGGGATCCCCCTGTCGAAAGGCAGTACCTTGGTGGACCCCGGAAATTGCCAAGGCCATTAGAGACCAGAGATCGGCTCTCCAATGCCATAAGTGGCATCAATCAATAGAGCATCTCATTGCCTTTAAGCAGCTCCATGCTGAGATCTGTTAGTTGATAAAGCGATGGGAGGGAGAATGCAAGGAACAGTATATTTGAACCATTGGACCACGTACGCCTCCTTCGCAGATTTTGGAGAAGATTATATACCTCTATGGATACCAGTCCTCCACAGATGTACTTGGTATTTCTCAAACGTACTGTTTTTACTGACCCACACACCGTAGCTGAACATTTTGCTCTGCTTTATGCTCGAGCCTCTGCCTCTCAAAACTATCAACCTGTCTTTCATGTCCTTAAACAGTAGGTTGAGCAATTGCACTTATAGTCTCGCCAATGTTCTCTGTAAGTTACTCAAATGCATGGTGAGCCAGTGACTGTGCTGGCCTCTTGAGTCTCAGGGCCTTCTGGTTCTATCTGAGACTTTTTGCCAATGCCATTCCACTGCTTATAATTTGGTTTGCCCGGAGTCTGCCATCTGGACAACTTTTCACTGACATCATCACCTAATTGCTGTCTCCTTGACCACATTCTTGCTGCTTTACATGAGTGGAGACTCTGGCACCCACTTGTGATGTTTGTACAGAAATTCTTGTCGCACCGTACTTTCAACATTAGAGTCGGTGCTTTTCATAGCACCCCCCATACCCATAAGGGGTCCCACAGGGCTCTGTGTTAAGTGTCCATGTCTTTTTAGTGTCCATCAATGATCCAGCAGCAGCCATGGGATCTTCTGTATCACCCTCCTTGTATGCCAATGGTTTTTGCTATTGCTCCTCTAATTGGGTGTTTGTGAACTCTGACTCCAGGGCACCTTTCATAGGTGCAGTCATGGGCACTCATCCACGGCTTTCAGTTTTCCATAGCCATGACTCGGGTCTCGAACTTTTGTCACCATCATACTGTTCATCCACAACCAGAGCTTTACCTTACTGACCAATTACTCAGTGTGATGAAGACTTATCGCTTTTTGGGACTGGCCTTCAATGCCTGGCTGATGTGGCTTCCCCATATTAGCCAGCTTAAGCAAAGATGCTGGCTACATCTTAATACATTTTGCTGCCTCAACAACACCAACTAAGGTGCAGACTGCATGACCATTCTGCAGCTTTACAAGGCCCTGATCCTATCCCATTTTGATGATAAGTTTTTGCCATATGGTTCAGTATCAACCTTAGCATTGTGGTCACTGGACCTGATACACCACTGGGGGCTCCAACTTGCAGCAGGAGGCTTTTGAGCTAGCCTTGTGAACAGCCTACTCGTGACGGCTGGGACCCTCCACTACGGATCAGGAACCAACAGCAGGTACTCAGTTATGCTATACATGTTCACAGCTCTCCTAAGCACCCAAACTACTGTGTCCTTTTTCCTAGTAGGGAGGTCCACCTGCCATAACAGAGACCTAGAACTGGGATGACAATTGCCGTTCGACTACAATGTCTCTGCTGCTCTGAACTCCAACATCCCCACTGTTGCCTCTTGCCAGGGACCGCATATGCTCCCATGATGTGTACACAGACCTTGGATCTGTCTTGATTTATCCTTTGGACCAAAAGCTTCAGTTGACTCCATAGTCTTTTGCCACCTGTTCCTGGCTGCCTTTGATGAATTTCTGGGTTTGGAAGTGGTATACAGTGACATCTCAATCAGTCATGGATGAATCAGTTTTATATGCAGGGTACAGTGAACTACGCTCCTTGCTGAGTTGGTGGGCACCAAATGAGCCCTTAGCCATGCTTGTTCTTGCACCGGCAAGATGGTTCTAACATGCAGTGACTCCCTGAGCAGCCTTCAGGCTATAGACCAGTGCTACCCTTGTCACCCATTAATCACAAATATCCAGGATCTTCTTTCTTACCTCCATCAAGCTGGATGGCTAGTCAATTTTATTTGGACCCTTGGGCATGTTGGGATTTCAGGGAATGAACATGCTGACTACTTGCCAAAGTAGGCTACCAGGATGCCAATTGTGAAAATAGTGTTCTAGAACTGGTCCTTTGGACAACTCTGTGCCATAAATTGTTGAATGTCTGGACCTTGGAATCATTCATTCTTAACTCCCCAAACAAACTGAGGGCAATAAAGGAGACCATGACCACGTGACAGTCTTCCCTTTGCCCTTTTAACAGGGAATCTACTGTCCTTTGTCATCTATGCAATGGCCACACTTGGCTGACCCACAGCCACATTGTGTGACATGAGGACCCACTTAACTGCTGATGTCATGCCCATCTGATGGTGGTCCACATCCCACTAGATGCTCAAATTTGGCTTCTTTGTGGCGATATCTTAACTCCCTGACATGGTACCTCTGGTGGTAGTGGACGATGCCAAAACGGCTGACCTGGTTTTACGTTTCACCCATGAAAGTGGTTTCTACTCATCTCTGTGTGGTGGAGCACTTTGGCCTCTTGGACTATGTGAGGGGTTGGAGGGTACCCCTGACCTGCTCAGGGGCACAGGTCCCACGGCGGCTCTTGCTCGGCAGTCTGACTTGGCCCCAATCCTTCCCATATTTTTATTCTCCTTGATCTTTAATGTTTGCTGTTTCTAATGTTTTATATTTTATAAACTTTTTATCATCTTATCTGTGTTGCTCATTTCCTTGGGGTAACAGACAGTGAGGTGGTGCTGGTGAGCTGCAGAGGGTGCGTCTCCCACAGCATACCATGCTCCCAGGACTTCCAACTGCATTCTGGGTAGAGCGGCTTGCCCACCTTACCCTATCCTACTCCCCTCCTACTTCTCTTTGATTTTATCTCTGTCTTATTGTATCTTGGTTACAATTGGGTTTCCCAGGATGTGCCTTTCCTATTATCCTTCTGGGGGTTATTCCTAGTTCGATACATGTAGGATGATGGGCTGAATACCTCACAGTTTGGTCCCTTTAACTCCAACAACCAACCAACCACCCAACACCTTCTGTACATGTTAATCATATGGACTTACAGATGCACCAGGAGCACAATGCCACTGCATGTCCATTGTGAAGGGATCATCATTAAGACTCCCAGTGTTGCCCCTAACAATGCAGAGGCCCTATTATGATGCTGAAGCTGCAAAATCCCCTTGAGAGCCATGGAGTTAGTGTTCATTTTTACTAGGACACTGGGATTGTGAGCATTTTCAGTTGGACAGGTGGTAAGCAATGTAATTTTCTCTGTTACAAAAATTAACAGAGTATATACTGGACCACTGATTATTATTTATTCATCCAAATTTGTACAGTGGTTTTTGCGGTGTTGAATTATAGATAAAATCTGGTAATCCTGTGAAGTCTATGCATTTCCATCTTAAATTTTCTACTTGAAATGAATAAAAAAAAATTGGAGCTGATCCTATATGGGTCCGCCACTTTTACAGTTCTCCTCCTTCCACATATTAACATTAAAGTCCAGAACATTATACATCACTTCATTTGATGCACTGGCTTAGGCTTAACTCTCTTAAGAAACCTCACATAGACCCTCAATCAGACAAGACGAACAGATGTTTCCACTCTTTGCAATTTTTGTAATAACATCATTTAAATTTTGCGGCCAGCTCAATGCCCAGTGAGGGCGTTCCTGTCTGACACCAGCTGTGGCCCAGGTTCTGATTTCTGGATGGCTCTGCTGTCACCCCAGCTCCAGCTCTCCTAAGTTGTGTGCTGTACATGCAACATAACATTACAATCTCAACTAACACACACCTATCATTTTCACCCCCCACCCTTAAAAAGAAAGAGAGAGAAAGAGAGAAAACAGCGGCGTGACATTCTAATGGGTGAAAATGTGCAGAAAAATACCCACTGAGATTTGTATATCAATACAGCATCTCGCATTGCATCCCCCCATTACCATCCTCACAATGTCAAGTAACACCGATACTGTAACAACAAAACAGTAATTATTATACAATGAATACTGATATTCTCAGTAATAATGTTAATAACTAATTATGCAACTTCTTTACTTTTCTGTCTCTGTTCAACATATATATTTTCTCAAATTATCATTAACGTTTCCAGAAGTTTTCTCAGCTGAAGGATATGGGCAACAACTGTTATTGTGGAAGCGATTCTTCTTTATGCTTTCATGACTTTAACATCAAACACCTCCATTTTTTTAATGTCTAGGAATATCAAGACCTTTCACCCTGAAACTTTCTACCAAACTCTTCAGTCACTTTCTCTGGCGCATTATATTTTACCAGTTCATCAAATCCATTTGAATTTTCACAAGACTGAGAGGTGTTTCATACTTCTATGACTTTGTTTGACAGTACATTCATTCGTCTTCTCATATGAATTGTCCTCTATATTAATGAGTCTACCAACACTGAGTACTTCAGTCATTAGGTGACAGTCATTAAACTTCCTCTAATTTATGATAATGAGTTAGTTACTTTCATGTTCCATGGATCATTTTACACAATAAATCGTCATTCCTGCCCACCACCTTTTACGTATTACAAACATAGAATTTCTTCTACAGAATAGAAGCTGTCAAGGAGAAACAGATTGATATAGCTGTATGAATATTTAGGGTTACTTTAGCTTTTCTATGGGATGCTCCGTCAGCAAAATGCATCCCCAGTTACAATCAGTTCCTCCAAGTGTGACCTACATACTCCAGTTATATTGTCAGCTCCTCAGATCCAGGAACTCCACTTCGTATTACTTAGCAACAATTCTTCCATCATATATTACCAATATCCTGATTCAGAACAAAACCTCTTTCCTCCAAAGTATCCACCTTACTTTCAGATGATTCCTTGGACATCTATTGTATCTCTTTATTCCTCCTTTAAAAAATGCGGTGCAGTGATCTTACCTTTCATTAATTTTTAATTGACAACCCTGCGTATTCATAAGCCATTCCATCATTTGTATAACTTTCCTATGCAATCAACAACTGTACTTAAAATCAACTGGTATTAATGTATCCCCCACTATCTCCACTCATTTGACTCATTTTTCAAGCACTATAGTTACCATAGACACCAGAATTACTTTTTATTGTCCCTTGGGATTAATATCAGTCATCCTCTTTATTATACTGCCTCCCCATCCAGATACTCCTTCTGAATTTATGTGGTCTACATATATAGCCTCTAACACAAACTTTTTACCAGGTTCTAGCTAAAAATGTTGGAGTGACACACTCGTAGATTATGAGTCTGTGTTAACTTCAGTGAAATGCTTGGAGTGTGTACCTATCTTATTGGTTGTGATGACTTTTCTCCACCAGTACAGTGTTAATTTGGGTGCATAATATTAATTGCTTCACTGTGGAAATCTCAAGAGTCAATATGAGAAGCCGATGACATTAAATAATTTACACCAACACATAATTTGCATCTCGTGTTAATGTTTATATTGCTCCAGAACAACTACTCTACTGCCATTCTTAATCTCATTGCTTGTATAGTTTCTTAACAATCCAGGTTCTTTCAAAGTAGTGCTCAACAAAGTCACATTAATTGTGTTACAATTAAAATCAGTTATTTCATAAGGAATTACAGTTACAGGCTTGAAGATAATAAATGACTGATTATAACAAACATGACTTCTAAAATTGCTTTTCAGATTTAGTATCGAAAGTCTGCTTGACAAAGTTGACTAACAATTCTTGATACAAAATAATTAATATTTCATTAATTACAACAGGAATGTTGAGGCTAACATATTTTGGAGTTCTTTACATAATGCAAAAATAGATTTAGTGATCAGAACAATAGTTTGTTCATGACAAAAAGTTCTAGGACTCATAATTACAGAGTTACTTACAATGAATCTGATTTGAGCTTTTATAGAAACATAATCTCTTGAGAGTGAACGTGATTGGCAGTGCATCAGTAAGCCAGAAATTCTAATGCTGTGTGACAATAAGAAAGCGGTGTGACTTTGGATTGCAAGCAAAATCCACACATCTCTCACATCAGGTGACTTACTTGATATCCACAGCCGATATTCTCTGGATAGTGGGCTACGTCGATCTCCAAAACCTCCTTCTCCGAAGAATAATGCTGGTTACGGGAATTTATCAGACTCTCTCTCTCTCTCTCTCTCTCTCTCTCTCTCTCTCTCTCTAAAGAACAAATCTACCACTTCTCACATAAATATTCGACTGTTTGCAAGTCGACCGATTCGTCCAGCATTAGATTCGATTAAATATATTTTTTAGTGTAGTTTTTGCAACCACATAATCATGAACATGTCTTACTTCTAGCATGTCCAACGCATGAAGTATAATCAGTTGTTCATTTTTCTTTAACAATAATCACAGACACTAAAACAGCAAAGAATACTACATGATTATTTCTTGTTCTTCCAAAACAACTTCTGTGGTGCAAGTGGCAAACACTTGTCGATGACATTCGACCGTCGCCTCTGCCTTGTGCTCGTGACTCCTTTCCAGCCTGCACACACAGACATGTGTCACACAGTATGTACATTCTCTCACACTTATTTTTAAAATATCGTGTAATTGAGATGGAGAAGGACGAATTGTTCTGGAATTTACGTGGAAATTCTCGAAGCACTACATATCCCTCCCCTCAGCTTGAACATGTGATATTTTATACATACTCATAATGTGCATTTTATTACAAAGAATAACAATTCATAATTCCACAATTTTTTATGAACTGTGCATAACCCATTTATTTACTATTTAGCTTTTCTTTTTTCATTTTACTCTGATTATAAAACGGGAATATTTCACTCAGTGTTGGAGTCCATTCTTTTATATCTAGGAGTCATGGGGCCTCGACCTTTGGGTTTCCAATCATAAGCTCCAGGTGCTCATGACACTTGAGTATTTTACTCTTTATTCTAATTCTTTGTACTGCTTCTTTAGTATGTAATGTGCGGTAGGACCATCACAATGAACAACAATGTATGCATATTTCCCGATGTACGCATACCTTCCTCCTACAACACCTGACATTTCATACCTCTCGACAGGTTTCTAGTTAGTAGTTTTCTTGTTTGCGTACTCGTGTATCTTTGTGTGTATGATGATGTGTGTTTGTGTAGCCTGATTCTTCGGCCTACTTATATAAAATAAGTTACAAGTTATTGGAAACGACGTAAAATGAGAAGGACTTCTGCAATTGAAGTAGATGAATATGGAAAGAGGGAAAGAATAGTCAGATACTCAAAAGAGAAGTAAGAAAGGAAAAAATAGAAATGGTTGCTACGATCAAAGAAGAGAAAGAAGATAGCCCCAAAGACAGGAAATCCTTCCCGTCCCCCTTCCCCAGGATCCCTACTTCACTGGTACTTGAGTGAGAAGCCGGAGGAGGTATGATGTTAAATGTCTCTTACAGAACAGACATTCTCACCATCACCTTTGAGGTCCCCAAAGAAAATCCTAGCAACCCCTTTGGAATAGCAAATGGTGAAGAATCAGTAACACTTGTCTGCAAGGGCTGTCTGGAAGGTGTGGTGTGTGTTCTGTGTTAGCCATGATTTATTAGTTAGTGTAGATCATGCTTTAATCTATAATACCCAGCCCTTCCAAAACCAATACAAACCCTTCTCTTTACATCACATCTCATAAAAGGTATAAAATGTTCTACAAAAATAGAAAATTATACACTACAATCAAATAGTTGTTTAGTTAATCACTTTACACTATATTTTATACACACATAAAATACTCTGTTCAGTTTATGTCTTCCAGACACCACTAGGTGTAAATAGTACCATCATTTTGTACCTTTCACTCAAATAATATTTTATCCATTTCATTTCATGTCTAGAGATCACTGTTCATCTGGGATTCTCTTAAATTGGTCCTAATCTTGTAGTCATATCCAGTTTCCTAATTACTAACATTATAGGATAGTTTAAGAATTCAAGAATAGATTACAGAATAGTTTAAGAATTGAATGGAATTTGGTGCAGGAAAAATAGAACAGAAGAAACACCGAAAACAACTAGGGATCGAACGGTCATCACTTCGCCCATTAACAGAGAATGGTAACGTCCCTGGGAGACAAATGGGACTCCGCCCAGATCCCATGGGTCTGACATTGGCCTCACTCAATTACTTATGGTCCAATACTTCTCGTTAGATTTTGTGTGAAAGCCTCCCCACAACAAAACAGTTACCACTTTACTAGGAAACACAACATTCAGTAAAGTTAGCCTATTTTCTACTTTGTCATGGACAAGTTTGAATTTTTCACACAAGTTGTCCATAACTTTGCTTGCATCATTAAGTACGGAAAAAGCAACAGTCACAACGTTTCCGGAGATTATACTCTCAGTAATATCTCGGTCTATAATTTGTGCATATGGTTCCTCCAAACTACATACATTTATAATATCAAAGTTAGATATATTCTGTTTGAAGTATTTATCGACATTATCCACTCAAGTACTTTCACCTGTAATTTGCGATTGAATAATTGGTATTAATTCTTTAGGCTGATCTACACCCCATTTCAAAATATTCATTCCCTGTCTTACATTATTGTATTCACTATTGTGCACATCTTCCAAAGAGTCTAAGCTTTCAATAGGTTCTGATTCTACATTATTACATTTGGCATCGAATTCATTTTTTAAAGCACCTGTGCCTTTGCATAGATTACTAGATTCTTGGCTTTGAGCATCTACTTTGACATTTAACAAACCTATATTTGTTGTTTGAATATGTTTCATTTAGAGCCTTTAATTGAGAATTTATTAAATCTAGTCCTGTATTTAGAATCTCACCTCAAGCCTTTAATTTAGAATAAGTCTAGGGTTTTTTTTTCCTGCCTAAGGCTGCACTCTGAGCATTGAAATGAGCACTTAAAGCTTCACTCTGGACATTGAAGTGAGCGTCTAATTTTGCATTTAAAGTTTTGATCAGATTTACTAACTCAGACCAGTCGGGCCCTTCTTCAGTAATTCTCATAGTCATGGCTGGTTCTGACTTCCCTCCAACTTGTTGTATACTATCCCTGCTTCTATTGACTTTAGCTCTTGTGAGCATTTAATACTAATTAAATTATACCGATTACACAGTGAAAATTCACCCCACAGTATTTTGTAACACTTCTTACTAGAGTAATAAAGTTTTTATTTCACACTCACTCGGCATAGAATTCTAGCTGCATTGGTGAGTGGATGCGTAATCAGTGCGGGTGAACACTCTGGCGCTGATGGCATCGAATGTTGGTTTCGGCATCGGTGAGCATATGTGGAATCAGCATCGGTGATCAGCGACTGGTGCCATCATCATCAGACTTAGGCTGGTTTCCACATCTGTGTCCTCGCGATGTGGGTGAGAGCCACTTACTCCCCACACTGGATCTTCTTCACTGAATTATTCTCATCGTATTTCTTCTTAGTTGGAAGACACCGGAATCTTCTCTCTTTTCTTTTAGCATAATATCTTTCTTACGTCTTCTCCTTTATTGCATTTAATACTTTTAACCATTTGAACTTTTAGGCTGAATCTAATTCCATGAAACAGTTCTCTTGTCTTTTTATACTTGGTTGCTATGGCAACACATCATATCTTCTGCTTCGATTTCCTCTCAAAATTCAGGTTTTTTCGAGTCCTTTTTATTGGTCACCACTTTCTAATGCTTTTTTGGATGACAGAAAACAATATCTTCTTATTTCTGTAATCTATTGATCACATATAGGAACTTAAGTGTCAACATACTCGTTGTTTAACGATGTACTAGAACTGCTCTGCAGAACAAAAGTCTCTTCTTATACATATAAATATCTTTGTCGTCTCACTCGTATCTCGAGCTTTAGAAATAATTAAGTACATTGAGACATAAGAGCTGGTTTAAAAACCATAAGAAAATATGAACATTCATCTTGACTTCTCCGAGTCCAAGACACTTTCTTTAGCAATAATCACAGACACTAAAACAGCAAAGAATACTACAAGATTTCTTCTTGTTCTTCCAATACGACTTCCGTGGCACGAGCGGCAAACACTTGTCGATGACATTCGACTGTCGCTTCTACCTTATGCTTGTGACTCCTTTCCAGCCTGCACATACAAACTTGTGTTCTTTCACACTTATTTTTAAAATACCGTGTGTTTGAGAGGGTAGAAGGACAAGTGGTTCTGGAAATTATGCGGAAATTCTCGAAGCACTACAAAATCTACCCAAATCAATTTTCATGTTTTATGGAATAATCAAAGTTTGTCAGTTAATTTCTTATTTAATGACTGAACTGATTTTAACACTAATGTTTGTGCATCATTATTGTCTGATAGCGACAACAAATGAAATAATTCGTTTTTCTGTAAATTTCAGAACATTAGTGATTACAATAGGTTAATTTCTTCTAATGAAAGATTCTTGTATTTAGGTGAGCTATAGTTGACTAAATGGGTGTGTTACATCTTATATATCTCATGTACAATGCTGCTTGATACAATACAGAGCACTAAAACTAGTATTTTAACATCTTCTAAGCTGTGAAATGTGTATCTCATAATACATAAAGACATGTTACCTAATAATCCATATAGGGGCCCCCATAATATGCCCTATCACAAGCCTCACACTGTTAAAACAAAACAAAAATCTATGTTATGGATGTGTATATTAACAAGAACTTCCTTTTCTTCTACTCTCTTTCTCAAACACCATAATATAAATTGTATTGCCATAGACAAAATATTTATAATGAAAATTAAATTTTGAAAGTTGACCCCTATAAATAGTTCATGTGGCCTGGTGGATACTACTGACTTTTTGATCAAGTCTTCTGTGTTATTCCCCCTTTTGTTTCATACTGTGTTTGTGCAACCTTGACTTCCTAACCTCAGTTGTATAGTCATGACCATTGCATCATCGTCCAGTATGTATCATAAAATAGCTGTCATTGTTGTGAATCCAGTCACTTTCTTTTATTTTTTTGAGCAACTTTCCTTGACAGTACTGTCTTTCCCTTCATTATAGTCACTTCATCTCTCTTGCCCCATAATAGTGGGGGGGCAGGCTGTCAGTGGCGCCTTCAACCAGCTCTTCAGCCACGGGACCAATAAATTGAAGATGACAAAACCACAAAATAAAGGTGAGACAATCACCAGTGAATTAAAAAAAAGTTAAGGTGAAATTAATGGAAGGTTATATACGTAAGAAACTTGACTTTCTTTGTTTTTAATTTAAAACAAAATTTATTTTCCTGTCTGTCATTTTCTCCTGGAACAGAACTGATGATACACCATAATCTGAACAGTCAGATGCAATACAGAAAGTCAGTGACGTGTCAGCATAGTATTATACTTTACTGCTACTTAAGCTGTTCTTGACAGCTTCAAATTCCTTAACATTTAGCAGACCATCTCCAAGTAACAATCATTTTTAACGACCCACATAGATTTGGTGAATTCATATTGTAATCACTTATGAATTTTCTATGGAATGTACATAGCTCAATAACTGACTCCAGTTGATTCCTGTTTGTTGGTCTCTTGCACTAAGCAATAGCCTTTATCTTCTCCTTGTTATGTTGTATTCCATCAGATGTTACCTGATAATCTAAGAAAGACAATTCTGGCTGCACAATTTCTCGCTTATTCAGGTTAAAAGCCATCCCGCCTTTATACATGGCTTTGAACACATCCTTCATTATTAGGTAATGCTCCTTTTGTAGTTTATTAACTACACCCTTACTTGTGGTTTTTTTTTAGTGGGTGCAATTAAACATTTTTGGAGAATACATTTGCAGCTAACACTATACATTGCAGTCCATCATAAGTTGCTGGCAGATGTCCAAAAAAATCAGTTGATCAATTGCTAGTAACTCACCTGCTCTGCTCGAGTAAATTGCATTTGGAAGGTGGGTTCTGAGTGTTCGTAAATATGGAGGTCCTTATGGGCGTGATGGGAGGGGTTTTGAATGGGTTTGAGGATTGGTTTGAGTTTTTTTTGTGGGAAATGCTGGTAGTAGAGTCTAAGTTAGGGCACTTGTGGAACCAGGGGTTTGGGGAACTGGAGATGGTGGAATATGTCATGGTGCAGGTCCTTCCTGGGATTGGCATGGTAATCTGGCAAGACATTAGCCTTGTTGGTGGTTGAGCGGAGGAAGTGGTCAGTATGGGATAGATTGGAGGTGGGGGGTTGCAAAGAAAATGGTAGAAGGTTGGAGAAGAAGTCATGGGAGGGTAGGGAACACAAAGGAAGTGGTTGCGATGGAGATGAGACTGAGAGACGAAGGGAGATCATAGGATTGTGGATTAAGGAGGTGCTCCATATAGTGACAGTGGAAGCAGGGGGTGGGATGGTATAGATGACAGAGGTAGTAATAGTGTCCATAGTGTGATAAGACAACAGGACACACTTAGCAGATGATAATTAACATTGATAAAGTGTTGCTGAGGTGATGGGGGATGACAGCAGTGACTTTTGGGGTATGTGTTGATGACGACAAACAACAGATGAAGGTGGTAGTGACAGTGATAATGGAGGCAGTGAGACAACTGTGGTGGAGGCAGCAAAGACGTTGACGACAGTCCATAAGGTGAGATGGGAACAATGATGAAGAGACACTCGCGTACTCAAAGGAGTATTGAAGGTACAAACAAAGTAGAGACATGCAACAGGTATGATTTGCAAAATGTAGGAGAGTGCTTCTACCAGTCCACATAGGAAGGGAGGTTGGTGAATGGTGAACTATTGATCTAGCACAGGAAGTGCCCAGGCCAGTCTCATCAATAGCCACTAGGGCTGATGCTGATGGTATCCTCATAATTCAGTAAAAGTACTTCCCACATTTTATCACTAAACCTTTCATTAGGTGCTTTACCGTATTATCCATTCTTTTTGTAGTGACTAATTTCACGTTCTCAACCAGTACCATGTCCCAGTTTGACACAAAATCTTGATGAATGACAGTGCCATCTGTTATTCATTCATGCATTACTACAATCTCCAAAGCACTCCCAATCTGTAGTGGTGGCAGGTTTATCTGGACCTTGATTTTGGTAGTATACATGTGAAGTCGAACTAAATGTTTCTTTTACTGGAAGTGGCATTATTTTGTCTATGCTGTCTTTGTGTTCTGGAGGTATGTTGGCTTATTTCTTCAAATTCTGTATGCTGTATGAGTCTTCCATTCTTCCTGAATTAAGACTGACTAACATTAACACTTTGGGATGACAGATTTTTACTGTTACGTAAGACCTGTTAAGCAACTGGAAGAATTTCTTTCACTTCCACAATTACTTTCAGTCTGCCAGCTCATTTCTCCATTTTTGTCATCCCTACCTTTATCAGTTACTGCCTGTGGAAATTGTTTCAAACTAAGCCAGCCCTCTGACTTTTATTTTTTGCATTCTCTAATGTGACCCTTTTTAACTTTACCACTAGTACCCATATCCATTACTTCTCTGTTAAGGTTAAGTACTATTCCATTGGATATCAACCAATAAAGACATGGTAAAATTTTCAGATTAAAATCCGCGGACATGAACATGGATTGTTCAAAGTGCATTCCATGAGCGTCAAAGATAAGTAAACTTTCCTGGTCAGCCTTCTATCTGTGGCGACTATCGACGAGGTTGCGTGTAACGTCTTTGTTTTGGCAAGCTCTTTGCGGCAGTCTGCGGCCGCTCATGAAAGAGTACACACGTGGATAGAGAATCGAGAATGTATATAACTGTATATGTGTGCTTCCGAGTAATAAAATAGTGCTTATTACATGTGTTATAGTGTGGTATAGAGTGCATCATTGGAATCGGCAATCCTACAACACTAAAACCCATACTGGTGACCCTGAATTTTGTTCGCGAGTGCTACAACGAACTCTCGTACCATCGAACAGTACACAATGGATCGCTTGCTAACCACTACACCGCACACGTGCCAACTAAGTTTCCCATAGGATGCTTTGGCATTGTTTTCCAATTATCCACCTTGTGTTCACAATAGTTCGACACAGTTCCTGAACACACCTACGAACTGTACTCAACAGGACAGCGCTTCTGCATTCCCACAGCCAAGTGTGCTGGCATCAGGTACGAACAATAACTTTCCATTATCGTTCGTGAGTCAGCAGTCGTGTGGCAGTGTTCCATACCAACAGAACATTTTTCGCGCACAAAACTTTGAATGCGAACGTTTTACGTCGAATATGAACTTTCCATATTTCCGAGTGCTCAACAATGAGTGACACAATGTGCTCAAACCCCAGTGACTATGTTTACAGGTTTCCCAAGTGCCAGTGTGAACTTTCTACCCGAATCAGAGGTGGTACAAATTGAGCCGGACGCTCAAGACGAGAAATTTTATGTTTATCCTGGAACTCCAGATTTTGCACCAGCCCCCCTACACCCCCCCACCCCGCCACCCACACTACCAGCATCCGCTTTATGAGTCTTTCTGACGGCACACGCCATTCGCACTGTGTCTACCGTGTGTGATCCACAAACATTAGGTGATTTTAACAATTTTAATGCACCTATTGGGGAGGGTCCCAGAAACTGTACTCCGCCATTCTCCGCACATCGATCGACTACGGTCATTTCTACCGCGCTGGTCCATTCTACGCCTGTTGGCGTTACTCCATTGAACGCACGACTCATTGACTTCGCGACCTAGGTCGAGCCATCTGTGCCTATTGTGCCACTTGCCACTGACAGTGTCAGAAGCTGGTGCACCGCTACTGCACCCACGCCAACTACACTACAGAACTATGGACAGGGAGTGACAGTTTCTGATAAACATTTATGTCAACACTTCCCCATCCGCTGGCTGAAGCTACCACCCCTTCGCAAGGACCACCCACATACGTGGTTTGCCTTGGTCGACCATGTCCTGCAACTACACAGCGTCGCCAATTACAATTCGAAGTTCCTTTGCTTACTATGTCACCTCCATGATGAACTGGATCTGATCTGCCATATTGTGGCTTCGCCCCCCACTAAGGACAAATATCCATTCACCTGACACACCATCCTTGAGTGACTATCCACATCGACAGAGGAAGCTATTCACCCCATCAGTCACGAGTCGCTGGGTTCCAGATCCTCGTCGCAGCTCTGGCGTCATCTCTGCACCATGATAGACACACATCACATGCCAGACGTTACATTTTTATCCAACTGGTTGCTCAGACTTCTGGGGGAAGTTCAAATTCATCTTCTCCATGTGACTTGAGCCCCACTAGATGCCAAACTGAAGATCGCAGACCAGGTTTACAACATTCTGCCCACCACGCCTACTCCCCCAGGTGGCCCTCAGGCCTCAGGGGTTGGCACACATGCGAGGCAGCTTACATCGTGCGTTACAGAGTGCGCATGGACCCAATGCCACATGGCAGTTGCCGCCATAACTCCTCTCCTACCAGCACTACTGCAACGCCGCCATCAGAGGAGCCTACAAACAATACCCCCTCCACTGCCACTTTGACTTCAGCCAGCGCGATGGCCAACGCCATGCACCATCCCAGTTGGTGTTATTTCCATTCCCACTTTGATGACGTGGCTAAGAAATGTCGTTTTCCATGCGTGTTCCCAAACTAATAACACGACCCAATTCAGACACTACGGGCCATGTTGCACTGCACAGATGCCTATCACTTAATACTTATTCACGTGATGCACCAGGACACTTGCATGTGGAAAGACGAAGTGTCTTGCCTTTCATTTCTAGTCGACACGTGGGCCAAGGTTAGTGTGATACCTTTGTCGCAGGTATTAAATTCGATTGTCAGCCTTGTCTCCCACTTGGAGCCGCCAATAAGTCCCTGATCCAATCTCATGGAATAACTAATTTAAGCCTTAAACTGCAGAACATTAATACTCCCTTACAGAGGACTTTCGATATCATGGAGGTGGATGAACCCGTGCTCGGGGTAGGTTTTCTCTTAGCCCATGCACTGTCACCCAGCCTACAACGAGGTACACTAACCTTTAACTTGATAGACCGTACCACCGGTTCAGGTATCTCTTCCTTCTCATCCGAGAGTGCCACTCTATTGTGTGAGCTAGCTGAAACCGCTATTGCAGTGCTCTCTCTTAGATCACACAACGATGAACTTCGGGACAGCAATGAAGCCCTCCACTTACACATTGCCGCTGTGCATGACAAGCTCATGGATGCTCATAAGCAGGTCACCCAGCTGTCACACACGGCCATGCCCCCAACCCCCACACTGTCTCCTCGAACCTGCCACCGACGCCGCGCGACGTTTCTACTGCCAGACAGAAGCTGTGCCCGCGACACTACCAAGTACCCCATCAAGCTCTATGACAAGGACTACCAGTGGATCACTGCCACTGCTACTGACCTGCTGGCCTGGGACACACAAGTGTGTGCATTACAGGTTAGTCATAGCGCATTGGGTGTGGGTCCATCATCCCCATCGGTGTTTGCGATCTACAATGGTACTGTCCACAGAATCAATACCACAGAATGCCCACCGGTACATGCAAAGGCTAGGTGTTTAAATCTGGAAAAACTTAAACACACCAAAGCTATTATTCAGGAACTTTTAGGTAGTAAGACTATTCGCCCTTCTTCTAGTAGTTGGTCGTCACCCATTCATTTGGTGCCCAAGAAAGATGACACTTTCCGCCTCTGCGGTGACTATCAGTTGTTTAACACTAGAACAATTCTGGATAATTATCCCATCCAAAATATTCAATACTTTGCTTCCTAACTGCATGGGGAACAAATTTTCAGTGTAATTGACTGTCACAAGGCATATCACCAACTGCCATTGGTACCCGAGGACGTTGAAAAAACCACTATCATCACCCCATTCCGGTTGTTTGAGTATTTGTTTATGCCGTTCGGCCTTAAAAATGCTGCACAGACGTGGCAACGGTTCATTGACTCGTTGGTTAGGAAACTGAACTTTGCATATGCCTACCTGGACGACAGTTAATTTTTCCTTCCGCCCTTGAAGAACATGAACTCCATTTAAATACAGTGTTCCAACTATTAAAAGCAAACGGTGTCACAGTGAACACTGCTAAGTCACAACTCTGCTGCACTAGTGTCACTTTTCTGGGCCACAGGGTTTCTGCTGACAGCATCTGCCCCCTACACGAATGGGTCGAGGCCATTAGTACGGTGCCTTTGCCCAAAGATTTTACAGGGCCTCCGCCACTTCCTCAGAACGGTAAATGACTACCACAAACACATCCCCCACACCGCCAGCATACAAGCCCCCTGACAGATGCTCTCGCAGGAAGAAACACTTCAGGGTCTCGGGCCTTCATGTGGACTCTAGATATGCGGTTCGCATTCAATAACCTAAAGTCAGCCTTACAGATGGCCGTTACGCTCACTTGACCCATTCCTGATGCTCCCATCTCACTTACTACATACGTGAGTGGTACAGCAGTGGGGGCGGTACTTCAGCAATCCGTGGCTTCTGTTGTACAACCGCTCAGATTTTTCTCCCACAAACTGTCTGCTTCTCAACGTAAATGGTCGACCTTCGACCAGGAACTGTTTGCTATTTACGCCTCTATCAAATATTTCCAAGACAATATCGAAGGTCGCCGTCTCGTGGTATTTACCAATCACGAGTCATTGGTATACGCTTTCCGTAACCCAGGCAAGGACTCATCCCCAAGACATCTTCGGCATATGGACCTCATATGTCAGTTTATGAACGACACACATAGAGTTACGGACACTTCCTGGGTTTTCATCACCCATCTGGTGCATACGTCTGGTGATTCCTGCACCTCTCTGCCCATACATTTTTAATAGTATCCACGACTTGGAACACCCTGGCCTACGCACCACCACACGTCTGGTATCTGAGCATTTCGTTTGGCCAGGGGTGATAAAACAATGTCGCAGCTGGGCACGAGCATGTGTGGCTTGTCAGCGCGCAAAAGTAGGACGTCATGCACAACCCTCCATGGGTACGTTTGATGTGGAAAAAGAAGATTCCAGCAAATACACATTGATATCGTTGGGCCCTTACTGCCCTCGGGCCCCTTCCATTACATACTGTCCACCATTGACTGGTTTAATGGTGTGAAACGATTTAGGACTACAGCATAACATCCCCAGAGCAGTGGGCTTGTCGAACACTGGCACTGAACGCTTAAAACCTCCCTGATGTGCCACGGGGTGAGTGAGCCGATGCCTTACCATGGGTAATGTTAGGCATTCGGGCCACATACAAAGAGGACCTTGGTGCATCCCTGGCAGAAGTACTGTACAGAGAACCCCTCACACCCCAACAGAGGTAGTCGAGCCCTCACTTCCTCCAGATCAAATCTGTGACTCGACATTCGTTGGGCATGTTGAGGAGCTAACTGCTAGCATTTGCATGCCTCCACCTTGACCGTACTCACTCCCTCCCATATTTCTGCATAAGGACTTGGCGTCATGCACTCACGTCATGGTGCGTGATGACACTGCCCGATTGGCACTCAGACCTCCTTACTCGGGCCTGCGCATAGTCATATCGTGGCGTACCAACACATTCGAAGTGCTCATGAACAGCACATGTCAGACGGTATCTGTCTGCCGCCTCAAACTGGCGTCGTCTCTGGGAGAACTGCCCGACACCCCACCCAGTCAGCCCCAACCCCATGCTACAACTGCCTCGCATGAGGCATCTACCAACTGTCTGCGGACAAGTGATGCCCATCCCCGCACTTGTGATGTTACCCACTCCCAGTCGTGTGACAGTGCTACAGGTGCGTGCGACATTCCCATACAGAGTGATGCGTGTGATGACTCCCCCCTCCTACAGGCAGTCTGCCACCTCTCCCCTGTTAGGATTCAGTGACGTATCAGGGGCCAGCCTCGGAATGTGTGATGACACCGCCGCCGATTCGTGTGGAACTCTGTCAACCTGTGTACATAAGTGGTAGTGAATGTCAATACAAATTTTATTTGCAGCACTAAACTGTTTTTTATTATGCAGCCGGATAATGTGTGTATCTTCTATGAACGAGCCAGTTCCCCCAATGACAACTTAACCCACATTCATGTTCACCAGTCAGTCGCCTTGCCTGTTGGTACTGACCCCATCAACAGTAAAAGTACTATGTACCACATTAGGCATTCAGGTCCGCTACCCCACCTCCTCACAACCCACCATCCCCTCCCCGGATCCCTCAACAGCTGTACAAGAATACGATGATTCACCCGGTCCGGCAGGACCATCTGCCCCCCTCGCTTGCTTGAAGACTTCAGTTACTAACGTAATGTAATGTAAGGTATGGTTTCGGTTTAAACATCATCTCCCCCTCCCCCCCCCCCCCCCCCCCCTGGGTGTTTCCTTTACATATATGCCCCAATATTTATGTTTTGTGCTCCACACACACTATGGGGGAGGAGGGGCTAATGTGGCGACTATCGACCAAGTCGTGTGTAATATCTTTGTTTTAGCAAGCTCTTTGCCGCAGTCTGTGGCCGCGCACCAAAGAGTACACATGTGGACAGAGAATCAAGAATGTTTATAACTGTATATGTGTGTTTCCGAGTTATAAAATACTGCTTATTACATGTGGTATAGTGTGCATCATTGGATTTGGCAATCCTACAACACTAAAACCCATATATCTTTCACAACCTGTGACTCCTGCAAGGTAAACATTGATTACTGGGAATGGAAGACACTTGCATTTTTCCTGATTTTCGTTTTAAAATGCCTTTAATATATACTAGCTTTACTCCTGGTATCCACAACCGAATTTGTCTTTTTCCCAGTTACTGTTCCTCTCACACACAAATTATTTACTGTAGGGATTTCTTCTACACTGCTTTGATCAATTCCTCCATTAACAATGATTTTTTATATGACTCATTGACATTTAAAGGACTAGATTGGAGCACCTGATTTTGCAGTCTTTTTTCTTTTCTTATTTTCTGCTGCTTGTGGTGTCTTACCCTCCCTATTGTTTTGGTTGCTATAATTCTGCCTGTTCATATATTGATTGTTACTCTTTCTGTTACAATTATTTCAATACCCCTGTCTTCTGTTGTGGTTATAGTTTCCATCTCTTCGGAAATTGTGGGGCAGCTGGTAAATAAAATGGTTGTTACTTCATTATGTTGTTATGAAAAGACACTTAAGTTGTGCATGTGTGCTTTACACCTACTGTTGCTGTTTACAAGAACCTGAAAATTACATTTGTGGTTAGCCAGAAAGAGATCGAGAACATACTGGCCATAATTTCCAGTCTGCAAGTCCACATTACTCTTTGTGCTCACTGGAAGAAAATGTCCCTACTTGCTATTTACTCAGTGGGATCAGAAAATTTGACTATAAATGAAAATTTTGAGTTTAACTGTTTGATATAGTCCGTAAAAGTTCACATGCACAAAATATGGTAACATCCCTAATAATAATAATAATAATAATAATAATAATAATGGCATCCGTCCATCCTTGAGGGATGATGGTGTAACAGGCTTGGTTCAGAGTCTGCAGCGTCTGCTGTGGCTAAAAAGTCCCACTCGAGAGTGGCAGTCCCTTCTGCAGTGTGGACATGTGAAATTTGAGGGACTTCGAACAGCAGCTGCTCTGTCTCTTCGCTTTGTCCTCTTCCTGATGTGTTCCTGCATGCGTTCGTCCTCTGAGAGCTTGACACCGTTTGCGCACAGTCACTCACCACTAGACACGGCCATCTGCAATGCTTTCCCAGCAACTTGGATTGATTCTGGTCTTGGTCAGGTCTCTCTTGCAGACATCCTTGAAACGAAGATGCAGCCGTCCCACTGGCTTCACACCCTCCTGAAGTTCTCCGTACAGCAGTTGTTTCGGTATCCATTCAGGATCTATGCGCCTGACATGTCACAACCATCTTAGATGTCAATGATTCAGGAGTGCAAAGATGCTGGTTGTGCTTGCACGATGAAGGACTTCGGTGTTGGGTACTCTGTCTCTCCAAGAGATCTGAAGAATCTTCCGGAGACAGTGGAGATGGAAGCCGTTGAGTAGAGATTCATACCTAGAAAGAGTTGTCCATGTCTCACAGCTATAGAGAAGGGTGCTTATAACACAAGCGTTGTAGACTTTTAATTTAGTTTTTATGGTAAGCAGTCCATTGTTCCATACTCTGTTTTTCAATCTAGCCTTGACAGATGATGCCTTTGCGATTCTGTTAGTAATTTCAGTGTCCATGGACAAGTTGCTACGTATTGTGGATCCCAAGTAGGTAAACTCATCAACTACCTGGAGAGGATTGCCATCAATGCTGATGGATGGAAGGTTGGTAGTGCTTTGCGCCATGATCTTAGGCTTTTGATGGCTGATGAGTAGACCAAATTTTTCACAGGCATTTGATAATTTGTTGATTATACTGCAGCTCATCTTCTGTGTTCGCTACTAGAGCTGCATCGTCCACATATAACAACTCATGGATAACAACTGTATTTACTTTTGTCTTGGCCTTGAGGCGAGCAATGTTGAAAAGATTTCCATCAGACCTCGTATGTAAATACACTCCCTCTTCACAGTCTTCAAAGGCAAATCTGAGCAGAAGCGAAAAGAAAATCCCAAATAATGTAGAAGCTAACACACACCCCTGTTCCACACTGCTATTAACAGGGAATGCTTCTGATGTTTTACCGTTGAAGCAGATTGTTGCTTGTGTTTTCTCATGGAAAGAGACAATTATCTGTAGTAATTTAGGTGGGCTTCCAATCTTCCGCAACAGTTTGAAAAGCCCATTTCTGCTCACTAAATCAACGCTTTAACAAGGTCAATGAAAGCAATATAAAATGGCCTCTGCTGCTCACGACATTTCTCTTGTAGCTGTCTTAAGGAGAAGATCATATCTATGGTTGATCGGCCGGGCCTGAAGCCACACTGAGATTCTGGGTAGATTCTGGAAGCTAAGATTTGTAATCGCATTAGGATGACTCTTGCATAAGCTTTCCTGGCTACACTTAGTAATGAAATGCCTCGGTAATTGTCACAGTCACTTCTGTTCCCCTTCTATTTATATAGAGTAACTATCCTCGAATTCTGCATACTCATCGCGACATAACCTTCTTCCCAGCTGGTTGTGATAAGTGAATATAAATGTTTGAGAAGAACAGACTTGTTATACTTAATAACCTCTGCAGGGATCCCATCTTCATCTGGGGCCTTTCCGTTAGCAAGAGAATCTATTTCTCTACTGACTTCTTCCGTAGTAGGCATTGCATCTAGTTCTTCCATAACTGGCATTTGTTTGATGGCATCACATGCATCCTTGCTAACTTCATTCTCGGCTGCATACAACTTGAGGTAGTGTTCAACCCAGCGTTCCATTTGTTTGCCTTCATCAGTAATGACTTCACCCGTCTTGGACTTCAGAGGAGCTGTTTTTCTGGCAGTTGGTCCAATTGCTTTCTTAATACCATCATACATTGCGTAGTCCTTATTTCTTTTTCCTTTTATTCCATAGTCCAATACTGCTGAGTTGTAGATTGCACCCGAGAGTTTTGCCCATTTCTTATCAACATTCCTTTCTGCTTGCACATTTCCTGGGAAAGCACTTTTAAAATTACTGGCAAAATCCTGCTTTCTTTGTGTGTCATGAACATGATCTGTGTTGATACGGGGGTGACCTCTCGGTTTAGCGTGGTGACATTTCTTAGGAAGGAGCCTCGATGTGCACGCCACCAGGGCGTGGCCAGTGTTGCAATCAGCACTATGATAACTTCGTGTCAGTAGCACATTTTTGAGACCAGTACGCCGAGCTATGACTAAGTCAAGCTGATGCCAGTGATGAGAGCGCAGGTGTCTCCAAGACACCTTGTGCTGATCCTTAAGCTGGAAATATGTGTTTGTAATTCAGAGTCCATAAAAGCAGCAAACTTCAAGCAGTCTCTGGCCATTTTCATTCATTTTTCCCACCCCATGATGTCCCAGGCAATTCGGCCATAAGTTATTATCTGATCCAACTCTAGCATTAAAGTCCCCTAGAATATACACTGTCTCGGTGCTAGGTATCTTGGCTATTCTGTCGCTGAGTAAATCATAAAACAGATCCTTCTCTTCCATGCTGGATGATAAGGTGGGAGCGAACACATTTCAAAGCAATAATTGACTCTGTTCCACCAGATGGTGGCATAGTACAGTCCAGGAGGGTGTTTTTAATGATGATAATAATAATAATAATAATAATAATAATAATAGTAATAATATCCCTACCGGAAACAGCACTATTAACAGCTCAGAGGCGACTTCTATGGCATGTTCCAAGTAAAATGTTCTGTCACCCTGACTTCTAATCACCAAAAGCTAACTGATTGCCTTAAAAGTGAAAAATAATCTTACCACTTGCCACACAGTTTTGTCAACATTACGGGTAGCACACAGACAGTTACTTGTGTGAAATGTAACTGATCCAGGATGGTGTTCAGTCCTTGCTAGTTCCCTTCCTACTTTTACTGAAATTACTTTTGATAGCTGTCTGGCCTGATGTCCTCTGAGGCACAGCACATGTAAGCGTTCGACTGATGCAGACAGATTGATATCTCGGTACAAAGTGTCTCTTAACTACCTCCCTGGCCATATTTCTATATGGACACAGCAGACCACCAAATGGAACATCTGCTGTCAACTGCCCTGGGCACAGATAGCAGTATCTAAATGGCCCCTTTCGTGGACATGAATTAATTAATGTCTTTATCATTTAACAATTTACAATCTTCTTAATTTTTGTATACATACAATTAAGTTTGCTTTAGTTACTGAAAAAGGTTTAGCTCAACTGCATTTAAACCTTGCCGGCTAAAATTTTCAGAACAAAACTGACAGTAGGACATGACCTCTGAACTGCTTCTCTAAGATTCCTTGTATTCATAGTTATTTACAATACATTTTTGAAACTTGGTACAGCTGTATTATTGCATTATTGTAATCTAGTGCTGTAATTAGAACTTTCTATTAGAAATACAAATCATACTTAAATCTATCATGTATAAGGATATTTTTTGTTCCAAATTTGGTTTTTTAGTGAATAACATGAAAACTAATAGCGGTAACTGATTGGTGTCACATAGTTAATGTTTTAATATCAAACTGAGGCTGCATACAAATTTTCATCTTTCTGAGTCTAATATTTAGCAACTTCAATTTTTTGTAAAAGCACTGATTTTGGTCAAAATATTTTTCTGATGAAGTTGACACTTCTAAGTTTCATTGTGATATACATTTCCATATTCTGACCCATTTTTGGCTTTGTAGTCTTATTATTTAGTGCCACTTATCATTTTCTTAAGGTAACATGTTTTGCCTAATATATTCGTTTGATCATTCTGAGACTTTACTATGTTAGTATTAATATACTGAAGCATACACTTCTGACATGTGGAAAAGATATTTTAATTTTTAATTTCACTCTTAGATTATGGTTCAATCCTTTGTATGTTAAGCACAGGTGTGTTCTGACGAAGTGGCAGTGGTAGTAGTGAACGGGGTAAGCCCCAGTACACTCACTCACCTCTGTACCTCTTACAATGAGACAGCGCTTGTTTCACCTCAGCATGTACAAAAATTTGTCTTTTAGGTTTTAATTTTCTCCAGAATTGGATAAATTATGTGTCATTTAGAAACTGCAGTAACTATTGAGTACTGTAGAACTCTTTCCCGGCCAGTCTCTCCCTCACTCTAGTGACTGGTGAGTACTTTTATCAAATCAGATTCATTAAACAGTTCAACTAAATACTTAGCTTCATTGAAATGATATTCTGCAAAATGTCAGTAATCACTCATCTGTTCCCTATAAGACATGAAGATAAAAAGTTTAGAGATATTTCAGTTGAGGTAAAGACCTCTAAATTCATCATACCCCATTGGGCAGGACCTTCCACTGGGTGACTCACCATAGGTCGAACACTTTTCTGACTATCCTAAGACTTTAGTGCTGTATTTTGAAAAGACCTTAAGAATACAATGGGTTGAACTTCATCATTTGGTGTGAACATAGGACAATTATATAAAACCCCTGTTTTTATTTCACACTTAATTTCACATAAAATTCCTGTTTTGTTAGCACTAGCTTAATTTCCTGCTAAACTGTGTTCACGACTGGAAAATTAACATGGGACTGGTTCTCCCAGCTTCCTGCCTTGAGCCTTCTCTCTCTCCCACCTGACAGAGAAGCTTCCAACCTATGGCACCAGCAGAGACCTCCACACTGATGCAGGCGGAGAAACCGAGACTTTCTCAGGTGGTACCAAAGGTGGGGGACACTAACCAAGGTTCTACTAGTACTCAGTTAGAGAGCTGCCGTTAGCCAGTGTTTGAAAGAGCTACAAGCATCAGGTTGCAGAGCAGTGTGATCATCATCATTTCCAGAAACTAAAACTGAAAAATTCCAACAACAGCCTAAACCCACAGAGACAAAAAGAAAAATAATAAACCTAAACCAATATATGATCCAGCTGTTATAACCACTCTGGGCCCCCATCACCTTCGTAACATCAAAAGTTACCACCCCATTTGTGAAAACCAAGTAGTTATCAAGAGGGCATCTGGTTATGTCTTCGTACTGAAAGACACCTTCAGCATACTAATGCCACTAAAGACCATGCTAGAAGAAGTAGTCATCTGAGCCCAATTGTCTGCCATGGTACCAGTACGTAATATTTACCCCCTACCTCCAGATCTCCTCCAAGAGATAACAAGCCTTGTGGAACAATTATCTCCACCCACCCCAACCCCCACCCCCAGTTCATATTATTGGGGATTTTAATGCTCTTAACCCATTTTAGGGTAAAACCACTAAGAACAGTAGAGGACAGCTATGATACCGGGGCAATGAAACGTGTCACTTCAAGGTCACTCCACAAATGCCTTAAAGTTGGCAGTACGTCTGACAAGCTAATGAGGAACACAATGCACTGTGTCTTCTGAACCAAATACAGCATAGCAACAGTAGCTTGTTCCGAATTGGACATTATCATGTTACGAGCTTCTATGTAAACATTGTGTGCTATAGTGAGGTGCACATAAGAAGACAACAGTGAGATGCATTCTGCACAGAGAGACAGAGAATATATTGTGCCAGTGCCATTGTACTCTTTCTGTCAGTCCCGTGCTTCACACTCCACCTGTCTCCTATCCTGGTAACTGGCAACACAGTGGTGACTGCTACACTTGGCCATTGTTTCTGCTTCTGACTCTGCCTAGCAGAATTTATATGCTCGGAAATCAATCACTGTTGCTTCCTAACGTAATATTTGTCATGTTTGTTTTATGTCACCCCTAATGAAACCAAATTTTTTACATGCACACCACTTAAGTGTGTGACCACCTGCTTCTATATAATTGTGTTGCTATCTCACTTTGACTACAATTTTTGTTTATTAAAAAAAATGTCACCAAAGAGACATCATTCACCATGTGACAATCTGTTGGGATTTGGAATCCCGTTAAATAGTCTGACTTTAGAATTTCTGCAAAGGATATGTGAGTTTTATGAGCAAGGAAAAGAATTTTTCTGTTCAGGGGGTATCCATAAGTTCCTGCTGATACAGCTCTAGAGTGTACCTCAAAAACTTTTGTACTCAATTAAAGAACTGTAATAAGGAAAGGCATGCTTCTTCAAGACTTGCAAGATACTGAAGTAAACCATGTGGATCAAAGATGCTAAGGAGGAAACTGTTAGTTTTAGGTATCCCTGGAAATAAAATAACCAGTCTCGCCCTGTTACAGATCTAAATTCATTCCGAGCTGATCCAGTTAGTCTGCACATTTATGGATATTATAATAGGAAAGAATACTGCACAATAGCAAAGTTGCTAATTTCTTTAAAGGAATGTGAACTTTCCTCAGGGGGGGAAAAAAAAATCACTTTTTTGATGACGTTAAAAAGTATGGGCTTCCACTTTAAAAACTTACGTGGGTAAAAGGTGTTGCTCAAAAAAGCTCATGTTGTTGTGGCCTTTAGTATCTTCTTAAACAAAATTATAGGAAAGGATATCCAATTAAGTGTATGGTTAGATGAAACATGGATCAACAATGGAGAAGCAGTTGATAAATGCTGGATAGATTCTACTTCACCTGGCAACAGTCATCAGGCAAAGGGAAGAGGAACCAAATTAATTGTGGCCCATGCCGGATCTTCAAATGGTTTTGTGCATGAAGGATGTTAAGCTTTATGATCGAGAAAAACCTGTGACTTCTATGAGGATATCGACCAACCACTATTTCTGCAGTGATCTAAAAATATGTTGCTTCAGTTTAGTGTTCTGACAGTTTTTGTAATAGCTAATACACTTTACCATTCAGTAATATTAGCAAGACTGCAGCAACTAGTGACCGCTAAGAAAGTGTGGTGCAGTGGGTACTGGTGAGAGATATTGCTGAAGTCATTAGTTTGACAAAGCTGCTTCCTATATTCACTTGTTAAGCAAAATAAGCCTTTGATGCCAACATATGTTGTAGATTAAGGGTACAGGATCATATAGTAATTAGTCTACCATCTTATCCCTGTCATTTCAACTCAACTGAATTGGTTTAGACTGATGTTAAGACTTGCATAGGTCTTGTCACTGTAGATGCCAGCTCATCAAGGAATAAAGTAAAACACGTTGGTAAGGTTATTAGAGAAGCACAGACTATAAGATAAAGTTATGAATGAAAATGAATAGTTAATGATTGCTTCTTCTTCTGATGATGATGATCATGATCATGATCATGGTCATGATCATTATGATAGTTTTGACACTGATTTGAATGATAATAATTATGGAGAACTGTATGTAATTGTGCTATTGACATTATAGCTTGGTGTGCATAAATGTATCCAGAATTAATTTTTTGACTCTGCACGAGAGTATGCAACTGTTTCTTTATTTTGTTCTAGACATGTCAATAGCATGCTCTTTGGTATGCTGAGGTTTACATTATACAATAATGTTTTACATGCAGCTGTTACAGTAATAGTTCAGAATGACTTCTCGTATACAATGTCATTAAGTATGATTGTTCTTTATTTATTTTACAGTTTTATGTGCCATCAAGTGTTTTTTTCTGTAGTAGTTTTCTCCAGTATGAGAAACATGTTCTTTGTTATACTTTTGTATATTTTGTTATGCTATGGCTTATATACAAGGTGACTGAAATCCAGATTTACAAAAAATACTTCAGATTATCAGCTGTGAGCATATGCAGTGGCAGCTATTGCGATCTCACAATTGCAGTATAACCAACTGTGTGCAAGCTGTCAAAAGACGTGTTTCATTGGCCCGAGTATAGAAAAAACTGAATTTGTAATGCTCTAAAGACAGAAGTTGAAATGTATTTCAGTACTGGCCCATGGAACCTTCTCAGTAGTATATTTCACAGCATGGAGCCCTAGCTTTGTCCCTAGGATGCAGTGGAACGTTTGTGGAGACCTCTGTATAACAACCATTTACCAATTGTCATATTCCTACCATACTGAATACATAATGAATGTGTTCCATTTTGGTCACTTATATAAGCCAATTCGTAAGTGCAAGCTTCTGAAGCACCACTCAACATAAACCAGGACAAAGCAATCAGTCGTATGGTTCAAGATACAACTGCTATTATCATACATGCTACAGATGCAACAATGTCCTTCCCTTTAGGTTCTCAGCACTGGAAGGCTGTGCCACAGAGGTCTGAAGAAACAGCAGAGACCATTAGAGATGGTAGAAAAGTGCTCCAATGTCATAAACACTATAGTCAATGACCAACTTAATTTTATTTCAGGTTACTTCAGGCGAATGCATAATTTTCATTAAAAAATGAAAAAAAGGAATGTTGGGAGCAATATGTCACTTGTACAAGGCTACACTCCATCCACTGAAGTATGGACTAAGCTCCACCACATTAGTGGACGTCTTCAGCTTACGAGAATCTATGGCATCTCTGCTAAAAGAGGCTTAACACTGACCCCCAGAATATTACAGAACTTCTAGCAGCACACAGTGCAGAGTACTCTGCTTTCGAAAACTACCATCTTACCTATGTAAATCACTGACATCTGGCAGAATGGAGCAAATTCTCCTTCCACTCCCAGCACCTATAAACTCATTAATTTTTCTTTAACAAGTGGGAACTTGACAGAGCCTCACCTTTATGTCAGGATATTTTTTCAGGAAGTGCAAAATACATAATCAGATGCTCCAACACCTCAGTGTTAACAGTAGAAAAGATTTCCTTGAGATTTTTAATCAAATGTGGCAAGAAGCATAGTGGGGAAGCACTCAAACAAGGAAAAGAGCACAAAACACATGTAATTAAAGTTCAGTATGTCCTATAGCCAGCTTAAGTAAAATGTTGGAAATAATGGTTAATAAGCCACTTTTGGTGCTTGTAATCAGCTAAACTTCTTTCTTAATTCCATTGTGAGAAGGCTTGTCCAGTAGTGATCATCATCTGCACCTAGAAACTACAAAAGATATACAGTACAACATAGCATTATCACATTTTATCCCCATTACATAAATGAGGCTTTTGGGTCAGGCTGCCCAACTGTATAGAAAACTTTTTCTCACTTTAACTGTTTCAGGTCCAAGTGGACATATTTCTTAGCAGCCAAGATATTCAGGAAAGCAGGGTCTTACAAGAACTGGTACAAAGAACTATGCTCTTTGTGATAGCAATAAAAGATATTGTAACAACTTACAGTCTCACAGCAGTGTACTTTGATGATTTTGATTACATTGCAGCTCTGTGTTATTGCATGTTGCAGAATGTCGTCTTTAGAGAACTATAGAAAAGGTACTTTGTTGAGCTCAAAATCATGGTTATTGTTTCTCACCGGTAGAATACTGTGTCACATCTCTCTGTAGACTCTGATCTATACATCTCCATCCTGAGCTCTACTTAGGACGTAAACTGCTACAAGATGATGACAATATTCAGTTTTGTAGGTCTACAATTTGACAACAGATGAATATAGTTACCACACATATGCCAACTAAAAGCCGGTAGTATGAAGAAAGATAATGCTCCCTATTTCCTCAGGAACATTTCCAGGGGAGCAAATCAGGTGGTTTTACTAAGGTTTTACAAAACAGTTTTGTCTCATCTAGACTACAGATAATGTTACTTGTGGTTCAACGGTTCAACAACCTCATCTATCCTTCCGTTACTAGACTCCATACTCCAACATGAAGTAAGACAAGCACTGGAGTTCTTTGTGAAAGTTCAGTCAGTTGTCTCCTTGAAGAATTTCCCATCCTGCCTCAACATCAGCAATGTGTGTGCAGCTATGCAATCTGATGAACCAAGAGTGTGAACTCCCTTTGTTACCCAACTCTGTTCCAAAACTAAAGGATCTTATTGCTCATGAATTGGCCCTGACACAGTAAACTGGCCAAGATGCAACTTGTATATTTAAGCAGTGAACTTCCAATTTCTCCCATTTGCCTGTATACACCTCATGGTCCCAAGGGTAATGCTGATCCTACCACTTACTCAACCATATTTTACTAAGCCCAACATGATTATTTGTTTTGGAATTGGGTCCACAAATGGCTCCAAGGTCAGTGGTCATGTTATCTACCCCAGTGTATCTGTGGGTAGTCCTGAGCAGTCCTCTCTACCAAATGCATGCAGCACATTAACCAGAGCTGACAGCCAGAGTCAGAACTCTTCCAACCCAGAACTTCCTCATGCACAGTGATTCCTTGAGTAGACTGTTAGCAATAGAGCAATGCTATTCATGAAACACAGTGGTTATCAATATCTATGGTCTACTATATAATCTCCATAGACATGTAACTTTATGTTACTTTCCTTCGGATACTGAGCCACATAGTACACCAAGTAGTGAACTCACTAACAGACTGTCTAAGGAGGGAATCAAAATGGCTTCATTAGGTCTGAGAACCCCAGACACTGACCTAGGGAGCTATGTGCAACATTGTATTATGAAAGAATGAGAAAATGAGTGGAGAAGTACCACATGCCCCACCAAACTGTGGGAAATTCAAAAGATTATTAAAGGATGGCAAACTTCACTCCCAGTCTCTTAAAAAGAAGCAAACATCTTGTGTTGCATTTGCATCAACCACACCAAATTCTCAAATGAATTTGTCCGACAACAACCCTCCCCAGTGTAGCTGTAGAGTACTCCTGATGGAGTCTCATACCATAATATAGTAGGTTTCTATAGCTGGCCTGCCATATGGGCTGACGCTGGATATGTTGTTATCTGAGATATTAGCCAACAATACAATAGCTGTTGACCACAATTTTGTATAAGAAAATGGGCATTACAATAAAATTTAATGATGCCTTGTAACAAGGGAAGGTGGGATTATCATACTTGTTATCTCACAACTCCTGACAGCTATATTATTTTTTTTTTTTTTCCTTTTCTAATCTCATTTCATCAGTAGTCCATGTATGATAGAATGTTCCACTTTTAAGATGTAATTATTTTCAAAATCCATTGTTACAGTGTAGTAGCCTCATTTTTTCTGCTTCTGAAATGCATGCATTTGTTAAAAAACATGTTAGTTTATAATAATTCTGATCAGAAAATTTTACTTTCTAGAAGATTCTTGGCTAAATTTAAGACTCCCCCGCACATTAAAACTTCCCTCTCATAAAGTAGTAGCTATTTTTTGTCACTTTCAAGTTCTGCAGCTTTAGGTTGAACAAATTTACTTCCCTGCCTATTGTAACTTGATATTTTTCATTTTTTATATCTTTTTTGTTAATATCTAAAATGTTATAATCTAGTTCATCATTTCCCACTCTGTGGTTAGTGAGACCCGAGGGAGTTTGCAAACTGTTTCAGGAGTTCACCAGAACTCTTTTCAATAATGATGGGTTTTGAGGTAAGGCGTATTACTCTTTCCTAGGTTTGTAAGGATGATACTACTACTACTACTACTACTACTACTACTACTAATAATAATAATAATAATAATAATAATAATAATAATAATAACTATTATCATCATCATTATTATTAATATTATTGGTTTAGAATTAAATTAATCCTATAATGCCCCTTCTTACATACACTATGTGATCAAAAGTATCCGGACACCTGGCTGCAAATGACTTAAAAGTTCATTGCAACCTCCATTGAAAATGCTGGAATTCAATATGGTGTTGACCCACCCTTAGCCTTGATGACAGCTTCAGCTCTCGGGTGCTGGAAGATTTCTTGGGGAATGGCAGCCCATTCTTCATAGAGTGCTGCACTGAGGAGAGGCATCAATGTTGGTCGGTGAGGCCTGGCACGAAGTTAGCGTTCCAAAACATCCCAAAGGTGCTCTATAGGATTCAGGTCAGGACTCTGTGCAGGCCAGTCCATTACAGGGATGTTATTGTTGTGTAAACACCCCACCACAGGCTGTGCATTATGAACAGGTGCTCGATCATGTTGAAAGATGCAGTCGCCTTCCCTGAATTGTTTTTCAACAGTTGGAAGGAAGAAGGTGCTTAAAACTTCAGTGTAAGCCTGTGCTATGATAGTGCCAAGCAAAACAACAAGGGGTGCAAGCACCCTCCATGAAAAACACAACCACACTATAACACCACTGCCTCCAAATTTTACTGATGGCACTACACACAGTGGCAGATGACGTTCACTGGGTATTCACCATACCCATACTGTCATTTGTCAGTCCACACAACGTTTTTCCACTGTTCAGTCTTCCGATGTTTATGCTCCTTACAACAAGCGAGGCGTCGTTTGACATTTACTGGCATGATGTGTGGCTTATGAGCAGCCACTCGACCATGAAATCCAAGTTTTCTCACCTCCCGACTAGCTGTCATATAGTACTTGCAGTGGATTGTGATGCAGTTTGTAATTCCTGTGTGATGGTCTGGATGGATGTCTGCCTAATACACGTTATGACCCTCTTCAACTGTCAGGTGTCTCTGTCAGTCAGTAGACAAGGTCTGCCTGTATGATATTGTGTGGCATGAGACCCTTCATGTTTCCATTTAACTATATCAGAAACCGTGGACCTAGGGATGTTTAGGAGTGTGGAAATCTCACATACAGACATATGACACTAGTGACACCCAATCACCTGGCCATGTTTGAAGTCCGTGAGTTCCACGGAGCACCTCATTCTGTTCTCTCATGATGTCTAATGACTACTGAGGTTGCTGATATGGAGTACCTGGCAGTAGGTGGCAGCATAATGCACTTAATATGAAAAACCTATGTTTTTGGGGGTGTCCGGATACACTTGATCACATAGTGTTTGTGTAACTTCCAGAAATTATCACATTATTTACATAATAAATTAATATTTACCTTGACTGCCTGATTTACAGTTATGTAACCACATTGGGAATGCATTTGATTTCATTACAATGAAAATTTAGTCTGCCATCTTCTTTGTGTTCTAACAATACTAACAACAGTACTGCAACCCACTGAGGAATGTCTACATGGCAGTCAGGCCTTTGTTTTACAACAATAGCCTACTTATTCTCTCCTTGTGGCAAATGCAGTAAGTTGTCAGTGTATCGGAATCACTTCTGTTCACATTAAATTAGATAACTGGTTGAAAAGAGAACTGTTTAAAAAGCGGAAGTTTGAAAGGGAGACAGGTGATAATTACATTAGGTCAGTGTCAAGAAGTGTCCATGAAAACAGTGTGTTATTAGTGGAGACATTCTTGCTGACAGTATTCAGAAACCTTCTATACCAAAACGCCATTTAAAAACTAAACACCCCACCCATGTAAACAACTCTGCTGAATTTTTTCACATGGAAAACTAACACATGGAAAAATGATTAAACTACTTTTGTATCCTCTGCAAACAGTGACAATAAGAATGCTCTTGAAGTGCCTATCATGTTAGTTACAGAATTGCCAAAACTGTCAAGCCTCATTTGGTAGCTGAAGATTTAGTGTAGCCATGTATATTGGTCTAGTACAGTGCATTCTTGGAGAATCTTTGACAAAAAAAGTCAATATGGTACCATTGTCTGACAATATGATCAACTGATAGATTAAAAATATGTCAAATTCGGTCAAAAATGAAAGTTTGGAAAGAGGTCATGCGTGTTCTTCTTTTGCGATTCATCTTGATGAATCGACTGATGTCATCAATTTACTTTTTGTCCATTATATTAATGGGCACTCTATAAAAGAGGAGCTACTGTTCTGCAGACCCTTAAAAGAGAGGACTACAGGAGGATATTAAGTTAACTGAAGAATACAGCAGAGCACTGATGTGACGAACATGAGTTCTGACAATTCACAAGTTTGCTAACACGGTCTCTCTCCCACCCCACCATTACAAAGCCAGAACACTGTCTAGCCTTTGATGATATATCATTGCAGTCTATGGTGCCAGTATTCTTGAACTGAAAGTGATTTGTGTTATCAGTAACACTACAATATCTTTGTTAGTAGTTAGTTTCATAATAGAAAAAAATAAAAGATATTCACATGATGTGAACTCTAGATTGAAACTAACAGCATACGCAAAACAATGTGGAAACAGAACAGCTGAGCAGCATTTCAGTCCTCCAACAATAGAAAGAACCATTTGCAGTTGGTGGGCTGATAGTCAGGAAGACTAAATGTGCAAAAAGAGGAGCGAATGCAAAAAGGCCAAAACCAGAACATGAGATACTGAAATGGATTCAAGGACACCATCAAAATGACATTGTAATTAATAAAAAAATGATTCAAACATATGCTTGTAACCTAGCACTATTGTGGAACTTGACAAGGGTAGAGCTGTTGCTACAGATACATGAAGCATCAGAGACTTAGCATGTGAACCAAAACGAAAATATCTCAGAAAATGCCACAAGAGTATGGAGAGAAAATATTATCTTTCCATCACTTGATTAGTCAGCATCGAAAGAAAACCAGTGTAGAACTAACCCAAATAGCAGATATGGGTGAAACCCCTCTGACATTTGATGTGCCAACTAACAGAAGTGTTGCCATGAAAGATGCTAGAACTGTAACTACGAAAACAAGTGGACATGAAAAAATGCACTACACCGCTGTCCTTTCGTGTAGTGCTTACAGTACCAAACTTAATCCAGTGATCACTTTCAAGTGCAAAACAATGCCAAAACCTTCTGAAATACTGCCAGGTGTTGTTCACATACATGGCAAGAGTTGGAGGGACATGGCTAGTATGAAATTATGGATTGACAAAATGTGGAAGAGAAGGAAAGGTGCTTTATTGAAGAACAGTTCTCTTCTTGTGCTAGATCAGTTTAGTAGCCATTTGAAAAATTCTGCGAAAGAGGAATTGAGACAGGGAAAAACAGAGCTTGCCATTCTGGGAGGACACTTCACAATTGCATCCTCTTGATTTCTTGATAAGCTGTTTAAATTGTATATGAGAAGGAATGGAACAAATGGGTGATGGATCAAACTCAACATTAATTCCTGCTGGAGGGAACTTTAAAATGATCTACAATCAGACAAATGTGTCAGTGGTGGTCAGTCGTGGTGTAGATTGAGAGTAGACATTATTGTTAAATCTTCCAAGAAGTGTGACATATGTAATGCTCTCGATGGCAGTGAAGACCATCTCATATACGAAGAAGAGAACGATGGTAATGAAGAGGAAGGAGGAGGAGGAGAAGAAGAAGAAGAAGAAGAAGAAGAAGAAGAAGAAAAAGACAGTTTTTTGGGGATTTTAAAGGTCAGATAGGTTTTATAAACCAAGATATTCTTTCTTTAATCTGGCTTTGCAATCTAATAATAAAATGGTAAAAATGTTATTTAAAAATGCTTGAAAATTAATATGTCTTTTATAGTCCATGGCTTATTATAGTCCTTAAAATAAGGTAATACCTGTGCTTTGCGATGGACTTAAATGTTACTATATGAACACAGTATCTGAGCACTGGTATCTTACTATTCATGGGACTGTTTATTTGTGTATTGGACTGCAAGCTTCAAAACTAATTACATGTGATTCTTACTGTTATTTTTTGACTTTTTCTGTATCCTAGCAGTATGCTCACATCAAGTCATCTTGGAACTTGTAATAAAGAAGATAAAATAAAAGTGTGTGCCCCTCATAACCTAAATCCACTCCTACCAGTCTCTTTTGATTTCAGTCTCCACATAGGTTGTCCTGCTCACTGCAAGATTAGCTAGCCTAAGGTAGAGGAATTTACACAGTAATCAAATTTTTCACAGCATCAACACGCTAATGAACATATCTACACATAAAACCTACCTCAATATGTGTAGTGGAAGGAACAATCAAGGTGCTAATGAATGTATCTACATCTACACTTTGCAAACCACTGTGAATTGCATGGTAGAGGCTACATCCCATTGTACCAGATATTAGGGTTTCTTCTTGTCCGGTTTACGTATGGAGTACAGAAAAAATGATTGTTCAGATGCCTCTGTGCTTGCAATAATTATTCTGATGTTATCTTCACGGTACCTATGTGAATGATACATGGCCAGTTGCAGTATATTCCAATAGTCACCATTTAAAGCTGGTTCTTTAAACTTTGTTAATACATTTTCTTGAGATAGCTTATGTCTATCTTCAAGAGTCTTCCAGTTTAGTTCCTTCAGTATATCTGTGACACTCCCCCATGGATCAAAAAAAATCTGTGATCATTTGATGCCCTTCTTTGTATATGTTCAGTGTCGCCTGTTAATCTTATTTGGTACTGGTCCCACACACTTGAGCTGTATTCTAGAACTGGTTGCATGAGTGATTTGTAAGCAATCTCCTTTGTAGACTGATTGCACTTTCCCAGTGCAATTCAGCCAATAAACCGGAGTCTGTCACCTGCTTTATCCATGACTGTGCCTCTGTGATCATTCCATTTCATATCCCAAGAAAGTGTGGCATCCTGGTATTTGTATGAGTTGGCCAATTCCAACAGTGATTCACTGATATTACAGTCATAGGGTACTATATTTTTTTCATTTTGTGATGAAGTACACAATTGTACATTTCTGATAATTTAAAGCAAGTCAATAATATCTGCACTACTTTGAAATTATATTGAGATCTGACAGAACGTTAATGTAGCTTCTTTGACACAGTACTACAATATAGATAACTGTATCATCTGCAAAAAGCCTGCGGCTACTCTTAATATTATCTACAACCTCATTAATATACAACATTAACAGCAAGGCTCCTCCACCTTAAGTTACTTCCACATCTGATGATGACCCTCCACCCACGATAACACACTGCGTCATCCCTACCAAAAAGTCCTCAATCCAGTAACAAGTTTCATTTGATATCCCATATGATGGCACTTTTAACTATAAGTGTATATGTGGTACTGAGTCAAATACTTTTCAAAAATCAAGAAATACTTCATCTATGTGACTACCTTGATCCAAAGCTGTCAGTAAGTCATGAGAGAAAAGTGAGAGTTGGGTTTCTCATGATTGATGTTTTCAGAATCCATGCTGGTTGGCATTGAGGAATTCATTCAGTTCAAGATATCTTATTATTTGTGGGCTCAGATTATGTTCTATGATTCTCCAACAAATTGATGTCAAGGACATTAGATAGCAGTTTTACGGGTCACTTCTTCTGGGTTTTCCTTCATAAAGGAACCTTTTGAAAACAGAGTTAAGCATTTCAGCTTTTGCTTTGCTAACCTCAGTTTCAGTTCTGGTCTCATTCACTAGGGATTTGACACTTACTTCAGTGCCTACACTTAAATCTACTTAACAGCGTGTAGTGGAAGGAACACTGTGTACCTGTTTAACACATCCCCATCCCCCAAATCCCTCTAATTTTACTCCCAGTGTAATTATGTAATATTTTGTGGGTGGATTTATTGTTTTTCTTCGTTTGCCTTGTAATATCTGTTCTTAAAATTATAATAGCAATACTTTCCATGATGCACAATATCTAGTGGTGTTTATAATCAAAGTTTGTTGGGAATTTCCGTGAAACACTTGTGATGGCTTAACAAGACTATAATGAACCTCAAATCTCTCTTCTGAATACCTTGTCTCCTAGTGACACTACTTGTATAAAGTCAGCTGGGTTGTTCCTTGATGGCTCAACTAGAAGAATACTTTCCCGAAGGCATGGATCCAAGTTAGAGTCCAGGTCCTGTATACAGTTATAACCCATAATGGTTATACAGTGCAGTGAATACCTTGCTAGAAGCAAAAACTCTCATTCTAACATCCCCTCTTTAAAACATTATTGTAATTTGTATAAAATACACTGCTATTATTAGTCCATGCTGATTTCAATACATTATTTTGTTTCAGAGTATATAGGAAGCGGCATTTTTTTATTATAATACCAATTGGCCTTCTTGTGGTACTTTGTAAATGGTGTCTGTACTGTTGCTGCAAGCGCCGAAGAGGAGCAATACCGTATAGGAGTAAGTGATGTGATATTCTTAGTGCTTCCTTTATGCAGTTGTCATTTTTGACTAATTTGTGTCATTTGACAGATGTGGAGGAAGTAACAGTCACTGTCACACCAGAAACAAGACAGCCATCAACAAGTGGAAGCTTGACACATCCTCAGAACTTCCAGCAGCAACAGCAGCAGCAGCAGCCACAGCCATTGCCAAGGTCCCTCTATAATCCATTTCAGCCTATACCACTACCACCTCCACCACAAAAAAATGTTTCATCAACTCAACCTGCAGGTGAGCCAGTTGTAAAGTACTTGTCTCTTTGTATGATGTTCACACTTTGTAGGAGATTTATGACAAACGACACAAATATAGCTGTTAATGACATGCTTTATTTGGTTTGGTATCAGCTGTTGGACTATTGCAAAAACTTGAACAGTTACCAGCAACTGGGGTCATTGCAGACTGTAAACCTTTTTTTTTTTAAAAAAAAACTGTGAAACATATTTGTATGTGAGAAAAATGCACCTTCATTCAGATTCCATGTTTAATTCTTTCAGTTCCCTTATACAGGACAGAGAGAAGCTAGGACAAATTACCTGCAGTGGTACATGCCTAACAAAGTGTTTTGATGTTCATACTACCCTTATTGCTTAGAATAGTGTTGGAGTTTATTTTACAATACCCAAATACAATAAGTGTCCCGTACATTCACAGATGAAATGAAAACATTTGTAATATGTAACAGTAAATTAATAACTACTTTGAAACTGTGTTTGATGAGACTAGATACATAACAAAATACAAACATGCAATGTTGCTTAACGTTGGAAGAACACTATACCACTGCTGCTTCAGCTGTAACACCAAGTGGTTAATACAATGAAATTACGTTTGATGGGAGGCAGGTTCCATTCTCCAATTGGCCATTTTGACGTAGATTTTCCATGTTTTCTTTTAATCCTCACACAAGCCTAAAGCCTGATTTTCCCTGTTTTCTTTTAGTCCTCAGAGGCATAAAGCCAGTTTCCTTTGCCTTTCTTGTCCAGAGTAAGCTTGTGCTCCACACCTAGTGACATCAAGGCAGACACAGAGTTTAACTCTGATCTTCCATTTAGATTTTATTGTTTGTGTGTGCAGCAAAACAGCTTCTACACTGTGACTGGATAGATAAAAAGTCTGCTCACTTGGTGGTGGTGGGAGAACACACATACAAATTTAAATTTGTGAGCTGGATATTGGCTCCAAGAGCTTGCAAATTTACGAACCTTTATATGTGTGTCCTCCTGCTGCTACTTGGCGAGTAGACTTTATATCTATTCAATTACATTATATTTGCAAAAACTGATTATTTTAATTGCTGCAAACAATTTCTGTGTAAGAAATGAAGATATGCTGAAGTCTTGGAGCATTCCAGAATATTTCTTCTGAGAATATTCTTTGACTAGGAGTTCCACAGTCTGTTCATGAAGTCTACAGTTGCAGGTAAGAGTGTTGCAGTGTCTCCCTTAGTACACTGTATTTGAAATGAGCTATCTTAAGTGAAATCTAATCCACACATCTCTCTTAAATTTGAACCCCTTCATTGTGGTTACAGAGTATGTGATACTTTGAGAATTAGTTGTGGCTTAGTTACATATCTGGCATTATTCTTCTGTAGTGTCCATCTTCTTATCCATACATTACAATGCCAGAGTCCCATATTTAAGCTAGTTTGCCAGAAGGTCTTCAAAGTCTCCAGGGATTGAGAGGCCTCATACATGGTTGGGACGATGTCATTTTCTCAGTGCTCGAATTGTGACTTCCTGTCACCTGAGTTGTGTAGATGTGATAATATTGTTTATGATGTGCAGCCACTGTATAGTAGGCTTCAGTGTTCTTGGAATAATTCTTATATGTTCATAAGTTGGACATAAGTCTTTTTAGTTATATCATGATGGCGGCGCGTGTAGACGTACTAATAAACCGATCCGCGGAAAATTACGAGTTTTTAAATCCTGTGTATGTAAAATGCAGTAAGAAGGTGAAATATGGCGTTAAATTATGTTCGTGGTCACAGAAATGGATCCATCGTCAATGTTTAAATGTCTTAGAGGAAAAAAACATGACATGACTGTGGAAATGTGCACTGTAACTATCGTCATATCGTGTGTTTACATACGGAATGTGAAGAAGAATGCATGACTTCTTCATTAAAATATGATCTTATGTTAGCTAAACTATATGTAGAGAAGCTTGAATCAGTGATAGATAGTGTACAGAAGCTGGAAGAAGTGATAGACCATTCAAAGGGTAGTGAAACGGTTGTAAACGAACAAAACGGTAACTTTATTAGGCCTAAAAAGTTTTGTTGTGTTAATCGTAACGAAAACAACTTTCGTCTCCCACAAGCAAATAAGTTTGAATTTTTAACGTGTGATGAATATGAAATATGTGAAAAGAGCCAAAGAAAGTAAGTACTTTCACCAAATGCAGCGACCACAAATCATTTCAGTAGGCCTACGAAGTCCTGTAATAACAAGAAAGGAAATACCAGAAAATACATGGAACATACTTATCATGCAAACAAGATATCTACCAATACAGGTAAGAAGAAAAATGAAGATATTTTCATACTTTCAGACAGTCATGGAAAGGGCTTAGCCGACATTTTGTGTAACATGCAAACTATATTCAAGTTTAGTGGAATAACGAAACCGGGTGCCCCTTTGCGCGAAGTTTTAAAAGACTGTGAACATTCTTTGAAGCTGGGAAGCAACTGTCTAATAATAGGAGGTGCTAATGATGTTTATAGGAACGAGGGCAAACTCGCCACAAGAGCTCTAAGAAGTACATTACAGAAAATTACAGATGTTAACTTCTTCATTGCCAGTATCCCACAAAGACATGATCTTATAGAAGAATCCTGTGTCAACAAAGAAATCACAGTTACTAATAGGAAATTTGAGAAAATCTGCCGAAGCCTCCCAAATGCCACATATGTGGACGTACCATCCGCAGAGAGAAGTCATTTTACAAGGCATGGGCTTCACAGAAATAAACTCGGAAAATCATTCATTAGTCGAGAAATCCTTAATGCAGTGAAGGCAGTTAAGGACAAGAATAGCACGACCATACCACTTCCACCACCAAACACAGCAACTGAAAATTTCCAAAAAGAAAATGAAACTGAATCGCTGACAACAGGTCCAGCACTAGAATCTCCACTTCCTTCAAAAACAGCTGAGATAAATGATTCAACTAGGACAGAAGTTTCCAAAGCAGCTTCAGCAGAAGCAGCTACATACTACGCAACTGCATCATTAACAAGAAAAAATAATGCCTGATTTGCCAACAGCCAATGACCTTTCATCAGTATTGGCCGCTCCTCAGTCTTCAACAGTGAATGACTTTTCACCAGCTTCACCATCATCAGCAGTAACAGAAGCAAACAGAAGAAGCACAAGAACCAGGAAACTTTCAACTCTGCAGGATTTTTGGTACCCGGCCTCAGTTACAAGACTAACATAAGGCAGATACCTTCAGATACACCAACTTCCAAGTCAAACCGGCAACAGACTCACCTCCACTGTCATCAACAGAAGAATAACCATGCCACCAGCCCATCTAAAGGATTTTTTAGCATCAGGTCTAAAGGGAAAGGCGCCACCAAGATAAGTGAAAACAAATGCCTAACAGTGTTTCACCAAAACATTCAAGCCATAAAGAACAAAGCACAACAGCTAGAAGTAGAATTGGAAAAATTTGATAGCCAAATTTTGTGTATCACTGAACACTGGTGCAAAGGGAAGCAAATTGAACACATTGCATTAGCCTCATTTGACCTTGCATGTTACTATAGCAGAATCTCAATGAATGAAGGACGTTCATGTATCTATGTAAAAAAAGGTATGTCATTTAAAGTAAGATATGATCTTTTAGATCTAGGTGAGGACAAACATTTCGAACTTTCCGCTGTTGAAATAATAGGACCTGGCATAGCAAAAAAAGTAGTCATATTTTGTGTGTACCGCTCTCCCAGTGGAGACATTGATATATTCTTCTCAAAACTGAATCAAAGCTTAGACAAGGTTTCTGGACCAAAAGGAAATGTAATTATCTGTGGTGACTTAAACATTAATATGATGAAGCCTGATAAGGCTAGCAACATATATGTGAATATTCTAAGCTGTTATGGAATATCCTCCCTTGTTAATTGTCCAACTAGAATAACGAAAGAATCCTCCTCATCTATAGATCATGTAGCTACAGATATTGATAGTAAAAAATGTCATATTGTTGTCCAAAACCTGGGCCTAGCAGACCACCTCTGCCAGATCTTAAAAACTAACATTCATGTAGAAACTCCTCCTAAACTTTGTACATGCAAAAGAATGTTTTCCAAATCAGCCCTGCATCAGTTTAAATCCCAGCTAGAATATGAAGATTGGAGGGAAGTCTATGCAGAAACCAACACAAATCAGAAATTTATCAAGTTTATGTCAATTTTTAAACTCAGATTTGAAGAGATGTTTCCCAAAACTCTCTATCAAATTAAAACTACAAAGAGAAATCAGTGGGTGACTACAGGTATCAAAAAATTCTCAGAAACTCTTAGATATCTCAACTCCATAAAAAATAATCAATCTAACCCAGAAGTTCTGCAATCCTACAAAAAGTACAGGAAAATTTACAGAAAGGTGTTGCTAGCCGCAAAAAAACTTTCAAACAACAAAATATTACTTGAAGCTGAAAACAAGAGCAAAGGAGCCTGGAACATCGTCAAACAGGAAACATCTAACTCTGCTAAAAAGGACCTCAATTCACATATTAAAAACAAAGATGTACCAGTAGGTAACCCTAAAAAATTAGCTGATTTTGTAAACTCATATTTCAGTAGTATTGCAAAAAAATTACAGCAGAAATTTCCAGATACGTATGATTTACCTACTCAGAACCAGCCAACAAACTCAATGGTGCTCTTGCCAACTACAGAAAGGGAAGTGGCACTAGTAGTACACCAACTAAAAAATAAAACTTCAGTAGGACTTGATGAAATCCCAGTCTGCGTAATTAAAGATTGTATAGACTCCATAAAGGGCCCATTAACAGACATAATTAATGAATCTTTCGAATCTGGATACTTTCCGGAGTACCTAAAACAAGCAAAAGTTATACCTATCCTTAAAAACGGAGATGTGGAAAATGTAGAGAACTACAGGCTGATCTCTATACTGTCCATCATTTCTAAAATAATAGAAATACTAGTCAAAAAGAGACTGCTAAATTACCTGAATAAATATAATCATCTTTCCAATGACCAATTTGGTTTTAGGCCCGGAAAAGGCACACAATATGCTATAGCACAGTTCACTAAAGTAGAAGCACTGGACAAAGATGAAAATGTAAGTGGTATCTTTTTAGACTTGTCCAAGGCCTTTGATACAGTTGACCACAAAATCTTACTTCAGAAATTAGGGCAAATAGGAATAAGAGGTGTGACAAAGAAGTGGTTCAAATCATACTTGGAAAACAGAGTTCAACGAGTTGAGATATCACAAGTTTCAAACAATTCCCTTATAAAACACCTGTCTGACCCAGAAAATGTGAATATAGGCATCCCACAGGGAAGTGTATTAGGCCCAATATTGTTTCTTATATACATTAACGACTTCCCACAAAGTATCAGACATGGCGAAAAAATACTTTTTGCTGATGACAGTAACATAGTAATAACAGGTGAAAATCCAACACAAGTGTCAGAAAGAGCAAACGAGGCTCTCAGTGATGTCCACAACTGGTCATTAAAAAATAAAGTAACCCTAAATGTAAATAAAACTAACTATACTAACTTCCAATTGAACAAAAAACACAATGCCACTAGAATAAAAGTTAATAATAATGAATTAGAATGTGTAACAAGTACCAAATTCTTAGGGATGAATGTAGACAGCCAACTGAAATGGACAAACCATGTCAACATTTTGGCAAAGAAATTATCCACAGCATGCTATGCTCTTAGAATCCTTGCACCGGTATGCAATAATACCTGTCTTAAAATATCATATTACGGATATCTACACTCAGTCCTCAGCTATGGGATCATGTTTTGGGGAACAAGTGCCAGTAACATACAAACTGTGTTCAAAGTACAAAAAAGAGCCATAAGGATAATAACAAATAGCAACAACAGGGCCCACTGTCTAGAATTATTTAGAAAGCTAGGAATTCTAACTGTTTCTTGTGAGTATATCTTTCAGAACATAATGTTCATTAAGAAAAATCTCAACATGTACAACACAAACAGCCTAATACATGACCATGAAACAAGAGCTTGTCACCACCTCCATCTAGATAGAAAGAACAAGGCAAAGACGCAAAAAAGTATATTTTACAATGGGATAAAACTGTACAACAAATTGCCACAAGAAATTAAAGAAATAAATGAGCCCCTCACTTTCAGACAAAAGCTTAAAACCTTTTTAGTAAGTAAAAGTTGTTATACTGTAAAAGAATATTTAACATAGATGTAGATTATTAGCAACATATGACATTATCACCAAAATATTATGCAATTATAAATATGTGTATGACTAGTATAAAAACTACACAAAATATCAGAAACCTGTTTAATTGTAAATGTAAATGTGTGCTCATGTGTTGTAATCTTGACAACATCCATACAATATTTATTGTTCCATGGATGAATAAATAAATAAATAAATAAATAAATAAATAAATAGTACTGGAGCTGTGTTGGCAATTTGAGGCACGATATTTAATATATGTTTGCACTGCACTAAGGCGATAGAAGTGGTTCAGAGGGCAGATACATTAACTGCTGGTCAGATATTACATAATATCTTGAAGATGTTGTATGTGTAGATTTTATTTTATTTACATATCAAGTTCCGTAGGACCAAATTGAGGAGAAAATCTCCAAAGTCATGGAACGTGTCAGTACATGAAATTACAACATAAAAGTAATAACAGGTAAAAATAAAATGTTTATGAAGCCGAAAAAAGTCAATCCATAAGTTTAAGTAAACGCAGTCAACAATACAAGAAGAATCAGCTTACCTTTTCAAGAAACTCCTCGACAGAATAGGAGTGACCCATGAGGAATCTCTTCAGTTTCGATTTGAAAGCACATGGATTACTGCTAAGATTTTTGATTTTGAATGGTAGCTTATTGGGGATACAGCAGTATACTGCACACCTTTCTGCACAAGATATAAGGAAGTCGGATCCAAATGCAGGTTTGATTACTGCCAGGTATTAACTGACTGAAAGCTGCTTATTCTTGGGAATAAGCTAATATTGTCAACAAGAAATGACAGTAAGGAATGTTTATATTGAGAGGCCAATGTCAAAATACCCAGACCCATGAACAGGAGTTGACAAGAGGTTCTTGAACTTCACCACTTATTGCCCAAACTGGCTATTTCTGAGCCAAAAATATCCTTTTAGAAGGGGAAGAGTTACCTCAAAATATAATACCATAAGACATAAGCGAATGAAAATAAGCAAAGTAGACTAATTTTCGTGTCCAAAGGTCACTCACTTCAGATACCGTTCTAATAGTAACCTTGAACAAGACCCTGAACATGGTTTTTACATGACAGTTCACTATTAGGAATTCAGTTTCACTAATCATATGCCCATTCTGTGAAATTAAACATCAGGTTTTGTTGAATTGTGTGTTAGAAACTGTAAAAACTGAGTCTTGCCGTAACTTAGCGTTGGTTTATTTTCTACAAGCCATGAACTTGAGTGCGGGTGAGCTACTACAAACAGCATAGTGTTGCATTATTGTGGCCAAGATAGACACGAAGCCCACGCCTACTACAGTAATACAAGTTTATGTGCCAACTAGCTCTGCAGATATTGAAGAAATTGATGAAATGTATGATGAAATAAAAGAAATTATTCAGGTAGTGCAGGGAGATCAAAATTTCATAGTCATGGGTGACTGGAATTCAACAGTAGGAAAAGGAAGAGAAGGAAACGTAATAGGTGAATATGGATTGGGGCTAAGAAATGAAAGAGGAAGCCGCTTGGTAGAATTTTGCACAGGGCATAACTTAATCATAGCTAACACTTGGTTCAAGAATCATGAAAGAAGGTTGTGTACATGGAAGAAGCCTGGAGATACTGGAAGGTTTCAGATAGATTATATAATGGTAAGAGAGAAATTTAGGAACCAGGTTTTAAATTGTAAGACATTTCCAGGGGCAGATGTGGGCTCTGACCACAATCTATTGGCTATGAACTGTAGATTAAAACTGAAGAAACTGCAAAAAGGTGGGGATTTAAGTAGATGGGACCTAGATAAACTGAAAGAACCAGAGGTTGTACAGAGTTTCAGGGAGAGAATAAGGGAACAATTGACAAGAATGGGGGAAAGAAATACAGTAGAGGAAGAATGGGTAGCTTTGAGGGATGAAGTAGTGAAGGCAGCAGAGGATCAAGTAGGTAAAAAGACAAGGGCTAGTAGAAATCCTTGGGTAACAGAAGAGATACTGAATTTAATTGATGAAAGGAGAAAATACAAAAATGCAGTAAGTGAAGCAGGCAAAAAGGAATACAAACGTCTCAAAAATGAGATCGACAGGAAGTGCAAAATGGCTAAGCAGGTATGGCTAGAGGACAAATGTAAGGATGTAGAGGCTTATCTCACGAGGGGTAAGATAGATACTGCCTACAGGAAAATTAAAGAGAACTTTGGAGAAAAGAGAACCACTTGCATGAATATCAAGAGCTCAGATGGAAACCCAGTTCTAAGCAAAGAAGGGAAAGCAGAAAGGTGGAAGGAGTAGATAGAGGGTCTATACAAGGGCGATGTTCTTGAGGACAATATAATGGAAGAGGATGTAGATGAAGATGAAATGGGAGATTTGATACTACGTGAAGAGTTTGACAGAGCACTGAGAGACCTAAGCTGAAACAAGGCTCCGGGAGTAGACAACATTCCATTAGAACTACTGACAGCCTTGGGAGAGCCAGTCCTGACAAAACTCTACCATCTGGTGAGCAAGATGTATGAGACAGGCGAAATTCCCTCAGACTTCAAGAAGAATATAATAATTCCAATCCCAAAGAAAGCAGGCGTTGACAGATTTGAAAATTACCGAACTATCAGTTTAATAAGTCACAGCTGCAAAATACTAATGCGAATTCTTTACAGACGAATGGGAAAACTGGTAGAAGCCGACCTCAGGGAAGATCAGTTTGGATTCTGTAGAAATGTTGGAACACGTGAGGCAATACTGACCCTACAACTTATCATAGAAGAAAGATAAAGGAAAGGCAAACGTACGTTTCTAGCATTTGTAGACTTAGAGAAAGCTTTTGACAATGTTGACTGGAATACTATCTTTCAAATTCTGAAGGTGGCAGGGGTAAAATACAGGGAGCGAAAAGCTATTTTCAATTTGTACAGAAACCAGATGGCAGCTATAAAGAGTCGAGGGACATGAAAGGGAAGCATTTGTTGGGAAGAGAGTGAGACAGGGTTGTAGCCTCTCCCCGATGCTATTCAATCTGTATATTGAGCAAGCAGTAAAGGAAACAAAAGAAAAGTTCAGAGTAGGTATTAAAATCCATGGAGGAGAAATAATAACTCTGAGGTTCGCCGATGACATTGTAATTCTGTCAGAGACAGCAAAGGACTTGGAAGAGCAGTTGAACGGAATGGACAGTGTCTTGAAAGGAGGGTATAAGATGAACATCAACAAAAGCAAAATGAGGGTAATGCAATGTAGTCGAATTAAGTCAGGTGATGCTGAGGGAATTATATTAGGAAATGAGACACTTAAAGTAGTAAAGGAGTTTTGCTATTTGGGGAGCAAAATGACTGATGATGGTCAAAGTAGAGGGGATATAAAATGTAGACTGACAATGGCAAGGAAAGCATTTCTGAAGAAGAGAAATTTGTTAACATCAAGTATTGATTTAAGTGTCAGGAAGTCGTTTCTGAAAGTAATTGTATGGAGTGTAGCCATGTATGGAAGTGAAACATGACGATAAATAGTTTGGACAAGAAGAGAATAGAATGTGGTGCTACAGAAGATTGCTGAAGATTAGGTGGGTAGATCACATAACTAATGAGGACGTACTGAATAGAATTAGGGGGAAGAGGAGTTTGTGGCACAACTTGACAAGAAGAAGGGATCGGTTGGTAGGACATGTTCGGAGGCATCAAGGGATCACCAATTTAGTGCTGGAGGGCAGTGTGGAGGGTAAAAATCGTAGAGGGAGACCAAGAGATGAATACATGAAGCAGATTCAGAAGGATGAAGGTTGCAGTAGGTACTGGGAGATGAAGAATCTTGCACAGGATAGAGTAGCATGGAGAGCTGCATCAAACCAGTCTCGGGACTGAAGACAACAACAACAACAACAACAACAACAACAACATGAACTTTAGGTCATGAACTGCACTATTTGAAACCAGGCCAATGTTGCACACAACATCCTTTCTACCAAGCTAGTGTCATCAGCAAACAGAAATATTGTAGAATTACCCATAATACTAGAGGGCATATCATTTATATAAATAGGGAACAGAAGTGTCCCCAACACTGATCCCTGGGGCAAACTTGTGAATGTTAACTGAAATTTTACAAGAGATTAAATTTGTAATTTTCTGGGGTTTGATCAGAATAAGCCAATGAATTCATAACCTTCGAATTTGAGTTGATTATGCTTGGGTCTGAAAATTTGGAAATAAACTGAGACACTGTATTTGATTCCTATTTAATTTATTAATTGCATTAGCACCACACTGTAACAACTTTCACATTGCAATAAACTTTTCATAACTTCACAAAATTAAATTTATACATTGTGTGCTGATGTCTACAAAACATAGGATTTCATTACAATTCACTCCTGATTTGTCACTTCTTCACAACCCAGCCACAACTACTGCCTGACACTACCACTTGGGTGGTGTAAAATAATGTACACAATGACAGTAAGACACAATATTGTTTAGAAGGGTGCATAATTGGAATTACAGTAAACAATTGTAAATTTTTGACAGATGGATACATGGTTTGTAAATGTAAAATACACATAATTACAAATTTCATGTAAGAAGAATCTAGTTAAAATACATATTTTAAATCAAAAATTAATGAAATGCATTTTGTAAATACCTAATACAAAAAAGTTAATGTACATTTTTTTCATTTTGTAAATAATTAATACAAAAAGGTTAATGTACATTTTCATCACATAGTTCTTTCTGCTGCTAACATTCTTCCTGAGTCTTTAATGTAAGACTGACAAATTTGTTCAGCCAAACGTTTGGTAGAAATTTTTTAAACATTTTAAAGTTAATTTTGAGTTACCCAATATTTTCCAGAATATAACAAATCAGTTTTAGGTAGCAGAATAATAATTTTAACATCTGATGGAATAGTATTTGTTATAATTAGATTTTCAGACTAATAATAAATTGAAATTGGAAGATGACCACAGTTTTCATTTAGTAAAAAAGTTTACATAATTCCAGTCTTTGTGTTGGGTCATTAATTAAACTTCAGAGATCAGATTCAATGCTACTTTGTACCATTATAAGTGTTCCATAAGCCTGGTTAGTTTGGCTGTGGCCAGACATCTTACTATACACTATGTCTACTCAGTACCCCAGTTACTCAGTTACATCAGTACATCACATCAGAGATTGTGTACTTGATGTCTCATCATGATCAAAACCCAAGGTCTCACTTATGTAGTGTCTTAGCTGTGCTCATATGTAAAACATAAACATTTGCAAACTCCTCCTCTGTTGCTGCCAGATGCCTCTGGAATGAGCTACCCTGCACACTATGCCTTGTTGCTTATAAGAAGATGCTACAACATTTCCTTCCTGTCACACACATAATATGTCCTAAAAGTTAACATTCCTGGCCAGTTTCCCCCTGTCAAACACTAAAGCAAATACTTTCATCTTGTACCATTTCCTCTTTCCACTCCTCAGCTATGTCCTTTTCTTTTCCCCCTATCTTCATTAATTTTTTTATCACATTCCTTTTTCACTCCCTCTTCCAACGCTTTCTCTCATGTCCATTCTTGCTAGCACACATAATTTACATTTGCCTTCCTTTAATTTGTCTTCATTGTTGTACTTCAAATGAATTAAACTGTGTTTTTTCTTTGGCACTGTAGTAATTTCTAAAAGTTTTATTCTATGTTAGATGTAACTTATGACATGCTTACATTATGAATGTCATGTAGAATAACTGGTTGGATGTAAGACAGGGCAAGATGGTCTAATCTTGCTATATTAAACAAATAAATAAACACAATAAGTCATGTGGGTACATATGTTTGTAAACTGTAGTATATAGCATTTACATTTTGTGCTGTTTCTGAGATAGTGTGATGTACTTGATCATTCCTGAAGAATAAGACTGAGGCATCCATGGAAAGCTTGAGAATTTGCCTAAACTGATGCACCAAGAAACCCAAGACTTGCTTTCCAAATAAAGTGACTGAGTCCTTTATAACTGATCATGGTCAAGGTATCATCATGTGTGTTGATGATGGATGTTTTGTATCATAGGATCTAGAATCTTAGTCTAATCTTCCAAATAGTGAGGACAGAGCAGACTTCTATTAATAAACTAAATCTTGAGTTCTGCTCTATGCCAGTGGGTGGTTAGATATTCAGGCCAAGCAGTTGGCGGTCACCTACACAGAACAACAGAGAAAGAAAAGAAAGATCACTTATGTATATTTATATATAAAAACAAAGATGAGGTGACTTACCGAACGAAAGCGCTGGCAGGTCGATAGACACACAAACAAACACAAACATACACACAAAATTCAAGCTTTCGCAACAAACTGTTGCCTCATCAGGAAAGAGGAAAGGAGAGGGGAAGACGAAAGGAAGTGGGTTTTAAGGGAGAGGGTAAGGAGTCATTCCAATCCCGGGAGTGGAAAGACTTACCTTAGGGGGAAAAAAGGACAGGTATACACTCGCACACACGCACATGTCCATCCACACATACAGACACAAGCAGACATATTTAAAGACAAAGAGTTTGGGCAGAGATGTCAGTCGAGGCAGAAGTGTAGAGGCAAAGAAGTTGTTGAAAGACAGGTGAGGTATGAGTGGCGGCAACTTGAAATTAGCGGACATTGAGGCCTGGCGGATGATGAGAAGAGAGGATATACTGAAGGGCAAGTTCCCATCTCCAGAGTTCGGATAGGTTGGTGTTGGTGGGAAGTATCCAGATAACCCGGACGGTATAACACTGTGCCAAGATGTGCTGGCTGTGCACCAAGGCATGTTTAGCCACAGGGTGATCCTCATTACCAACAAACACTGTCTGCCTGTGTCCATTCATGCGAATGGACAGTTTGTTGCTGGTCATTCCCACATAGAATGCATCACAGTGTAGGCAGGTCAGTTGGTAAATCTCGTGGGTGCTTTCACACGTGGCTCTGCCTTTGATCATGTACACCTTCCGGGTTACAGGACTGGAGTAGGTGGTGGTGGGAGGGTACATGGGACAGGTTTTGCATCGGGGGCGGTTACAAGGATAGGAGCCAGAGGGTAGGGAAGGTGGTTTGGGGATTTCATAGGGATGAACTAACAGGTTACGAAGGTTAGGTGGACGGCGGAAAGACACTCTTGGCGGAGTGGGGAGGATTTCATGAAGGATGGATCTCATTTCAGGGCAGGATTTGAGGAAGTTGTATCCCTGCTGGAGAGCCACATTCAGAGTCTGGTCTAGTCCCGGAAAGTATCCTGTCACAAGTGGGGCACTTTTGTGGTTCTTCTGTGGCGGATTCTGGGTTTGAGGGGACGAGGAAGTGGCTCTGGTTATTTGCTTCTGTACCAGGTCGGGAGGGTAGTTCCAGGATGCACAGTGTTACACCGTCCGGGTTATCTCGATACTTCCCACTAACATCAACCTATCCGAACTCCGGAGATGGGAACTTGCCCTTCAGTATATCCTCTCTTCTCGTCATCCGCCAGGCCTCAATCTCCGCTAATTTCAAGTTGCCGCCACTCATACCTCACCTGTCTTTCAACAACTTCTTTGCCTCTACACTTCTGCCTCGACTGACATCTCTGCCCAAACTCTTTGTCTTTAAATATGTCTGCTTGTGTCTGTATGTGTGGATGGATATGTGCGTGTGTGCGAGTGTATACCTGTCCTTTTTTCCCCCTAAGGTAAGTCTTTCCGCTCCTGGGATTGGAATGACTCCTTACCCTCTCCCTTAAAACCCACTTCCTTTCGTCTTCCCCTCTCCTTCCCTCTTTCCTGATGAGGCAACAGTTTGTTGCGAAAGCTTGAATTTTGTGTGTATGTTTGTGTTTGTTTGTGTGTCTATCGACCTGCCAGCGCTTTCGTTCGGTAAGTCACCTCATCTTTGTTTTTATATATAATTTTTCCCACGTGGAATGTTTCCTTTTATTATATTTATATTTATTTATTATGACAAATATTCCATAGATCAATTTTTGCATGGTAACACGTGGACATGGAACGAGTCAAAACATTTAATTCTTTATTACATTTGTATAATTAAGAATCACAAAGATTGGGAATACAAATTAGAAAATAATAATGAAAAACACAATGGTAAGTTCTAATTATACTCACAAATAGAGGTTAAATTACAGTTTTGGAAATGTTATCCAAACAGTAATTTATATAGTAAAAAAATGTTCATCTTGATTTACGGAACACAAATTATTTACTTTACTTTTAAATAGTACATTATTAACTCCTAGACACTTATTATAACTTGGAAGTGCATTGAAAGTTTTTGTGCTTGTGTATTTTACATCTTTGCACTAGTGACAAGTTTTTTTGGTCACAGTGTAGGTCACATTTCCTTCCTTTGTTATGATGATGGTATGATTCATTCATTTCACACTGAGAAGGATAGTCAGTCATGATTGTTGTGATTGAAAAGAGATGTTGTGAGAGTGGGTGCCTTTTTGCTTAAAATGATACAGCATGAGGATCTTGGAGACACTACACAAAATTTGGACAACCTTTTTCTGACTTGCAAACGCTATTTTTGACAGTGGCAAATCACCCCAGCAGCATATTCTGTAACACACAAGTGAATGGAAGTAGGCATAGTTTTGAGACACAGATGTCTCTGATTATGGAGATTATCCAGGTGCCAAATGTTGCAGAGCTAAGCCTTTTCAGGGTTTTGTGGATATGGTGTTCAGTTTAATCATGCTAACTATAAGGATGTGTAAGAATTTTGAACACTGTACCTTCTGGCTCTCATGCACAATCTTTATCACCTTGGTCTTTTGTTATAAGAATGGAAATGAATGTAAATGGTTTTGCAGAGATTCACTGATAGAAAATTTACTGTGAACCTGTTCAGAACATCCGCAAGTAATTTGTTGGCGTATCTGAATCTTCCAGCATAGGCGAGACCCACATTTATTTGATTCAGGACACATGAACAAGGTGCAATGAAAAATCCTTATCATTTTCATGAGAAAACACACGATCTGTTAGGCCGCAAACAACTTCTACAAAAGGAGAAAAAGTGCTTATTTTAAGTAACAGTTATGGCAGAAACTATGGGAGTATACTACAAGGCAAATTAGGTAAAAAATTCAGTGTACGAAGTATTATATAATCTGATGTGCCAATTAAGGAAATTGTGAAACACATGGACAAATTGACTGATAACTTCTCCTTTAATGATACATTGATTATTATTGGTGACACAAATGACACTGAAAAACCTCTGGAAGAATTTCAGAACAACATGATAGATTCTTTGGAATATATACTTCAACTCACGTGCAAAACGAATGTAATAATTCATCCAATACCACTTAGACATGACACACAAGGTCTAAATGAAAAACTCAGATCTGTTAATCTCATTATGTTAGAAAAAATCAACACTGCCACAGGCATATGTAAAAAGAAATGAATATACAACTCATAGTTCACATCTGAACAAACAAGGAAAGATTCACATCTGTAATAGGCTTGCTTCTTTCATACACATGGCGAAAACTGAAAAACCAAGTACCAGTACAGGGAAAAAGCATATGCAAATGGACAAACAGATAAAAAGTGCCAGTCTCAAAGTAGAGTACCACCAATGAAAAAACATAGGTATGGACCAATAAATAACAAAAAAATAAGCTCAAAGGAAGTCGCAACAACACACTTATTACGTTAAATTGCAAGTCATCAAATGCAGCAACAAGGCAGTCGTTAATGAACAGACCTAGTAAATTCATCTTTTGAGAGTGGTGCGCCTCAAAATAATCTGAAAACTGCTTTGCATAAGAAGGGTGCAAAAAGCGATAAAGCTAATTATAGGCCAGCTTCAGTATTGTCAGGCTTCAGCAAAATAATGGAAAAAATGTTCTTTAGAAGATTAATGGTTTTCTTAAATAAAGAGGGGCCGATAAGTGACTCCCAACATGGAAAGTCAACCGAGACAGCAAATTTTGCCTTTGTATTAAAAGTAGTGGTTGATAAGCAACCTGTATCTGGGATATTTCTAGACATAAGTAAAGCCTTCGATGTCATTGATCATGGCATTCTCTTGCATAAATTAAGTAATTATGGAATTAGAGGCCAGTCATACCTCAGTAATCATCAGCAGATTACAGAAATAAAACACAAAGATAGTGAAACACAAAAAATTTCTAGTTTTTACAGTGACGAAGAGAAAAATAAAGTATGGAGTCCCACAAGGGTCAGTTCTGGGACCTGTCCTATTCCTGCTGTATATAAATGACTTGGCTAGTAAAATATACATGATGGAACCACTGTATTCTTTGCAGATGATACTAATATTTTAATTAATTCATAGAATAAGGAATGTCTGCAGGAGGCTGCAATATCAGTTATGCATACCTTAATGCACTGGCTCAGGCCCAATAAGCTCATCATAAATTCTGAAAAAAACTGTGGCAGTTAACTTCATCCTGCAAACCCTGTTTTCGCTCTCAAAGGAAAAAAATGTGTGAGGTCCGTTATACAGAATTTCTAGGCATTCATCTACAGGCAGATCTGAAGTGGGAGGTGCATCTAAACAATTTAAATAACAGACTGAATTCACTAGCATATGCTGTTGGGATCCTCACTCAGAATAGAAGCTGCTCGTCAATGCTGACAATGTACCCTTGTAGTATACAGTCGCTACTTATGTATGGAATAATTTTTTGGGGAAATTATACAAATTCTACAAAAACATTTAAAATGCAGAAAAAGATTATCAGGGTGATAAAAAAGCTAAAGTCAAACATTCCTGTAGACCTCTTTTTAAAACTGCCTTGCTTGTATGTATATAAAATACAAATTTTCACAAAAGGGAGCATCTTAAAAAAAGGAATATCTCTTTGGGCACAACTATGGTATACACACACATATGAAACTAGGCCATACCTTCTTACCTAAAATGCATACCAACATTAAATGCACTTAAAGTTAAAACTGTTCCTGCTTGACCACTGCTTCTGTTCTTTGTCTGAATTTATGGAACATTGTATTAAGTAAAACTCATTTACCTAATTTTACTAATTGTCAATTCATAATATAGTTTACATTGTGCTTATAATGTTAGCTCACTTAATAACTGCTATTATCACATGTAGAAGCAATGTAGTACACCAACCTACATTATTATGCATTTTGATTATGTCAGCAATGTAGTCAAGATGACTATTGTATTGTAAATTATCTGTCCTATATCACATGTACAAACAACATACTAAAATGATTCTTGGACAAATAAACATATTTTAGTTTCTGATGTCTTATGCTAGAGAGTTACAAACTCCACTAAAAGGATGACCTAAAGTGCTAAAGAAGTGGCTTGTTTTGTTAACCAAAGCATTCTCAACCCATATCTCCTTTGCTCATTACCACATTACGTGCAGTCACTTTGTCAATGAAAGTGGATCATAGCTTAACTGTATGCTCCCAATACTTATTCCCAGATGAAGATTTAGAGTGAGGCTCTCACTGAGTTTGTCACACTGCTCCTCTAACCATTCCTAACAATGCTATGGGAAATACCAACCACCATGTATCTTTTACTGTCCAGTTGGTGATTACTCTTTACCAAACTTCAAATAACTTTACACATCATTGAAGTAGATTTTCAGGGTTAAGCATTTTTACTATCACTATCCAAGTTGATAATAAACATGATAATAAACTTCGTACACATAACAACTCATACCAGTAAACTATAAAGACTTTGAGGAATGTAACACAAGCTTACAGTGGCTGCTCTTAATTATGCAGGTCATCAACTTTATGATGATTGAGATAATGCTTAGCCTAAAAGGCACATTCAGAATTATAAAAGGCTGCTTGAAGTCAACTCCAGTCAAAAGGCTCTACCACCTTTCAGGAATAGCACCACCTCCTGTTTGAAGAGAAATAATAACAAACTGGGAAAGAATGAAACTGGAACAGGAAAAAACACATCACATGCATGGGCATCAACCCTGAGCCTGTTATGAAACTCCAGTTACAGAATTATTTTGAAGTAAATAAGCTCTTTTAGGACACACAGCATGGTTTTCGCAAGGGAAAGTCAACGTTTACGGCAGCACTGGACTTAACCAGAAAAATAAGGCAAGGATTCGAAGACAGAGAAAGTGTGGCACTGACACTCTGTGATCTTAGCAAGGCATTTGACTGCATTTCCCACAAGATACTGCACAATAAATTGAAGTGTTATGGTGTCGGAGGTGTTGTTCTAGCAACTTTTCAGTCTTAACTGGAAAACCGAAGACAAGTGGTATCAATTCATGGAGCAACATCACAAGAACAAAAGCTGGAACATGGAGTACCCCAAGGGTCCCTCATAGGGCCTCTCCTGTTCCTTAATTATGTCAATGATATGGGTTATAACAACAATATGTTACAGTTTGCTGATGACACCACCCTTTTTGCCAAAGGAAGAACTGCTGCAGAATCATTCGAAGAAACAGTTGTACTCTTCCAAAACATTAAAGAATGGTTCATCAAAAATAAAATGAAAATGAATGAAGAAAAAACACAACATCTGATATGCATCCTTAACAACATTGGATGCCATGATAATATGGAGACTGTCAAACTGTTGGGCTTCATGATAGACAGGAAACTAACAATGAATGAACACACAGTGTACGTGTTCTCCAAGCTCTCCCATGTAATATACCTTCTGAGGAGGTTAAAAGGTATATTGAGTGACCAATATCTCATAACAGTATATTCTGCAGGTTGTAATGATGTGCTAATTCTACAGAAAAAAGCTCTCAGAATAATCATATCAAGCAAAAGATAGGAGCACTGCAGGCCTATATTCAAGCAATTAGTAATTATGACAGTCTTCAGCCAATATGTGTTTTTAAGTCTCATCAGTGTAAAAGAAAACCAAGGAGTCTTCAGCATGACGCAAGATATACATAATCACAATACCCGTAACAAGAGGAGCATCGAAATACCCAGGTGTCTACTGACGGGAACGCAAGATAGCTTTCCAGTGGTTGCCCTAAAGATGTTCAACTCACTGCCTCAAGAAGTGCAATCCCTGCCGCTAGGAACATTCAGGAGGAGAGTAGCACAGGACCTGAAAGAACGCCCATTGTACTTCATTGGTAAATTCTTTAATAGTGACCAAAGTGAATGGACAAACAAATATTGTTTCTATTAAGTATAAATGTCTTAATTTTGTGAATATTTTTTAAAATGTATATATGTAATTAACCTTGACGCAGTCTGTCCAGTCATGGCTGGTAAAAGACACAGATCTAGTAATAAAGTATAGTAATAAAGTAATATCCACAATGACTAAGGTCAAGGAAAAGTTTCCTCACAACATCAGAGAAACTCACAACCACTGATAAAAAAGCCAGGCTGCAACTATGGAGTGCTGAGGCATCCTGCTGTCCTGGTTGGAAAAGATTTCCAAAATCATTCCCCTCTGGTCATGATGAGAGTCCTTGAATATGCTTAGGTCAGAAGTGGGCAGGTCATGAGTTAACCTGGCAAAATAGGGATACATGGAAGAAAACGAAACTCAATGTGACTGTGGAGAAGAACAGACTGTTCAACAAGTGCTTCAGTGTCGACTGTGTCCAGCCACCCGCACAGAAAATGACCTTCACCAGGCAATGGAAAATGCACTGGAAGTGGCCAAATTTTGGTGAAAGATTACATTAACTGTGCTGATCTGTGAACTGTTGTATAAACAGTGTTTTATGTATGTTTATGATGCGAGAATAATAATAATAATAATCAACTTTATGTAACTTTACTGAACCCATGTACATTTTACTGTACTCTTTGAAAGCTGAACACCTAATCAATTCATATAATCTTACATCAGTAGTTGACTTTCCAACCAAAGTCACATCTGAGAGAGTTTGATAGAAAATATATTTATGGATATAAGTAAGTGCCACTGCTTCTGTCACCCCTGCCCTGAATGGCTTACCTGACCATGATGGACAGCTCCTCACGTGGCATGACAGAACAACTGTCACGAAAGCAACCCTCACCTGGAAAACTAGAAGGTTAATGACCAGAGACTTACTGAAAATCTTTACCGTATTTACTCGAATCTAAGCCGCACCTGAAAAATGAGACTAGAAATCAAGGGGAAAAAAAAATTCCCGAATCTAAGCCACACCTGAAATCTGAGACTCAAAATTCAAGGGGAGAGGAAAGTTTTAGACAGCACATCCAAATTGAAGCAAAGTTGGTCCATTGTAACATGAGATACAATTTAGGTCGAATGGATGAAGATACAGGTACAGTAGTTTGTTTGAGTCGTAAGCTTAGCAGTTAAGCTTTACCAGGTAGCCATTGCTATGCGTCAGGCCCTTCATCTGTATTTATGAGGGTACACTTCCCTTTTCACATGCTTCGTCTGGTTTGAACCAATTGCTTATTTTGCTTTGATCTAATAAGTGCCGTTCTCATTGTTATAGGTGTTTACATCACTCTAGGCTGAAAACTCATTATTGTACTGTGTCATGCATTGTTTGTCGCATTCTGATAATGAGTGTTTATGACCTGTCGCCGCTCGTGGCATGGCTTGCTTTTGTGCGCGCTACTGCCACTCAAAATAAAAAAAAGAGAGGAATTGTCTCATTAGCGAAACAGTGGCAAGAGACTGCTATTTGTGGTTACCTACACTGCTGCTTTCTTTGATAATGATCAACAAGAACCAAATAATAGAGTGCGTATGATAGAAGATTTTCTGAACAGGAGTTTAGTGAAAATTTTTACTGTTTGAAAATCTTTGCAGACGCCTCTTTAGTACATTACATTCTGCACAGAAATTAGTCATCGTAGATTTAGAAATCTAGTCAGTTGCCATGCTTCATTTCTGATGGTATCACTATTCAGCATAAGAATAATACGAATATAAACATGACATGAAATGTATATTCTTCCGCATTTGCTGTTGTCTCACTCTAATTTCATAGTTTATTAGGCAGACAGGATTTAAATGCAATAGTAGCAAACATGAAAGAATACATGGTATAAGGTTTACATTCGTATTATTCTTATGGTGCACAGATACAGAATGTGATTCACGATTCATAAAAGTTTCTATTAGCAACAGGTAAAATTCAGAACGTACAGTTGGTCATATTGACATACATCCCACACAGTCTTGCCAGTAGGATTTTCGTAGTAGGTTTTTGATGATGAATTCAAATGCAGAGTGTGTTGTTGCCTTCAGTCCATAGACTGGTTTGATGCAGCTCTCCACGCGTTTCTATCCTTATAAAATAAGAATGAAAATAACTTAGAAATGAAACGCTGAAATTTAAAACAAAATTTTAGTAGGTTTGGAATACATCTTATACGAAATGTTTAAAATATCAGTCATGGTTGTGAATCAGTATCACTCGATTCTTTGTTGTTCATTTCTTCATACAGAGCATCGTCCCCCGCACTATCTAGTGCATTGGATATCGAACATTTTTTAAATGCTTGTTGCACAGTCTGATTTGGAACACACTTCCATGGATCATAAATCCATTGACACACTTGCGACAAATTTGCACGTTTTACACGTCCTGCTTGTGTCAGTTGTCTGTTGCTTTTCGAAAGCCGGTTTGTGTACATGCATTTTAGCTGGCCCTTAAATTATTCAATTATTCAAACAGTCGTCAAGTGATTGCAGAATTGAAGTCATCCCGTCTGGAATTGCTGCCAAGTCCGTTTTGCTTTCCTCTAATTTTTGCTTTACTGCAGGTGTTGTATGGCCTGCACACGCATCTAATACCAACAGACAGCGTAAACCAAGCATTGCGCCAGGACGACGATTCCACACATGCCCAATCCATTTCAGCACCATGTCATCCGAAAACCAACCAGTTTCGTTTGCTCGTACAATTACGGTTTTTAGAAACACGTCCGATTTCGGTAAAGTCATTTACTTGAAAACTATGAATGGTGGTAAATTATGTCCATGTGCAGTGCAAGCAAGCATGACGGACATCTGCTGTTTTTCACCCCCTGAAGTAAGAACACCTACATCTTTCTTTCCTTTGTCGTCAACCGTATAATTTGACGGCATGTCAAAATATAAGGGAGTTTGGTCAGCATTCCTATCTGACCAAGAAGGTATTGCTGTTCTGTGCACCACATAATTATGAAACTCCCTAAAATTCCACAAGTTTTTCTTCATAATTTTTCGGCAGCTTCTGTGCAACTGAAGTTCGCCTCCAAAGTGAAAAACCCCAGCGCTTCTTAAACAGATCAATCTAGCTGCGTCTAGCCTTAAAATTTTAGATTTTTTGCTCTCTAGCACTTTCATGTGCCTTAATTTTTAAAATTTCGGCATCCACAGGCAGGAATTTCTCACGCTGTTCCTTGACAAATTCATTTAACATCACATCTAGTGCATAATATCAGCCACACTTTGGCCCAGGAAATGCTTTCCTGCTACTTGAACATTCAAATAATTTGTCTCCCTGCAGTCAACATCGCCTGACGTTGCTCTCATCAATCCTGTATCACAAACGTGCAGCACGATTAGAACTTTGTTTCGCAAAAGAAATAACTCCCCTCTTAAATTTAGCACTATAATGGAAGTTCTTCACAAAATTCCATGAAGCAATAGGTGCCGCTAAGTGAAATCTTTATGAGCCCCAGCGTATCAACTCGTGCAACAAACCTAAGTGTTGTGCTTTGTTGGTATTTTTGTGTAAAGAAATTTTTGTTGCTACGAATATTTGAAAGGCTGGTACACTCGAAGATGTAGAATACGGAATTTCTATTTACTTCGTTAGATACTGTATGGAAATGCAGTATTCGAAACTTGGGGCGGAGAAAAAAGCTCGTCTTATAGCTTTTGTTTTTACTGACGCAGAGGTTTTGGCGTCAGTATTTATCTTTGTGCCTGCAAAGCATGCCTGTGTCACATATGTTCGACGGCAGAAGTTAGTTGTGGCGGCACTTACCAACATTTTTTAGAACATCTGCTTACTTTGCACTCTATTCTAAGCTGCAGGCGGTTTTATGGATAGCAAAAATCGGAAAGAAAGTGCGGCTTAGTTTCGAGTAAAAATGGTAAATATAAAGTGGAGCATGGAATACAGGATGGATGAGGTTAAAGCTAAATTTAATATATTTATAAATGCATTTTCATCCCTCAAGGGATTATTCCAAAAAGTTTGTTAGAAACGATACTTCTGCATCCCTGAATGAACCCTGGATCACAAAGAGAGTTACACATTCATGCAAAAAAGAGCAAAATTTGTTGGGGTTAGACTGTCTAAGGGTACAACAAAAATTTGTCATTATAAAATGCACTGTAAGACCTTGAATAGTTGATAAAAATCAAAACCATTATAGTATGAACAATAAATTGATAACTCTAATAATAAGATGAAGACTTGATTAGATGGTCGCTGGGGAAGAACAAAACAACTTTATAAGTATTCAATATCAAACATGAAGGAAATCTTGTATGCAATCCTGGAAACATGGCCAATATTTTCAACAAACACTTCTTGTCAGTGCCAGGCCAAATAGGCTGCAAGGGTTCAGTTAATCAAGTCTTAACTCTTATGCAAATTACTATTTCCAGAAATATCAGTAAAATTTATGTTAGCCTTGTCACTGTATCTGAAATCGAAACAACAATCACCACTCTGAAGAATAAAAATTACACTGGAGTAGATAATATTTCTAACAATTTGTTGAAACAGTGCTGTGGTTCTATAAGCGATGATCTTAACCACATTCAATGCATCCTTAACCAAGAAACTGTGCCTGGCAGGTTCTACAATCTATAAATAACAAAATGGCAACAAGAGGATTATTATGTGATTTATCAAAAACATTTGACACTTCAAACCATTAAGTATTATTACAGAAAAGTAATCTTTTAGAATAAGTGGTGTATCAAATAGGCAGCTACAGTCATACCCAAAAGATTGGAAGCGGAAAGTAATATTAAACTTTATAGATGGTTTTTTAGTGATGGTCTAGCTACATCAGAGTGGGAGGGCATCAAATGGACTGCTACAGCAATCCATTCTTGGTCTTTTACTGTTCCATATTTGTGAATGTCTCACCATAATATACTAGATTACAGAGCAATTTTACCATTTTTGCAGAAGACACCAATGTTATGATTAATGGTCATAAATGTGAAAGTCTTCAAGTAACTGTTGAGTTGGTGCATATGTTTGTGGCAATTTTACATACATTTAATAAACACAGCATACCACTTAACAGAGACTAGTCATTAATAATATATTTCCCTTTGCTATTTACAACAATGGGTAACTTTCTGATTCTGTGACTGTAAAAATCCCATGGTTTTGAGGAAAAAAACTCATTGAGCCACATTCGGAGTGCATTTTCATCCTGAAAGAAAGTTCCTTAAAGACTGTTTGATTGAGTGGAAAAGGTGAAAATCTTAGAGCACAAAACCAAGTGAATAAGGGGGATGTGGAATGACTTCCCAAACCACTTCCTGTATAGTATTTTTCATCAGTCTACCACAATGTGGATTGGCAGTATTGTGGAGCAGCATCATTTCACACAGTCTACCTGGTCATTGTTCTTGGATTGTGTCTGCAAGATGTCTCAGTTGTTGACAATAAATGTCAGCAGTGATCGTTACACCTCAGGGAAGCAATTCGTAGCACACACCACCATTGGTGCCCCATCAGATCCTTAACATTATCTTTTGTGGATGCGAGCAGGTCTCTGTACAGGGAGTTGCTGCTTTGTTTGGACTCAACCATTCTGTTCTTTTCTTTAGGTAAGCATAATGACACAATTTCTTGTCATCAGTAACAATACAGGGTAGGTATGGTTGATACTGATCATGAACCAGTTGATGACGAGCAAGCAGAGATTCATCTTGCAGACAGTCGAAGAACAATGACCACCTGCTGGTTTTCTTGATTTTGACTTACTGGATGCAGAACCTATACACCAAGTGTTTGAAACTTTCCCACTGCATTCATCACATTTGCCAGTTCTTGAATACACTGATGTGAATCATTGTTAATGCGTATAAACAGTCTTCTTCAAACCTCGACGGTCTTCCTGAATGTGGAGAGTCAACAATGTCAAAACAATTCTTCTTAAAATAAGAAAACAATTTGCCTGCTGTGTTCTATCCAATGGCATTATCCCCATACACAGTGCAAATACTTCTGGCTGCCTCCACTACTGTCATCCCTCTATTGAACTCAAACAGAAGAACGTTGGATATGTTCTGACTTCTCCACGTGGCTCCATTTTCTAGCACCCACAGCTCCATTCAGTATCTCAAAATGACAAAATGTAAATTCAAATTGCAGCATTGAACTACAAATAAAAAATAACGATCGGTAAATAAATCCTTAACAACTGAAATACCAATATACAAAACAAAACCCCTACGAACTTATATGCCAATCTAATATTAACAATATTTTCATCAATTTAGTAAAATGGTTTAGTGTCATGGACTCTTGTTAAAGCAAAAACTGAGGAAGAGAGAACTGTTAAGTGTGCCACACAGACAATAGAGTTGAAACAACGAAGTTCCTGGGTGTTATGATTCATTCCAGAGTAAACTGGTCTCATCGTTTAACAAGCTTCACCAGAGATTCAGCTTATCAATTTTTGCCATACATATTATCTCTTAGATTGGGAATTTGAACACTAATACGTGGTGCACTACGCATACTTCCATGCTCTAATAACATGTCGACTTATATTTGGGGAAACCAGTCATTAGTAAATAAAATATTCTTGGCCCAAAAATGTGTTGTAAGAATAATGAGTGATGTAGACAGTAGATGTACTTGTCCAAATCATTATCAGAAATTAAACATTCTAATTCCTGCTTCTCAATTTGTATTTTATCTTATGTGTTTCATCAATAAAAATTCTGAGTTATGTAAAAGTAACAGTGAATATCATGAATACAGTAGTAGGAGGAAATGATTGCAAAAATCTTATGATTATGCAGAATGGAGTGTAGTACTATGGCACAAAAGTTTATAATGCTCTTCCTTCGGGTATTAAATGTAAGTTTTATAACAAGTCCATTTTTAGGGATCCTCTGAGGCAGTTTCTTCTGGCAAGGTCATTTAAAGACAAGGTGTTCATAAAGTTTGGGAACACTTTCAATTACTTATTGCACAAGAACCGAACATTGTACAGATATCACATATATGTCATTTTGAAGAGAAACCCTGAAAGTTTTTTCATGTATACTGCCACAGCCTAGTTTGGTAATTTGGCGATAGTCAAGCCTAGTCCAAACATGGCGAGCTCAGGTGCAGAGCAAGCTTTCTATGTGTTGGAGTTTGACAAAAACAAGTGTGCTAAAGCTGTTCAATGGATGTTTAGAACCAAGTACAGTAAGAAGCCACCAACAAGGAAGGCCATCTACCATTGGCCCAACAAATTCATTACGACGGGTTGCTTGTGCCCAGCAAAGAGAAGCAGACGTCCCAGTGTGAGCGAAGTGAATGTGGAGTGCATACGAGACACATTTATACTGTAAGGAGTCCAAAGAAACAGGTGTGTCATGCATCCCATGAACTCAAAATGGCTCCAATGACAGTGGAAAGTCCTGCGACAGAAGCTGTCTATGAAACCATTCAAATTGGAGCTAGTGCAGAAGTTCAATGATGACAACAAAGACAAGCGTTTTGAGTTTTGTTTGCAGCTGCAACAATTGAATGAGGATGGGGAGGGCATTGTTTATCGCTTAACTTTTTGTGACGAAGACACTTTTCACACTAATGGGAAAGTGGACAGGCATAATTGTCAAATCTGGGGTACAAAGCATCCACACGAATGCATTGAATGTGAGTGTGATTCCCCAAAGATAAATGTTTTTTGTGCCTTGTCACGTGGGAAACTGTACGGGCCATTCTTCTTCGCATCAGTAGTCGCTGGATATTCCTACTTGGACATGTTGCAGCAATGGCTGATGCTTCAAATGCAACCCGACTCTCCATTCATCTTTCAGCAGGATGGGGCTCCACCCCATTTTCATTGTGAAGTTCGTGGGTAACTGAACACGGAGCTGCTGCATCGATGGATCGGCCGTGCTGCAGAAGGGGACAGCTGTTTCATGAAATGGCCTCCCCGATCTCATTCAGTGTGACTTTTCTGTGGGGACACATTAAAGATCTGGTGTATGTACCACCTCTTCCATTTGATGTAGCAGAGCTCCAGGAGAGAATACGGGAAGTGACTGCCACAGTCAATGATGCCATACTAGGATGGGTATGGCAAGAATTTAATTACCTTATTGACATCTGCTGGGTCACTAATGGTTCGCGTATCAAATGTTTGTATAAAAAAAAAAATTTGGAGTTTCTCTTCAAAATGCAATATGTATGACATCTGTGCAATGTTTAGTTCTTGTGCAATAAATAGTTGAAAGTGTTCCAAGACTTTATGTACACCCTGTGTATGTGTGATGTTATGTAATGCAAGATTGAATGATAATCTACTTACTTTTTTATTATTTTTAACTTGCAGGTCTAACTTTGTAAACATGATCTTTTATTACTTTTGTATTTTTAGGATTCCGTACCTCAGTTGGTAAAAATAGGACCCCTATAGGATTGCTATGTTGCCATTTTTCTCAGGAATGGGAAGACATATCAAATGGAAATTTATAGCACATACTAGGGTCTACTGTCCCTTGGCAGTGTAAAAACTTTTATCAAAAGATATGGTCATTTATGTCATTTTATTCTTGCAAACTCACTCATCAGTACATATTGGTTACTTCTGTTTGACTGAGAATCATGAAATTTGGCAAGCAGGAAGGTTTCAGAGTAAAAATAAAGAGAAAAATCTGAAAACTTAATTTGTTCTTACATTGCATGAAAAAAAAAATTTATATTTGTTACCCACCTTTCCATCTGTTAAAACCCCATTTTCTCAAGAACTACAATAGCAAATACGAAATTACACAAAAATTTAAACCTAAAATCTAAAATTAAAACATTCTCAAATGTCTTGGAATTCCCAATACCAATATCTTGCCAGTATCAATACTGATAACAGGCAGAAACCATCAAGATTCTCAATTCCTTGGATCTATCTATATACATAATCAAGTTCATACGGAATCGTCAGAGTGTCAGACCTACTTGCACTTGACGTACTTTTTGCAACATTACTATCTATGTATTGCTTTGTTTAGAGAAATCACATAAATTGTAATATAAATGTAAAAAACAATAAAAAAAATTGACACCCTCTATATCCTTGTGAGTTTATCACAAATGGAACAACAGACAGAGAAACAAATAAATGGATAAAATGAGTGCTTATCGATGCAGACTGATGTTGGACATGCAAGTGACTGTGCTCGAGCACTAGGTGGAGTGGCAAGTACCAGTCCACAATCAGTGACAGCTGGCTGCTCGACGTAGGTTCAGGACCAATCTAGTTAAACAAAACCTTACAGCCTATCCATTGGCCAGGATAAATGTCATTGTATTGTTAAGAAGAAAAAAAGATCACAGCAATAGTTTCTAAATACTGCAAACTATTCCACTGGGAGTACAGTTGCATGGGACCCACCCAGAGAGTTTTTGGCAGCTAGGAAGAGCCCAGTTGCTACTGTATTACGTAATGGGAGCTCCACTTCAGCACAGACATTGCTTTAAAAATTTGTTGTGTTCACTTTGGTTGACTTTACTGTTTTCTGGAGATTAAGTGACCATATACATAGTAAAGTCACTGCTACGCACTGCAGGAAATTGCAACATATGATTATTCGCTTCAGAAATAATTTATACTTCCATTTGTACTTGATTTTTTGCTTCTTTTCTTTGCTTGATAGTGAAGAAAGATACGTCTTGGAATGAATAGACATCTTTCATTTGGAAAAAAATTTAACATTTGGTATTAATTTAAACAGTTTCCACTCCTTACTATGATAAATTAGCATTTCACCTTCTCTTTACACATCATTTCAGTTATCACTGGACCAGTATCAATACAAAATCTGCACTCGTCTTTTGACAGGCAAACGAGTATGAAGATTTTCTTCATATTGCATTAAAAAAGTTGTTTACAAAGAATAATGATTTCATTCATTTCACATATATGTTAAAGATCATAGAATGTCTTTACAAAGTGGGTACCATCTGCTCCCACTTATCCACAGTCGGCTAAAAGGCTGTGTTGTCTAGTACTCCCAAGGTTCTCCACAAATGTAAAAGATGTGATTTGTGACAACACAGTATCATCAAAAGAAAAAAACATTTGCATAAATGTTTGAATTATAAATATCATAAATGCATTAAAATGAAGATTTCCTTGGCTTTGGTTAGGTGGAAAAGATAGCAGCATCATCAGAACTAATTTTTGATACTAAACATGGTGCAACCAGTGCCAACTGGGCTGCAGTTTTTTGGAGACCACAGAGTAGTCACTGAAAGTGGATGTAGAGATTTTTGTTCTACAAATAATAAAGTTTACAGCCATTCCAACTCCAAGTGTAAGTTGGATTTTATCACTGTTGCATCCATGATAGCAAGTTGAGATACCTTACATGGAGAAATAAAGAAACCATCGTAACCATTTTCACTTTTGGGTGGCAGTGTAATTGCCTCGCATATAGAAGGAAGACATTTTAATCTCTTTTGTGAAACATTAGGAGGACCATGCTTGTCCAAATAACTGCCATAGTACTGGTCTCACCAGCAGATGACTAACTGATAGCATGTCTCACTAATAGTGAATAGTGTTTTATTCGTCTCATAACATACAATTTCTAATCATACGATTAGTTACAGGAGACACACCAAAAAATGGATAACACAACTTCGGCCTAGTTGGTACAAAGAATTTTAACATTAATATATACTTTTATTTTTCTTTCCTCCCTTTTGTGAAGGACAGCTACATTTACACACAAGACTATATGTAAATTTATCTTGCTCATCGCCGGCCGGAGTGGCCGAGCAGTTCTAGGCGCTACAGTCTGGAACCGCGCGACCACTACGGTCGCAGGTTTGAATCCTGCCCCGGGCATGGATGTGTGTAATGTCCTTAGGTAGTTAGGTTTAAGTAGTTCTAAATTCTAGGGGACTGATGGCCTCAAAAGTAAGTCCCATAGTGCTCAGAGCCATTTTGTTCAGTTCATCCTTCATGAACTCCTCAACAGTGTAGTAGCAGCATTTGACGAGTATATCATATAGCTTTGTTTTCAGTGTGTCTAGGTTCATAATCAGAACATTCTTTCCTTTTAGCTTGTTATGAATTTTCATTCCCATATACTGAGGAGACTATGCATATAGGTTTAAGTGATGAGTGGGAAGCATAAAATTGTTTCTCGTGTTATACGTGTGTTTGTAACAGTTTTTCTCGAATAACTCTAAATTGCTCTGTAGAAAGATGATATTATTATAGATGTATGAGGAGGGAACTGTTTATAACTATTGTTTTTCAAATAGTGGTATTGCTTGAATTTCCCCAAAAATAACACCATACCTTACAACTGATTGAAAGTAGCTGTGGTATGCAATTTTCCTTGTATTCATGTCTGTTGCACCAGCTGATATTTGCATAGAAAATGCAAAGCTACATAATTTGTTTAACAGGTAGTCAACATGTTTATTCCAATTTAAATTTTTATCTAGATTTAACCCTAAAAACTTCACAGAATCCACTTCTTCTGTATCCTGATTTTTAGAGTTATTTTAATTTCTTGGGGCTTTGACTGTTTTGTTCTGAATTGGACCATGTGGGTTTTAGGGATGTTCAGTCTTAATCCATTCAGTTGGAGCCATGTTTCTAGTTTGTTCATTGTGTTTATTATGTAGAGAGGGGTGTTTTCTGGCTCCTGGTTTTCAATCAATACAGATGTGTCATCTGCAAATAAAATCGATGGAGCACTTATATTTTTCGGTAAATCGTTAACATAGAACAAAAACAAAATAGGTCCTAGAATCGAGCCTTGAGGGACACCTTGGACTACTGTTTTCCATTTTGAATAGTAATTTGCTGCATTTGATGAGACAATCACTCTTTGTTTCCTATTTGATAAGTATGAAGTAAGCCAATTTAGAACATTACCCTTGATCCCATACTTGTCAAGCTTATAGATGAGCAGTGCGTGATTTACAGAGTCAAAGGCTTTTGTGAGATCACAAAAGATTCCTGCAACTTTATTATGATGTCTAATGATGTGCTGATCTTGTCGATAAACTTGTTAATTGCATCAATAGTACTTTTGCCATGCTGGAAACCAAATTGGTTTTCCATAATAATATCATATTTCTCCATAAAATTTTGATTCTGCATAGCAGCAGCATTTTCAGAGATTTTTGATAGGACTGGAAGGAGGGAGATGGGACGATAATTCCCCATATCCTCTCTTGACCCTTTTTTTAGCAACGGTTTTACTTCTGCATACTTCAGCACCTCTGGGAAGCTTCTTTGTTCAAAGGATTGGTTTATTATTTTAGATAGTGAGTATCCTATTATTTGACACATAAATTTAAGGACTTTTGCTGGTATTCCATCCCAACCTGCAGAGTTTTTGTTTTTTAGTTTTAATATAATTATTCTACATCTATTGTTGAAACTGTTTAGAATTTTGTGAGGCATTCAGAATTATTATTTTGTCCAAAGGGACATAATTGTTCTCATAATCTGCAACATTAACCTCTGGTTTCACTACATTAATGAAGAACTCATTGAAGCATTCTGAAATTTGAGCCGGATTTACAATGATCTCAACTTCAAGCTTAATTGTACTAATTCCATGTCTAGAGGCTTTGATACCTAATTCGTGTTTTACAACTGACCACACTGCTTTTGATTTATTCTCATGTTTTAAGATTAATTTATTATTTGTCATTTGCTTTGCTGCCTTGACAACTTTCTTAAATGTACTTTTGTATCGTTTAACATATTCAATAAATTCAATTTTTTAATTCTGTCATAGTTCCTTTCTTAGCACTGGAGACTTTTATACCTTTTAGTGATCCATTTTTTGTCATTTTAATAAAATAAGTTTTTTTTTCACTGAAAACACTTAGAAAATCCCTTAGAAATGCTTCAAAATTTGCTGTGCATGAAATATTTTTATCAAAGTGCCATTCTGTCTCCTTCAGCTTATCATGGAATAGAGTCAAAGTTTCTTGGTTGAAGATCCTTTTTACATAAACTTTTTTTACATAGGACTTCTCTACCTGCTCTGGGTAGCTCAATGAACAATTTTGAATGATCAGAAATTCCTAGATCTAGACAAAATATACATCCATCTTCAAATACATAATCCGTTAAAATATTGTCAATGCATGTAGCTGACTGAGCATTTTCTCTTGTAGATTCAGAAAAATTTAATTCAAAGCCATATTTTTTTATTAAGTCTGTAAATTTTGATACCTCACATGTTTCATTCAACACATTGATGTTGAAATCAGCAGCAACTACAATTTTTTTCCTCTTTTCTTACTGAGATATTCTAACAAACTCTGAAATTTACATAGGAAATAAATACACTCTTCATTAAAACAATTGAAGTCACATCTTACATGGTAATCTAAATCAGAATGAATGAGTATGGATGAACCTCCTCGTGACGTATTTATTGTACAAAAGCTGGTAGCTACCTTAAAATTTTCAATTTTATTTAAGATCTTTATGGTATCACTACTAAGCCAGTGTTCATTTAAACAAATTACTTTAACATTTAGAAATTCAGATAAAAAAAACTTGTAGCTCATCTAACTTAGAGCTTCTGTCACATGAGTATTCAGCACTTAAACCATTTATATTACAATGCCTTATATAGTTACTACTAGGATCATCAATTTTATTTTTTAAAGACCTAATATTTAATAATGAGCCATCCTCACAAAAGGGTAGGAGCTTACAGACTGGCTTTCTTTATTTTGACAATATATGAAAAGGATAGATTGCTGCTCACAGTACAGATGACATATTGAGTCACAGACAGACACGACAAAGAGATGCTATACATTTAAGCTTTTGGCCAAAAGGCCTTCTTCTAAAGTACAAAACACAGACATTGAGGCAAGCACTACTCACATACACATGACCACTGTCTGGTCACTGAAGTGGGATCAACAGAGGTGAGTAGAAATCTACCATTGTCTAATATTTTCGTTATTCTATGCTGGATTTTCTCTGTAAAATTCCCATACTTACAGGATTTGAAGGTCAGTGCCCAGACATATGGTGCATTTCTCTAAAACACTCAAGTAAATAGACATTGAAAATGTGAGCGCTGTTGACTCTTGATCATTTTAAGCATCATTAAAATAGTGTCACTCATATGTGTGTGCTAAGCATTCCTCTTGTAATTTGTGAGGTTATTAGTTCGATTCTTGATAGACACAACTTTCTAAATTCTATATTTATTAGGAAACTTAAATGATTAACAAATATTGTATGACAATTTTTAATGAAAAAAGTTGCATCTATTGAAAACAAAACCAGAAACTTCATGTTTGAAGGCCAAGAACTACACAGCTGCATGCTCATTAAAATAGTTTATAACCTGACACTCCTGTCAGTAGCTATACAACTGGCTGTCTTATAAAGTATCACAGTAAGAACCCATGTGATACTATTTGAGGACATATTATCTCAGACATTTCCATGGATGAAGCTTCTGAGGAAGTCTTTACAAGTTTATACAGCCCCCTCCACATATTATTTAAAATATTGTCCCTGTGACATTGTCTGACCACTTTTAACAAGAGATCCTTCATTGCTTTTTTTGATTTTTTTTGCTATCACCATAAATCATATAACATCTACAATAAGAAGCCTCTTTGGTTATTTGCAGACAATGTCTTTGTCTTCTTTTCTTCTACCAGCATAACAATAGTAATCTGTCAGTTGCAACTGACAGCTAAGAAGCTTGAAGAGAGGATGGAAAAGAAAGCTTTCAAGTACTGAAACAAAAAATATGTTTGTGTTCTATTGTTCACATTTTCAAACTGAGGATGAAGTTCAGTGTTCTAACTTAAAGAAAAAAAAATATTGAAGTTTGTGTGTCTCGCATTTGATTTTAATTAAGCTTATGTGATGTCCACGTTTAACAACCAGAAATTATAGTCCCTATGAGCTTCAAATATTAAGTGTGTTTGTCCAAGCTTGTCTGCTCTAGTTTTACATAACATTTGTGCAGTCTTGTTTCTGTGTGCGTGGTTAATTGGTATACCACACTATCTTATTTAAAAGTATTAGGAGTTTGGTGCTGTTTGACGGAATTAGTCTGGCTGCCTTTACTTTTGGAACCAGTCTTACTCACAGCCTGTTTCTGATGCAGGAAAACCACCTCATTGTTTGAGGTGGTGATGCCTCATAATACAGCATGGCTATAAAATACTGTCCATGCTAAAGATACTGTCATACTACATCATTGCAATTCCACCAATAGAATAACTCTGCAATTGCCGGTGAACAATGATGACTTTCAGTATTCATATGAGAGATTGCCTCATAATAGATGCGGAATTATTTTAGACTTATTAAATAAAGAAAATCTGTACTTTAAATTATTTTTTAAAGTCAATTTCACAGTGTTTTAGACTCTTGAAGTGTACAGAAAAAAATCTTTTCTGCTTTAATTCCATTAGTGCCCAACAGACAAAATGACCCACAAGATGCAGGACACATTTCACTTGCTTCTGCAGCAAAGGAAACATCTCTGATTCTACTAGGTAGCAAGAGCTTGTGAGAATTTGAGGAAAGGAGTGGCAAGTAGACAGAAACTAATGAATCCTGCATTAATCACCATGCGACTTTCTGCTACAGGTTATCTTGCTGTTGAGTCAGAGAATTATGCAACTGTGGGAGGAGGAATGGTTGGCACTGGAGTACTACAACCTATGCTCATTGAAGCCAACTTGTTGGCTGCTGTGTACCTCAAACTGTTCTTGATAAGTACATGAAGTTAGACTGGCAGTCTAGTTGTGGCAGCCAAACTTCTACTACTACTACTTCTTCTTCTTTTTTATCTTTATTTATTTATGCATTTTTCTGGTAAAATTTTCTTAGATTATTGAGTTGTATATAAAGTATCAGAAACACCTCACATGTTGAAATCAGTCTTAGATTCTCTGCACTCAGGATCATTGCTCCCTGATGTTTGAATAATTCTCTCATTTTGTTGAAAAGTTAATAATGTAATTTTCAAAGCTTAGTCTTTAATGGTATCTAGATGGAGACCATTCTAAGCTATTCACAATAATAGGAAGGTTTATAAAATGTGTTATGTCAACAAATAAATTCGAATTGACTGTGCAAATTTAGACTGATGTGCCACTGAACAGGTTGCTCTCCATTTTAGACATGGCGTCTTACACCATTTTGCGTGGCCTCCCACCCCCTCCCAAAACTGTGGTGCTTGTGACATAATTTATACAATAGCTATCTTTTTTTTCATTTTGTTGTCTTACTGTGCAGAAATGAAATATTAGTGGTCTAAAGTTAAATTAGATATCATACTGCCCTAAACAACCATTGTCTGCATAATTACTGCCTAGATACTTTTCAATTATTGCGTCAGCAGTAAATTATAGTTGCCAATCTTTTGTACTATTCTTTGTCTACGTCATGATCAGTATGAATAAATATTGTAAACAATAGTGTATGTAGAATGTACTCCAGAAAAATTACTACTGTTTGGTTTTTCAGTTTTCAGACCAATGTCGTCTGCATATACACTAATTTTATCATTCATGCTATACTGATTATTCAGTAGCATTGTGTCATTATTAATTACTGTACACTTACAATAATTTCTTTTTCATTCCTTGCAGGTGAAGATCAACCGCCATCATATAGTGAAGCATGTGGCATGCAACTTCCAAACAAACCGTTTTATAAATAATAAATTATTGACTGCAAGTTTAATTTACATAGGTATTGTTGGTATGTTGTTTGAAGGGAGAACATTTTCATATGTTGTGCCATTCATTGAAGTGACCAGTATTTTGTCATCAAGCTATTAAGTTCTTATTTGTGTATCACATAATTAAAAAGGTACCTATGCAGCGTAACCACAGTATTCCAATTAAGAAAAATTCTGTGTTTTACCTGGTTCACATTGCGTCGCTGTTCTAAGTTAGTAATGTAACTGCTGTAGGAAAAACATTATGCACAACCTGAAATATTCCACATCTGCAAATAATGTTACATAGACAAATATTTTTACATGAAATTAGCCTACCCAAAATACTACACTTACCACCAAAAACAGTATTTGATAGTTCAGTCAACGTGCACAATATTCTAGGCCATGCCTATGCCAGCCCTGCTTCCACTCCTGTACTACCTGAGTCATTTTCCTGTGAACGACTTACATGAGAGACTTCTTTCATACATACATCCGATGCCTCATAGTGTAGTCCAGTTACAGGCATTTCCTACCTTATGAAGAGTATTTACAAGTAACCAGGTCATTTATGAGATCAATATTTTTAAACGTGTTCCAGCATTACATGTAAGGCTGACAACCAGCTGCCTGCCTCCATAACTGGCCACCACCAAACTGTGGCTAATTGTAAACACAGCCACCCACTTGATGAATCTACTGCCCACCATGACATCAATTACTGCATTACCACACCTTTGGACCCACTACATACATTACCAGCTCCTCTGAAGGTAACAGTTGAGAACAATCTCTCCAGCATATCCTCTGTTATCTCAATCCCATGGATCTAAACATCTGCTAGTGCCCTTCCCATATCTATGACCTTACTGGATTTTTCCTCTTTTCTTTCTGTACACTGCTCTCCTGCTCCTCTAAATTTTATACCTAAATTTCTCTACTCACTCCCCCTTCCCCCCTCCCTGTTAATGTTCAGTGAACATCCCTTTCTCAGTCCCCACTTGAGTATAGTAGCTCCTTGCTAATCTGTCCTCCACACATCCGGGAGCATGGTCAGAATGGAAAAAAAGGAGGTTGGATCTGACCCATTACATCACAGTACTGCACAATTTTAATTTTCGGCTGGAAATACTGTCTGAAATATTGTTCTGTGTTGAAATAGTAACAAAACTAAAGGAAAATGTTGACACACTAAAAAATCTTACATGAAAGTGTAATGTATATTATTGCCAGTACTGTAAAATATGCCTGTATCGTACAGTAAGATATTTATACTGTGAGCAAAAGTGTGACTTCTGTAGATACTTTATTACCATACTACATTGAGACAACTGATTTAAACTGAACTGTATACAATATGAAACATCACACAGTAAAACGTGTTCTATTCTTAAGCAGGATGAAAAAAAAAGTCTAAAATGTTCTTTGCTTAGCAGATGACAACCGTGATAGTGTTGCAGTTCTCAGACATCCCCAAAATGTCTACTGGAATAGATGAGCTTTGCTCGATGAATTGAAAGACTATATCAAATGTGTTTTTAAAATCTGTATGTGATACTCAAGCTGTAGGTTCATTATCATTGTCATCTTTCTCATTCTCATCGGTTGTTTAGTTACAGCATCAATGATTTCTTCTTCTTCTTCTTCTTCTTCTTCTTCTTCTTCTTCTTCTTCCATTGACATTGCATCCCAGGATGGGACTTGACAGCAACCAACACTGTCAGTGTCTTCTCCAACCCCATCACTCCATCCCAACCTCAGTTGTGCTCTAGCTCTTCTTCCTCCACGTGCATTGCAGCAGGCTTTACTTGTGGGATCTATCTCATTGAGTCTTATTACACCTCCAGCCTATCTCAATCTACACAACTTTAGTGTGTGTAGTCTGGCTTCAGCTGCGAGAGACTGTGGTCATGAGTGTGTGAGTTGTGTTTGCACATGCTCTCATTCCTTCATCTTCTTCAACTCCCATTTTCATACACAGGGCCAGAGATTCTCCTCAGTATATTTCTTTCATTTGATCTCAGTCTACTTTCACCCTGCTTTGCAATCGTGTGGACGATGGGAAAGAAAGGAGATTGAAGGACTGGAGACATTTGGAAAAACACAAGTACTGGGCGTATCAGCATTTTATAGAGTCGGCACTGAGTCTCTCATGATAGAAGCTTGGATTTAATATGTCACAGCATTCTAAAATAAAATCAATTAGAAGGACTTTGCAGTCCATAATTTCAGTTGATGTACTGCCATTTGCTTCTATCTTTGCGGCCAGATTTGTGAAACATTCCACTTGCTCTTAAGTTATTCTATCAAGGGCTACTGTGGGCTGTGAGAGTTTATTTGTACCATTGTACATATACTTGGTCTTTCCTTCATTAATTTTGAGGCCCATCGTCTCTGCCCTCAGTTTTAGAGCTGAGAAGGCACCTTGTAGATCTCTAAATGTTCTATTCGTTAGGTTCAAATCATCTGCGTACTCAACAGTAGTACGGAGTTATAGTAGATAGTACCTCTTGTCTGGACACCCAATTCATGCACCACTTTCTCGAATGCCAAGTTTAAGAGTAGACAGGAAAGCCCATCCCCTTTTCTTAGCCCAGTTTGTATGGAAACTGGGGTGATAGCCTAGACTGCACTCACACAGTACACAGGGGATGACTTAGGGTGGCCTCTCAAATGCATCAACTTCTCAGGCACCCAAAATTCCTGTATTGCCTCATAAAGTTTAGCCTGGTTTATTGTGCCATATGCAGATTTGAAATCAATAAAAAGATGGTGCACACCATCATTACATTCGTTGGTCTTTTCTACTATTTGCAGGAGAGTAAATATCTGGTTCACAGTTAACTTTCCTGCTCTGAATCAACGCTAATAATGTCCAATAATGTTTTTTGCTGTGAGTGAAAGTCTGCTAAACAAGATTTTGACAGTACTTTATTTGCAATATGTTATGCCTCTGTGGATGTCACATTTGAATATATCTCCTTTCTTGTGTGTCAAACACACTGTCCCTAATAAAATTTTCTCCGGTTTCCAGTCACGTCCAGTGGTTTAAAATCCACAAGCTTTTGGCCGAGTTCTCCTCGGTCATTGTCAAGTGGTAACATGGCCGAGGAGAACTGGGCTTAAAGCTAATGTATTTTAAACTACTGGACATGACTTGAAGCCCGAGAAAATTTTATCAGTATATGTCACTGTGAAGCTATGCATTTTTATACACTGTCCATAAATTCCATATTTCTGGCAACTCTTTTTTTTCCCCAGCTAAGGCACAAAATCTTGTATATCCTGCAATTAAACTCAGCTCCTCTGGCTTTCAATAGTTCTGATGTTATATTAGCAGTCCCTGGTGCTTTATTGTTCTTCAATGAGGCAATTGCTTTGTGTACTGCTCCTTGTGAGAGGGGAGGTGGCCTCATCCTCTTTTTCTGGGTGCATTATTACCTCTTCGACAGGGGGCTCTGGAGCATCCGATAGTTCACTAAAATATTCTACTCAATGTTCCAATATCTCTTGGTCATCAGCTAGTAATTCCCCATTTTTACTTTTACATATATTAATACATGGCTTAAAAGTTCTTCTTTCACTATTAATTATCTGATAGAATTTTCTGACATTATTTGTTTTTCCAAATGTCTCCAGTCCTTCAATCTCCTTTCTTTCCCATTCCCTTTGCTTTTTATGATGCAGTTATGCAGCTTCTTCTCTTCTTTCCCTTTATCTTGATAATTTCTTACTCCTAACGTATATATGATTTCTAAAGCATTTTCCTATACACCAGGTTTTTCTTATGACTTATCCTCTTGCGATTTTCATCAAACCAGGAATTCATTGGTTGTTTTTCTTCTTTCCCTAGCACTTTTTGTGCTGCCTTAATGTCTGTGTCCCTGCAAGCACTCCATTCCTGATCCAGAGTATCACTTACAATAGGAGTGTATAGTGCAAGATTCTGAGTAATCTTCTCAGAGTATGTTTTAGCAATGTCTTCATTTTTCAGTTTTGATACCATGTACTTTCTTTAAGATATTCCTTTCACTTTCCTTGCATTAGATATCTGAGCTCTTAGTTTTGCAGTTACAAGGTGTTGGTCTGAATCCATGTTAACTCCTCTGTAGGTATGTACATCTAGTAAGTTCGAGAAATGCCTACTGTTGGTAATTACATGATCATTTTGGTTGAAGGTATGTTGATGAAGGCTACACCATATTGCTTTATGGATCTTTTGTGTGGGAATGTAGTGCAACCTACAGCCATGTTATGTGATAGTGCAAACTGAATAACTCGGTGTCCATTATCATTTGCGTACTCATGAAGGCTATGCTTTCCCATCGTGGAATTCTAATGATCTTTTCCAGTTTGTGCATTGAGGTCTCCCATAATTATTTTAACATCATGCTCAGAGCATCTGTCATAGGCTCCCTCGAGGTTCTCATAGAAGGGATCTTTATCCTAATCATCTGCTGCTTCTGTAGCTGCATGTACGCTGATCAACGAACAGTTTGCAAATCGGGTCTTCAGTCTCTTGTGAGATTCTAGATGTTATTCTAATAAATCCACCCACTATATGTTTAAATTTTTGTCTTACTGTGAACCCTGTGCCAGATTTGTGGTTGCTCTTTGGACCATGGTAGAAAATTATCGAGCTTTCCATATCAAGCACTCTGTGTGCATCCTGCCCAACACTGAAGGTGCCTCTGACAGGTGCCCTGGGAGGGACATCAGTGATCTGGTCAGCAGTTAATTCTACTTCTATTGTACAGTCAACATCTGCTGTAGTGATCCACTCACGTCATTTGCCTACATGTCTGGTTGTAAAGACAGCATCACGTCTTTACATTTAGTTGGTGTCATTAGTTTTATGTGCTTTAATATGTAAGAACAACACTGTCAGTAATTTATAAAATAAGTGCTCGTGCAATAACACTTATTGATCAAGTCAGAAACAAGTTATTTCATGTTAAAATTGCTTGAACTATCACACCTAGCAGCGACAGCTGACTACTGATACATATCGCAAACCATGAGTCACTGACAAGTCCTGTAGCAACGGCCCGTGTACATTAAGCTCCAGATACTGGTTAGTTGAACTAAGTGGAGAGTCAAACCATCCAAGGTCAAATTAGTGAGGTTCTGCTGCACTGTCACTAAGAGCCATATTTGCCCCTTCTATTAAGCTTGCTATCACCACTTCACGCAATACGTTTTACTCACTCAGGTGCAACATGCTTTTCCTCTTTGCCCACTGTCATCAGCTTGAGCAACCGCTCGTAAAACGCTTTTTGTGTGTGTGTGTGTGTGTGTGTGTGTGTGTGTGTGTGTGTGTGTGTGTGTGTGTTTTTTAAAAAAAAGCAGCAGTAGCCTCAAAGCTAAAGGTAGTAAAATGGTTGGTAGCAATTTCTTATGTTCTTTATTTTACAGTATATCAAAAATTTTCGTTTCATATTATGTTACTGCTACCCTTCTTGTAGTTACCACAAAGTAAAGCTCCTATACTGAGTACTCAGTTGTTCAAAGTGATTACCAGTGCATGGCACACACAATTTTACCGTGCACTCTCAAATATCCCTGTTATCCATTATACATTGAGACAGTTTACACTGTAGTTTCATACACTAACGACTTCATGTAACCTCATTATTGAAACCGAGTCATTTTATTGAGTACTGCAATGTTTTAAACCCTGCATGGAAACCACAGTACTTACTTAGGTCTTGTATTGGAAAATATAACACTGTTTGCCGTATACTGGGTACTACAATAGAAGTTTACATAACTAAATATTGGCAAATAACACTTGTAAATTGAGAAATACACTTCAGAATAACATGGATATTTATACTTATACAGTGTGTCCCTGGAATAATAGCCAATATTCAAGGATATGACAGAGATGATCATTCAGAGCAAAACAGTGCCATAAACACGGGCTCTAAATTGCATACCTTACGAGCTCTGAGCACTTGTTAAGTTGGTAGAGCACATAGTCATGAGGGGTAAAGATCCCAGGTTTGAGTCCTGGTCAGGCAGGAAGTTTCACAGTACCTCTTTGAATCATATCAAATCTGTTGAGTTGAGATGAAAACCAAATATTAAAAATGTGACACTGAAACAATATTAAAAAACTGGAAAAGTTGTGTTCAAGGGAAAAGATGACATTGAAGTGTAATTTCAGATTCTGGAGTATCACAGCAATCACCAAGCTCAAATTCCTCAAACAGTTAAAAACAGAAATACTAAATTATATTTATACAGAATATGATAATTTAGAAGAAATGGAGACATTGTATGAAAGTTAACATCATCTGTTTAATATTTAACAAACAAATTGAAAGATTATTAGTGGTCTGCCTTAAGAAGCTAAAATGTGAAAATTGTTTTTGGACCAAGTGCAACATGTTTCTCACAGAAAGGAGGAGGACAGAGTTGCTGATGAGATGTGTTAGGATACAGGCATATTATGTAAATTCTTCTCAAGTTATAATGTTTCACAATTTTAGTTCTTGTATTTTGGCTGAAATACTTCTAAGGTATAAGCTGAGCAAGAAACCTAAATAAATCATGAAGAGTATTGAAACTTAACAGCTGGTGTTTTCTTTATGCTAATTAAATCCATTATGAGTTCTTGCAAAGATGTGAGTGTGAGCTTAGAGATACTAACTATGCAGTTTCAACTTGTATGGGATCATTGAGAACAAAGCTAAGTATCCTGTAAATATTTGTTTTTTTGAACAGAAACAGAACTTGTAATGCTGAGCTTAATGTCAGATGTGGTGGAACATGCTAATTCCAGTGGAGATATCGAGCAGTGATTACATTACAAGAGGTACAAACTCCAACAGAATGGCACCAAATCTTGAATGAACACAAGGTAATGTGCAGTGTTCGGAAGAGATAATAATTAAAGTTGACCTTCTACAGTTCCAGTCCACAAGTTGATGGAAGATTGTTGCTGGTGGTTTGAAACAAGTGTAGCATATCAATTTTCATCACCCATGACATGGCTGTTGTAGCAGCTGATAACTTCATCTCAGTTGAGCACACAATTCAAACTTCAGGAAGTTCTGCACTGCTGTAGTGGTCTGAATAATCCACTGACAGAACTGAACTCTGGCTTCAAAATCAGTAGGCCTCATTGTCTGCGTAATTGTTTATGATATGATTGTAATTGTAATGGCTGCTTCACTGGTATTCCCCACACTGTTTTCTTTGAAGTGGACTTGTTGACTTTGAGTTACTGATAAATCTTCTCCCACTTTTTCCAAAACCATCCCAGATACCACTGTGCAATCAGTTCTTTGTCAAGAACCTTGGCCAGCTCACTGAGGGTTTAACAAGGTTGTTCCTATCCGTGGTAATAAATTTCTCCCAATTAGGATGACACTTATAGTGAATTTTTTTGCTGAACATGTATTCTGCTTTCCTGACACTCGATCTTGCTGCACCATACATTAAAGCATGTATGCAATTTACTGTAATGAGCGATGGTCTGCAATTGATAATCAGTCAGAACTGCAAACAGTAAAATCTTCCCCTTGGACACATCACAGATGCCTATGAATTGTTTTTTAAGGTTTTGCAGCATCACTAACACCAGTGGAAGACTTAGTTATTTTACAATTAATTTGTGACATCAATATCAGCATTCTCTCTTGTTAAAAGTTAAATAAGTTGACAAGAGCTCCACCATTTGTTCTGTTTTTGTGACTGGATTATCATTGATGTTACTGTAGTTTAAAAAATCAGTGAAGAGTCAAGAAGCCTTTGTTACGTTAAATAAAAGCTTAGTTTCTCTGCTTTAATGGTGTATGAAGTTTCCATTTCAATAATGTGTGCAATATGATTGTAAATTTTACTCCAACAATGGTTCTGGCCCAATGAGTATAAATGTATATAAGCACTGCATTAGTGCCAATTAGATGATCTAAAACTCGTGTGTGACGAATATGAAATATTTGCCATTACCAGCCGAGTATCTTTATGCAACACATTTAGAAAGCATTAATTGACACTGAGCTGCATTCATAAATTTCACAGGAAAGAAAACATGTTCTTTTAACAACAGGGATGATGGAGAATAGACAAAGCATTGAGAAATGGAGTATACTGAATTATGCTTCCTGGTCGTACCAAATGAAAATGATTTCAACGGATTCTGATCCATGGACTACAATAGAACCTGGTGAGAGTGCATCATTTGGTGATAAAAAGGCATATACAGACTGTCCCACTTGCAAGGGGTCCCAGGAAAGATAGTTCTAAACATTATGATGAAAGAAGATACGAAAACAGGTTAAGGTAAGGCGCTAGCAAAAATCTTACTTTCCACATCATAAAAAATCTGACAATTCCAAAAACAGAATGCGAGGAACTTAAAAAATTAAATGCCCCAGATGCCAGCAAATTTTGCTTTGTGTAACTTAGATGGAAATTATGTATGCTAAAAATGAAGTATTGTGAATTTATGAAAAATTCTCTAGGACTGATAAACAAAACCGTAGCAGACTATGGAAACATTGGTGACAAAACTGAAGATGGATATCAAGCAATAACGAATGGAATGCAGGGCAGGTTTGTGCAGTTTGCCAGATAATTAAGTGTGGTACAATTAAGAGCCATCTGCTTACTGAAGATGGTAGGAGTTATGAATATAATGAAGATAAATATTCTGTAATGTCCTTGAAAGCTAATATTGGTAATCAAAGGTAGTTACCATCTTGGACACAGAAAGACAGGAAGTATGGAGCAACAGGAAGTTTTGGATAAAAATCGGGAGAGGACCCCAGAGATGCCACTCATACAATGTGGTAAAGATATGTCGCCAGGTCATGTCATATGCTTTACGTAAGTCAAAAAAGACGGCAACCAGATGGCGTCTGGAAAAGGCTGTTTGGATGGCAGACTCGAGGGACACATTGTGGTAGACCACCCCTGGTGGAAGCCACCCTGACATGGAGCCAGTAGGCCACGTGACTCAAGGACCCAACCCAACTGCCGACACACCATATATTCCAGCAGCTTATAAAGAAAGTTGGTGAGGCTGATGGGCCAGTAGCTATCCACATCAAGCAGGTTTTGGCTGGGTTTGAGCACCGGAATGATGGTTCTCTCCCGCCATTGCAATGGAAAGACGCCATCGCACCAGATCCGGTTGAAGATGATGAGGAGATATTGCTTGTAGTCAGACAAGAGATGTTTGATCATCTGACTGTGGATCCAATCCAGCCCAGGAGCTGTGTTGGGGCAATGTGCAAGGGCACTGAGGAGCTCCCACTCCGTAAATGGGGCGTTATAGGGTTCATTGTGGGGGGAGTTCTCTGATGCAGAGACTTGAGCATAGTGCTCAGCAATCGTGTTTTGCGTCGGTAGGTAACACGCCATTTATGTTAATGCCAGGGACACCTGTTGGGGTCTGGTACCCGAAAAGACGTCTGATCATCTAGACTTGGGAAGGTGTTATATGGCACACCCAATGGTCGACACGTACCTCTCCTGTTTCTGTCGTTTTATAATCTGCTGAACGCGGGCACAGAGCCGCTTAAAGGCTATTAGGTGCTCTAGGGAAGGGTGTCACTTATGTTGCTGTAGAGCTCACCGACGCTCTTTAATTGCCTCAACGACTTCCGGCGACCACCAAGGGACTGTGTTTCACCATAGCACCCTAGGAACGGGGGATCAGCGTTTTCCGTTGCAGAAATGATCATTGTAGTGACCTGCTCAACAACAACATTGATGGCACCATCTGGGGGAGATTCAGCAGTGACAGCAGAGGTGAAGGCTTCCCAGTCTGCCCATCTGGGTAGGCGTCCATGGGCAAGATGCCGTGGGAGTGACAGGAAGATGGGGAAGTGGACACTACCACACAGGTCATCGTGTGCTCTCCAGTGGATAGATGGGAGAAGGCCAGGGCTACAAACCGAGAGATCAGTGGCTGAATACGTGCCGTGTGCTACGATGAAATGTGTGGGGGCACCTGTATTTAAGAGGCAGAGGTTGAGTTATGACAGTAAATTTTTGACCTCCCTACCCCGGCCAGTAAGCATGGCACCACCTGAAAAGGCGTTATGCACATTAAAACCTCCCAAATGTAGGAAAGGTTTAGGGAATTGATCAATCAGTGCAGCAGGCACTGCACCATCTGGAGGAAGATATACATTGCAGACAGTTATTTCCTGCATCATCCTTATCCTGACAGCCACGGCTTCATGAGGGGTTAACAATTATGTGCTCCCTCATTGACAAACCACTGAAGTTCACATACTACCACTGTAGCAAAATAAACCGTACTCAGATTAATGAGTTTGGGAGGATCCTTAATGCAGCATGTCATTGAAACAACATGTTTTCATAATGTATTTGTATAAATATGAAGAACATCAAGAATGGCATGTTAAATTCAGAGGCAGTGGGCTCATTCTGACGCTGATCGTTGGTGGGAGAAGGAAAGTGATGTCACAAAATTGAAGCATTTCTAACTTTTGTGGCATGACATTTTTCCCTTGCTCTCATATATTCACAAAACTTGCCTGTTTATTCCAGTAACTGAGGGCAGAGTGTACAGTAATCGCCATGTTATTTTCTAGACAGATATAGCTTATTTACTTGCATTCGGTGTCCATTTTATAGCAAATGTCACACTGCGACACTCGCCTCCAAGCACAGAGGTATTGAGGTATCTATGCCACTCTTGGAAATTAAAGCCTAACCTGCTTCATTCGTGGAATAGATTCTAACCTAACCTAACCTCCTTGACCCTGCCACAAACTGACGAAGGAGATTGGACACACTGTGACCATGCTGTTGACTGATGTTTTCGGGTGAACTCTTGTGACAGCGTCGGACAACGGTTGTTGGTACCACTCGAGCACAGCCTTAAAGCTGAACCACTTTGCCCACATTGAAGTTAGACACGATCCAAAGATCACCAAAGTGCTTCGTCTGCCTTTTCATTTAGCAATTGTTTCTTATTATGCTGGTTATTAATACTTTTGAAATGATGGAATGCTAGCACATTATTGAGAGATGCTTAACTAGCAAGGGCACAAAAGATCCCCATTAGATACCTTCTGAGATTTAATTCACTAAGAGTTTCACCTGTTAGGCTAAATATACCACTCTCTGTGAAGAATGCCTTACGAAATCCCAACTGTGTAAATGTGCGGAAGCCATTTTGTGTCATAAGGCCATAAATCCTATCATAAACTACTCTCTCAAACAGCTTTGAGAACACTAGCAGCACAGAGATGGGCTGATAATTTAGTATATTCCTTGCCCCAATTTTGTGAATGGGAATCATTCTTGCATGTTTTAGTCTGTCTGGAAAAATCCCAGTTTTCATTGACTGATAACATAAATAGCATAATATGTGATTGATTAAGTCTGCATATGATTTTAGAATCTTATTTGATATACTATCAAATCCAGAAGATCCAGAAAGTTTTAAGTAATTTTATGACTATTTTTTTTTTTTTTTTTTTTTTTTCAATTTCCTTAGGAGTTGTGCTTTTGAAATGCAGTGCTGTATTTGGTGTGATTTAGCAGCTCTATGGCTTCTGTGGGAGGCTGTTTATTATGATTCATATTCTTTCACCTACAGTGAGAAAAAATTTATTGAAGTCAGAGGCTATAAATTTTTGATTATTCTTGTCTGAACCACTACCAGAGGACTGTGGAGACCTGTTTATTCAGAATTTATGTTCCTGTTAGTCTCACTTTTTATGATGTTCCATATGGTTCTTACTTTATTAGTTGACTTTCTGATTTTCTCTGCATAAACCATTTGTTTGGCCGTCCTGATTACACATGTTAGAGTTTTTTTTTTTTACCTTCACTGTTAGGTTTGTACTAACCCTTTGTTCTATATACAGGTCTCTCTCTCTCTCTAGCACATGATATTTTGATGCCAGCTGTTATCTACTCTTTCTTTCCGCAACAGGTTGATTTCATTTTAATCTATCTTTGGGAGAAGCAGGCCTCAAAATGTTTGAGAAATAAGTCCAGGTATGAAGTGAATTTCTCATTTGTTGTAGCTGCCTGATACACTTCCTCTCATTGTTCGTAGTGTAAACTGTTTCTAAACGAGCTAGTAGATTTCGTATTTATTATTGTAACATGTTTAACCTGGGTGTGATCATTTACTGTTTTTGTACTAGTGAGTTTTAAGGTTGTGAACTGACCATCATGACCATTTATTATGGCTTGTGTTTTTACGTTATTGTAATTTGTGCGGACTAGAAACAGATTATCAATCAAGGTCTTGGTGTGCCCATGTACACTTGTTGAGAGTGAAACTGTTGGGGGTAGATTGAAAGTTGAGCACAATGATTCCAGTTGTTTATGACTGTTACTATTAGTGTAGCTTTCAAAGTGCTGTTCAATACAGTACTGAGCTACATCTGTGGTTTGTGATCTAAGAGTACAGTGCATATAAATTGCGACCCCATCTTGCTGTAAATTGGTCTTGCAGTAGTAATAAACAATTCTATAACTATTTAAATATATTTAATTAATTTCTGTAGCTTCTAGGCGATGTTCAGTTAGGCATAGCACATCAGCAATAGTTTTATCAGTGTCAGCTGTTTCTTGAGGAGAAATCAGTCATTCTTCTTCTTTATTTAAAAGGCTTCTTATATTTTGGTGAAATATTTTTAAACTGTTCAAGTAATCTATTGTAATTCCAACAGACTTCATGACGTTAGATTTGACATGAGCTAAATTATTATTAATGGGTACAACATTTACTGTGTAACTTTCCCTATTCTCTAGCCTAAAAAACACTTTCTTTGATTGTTAACCACTACAGGAATGTGCTGTAGTGGCAAACAATCACTATTTCTCTTTTTTTTAAATGGGAAACACAACATTTTTTAAAACTTCTCTTGCATCTGAAATGGGAGAATTACAATGAATAATTTTCACATGTAGGATGCTGCTGCTATGCGTTTATCTGTTTCCTTGAATGATGTATCCCCCACTACTAATGTTCATTTTATATAAGCCTGATGCAGGCATCGTATAATTCCTGAACCATGATCGGATGTGAACGATGGACACTATATGTCTCTGGAAAGCTATAGTGTGCTCGTATCACACAGAGCAAGTGTTTTACAGTAGTAGTTTTTTCAGTTTTACAATTTGATAACATAGTTTATCGTAGAGAAACCAGGAAGAAGGATATATGTCATGCTCTTGAAAAATATTTCTCACGATAGAATATTAACAACGCTACATTCCATATGATTGATAGGTCGGAAATGCAGGCGATCTAACATTATAGCCTGTTTTAAGTGCAGAACGTTGTAGCCTTAGGAGTGTGTGTGTTTATGTTCTCTCTTACCAATACCTTCCCTGTACCGATCCTAGACTCTAGAACAATACTTCAGAGTTGATATATGTGAAAATGCGCCGAACTCCATTCGTCTGGAGCTCTGTCACATATAAAAATCATTTGTTTCTTGTTCTTCTTAACTGTCTGCTATTACATCACAGCACTTTGAAATACGTTACTATACATCGATAAGGAATGCTAAGCCCCTTGAAATGGTCGCATCTTGAGAAATCTCATGCACTTGGACAGGTTAGGACTCAGAAAGCTCCATTCATTCACGAAACGTGGAGTGTAGCTGTCTTCTTCTGGTTGGTTGCAGAGTAATTCGCTAATGGTGCTGCAGGGCAGGTTGGTCACTGGCAGTGTGAGGAGGGTCTTTCACTCTCTAATTTTATCTGAAGACAGCGAGAATGCTCTGTGACTCCCATATGCAGAGAGATAGATCATAAATTAAACACTATGCTCAAGGTGATAGAATTATGCGGAGCGCTGTCTGGTATACTTTGATGATTTATATGTTCGAGAATTAACACTGAATGGACATACTGCACAGTCATCTATCCATGTTCACAATGATACTCGCAAAGTGTAGAGGAGGTGGTTTAACTATGATACTGAAATTGGGGAAACAGGCTGTCACATCATTGGCCGGTGTTGAAGTTACTGTAAAATTGCTAAAATTGTTCTCGCTATCAACTGTGATACTCATTATTAGAGTACACCAATGGTGTCTTTTCCGTACCATCCATGGACTGGCACACTGTTGGTTACCACATAATGATTGATTGATATCGCTTGTTTGAGTTGGGAGAAAAGGTTTCGGTGGATGGACAGCACCTTCTGGGGTGGATAGCGCTGAAACACTGATCATGTTCATGAGTGAAATATGAGGAATCAGTCGAAGGGAACGCGGAGCCATCAGCTACTCCGTCATTGTGAGAGACGAGTCTAAATGTAGAGCTCGTGAATCACCTTCAGACTGCAGTTTGGAAACCTATGCCGATGCTGTAAAACTCTTCCAGTTTGCTTGTGTTGTAACTGTCTTTTATTTAAAATCAGCCGATGTGTGGCATGTTATGCTATCCGCCATAAGAATCTGATTTACACTGTGCAACATCTAGTTTCCTGCGAAAGGCCATGGATCAGAACTTCTTAATGTCAGTTTAGAACCTGGCACGGGTCTCGAAGTTGTGGCAGAAAAAAGGAAATGTTTGACATTGTACAAAAGCGTGTAAGAAAACAGTGTTCGAAACAACTATAAGGATCAGTGGGAGCGTCTCCTGCAATTTAGTATAGTCTGTGGGATACGATCAGTCGCCTAGAGAATAGGTGATCAAATTTTAAAGTGGTTTCTGCGAAGCCGGTATATGTATAGGATCATGCCATGGAGGCAGCAGCAGTAGCAGCAGCATTTTGAGGTGTAAATTCGATGAGAGACTGGGTATACCGTTAGGAATGCTTGGATGGCTGCACACTGTGCTATTCTGCCGAGCATTGTGAAAACTCTTTCTCCGTGCTGGACCAGACTGCAGCTATGCATCATTGTGCCAGCATTGGTGCCTAGGTGGCTTCTAAATCGGATGAGCTTTTATAATTCGTAATTTTTTTTCTCTGTTGGGGGGTAGAGAATAATGATGATATCATATTGGGCTGATTGATTTGAATGGACGCGGATCTGTAGTACTTGTATGTAGTTTGCGGATGTACCACATTGCGCGCATTTCTGCCGAATGGTCAAAACACAGTCCTGTTGCTCTTACTGAGGTCGTTTTGTTTCTACACCGGTTGCAGAATGTGATGGATATGTCTTTCTGCGACTTTTGCTCAGTTCCAACTGAAAATTGGAACAATCACGTGCGGAAAGCTGTAGAAATGGAAGCAGTTGGAAGATGCGTAGAGGGTGACTAAAACCATGTTGCAATTTTACTGTAGCTGCTAGTTTCGAGGAAGGTGACTCGTTTCGAGATATGGGAGTGCCAGAAATATGATTGAGTAGTTGTTGTAATCAATAAAGGAATTGTCAGTAGGATCCAACGCAGGTATGTGCTTGAATGGAAAGACCCGATTCCAAATCATGGGCATCATTTCTAGCGGATAGCATAACACTATAGATCTGGGAAGCTAGTGTACATTTTCTTACAGACTCAATCGGCACATCATCTAATACTGCTGTTTGTGTTCCTTCTCAATCAGTCATCGTCTATAACTCAGTGGATATATCGCGGAACCTCTGATATGGTTTCGAGTCAGAATGTGCTATAAATACTATAGAATTATCTAGCTGGGGCGGTGTGAGGGAGTCGCAAATACCGCTTACATACCACGTTCTTTAGTCGAATCACTTTCAAAATTCAGTGATTTTATCACGAGGTCGGTATAACAGTGACTGTATACTCAGGAATAGAGGCAACTTCACCTAAGTCCAGCTGCAGCTTGCAGCTGCACTCCCGCCTGATCACGCCAGCACCTGTGTCTAGGTGAACATGTATTTGGATAGGAGTTTCTCTGGTGTCAACTATGAAAGGGATGTCGCCGCCTCATGCCTGAGGGCACCTGTGTATAGTCTGAGAGCTGATGGCTACGTTACTTCGCGAGGGTTGCCGCTAACCTCGTGTGCTCTCTACTGGACGGGGTGGCCGGCGGACGGTGTCTGCGTCCATTGACTGCGGGTCTGTTGCATTTTTTTGCGAGGAGGTCTGTAAGCTGCGCTGTGCGTTATGTGGACAGTTTACAAGTACGGAGCGTGTCTACACATCACTGTGCTGCATTGTTAAGGAGGAGTCTGCATGTCTGTACTGAAATTATTTCGGTAAATTAGGAGTTGTTTGTGTCTGGAGAGCATTATATAGGAGTAGTTTAGATCTGTGGGCTGTGTGGCGTGACCCCAGGCATGTCAGAGCGTGCATTTTGTGTCAGTATGATAAATATACTCCATCTCTAAATAAAATGTTCCAAAATAAATAGAGTGCACTGCTTCCTTACTCTACCCAGCAGCCGAGCTAAGGCTGAGTCATTTTCACACCATTTTCCCCCTACAGACCACCATCTCGAATTACATCACAGGAGGGATGACAACACCCTCTGGTGGCTGTATTGTGTACTAGGTCAGTTGGAGTCTAGATCTCATGGTGCAGCCACAGCTGCAAAATAAGAACTGATGTTCAGCACAGGCAGAGTCGTATTCCTGCCATTTGCCCCCACCATCTTGGGTTTTGTCATGAAACAGATGACAGCGCTCTCTAGTGGTGGTACTGAGTACTAGGTCCAGACTTTGTCATGAACACAGAGTTTGATGCCATCTTGGATAACTGCACTTACATCATCAGCTGGTGTCATGGCTGCAATCTCGGACGACAGCACCTCTCTGCTGGTGGTTGTGTGTACTATGCCAGTTGGAGTGCAGACCTCCTGGCGAACTCACTGGATGGTGGTGCCGTCTCTGATTGTTTAAGTAAAGACTGGGGCATGATTTCGATAGTTAACGATTAGCATGCATGTTTGCAGAGTATTTTAGGTGGATTATTATTTTGACAATGTACGAGTTGTTTGGCTCTCTGGACGTAAATGTTTTGCATTATTTACGAGTGGTTTGCATGTCTGTGGGCTGTGCAATGCGTTATTTTGACAGTTTACAATTAGTAAGCACGTGTGTAGAGCATTATACATGAGTTATTTAGGAGTAGTTTGCAGGTCTCTATGCAGTGTGGGATGTCAGAGCATGTGTTCTGTATCACTGTGATAAATATACACCATCCATAAATAAATTGTTCCAAAATAAATATAGTACACTCCTTCCTCTCTCCAGCAGCCCAGTGCAGGCTGAGTCCATTTCCCACCAATCCCTCGGAAGAGGTGGCGGTCAGGTGACTTAGGTTGGTGGAGGTGAGCTTTGTTTCCCGCAATTTTGTTAGGTTGGTAGAGAAACCCCAAGTGACCTTTCTTTACCGGCAAAATTCAAACTTGGCGCCAGTTCCTAGGAAGAGGTGGCAGTCGGGTGACTTAGGTTAGTGGGGATAGCCCAAGTGACCTATCTTCCCACGATTTTCTTAGGTTAGTAGAGATAACTGTGGTGTGATGTATTATCCTGTTGGAATTTGAACTTCCAGCCATTTTTCTAGAGGAGGGGAGGGGGCTGACCGAGGTGGCCGAGCAGTTCTAGGCTCTATAGTCTGGACCCGTGCGACTGCTATGGTTGCAGGTTTGAATCCTCACGCAGGCAGGGGTGTGTGTGATGTCGTTAGGTTAGTTAGGTTTTAGTAGTTGTTCTAGGGGACTGATGACCTCAGAAGTTAAGTCCCATAGTGCTCAGAGCCATTTGAACCATTTTTTGAGGGGAGGGGAGGGGGGCGTGGCACTTGCCTGCCAAAATCTGCCATATTGAATGACATCATAGCCGCCATCTTGGATGATGTCATGCACTGTTGCCAAGTCTATACACCGCCATCTTGGATGATGTCATTATCGCAATCTTGGATACATCTGGCAACAATGCAGAGTGGGCTCGTGCTTGCTTTGTCGCAATACTGCTCTGTCATCGGGCCCCTTGCGACCTATCCAGCGCTTGGGTACAATGAAGTTCAACCAATTACGTACTGCGCTATGCCAGTGAGGTGGCACACCATCTTACTGGAAAATGAAGTTCTCTGGCTCATCGTCTTCCAACTGAGGGAAGAGCCATTGGTCTAGTGCATCAAGGTAAGAACTGCCATTTACAGTAGGTGCACCAAAAAAGAAAGACCCATAAACTTTCTGTCGGGAAAACAGTCACTTTAGGGAAATCTCGTTGCATTTGTACCACCTTGTGAGGATTTTCTGAGCCCTAGATGTGCACTTTGTGAGTGTTATCATGTCCACCAAGGTGAAAGGTCGATTCATCACTGAAGACAACAAGATCCAGAAAATTTTCATCATCATGAAACAACATTTCATTTGTGAAGTTAGCATTTAATCCATGGTCTGCTGTCCTTAGAGCCTGTAATAACTGTAAATGGTAAGGACATAGTTGTATGCGTTTTCTTAAAACTTTCCAAACAGTCAACACGGGAACTTGTAATTCACGACTAGCCTTCTGGACTGATTTATTTGGACTACGACTGAACAACTCTCTCACTCGCTCAACAGTCTGTTCCCTTTACAAAGGCAGCCGGTATCTTCAAATTGATGATACCATCTACGAATGTTATTATCACTTGGAGGATCACAACCGAACTTCAGCCGGAATGCACATTGCACAGTAACTACAGATTCGGTCTTTTCTGTTCATTAGTCGCCATCTTCGCTACTACCGCTGTCTAGCAGATTGCGGCGGAAACACTGCATGGTGCGCATGCGCACTGGTGCCAAACAAAACTGAGTTGCTCTTTCATTTAACATATCATTTACAACTGTAAGTTTAATGTCATAAATATTATAAAGCGTTAAAACCCCGATATTCATTTATAAACACCCTGTATAGTATATAGTAATAGTTCGCGTATAGTACTGCATGTATATTAATTTATGTGTGCATGCGACAAAATAGTCACGTTGCCATGGGCTGAATAGATCACGTCCGCTATGCTCGCTGCAACTGGCTAAGTAGATCACGTGTCCTGTGATCAGATTGCGTAACAAAAGTACATTGTACAGTGCAATCTCAATTTCACAGTTTCCGACGCTACGTGCCGTATTTGGTGGATTCCGTATTTATACTTGCTTAGTGCGCAAATAAGCAGTTTTAATGCTACAGCACATTCAAGATGTATCACAAAGACGTCCTTTTCTTCTTGATCTATTTTGCCTGAAATTGCGATACTGATGTATAAAAATGTAACCATAAAGTAAATTTATTTTCTATTAACATTTTGGTGGTCATCTATGGTCTTAATTAGACCTTAGACCCCCTTTTATATCTTCTTGGATAGATGCAGCCGATGGGTCTGGGACAGAAGACATGGATGCATGCATCTCATTTGTTCTTGTCTTTCGAAAGATGAGGTTTAGGTCATCATAAGAGTGACAGCATTTGTTCACCCTTTTCAATGCAAATCTTACGAGCAGTGGCAGCTCCTGTTTAAGAGCGCAAGTGCATTCAAACACCCTAACTTTCGACACCTTGCGGATATATCGGTTATTTTTCTTTGAATGTTGTTAAACGTAACATAGATCCTGCAATCTGAAAGGTATGGCACTGCGCTACTGCTCCTCCAGAAACCACGAAACTTGGCAACAGGATCGCGAGCACACCTTCAGTTGTGCTCGTTTTAAGGAGCTTTCAGACATGTGCAACTCGTGCGATGCAGTGTGATGCAGTTGCCACACAAGGATTTGATAAACAATGTGCACGATTCACAATGTGCACAGCTAACCTTTGCCACTCAACTAGACGTTTACATCACTGCAACCAAGTTGTAGCACACTGCGGCACACTTTTATCCCCATTCGCTGGGCATAAATACTGCTAGATGATAGCACGCTTCTCATAAATGCTAAGTTACTCACTATACACTGAAGTGAAATTAGATCAGACGTCAGTATATGTTAAAGATGTACTGTCAGTAAACCTACTTTGTGGGATTCTGAATGAGATGCAATATATTATGTTTAGGATTTTATCATACAGTAATCCATTTGAGGTGCTGAGAACCATAAAGGGCCTAAAGCACATCAGCGTCAGTTGTGAGATTGTAGCATTTATTCAAGCTTCTGAAATCTGTTGATATTGTGGTGAGTCAGGTTTATCTTTGCTGTAGGCCCGCATGGTATATGAAAATGCACGAAAAGCTGTATCACTGGTTTCTCTGGTATTCACTTAAAAGTGGGATCGATGGCGATGTGTTTTAGGCCCTTGTGGATCATGGCGCCTCATTCTAGTCAAGTGGCCATGTTGGTAGACATCGCAACTTGAGTTTAATCATTTCCACCAACTGCATTTTGTGTTTGGAGTTGGCTGTTTACTATGCAGAAATCGGCTTACCTGTGCAGTGTAAACATGAATTATGCTGAATCTATTTTAAATGCAAGCACAAAAGTAAAGCTGTGAGGATGTGTTGCGAGTCGTGCTTCTGTAGCTCAATTGGTAGAGCACCTGCTCGCGATAGGCGAGGGCCCCGGGTTCCAGTCTCGGTCTGGCACACAGCTTTAATCTGCGAGAAAGTTTCATATCACCTCACACTCCGCTGCAGAGTGAAAAATCTTATTCAGCGAACGGAAAAGTGAATTACCAGGAAGAGTTAAACGCAAAGGACCTAGCGTCTCCGGGAATGGATCCTTTGATTGAGAAAGTGCCGAAATCAAATAAGGGTGACTACAAGCAAACATTTAACAAGGAAGTCTATAATAAACACAAGTTGTTGTGTTGGTGCAGCTTACGAATATCAGATTTTCAGCCCGGTAGTAAATTCGTGGACTAATACATCTGATAGGTATCTTTTACATTTGCCCGAAATAATGGAAAAGCACAAGAACTCCCACTTATACAAAAATGCGAAATGGAGACTTCTATTGTATTGTATTTGCGAAAGCTTACACATTATTTTGTTATTGCCCTAAACTGTACTTAATTATATACAAAACAACAAAATCTCACAAAAACAATTCTTTCTTTTGTCGGATACATTACGTATCCTATTGTCATTATTATTATTATTATTATTATCAGTGGCTGTACTTGTATAAACTTGCTGATAAGCATAACTGTTATACAGCAGATGCTATTAATTTCACACTCACAGATTTATCTGAATCCAAAAATTTGTGATCACCCAGAATGTATACTCACCAGCCGCCACTGTTTACGAATAAAACTGCGTTTGAGTCTGAGGTTGATACATTGTTCCCAAGTTATTTTATCCATGTTAACTTAGCTAAATACATGCTCAATGTCCACGTCAGAATATGGTAAAATTAAAAATTTTGTTGCAAATTTAACTAGTTCTGGTAAAGGTTTGTTTCCAGCAACTCCTTTATAGTTCAGAACTTTACACCAAAATTCAGTTGTGGATTAAGTATGGTGCCATTGTGAGTGGACAATAATTCGGTTTTGAGACATAAGTTTATCAGTTGGTGTCGCATTGATCTTAAATTTCTGCGCTATTTCGACAACTGATGGGTTAATAACCTAATGGGTTTCTTGTACAAAAAACATTGGCATCTTCTGTAGAACTAAGAAGCTCGTGGTCAGTTTTGGTTGTAATTAGTTGATAGATTTCAGAGTAAAACTTAAGCATGGCTGTTTGACTTATTGTGCGACTTCACACGTTATGTTATATTCACTTACCTTTGTCTCGAAAGCATACCCCCATACACGTACGACGACGGATCTTTTGTCTTTGACAAAGATAAGACAGGTATTGCATTAAAAAAAGTCTATTTTGAATTTTTTGGCTAGATGCATACACTATTTTTACCTGTCTAAGATAAAAAATGAGTATGTTTTTGTTGTGGCTGCTGTAAGGAGAGAACGGGTTAGGTACAGCACGAGTTGGTGGACAGAGGTTTCCGCTTGTCTAGTTCTCAGAGAACGCCAGACAAGGTTGGAGAAAACTGCTACAACTCATGATGAAGACTACACCTCTCTCTTGGCCACAAATGTACTCACAGTCGCCGTAAGATTTTCTGGGAAACACTTTCAAAATGATATAGTTGAACGAACAGTGGCAGTGTGGTATCTTCTGACGGGTCTAGTGAAGCAGGGGATACAACCCGTCGGCTTTGAACAATGACGTCATTCCTTAGTCATAGATAGTAATGTCTTCACTTCGAGGCATAGATAATAAAGCAGTTCTGTGTTCTAATAAGCCCTATCATTAAAATAATTGAATGTGAATCTAAAAGCGATCGTTTATCTATATTTCACTATTTTACCATATTTCACTTTCTTATTCCACCAATATGCTTCAGTAGCTGATAAGTGTTTTTTGGCTTATTAAAAAAAAATATCTCACGAGATAGAACAAACTGATCCTAAGATACAGATGCTTCAGTAGTTGATAAGTGTTTTTTGGCTTAAAAAAAAAAAAAAAAAATCTCACGAGATAGAATAAACTGATCCTACTTCATTAAGCAATCAATAAAAAAACCAAACTAAAACATAACATTAAAAAGCCAAAAAACACTTATCAGCTACTGAAGGGAGCTACAACACTAAGAAGAATCGTTTCTCGGCTTTTGACAAGATCACTGTGTAGTTCCCTTTCAACAAGTGAAACACAAAGGTTAAATACACAATCAAAACGTATAAAATGAAACAGGTTGCAAATGTAACGTACGTGTATTTCCACCCATTCGTTACCAGTGTACATATATCAAGGTCAATGGAAGTCTGGTATACATATACACTCCTGGAAATGGAAAAAAGAACACATTGACACCGGTGTGTCAGACCCACCATACTTGCTCCGGACACTGCGAGAGGGCTGTACAAGCAATGATCACACGCACGGCACAGCGGACACACCAGGAACCGCGGTGTTGGCCGTCGAATGGCGCTAGCTGCGCAGCATTTGTGCACCGCCGCCGTCAGTGTCAGCCAGTTTGCCGTGGCATACGGAGCTCCATCGCAGTCTTTAACACTGGTAGCATGCCGCGACAGCGTGGACGTGAACCGTATGTGCAGTTGACGGACTTTGAGCGAGGGCGTATAGTGGGCATGCGGGAGGCCAGGTGGACGTACCGCCGAATTGCTCAACACGTGGGGCGTGAGGTCTCCACAGTACATCGATGTTGTCGCCAGTGGTCGGCGGAAGGTGCACGTGCCCGTCGGCCTGGGACCGGACCGCAGCGACGCACGGATGCACGCCAAGACCGTAGGATCCTACGCAGTGCCGTAGGGGACCGCACCGCCACTTCCCAGCAAATTAGGGACACTGTTGCTCCTGGGGTATCGGCGAGGACCATTCGCAACCGTCTCCATGAAGCTGGGCTACAGTCCCGCACACCGTTAGGCCGTCTTCCGCTCACGCCCCAACATCGTGCAGCCCGCCTCCAGTGGTGTCGCGACAGGCGTTAATGGAGGGACGAATGGAGACATGTCGTCTTCAGCGATGAGAGTCGCTTCTGCCTTGGTGCCAATGATGGTCGTATGCGTGTTTGGCGTCGTGCAGGTGAGCGCCACAATCAGGACTGCATACGACCGAGGCACACAGGGCCAACACCCGGCATCATGGTGTGGGGAGCGATCTCCTACACTGGCCGTACACCACTGGTGATCGTCGAGGGGACACTGAATAGTGCACGGTACATCCGAACCGTCATCGAACCCATCGTTCTACCATTCCTAGACCGGCAAGGGAACTTGCTGTTCCAACAGGACAATGCACGTCCGCATGTATCCCGTGCCACCCAACGTGCTCTAGGAGGTGTAAGTCAACTACCCTGGCCAGCAAGATCTCCGGATCTGTCCCCCATTGAGCATGTTTGGGACTGGATGAAGCGTCGTCTCACGCGGTCTGCACGTCCAGCACGAACGCTGGTCCAACTGAGGCGCCAGGTGGAAATGGCATGGCAAGCCGTTCCACAAGACTACATCCAGCATCTCTACGATCGTCTCCATGGGAGAATAGCAGCCTGCATTGCTGTGAAAGGTGGATATACACTGTACTAGTGCCGACATTGTGCATGCTCTGTTGCCTGTGTCTATGTGCCTGTGGTTCTGTCAGTGTGATCATGTGATGTATCTGACCCCAGGAATGTGTCAATAAAGTTTCCCCTTCCTGGGACAATGAATTCACGGTGTTCTTATTTCAATTTCCAGGAGTGTATTACATACGTAGGTCCTTCTGTCATCAGTAATACTGATATGTACGTAAGAAAGGACTGTTAGTAATAGCGGAGACGAAATAAACAGCACATCTACAATCTGTATCCTGTGTTCCACTTAGGGTTTACTGAAGCGGAGGATACATCGTTCAGGCGAAGAACAGGGCAGCAATGCTAGTGAAAACGAAGAAATCGCCTTACGACAAACTCGTATTCCGGACTGTACTTAAGCAACACACTTCGAATCAGCTTTTAATTTGTATCGGGTGTTTCATTTGCGGTTTAGCGAAGCAGGGGATACATAGTTCAAGTGAACAACAGGACAGCAATGCCACTTGAAACTAAGAAATCGAGTACGCTGAACTTGTATCCTGTACTGCACTTAAGCAATACAGTTCGAAAGACTTTTGAGATACAATTGACATACATGCAACGTGATGTATTCTTTGCTAGTAATTTCATTCATTTCTTTCCATTGTATTTTGCGCAGAAATACTAAGATACAAACACGCATTATCGTTAACGTGAAAATACTACTGGCCCTTACATATGTGAAATAAAGTTTATCTCTCTCGCATACCTTTGTTTCTCAACATTCTCCTCAGCTCTTTCATCTTTGTAATACATGCTCTCTGGCGACTTGTGACGTCATTGTTCAAAGCCGACGGGTTGTATCCCCTGCTACACTAGACCCCTTCTGACTAACAAACTGGACGCTTAGGGAACATCTTGAACACACAAGCTGAGGGCGAAATATTGCGCGTCGTTCGGACCGTGATAGTACCAGATTCGCCCAGTATTGTTAATTTGTGAAGAAATCACTTCCCACTGCATCGCAAAACATACTAACAGTTTTTTTGTTTTTTATTTGAAGGTACGGGGATCCAACATCGAATAAAAGTTCGTAAAAGAAATTTATCTTTTCCACAAATTCAATTTTTTACTCTTGATAATCGCGATTACATGTTGACCTCTGCACTACACATTACTTCTATATGCAAAAGTATGTCCAACAACAACAAAAATACTATGTCCAATCGGCATTACTTATTTCCAACAATTACAAGAAAACATAGATGCTCCTCTTTTCTTTTCAGCAAAGAGCTTTGTCGTCAGAGCAAAGAGCGTTGCCGTATCAAATTCCGGAGCGTGTCATCACTGGTATTCGCAGCCGTAATATTACAATCATATTACATTACTTAGGGGCATTACACACTTATCTCCATTGTCATTTCCTAATTCCTGATAAAATGTAGTGCCAATTCTTTCTTGATTAAACACTGAAGCGCCAAAGAAACTGGTATAGGCACGCGAATTCATATACAGAGATACGTAAACAGCAGAATACGGCGCTGTGGTCGGCAACACCTATGTAAGACAAGAAGTGTCTGGCGCAGTTGTTAGATCGGTTACTGCTGCTACAGTGGCAGGTTATCAAGACTTAAGTGAGTTTGAATGTGATGTTACAGTTGGAGCACGAGCGATGGCACACATCATCTCCGAGATATCGATTAAGTGGGGATTTTCCTGTACGATCACTTTAAGAGTGTACCGTGAATATCAGGAATCCGGTAAAACATGAAATCTCTGACATCGCTGCGGCCGGAAAAAGATCCGGCAAGAAAGAGATTAATGACGACTGAAGAGAATCGTTCAGCGTGACAGAAGTGCTACCCTTCCGCAAATTGCTGCAGATTTGAATGCTGGACCATCAGCAAGTGTCAGCATGCGAAACATTCAACGAAACATCATTGATATAGGCTTTCAGAGCCGAAGGCCCACTTGTGTACCCTTGATGACTGCATGACACAAAGCTGTATGCCTTGCCTGGGACCGTCAACATCGACATTGGACTGCTGATGACTGGAAACATGTTGCTTGGTCAGACAATTCTCGTTTCAAATTGTATTGAGTGGATGGAGGTACACAGGTATGGTGACGACCTCATGAATCCATGGACCATGCATGTCATCAAGGGACTGTTCAAGCTGGTGGAGGCTCTAAAATGGTGTGGGGCATGTGCAGTTAGGGTGATATGGGACCCCTGATACGTGTAGACATGACTCTGACAGGTGACACGTATGTAAGCTTCCTGTCTGATCACCTGCATCCATTCATGTTCATTGTCGTTTCCGACAGACTTGGGCAGTTCCACACACAGAGAATTGCTACAGAATGGCTCCAGGATCACTCCTCCCAATTTAAACACTTCCGCTGCCCACCACTTTCCCCAGACATGAGCATTATTGAACATATCTGGTGTGTTAGTTATGTTGGTCGATTTTGCAATAACCATGCTGGGAGGCAGCCCAACAGCTAACACAAAGTGTATGAATCGGCATGAAATGAGAGATAATTACTACTTGCGGTACTGGAATTAAAGCATGAATGTTGTTGAAACTAAATTTGGTGCCATGAACAGTCTACCTCGCAACATAAGAAAAATACAATGCACCATACCAAAGTCACACAAACCGTATTTTGCAGCAACTTGGTGCTTAACAAAAAGTCAATTGTTCTATATAAAGGAAGTCACTATTAAATTACGCTGATGTTACAACTAATGTTCTGTGGCTGCCAATCATACAGTCCATCCATTAAATCTTAGTGTATGTATATATTATGAGACCTGCTTGTGTACGTAAAATACTTACGAATGGATGAGAGTGTATTTCAGTATTTGCTCAGCAAAGTGGCTTCTCATATTACAAAAAAGAATACTCTTCTGAGAAATGCTATAAGTGCAGAAGACAGGCAACATGCGACACTGGTGTTTCTTGAAACAGGAAAGAGCTACTCTAGTTTACAATACGGCACTCGAATATCACATTGCACATTAACTACAATATTTCCAGAAAGATGTGAAGCGATTTATAAAGCACTGAAGGGGAAATATGTGAATGTAAATAAATGTTTAGTACACTATATGAGCGATAAGAACTATTTTTATTTTTGAATAATTAGTGGAATTAGTGTCCAACAATTACAAAATTAATAAAAAGTACGAAACAGAAGAAGCGCTTTTTAACTAGTGGCATCTAGAGTACAAGAATAAACAAAGTAGGATGGAAAGCTAAGAACGAATTTCTTATTTTCTATTCTCTACTCGGGCTTGCTGAAAAGCTTCCTGGATGTAGCTGTGATTGTGGACATGAAATCTCCTGCAGCATTTTCCACTTGCCCATCAACACACAATTAATAGCATCCCCTTGCTCACCCACACTCTTGTCGAGGCAATTTTATTAAAAAACAAAGAGTCGAAGGAACACACCAACTTTGAAGCCATATTTACAAACACACTACAGAGTACAGAGACTTCAGATAGCTGTAGCGACGCTAGCGCTCCAAGCGGTTACATTTCACATTGCAGTGAACAGAAGAATAACGACTTTATGTTCAAATCTACGCGAGGCACTAGATTTGATCATATTTATTTGACAACAGGCGACATTTGACAAAGTTCCCTATTACACTATCAAATTTCTTTGACATATCAACTTTGACAAAGAAATATGATAGTGCAATACCGGCCTTAGGCAGTATCATATGATTAATTGGTTGCTGTCTATTACCCATGTGGGGAGCAGGTCAAAGCCCTTTGTTTCTCGGACTTGCAAGTAGACGTATGTCATGTTAAATGGAGATGTCAGCTTTAGCTTATGATGTCTACATATAACAAAAGAAAAACTAGTTATAAGAAAAGGGGTACAATTCTGTGCGTAATCAACAACGCTTGGTCAAGCCTCTTTCATTATTGCGCCCATGCGCGTGGCAAGTAGTTGGCGGCCTGCACTGGCACTTAAACGTTTGCGTCCTTGCTGAATACTTTTAACTCGTGCGTGTCCATTTCACGCGGAGTGAAACAGCGAAGTCGCCTTGGAGTCCCCCACAAATAATTTGTTCGTTTCTTGGAGACGATGAGCGTGCTTTGGGGTAATTTCGATGCTGTGACAGAAGACCTCCAATTTTACGGCCCGGGACCCATTGTTCACCCATGGTAACGCGCATGTTCAGCGGAGAGGAAATCCGTTGATCAGCACCCGACGAAGAGGTAAGGTCTTTATAAAATATTTCTCCATTTATTCAGAATTGAGTGTAGTAGGTTTGCACACGCGTACTAAGCGTCAACACACTTCACATTAAAAAAAAGTCACTTTTACACAGGTTCCTTGCCGAACTGCCGTCCAACTCTATTATTCACTTATTTTGCACAAAGTGCCTGCTTTCCAATGCTGTTACTCTTTAAACAAACCATTATCTACATAGTTACAATTTTAATACATACTTTTGTTACATATTATTTCTGACATTCCACTCACACTTACTTCATAAGCAGTCATTTTGATTATTTGCACAAACAGTCATATCACATTAGTTTGTAAATAATAGGCTCATTCACATTCAGATTATAGAATAAATATGCGTAATCTCATCTAACAGCGATCATCCACATAAACATATAGATACGTATGTTTGGGTATGACAAATCTTTACATAATAAGTATTATACATAACTCCTTTCACATTATTCATAGGAGCTTGTTATTTATTTATGGAGCAGGTGAGAAAGCATCTCGAAATAACACCGCAAGTTTCCATGCTTGCTATTAAATGGAGCCGGGTTAAAGACTTCACGTCTTAATCTTTCTTGAACGACTTCCGACCAGTACTTATCTAAGAAAGCACGTTGAGATTACTCGTAACTGTGACAACATTCTGCTATTTCAGTGGCCCACAGAAGAGCATCACTTTGGGTCTAACCAACAACAAATCTTATCTTTAGAGCCTTTGTCCAGTTACGCGCAAGTACGTTGTGGAACGCACTGATAAAAACTACCGGGTTCTTCAGCTTTCCATCTGCCGAATAGTGGGAAACTGCCTGTGTCTAAGCAACCCTTCATCAGCGATGATGGATGTTAAACATGCAGCATTAACATCAGTGTGTCGCTACAAGTGTGCGGAGCACTGTGTGGCAATTGCACTTGTGTTGTAGTTACTGCCGTAGGTAAATTACGAATTTTACAGTCTTCACTTGCGCTCACTATCGGGCTTGTGACAAGATGTGGACAACAATTACACGCATTCGTCTTGGGCACATGTAGTTGAATATTAGCAACCTGACCTACTTCATTTGATGATTTGGTTTCCCTTTTCTTCATGGCCTCTTCTACCACATTTACATATGCTTTGCATTCAGATACTATCTTCTGCGCTAATGTACTACTTTGATATAAGTTACCTGCTTTGGTCTCTTAGTTATGTCGTCTATTTTTTCTATCTGAGTTCTTTCTTTTTTGGCACATTGAGACTCTAATTCCAAGCTTTCTACTCTTATTGTTAGCTCCTCTACTGCCAGTTGTAATCCTTCATAGTCCTTGTGTAGCGTGTTGACAGTAGTGGTCACTTTTTTTATAGTATTACACATTTGGTTATGATTTGCTCTTATATTATTATTCATGTCCGTGATTTTCTTTAATTCACTTTCTACGTGTTCTTGATTGTCACTACTTAAACCTACCTTTCCGTTCAAAACAACAATACTTTCTCTAACATCAGAAATAACCTCCTGTTTTGTTTTTTCGTTTGCTTTAAATTTTCAGATAATTCCGTGTGTAGATTTTCTGTCAGATCGTTGAATTTTTGTGTGACACTGTTTTGGAAATCATCCAGCAACTGTTTTTGTCCTTTTGTGAAATCTGAAAAACCTTACGACAAATCGCTGCATTTTGCGTTCACGTTACTAAGTTGTTGTGTAACTGTATTGAATTTCGTGTTCATATCGTTCACAGTTGTCAGTAATTGCTGTAACAGCTCATTGGTGGTACTATTATCGTTGCTATTAACTGTACTTTCGTACTGCCGATAATAGGTATCCGTTCTATGTTGTCAAAATACATTGCTGTTTCACGTTCCTCTGTTTAGTTTAGCAGCGATATATCGCTTCGGGAGATGCGTGAAACAGTCTCATCGATAGTCATCATGGTATCGTCATAGTTTATGTATCTGTGCTGTCGTTTGTTACATCTGGGTACCTATCTCTGTTGCATGTCGGCTTTCTGTTAGCTCCGCAGTGGGTGAGTCTGAAAGCGCAGGATGAGTCTGAATGCACACCGGTAAAGTCAGACGTCTTTGCATTCAGATTCACCTCTCCGGGGCGGTTGGCTCTTCCTTTTCATTTATCTGTTCGTGCGAATCACCGCCATCTTGGCCGATTGCACGTTCCTTACTACTACTATCAACAACGGGTAATTTTTGTTCAGCCGTTTCGGTCGTGCTAGCAATTACCAAAAAATAGTAAAAATTAGTTGAAATTTTTTTATGAAAATAAATCTTGCACCTGAAACCAGCAATTTCCTGAAAAACACATTGCGATAAACTCCTGTCAATTTGTCGAAAAACATTACGACACAAATGATTGAAATTTCCGTGATAATTTACACAATGCTAGTGAGCCAAAGCTTGGTATGATTTTTGAATCTTTTCGATTAATAAATTTCGTTCTAGGGAAAAGGCGAGGAAAAAGGAAAGAAAGCTAATTACGACAAAAGAGGCGCTATTAAGCATAATCATGCAAGCTATTGCGCAAATTTACTACCTTCCCTGCGTGGTCAAGCAGCTCACTTAAAGTCTCCCGTTGATGAATATATTGGACTTCTTAATTCTCTGCTCCTCGTTTTTATATTATGATCTTCGTTTTCATATAATATGACTTTTGTTGCACTCGTATTCATGCAATTAGAAAACACAAAAATTAGTTTTTCTTTTACACAATATAACAATTTTTTCGTATATTCATTTAACATTCGCTAGAAAAAGGTTGTTCATGTTTAGTTATGACTTGGTTCTGGAAAATCGGTCACCAATTGCGTTAGTTCTGTTGGTCGATTTTGCAATAACCGTACTGGGAGGCAGCCCAACAGCTAACACAAAGTGTATGAATCAGCATAAAAATTACGTAACGAGAGATAATTGCTACGTGCAGTACTGGAATTAAAGCATGAATTCTTGTTGAAACTAAATTTGGTGCCATGAACAGTCTTCCTCGCGACGTAAGAAAAATACGATGCAACGTACCGAAGTCACACAAACCGGTTTTTGCAGCAACTTGGTGCTTAACAAAAAGTCAACTGCTCTGATTAATATACACAAGACGTTTTGCCGGATGGGAGAAATTGCTGCCACAATTGCAGACTAAAATCAAACGTAAAAATAAAAAATATTCTTGCGTCTTTTATAACTCGCAATATATATTTTTTCCTTTTGCTTTTTTATCACACACAACACTTACACGTTGTTGACACAGGAGTAAAAATTACACGTCCTTCTTGTGTGAGATCTAAAACATAAATACTCTCAGGCAGGATTTACACAAAAGTTGTTAAAAAATTGAATATTCCCCGGACATATATCGTTGGTTACAAAGATTACTTTAAATTCCTATCTATGCCGTTTTCTGCAGCGATGTACCGATTTCTTATTACTAATGACGAAAAGAAAACATTCCTGTGAATTGATACTGCGGGGAAAAAAAAGTATTACACACTGGGATGCCTTGCAACGTGCTGTTCAGAAGAGATCTCCACCCCCTCCTACTCCTACGGATTTATGGACAGTCCGGAAGGATTCATGATGTCAATTCCCTCCAGCACTACTTCAGACATAAGTCAAATCCATACCACATCGTGTTACGGCACTTCTGCGTGTTCGCCGGGGCCCTAGACGATATTAGGCAAGTGTACCAATTTCGTTGCCCCTTCAGTGTATTTGTTCTTTGGCTATGAATGAAAGTATTTGCATTCTTGTGTTAAATGGTAGTGGTCAAAATAGAAGCATACTCCCAACGTTAGGCGCGATAAGGGGCCCCTTAGGGACACGGCTGCCAAGCAGAGGAAATTGGAAATTTGTGATAAGTTCCCATGGGACCAAACTGCTGAGATCATCGGTCCCTAGGCTTACACGCTACTTAATCTAACTTAAACTAAGCTATGCTAAGAACAACACACACACACACACACACACACACACAAACACACACACACACAAATGTCGAATCTCCGAAGGCGACTAGACCGCACGGCTAACCCACGCGGCGAGCAGGGGAAGAATGCCAATGTGCACTCCGTATGCATACTGGGTGGAATCATTCCAGATATGGAACGGGTCCTTCCGGATGCCATGAAGAGCATAGGATGCAGCCAATTGCAGCTGGTCGCTCATGACGGTACCAGTGATGTGAGTCACTTTGGATCGGAAGAGATTGCTCTGGTTTCGACTGGCTTACAGAAGTGGTAAAGGATTTCAGTCTTGCTTGCGAGATGAAAGCAGAGCTAACCATTTGCAGCATAGTCGACAGGACCGATTGCGGACGTCTGGTACAGAGCCGAGTGGAGGATCTGAATCAGAGGCTTAGGCGGTTCTGCGATCGTGTAGGCTGCAGATTCCTCGACTTGCGCCATAGGGTGGTTGGGTTTTGGGTTCCGCTGAATAGGTCGGGAGTCCAGTACAGGCAGAAGGCGGCTGCAAGGATAGCAACGCCTGAGTGGCGTGGACTGGGCGTTTTTTTTTTAGGTTAGATGGTCCCATCGGTATAACAGTTGTAAATGTGTAGGGAAAGTACAAGAGTTCAGAGCGCTAATAGAAAGCACTGAAGCTCAACTCGTTATAGGCACTGAAAGTTGGCTGAAGCCGGAGATAAGTTCAGCCGAAATTTTTTTCGAAGAACCTAACCGAAAGGACAGGTTACACACAGTTGGCGTTGGCGTGTTGTTACTGTTAGAATTAGTTTACTTTGTCGCGAAATTGAAGTATAGCGTCAGTATGGGCAGAGGTCATTCTCGATAACCGGAATAAAATAATAATTGGATCCTTTTACCGACCTCTCAATTCAGATGATACATTTGGTGAAAGGTTCAAAGAAAACTTGAGTCTGATATCAAACAGGTACCCCACTGATACAATTATAGCTGGTCGCGACATTAATTTGCCCTCGATATGTTGGCGAAAATAGTGTTCAATTCCGGAGGTACGCATAAACCCTCGTCCGAAATTGTGCTAAACGCTTTCTGTGAAAATTATTTAGAGCAGTTAGTTCATGAGCCCAAGCGAATAGGAATTGGCTGTGAAAACACCCTTAACCTTTTAGCAACAAATAATCCTGAGCTAAGCGAAAAATATACCTAAAAAGCAGATAAAAATTCACTTGGCACCTTCCTGAAAGACGATCTCCATTCCTTCCAAATTGACAGTGTAAGTGTAGACCAGATGTGGCTTGAACTCAAAGAAATAGTATCGGCAGCAATTGAGAGAGTTATACCAAATAAATTAACAAACGACGAAGCTGATCCTCCTTGGTACACAAAACGGGTCATAACACTGTTGCAGAAACAACGAAAAAAAACATGCCAAATTTAAAGGGACTCAAAATTTCTAACATTGGCGATCTTTTACAAACGCTTGAAATTTAGCGCGGTCTTCAACGCGAGATGCTTATAATAGTTTCCACAACGAAACTTTGTCTCGAAACCTGGCAGAAAATCCAGATTCTGCTCGTATGTGAAGTACGCTAGCGGCAAGACACAATCAATGCTTTCTCTGCGCGATAGCAATGGGGATACTATCGAAGATAGTGCTGCCAAAGCAGAGTTACTAAACAGAACCTTCCGAAATTCCTTCACCAAAGAGGACGAAGTAAATATTTCAGAATTCGAATCAAGAACAGCTGCCCACATGGGAACTAGATATCCTCGGAGTAGTGAAGCAAATTAAAATCACTCAATAAAAGCAATCTTCCAGTCCAGATTGTATACCAGTTAGGTTCCTTTTAGAGTATGCTGATAATAGCTCCATACTTAACAATCATAAACAACCGTTCGTTCGACGAAAGATTCATACCCATAGACTGGAAAGTTGCACAAGTGACACCAATATTCAAGAAAGGTAGAAGGAATAATCCACTAAACTATAGGCCCATATCATTAACGTCGATGTGCAGCAGGATTTTGGAACATGTATTGAGGTTAAACATTGTGAACTAGCTCGAAGAAAACGGTCTATTGACACACAGTCAACACGGATTTATAAAACATCGTTCTTGTGAAACACAGCTAGCTCTTTACTCGCACGATGTATTGAGTGCTATAGACAAGGGATTTCAAATTAATTCCGTATTTCTTGATTTCCGGAAGGCCTTTGAGACTATATAAACGATTTGTGAGACAATCTGAGCAGCCACCTTAAGTTGTTTGCAGATGACGCTATCGTTTATCGACTAGTAAAGTCATCAGCGATCAAAACAAACTGCAAAACGATTTATAAAAAGACATCCGTAGAGTGGGAAAATTGGCAATTGGCCCTAAATAACGAAAAGTGTGAAGTCATCCACATGAGTGCTAAAAATAATACGTTGAACTTCGGTTCAAATCTAAAGGCCGTAAATTCAACTAAATACCTAGGAATAACAGTTACGAACAACTTAAAGTGGAAGTAACACATAGGGATGCTAACCAAAGACTGCGTTTTATTGACAGGACACTTAGAAAATGTAACAGATCTGCTAAAGAGACTGTCTACACTACGCTTGTCTGTGTTCTTTTAAGAATACTGCTGCGCAGTGTGGGATCCTTACCAGATAGGACTGACGGAGTACATCGAAAAAGTTCAAAGAAGGACAGTACGTTTTGTATTATCGCGAAACAGGGGAGAGAGTGTCACTGAAATGATACAGGATCTGGGGTGGACGTCATTAAAAGAAAGGCGTTTTTCGTTGCGGTTCAAAAATGGCTCTGAGCACTATGGGACTCAACTGCTGTGGTCATCAGTCTCCTAGAACTTAGAACTACTGAAACCTAACTAACCTAAGGACAGCACACACATCCATGCCCGAGGCAGGATTCGAACCTGCGACCGTAGCAGTCGCACGGTTCCGGACTGCGCGCCTAGAACCACGAGACCACCGCGGCCGGTTTTCGTTGCGGTGGAATGTTCTCAAGAAATTCCAATCACAAACTTTCTCCTCCGAATGCGAAAATATTTTGTTGACGCCGACGTTCGTAGGGGGAAACGATAACAGTAATAAAATAAGGAAAATCAGAGCTCGCTCGGAAAGAAACAGGTCTTCGTTTTTTTCCGTGAGTTACACGATTTTGCAATAGTAGGTAATTGTGAAGGTGGTTCGATGAACCTTCTTCCAGGCACTTAATCGAGTATCCATGTAGACGTAGATGTATATACATATAAATATAGGTAGTGCGTTTTTAGTCTTTTGTGTGTTCAAGTTTTTTGTCTGTATTTTCAGAACTCAACCTTCGTTTGGCCTTTTAATGATTCCAGACACTAGATTTTAGCCACAATATTGCAGTTACAATACTTAGAGTATGAACTTGTGAAATTGATTTTCGTCAGTTGAAATCTCTCTTTAACCTCGGACATCAACCCCTACTCTGAATGACTATACTTCGCCGTCATTGTCACTATATTACTAGTGAACTCTAACCACTAACCAAACTGTTCGTCCACGTAAGATGGCGATTGGCGTGGTGGCTATCGGGAAAGACCGTTCCAACGCAATATGGCTGCCGATGGCAGGGACGCGGTGAGGGGAAGGCATCGACTGCTTGTAGTAGTGCTGTATTGCGCTTAATCTGATGCAGCACACGTGGAAATAGTGCTTGCTAAAGTGTCACCTCCGTCGGATCCGAAATCACCTAATTTGTTAACATATTCATGCTTCAGAGAGTTTTATCTACAACTTATGTATTATTTATGTATCGAAAACAATGAAAAATGGTTGTAGACGAATGAACAACTTACGACACTATGAATTGAAAGTCAAAAACTGATTTTTGGAATTTGATTCAACATTGCATTTATTAAATGCAGCACAGCAGTAATGTTATAAAGTGTATTTAATTACGCCTGGAAGAATTTTCAAAATGATGTTCACTAAAGGTCACTGTCATTTGTATTTGATTCAAGATCATCATCATCATCGTCATCACATGAGGGAGTGATATTGATAACTTTATCTATGGCCATTTGCATTATTCTGTTTCGTGTTCCGGCTGGCGCACATTCCAGCAGTAAGGTCTTGTGAAGTTACTGAAATGGAAACAGCACTAAAAAAATTCCGCAGTCTCTGGTCTCCGTGATTTTATCCCCGACGTACGCTTTCACGGCTAGTTGTTTTCCTTTATTGTAGTTAACAGTTCAGCTTTCCTCGCTGAATCATTCTACATACTAGCCATTAAAATTGCTACACCATGAAGATGACGTGCTACAGACACGAAATTTAACCGATAGGAAGAAGATGCTGTGATACGCAAATGATTAGCTTTTCAGAATATTCACACAAGGTTGGCGCCGGTGGCGACACCTACAACGTGCTGACATGAGGAAAGTTTCCACCGAGTTGTCATACACAGACAGCAGTTGACCGGCGTTGCCTGGTGAAACGTTGTTGTGATGCCTCGTGTAAGGCGGAGAAATGCGTACCATCACGTTTCCGACTTTGATAAAGGTCGTATTGTAGCCTATCGCGATTGCGGTTTATCGTATCGCGACATTGCTGCTCTCGTTGGTCGAGATCCAATGACTGTTTCCAGAATATGGAATCGGTGGGTTCAGCAGGGTAATGCGGAACGCCGTGCTGGATCCCAACGGCCTCGTATCACTTGCAGTCGAGATGACTGAGATCTTATCCGCATGGCTGTAACGGATCGTGCAGCCACGTCTCGATCCCGTAGTCAACAGATGGGGACGTTTGCAAGACAACAACCATCTGCACGAACAGTTCGACGACGTTTGCAGCAGCATGGACTATCAGCTCGGAGACCGTGGCTCCGGTTACCCTTGACGCTGCATCACAGACAGGAGCGCCTGCGATGGTGTACTCAACAACGAACCTGGGTGCACGAATGGCAAAACGTCATTTTTTCGGATGAATCTAGGTTCTGTTTACAGCATCATGATGGTGGCATCTGTGTTTGGCGACATTGCGGTGAACGCACATTGGAAGCGTGTATTCGTCATCACCATACTGGCGTATCACCCGGCGTGATGGTATGGGGTGTCATTGGTTACACGTCTCGGTCACCTCTTATTCGCATTGACGGCACTTTGAACAGTGGGCGTTACATTTCAGATGTGTTATTACCCGTGGCTCTACCCTTCGTTCGATCCCTGCGAAACCCTACATTTCAGCAGGATAATGCACGACCGCATGTTGCAGATCCTGTACGGGCCTTTCTGGATACAGAAAATGTTCGACTGCTGCCCTGGCCAGCACATTCTCCACATCTCCCACCAACTGAAAACGTCTGGTCAATGGTGGCCGAGCAACTGGCTTGTCACAATACGCGTCACTACTCTCGATGAAGTGTGGTATCGTGTTGAAGCTGCATGGGCAGCTGTACCTGTACACGCCATCCAAGCTCTGTTTGACTCAATACCCAGGCGTATCAAGACCGTTATTACGGATAGAGGTGGTTATTCTGGGTACTGATTTCTCAGGATCTATGCACCCAAATTGCGTGAAAATGTAATCACATGTCAGTTCTAATATAATATATTTTTACAATGAATACCCGTTTATCATCTGCATTTCTTCTTGGTGTAGCAATTTTAATTGCTAGTAGAGTAGTTTCTTTGCCTGTCTTGCAACCACTCTAACATCGTAATTCTGAAATCATATTTATTAAGCGTTCACTCGAACATCCTGCTGTGGTTTGGCGTTTGGTCCATACAGTCATAGAATTGGTGGAATGTTACGAACCACTGAATCTGCATTTCCGACACCTCCCCCCTCCCCGTCAAAGTCCGCTAGTTTCGTCGATTTCAAGTTGTCAAGAAGTTTGAAATCAGTGCACATTCCGCTACAGGATGACAATTTGTTCCAATTTCTTGAGCAATTTCTTGCACCTTACTGCAAGTACTTACCGAATTATCTTTTCGTTGAAGTTCGCCTCAAACTTACAGAAGTTGCATGTGTTCAGTACTGGTGTAAAAATAACATCATCGAAAAAGAGAATGGCACAAAGACAGATGAGCCGAAACAAATATACCGTCGGAGCCCCCAAACACGCATAATTGGCACCATCAGTCAACGAACTGCGAAACGAATTTACCAGTTAATTTGTTTCACCAGAAGGGGAAGTAGGATGGAAATACAGACGTCTTTAAGCTTTAACAGATTTTGTAATGTTACCATAAACATAAATGCATTGCATTTGTGGTAAAAGTCGTAAAATACCGCTTGCCAAAATCAAAGAATAATTAAAAGGCAGTCTCTTGGTGAGATACTGCACCGCATTTTTGTTTCCTCTTATCATATACTTGATTGTACAATAGATCAGAGATGTTCGGAATTGGCATATGACATCCGCAAAGTTTCAGTCTAGGTGAAGTCCTCTGGTTTTAGTTAACTGAGTTATGTTTCTTGGTAACATCAATATGTACTCTCTAATTTTTTTTCTTCCCCCCATGAACCATGGATCTCGCCGTTGGTGGGGAGGCTTGCGTGCCTCAGCGATACAGATGGCCGTACCATAGGTGCAACCACAACGGAGGGGTATCTGTTGAGAGGCCAGGCAAACGTGTGGTTCCTGAAGAGGGGCAGCAACCTTTTCAGTAGTTGCAGGGGCAACAGTCTGGATGATTGACTGATCTGGCCTTGTAACACTAACCAAAACAGCCTTGCTGTGCTGCTACTGCGAACTGCTGAAAGCAAGGGGAAACTACAGCCGTAATTGTTCCCGAGGGCATGCAGCTTTACTGTATGATGATGGCGTCCTCTTGGGTAAACTATTCCGGAGGTTAAATAGTCCCCCATTCGGATCTCCGGGAGGGGACTACTCAAGAGGACGTCTTTATCAGGATTTATATATAGTTTGGACAAGAAGAGAATAGAAGCTTTCGAAATGTGGTGCTACAGAAAATGCTGAAGATTAGATGGGTAAATCACATAACTAATGAGGAGGTATTGAATAGAATTAGGGAGAAGAGGAGTTTGTGGCACAACTTGACAAGAAGAAGGGACCGGTTGGTAGGACATGTTCTGAGGGATAAAGGGATCACCAATTTAGCATTGGAGGGTAGCGTGGAGGGTAAAAATCGTAGGGGGAGACCAAGAGATGAATACACTAAGCAGATTCAGAAGGATGTAGGCTGCAGTAGGTACTGGGAGATGAAGAAGCTTGCACAGGATAGAGTAGCATGGAGAGCTGCATCAAACCAGTCTCAGGACTGAAGACCACAACAACAACAACAACAATTTATTTTGTGTTTCGTCACGATTTTTATCCATTAATAATAATGCAACAACAGTGGTGGCTGCTCTGGTTTCTAAGAATAGCTGCACTTCTTTAAGAGGTACTTGCGGCAAGTTAATGAAATGAATTTTCCCCAGTGGCTTGGAGACGTAAACTTGAGTGAGTTTTTGTTCTAATGTAAAGAACTGAAGGGCTTGCAGAAGATACTTGGTAGTGGACGTAAGCATTTTGCAATACTTTTCATTTAGCGGCAGCTTGACGTTGCAGCGCTCGGAGACATATGAACATCTTTCAAGCAGCGTCCGTTTTCTTCGCTTCTGGCACGTTGGCTAAATCGTCATGTTAGCGTGGCCAAACAGTACAATCACCATCCCGCAAGAATGAGTAGCTAACAAACAACAAAATCAACAAATGAACCCCGATCTGAATTTGTTTAAGTTTCGGACGTAAACTTTCGGGATTCACCTGTCCATCCACAACGAACTACTTTGGATGTTCAAGTACGACATTATGACACTAGATGGCAGGTTTAATGTGGATAAAGCAATGTGGTGGTAAGTAAAACGTTCCTGATAATGAAATTGTGCTTTTTTGTGCAAAAAACACACGATCGTTGACTTGAAAAAAATGCTAAAAAATATGGTATATGCTAATTTGACTTCTTTCGTGCTACATCATTTGAAAACATGCTACATTTAGCAATAAAAATGCTAAATTAGCAGCGCTGTGGGTAACCGTATAGTTTCAGTTGATAAAATATTCCAGGCTATTTTACTGAGGTCGAATGAATTTCACCTTATAACCTAAAGTTCGTCCCCAACTGCGGAGGACGTTTTCAAGAGGGATCGTAGCTTGTTTGAATGTCCGATGCACACCCTGGCTCGCTACTAACCACCAAAATTCCGCTTCCGCGCAGTGGCGTGACGTCACATGTTTTGAATCTGCGAACGCAATTTGCCGTTGTCGACTGCCACCCCATGGTGGACGACTGGTACACATCTTCTGCAGCACCAGGATCCAGATGTCATTCAGTTTCACGCCATTCTCCTCCCTAATGAAATTCCTGGGGTGTTTTACAATCTCCATGGCCTCTCTGCATAACCTTTTACGGTATCCCCGTGTGTCTTCCAGTGTTTGAGCCCTAAAAAACGAATGTGGTGTCTCCTGGTTGCAAAGCATGTTCCTCAACAGCGATCTGTCAATCTCCCCTCTTCTGCAATTGCTCTTCCGTTCTTATAGTCATTTTTGACCGTTCTTTTTGAAGGAACAGGGCGAAAAACTGAATAACATCCGGATTCCCGTACTGAAGAAGATGTGTCCCTCTCTCCCAACAGGGGGTGACAGCAACAGAGGACGACGGCAACGCCCAATTGCGCTCGTGCGTTCAAAACATGAAGTCACGTCACTACGCGGAAGGGGAGTTTTGCTGTAGCCAGGGTGTGAATCGGACATTCAAAGAAGTTACGATACCCCTTGAAAACGTCCTTCAAAAATTGTTCAAATGGCTCTGAGCACTATGGGACTCAACTGCTGAGGTCATTAGCCCCCTAGAACTTAGAACTAGTTAAACCTAACGAACCTAAGGACATCACAAACATCCATGCCAGAGGGAGGATTCGAACCTGCGACCGTAGCGGTCTTGCGGTTCCAGACTGCAGCGCCTTTAACCACACGGCCACTTCGGCCGGCGAAAACGTCCTCCGCAGATGGGGACGAAACGTTGGGTTTTATGGGTTTTAATGCGAAATCTATTCGACTTACATTTTATAACAGTGTAGTTTGTTCGCAAGATCCTGAGCTAAATTCCTGGATCGGCTAAAGCCGGTGAATTCGGTCGACGTCTGAGTGTACTCTATTCGTCATAGGAATAAACCTGATGTAAACAAACAAAAACACGATGATTGGTCAGAAGCATATGTACACTGCTTGTGTGTTAGATATCTTATTACTTAATTACGTTGAATGACACTTTATATATTCTAAAGCATTCTAAAGCATTAACAGCCATCAACGTTTTTTCTTAGTCACTCTTTAACTGTGTAGATTTTATTACGAAAATCGTGTACAATCACAGTCTCTGTACTTTTCTACTCTGATTGTCGCGCTGATAAAGCGCAGTATGAAAATGGCTGAGGCTGCTTCCTGCGGCGTAGTGAAACACACTTGCGGAACACGATTAAAAGTGCCGAGAAATGGATTGTTCTTAATGTTTTTCATAAATTTACAGAAAAATCGGCTTTGAAGTTGTCCTTGGCAGTGTCTTTGATACTGTTGAGATACAAATACACACTGGGCATTAAGCGGAATCAGTAGCGTAGTAGATTGACAATCTCGTGCAGATCATAGATCACTGGTTAAATTCTGGCCTTAGTCATTTTTTTCGTTTGATTCGAAATAGCTACATCTCGGAATTGTAAAATTAATTATCGTTTTTTACGAAAAATCAACGTCTTCTCCTTTCTAATTGCATATTGGAGGAGAGATTCCTGTTTTCATTTCAAATGTAAGTTCTTAATTATCGATATATTACGAAAGACTGTTAATACAGGTTGCTTAAATTAAGAAAACACAACAATTTAACTTTTTAGGACAAAAATTAAAAACCAAATACTCTTTAGACAATATCCATTATTTTATATCACATACAGTCTCACACAAATCAGAGTGGTAAGTGCTGCAGAAAGATGAAAACGATTATTTTCACAGTATGGAGCACTTTATACACATGCTGCATTTTTACATTTGCTATTGTACCATTACAATATGACCCCAACAGGATTGATCTCGAGCCAAGTTAAGGGATTTGTCGCGAGAAATAACAAGAATGTTAAGGTACAAGATGAGCTGGAACTATTGCAGGTAGCCTTTACACGTCGGACGTCGGACGCTGTCGGGGTATAGAACGTCATGTTATAAAAGACGAGGAGAAAATGCAGTGCCTGGGTGGCTTCGTGGATTCTGTTGATCGACTCGTTATCAACGTAGCAGGTGACAGTCCCAGAACAGAAAGGTTTTTCTCAAATTCGAATAAGGAAGGCGCTAAGATACACCAGACGACTGCCTGGACACGACTTGGCTCCCGCTCCACGTGAAACGGAACCCAATGAGATTCAAGCAAACGCGGAAGAATACATGGTGTAATGTTTATGTCAAGTTTATTCTTATGATGAAAAAGGTATGCGTAGGGGGACCATACGTCCCGATTAGTCGGGATTGTCCCGTTTTTTGAGGCTCAAAAATTTGTCCCGACTTTTTTTTTAAAAAAACAAGCTATTTGTCCCGATTTTCAAGGATTGTTTTCAGACATTTACAAAGTGGTTAAAATATTTTCTGAGTGTCGATTTTATAAACTATCAATTGAAACTGACATTCCGTACGTTGGTACCCCCTGATAATGTACAGCTTAAGCACTATAATTGTTGCGTACTCTTATTTTCTTTGCTTTTGCTTGCCATTGTTGTCAGCACTGAGTATCAGTTTCGCGAAGTGCTAGCACATCGTGGCGATGACTAAACGAAAATCAAAGTTTTCGGAAGAGCTTCAGAGGAAATTTCCTTGTTTCACTCTACAGACAATGACTGTTCGGCAAAATGTAACTGTGCTGTATCAGTGTCTCATGGTGGTGCTGCAGATCGCAAGCATCATATGGAATCAGAGAAACACAGGAAGAATCTTCGATCGGCAGGTTCCTCGCAAGAAATGACGAGATATTTTATAACTTCAAATACACAGGAACAGAAAAACGTAGCTGCAGCAGAAGGAACCCTGTCATTCCATGTTGTTAAACACCACCACAGCTATTATTCTAATGACTGCATTGTTCAACTAAACAAAAAAAAATTTCCTGATTCTAAGATTGCAGAAAATGTTTCGTGTGGAAGAACAAAGTTTGAAGCAATTATCAACAATGTTATAGCTCCGCATTCCCAGAAACAGGTAATAGCTGCTGTAAAGAGTGCAAAATACTTTTCAATATCTACTGATGCTAGCAACCATGGGCATCAGAAAATTTTTCCTGTGATAGTTCAGTATTTTTCTGTAAAAGAGGGTGCACTGCAGACGAAATTGCTTGATCTTAATGAATTGCAGAACGAAAAGTTCGAAACAATTTACAATTATCTTTCTCATGTTATACAGTCATTCAGTATCATCTCAAAGTGTGCTGCATTTGGTACAGACAATACTAACAGTAATTTTGGGGGGTTAATGAAGAAAGAGGGTAACAATGTTTTGACACATCTGAAAGAATAATTAAAAAACTAACATTGTTGGCATAGGTTGTTCAGCACATGTTGTAAATAACACACTTCAAAGTGCTTGTGATGTTTTTACCTGTTGACATTGACTGTATTGTCATGAAGTTGTACAACCATTTTCATATTTTTTCTATTCGTGTTGCAGAACTCACTGAATTCTGTGAATTTGTTGGTGTCACAAAAATTTACTTTCGTTTTCCAAAACAAGGTGGCTTTCATTGTTGCCAGCCATAGAAAGGATCTTGAAACTTTATGAACCTTTGCAATCTTACTTTTTGTCACAGTCTAACTCAAAGTGCCCTGCAATCTTAAAGAGTTTTTTCAGTGATCCTATAAATGAATGTTATTTACTTTTTGTACATTCACAAATGAATGTTTTCCAACAATCCATTCTGAGCATTGAGAAACAGAATAATGCCATATGTGAAGTATTAGCAGTCTTAAATAAAGCTTTGACAAGTCTAAATTCAAGGAAACATGAACATTTTGCACCACTAAGTGTAAAAAACTGCTGAATGATTGTGATGACCAGTCTGTTAAGAAATTTGACATAGCAGTATCAATGTTTTATGATGCTTCAGTAGACCCTTTATCCTCATGGTTACAGGGAATAGCTGAGTTTTCTGTATTCTCATGGATGATGCTCACAGAATTACCAGAATGGTCAGTAGTTGAAAATACTTTAATGTGGCTAGATGAAAAGGGCATTCTAGTAAATGACAGCCTCTTATTTGATGAAATAGTTCATATACAGTCATTTGTAAAACAACAAGTGGAAACAGACAGTGAACAATGGAATCAGTTGATGGCACATGAAAAATGGTGTAGGTTTTTCAGATCTTGCCAGTGTAATGAACAGTTCAGAGAATCGCTTAATATAGCGCAGTACTTCTTTTCACACCCTGCCCACAATGCAAATGCTGAAAGAGTTTTCAGCTTACTATCGTCACAGTGGGCAGATGAGAGGAATAGATTTACGGTGAGGAGCGTTAAGTGCATTTTACTGACCTGTTTAAACTTCAGTAAATACAGTTACACTGACTTCTATTCATACCTATTAGGCAAACCTGAGTTGCTGAATGAAATTTCATCTTCGAAGAAATATGATTGCAGTGTGAAATCCACAAAACCATAAGTTCCTTGTGTTCACTAAGAACTTTTTTTGTAGTGATTGTTACTGTATGTCTTTCTACATTCTGTGTTATAAATGTTACATTTCTTAATAAGTAAATTTCTGAAAACTTGAAATGTACTTCTTTGCAGTCTTTCCGTTCTTTGTTTGGTTTTGAACACACACACACACACACACACACACACACACACACACACACACAAATATCAGTGAAGGCTATGTTTTGCAGAGGAAGAAGAAATGTTAGCATTAAAAGTGATATTTAACGAGAAGTAAAATTTGTCCCACTTTTTGGCCAAGAAAATGTTTGAAAGTCCCACTTTTGTCCGAAGAAAATATGGTCACCCTAGGTATACGTGTTTTTTGTCTGGCCACTGCCAACAATGGCAATCCAGCACTGCAATGTTGTGTGTCCCGTAGTCTTTACGAAGTAACTGTAATGCCGTGACGAGCCAAATGAGTGAGGTCCACATGTTAGGCGTCGTTTGCTTCCTCTCCAGTACGTCGTTAAACTCGTAGACTTGTAGAGCAGCTCCACTTTGTTAAAATAAATAAATAAATAATAAAAATCCCAGGTGGCGTTGCGGCAAGCATAGCACCATTGTCGTGCCCCTACATAAATCGGCTCTCGCCGTTGTTATTTATTCAACAATCTTGTGACGCTCTATGATAAATATAAAAATAGCCGACTGCACAAGTTCGTCAATACACACTGCTGAAGTGGCTCCCAAGTACCGGCACGAACAGTTATCTGCGATAATCATATCACGTGGAAATGAATGGTGCAATAATTTAATCTGGAAATGAGGAACAGACCGTCATTTCTCGGAAACATCTGTACGCTAGCGTTGAAAAAGATGAGTTGTTTGTACATTTTGTTTGAGGCGTTAGAGTTTTTTCTTATTCTACATCCGACTTTAGGTAAGTAGTGTGTCGTTCATCGTTTTTTTACCATTCCCGGCAGTGTAGTAAGTTATTATTCTTACGAGAGCCTCACGTCAGGTGTACAAGTAATACGTTTGCACCACAGATAAAGCTGCAAAATGTTATATAAAATTTGACTTATTATTTCGCTTGAAGATGTCCGATCGATCTACTGGTTGCAGTGGCGGCTTCAGTATGTTCACTTGGGTGGGCTAGATTATAAAATGGGTGGGCCTAGCTTTGAGCTCACATCGATAAATATGGAGGGGAAAAGCAGCTTAAAACATTAATTTATTGACCTTACATAATCCACCAATAAATTCACGACAGCAGATATAAAATGCCGTATTTGGTTTGTACTGCATATCAAATTTAGGTCTGTGTACTGTGTTTGTAGTCACTGTATACTTGTAGTTATTATGTGCATTTAATATCTGCTGCAACGAGATAAAATTTCATTCATTGGCTCGATGTATTTGCAGTGTAGTGAACTTATGTTTGCCATTTGCTTCTTTAGTTACCCACCTCCCCCCCCCCCCCCCCCCCTGAAAATCCTATCTCATTGCTTTTCATTAACTTGAAATTCCATAGCTCATGATAGCATTGTCTATTCCTTGTGAAGCAGTAAACAATGTTGATTTCTGTGCCCAGTGTCAGTAACAAAGTTTTAGTGCAAAACCAGTGAAAGAATCACACTTCCATCTATAAACCAGCTTCTCAACATGTGATTACTTAACATCTAAGTCAATGACCTAAATATTTGACCTTAAACATGTAAATGAGAAACAGTTTGGGGAAGGTTTGAAATTTTGCTTCAAATTCTTTGGAAGTCGTTAAGTGCTCTCATTATCAAATACTGGATGAATATAATCTGGGTAATTTGCGCTAGTTTTTCATGCGTCAAAATGAATTTAGCCTGATGTCTCCTGAACTGTGTGTCGTGCAATCATATAAGTTTGCAGGTACATTCCGTGACACACGTAGATACTACCTGCAAGGTGGATTACCAATAAAGTTAGTAGTAAGGAAATAATAAACTAAAACGTTGTGCCTGATGCTGATGTTTTATTGCATGGACAGCGGAAATGTAGTAAGCAATAAACTTTTTCCTTTCAGTTTCCCACTCCATCGTGGCAGGCTGTTACAGCAACTGGTTTAAAATTGTTTCAGGACAGAATCGAGACCGTTTCTGTTATGAAAAACTTTTTCCTTTCGTAATTTTGTGGACGCTACCAGCAAGAAAAAGTTTCTAAAAGCTTTCAAATTACGTAAAGTTTCTCGGAAGTCCTTGCGTGCTCTCATTATCAAACACTGGATGAATAAAGTCCGGGTATTTGCGCGCCATCAGCTACGTTGCCTCGAGACAAATGCACCGTTTCTTACTATAGTTGCCTTATTGTGTTAAGCTTCTAACTTTAGTTTACATCTCTCAACGGGTAGATTATGACAGCTCTTTGAATCCAGAATGAGATTTTCACTCTGCAGCGGAGTGTGCGCTGATATGAAACTTCCTGTCAGATTAAAACTCAGTGCCGGACCGAGACTCGAACTCGGGACCTTTTGCCTTTCGCGGGCAATCTGAGCTACGGGGCGTGAGCCGTGCTTGGGTAGCTCAGATGGTAGAGCACTTGCCTGCTAAAGGCAAAAGGTCCCGAGTTCGAGTCTCGGTCTGGCACACAGTTTTAATCTGTCAGAAGTTTCAGAATTTTGAATTTTTAAAGTTGGTCAGTAACCGAGCGAAATATTGAAAGTCAAATTTTTGTTGCAACTCGAGGCCGTTTGAGAGACAGCCTGCAGATAGATTTGGGTACCCTGCCCCGGGTAAGCCGTGTAATATTACATACAGGGTAATTTTTTCCACCGTTAACAAACTGTAGGGATTGATCGCGGAGAGGATACGGAACAAAAAGTGTCTAATGAACTTATGTCTGGAAACGCATGGTTTCTATGCTAGAGACTATTTATTCAGTCACACTTTGTTACAAATACTGCAGTCTAATGAGCGCTGTACCATGCAGCCACAGTTCCAGTCTGTGTTGAGAATTATTTCCATGCGCCTCAATGCATGCTTGTATGCGCCATAGCATGATCTGCCACACACGTTCACATCGGCCAGGCTGCATCCGAACAGCACAAGGGGAGCACGAATATGTTGCTCCAGTGTCTCCACATCTGGAACGGGCTCTGCATACATTGCTACATAACCATAAATCGTACGAGTTGAGATCCGGTGAACGAGCAGGCCATGCAACTGGACCTCCTCATCCGATCCATCGACCAGGGAAGACACGATTGAGACGCATCCGGACATTAACAGCGAAGTGAGCTGGAGCACCATGATGTAGCAGCCACATAACCCTTCAAATCATCAAAGCACTTCTTCCAGCGAGGGAGGCAAAGCCAGTCGCAAGAAACCCCGATAGTTCCGATCTGTTTGGCGCCGTGGAAGGAAGACTGCTCCCAAAATTGGTCGCCAATTATCCCGGCCCACACATTCCGGCTGCTGATTATTCGCTACCGCCACACCATCTACATCTACATCTACATTTATACTCCGCAAGCCACCCAACGGTGTGTGGCGGAGGGCACTTTACGTGCCACTGTCATTACCACCCTTTTCTGTTCCAGTCGCGTATGGTTCGCGGGAAGAACGACTGTCTGAAAGCCTCCGTGCGCGCTCGAATCTCTCTAATTTTACATTCGTGATCTCCTCGGGAGGTATAAGTAGGGGGAAGCAATATATTCGATACCTCATCCAGAAACGCACCCTCTCGAAACCTGGCGAGCAAGCTACACCGCGATGCAGAGCGCCTCTCTTGCAGAGTCTGCCACTTGAGTTTGCTAAACATATCCGTAACGCTATTCCGGTTACCAAGTAACCAAGTAACCCTGTGACGAAATGCGCCGCTCTTCTTTGGATCTTCTCTATCTCCTCCGTCAACCCGATCTGGTACGGATCTCACACTGATGAGCAATACTCAAGTATAGGTCGAACGAGTGTTTTGTAAGCCACCTCCTTTGTTGATGGACTACATTTTCTAAGGACTCCCCCAATGAATCTCAACCTGGTACCCGCCTTACTAACAATTAATTTTATATGATCATTCCGCACGCATACTCCCAGATATTTTACAGAAGTAACTGCTACCAGTGTTTGTTCCGCTATCATATAATCATACAATAAAGGATCCTTCTTTCTATGTATTCTCAATACATTACATTTGTCTATGTTAAGGGGCAGTTGCCACTCCCTGCACCCAGTGCCTATCCGCTGCAGGTCTTCCTGCATTTCGCTACAATTTTCTAATGCTGCAACTTCTCTGTATACTACAGCATCATCCGCGAAAAGCCGCATGGAACTTCCGACACTATCTACTGGGTCACCACATGGGTTCTGCACACTATCCCACAGATGACTCTTACGAAAGTTAAAGGTACCACTCGGCGTAAATGTGGCCTCATCTGTGAATAGGATGGATGAAACAAATCGCAGAATCGTCGTTGCCTGGTGAAGAAACCAGTGACAAAACTGCTCCCGATGTGGAAAGTCTTTCGCTAGTAAGCTCTGCACTCGATGTAAGTGATAAGGGTAGTAACAACTGTCATGGAGAATGTTCCACACGGCCGTCTAGCTTACCCTGTATTGGTGGGCCAACTGTCTGTTACTGACACGGCAGTCACCTTCCACAGTGTAAATCACATTTTCCTCCAAATCTGGTGTCCGAATATTTCGGCTGCGTCCTTCATGATTTCCTGCTTCCCGAAACGACCCCGTCTCAGACAAACGGCAAAATGCTGTTGCAAATACTGAATGCTGTGATGTTTTCGGCGGGGATAGGTTTCCTGATACAACCATGCTGCCCGCTGCCCACTGCCATTTGCCTTTCCGTAAGTAAACAACATATAGGCAAGCTCTCGTTACGAATACAGAACCATTATGTACAACGCTGTATCATATCTACTAAAAGGTGAGCCATCAAGAGAAGTGTATCGGACACAACATTACCAATTACTGTGGCAGAAGAGGGCACTAGGGCATGACGTATGAGGAACGGTACCACCCTCTAGGGGGAAACCATGCATGTTACATCGCGTATCAGACCGCAGTATTTGTAACTAAGTATGATTGAATAAATGGTCTCTAGCATGGAAACCACGCATTTCCGGACATAAGTTCATCAGACCTTTTTTGTTCCGTATCCTCTCATTGATCAATCCCTAGAGTTTGTACATGGTGGAAAAACTCACCCTGTATATGGATAACCTTTCCACTGCAGAAAAAAAAACCTGTAAGGAAATTCAAACCATCACGGCGACTTTACTTGTTGCAGGCAAACGAAATGTAAACCAGTGTAATTTGCGCATATACCACCTGAGGATTACGGAGTAACTACCGAAATGCATTGTAGTTACGTAATAAAGCCAGGGTCTGATTCTCTCTTTTCGTTGGCATTTTAGGTGTACTGGGCAGTAACAGACTCAGAAGCCAGTGCACCACAGACGAAAATATTTTCAAAAAAATACATGCGATAGTGAATTTACAAATGGCTCTGAGCACTATGGGACTCAACTTCTGATGTTATTAGTCCCCTAGAACTGAGAACTAGTTAAACCTAAGGACATCACAAACATCCATGCCCGAGGCAGGATTCGAACCTGCGACCGTAGCGGTCCTGCGGTTCCAGACTGCAGCGCCTTTAACCGCACGGCCACTTCAGCCGGCAGTGAATTTACACAGGTAACTTAGTAACTGTAGTGACTTAAAGAGGCAAGATAGCTGATTAATATTTCATTTCTACAACATTTCCAGTTTCTTTTATTGTTGAGGTCATAAGTACAAGGGTCTCTTTTGCTACCTTACAATCATCACTTCCTATGCCAACCTCACGTAAATCCAGATAGCCTGACATTTTCTCTCCTCTCTAAACAAACTATCGGGAGAGCAGCGAAAAATTGAGGCTTTTGAAATGGGACAACAAAAACATTACAAAAAACGACCAATAAACGGATTCGGAAGCCACAGCACATCTACATACGTAATTATCTTTCCCGATTCATGTAGTCCCTGGCACTAACAGTAATATTCTGACAAACATTACCATCCTTGTATCAGAAACTTCAGTACACCAGTAAACATAAAGCTTATCTTCCATTACATGCGCTCTCTTATAAAGCAAAATACTAAAAAAACATTTTCATTTTGTATCCGAAACTAAAGTACACCAATGTATATAAGCTATAGTCTGTAATACATAGATACGCTGTTAACAGCCAAATCTTGAAAGGTGTATTGTAGCGATCGCTGCTGCGTAAACAAACAAGAACACGAGCGGCCCGAAGAGGGAGGAACGTAGTGGGCGAATAAGCCCCACCTCCCTCTCGTAAAACTAGGGCCCTGTTCTGTATCGTTCATACGGTTCGGTCCCGTACGTTAGCTTCGGTAGTGACGTCAATTTCGGTTTTTTATCGGAAGTTCCTATTTAGTAAGTATCTGAGACCTGATACCGATCAGTCCTCCTGCCGATCTTTCGACAATTGTACCAAGAGGATTTAAATTTCAGTATGGCCCTCTCGTTCGGTTCGGTATGTTTTATTTACACCTAGAATTTGTTATTTTAAACATACTGAGCGGTTTTAGCTTCGGATTTAGTGGTTGTGTTACTGAAGAATCACCAGGACGGGACCGGATAGAAAGTGTGTAGTTCATAATAGACTATTTTCCTTTGTTAGAAATATGGTTTGTATTGTTGTTACTGTGAATGATTATAACATAAACATAAAAAAACAGTTTCGGTTGATATTCTCACAAAATACCTGTTATTTTTACGTAATTAAGAGTTTAAATTTCAAAAGGTCGGCTGTGCTTTTTCTACAGTATATATCATGAGTGTTAGCTGAAATTACTAGTGACTTGGCGCACTCTTTTCCGCAAATGGTTCACTTTTTAACTATCGAACTTGTAAGTAACAATGCAAAGGAATTTTGTGAAGCCTGATGGAGGAAACCTTTCGATCGGCAAAATGGCGGAAAGAAACAGAATAGGGCCCTGGCAGGCTACGTCCGTATTCTGCACTCCTGAGAAGTCAGAACTAAAATAAAGCCTAGTTTACACGACGACATTGGGTTGCCCCACTCGCTCCGTGGAATGAGTTGCACGCAAATGGTTTCATATTTGACTGTAGACACGGCGAAGGCCAGTATACACATCAGTTTCATCGTTTTGTGGGCTCCTGCCTGAGTCGTGTCTGAAATGAAAGTTTTGGTAGCTGCACGTCGCACGAGTGGTGATGGAGTTAAAGCTTGTGGCGTGGAATCGCTGCATAGGAAAAAAATAAGGAACGTGTTTCGATTCGTGACTGTATAAAGAAAAGACGTTGGCTCGGTTGCTCAGCATCCTTGCCGAAATAATTTGTAATGGGAAACACAAGAAGTTCTTTTAATTATCTTAGAATGTCACCAGAACTGTTCACGTTTCTTCTAGAGTCAATTATGCGATAAGGAGTAAAGGTACTGTAATGCATGAAGCACTGTCGCCAGAACTGAAATTACATGTCATATTGCGTGCAATAGAAACTTTCGAAATGTGGTGCTACAGAAGAATGCTGAAGATAAGGTGGGTAGATCACGTAACTAATGAGGAGGTATTGAATAGAATTGGGGAGAAGAGAAGTTTGTGGCACAACTTGACTAGAAGAAGGGATCGGTTGGTAGGACATGTTTTGAGGCATCAAGGGATCACAAATTTAGCATTGGAGGGCAGCGTGGAGGGTAAAAATCGTAGAGGGAGACCAAGAGAGCAATACACTAAGCAGATTCAGAAGGATGTAGGTTGCAGTAGGTACTGGGAGATGAAGAAGCTTGCACAGGATAGAGTAGCATGGAGAGCTGCATCAAACCAGTCTCAGGACTGAAGACCACAACAACAACAACAACATTGCGTGCATTACAATCGAGAACACTCGGCTTGCTATAAGATACGGTTTTAGTTGGTGATAACGCTATTTCATTAACACTAATAATTATTAACATTAACAGTAATTATTATTAACATTAAGAACAATAATTATTCAAAGCTGGTCGCATTAAGAAGAGAACGGTTTGCAAACTACTCTCTTGAAGATGGATCTGTACAGTGGCTATATTTCAAAATTCTAATATATGTGGATAGGAAGCACAGCTGCGATGTTTTAAATCGATGAATATTGAATAAAGAATGCAGCTTCTTGAATCTGTATAGCCTTCTCTCCTGCCAACAACATTCCTTTACAAAGAGTTGGCCAACTCAAACGATAGGACTTTAGTCTTGTAGACGAGAGAATTGCCACAGCTAGAATTACACTTGCTTGTATATTTCTTAATTCAGTTGTGTATGTGCTCCTAACTCAACAAATTTTGCCATGCAGCTCGGATATTGTCAGACCATTTATGTCATGATCGCACATGAGTCTCAGCGACAGCAATTTATTGCTTATTTTTCTAATCAGTATGTTTCTTATTTTTCTAATCAGCGTCACTGAAATCTCACAAACACCTATGCAAAGCACAGATACCCAAAAAGCGAACATTATTATGCGTTCCCCACTTCATATTTCAGTTTGTCTACACTCGACGAAGAAACGTAACCTCAAAAGTCATGCAACTAGTGTCGCCAATGTTGGAACACGCCGGAAGTGTTTAGTTTCACCAACGAGTTGCGCAAACGCGCGGCGAGCATGCGCAATGGCCGGTAGAGCAGTGTCGTCATGTAAACTAGGCTTTATGCTCATTATGGCTCACCAATCCCAGCTCGTGTTTTGAAGGACGAACTCCAACTCTAACATGGACGATATTTAGTCTCTTCCTTCATTTAAGAAAACAACGATCAACGCAAAATACAAAGCGAAACAAGTACACCAAACATTCGCCAATGGCTATAGAGCTATTTTTTGCTGAAGTTGGCAGTATCGTAAACGTATTTCGTGACCGACCTCTAATGGTACCTTTAGGAACCACAGACGAAACCACCTTCTACCTAAAACTGCAATTATTACCTAAAACTGCCTAGATATAGTATCCACATGTAACATACTTCGATACAAATGGCATCTCTTTCCTGAGATGCCACATGACAAAAACAAATTACGCCTTAAAACAAGCAATAGCATGAGTACATTAATTGTTATGTTCAGCTGAAAAACAGGAAAATTAGCACCACTGAGAAAAAAAAGAATGAAAAGCTGTGAAATACAAAATAAGAAACAGGTGTTTACTTACTTTTAAAACAGATTAATCCTGTTGTTGTTTTCAGTTATGACGAAATCATCAATTAGGCCTACTCTTTGCAAGTCAGTGGTCTTTGTCACAGTCCTTTATTGTAAGAATAGCTAAATAACTTAAGCGTTCATCAGGCACTGAATTCCGTAAATAACATTTTACACGCCACATATACAGAAACGTTCTCCCACATGATGCAGAGTGAACTGGAATAGTCACTGCTGTTTCACTTAACTTGTACAAATCATGTAACACAAGTGTATATTTGCTCTAACAACTTCAGCAATGCAAGTGTACAAGTCAGTCTTCACTCTGGTCTGATGTTCATGTCTAATGACTGTTCATATCTAATGATAAGAATTTTTAACATATTAAATTATTCCATAGTTTGAAATACACGTTTCTGAAATTCAGTGTCTATTAATACGTAAAACTTTATCAACTACTAAAGATATGAAATCACTTTGTTGTATAGGTTCTAGGCCGTCTTTATGCGGCAAATTACAAACAATTTTCCAAGATGTTTTGTCAATTTTCGTATTCTACCAAGAGAAGAGGAATTTGTGGGAGCATCGGCGCCAATTTTTATTGCCATGTCTACACTTTCTTTCCGTACATCTGATTCACACATTTGATTAGACTGATCCCTTGTAGCTTCTACTAAGTTGACTGCAGCAACAATATCACATTTTGCCCTGAGGGAGCCAATGACTTGTCCAATGACTTGCACTTTTCTAGCAAACATGTAAACAGGCATAAATGAGAAACAAGAGAAAAATTAACTTTGCATTCAATCCTGATGCTTCTGCCTCTCGTTCTGAATTTTCTGCCTGAATGTTTACTAGTGTTGCAGCAATAGCTTGAATTCGTCACAGGCAGACATGATTAGATTAATACTAGTTCCATGGATCATGAATACGATATTTCGTAATTATGTGGAACGAGTCAAATTTTCCAATACATGACATAATTAAGTTAATTTAACAAAATACTTAAGTTAATATAACAACCTTTTTTTTGTGTTTTTTAATTTTTTTATTATTTTATAATTTTTTTTCTTAATTTATATCTAAAAATTCCTCTATAGAGTAGAAGGAGTTGTCATTCAGAAATTCTTTTAATTTCTTCTTAAATACTTGTTGGTTATCTGCCAGACTTTTGATACTATTTGGTAAGTGACCAAAGACTTTAGTGGCAGTATAATTCACCCCTTTCTGTGCCAAAGTTAGATTTAATCTTGAATAGTGAAGATCATCCTTTCTCCAAGTATTATAGTTATGCACACTGCTATTACTTTTGAATTGGGTTTGGTTGTTAATGACAAATTTCATAAGAGAGTATATATACTGAGAAGCTACTGTGAATATCCCTAGATCCTTAAATAAATGTCTGCAGGATGATCTTGGGTGGACTCCAGCTGTTATTCTGATTACACACTTTTGTGCAATAAATACTTTATTCCTTAGTGATGAATTACCCCAAAATATGATACCATATGAAAGCAACGAGTGAAAATAGGCGTAGTAAGCTAATTTACTAAGATGTTTATCACCAAAATTTGCAATGACCCCTATTGCATCAGTAGCTGAACTCAAACGTTTCAGCAGATCATCAATGTGTTTCTTGCAATTTAATCTCTCATCAATGGACACACCTACAAATTTGGAATATTCGACCTTAGCTATATGCTTCTGATTAAAGTCTATATTTATTAATGGCGTCATACCATTCACTGTACGGATCTGTATGTACTGTGTCTTATCAAAATTCAGTGAGAGTCCGTTTACAAGGAACCACCTAGTAATTTTCTGAAAGACAGTACTGACAATTTCATCAGTTAATTCTTGTTTGTCAGGTGTGATTACTATACTTGTATCATCAGCAAAGAGAACTAACTTTGCCTCTTCACGAATATAGAATGGCAAGTCATTAATGTATATTAAGAACAACAAAGGACCCAAGACTGACCCTTGTGGAACCCCATTCTTGATAGTGATTATTAAAAATATTTTCAACTTCTGACTTTTTGTTCGTAAAGTTTTCATTCAATTTGATGGTAATACTGTCTTCCTGTGCTCTTGGTTGACCTGTTTCTCTTTTAATAATATTCCAAATTGTTTTAATTTTATTATCAGAGTTGCTGATTTCAGACATGATACACATACTTCTGGATTTTTTAATAACTTTTCTTAATATAGCACAGTAGTTTTTGTAATGTTTGATAGTTTCTGGGTCACTACTCTTTCTTGCTGTCAGATACATTTCCCTTTTCCGGTTACAAGATATTTTTATACCCTTAGTAAGCCATGGTTTGTTACAAGGTATCTTATGAGTATATTTAACTATTGTCTTGGGAAAGCAGTTTTCAAATGCATTTACAAAAATGTCATGAAATAAATTATATTTTAAATTGGCATCAGGTTCACGGTACACCTCATCCCAGTCTAACTGCTGTAGGCTTTCCCTGAAATTTGCAGTTGTTAAATCGTTGACTGAACGTACTACTTTGGAGGACTGTTTAGTATTGCTGAATGGAGCTATGTCATATATTGTAACTAGCTGTGCACCAATCTCAACAGGCTGAGCATTATCTGGTTAAACTTATCTTGGTCTATAAAGAAGTTATCTATCAGTGAGCTGCTATCCTTTACCACCCGAGTACGAAAATCAATAACGGGTGTCAAATTGAAAGAACCGAGTAATACTTCAAGGTCATTTTTCCTATTACCCTCTTTCAGAGAAACTACATTGAAGTCCCCGCAAATAATAATTTGCTTCCTCCTGTCTGACAGATAGCACAACAAGGAGTCCAAATTTTTCAGAAATAGATGAAAATTTCCTGATGGGGACCTATATACAGTTACAATTATAAATGTGCCTTTATTTAATTTAAGCTCACAGGCACATGCTTCTATATGTTTCTGTACACAAAACTTTTTTGTTTCTATACATTTTGCACAATGATAACTTTTGACATATATGGCAACTCCTCCTTTCTCCATATTTTCTCTCATTACATGTGCAGAGAGCTTATATCCACTTACATTTACCTTATCTATATCAGTAACAATGTGATGCTCAGACAGGCATAGTATATCTATTTCATCCTCAACTTCTAAATCTTCTAAACAAACCAGAAGCTCATCTACTTTATTCTTTAAACTCCCAATATTTTGATGAAATATACTTACATTATTTTTAATTATTCTTTTATGAGAACCTCTCCTTCTTCTAACATTTGCAGTACTCTCCTGTCTGAGTTTCTCATTGTGCTTAGGCCTAGTTCCTATACCAGTGGTCACATGGTGTTCAGAGAGGCAGATTATGTCAACTGGGTTGGGTGACTTTAATTCATCACTGCAATTACCTAGGACTGAGATACAACTTGGTGGAGATAAAATTTCTGGTGATTGGTGAAAATTTATAATTGACAAATGTGATTGGTGATCCAATTATATTAACAGGCCCATCTAGTGTCACTTAAATTTTTAAATTCCACTTCTCCAATCTTCGGTTTTATTCGTGTATTAATAGACATTTGATGCAGTGCCGACCCCCTTATTAAAACATAGAGCCCTTGCGGTGTCATAAAAAAATTTGTAGTCGACTTGATCCCTCTGCATTTTGCTACTGTGACGAGATTCAACTTATGGATCGTACAGTATGTGTAGAGGTCTTGTGGGACTTCCCTGCTTAAAATAGCTTGAACACTTGCACAAGAACCATTCATAACTGAAGTTCCATCTTAAGTTTGTGGAGTACAGTAATTAAAACTAATTCCACTGTTTGCTAGTGTTTTTTTTTTTTTAAATACAGAGTAACAAAGAAGCAGCATCAAATATTTTGCAGGTTCAAATCCTAGAAACCTTTCATATATGTTAACACCTAAATAGTACAAAATTACAATTGGTAGTTGCTCAATTTTTGAACAATCTTTTGTTGTGGATTGGGACTGGGCACTTTGATGAAAAGCTCGCTGCCTCAAAAAAAGATACTAATGTATATACCGATATACTGTCCCAGCTTCCTTCTCAGACCACTGGAAAGGTGAGTAACATTTGTCAGTAGTGTTGAGAAATGTCTAAAATTGAACAAGGATCTTCAGCCCAATAGGATACTTGTCAGGTTATATAGAGAATATTCAGTTAAGTTGAATCCTGTTTTAATCATAATATACTGTAAGTCTGTTGAACAAGAGACTGTGCCTAGTGATTGGGGAAAATGACAGATTTTACTTTTCTACAAGAAGAGTGATCCACAAAACTGCCATCCCATCTCATTGATGTCTATTTGCTGTAGAATTCAAGAACATATTCTGAGTTCAAAAATAATGAGGTATTTTGAACAGAATGACATCCAGGCCAACCAGCTTTAATTCCGAAAATATTAATCATGCAAAATCAAACTTATGCATTTCCTACATGACATCCTGAAAGCCATTGATTAATGACCAGGTAGATGCAGTCTTTCTTGACTTCTGAAAAGCATTCGGCTCATTACAGTACCACAGTTTTCTGACATCAATATGATTATATGCAGTATTAAAAAATTGTTTCTGTGTTGAGAATTTTTTGGTATGGAGGACACAACATGGTATCTTGGATGGAAAGTCATTGGCAGAAGTTGAAGTAAATTCAGCCATGCCACAGGGAAGCGTGCTGAAATCCTTGTTCATAATTGTGCAAGGGTCATTCAATAAGTAATGCAACAATTTCTTTTCTGAAAGCAGGTTGGTTTTATTCATAATTCGAATGCACTATGTCATTCCCCACTCTTCTGGCTGCAAACCCCTGTTTTAACTGCCTTATGCTACCTTACTGGGAGGGCCTGTATGCCCACATGGTATGACTCTACTGGTCGGTGTCAGAACAAATGTCATGCTGCACCAAAAACCTCCCCATAAGTCATGTACTGCTTATCGTAGGATACATCATTGGTCCAAACAGATGGAAGTCAGAAGGTGGTTGAGGTGGTCGAGCAAGAACAGTCTAATGAAGTTTTGTGGGCTTCTCCTGGGAATGCCGACTTGTGTAGTGGGACTTCTGCCACCGAATGTATCAGGATGACCAAATGTAGTGGGAAGAGGTAGAAGGCACTGTATTAAGACTCATCTGAGCCTTCTAAATGATTTATTTGTTTTCACTACAGTGCTCCATTCATCTCGATCCACGTCACAGGGTCCTGCAATGCTGAGGCCACCACCTCAGGGACCCAGTGCAATGCACTGCTGTGTTTTGGCCTGGTAGGGCTGCGTCGTCAGGGCTGCAATGGCAGGCGACTCAGCAGTCTTCTTCTCCGTTGAGTCAGTGCTGCTCCGCTGTGAGCCGCCGAACAGCCCACTGCATCCTTCCTCGCTAGCGTAGCTGAGATCGCGGCGACCACAAGTGTCCGTGATCCGGCATCCAAATCTGTGGCCCTCGCCTCGGAATGCCTCCGGCATGTGTTGGAAGCCAGGATGAGTGCCCTCGGTAGCGACCCGAAGAGTGGCCCGCCTCTGGCTGGCTGGCTACAGGCCCCTTGTAGGCCTCAAAGGGCCGAAACGAGAACCTGTTGTGGACTTGGACGCTGGCGCCCCATCTGCTGCTGCATGTAGCTGGTGATGTGACACGCCCCGCCATCCAGGAGTGCTGCCACACTTGAATGACTCCCGTTAGAAAACGGCACCTATTTATACTCGACTGTGAGTCCCTGTTTTTCTAACGCACTGATCCGAGTCATGTACTCACTACACCCAGGTTGCTCCAGTTGGCCCCTTGTGCCTGTAGCTTGCGCCATGCAAACTGCTGCGCTTATGCTTTGCGGTGGTCTGACGGCCCTGTGGCCTCCATTCTAGTTCCCAACCATTGGTATGTGTAACTCACTGCAATCTGGCCCACATCTGGCTATAAATTGTGCTCAGAGTATTGCACAAAACTAACTTTCTCTATCCTAAACAGTGGTAGCACTTCATTATTCCCCCCTTCGGAAAGACCCAGTCCGTGGGTTGATCCTTAACTAGCTCTAACTTTTTTGGGTCGGCACCTATGGCGTATTTCCTTACTATTGGATAACTTAAATGTGGTCTAGTGCCCCTTAAAACCATGACATGAACAACACGTAAAAATTCCTTACTGGGCGACCATTGCTCCATCAGCCCCTTACCTACTCATCTCACGGCCTCAGTATCCAATCCACTGGGACTTGACTACCCTTGGTTTCCTTTTGGAATTAGCTCTCCACCTGATCAGAAAGAAAACAAAACATAACAAAGTTAAGGCTGCGATGACACTTGGCACAGAGGTACTCAAAATGATCATTATTTGCCATTGCCTTTCCCTATACTGAGCGACATGTTGCACAAGCTGTTCTGCTGATATGCGCCCCTCTTGCTCTAAAATGAACTGGTTTATGGATCTCAACAGATCTGGCTCCAGAGTTTTATTTAACAAGGTCAGATTCTGCCTTGGCAAAAACTCTAAAGTAGCTTCTGGCCAGTACAGCTGTGGCTGCGTAACATTCAATTGTGTGACTCCTGAAATTGACGCTGGCACGTGGAAGGCTAGTCCTGTTATGTTACACTTAGTTCCATTGATTAAAATTCCGCTCCCCTAGAGATCTATACGTTTCGCTTCTGCAAGTACTCCCCACTCAAAATAACTTGCTACTACTACCAAAGTCTCGTAGGTGGAGAAGATCCAATGCATCCCGACCCGTTGCAAGCTCAGTTCCACGATGTCCCTTGGACAATCTATTCATTTCCCCCTGGCGAAAATTAACTGCACCGTGCACATGTCCCACATTTGTAGCTTCACGGGTTTTCCTCCAACATTCACTATTTTTGATTCAAACTCAGCACCGATTGTGTGACTACTTTCATCCTTAAATTACATTATATGAACTAGTGCAATAAACACGACTTTCCTGACCCAGCACTGTCGATAACTAAAAATTTAAACAGGAAATCGTACGACTCTGACATCGTTCGACACATATTTATTACGGCTTTGCCGCAAAATTTACTCTGACTCATTTATTTCTCCAGAACTGTGTTTGATTCCTCGTCCAACTACACACGCGTTAGACGCTACACTTCCCTTTTCAGTGACCTGAGGACAGGGATCACCATCACCCTTCCTCCCTCTTCAAAAAGACTGTTGTCCCTAGCAAGCTCACCGTACTCGAAAATACATATACGAAAATGCAATGCCTACCTAATCTATGCAAACCCAATGATACATAACAAGAAAACAAAAAAACAAAATACTAGAAATACTTTACTGCTTTCTGGATTGCAAAGTATACGGTACTTCATGCTGGACTCTATCTCCCTGGTTATCTCTGTGCTTGGCACCTCTCTTCACTCTCCCTTTCTTGCTCTTTCCTTCCTGTGACATAACTTGAATCACATCCGGGCAACCCTTAAATGGCCGCAACCGCCCAATGTGTACTATCGTTGTTCTAGTTGGCAGCTGAAGCTTAACATTAACGGGGGATGTGCTTTCAACAACTTGGTATGGCCCTTGATACCTCGTGACGAACTTCTTCATTTTCCCTTTTTGCGTATAGGGGCTGGACAGCAATACCCATTGCCCCACTCTATACTGCGGTAAACTTCCATTCTGCTTTATTGCCTCTTCCTGCCTTTCCAAAGCCTTTGTATTCACCTTTTGTACCCATTTCCAAACATCCTGAATTGTTCTTGCAAATTTCCGTACAGATTCACCGGTCCTTCCTTTCTGTATCTTCACTAAATCAAACAGTGACGGCATTTTTCGCCCGTACCCTACCTCGTATGGAGACAAACCGGTATTTGCATGGACTTTTGCATTATATGCACATACAATATGCTTCAAATACTCGTCCCACTGGTGGTGATGAGAATCCACATAAAACTCAGCATCTTTCCGATTGTTTATGTTTACCCGTTCTGTCCTTCTGTATGCTTGTGGATGCAACGTGCTCGTCCTCAACTTCTTTACATTCAACAATTTACACAGTTCCTTGACTAAATCCGACATGAAGTTGGTCCCTTGGTCAGTCTCCAGTACACCAAACTTCAAAATTCAGTTGTTTACTAACGTTTTCGCGACCATTGCTGCCTGTTGATTTGGCATAGCCACCATCTCCATGTACCTCAAAAAATGATCTATTATTGTGAGAACGAATCTGTTCCCCAATGATGTTTGCCTAAAAGGTCCTAAGATATCGATGTCCAACAAAGAAAATGGACATGTCGCTTCTGGCAATCGTTGTAGCTATATCTGTTTCCAGCTCAAATCTGATCTCTGTGCAAATGGTATACAATTCTTGACATACTGATCCACATCCACTTTCCTACCTCTCCACCAATACCTCTCCACCACGACTATGCCTGGTTCCCAGCAACTATTACTATGCTCTATAATACCGTCCACAAGCTGCTGATCAATGAAATCCACCACAATCGGCTGAAAATACCTCGGTATTTTGTATAGTTTACAGTAAACAGGTGCTTCATTCCCTGTTAGTATCCTATGTTGAATTAATGGAGCTGCTGGTAACGGCTCTTGTGGAAAAACAAATCCTTGAATTCCCACAACAATTCTTTCATATACTCCTCCTTTCAAATACTTAATTTTGTCACGCTATGCAGTTCTATCGGCAGTTAGTGGTTGATCACTTCGCCTATCTCTTGAACACCAGTCTTCGTCATCTGGCACATCAAATTTGCTGCGAAAACTCCTTTACTCAAATTCGCGTCTACAGCGCTAAAATTATCCACGTTCACGGGAACTACTCGCCTGTCATTCCCCTCCTGTACGTGTACAACACTACGTTTCACAAAACAACCCAATGGACCCAAAACTTCATTATCCTCCAATGATTCAATAACACATACTGTACCCATAGGTAGATCTGACTCCACACTTACCCAAAGCGACTTCCTGGTGCCACTAGACACACACTCATGCGAATTAAGCCTTAGTGCTAATGTATGCGGTTCAGTTGGTTTGTTCATTACGTTGAACGCCCCTCATGACAGCTCCGCATTGACTACAGTTTCCCCTAGCTGAAATAACATTCCACCAAGATCCACAGTTCGTCGTTCAAGGTCAATTTTGGCATGATGTTGATGCAAGAAATCTACTCCTAGGATCATGTCATAGCCCTCGCTTATCCATGGTACTACCTCCATGCATGCATTAAATCGGAATTTCTTTATTCGAAAGTCAACTGTCACCAACCCCAAAGGCGTGACCGCCTTATCCCCCACTCCATGCAACCTATAACGTGGTGGGTCTAGCTTCCTTCGTCCCATTATATTCCTAGTAGCCGCTGACACTTGTGCCCCTGTGTCCAACAAAATCTTTAACTTTTTAGTTCCTATGGATCTTACCACTGACATTCCAGCTCTGCATACGTATTCGTAGCATTGAAATTAAACGGGAGCTCTCTTAGGTGGGTCTTGGGCCCCCTCTGCCGTTTAACGCTTGTCCACCTCTCCTATCTCCATTTCTCCATCCACCATGCTGCTGATTTCCACCCCTTCCCCTATTCCTCGGTGACTGGGTACATTGCCTCTGCACATGTCCCGCACGACCACACTTAAAACATTTCACAACCACTGCAAACGCTGTTTGCCTCTTACGTACCCCTGTTGCCATGTCTATTTCCTCACATTGGATTGCCAGCTGAATGGCCGAATACAAATCTTTTGGATCCCCGTCACGCACTTTCTGCGATATATGCAGCGGTAACCCTCTCAAAAATACATCAAGTGCCCTTTGCTCGGTCTCCTGCAACAGAACACCATTCATCTCATCGCTTTGACCCAACTCGTAAGTATACTCGTTAATTTCTCTTATTCTGTTCGCAAATTTCCCTACCGTCTCCCCTGTCTCATCGTCATTGTACTCACCCTCTCCCTAAAGTACCGAGCGCTATTCTGTTTCTCGTACCTTTGTAAAAGCCCCTCCTTCAACTGCTTAAACAGCCCTGCCTTCCTTAAGGCCTCAGAACACCTTACATATTTCTTCGCTTCACCCGTTAATCTAATCTTGGCTACGTGTAAAAGTTAAGTGATTTAGACAGGAATATAATTTAGTTTAACGCCGACAACAAATTAAATACGTGCATTAGTGTATCGTTTAGTCTTGCCGTAAAAGGTTTGACTTTTCTTTGCGTATTTTTTCAGAAAACACGAAAAGATCGTAACTTCGCGAAGTCGCGCTTAGGCTTAAATTTTGTAAACGTGTTTGTTTCTTGTTTCACGGTAATTTAACTAGTTTCTCGGTAACAAATAAGTAAACTACCGTAAATAGCGTATAACTTCATTGTTTTAATACAGATTTCAGAAAAACAGCGTAACTTTATATCAGAAACTTGCCTATATACATTTGTTTATAGGCCTAATTCTCGTAACGTTTTTGGAGAATCAAAGTTAAAGTATCTCGTTTAATTGGCCTTTTTTTCATTCCATCGAGTGAAATATATAATAAATAGCGTATACCTTCGTTGTTGTAATACAAATCTCAGAAAAACAGCGGAATTTTAAATCAGAAACTTGCTTATATACATTTGTGAATAGGCTTAATTCTTGTAACGTCTTTTTTATTTTCGGTAATTTAATTGATTTATTCTAGCTAAAGTATTATTTTTGCCATGAGTGAGAAGTGCCTGACTTGCCGTAGAATTGTTAGTTCCGGGGTTTGGTGTGATGGATGCAGTAGTTTTTTTCACTGGGGGGACTGCAGTGGCGTGGGTGTTGGGAAAGTGGATCAGGCTCATCAGTGGTTATGTAGGATTTGCAGCAGAGATAGGAAGATAGTGGAACAGGAGGGGAAAATTGCTGCCCTTCAGGCTGAGCTAGATCAGGCTAGGGAAGATCTGGACAGGTTAAGGAGGGAGAAGGGCAAAGAGAGGTGGGAAGTGGCAACAGGTAGCAGAAGGAACAGGCCTAGAACTAAGTCTGACAGTTTTGTGGTGAATGTCAAAAATAAGTTTGACCTGTTGCTTCAGTTAGAAACTGATGAGCCTCAAGCAGAGGTAGGTGTAGACAGGACACAACAAACTTTCAATAGGAAATTGAAAAAGAATGTAGGAAAGTCATCGAAAAGGAAGAAAGTTTTGTTGTTAGGCAGTTCTCATGCCAGAGGTGTAGGCCAACTTCTGCAGGAGGAAGTAGGACCAGAATACCAGGTCACAAATTTTTTCAAACCAAGTGCTAGTCTGGATCAGGTGACAGAGGATTTAGGTTCACTCTGTAAAGGATTTACCAGGGAAGACACCGTGGTTATTGTGGGAGGGCCAGGGAACAGCATCGACAGAGATCCTGGGTACAGTATAGAGTGTGACCTGGTAAAGATTGCATCGGCATCGAGACACACCAATGTTGAATTTGTATCTGTCCTGAGACGCCATGACTGGCCTCATTTGAACTCTTCTGTTGGGAGAGTTAATTTGGAGTTGGAACGGCTGCTTGGGTCGGGTGCGGGGGCTCATATTGGTGTGGTACCTGTAGATTATCTCAGTAGGTGGGACTATACCAGGCATGGCCTACATCTCAACAGGAAAGGGAAGGGGAAACTGGCTGGAGTAATAGCAGGAAATTTAAGGGGGGGGAGGCACTGCCATGAATGGTAAAATACCAGTGGTTACAGGTGTTGGAGCAGCACCTTTTTTAGGATAGATAAGACAGAAAGATGTCAAGTTCTACGAGAGGTCAGGATTGAAACAAATCTTCAGTTTAGGAAAGAAATTAAACAGCACAATTCTAGCACATTGGATCACCAATCACAGCTATCAATTATAAATTTTCACCAATCACCAGAAATTTTATCTCCACCAAGTAGTATCTCAGTCCTAGGTAATTGCATTGATGAATTAAAGTCACCCAACCCAGTTGACATAATCTGCCTCTCTGAACACCATGTGCTCACTGGTATAGGAACTAGGCCTAAGCACAATGAGAAACTCAGACAGGAGAGTACTGCAAATGTTAGAATAAGGAAAGGTTCTCATAAAAGAATAATTAAAAATAATGTAAGTATATTTCATCAAAATATTGGGAGTTTAAAGAATAAAGTAGATGAGCTTCTGGTTTGTTTAGAAGATTTAGAAGCTGAGAATGAAATAGATATACTATGCCTGTCTGAGCATCACATTGTTACTGATATGGATAAGGTAAATGTAAGTGGTTATAAGCTCTCTGCACATGTAATGAGAGAAAATATGGAGAAAGGAGGAGTTGTCATATATGTCAAAAGTTATCATTGTGCAAAAAGTATAGAAACAAAAAAGTTTTGTGTAGAGAAACATATAGAAGCATGTGCCTGTGAGCTTAAATTAAATAAAGGCACATTTATAATTGTAACTGTATATAGGTCCCCATCAGGAAATTTTCATCTATTTCTGAAAAATTTGGACTCCTTGTTGTGCTATCTGTCAGACAGGGGGAAGCAAATTATTATTTGTGGGGACTTCAATGTAGATTCTCTGAAAGAGGGTAATAGGAAAAATGACCTTGAAGTATTACTCGGTTCTTTCAATTTGACACCCGTTATTAATTTTCCTACTCGGGTGGTAAAGGATAGCAGCTCACTGATAGATAACTTCTTTATAGACCAAGATAAGTTTAACCAGATAAATGCTCAGCCTGTTGAGAATGGTCTTTCTGATCATGGTGCACAGCTAGTTACAATATATGACATAGCTCCATTCAGCAATACTAAACAGTCCTCCAAAGTAGTACGTTCAGTCAACAATTTAACAACTGCAAATTTCAGGGAAAGCCTACAGCAGTTAGACTGGGATGAGGTGTACCGTGAACCTGATGCCAATTTAAAATATAATTTATTTCATGACATTTTTGTAAATGCATTTGAAAACTGCTTCCCCAAGAAAATAGTTAAATATACTCATAAGATACCTTGTAACAAACCATGGCTTACTAAGGGTATAAAAATATCTTGTAACCGGAAAAGGGAAATGTATCTGACAGCAAGAAAGAGTAGTGACCCAGAAACTATCAAAAATTATAAAAACTACTGTGTTATAGTAAGAAAAGTTATTAAAAAATCCAGAAGTATGTGTATCATGTCTGAAATCAGCAACTCTGATAATAAAATTAAAACAATTTGGAATATTATTAAAAGAGAAACAGGTCAACCAAGAGCAGAGGAAGACAGTATTACCATCAAATTGAATGAAAACTTTACGAACAAAAAGTCAGAAGTTGAAAATATTTTTAATAATCATTTTCTAAATGTTGTGGATATAGTAGGATCCAGGTGTTCATTAGAAGATGCTAGGCTGTTAATGGAAGAGGCCATACCTATGCAATTTGATACAATTGAAATCTCACCCACTTCTCCCTCTGAAATTAGGAAAATAATAAACTTGCATAAAAGCAAAAACTCACATGGAATTGATGGCATTTCCAGCAAAATACTAAAAGCTTGTTCTCAACAGATAAGTAAGATTCTCAGCCACCTGTGTAATAGCTCTCTGGAACAGGGCATTTTCCCTGATAGACTGAAATATGCTATTGTTATACCTTTGCATAAAAAGGGGGATAGATCTGATGTCATCAATTACCGTCCAATCTCCCTTCTAACAGCTTTATCCAAAATTTTTGAGAAAGTAATGTATTCAAGAGTAGCTTCACATATCTGTAAAAATGAAGTACTAACAAAATGTCAGTTTGGTTTCCAGAAAGGTTTTTCAACAGAAAATGCCATATATGCTTTCACCAGTCAAATTTTGAATGATCTGAATAACCGAACACCACCCATTGGGATTTTTTGTGATCTCTCAAAGGCTTTTGATTGTGTAAATCATGAAATTCTGCTAGACAAGCTCAAGTATTGTGGCATGAGTGGGACAGTGCACAAATGGTTTAATTCGTAACTAACTGGAAGAGTGCAGGAAGTTGAAATAAGTAGTTCTCGTAACATGCAAAGATCAGCACATTCCTCAAACTGGGGAACTATCAAGAATGGGGTTCCACAAGGGTCAGTCTTGGGTCCTTTGTTGTTCTTATTATATATTAATGACTTGCCATTCTATATTCATGAAGAGGCAAAGTTAGTTCTCTTTGCTGATGATACAAGTATAGTAATCACACCTGACAGACAAGAATTAACTGATGAAATTGTCAATACTGTCTTTCAGAAAATTACTAAGTGGTTCCTTGTAAACGGACTCTCACTGAATTTTGATAAGACACAGTACATACAGTTCCGTACAGGGAATGGTATGACGCCATTAATAAATATAGACCTTAATCAGAAGCATATAGCTAAGGTAGAATATTCCAAATTTTTAGGTATGTCCATTGATGAGAGATTAAATTGGAAGAAACACATTGATGATCTGCTGAAACGTTTGAGTTCAGCTACTTATGCAATAAGGGTCATTGCAAATTTTGGTGATAAACATCTTAGTAAATTAGCTTACTACGCCTATTTTCACTCATTGCTTTCATATGGCATCATATTTTGGGGTAATTCATCACTGAGGAATAAAGTATTTATTGCACAAAAGCGTGTAATCAGAATAATAGCTGGAGTCCACCCAAGATCATCCTGCAGACATTTATTGAAGGATCTAGGGATATTCACAGTAGCTTCTCAGTATATATACTCTCTTATGAAATTTGTTATTAACAACCAAACCCAATTCAAAAGTAATAGCAGTGTGCATAACTACAATACTAGGAGAAAGGACGATCTTCACTATTCAAGATTAAATCTAACTTTGGCACAGAAAGGTGTGAATTATACTGGCACTAAAGTCTTTGGTCACTTACCAAATAGTATCAAAAGTCTGACAGATAACCAACAAGTATTTAAGAAGAAATTAAAAGAATTTCTGAATGACAACTCCTTCTACTCCGTAGAGGAATTTTTAGATATAAATTAAGAAAAAAAAGAAAAAACAAAAACAAAACAAAAATATTAAAAAAATAAAAAAATAAAAAATAAAGAAAAACAAAAAACAAAAAAATAAAGTTGTTATTTAACTTAAGTATGTTGTTAAATTAACCTAATTATGTCATGTATTGGAAAATTCGACTCGTTCCACATCATTATGAAATATCGTATTCATGACCCATGGAAGTAGTATTAATCTAATCTAATCTAATCTAACTGCTCATCAGACCAACCATTCATCACAGCTGAAGTCTCCAACTCCTCCACAAATGAACACACATCCTCAGATGCCTTGCCAGAAAACGGAATAATCGAACTTGCGGCAGCTGGATCAATCTCCTCCACCCTGATCAGATGCGGTTTCCCGCTCACTTCTAGATGTTAATTCATTTCTCAACTGCATATTGTCTGTTGTCAACTGTGCTACTTTTCGAACAAAGTGCATGCTGCTTCTGGTTCTGACACACCTCGCGTCCCCGACTCTGCCATTGTGTTGCTTTCATTCCCAGTTAGTCCCGAAACAAAACATTTGTGCAAGAACAACCTGACTTCCTACAGCTCCGTATAATCACACTCAGTATTATCATAAACCCATATAAAGGTAATCAAATGCCATGAAAAAAAAAAAAAATAAACCTTACTGCCCCAAATACACTAACGCTTACTCTGAAAACAAAAGATACTATGCCCACGCAAAACATCGACAATGTGGCTTGCCAGGAGCCATACTCGAAAAAACAACCAAAAAAGGTAAGAAAACATCCAATACTCAAAAGAAAACTGGTGAAAATTCACCACATCTTGTGACTGTAATGCAGGTGATGGGCTCGAACATCATTCTGGACAGAAGACGTCTGCCATTCTGACACCAAATGTAGTGGGAAGAGGTAGAAGACACCGTATTAAGACTCATCTGAGCTTTCCAAATGATTTGTTTGTTTCCACTACAGTGCTCCATTCATCTCGATCCGTGTCACAGGGTCCCGCAATCCTGAGGCCACCGCCTCAGGGACCCAGTACAACGCACTGCTGTGTGTTGCCCTGGTAGGGCTGCGTCGTCAGGACTGCGATGGCAGGCGACTGAGTGGTCTTCTTCCCTGTTGACTCAGCGCTGCTCCGCTGGGAGCCGCCAAACGGCCCACTGCGTCCTTCCTTGCTGTCGTAGCTTAGATTGCGGCGACCAGAAGAGCCCATGATCTGGCGTCTGAATCTGCAGCCCTTGCCTCAGAATGCCTCTGGTGTGTGTTGGAAGCCAGGATGACTGCCTGCGATAGTGAGCCGAAGAGTGGCCCGCCACTGGCCGGTTGGCTAATCCGCGTGTCAGCCTCAGAGTGTCGAACCAACAACCCGCCTTGGACTGGGATGCTGGCACCCTATCTGCTGCTGTGTGTAGCTGGTGATGTGACATGCCCTGCCGTCCAGGAGTGCTGTCACACTTGAATGGCTCTCGTTAGAAAACAGCACCTATTTATACTCGGCTGTGTGCCCTTGTTTTGCCAACACACCGCTGCAAGTCATGTACTCACTACACCCAGGTTGCGCCAGTGGGCCCCTTCTGCCTGTAACTTGTGCCATGCAAACCACTGCATTTAAGCTTTTCAGTGGTTCGACGGCCCTGTGGCCTCCATTCTACTTCTCAACCGTTGGTATGTGTAGCTCACTGCATTCTGGCCCGCACCTGGCTGTAACTTGTGCTCAGTACTTTGCACAAAACTAACTTTCCCTATTCTAACGGTGGTGCCGCTACACTTGTGTGAGACCTTCAGTTATCATAGAGAAGGAGAAATTTGTTTTCATTTTTGTGGCAATATACAGATTGAATTCGTTTCTTCAGTTTCCTTAGGGTAGCACAATACACTTCAGACTTGATTATTGCATGATGAGGAAGGGCATCAAACAGATTAATCCTTTCAGAGGCCCAGAAAACTGTGACTGTGCCTTTACTGGCTGATGGTGTGGCTGTGAACATTTTCTTCAGATGAGAGATGGTGTGGCAACACTCCATGGATTGCCATTTTGTTTCAGCTTTGAAGCGACACATGGTTTGGTACCCAACAGGCACAAATCTTTTAAGAACCGCAACTGGTGGATGAGTGTTTCAGTACTATCAGCAGAGACATCCAGTTGTGCATCGAGGTGTTTGATTTTGACCCATCAATCAACTCAGTTGAGAGTGTCCACATGTTCCAACATTGCAGCCATCACAGTTGTGTACAGCTGGCCAACCCACAGGAGATGAGACCTTGCTGTGATGATGACAAATGCCTTGTCCAACAACTCACCCTGCTGTTGTTGACTGCCAGGTCTCTGTAGACTTTTGCAAGCACTTATGAATATCTGTGATGCTCTGGTTTTCCACAAAAAGAAACTTAATGACAGCTACTTGCTTGGAATGCACCTCCATTACAGACACCGTTTTGAATGCTGTGTATAGTGCTGCAACCTTTCTGAACTTCGTGAAACTATGGGGGCTGAAGTGGAAATATTCAGTGATGGCCCACAACAAATTGTGCATTTTTCAACTGAAGTTGGCTGAGAAAAAAAATTGTGAATTACTTACTGATCACCCCTCACATATTAATTGCTCGTAGAAAATATTAATTGTAACCACAAGAGTTTTTGCGGATGATAAAGTTATCTATAATGACACTGTATCTACAAAAATCTGCAGAAATATTCGGTCAGATAGTGATAAGATTTCAAAGTTGTACAAAGAATGGGGTCTTGCTTTAAATGTACAGAAACACAAACTTATGCACCTCAGCAAATAAAAATAGAATACTTACTTTTGACTACCATACAAGTAATTTAGAGGAAGAATCAGTCAGCTGGTACATACATTTTGGTGTAACACTTTTTAGATATGTGAAGTGGAATGATCACTTACATGCAGTCATGGGTAGGTTAGTTTCAGTTTTCAGTTCATGGGCAGGCGGCTGGGGTAATGCAGTCTGTCTACAAAGGAGGCTGTTTAAAAAGCACTTGTGTGATCAATTCTTGAATATTGCTCTAGTCTGTGGGACCCGTACCACATAGGATTGACGGGGGATATTGAATAAGTACAAAGAAGGGTGGCACGGATGTCCCCATGTTTTTTTTCACTTGCAGGAGACCATAACTGACATGTTGATAAACCTAAATTGGTAAACTATTTATGAAAAGAATAGTTGGTACTCACAGTATAGCGGAGATGCTGAGTTACAGTGAGGCATAACAAAAAGTGTGTCAGAAAGTGAGGTTTTGCACAACAAGGCCTTCATCAGAAATAGACAATATACACACACACATTCCTGCAAACACAACTCACACACACATGACCACAATCTATGGCTGCTGAGGCCATTACATGCCATCCTGGATTTTCCATTTTTAAATTAGTAAACTCTCAAAGATAGGTGCAGTTTATCCCTTGGCAACCTAATCCCAAAAATTCAAGAACCAATAGGAAGGGAAGAGTCTAAAGGTATTCCTCAGCTCTCTATGTATCACTCACATTTACATGATTAGACTAATTGCAGGATCCACTGAAACATTTAAGTAGTCATTCTACTCATGCCCAATACACGATTGGAACAGGAAGAAACTCTAACTTATGGTACTATGCTGAGTCTGCCATGCACTTCAAAATTGTGGAAGAGTATGTATGTAGATGTCAATGTAGAACAGCCCAAAAGATCCAGTTAAAGTCTAAAATACAAAGGGTAATAGGAATGTTTTGCAATACGACGCAACAATAAGTCACAGGAGGCTGATTGCTGCTCTGTTCTGAGATTATTTCATACTCGCATTGTAGCCACTGTGGGCGCAGTCGTTCTCTAGTAGGGTTAGTCTGAAGTGCTTGCTATGGCATCGTGATCACGAAGTGAAATTTGGGAAGTTTTGCAGTACAATTTCACGCGTGGTTTAAACATAGACCAGTTCTTTGAGGAAATGGCTCTTGCACTTGGTGACATGTGTCCACATTGTGCAACTATGGTCAGGTGATACAGAGAATTCCAAAGAGAAAATTTCATTCTGGAGGACGCGGAGAGGACAGGAAGGCCAGGACTGTCAGTTAAGGAGGAAAACATTGATGCTGTGAGGAGAATGCTAGACAAAGACATGTGAATCACCCATAAGGAGGTAGAGGATACCTTAGTGCTAAATGCACTAGCAATTCATTCGATTCTGCATGATCATTTGGAAGTAAAGAAACTTTGTCGTCTCTGGATGCAGCGTAGACTGACGAAAGGGCAGATGACAGGACGTGTGACTTGGTCCATGGAGATGTCAAAGCAGTTTTCTAATGGGAAATCTCAATAAGTGAATAACATCATGACAGGTGACAAGACTTGGCTCTACTATTATGAGGTGCTGACTAATATGCAAGTCTGGGTCTTTGAAGGTGACGACAAACCTGTAGCTATCAGAAAATCTCGATTAGCAAAGAAGAAAATGATAGCTTTTCTTTTCATATCAAGTGAATTGTGTAGTGTGTTGTTTTGGACACACAGAAGACAGCCACAGCTAAGTGGTATACTGAGCAGTACCTATCCAAAGTCATCCAGTCTTTGAAGAACCTGTGACCGAAGTCAAGGATAGACACTTGGTTCCTCCCTCATGACAACGCTCCAGCACACCGTGCCAAAGCATGCACTGAATATTTGTGAGGTACAGGACTGAAACTTCTTGAACACCCTCCTTGCAGTCCAGGTCTTGCACCTTGTGACTTTGTGCTATTCCTGCATGTGAAAATGGAGCTGAAAGGAATGTAGTTTTCAAGTGATGAGGACCTCCTGAGGGCTTGGGACAATGTGTGTGCCTTACTCCCTGCAGAAACTTGGGAAAACTGATTTAGAGATTGGTTCTGGAGAATGGAGATGTGTAGTCAATGTGGCAGAAATTAATTAAAAAAATTAAATAAATAAAGCTGTATTGCAAAACTATCCTAGTACACTATGCAACAGTGAGGTCATGTATAGCAAACAATGTATGGATTGAAATGATAGTGACTTATGTTGTAGTAAACTATTTGATATACTGAGCACCTTGCTTAAATAGCCTGTGGCTCTGCACAATTCACACTTGACTCCCCAGCACCTGTGCACCACAATTCACACCTGGCTCCCACAGCATCAGTGCACCACAGTCCACACCTGGCTCCCACAGCCCCAGTGCACCACAACTGGTGAAAGTCATTGAAATATATGCTGGTCACAAAGTTAATTGTCTTATCACTGGTACTGGCCATTAGCGATACAATAGTAACAGGTACTGCAGATGCTGGGTCTCTGATAATGGTGGCGGTTGTATCATGAGTTATATGTGTTAATTGGATAAACCACCTATGGCACTGCCTCACTTTCATGTCTGTGGTATCTGTTCTTCAATTCTATTGAGATTCACCATGCTACTTTCACCTACATCTGCTCCCTCAGTGTTCCAGCTCAATGGCAACATTTTGAAGAGTATTATACTCATCATCTTCTGGCAAAGTGTTGAGATATTGCGGAAGCAATAACATTTATACTGGTTGTGTAACCCCTCCCTCCACCTGGCTACTGGCAGTTGGGTACTGTCCAGTTGGCAAGTGGGAAGGGGTCTGAGATTGCTGTGGTGCTGGTAGTGGGTGCATGTTCGCATCTTTGTCTAGGCATTATGGGTGGATCTTAGAACTTGGACAGTTCCGGTGTGCTCTTGTCATATTGTGGCTAGTGCTGATGCTGGACTCATTTGTTATCCTGCATCCCTGTTGACCAGTTTCTCATGAATCTGTATTGCAATGGATCCTTTTATGATGCTGTTCCAATAGTCAGTTGCTCAGCATAGAATCCCAGTGTTCTGAAAGTCAATGTTATGGTCTTCCTTGATGCTATACTTTGCTATCACTAATTTTACTGTATGGCTCCTTATAGCACTTTGAAGTACAGTGCTGTGGTAGTCCAATCTGTCATTGGCCACATTCACAGACGATGCTGTAAATCTATTGTACATTCAGTTTAAATCAATCTTTCACAGAGCCCAGCCACTGTTTTGTCCTTTTCTAGTAGCCTTACAGTTTCGGTTGTTGAGAATGGTCACAGGTATGGAGGGCAAGTGAGTCTCTTGTCTCCTCTTCCTGTTCCCAGTTTGTTGCACCTTTTCTGTTCTTGAATGCCCTCCTAATCTGTGCATCACTGTACCCACTTTTTAGAACATTTCCTTCAGGTGTTGTAGTTTGTCTGAAAGCTTTCCTTGTTGCAGATGACATGCACCCTATGTACCATGGTGATCAACACTGTCTGCCATTGTATTGGACATGACAGTTCATTGCATGCAGGTACAGGTCTGTGTGGGCCTCCTTCATGTATACTGAATGGCCTAATGTATCATGTGCATTCATTTTTGTTAGTATGTCTAAGAAGGAAGACAACCACTCTAATCTATTTCCACAATGAAAGCAATGTTTTGATGGATACTGTTAAGGTGGTCCAGAAACTCATCCAGTCCCTGTCTGCTGTACTCCGATTATGTGAGTGAAGAAATCGTGCGTTTTTGAGGTGAAGAACTCATTGAGCCATGTTCAGGGCTCATTTTCGTCTGGAAAGGAAGTTCCTTGAAGGTTGTTTGGTAGAGAGTGGAAAAGGTGAAAATCTGAGGCTGCAAGAATCAGGTGAATAAGGTGGCTGCAGAATGACTTCCCAACCCCTATATAGTGTTTTTTGATGGCCTAGCAGAAAGCAAACGGGAACTATTATGGAGTAGTATCACTTCATGCAATCTTCCTAATCATTGTTCTTGGACTGCATCTGCAAGACATCTCAGCTGTTGACAATAAATGTCAAACATGATGGTTACACATTGGGGAAGCTATTTGTAGTACACCATACCATCGCTGTTCCACCGGATGCATAACATTATCTTTTCTGGATGTGTGCAAATCTTTGTAAAGGCAGATGCTCTTCTCTTTGGTCTCATCCACTCCTTCCTTTTCAGTATGTTAGCACAAAGACACCATTTCTCATCACCCCAACGATGATACAAGATAGGAATGGTTGGTGTTCTTCATGAGGTAATTGATGTTGAGCAAGCAGAGACACACATATGGCCAAGTGCTGATTTCGCTTACAGCGCTTGGTAACAGTACACTAAATTTCTGAACCTCCCCCATTGCAAGCAAATGTTGCACGATGGTGGAAAGAGTACAGTTCATCACATTTGCCGTTTCTAGAGTACACTGAGGTGCGTAATTGTGAATTAATGCATTTAAACAATCTTTATGAAACCTCCCAAGATCTTTCTGAAGGTAGAGGGTCACTAATGTCAAAACATTCCTCCTTAAAATGAGAAAACCATTTTATTGCCATGGTATTTCCAATGGCATTATCCCCATTCATGGTGCAAATATTTTTGGCTGGCTCTGCCCCTGTCACCCCTCTATTGAATTCAGACAGAAGAATATGTATGGAATGTTCGGATTTCTTCATTTGGCACTCCCATTTTCTAACATCCACAGCTCCATCCACTATCTCCAAATGACAAAATGACAATATGTGAACTCAAATAGCATCAGTGAACTGCAAACAAAAAATGATAATCAATAAATAAACTCATAGCAAGTGGAAAATCAGCATGCAAAATAAAAATCCTAAGAACTTATACACCAACCTAATAGAACAGGGCTGTACAGACTTGTTACTACCTTGGGCTGCAAAACTTCTTAATGTGACTACATAAGGACTAGAGAGTTCAAAAATATAACACCGTGATGCAAGTTGTCATTCTGAATTGGGGTCCCCCTACCCCAATGCCAGATGGACTGGGATCAAAAGAACTTGGTTCTACAAGGGCCCATTCTCCATTTTTGGAGGGAATAAAACACAAAACAACAAAATTACAAGAACAATAGTGTGGGGCAGGCTGCCATCAAATCAACCATGGGCTGCATGTGTCACGTGGGCCACAATCTGTGCATTCTTGATGCAGAGATTTGTGATCCCTCTAGTCTGCCAACCACTGTTCATGATGAAAGAGTGGCTTGGCTCTGAGAAAGACCCACTTAAACTGAATGTACCTGGGAATAACAGCATCACTTGCAAGTATCCCAAGCAATACATTTGGCAAACATAACACTGTATTTTGAAATGTTGCGAGGAGCACATCAGGCATATGTGACTGGTACATACAGAGAAACCAGTAACAAAAAAGCATTGCATTAAGGAAGAGCACAGCTCTGACTCTCAGACCATCAATGTGCTGTGCCAAGCAACTGGCTATTGGGACATTATTATAAAAGGATCCATTGAAATATGGATTCACAAGAATTCTGGTCAACAGGGGTGAAGTACACCAACGCGGTGCAGCACGGAATACAGTGTTAGTGGCAATACAACGACAGCACACCAGCACTGTCTGTCTTGCCAGAATGCCCAGCAGAAATCTGAACATGCATCCACTACCACCACCACAGCAACTTCAATCTCTGGCTGGCGGTACCCACCTGCCCATAGCCAAGTGGAGGGGGACACACTACTAGTATAAATATTATGAAATCTGTAATATCTTGTCACTTTTCCAGAAGGTGACGAGTATGACACTCTTCAAAACATTGTGGTACTTTAGCACTGCCATCTGGATGGAATCACAAGAGCTTTTCACCAAAAGTATATGCTGGGAGAGTCTGCACTCTCACATACTGCATTTTGTCATAGTGTCAGCCCTCTTTGCCACATCACTTTTTATTCCTCTTGTGTGCTGCTTACATACTTACAGCCGAAAGCACATCTCCTTATAGAACATTGATCCACTGGTCTCCCTCCACTATTTTTGATCTGATGTGCTCCCCAGTGCTGGTACTAATGACTCGGGTTTAAGTTACATGCTGTGACATGGTTGTGATGTAGTAACAGTGAAACCTTGCTGTCGACTATTTAATGTTCTTCAAAGTTTAAAAACTCATCCAATTCTGCAGTCAATTCCATTTGATCTATAATACTAAAATATCCTGCCACACTATTAAGCATTCCTGCTTTACTGCTTGATAACTGAAAGACAACTGAAACAGAAGGAGCATTATTTCATATAGTAAAATTAATGCAGTTTATGAAATTGGTCTCCTGTTTGAAATATGTGAAGCAGGTACAAATTATGTTTTCCTTTTTTGTTATTCATTGGTCTGTTGCAGGTGATGTCCACTTTTCAACCCTTTTTCCTCCAATACATGAGTGCTGTGCATCCGTACAACATGAACACAATGTAAAAGTTCAGTAAGTAATAGTCCTTATTGTTAATACTTGGGCAGCTCTCCAAAAGTATGTCTGGGTAGCATATACATCTTCCTATACCAAAGGTTTTATTTTGTTGTTATATCAAGGTAACTGTGCAGAGTATAAATATCCAACAACTAAATGTAGCAGCTTTTGTAGTCAGAAGAGTGTCCTCATATTATTAGGTACATATGTTAACATGTTGAATCCACATACTGTTTTTTGGTACATTTGTGAACAACGAATTTGAAGACACCCAGTTGCAAAGAGTACTCAGTTTTATCCTTTTTTATTTATTGCTGGCCTTCACAAATTCTGCCATCTGTAAACTACAGCAGGCTATACATTTTTAATTTTTATCATTAATATTATTCTATAATTTTATCTAGTAACTTTTCCTAGATAATTACTATTTAACAGCACTTGTTGAGAAAATTTAGCTACTTACTATCTCAACTATATCCTAATTAAGATGGCTATCCTTCCATTTTTCTCGCACCCTAGTTTACAGATAACTGCATGAGTTAAAAATAAAAATAGCTATTATTGCCATCTGCATAGTGAGATTAAAATTATAATTCTATTGTACTTTAAAGCAGATGTCATCATTTGTAGCCTCTTGCCCTAGTATGAATGTTACTGTAATTTGGAGTACCTAAACTGGGCAAAAATGTCAAACTCTTGTAACTTAAACATTTGGTTAGAAGTTTCCACTGATATGCAATGAGTTAACATTTATTTTACATTCTAATAGGCCAATTTTGTGCCACTGTCAGTGCCACACATCCTTCAGTATTGCGATTGTTTTCATTACTCCAGGAAGGTCTAAAGTTTTTGATGACAATTGGATTGCAATCTTCCAACTTCTTTTACAAGTGTCGACTTACTTAGTACGCACAGCCGATCTTCTTCTCCGGATGGCTGGCTACGTCAATCTCTAAAAAACTTCTTTTCCAAAGAATGATGCTAGTGAAAGGAACATTTAAGACTCACTCTCTCTCTCTACTCATGAAATAAGTAGGTACTCGTAGAATACTTTTAGTTCACCATTGATATATTTCAACTTCCATAAGGAACAAAATTTTCATTTCTCACATAAATATTCAACTTCTTGTAAGTCACCTGTGTGATCTCACATTAAACACATTAAGATATGTGTACAGTATAGTTGGTTTAACAACCACAGAAATTGTGAACATGTCTTGTCTCTAGCAAGTCTGTGTTAAAAGTTACTAAAAATATTTCCAGATCAACTGTTCTTTCATCACTAACAATAGTCACAGTTACTAAACCGCACAGAATAACACAGAAGTTCCTTGGTTCTGACGTGCACTTTCATTACGACTTCCATGGACCTACCGACAAATACTTGTCGCTGCCGTTCGACCGCCGTGTCTACAGTCTTCTCATGGCAAACTTCCAACCTGCACACACAGACAGGTGACACGCAATAGATACGATGTCTCACACTTATATCTAAAATATCATGTGTTTGAGACGGTAGAAGACCGAGTGGTTCTAGAATTTACGCAGAAATTCTCGAATCCCCCCCCCCCCCCCCCCCCCCCCCTCAGATCGAACACGCAATATTTTACACATAATCAATATGTACATTAATATGACACATAAGAACAATTCACATTTTAACAGTATAACCTTTTGCTTACTACTTACCTATTCTTTTCTCATTTTACTTTAATAATAAAGAGTGAGCATTTCACTTAAGGGTAAGGAATATAATTCTTTTTCTTTTTTCTTCTGTCTTTCCAGTCGTAGGCTCCAGTTGTTCATGACACATGAATAATCAACTTTTGTTCTCACCTATTGTACTACCTTTCCAAAGTATGTACACATTCATTATCTGTTGTAGTTTGGAGGCACTCTGGGCAACATGAAAGTGTTCATTTTGACACTCGGAAAACTTACACAAAATGTAATAGTGCTCGTTGTGCATAGAATTCACACCTTCCAGAATAATTCCTATAAAATGTGTGACTTCTGTCATGATACAGTCCTTTTCTGCTAGGATCAGTATCTATACCTTGCCTGTGGGTTGACCATATGAGTGCACTTCCTCTTTTCATTGTGGTAGGTATGTCCCTTTATAAAACATTCCTATTTTTTAGGCCACAGCTCCTATCTCCATGTAGGTACAACTTCCCTATATACTTAGAAAATGCCGGATACACCCCCCTTATCCTTTCTGAGTAGGCCTCATGGTTCATTACCCCAGTATATGTTCCTATGTATACTACAATAAAGTATTTTCTGGTAAAGCTACAGTCATTCTCCAGTAAATCATCAACTCCCTAGAGTCCTCCTCTACTCGTCACTCCTTACCCTTAGTATATACAATGTCTATCTATAATTCAAGTCTCACTATCCTATTATTCATCAATTTATCAGAGTATTTGCTACACTGACTTTTCTTAAATATGCATCATGATTAATTCCAATCTTGCTTGCGTTCTCTTTCAATACTCATGCCTCCTTTTTATGTGCACTCAATGTAGAATCGTCATAGTTCATACTTCCCAATATGGAATCATCATAGTGTTTATATACCTATATGTGTGTGTTCTTATATCTATATACATATAGATAGGTTAGTTTTTATATCAATAGGCGATGTAGAACCATCATATTGTTTATATACCTATATGTGTATGTTTCCCTATGTACTCATATTCTTTCCCCTACAATACTTGGCGGTTCTCACATTGCGACCAGTTTCTAGTCTGTAATTTTAATATTTGTTTATAAATGTAATTTTGTGTGTATGCGGATTTGTGTTTGTGTAGTCTGATTCATCAGCCTTCTTATCGAAAGATAAGATGTAGGTTATTGGAAACCACAGAAACCAGGAAGGACTTCTGCAATAGAAGTAGGTGAATATGGAAAGAGGGAAAAAATAGATATGTCCTAAAATGAGTAGTACGAAAGAAAGTAGATAGAAATGTAGCTAAGATCATATAACAGAAAGAAGATAGCCCCAAAGACAGGTAACCCTTCCCACCCCCCTTCCCCAGGATCCCTACCTCACAGGTACTTGAGCGAGACACCGGAGGAGGTTTGGTGTTAAATCGTTTCCTGCAGAATGGACATTCCCACTTGAGGTTCCCGAAGGAAATCCTAGCAACCCTATGGAAATTGTAAGTGATGAAGAAACAGGCACACTTGTTTGTGAGGGTTGTTTGAAAGGTGTGATGTGTGTTTGGCGTTAGTCATGATTTATGTGTTCTCGTAAATCACGTTTTTATCCACAATACCCACCCCTTACAGAACTGATATAAACACTCCCATCAACATCACATCTCATAAAAGGTGTAAAATATTCTATACAAAGTAGAAAATCTATATACTAAGTTGTCACAGTTGTTTTATTAGTCATCCACTATTATATGTTTTGCTAAATAAATATTTCCTTCAGTTCACTAAGAAGAATATGTATCAGGAAGTATAAATTGGAACTCTGGACCAGTAATGTTACATTCATTGTACCTGTGGTCTAGGGGTAGCATCTTTGATTCATAATCAAAACGTCTTTGGTCCTGGGTTCGATCCTCGCCACTGCCTAAATTTTGATAAATAATCAGCATTGGTGGCCGAAGACTTCCGGCGTAAGAAGTCAGCCTCATTCTGCCAACGGCCTTGTCAAAGAGGGCGGAGGAGCGGATAGAGGTTCAGGGCACTCTCTTGTCCTAGGGGTGGGAAATTGCCCCTAAAGGCGGAAGAATCAGCAATGATCAACGACATGAGGATGCAGAAGGCAATGGAAACCACTGCATTAAAGACACGTAACGTGTATCCACAGGACATGTGGCCTGTAATTGAAGAAGTGTCATGGTGATCTCTCCATTGGCAAAAGATTCCGGAATAGTCCCCCATTCGGATCTCCGGGAGGGGACTGCCAAAGGGGAGGTTACCATGAGAAGAAGATTGAATAATCAACGAAAGGATAACGTTCTACGAGTCGGGGCGTGGAATGTCAGAAGCCTGAACGTGGTAGGGTAACTAGAAAATCTGAAAAGGGAAATGCAAAGTCTCAATCTAGATATAGTAGGGGCCAGTGAAGTGAAGTGGAAGGAAGACAAGGATTTCTGGTCAGATGAGTATCGGGTAATATCAACAGCAGCAGAAAATGGTATAACAGGTGTAGGATTCATTATGAATAGGAAGGTAGGGCAGAGGGTGTGTTACTGTGAACAGTTGAGTGACCGGGTTGTTCTAATCAGAATCGACAGCAGACCAACACCGACAACGATAGTTCAGGTATACATGCCGACGTCGCAAGCTGAAGATGAACAGACAGAGAAAGTGTATGAGGATATTGAAAGGGTAATGCAGTATGTAAAGGGGGATGAAAATCTAATAGTCATGGGCGACTGGAATGCAGTTGTAGGGGAAGAAGTAGAAGAAAAGGTTAAAGGAGAATATGGGCTTGGGACAAGGAATAAAAGAGGAGAAAGACTAATTGAGTTCTGTAACAAGTTTCAGCTAGTAATAGCGAATACCCTGTTCAAGAATCACAAGAGGAGGAGGTATACTTGGAAAAGGCCAGGAGATATGGGAAGATTTCAATTAGATTACATCATGGTCAGACAGAGATTCCGAAATCAGATACTGGATTGTAAGGCGTACCCAGGAGCAGATATAGACTAAAATCACAATATAGTAGTGATGAAGAGTTGGCTGAAGTTCAAGACATTAGTCAGGAAGAATCAATACGCAAAGAAGTGGGATACGGAAGCACTAAGGAATGACGAGATACGTTTGAAGTTCTCTAACGCTATAGATACAGCAATAAGGAATAGCGCAGTAGGCAGTACAGTTGAAGAGGAATGGACATCTCTAAAAAGGTCCATCACAGAAGTTGGGAAGGAAAACATAGGTACAAAGAAGGTAGCTGCGAAGAAACCATGGGTAACAGAAGAAATACTTCAGTTGATTGATAAAAGGAGGAAGTACAAACATGTTCCGGGAAAATTAGGAATACAGAAATACAAGTCGCTGAGGAATGAAATAAATAGGAAGTGCAGGGAAGCTAAGACGAAATGGCTGCAGGAAAAATGTGAAGACATCGAAAAAGATATGATTGTCGGAAGGACAGACTCAGCATACAGGAAAGTCAAAACAACCTTTGGTGACATTAAAAGCAATGGTGGTAACATTAAGAGTGCAACGGGAATTCCACTGTTAAATGCAGAGGAGAGAGCAGATAGGTGGAAAGTATACATCGAAAGCCTCTATGAGGGTGAAGATTTGTCTGATGTGATAGAAGAAGAAACAGGAGTTGATTTAGAAGAGATAGGGGATCCAGTATTAGAATCGGAATTTAAAAGAGCTTTGGAGGACTTACGGTCAAATAAGGCAGAAGGGATAGATAACATTCCATCAGAATTTCCAAAATCATTAGGGGAAGTGGCAACAAAATGACTATTCACATTGGTGTGTAGAATATATGAGTCTGGCGATATACCATCTGACTTTCGGAAAAGCATCATCCACACAATTCCGAAGATGGCAAGAGCTGACAAGTGCGAGAATTATTGCACAATCAGCTTAACAGCTCATGCATCGAAGCTGCTTACAAGAATAATATACAGAAGAATGGAAAAGAAAATTGAGAATGCGCTAGGTGACGATCAGTTTGGCTTTAGGAAAAGTAAAGGGACGAGAGAGGCAATTCTGACGTTACGGGTGATTATGGAAGCAAGGCTAAAGAAAAATCAAGACACTTTCATAGGATTTGTTGACCTGGAAAAAGCATTCGACAATATAAAATGGTGCAAGCTGTTCGAGATTCTGAAAGTAGGGGTAAGCTATAGGGAGAGACGGGTCGTATACAATATGTACAACAACCAAGAGGGAATAATAAGAGTGGACGATCAAGAACGAAGTGCTTGTATTAAAGAAGGGTGTAAGACAAGGCTGTAGCCTTTCGCCCCTACTCTTCAATCTGTACATCGAGGAAGCAATGATGGAAATAAAAGAAAGGTTCAGGAGTGGAATTAAAATACAAGGTGAAAGGACATCAATGGTATGATTCGCTGATGACATTACTATCCTGACTGAAAGTGAAGAAGAATTAAATGATCTGCTGAACGGAATGAACAGTCTAATGAGTACACAGTATGGTTTGAGAGTAAATCGGAGAAAGACGAAGGTAATGAGAAATAGTAGAAATGAGAACAGCGAGAAACTTAACATCAGGATTGATGGTCACGAAGTCAATGAAGTTAAGGAATTCTGCTACCTAGGCAGTAAAATAAGCAATGACGGACGGAGCAAGGAGGACATCAAAAGCAGACTCGCTATGGCAAAAAAGGCATTTCTGGCCAAGAGAAGTCTACTAATATCAAATACCGGCCTTAATTTGAGGAAGAAATTTCTGAGGATGTACGTATGGAGTACAGCATTGTATGGTAGTGAAACATGGACTGTGGGAAAACTGGAACAGAAGAGAATTGAGGCATTTGAGATGTGGTGCTATAGACGAATGTTGAAAATTAGGTGGACTGATAAGGTAAGGAATGAGGAGGTTCTACGCAGAATCGGAGAGGAAAGTAATATGTGTAAAACACTGATAAGGAGAAGGGACAGGATGATAGGACATCTGCTAAGACATGAGGGAATGACTTCCATGGTACTAGAGGGAGCTGTAGAGGGCAAAAACTGTAGAGGAAGACAGAGATTGGAATATGTCAAGCAAATAATTGAGGACGTAGGTTGCAAGTGCTACTCTGAGATGAAGAGGTTAGCACAGGAAAGGAATTCGTGGTGCATCAAATAGTATTCTCATGAATTAAAAAATTATTTTGAAAGTAATGCTCCCAGACAGGGTTCTCCAAATTTATCCAGAAATATGCGACCAATAAAGGAGTTACCAGGCATCTTTCAAGAATTCAGTGTTGGAATCATTGTAATGATTCAATAGAACACACAAAATTGATGATGTTGATTTTACCAACTTTTTGCAAAGAAACTGGTGAAGAGATTACATACCAAGACCATCTGAAGCAAAAATATAACCTAATTATACATGGAGACTGCACTGATCAAAAAAAACTGAGGGAGAGAAGAACTGACCAGGCAGACTTAATATATCTTGTCCCTGAGCTGTGCCAAATGACAGAGATCAAAGACAACAGGTGTGCAAATTTCCACCTCATGCTGCAGCTGAGCAAGGTCGGGACAAGACCAGACTGGGGACAGGCAGGTGCGAATGCACTGTGCAAATCCTTACCTCATGCATGCTCTTGCAGAGTATATAAGAGTAGTACCAGAAACACATATGCAGAAGGCTCTTTAGTCCTCCAAGAGATTATATAGTGAGCCAGAGGTTGTTAGTAGTCTGACCGAATGGAACAAGGAAATCCCCCACCAGGAACCATTGTGAATGACGTAATCACAAATGCTATTTAGTATGATCTTTTTTTTCATAGTATATCTGTGTGTGGGATGGTAGAATACTTTAAGATTTTGAAGGAATTCAGTGCATGAAAACCACTATAGAAGAAACACTGAGAGCAACTCGGGATCCGACGGTCGTCACTCCGCCCATTAACTCAGAACGTTTACATCCCTGGGGGATATATGACTCTGCCCGGATCCCATTGATCTGATATTAACGTCACTTGAGCAAGTGCAGACCAGCACTTTTCATTAAATTTTGTTTGAAAATCTCCCCACTGCAAAATAATCACCACTTCACTAGGTAACACAGCATTAGGTGAAGTTATTCTATTTTCTACTCTGTCCTGGATAAGTATGTATTGTATTGTATATTTATTGGTCCTGTAAATCACACATTATACAGGGGTACATAATGATATAGGACAAGTCAAATAATTGCAATAAAGTTTAACAGAAAACTGCTGTATGGTTTCCAGTATATAGCAATATAAGTCTAACATATGGGAAAAACATTTCACAAATACACAAATAACTTTTACACGTACACATTTCTTACTTTCGGCCTTGGTTATCGGATACACACATATGGCAGGTGATCAAAAAGTCAGTATAAATTTGAAAACTTAATAAACCACGGAATAACGTAGATAGAGAGGTAAAAATTGACACACATGCTTGGAATGACATGGGGTTTTATTAGTACGATGTTTATGCAGAATGGCACTCCATCCCATATTCCACGTGAAAGATCTCATGTGCACGTCGTTTGGTGATGATGGTGTGCTCAGCCACCACTTTCGTCATGCTTGGCCTCCCAGGTCCCCAGACTGAAGTCGCAAGTGTATTGTGATCGACCGACATCTTTAGGGATGCTGAAAGACAACATCCAACGCCAATGCCTCACCATAACTCTGGACATGCTTTACAGTGCTGTTCACAACATAATTCCTCAACTACATCTACATACATACTCCGCAATCCACCATACGGTGCGTGGCGGAGGGTACCTCGTACCACAACTAGCATCTTCTCTCCTGTTCCACTCCCAAACAGAACGAGGGAAAAATGACTGCCTATATGCTTCTGTACGATCCCTAATCTCTCTTATCTTATCTTTGTGGTCTTTCCGCAAAATATAAGTTGGCGGCAGTAAAATTGTACTGCAGTCAGCCTCAAATGCTGGTTCTCTAAATTTCCTCAGTAGCGAGTCACGAAAAGAATGCCTTCTTTCCTCCAGAGACTCCCACCCAAGTTCCTGAAGCATGTCCGTAACACTTGCATGATGATCAAACCTACCAGTAACAAATCTAGCAGCCCACCTCTGAATTGCTTCTATGTCCTCTCTCAATCCAACCTGATACGTATCCCAAATGCTCGAGCGGTACTCAAGAATAGGTCGTATTAGTGTTTTATAAGCGGTCTCCTTTACAGATGAACCACATCTTCCCAAAATTCTACCAATGAACCGAAGATGACTATCCACCCTCCCCACAACTGCCATTACATGTTTGTCCCACCTCATATCGCTCTGCAATGTTATGCCCAAATATTTAATCGACGTGATTGTGTCAAGCGCTACACTATTAATGGAGTATTCAAACATTACAAGATTCTTTTTCCTATTGATCTGCATAAATTTGCATTTATCTGTATTTAGAGTTAGCTGCCATTCTTTACACCAATCACAAATCCTGTCCAAGTCATCTTGTATCCTCCTACAGTCACTCAATGGCGACACCTTCCCATACACCACAGCATCATCAGCAAACAGCCGCACATTGCTATCCACCCTATCCAAAAGATCATTTATGTAGATAGAAAACAACAGCGGACCTACCATACTTCCCTGGGGCACTCCAGATGATACCCTCACCTCTGATGAACAATCATCTTCGAGGACAACATACTGGGTTCTATTACTTAAGAAGTCTTCGAGCCACTCACATACTTGGGAACCAATCCTATATGCTCGTTCCTTAGTTAGGAGTCTGCAGTGGGGCACCGAGTCAAACGCTTTCCGGAAGTCTAGCAATATGGCATCCATCTGATACCCTTCATCCATTGTTCTCAAGATATCATGTGAAAAAAGGGCGAGTTGCGTTTCGCTGGAGCAATGCTTTCTAAAGCCGTGCTGATGCATGGACAGCAACTTCTCTGTCTCAAGGAAATTCATTATATTTGAACTGAGAATATGTTCAAGAATCCTGCAACAAACTGATGTTAAGGATATTGGTCTGTAATTTTGAGGATCCGTCCTTCTACCCTTCTTATATACAGACATCACCTGCACTTTTTTCCAGTCACTCAGAACTTTACATTGGGCAAGAGATCCGTGATAAATGCAAGCTAAGTAAGGAGCCAATGCAGTAGAGTACTCTCTGTAAAACTGAATTGGAATCCCATAAGAACCTGTCGATTTATTTATTTTCAACCCATTCAGCTGCTTCACAACCCCAGGGATGTATATTACTATGTCCTCCATAAGGGAATCTGTATGAGACTCAAACAGCGGTATGTTTGTATGATCCTCCAGCGTGAAAGATTTCTCAAATGCTAAATTTAAAATTTCAGCTTTTGTTTTGCTGTCTACAGCTATTGTTGAGGAATGATTGTGGACATATTGAGCATTTCCTGTAAAGAACATCATCTTTGCTTTGTCTTACTTTGTTATGCTAATTATTGCTATTCTGATCAGATGAAGTGCCATCTGTCAGAAGTTTTTTGAACTTTTGTATTTTTTTGGTTCTAATAAAACCCCATGTCATTCCAAGCATGTGTGTCAATTTGTACCTCTCTATCTACATTATTCCGTGATTTATTCAGTGTTCAAATTTATACTGACTTTTTGATCACCTGGTATGTAACAGACCACATATAATACACAGATAATACTATTTCTTATTTTGGCCCTAATTGTATAAACTATTTATAATTTTCACATATTTACATTGTAGATAAAAATGAATTGACAGTATAGTACCAATTCTGTAGCAAGTAGTCACTCACTGCAGTTTTGAATTTATGCATGCCGGTTATTGCCTTAATGTTTTTAGGTAGTTTATTATACAGTCTTTTTCCTGCTTGCAAGGGTCCTTTTTGTTTTAGTGTCGTATGTGAAAACTGCATATGTAAATCTTGATTATTACTTGTGTTGTATAAATGGATATTTTGGTTTTTTGGAGCAATCTTGCTATTTTCAGCGATTTTCCTTATAAACGTTATTGTTTATGGGATATATAGGCATGGTAATGGAAGAATATTAAGCTTTTTAAATGAGGGTTTGCACGAAGATCGAGGTTCTGTGTCTTCCATGGCTCTTATAATTCTTTTTTGTGCAACAAAACAGCTTTTGACGGATGGTGAATTTCCCCAGCATATTAAACCATATCTTTGTAGCGATTCTGCCTGGGCATAGTACACATTTTTTATGACTTGCATTGATGTGCGTCCAGCAAGAACAATTATACCCTAACAAAAGGTATTTAATTTACTACATAGGTGTTCTGTGTGTTTCTGCCATCTTAGGTAATCTTGGATCCAAACTGCCAGAAATTTGGTGCTATTTACAATTTCAAGTCTTTTGCCTAACAGTTCTATGGTTGCAGTTGAAGGCTGTTTATTCTGCACTGTGTGTAGATGCATAGTGTTTGTTTTATGTATGTTTATTATTCAGTTGTTCATTGTGAACAATTCTGATACATGTGAAGTGCTCTTTTTTATTTCATTTTGGAGCTTCTCTGGGGTCTTTTCTTTGATAAGTATATTTGTATCATCAGCATATTTAATGTACTTATAGTTAGAGCTGGATGGTTCCAAGTCATTTACAAACAGCAAGAACAAGATTGGTCCCAGTACAGAACCCTGCGGCAGACCATATTTAATACACTGTTTTTCTGATTGACAAGAAATTAAATGTTTTCCTTCTTTGTACAAGACTTCAACTATTTGGTGTCTGTTTTGCAGATTTGGCTTTACCCACTAATAAACTGGGCCTCTGACACCAACATTTTCTAGCTTTCTAAGCAGTTGACTATGGTTAATGATGTCAAATGCTTTTGAAAGATCTAGGAATATTGCTGCTATGTGTTCTTTTTTATCTAATGCATTTAAAGTTTCAATCAATAATAGCTGTCTCAGTGGATTTACATTTTCGGAAACCATGCTGTGTAGCTGAGAAAAGTTTATTTTTTTCAATGAAATCTTCGAGTCTTTTATAAAAGATTTTTTCAATTATTTTTGAAAGAACAGGTAGTAGAGAGACTGGCCTATAATTTGTTATATCTGTTTTTTCACCCTTTTTGTACAATGGCTTCACTTTAGCTATTTTTAACCTTTCTGGGAAGGTTCCATGAGAAAGTGAAATATTGCATATGTCTGCCATGGGCCTAACTACTAAGGGTGCACATTTTTAAATGATATGGTCTGGTATGTAGTCAATACCAGAGGAAAATTTTGATTTTAGCTCCCCTATTGTTTTTAGCATTTCCTGTTCACCTGTTGGTATAGGAAGAGAGACTTGTTACTATGGATATTTTTAGTGTGATTTGCAGTGGCAGCATATTGAAATTTTTGCTTCACCAGAATCTCAGCTGCCTCAGAGAAATATGAGTTAAAATTATTTGCTATCTGCTGGGAATAAGATATTACAGAAGAGTTTTCTTTCAGTTTCATATTATGGTATTCTCTCCATTTTACTCCTGTTCCAGTACCAGAGGAAAATTTTGATTTTAGCTCCCCTATTGTTTTTAGCATTTCCTGTTCACCTGTTGGTATAGGAAGAGAGACTTGTTACTAGGGATATTTTTAATCTGATTTGCAGTGGCAGCATATTGAGAGTTTTGCTTCACCAGAATCTCAGCTGCCTCAGAGAAATATGAGTTAAAATTATTTGCTATCTGCTGGGGATAAGATATTACAGAAGAGTTTTCTTTCAGTTTCATATTATGGTATTCTCTCCATTTTACTCCTGTTTCATGCCTTACAATGTCCAATGTGGCTTTCATTTTATTTGGTGCATTTGCTATGAAGGAACTATTTGCCATTCTTTTTGCTTCTTTTATGATTTGTGTTAAAATCTTTTTGTAATTCTTAAAAGAGGAATCAAATTCTGGGGATGTGGTATGCTGTCTAAATATTTCATGAATTAATCTCTTTTTCTGCGCAGATATTTGTATTCCTGTTGTGACCCATTTTATTTTCAGATCCTTTTTTGTGACTGTCTTTTTATGGAGTGGAAAGCAAAGTTCCAAATAATAGCTAAAACTATTTAGGAGTTTGTTGAACTTATCATTTGTACTTCTACATTCATAGATGTCTTCCCAAGTTTCTTTACTCAGGTAGTTAAGGAAATGTTGTATATTCTGATCATTATACTTCCTAGATGTCGTTGTTAGACATTCAGTTGAACCAAACTGTTTTCCTAATCTTATACTAATTTCTTGGGCTGTGTGGTCCCCAAAGCCTGTATTGTGGGGCTGTGTTGAATATTGCAAGAGCACATTTGTAAATGTGTGATCAAGGATTGTGGCTGAGGTTTTTGTGATGTGTGTTGGTGTTTCTGTAGTAGCCTTTAAATTGAAAGTTGCTAAGAGGTTCAGTAATGCAGTTTTTTGTTTGGACTTACTTGCAAAGTCAATGTTGAAACCCCCACATATAATAAGTTTTTTGTGTGTAGTCTTGTGTAAGGTTCTTTAACACGATGTTAATATCGCCAGTTTGTGCCCGGTATAGGCAAATTATAGCAATTTTTTCACCTGAAATTTCAGTTCCATTTACCTCAATATCCTTCTCTACAGATAATTTTTCTACATGAGGCATACATTTAAAATTAATGCTATTTTTAACATAAGTGTAGCTACCACCATGTTTACACAATTTCTGAAAAAAATAACTACCCAATACAAAATTTGGAATGCATATCATATGAAGTTTCTCTTTATCAAGTCAATGTTCAGCAAATATAATACAGAAGTATTTTTCATGTCAATTTCTAACAAAATATGAAATTTGTTTACTCTATTGGATAGCGATTGTACATTTTGATGAAATACTATCAGGTTTGGAGTTAAACACGAGTTTTGAAACTTACTGCCCTTAGTACTTATATTTATAATGGAAATTTTGCATGGAAGATGTTTTTTATATTCAATTTTCACTTTTGAATTTTCACCCCCTTCACACAGTATAAGTTTCCCTTACTCTTAATGATTTTACAGATGTCTGTAATCATTTTACTGAAATTCATTGAGCCTAGTCTATTTAAATGCACACCATCCTTTCCCAAGCATTTGTCACTTAAAAATTTGTTGGGGTCAATGAATATTGTGCCGAGTTCTGTGCAGAATTCCACTTATAACCAGTCTTGAGTTTGTGTACAATGCTTTGACTGAACGAATGATGTTTCTCGTCTCACTTGCAATTCCTTCCTGACTGCTCCTCCGTATTGAATTCATCCCAGAATGAATAAAAACACCTTTGTAATTGGTCTTTGGATCATTTCCATTTTTAGTTGTAAACTGTTTTGCATTTAAGAGATTTTTAAAATGTTTGTTGAGCTGATGAGGTTGGATACCAGGGCGAACATTGATTTCACACTTAGGTGAAACTACATATTTTAGTATTGAATCGCCAATAACAAAGAATTCATTTTCATTAATCTGCTTTTGTGAAGCAATTTCACATTTCATCCTTCACTGTTTTCCAGCTGTACTTACTTACCGATCTGTTTTATGCTCTCGCATAGAATTTGGGCTGCGTCAATGAGCGAATGTGTAATCAGCACCGGTGAGCAGGAACTGGTGCCAGTGGCATGGGCTGTTGGTTTCTGCATAGGCGTCAGTGAGCGGATGTGGAAGTAGGTCAGCATCAGTGAACAGCAACTGGTGCCGGCAGCGTCAGATGTTGGTTTCTGCATCTGTGTACCCATGGTATGTGAGAGCTGTATACTCCCCACACAAAATCTTCTTAGTCATATTGTTCTAGGCATATCTCTTCTTAGTCTAATATGTTGAGATCTTCTCTCTGGTTTTCCACATTGTGACTTTCTCACTTCTTCTCCCTTATTTGCATTCACAAATTCTCTCCATCGGATATTTGGGAAGAATCGAATTCTGTGAAATGGTCCCCTTGTCTTGTTTTGCTCAGTTGCTATGGCAACACTTATAGCTTTTTCTCTCATTTTCATCTAAAAATTCCATTTTTCCTTTGGTCCTTTCACACCAGTCACAACATTCTAACGTTTTTGATGACAAGAATGTGTGAAGTTGGATTGCAACCTTCCCTCTTCTTTTACACACATAGACTTACTTGATATGCACAGCCCATCTTCTTCTCTGGACATCAACCTCTAAAAAACTTCTTCTCTGAAAAATAATGCTAGTGAAAGGAACATTTAAGACTCGCTCTCTCTCTCTCTATTCGTGAAGTAAGTAGGTACTCGAAGAATACTTTTAGTTCACCATCGATATATTTCAACTTCCATAAAGAACAAAATTATCATTTCTCACATAAGTATTCAACTTATTGTAAGTAACTGTGTGATCTCACATTAGACACAATTAAGATACATTTACAGCATAGTTGGTTTAACAACCATAGAAATTGTGAACATGTCTTGCCTCTAGCAAGTCTGTGTTAAAAGTTACTAAAAATATTTCCATATCAATTATTCTTTCGTCACTAACAATAGTCACAGTTACAAAACAGCACAGAATAACACAGAAGTTCCTTGGTTCTGCCATGCGCTTTCATTACGACATCCATGGACCTACCGACAAATACTTGTCGGTGCCATTGGACTGCCATGTCTACAGTCTTCTCATGGCAAACTTCTGACCTGCACACAAAGACAGGTGGCGCACAGTAGATAAGATGTCTCACACTTATATTTAAAATATTGTGTGTTCGAGACAGTAGAAGACCGAGTGGTTCTAGAATTTATGCAGAAATTCTCAAATCACTACAAAGGATATGTGCTGTCCCACTACAAGTTAATAGAATTAACAGATTTTAATAGGAGCTCAGAGCAGTGGGTATACTGGCTTCCCTCCCATTTCTTGATCCAAATCTTCCATTACCTCTAATTCCTCAGAACCTCCCATGACCTCTACTTTTCCTGTTCACTTAAATCACCAATCACATTACAGTGAGAATAGCAGAGGACACAGCAGCTATTGGATGTGTGCCATGAGTGGTTTCAATGCCTACAATTTGCCTCTGTAGTGAATACAAAGTGAGAATCATTCCCACAAGAAAGTGAGATGAAATGGTTAGTTTCTTCTCTCTGCAGTGCAAAATGCACTATCTCCTGAAAAGAGAGGTATGATGCAAATTTTATTCCTTCACCAATTTGTGGGTTTGTGCCCTTGATAAATGTATCCACAACTCTCACCCCTTCAAGAAGCACATCATTTCTTCCTTCTCTGATCCCAGAATGTAAGTATGATGTGAAGTGGATTGCATGCAGTCTGCAAAAGTCTCAAAATCTTTTCCAGTCCATAGACAGAGAGTGGACAGCTACAGCTTGCTGTGGCAAAACTTTTTACCCTTTTTGTTAGTATATCAGTCAGATAATCCATTAGTGTATACATCAAACTGTGATTCAACTGACTCCACATAGGATTTTGTGTCTCCAGTCAACTGTCAGTGCACACCATTCAGCTGAAATCTGTCAGGCCAAGAATGTATTAAGCCAGCATTTTATTTTAGGGTTTCTTATTAGGTTCCCTTTCAGCAGAAGGTACATTGTTACGTGAGATGTCGGTGACAATTAAACACTGCTACACCAGTCCTCAAGTTTTTGGAGTGTTGTATTGCATTTGTCTTCTATAATTCTTCTGTAGTCACCACTTACAAAGAACAGCATGTCATCTGCAAATGCCACAGATCTGAGGGAATAGGATATAGTTGTGGATAAACAACTAGAATTCTCTCAGATACAGATTTATTAGCACTTCTTCCAGTGGAAGCGGTCGACTGGTAGGAGACCGGGGGGGTGAAACCCGGTACATCGACAGCGAAGTCAGCAAGCGATGCCGGCGGCTGTGGAGGACGTCCTGTCCTGGAGTGGAGGTGTAGCACTTCGTCAGCAGGCAGGTGGAGAATCACCTTGCCAGAAGGCCTAACAAAGGCATGTAAATTGCCACACTCAGCACTTGTTCTCAATTTAAAGCAGCGCACCACACGAGTTTCTGCACTTCCTCCCTCAACATTGTCACACGTGAGTACCACAAACACCGTATCGCCATCTACGACAACAGATAATTTATGTATGTCATGAGGGTGTACATGTATTGTGAATTCTTGGGTGGCACCTGTACAAGCAATGGCAGGGTGGCAGGTAACGCCATGGCAGGGGGAAGCATCTGCGAAGAGGGGGGTGGCAGGTGCACTGGACTGCGCAGGCGATCAGCTGATGGACGAGGGAGTGACCGAAGGCAACGAGGAGCCAGCATGGATTGAACGGCGTGACAAAGAGCTGTCACACGAAGACGGTAACACAATGGTAGAATCCGAGTGGTTGGCAGTTCGACTGCGAGGGCTGTGAGGAGTGAAACCTCGAAAAGATTGGCCACTCGAATTAGATGAACACGGAGAAGAAGCATGCTGTGGAGAATTAATACCTGAATGTGTGGTATGAGAAGATGGATGGGCGCTCGAAGCAGGAGTGGGAGAAATGGGGGCAGAATTAGGGAGGTTCACCTGAGGCTCAATGAAAGCTGGTTTCACTCGGTTGAGTGAGACTGTGGTTACAGAGTCTTTTATGAGGAGATCCATGTTATTATCTGAGCGTTTGACGACCTTGTAAGGACCTGTGTAGAGTGACTGAAGCGGGGCTTTGATTGAGTCGCCTCTGAGAAACACGTACTGACAAGAGTCTAGTGTGCGCGGTACATACACGCGCAGAGGTGTATGAGTAACTGGAGGTGGTGGCTGAATTTTGCTGCAGTGCAAGTTCACTCGCTTGAGAAGTGAAGGGAGTTCAGAGGGCTGTGGAAGTGGGGTGGGAGTGACTAATTATCCAGGCAAAACCAGAGGTTGGCCATACACAAACTCGGCTATGGAACCCTTGAGGTCTTCCTTGAAAGTCGCACGAAGGCCAAGAAGCATGAAGGCAGTGCTTCTGTCCATAGTGAGTCATGGCAATGCAAGGCAGACTTTAAGGTGCGATGCCATCGCTCGACAAGCCCATTGCTGTGGGGATGGTATGCGGAAGTATGAATTTTGACAATACCACACGTTTTACATAAGTTGGAGAAAACTGAAGACTCGAATTGTTGTCCCTGGTCAGTGGTGAGGTAAACAGGTGAGCCAAATCTAGAGATCCACGAATCTAAGAATGCTTGACTTACTGTCTCAGAGGTAATGTTCAGAATAGGCACAGCCTCAGCCCACCGAGTCATCCTGTTAATAGCTGTAAACAAGTAACGGAAACCCTCGGAGGGGGGCAAAGGGCCTACGAAGTCCACATGAACATGGTGAAACCGGCCTGGTGGTTGGGCAAAACAGCCAAGGGGTGGGGAAGTGTGCCTGGAAACTTTTTTCTGTTGACACAACACGCATGCCCTGGCCCAAGACTGACAGTCGTGGCACATGTCTGTCCAGACAAACCGTTCAGATACCAGAAGGGTGGAAGTTTTGACACCGGGGTGTGTTAATGTGTGTAATTTGTCAAAGACCTGGTGTTGAAGTGACTTAGGAATGAATTGCCGCAATGTACCAGTCGATTCATCACACCACACTAAGTCAGATATGCCAGGGAAAGTAGAGCGTACTGGTTGGAGAGAGGAGCTGTGGTCTGAAATTAACTGGATGGTATCGGGGTCTGCTGATTGCAACCGAGGTAGGTCCGTTAAGTCAATTAAGGTTGTGACAGCACCAACGCATGAGAGAAAATCAGCAACCACATTGTCCACTCCTCGGATGTAGCGAATGTCATTTGTAAATTGCAAGATGTAATCGATGTGACAAAAGCGTCGTGGGGGCAGATCAGCCGCAGGATTTTTTATGGCAGGAACCAATGGCTCGTTATCAGTGAACACATAGAAATCTTATCCCTCAACATCAATTCTGAAGTGTCTTATGGCCTCATAAACTGCAAGTAATTCTCTGTCGAATGCTGAGTATTTCTTCTGCGCGTTGTTTAGCTTTTTTGAGAAAAACTGGTGGGGGGTCGTAACATCATTGTATGTCTGACTCAGTACTGCGCCGACAGCATTGTCACTAGCGTCAGTAGCGATAAACATTGTGGTGTCCGCACATGGGTGAGCAATAGTGGCAGCAGAGGCCAACAGCTGTTTGAGTTCGTTAAATGCCTTGTCTATGTCTGGTGTCCATGGGACCTAGTGGGTGCCAGAAGTTTGTGGGCCAACGAGAGCATCTGTGAGAGGAGCCTGCACCACAGAAGCAGCTGGCAAATGTTTACGGTAATAATTAACTGTTCCGATGAACCTGCATAATTCCCTATAGGTCTGGGGGCGTGGCATCTCGAGAACAGGCTTGATCTTGTCCTGCGGTGGTGTCAGACCGTCCAACGACACAACATGACTTAGGAAGGTGACGGATGACTGGTGCAATTGAGTCTTTTTATTGTTCAGTTCAATACCAGTGGCTGCTAAAATATCTGTCACGACTTGAACACGCTCCTCACTCTGTTCCAAAGTAGAAGCAAAAACCAATATGTCATCCATGTATGCAAAACAGAAGTCTTGATGGGATACAGTTTGACTGATGAAACGCTGCCACATTTGGGGGGCGTTTCTCAACCCAAACGGCATAAATTTGTATTGAAACAGCCTGAAGGGAGGGGTTATGGCAGTCTTTTTAATATCCTCCAGAGCCATAGGAATCTGATGAAATGCGTGCGTACAGTCCAAAACAGAGAAGTACTTTGCACCTGCGAGTGCATGATTGAAGTCCGCAATGTGTGGGACTGGGTATTTATCAATGATGGTGCGGTCATTTAAACGCCTATAGTCTCCGACAATATGCCAAGTACCATCTTTCTTTTGGTCAAACAGCATAGGACTAGCCCAGCAACCAGAAGAAGGTTCGATTATTCCCTTTTGTAATAGATCATCTAATTGTTCTTTTGCAATTTTCATAAATTCCGGCTTGAGGTGGCATGGGCGTTGCGATATGGGTGGCCTGTCAGTTAGACGTAACTGATGAACTGTGCCATTAGTGACTACTGCAATACGTGGCATGGCACGACAGTCAGATGTCCGTGAAGCAGAGCAGGCAGTGGCGGATGGGCAAACCTGTGGCGCTGAGGGCACGGAAGTACAGGTGTGCCAACCGCTCGTAGGCTGTGTAAAGGCCGCACGTGTGTTAACATGGGCGAGGTTGGAACACTGATTCTTGGTAGCGGGCCATGCCGCTACGAGCGCTGTAGGCATGAGTGGACGTGGCCGAACAGCAGATGGCTGTAGTTCATTCCCACGAGCTTGGGAAGTTAATTGTCCATTTGGAACGCAAGGAACATGAGCACTCGGGCATACACTGTCATTACAAGAGGGGGTGCTGACACAGTTTACAGAGTTCACAACATTGTAGTTAATGTGTGCGGCACGGGAACACCAGATTGGACTGACCTTGTCTGTAGCCGACGAGTTGCCTGCTTGTTGTGTCACGAGGCGTTGTTGTGTGGAGGCCAACTCGTGGTGTATGTTGCGGAGATGCAGCAGCATTTCCATACGTTCCATCCGCAACTTTGAAGACTTGGCGCACTCCACTAGCCACTTGTTAGTCCAAGATTGCATCTCCAAGGATAGGTTTAAACACTTCTCAGCACAGCACACATGTTTAGTTTTAGCCGAACTGTCACTCGGCAGAGCGAAAGGAATATGTTTGTTTAGTGGGGGGTAAAACACAGTATTTTGCACAAAATCTAGTGACATCTGATAGTTCTTGAGGAAATCAATTCCAAGAATAGGTTCTTCAATTGTTGACACTAAAAACGTCCACTCCAGCTTGCACTTGGGCGAAAGTTTCACTGTATATAGAGTAGAACCCGATCACTGTAGGGTAGACAAGTTCACTGCACGAAGTACTGTTTTGTGTGGTTGCACTTTATTGGTTGCTAAGCAAACCAGCAGCAAAGAGGTGTCTGCACCAGTGTCTACCAGAAAATGTACACCTGATTGTAAATCGCAAACATAGACTCAACCACACTTACTGTTGTTGTCCGAAACGGAATGCAACGTTGGATGGTGCCTGTTCTATACATCACAGGAGGTGGCACCGCAGCCTAGCTGCGGTTGGAGTTTGGGTAAGAACACGGTGACTGGCAGTTGCGAGCTTGCTCCCCAAATCTTGCATGGAAGTAACAGTAACATTGGGCGGGCCTGTGCTCCTGCAGGTAGTTGCTAGGTGACAGAGTATGTGACCCAGAGTCTTCCACAGAGGCCGATGCACTGTCGTTACGGGGAGTTGAAGGTGTAGGCAGGGCAGCTAGTTTAACAAACTTGTTATTAGCAGCACCAGCCAAGGGTGTGGTGTCAGAAAGCTTCTTAGTGCGGTCACGTCCAGAATGCAGTGCACGGAGCTCACATTGCCTGGCGGAGTATGCTCTGTTGGCGGCGTGTAAACATTCATTTACTGGCCTATCTTCATACGCAGAGATTGCAGTCTGGACAGGCAAAGGCAGCTTTTCTGTCCAGATTTCTGTGAGTGTGTCATCAGGCATAACTTGCTCATGGACGAGAATATGGATGCACCGCCACAGCTGGGACGGAGACCTGTCACTGAGAAGATCTTCGTAGATGAGCTGCCGCACATTTTCTCTCCTGGTTTTCGAGATGCGCTCCAGTGTTGTCTGTTTTGCCACAGCATACTTCACTGCTAGGGGGGGGTGCTTTGACCAGATTGTAAATTAAATCGACGCGGTTGTGAAGATGGTTTATGAGGCAGGCGAAGCACAGACATTGAATGTTTGCTCAACCAGGATAACCAGAATTCCGGGTGAGAGGGTTTGAAGTCTGGTAGTTTTGGCAGATTTGGCACTGCAGTCACTGCGGAGGTGCATCTATTTCTTCGGACGGAATTAGAGCATGCAGAAGATAGCGAGTGTCCGAATTATTGGCGCCCCGTAATGCGGGTATCACGGAATTCACTTGATGCCAGGGGGGGATGGGGGGTGGGGGTGGGCGGCTGAGAAGCGACGGATGCTTGAACAGTGGGAGGATCGTAGTCAAAATGTGCATTCTCATTGACGTGGTAGCTCGGAGAGAAGCCACAAGTACTTAAGTACGCCAGTGAATGTCCGTTATGCACACTGTATTCACTCGACCGTGAGTGGTGGGGCTGGTTGTAGATGTCCAGATAATTACTGTCCAGCACAGAATTGTTGACTTGATTAGAAGCAACACAAGGATCCCACACATGTTCACTAGGATGCACACTCGGTGTGATATTTGCTGTTTGGCGAGCATTGAGCACCTGTTGACTAGCCGGCGCGGAAGGGTACACATGTGGTGGGAACTGATCCGAGTTTGAATTTACTACTGGATTTTCAAAAGTAGCAAAACTTCGCTCGACGCCCTGAACTGTATTGAATTGTGTGTTCGACACAGGAGTAGGAATGTTCCGAACAACACTCTGTGGAGAACACGTGGAAAGGTCTAGGCTAACAAAGCCAGAGTTCGCGACCATTGGTGGTTGGAAGAAACTGGCGGCACTCGATGAATTCCACTGCATGTTTGGGCTGAAGGATTCCAAAGAGTCTTGCAGCATGTCCACTATGATGGCAGGAGTGCTGGAGAGATGTTGCTGAAATCCGGGCAGCGGTGAATGCTGAAAGGCCATTGTCTGAAGCTGAACAACGGCCCTCATGATCGCGAAGAAACACGATGCGGTAGGCACATAAACAACCTTCGGGTGGTAACTCGGATGCATATTACACAAAAAATGGGGTCACCAGTGAGGGAATAGGATATAGTTGTAGGTAAACAAGTAGAATTCTCTCAGATACAGATTTATTAGCACTTCGCTTCTACACAGATACAAGTCCATAGGCTAACTGCCGTTAGCGGCCAGCATCCTCCCCAAAGCCCTCTCCTCAAAGATAACACACTTATACACTGAACAAATATTGGTATTTACAGCACTCTACGTCACAGGTCCATTTATATTACCACTGTCAGATAACTTCTGTAGTTTGGTCTTCAGTGCTACATCCCAAAACTCTGGACTACGCACTGATCCCTGCAAAGATACTTTTTTATTATCTTTGTTATTTTCTTTCCTGGGCATGTTAAAGAACCATGTAACCATTCGCAATAATAACTCAGGCACTTGTGCTTCTGGACACTCCAAATCTCTAAGTGACCAAAGGAAGTCAGCCACCACATGTTATCAAAAGTGGCAGCAGTATCAATAATCATCCCTACAGTGTATGTGGAATGAGTTACCTGTCACTAGAAAAAATGCCTTTTGCATCTTCAGTTGACTCGCCTCTTCAAAACTGTACTCATGAGGGCTCATCCCATGTAGCAATCTGTGTGCTTGTAATCTTTTGCATAGTAGTTTTTCAAATGTCTTTGCGAGAATGTTCAAGAGACAAATTGGTCTGTAGGATTTGGGTATCACTGGATCCTTATCTTGCCCTTTACTAATTATTATGAGTGATCTTCCACAGTGCAGGGACCGTTCCTTGCAATACACACTCATTGTACAGTTCACACAAATAACTATCTAGTTGGTCACACAGGGTGGTGCAGGAATGTGGTGGCATTTTCAGATGTCTTTCCCAAGAACAGTGGTACGAAAATGACAATGGGAAAACTATGCTGAACCATAGTACAGTAGAAGAAATTCTGGCACGCTTAACATGCTTCTCTATAGTTACCTGAAAGTTTAAGCCTACTTCCTGATTGAATGGGATCCTTTTTTGCTTGCAGCTGTTACTGGAATACTGCCTGTCTTTGCAGTAAATTACATTTGTGAGTGAGTTGTAGGCATTTTGCCCACTGAAGTTAGTGAGAAGGCCTGCACAGAAAAATTGAAACATAAACCTGCAAATGTGCTAAGAGTTCTCCCTTGGATTCAGCACCTGAAAGTGCATCAACATAAAAATACTCTTCCCCAGCTACTGTTGCCTCATCTTCTGGACAGGTCGGCAGCTGTAAAGAGGTGCTTTAGCAACACTTAACAATTGTCATCTCGATGTTAAAGTGATGATGATGCTGTGGGGTGTGAATGGCTCAGGCAAGGAGACAAGAACAGCTATGTATGCGACACGCTAGACTGGCTGCATGAACAGTGTAAAAGGTGTTGACAACACGGCAGCAGGCAACAGTGAAGTGTATAGTGAGCTGACTGTTTATCGGTCCAGGACTCAGACTGTCACTTGCTAGGCCAGCTAGCTTCTGACGCTTAATACATGGCAAATGCTATAGAATACTTTAAAAAATTGAAAATTTGTGCCAAACTGGGACTTGAACCCATATTTCCCACTTGTTGCGAGCGATCACCTTAACCACTTCAGCTACCCAAGGACACTTTCAGGAGCAGCCCAAATCCCCATTTGTCCTGGTGTCTACTGTCTCTTGTGCTATGATGATATTACCATGATTCCTGCCCAGGAGGGTGACATTGTTTTCTCTCATCATTGCCTCGCTGTATCATGCAATATTACAGTGCAGTGTGTGAGACACTGCATTGACAATAAACAGCTGCATCAAATTAAGAATCAACTCACAAATTGTGATTATGGTTCCACATCAGCATAGAATATTTCAGAACAGGGTTCTAGTACCACTACAGCACAAATTTTCATTTGTTCTAAAATATTATACAGCTAATGTGGAAACATAATCACAATTTGTCAGTTCATTCTTAATTGAATGTGGTTATTGACTGTTAACAAAGTGTCTCAGATACTGCAGTGCAGTATTTCGTACCACAACAAGGCAATGATGAGAGAAAACAGCATTCACCATGGACCATGGGTGGGAATTATGGCAAAATAGTGTGGCCACAGGTGAGAGTAGACACCAGGACAAATAGAAATCTAGTCCACTCTTGATAACAAGCTTGAATAACCAACATGGTTAAGGCACTTTTGACAAGTGGGAAATCTGGGTTTTAATCCCAGTCCATCACAAATTTTCATTTGTTCTGAAATATTGTAGAGATGATGCAGATTTATAAACATAATTTGAAAGTTCATTCTTAATTGAATGCAGCTGTTGTTCATGGAAAACTTTACCACAAAATTACAACCTACCTTATAGACCAAAAGGTGGGCTATCCCACTTCTGACACCAATTTGTACAGGGTCAGAGTGGCTCCTGGCTGGGATAGTGAAGGATGTGGCACCCAAAGGAAGCTTGTGTAATAAAGGAGTTATTTAAAAATTAATTTGAAATATTCTTTTGACATAATATATGTAGGCATGCCCACACTGGCCTGTGTATATTGTTAGGTAGCCAAGGTGGTCGCACAAAAGTGTTAGTCTTAGTGGTGGAACAAAGTATAAAAAAGAAGGAGTAAGAGGAGATGGTTCATGTCATAACTACTTGAAAGCTGATACCAGGGAGGAAGCATCCATTTTATACAAGATGCTCCAGATGATGGTCAGCAGCCAACATATGACTTCTATCCCATCCTCCCTCTTGGCTACTTACAGCAGTGTACAGTAAATTGTTTGTCAGCAGGTTCCACAGGAAAAAGCAATATTTACTGAAGTGACAGTCCTACTAAGAATGTGGGCCACAATGAACTTAATTTGAACACTGCAGATGAAAATTTATGTGAGAAATAAAAATTTGTAATACTTCCTTGACTGGCTGGGTGGCCTGCACACCAGCAAATCCCTGAGCTTCAGCAAAGCACACAAATACTTTTGCCAGACACTTAAGATAATCATGTAGCATGGGATTACAGATGAGTAGGGCAAGACTGTTGAATATGTATCCATCATCCCTAACGGAGATAAAGATAGGACAGCTTAATACCTTGAGACGTGTCAGCCTGTTGCATGAGGTTAGAAGAGCGGCAGAAGAGTCACTGTTAGATGTATTGTGCCTCCAAGAACAGTACACAAAGGCATGAAAGATCCCCAGTATGCCAATAACTGCCCAGACAGTCACACAAGGGCAATGTCCTATGACAGCAATAATAGTACTTAACAATGACCTAACAGTGATAAAAATATCACAATGCTGTTCAAACATGTAATCTTTGTGGAAATGTTAACCAAAAGGGAGAGTTGCATCTTTGTTTCCATGGATTTTAGATTTATTGGTGAGAATGATTATCTCCTAAGACTAAAGGATATTAGTCACCTAAGATGAACTAAGCCTCTTCTGTACTCCATTGATGCAAATGCAAAGCCAGTATTGCAGCATAGCCACCTGACTGATGATCGTGGAAGACAACATGAATAAGCCTTTATGGAACTCAACCTACAGGTATTGAATGCACCTCACAACCTGTCAACGTATGAAGGGAAGGTCAGAGCAATGTCAAATATTGATGTCACTTTAGCAAATATGGCAGCGGCATGCTGTATGAAAAGCTGGAAGTTTTGAGAATGGAATGACGTTGATGACTACAATATCATACACTATACAATCACTGGAAGAGAAATATAAGATGCCACAGTAAACATGCGCATAATGATAAAGTATAAGATCAAGGATACTAACTGGGAAAAACTAATGAGGGTGTTTTAGTGTCCATGAAGTCCATTGCCGGGTGATAATGCAGATGTTAAAGCCCAAGAACTGGCGGTGGCTATTCATAGAGCAATGGAGCCATCAATACCTGTCAGCAGAGGTCATTCTAAAGGAGTACCTTGCATCTGGACAGAGGTGCTGTAGAAATTAAGAAGTGAAACAAGAGGAGCCATGAAGCTACACTAGAGCAGCATGGCCCAAGAAGAAAGAGTCCAAAGTTGCATTGATTCAGGTATGTTATGCAGTGTTTTAAGGAACAGTTAGGGAAAACAAAAATGGAAGGATAGAAGCAATTTGTGGATGCTATCTTAGAAACTGTGATGGGGGTGTACCATATGAAATAGTCTGCAAGAAAATATGATCACCACCAGCATTACCCAAGCTTAAAAGGAATGATGGGACAGTAACAGAAAATTGAAACAGCCAGCTGCCCTGCTAATGGAAACACATATGATGGAGATGAAGGCAAGACAGATGATCAGCATAGGTTACAGAAAATGTTATGGGAAGACTACAGAATCAATAAACTTGTGTACCCATTCCATAAGGCAAACAATTTTAAGACAGGAAAAAAAAAGAAAAAATTCTCCGTGACTGGATGGGGTCCCTGCTGAAGTAATACAAGCCCAGTGTGACCAATTAGATAGTTATTTGTGTGAACTGTACAATGGGTGTGTATTGCAAGGAATGGTCCTTGCACTGTGGAAGATCACTCATAATAATTAGTAAAGGGCAAGATAAGGATCCAGTGATACCCAAATTCTACAGACCGGTTTGTCTCTTGAACATTCTCACCAAGACATTTGAAAGACTACTATGCAAAAGATTACAAGAACAGAGGTTGCTACATGGGATGAGCCCTCATGAGTACAGTTTTAAAGAGGCAAGTCAACTGAAGATGCAAAAGACATTTTTTCTAGTGACAGGTAACTCATTCCACATACACTGTAGGGATGATTATTGATACTGCTGCCACTTTTGATAACATGTGGTGGCTGACTTCCTTTGGTCACTTAGAGATTTGGAGTGTCCAGAAGCACAACTGCCTGAGTTGTTATTGCGAATGGTTACATGGTTCTTTAACATGCCCAGGAAAGAAAATAACAAAGATAATAAAAAAGTATCTTTGCAGGGATCAGTGTGTAGTCCAGAGTTTTGGGATGTAGCACTGAAGACCAAACTACAGAAGTCATCTGACAGTGGTAATATAAATGGACCCGTGGCATTTGCAGATGACATGCTGTTCTTTGTAAGTGGTGGCTCCAGAAGAATTATAGAAGACAAATGCAATACAACACTCCACAAACTCGAGGGCTGGTGTAGCAGTGTTTAATTGTCACTGACATCTCACAAAACAATGTACCTTCTGCTGAAGGGGAACCAAATAAGAAACCATAAAATAAAATTAAATGATGTAAGAATTAGCAGAAATGCAGTAATGAGATACCTAGGGGCGTTTCTGCATGAACATCACAACTCAGCACATCATGTAGATGAAGCAGGCAAAAAAGGTACAAACATGATGAATGAATTTATAACCACGACAAATAGGCAATTTTGGCTTCCTCTGAAAACAGTCAGAGTATACCACCAATCTGAATTCTCACGTCATAGGATATGGTGCAAGCATTTGGGCTCTTAGTTTGCAGCTAGTGAAGCCAGGCTCATTAGTGAGAACAGCTGAATGAGCAGTGCTACTAAGATTAATGGGTGCCTATTGCGTATCACAACAGTGGCAAAAAGAACGGGACATTTCAGGCACAGGCAGGAGAATATGTGAATATCTCCCTAACATCAAGGAGAGATTGCAAATGAGATTTCTTAACACAATAAGTGGATTGATACATTACCTGACTGGCCATGTCCCTTATGCTACATATGTATACGAAATCAGAAGACGGGTGAATGATAGCTGCGCCTGTGTGGGCACACAAGAACACACATTGTGGGACTGCATGCTCTATGAAGATGCAGCAGATAATGGACATTAGGTATTAAAGATGTTGGATCCTAAAGCAGCTCTAAGGGACGAGCCGACCTGGTGCACCTTGGACAGTGCTGTAGCCATAGTACCCAGGAAGGCCAAGGAAGACTTCATGAGGCATTCAACCATAAGTCACCATGCTGACATCTGGGCTAGACAACATACTCTATAGATGGAGAGAAGATAACTGAAGTCAGTGACTACTGAATGAAGTACTGTCTCAAGAATCTACATTGCAGTTGTGCAAGTAATCACAGAAGTGTGGACTTTAAGATGTAACAGTGATCGGTGGAATTACTTGCTTCAGTGAAAATGCTGCTGATGTGCTGCCCAATGCCTAATGAATCCAGCAGACATTGCTTGTTGACTGGGGTGGTATGAGGGCAGATCCAGTAGTAGAAACAACCATGTACAAGCTAAGTGCACCTAAATAAATGAACAGACAGAGAACAAAGTCTGTAGTGCCTGTAGTAGATTAGTAGTTGGGTAACTGTTTCATTGTAGCTTTGTAGTAGTAAGAGTTGCATTAGTTTTTAAAAAAAATTAACTAATAGAATTGGATAGTTAATACATAATTTATTATTAATGAAGAAAATGTGATTTGTACAGCCATTTTACCTTTTCAGATAATAGGCTGCATTTATGAATAATAAATAAATAAATTCTCCTAAGACCTTTGCCTTTAGCATCATTGAAAAATATGTAATAGAGACAGATGTCTTAAATACCACCTAACATTACTCATGTAAATCACTTAGATGGAGTATAACATCACCACTTACGTCTTAACAGATGTCCTATCATTCTGTTCCTTCTTCTTGGCAGTGTTTTCCACATATTCCTTTCCTTGCCCATTTTGCGAAGAATCTCCTCATTCTGTACCTTATCAGTTCACCTAATTTTCAATATTTTTCTGAAGCACCACCTTTCAAATGCTTCTATTCTCTTCTGTTCTGGTTTTTCCCACAGTCTATGTCTCTTTGCTATACAAGCTGTGCTCCAGTCATATGTTCTCAGAAATTTCTTCCTCAAATTTAGACCTATGTTTGACACTAGCACACTTCTCTTGGGTAGTAATTCCTGTTTTGCCAGTGATAGTCTCCTTTTTACATTCTTCTTGCTTCATCCATCATGGGTTATTTTGCTGCCTAGGTAGCAGAATTCCTTAACTTCATCTACTTCATGATCACCAATTATGACATTAAGTTTCTTGCTGCTCTCATTTCTGCTACTTATCATTACATTCATCTTTCTTCAATTTACTCTCAGTCCATACTTTGTACTCATTAGACTGTTCATTCTGTTCAACAGATTCTGTAATTCTTCTTCACTTTCACTGAGGATAGCAATAACATCAGTGAACCTTAACACTGATATCCTTTTATCTCGACTTTTAATCTCACTCTTGAACCTTTCTCTTATTTCTGTCATTGCTTCTTTGACATACAGATTGAACAGCAGGGGTGCCCCTGTCTTACACCCTTTTCAATTGGAGCACTTTGTTCTTGGTCTTCCACTCTTATTGTTCCCTCTTGGTTCTTGTATGTATTGTATATTACCCATCTTTCCTTATAGCTTACCCCTATTTTTCTCAGGATTTTCAACATCCTGCACCATTTTACATTGTCGAACACTTATTCCAGGTAGACACATGTTATGAATGTGTCTTGATTTTTCTTCAGTCTTGCTTCCATTATCAGCCTTTCTCAAAGCCAAATTGACTGTCATCTAAAAGGTCCTCAGTTTTCATCTCACGCAAATATGAAATCTATTTACAGTAAAATTTGGTCCTTTCACACTGACATTTCTAGTAATGGTTGTTAAGCAATGATGTTGTATAGTGTTGTCAGTTTATTGTGTTTAGCCCATTTTCAACACAATCCTGTTATTTCTAGGATTCTAAAATATTAATGTGATGGATATTTCACTTACTAAAAGTTTTATGCATTTACATCTGTTTGTTTGGAAATGCATGGCAGGATGCTTCATAGCAGTAGCTTTCTGTATCAGTAAAAAAATTATGTCCAATTTAGAAAGATTTTTTTGGTCTAAGTACATCACACTGCTTCAGAAATGGAAAGGTTTTATGATTAACATCATAGTTCAAGTAGTTGTGACTGAGAATCAAAGCAGAGCACATTTCAATATCCTAATATTGACTTGGAGGAAGGCAGAGATGCTAATACTGGCCTCATAAAATGCTACTATACGCTCTCACATGGGTCACACACAATTCATATAATAGGCAACCCTGTGATGTTCTCAGCAGAACATGAATGTTAACCAAGCAGTGTGATGGGTCCTACCAAATTTGTTTTTGAAGACTTCAGTAAGTGTCATTCAGACACATACATACAACCTCGTTTTCCTTTGTTTATGATGCTGATTTTACTCTTGATTCTTGACTTGGCTTATGAGTGTTTGGCTTCTGCTTTGGTTACAATTTGGTTCTGAATTCATGTTTGACTATTTCACTATCATCTACCAGCCATGTTGGTAGACTGTTCTCTCAGCTTTGCTGCTCTGGACCAAACTTGTGTAGCTCTAATATTAATTCAGTGCTTGGAACATTCACAACTCAGTCCCAAACTAGTTTTTATCAAGCACAATAGATAGGTGGGAACTGGATCAATTCCTTCTGTACAGTGACTTTTTTAATGTATGTCCACAGTTTTTTTTTAGTTTATGGAAACAAAAGTTGGAATTGTAGTCGTAGAACAGACTGTGCAGGAGTGATTAACCAAACATCAAGAGCAACACTAGTAATGCTGCATTTTCAGCAGAGATAGAATTGCCAGCTGATACAGCTACTGAAACGAACTCAATTGTTGGCAGCTTTCTTCAAGTAGTAGAATATGAGTTAGTTTAAAGTGTATGGCCGTTATCTGATCCTAGCTGCATGAAATTTGTGATCTGCTTTCTGGCCATTATAGTTAGCCGAATAATATCTTGCTGGCCGGTGTGGCCACGCCGTTCTAGGCACTTCAGTCTGGAACCACGTGACCGCTACGGTCGCAGGTTCAAATCCTGCCTCGGGCATGGATGTGTGTGATGTCCTTAGGTTAGTTAGGTTTAAGTAGTTCTAAGTTCTAGGGGACTGATGGCCACAGATGTTAAGTCCCATAGTGCTCAGAGCCATTTTTGAATAATATCTTGGGCTACAAGACTCAACTTTAATCATTGTATCTAACAATCAGATCAACCTGATAATAGACTGTGCATAACACTGATTAGAGCCATCATCAAAAAAAATGTGATGCAAACTGCTTCCCCTGTTGTATGTATAATTAACTTTGCCAGTGTGTGCCTCATTCAGCAGGCATCCAAAAAGTGTTGCAATGCAGTTGTGCATGGTACTGTGCTGATACAGCTGGTGGCATATTGTGATTAATTGCTAGGATACTGGGAAACACAAGCAGTCTATAAATGAGATTGCTTACTAAACACTTGTGTGACTCATGTAGAAAACTGTCCATACCAAATAGTACTGACAGCAATAGTGAACACTTTAGGACAGTACAAAGACCACAGGTACCTTTTTTGCTTTGTTTTCTTCCCATAAATGCTGAAAAACCTGTCCTCACAGATACTTGAAGACAGATGTCAACTATCCAGTGAATGCCCATTTATGAAGTTTCAAGAATCAATATTAAATGAGGAATATAGGATTATATTTCAGTCCTTTATGAATCGATCCCATATGGACTAGAAAGGCAAGAGGTATTTAAGCAGTCATTTTCCCCCACACTTCATACACAGCTGAAATGGGAAGGAACCATAATATGCGGTACGTGAATGGTACCCTCTGTCATGCTGTTGATAGTGGTTTATTGAGAATGAATATAGGTCACGTTGGTCACTAATATTCATAAGGTGCAGTTCTCAGTCTACATGGGCTTAATTAAATTGCACAGTTAGCACTGTGTTGGCTCCTTGTCACTGCTACAACCTCAGCAGCACATTGACATCTACAATGGTCAAGGTATTTCACTAAGAGACCAAATCAAAGTCAAAGGAATGTGAAAAAATGTAGCAATAATATTATATCTTCTTGTAACCAAAGTGCTGGTGACAACTAATACTTTTGATGGAATTTTTATCAGTTTTGTTTTAAAGTTTATAATGAAGCATCAATAGCATCAACTGTAATGCTGTTTGGCACCCTAAACAAGCTAAGCATTGAATATCATCAACTGTTTAAAACCCAAAGCAGGCTGTGCAAAAATTTTAATGTACCTAAATGATCAGGACAGCCATGTTTTTGCAGAGTACATCCAGGACCATGCCTACATTTTTTGCAGATTGATCTTGATAAACATTTGTAGCTCCTCTTAGACACAACAAGGAACATACCAGTATGAAATGTGGCTTTAGATGCCTAACTATACAACAGATTCTGTCCAGAGTAGCCAGTGCTCCTGCGGTTTTTCAAGTGAGCTCTAGAGATATTAATATGTGATATCCTAAACTGAGCCAACTACCTAGTTGACATTTATAGCTTCTTTGGGCCAAGCATCATAAAAATACCAAGGACACATATTTGGTAAGTTTGGGCTCAAGCCCATGTTGTAGCATGTGGACACCATTGACAAATTGCCTGTGTTGAGAGATGTTTTAAGAGTGACAGTAATTCCTTGGCAGAAATTATGTCCCATGGGACATAATACTGACTTTGATAAGCATGAAGCCATATACTTTGTCTTATATGAGATCATAATTACTGCTCACAAAACAAATTCAGCCTACTTCATTAGTAGGTGGTGTCATTTCAGTGGGGATGGCTAGAGTATCATCCAAAAGGAACAGATGAAAGACTCAGAACATTCTTTTCACTTTGGTTCTATCTGAATATCATAATCAGTCCTTTTTTTATTCACTACTGAAAAGAGGAAGAATGCTGAGTCAATTATCCTACCCACAAAGTGTCATTTTCTCCATGCTTTGCCGTGGGGATAGCCATGACAAAGGTGAGAACTTGAAGTCACATTTATTGACTCAGAAGGGGCACTATGGTCAAGCACACCAATTGAGCCTTTAACACTTGTGCACAGGACTTGTCAGCCCCTGTGCAACATTTATCTCCCTGGCCAAAACCCAAACTGGAAGCAATGTGGCTACTTGTGGGGAACATATTCTCTAACTTCTTTTTCATGGCGTGGATGTTGATCACTACGATTGATACTTTGTCTCTATTTTGAAATCAGAGGGTGCTGCACACACTATAGCAACCAACAATGATTCCCAGTTTACTGCATCTGCATTTAGCTCTTCTGCCAGTGCAGTGGAATAGAGCACCTGTCCATGACCATCCTCCCATCATCAAATTCTGAGGTGGCACACATGATCAGGACATTTAAAACACAGGCAAGGACAACAGTAATGTAAACATCTTTCAAGGAAACAGTAAGCAGTTTCTCTCTGTGTATCAATCCAGGTGGGTGGTCAATTAATGTAGCAGAACATAAATTTTGCACATATACAGACACCAGATGTTGCATTGTTTAACCTCCCGCAACCAAAAATGTGGACCTGGAGCCAAGACAGTGCAGACTTCCAAATTGGTACTTGCTTCTTTGCAGGCACCTGGAATGGTCACACAGCTTGGTTACCAATCACTTGAGGCACCAGCTTTTTGAATTTTCCACTGGACACAGTCAGCTGGTGAAACACTGAAATCACCACTGGCCATGATTAACATGACAGAATGCATTCCTGCCTATGGTGGTCTGGACCCTCACCCTTATCTCCACCCCAGCTGCAGTGGCACTATGAATTAACACCACATAACCAGATGCAGCATTTTTAAAGGCTTATACAGAACAAAGAGAGAATCTTTTCTGTCATCTAAGACACTCCCAGCATCCAATCTGCCAGAGGCCATTCCAAGTAGTACCCCACAGTCTGTAGAGTGCTGGGTTCCATTATTACCATCTTGGCAAAGTTGGTCAGTCCAGATGAAGTACAACTAGTTGGAGCAAGAACTTCAGCATCAATTGACCATCACCTGCCACCATTGGTCTACGTGCTAGTTAAAAGGAAGAGGGATTTAATATCCACCAGTGGCAATATCCTCCAATGAAGTGCAGAGATGTTATTGGTTTCTGAGTAAAAGACTTTCAGTTGTCGTCAAATGGGGCAGAATGCAATTTGCAGGGTGTGATGTGTCCAATTTACGGGAATGAATGATAATTAATTGAAACCCTCAGCTGCTGACAGGTGTTGTTGATATACCTCAATGGGGACAGCTGAAAATGTGTGCCCCGACTGGGACTCGAATCCGAGATTGCCTGCTTACATGGCAGACGCTCTATCTATCTGAGCCACCAAGGACACAGATGAATAGCGCGACTGCATATATAGTTAAATGCTACCCAGCCATTGAACTTTGTCTGTGCGAATGCCCACAGGTTGTCCAAACTCTTACTGGAATCGTCACCTAAGTGTGCGCGAGTAATGAGTGGATGGGCAAATAACTATTAGATACATTATGCATATAGATTGTGGATAGTTGGGAATGTGAGTCTTATGGGAAGTGTGCAAGGGATAAGTCCATGCAGTCACACTATTCATCTGTGTCCTCGGTGGCTCAGGTGGATAGAGCATCTGCCACGTAAGCAGAAGATCCTGGGTTCAAGTCCCAGACGGGGCACACTTTTTTAGCTGTCCCCATTGAGGTATATCAACAACACCTCCTAGCAGCTGAGGGTTTCAGTTAATAATCATTTATTCTAGAGTAGCTGCATGGGTATCAATGGTATCTGTTCTTTTGAGAACAGTTACTATCTTCATATACATAGTTAAAGGCTACCCAGCCATTGACCTTTGTCTGTGCGAATGAGCACAGGTTACCCAAACTCTTACGCAAATCGTCACCTAAGTGTGTGCGAGTAAAAAGTGGATGGGCAAATATCTATTAGGTACTTACGTATGTAGATTGTGGACAGTTGGGAATGTGGGTCTTATGGGAAGCATGCAAGGGATAAGTCCCTGCATCACACTATGCATCTGTGTCCTCGGTGGCTCAGATGGATAGAGTGGTTGCCATGTAAGCAGAAGATCCTGGGTTCAAGTCCCAGATGGGGCACACTATTTTAGCTGTCCCCATCGAGGTATATCAACAACACCTGCTGGCAGCTGAGGGTTTCAATCAATTATTATTTAGTCTAGAGAAGCTGTACGGTCATCAGTGCTATCAATTCTTTCAGGAACAGTTACTATCTTCATATATATAATTTATAGGAAGGCTGCCCCAACAATATGACAGACATGTATTGTTTATGTACAAAGAATCAATAAATGTTATTCAGATGTCTTTGTATGACTTTTGTCTCCTTTGTTTTTAAGGTATGAATTTTCCTCTTGCTTTCTTGACTAGGTTTATGATTTCTCAGTTTCTACTTTGTTTATGGGTTCAATTTCTGGATGTTTTTCTAGCAACTATTATCTCTGATGGTTGGCTGTTCTCTACTGCTCCACTTTTCCAAACTGAATTTTTTGAAGCTGTGCTACTACTCCAGTGCTTACACACATTTTCAGGTCTGCAGCATTCACAGGGTTCTGAACTTGTTTCTGCTGAGCATCTTCTATAGATTTTTAACATATTTTAATATATTTTTCTTTTGTTAAATTGTATGTGTTTCTCAGTGTTGTGTTTATTCAGATTTATGCAAATGCATTCTTACTGTTCTGGCACAGATTTTCAGTAGTCATGACATATTTCATTACCTTGAGGCCTCACCATTTATGAAATGTGTCTGCTGATATCACTTCTTGTCATCACATCTTAACTGAGTTTATTCCTATCATCCATTCATTTCATTTCAGCAAATCTAATGCAACTGTTATTGTTCTTCTCTAAGCATCTAGTGAGGGTGATGTATCAGAGTGATTAATCGGGGAATGGCTTCTTGACTTCTCACAATAAACCTTGTTGTGTAAGAAGTGCAGTCTTCGGTAATGAGCGTCTATTTGGCATTGAAAGTGTGAGGAAATAAGTTCACAGTTACTTTGAGTTAATGGAAAGGAAGGGGAAAATATGTGTTCCTCTTGTTTGCGTAACTAACCATGTCCTATAGGACAACATATACATTTGATGGAGCTATGTCTCATTTTACCGATGCTGATGAGTTGTTTGAGATAAACAATGTAGGAAATCATAGCTTGCTACTTACTATAAAGAAGACATGTTAAGTTGCAGACAGGCAAAATTAAAGGATGCTTACACAAAGCTTTCAGCCACAACCTTCATCAGCAAAAGAGGAACACACACCATTCTTACCCACAAGCAAGCATGCCTGGCACATACATGACCACAATTTCTGGCTGCTCAGACCAGAATGCATTCCAACATTATGGTCTGAGCTGCCAGAGTTGACAGCCATGTGTGAATGAAGTGTACTTGCTTGTGCATATGAATGGTGTGTGTTTCTATGTTTCTCTTTTGCTGATGAGGCTTGTGGCCAAAGGTTTTGTGTAAGTGTCTTTTAATTGGGCCTGTCTGCAGCTTAACGTGTCTTCTTTATGGTAAGTATAAATCTATTTTTTCCTACATTGTTGATATTCCTGCATGGATTTTCCATTGTTTAATTGTTTCTTATAATAAAACTGTTGGTATTTTTATGAATTTTACATTTCTTTATTGTGTCTGTTGAAAAGTAATATGTGAAATTAAACTGTTGTAATTCACTTAATGAGCTAATGAACCTCTAATGTTTAATCCTGAAAACTGCTACTTCATTTCCAGGCCTGTAGAATGGATGGTTATGGGATTTGCTGCATTTATATTGGGAGTAATTATCTGTGTGGGCTGTGTGAAATGTTGTCTTGGAGACGAAACAAAGTGTAAGTACATCAGTATAGTTTGTAGCAGCTTAATTTGATGTTTCATAATTTTTAATATAGTGATTTGCCGAAATTTCAACTAACATGTGTTGTTGTTGTTGTCTTCAGTCCTGAGACTGGTTTGATGCAGCTCTCCATGCTACTCTATCCTGTGCAAGCTTTTTCATCTCCCAGTACTTACTGCAACCTACATCCTTCTGAATCTGCTTAGTGTATTCATCTCTTGATCTCCCTCTACGATTTTTACCCACCAAGCTGCCCTCCAATGCTAAATTTGTGATCCCTTGATGCCTCAGAACATGTCCTACCAACCGGTTCCTTCTTCTTGTCAAGTTGTGCCACAAACTTCTCTTCTCCCCAATTCTATTCAATACCTCCTCATTAGTTACGTGATCTACCCATCTAATCTTCAGCATTCTTCTGTAGCACCACATTTTGAAAGCTTCTATTCTCTTCTTGTCCAAACTATTTATCGTCCATGTTTCACTTCCATACATGGCTACACTCCAAACAAATACTTTCATAAACGACTTCCTCACACTTAAATCTATACTCGATGTTAACAAATTTCTCTTCTTCAGAAATGCTTTCCTTGCCATTGCCAGTCTACATTTTATATCCTCTCTACTTTGACCATCATCAGTTATTTTGCTCCCCAAATAGCAAAACTCCTTTACTACTTTAAGTGTCTCATTTCCTAATCTAATCCCCTCAGCATCACCCGACATAATTCGACTACATTCCATTATCCTCGTTTTGCTTTTGTTGATGTTCATCTTATAACCTCCTTTCAAGACACTGTCCATTCCGTTCAACTGCTCTTCCAAGTTCTTCACTGTCATCGACAAACCTCAACATTTTTGTTTCTTCTCCATGGATTTTAATACCTACTCCAAATTTTTCTTTTGTTTCCTTTACTGCCTGCTCAATATACAGGTTGAATAACATCGGGGACAGGCTACAACCCTGTCTCACTCCCTTCCCAACCGCTGCTTCCTTTTCATGCCCCTCGATTCTTATAACTGCCATCTGGTTTCTGTACAAATTGTAAATAGCCTTTCGCTCCCTGTATTTTACCCCTGCATCTTTAGTATTTGAAAGAGAGTATTCCAGTCAACATTGTCGAAAGCTTTATCTAAGTCTACAAATGCTAGAAACGTAGGTTTGCCTTTCCTTAATCTATTTTCTAAGATAAGTCGTAGGGTTAGTATTGCCTTACGTGTTCCAACATTTCTGCGAAATCCAAACTGATCTTCCCCGAGGTCAGCTTCTACCAGTTTTTCCATTCATCTGTAAAGACTTCACGTTAGTATTTTGTAGCTATGACTTATTAAACTGATAGTTCAGTAATTTTCACATCTGTCAACACCTGCTTTCTTTGGGATTGGAATTATTATATTCTTCTTGAAGTCTGAGGGTATTTCACCTGTCTCATACATCTTGCTCACCAGATGGTAGAGTTTTGTCAGGACTGGCTCTCCCAAGGCCGTCAGTAATTCCAATGGAATGTTGTCTACTCCTGAGGCCTTGTTTCGACTCAGGTCTTTCAGTGCTCTGTCAAACTCTTCATGCAGTATCGTTTCTCCCATTTGCATCTTCATCTACATCCTCTTCAATTTCCATAATATTGTCCTCAAGTACATCGCCCTTGTATAGGCCCTCTATATACTCCTTCCACCTTTCTGCTTTCCCTTCTTTGCTTGGAACTGGGTTTCCATCTGATCTCTTAATATTCATACAAGTGGCTCTCTTTTCTCCAAAGGTCTCTTTAATTTTACTGTAGGCAGTATCTAACATAGTTGTTTGTTATTCGGTTTTATTATTTAATATTGTTTCTGTGCTAATTTTTAAGTTAAATTTTCAGTTTTTTTAAATATATTGTTGTGAATAACTTTGTTACAGCTAATGTACAGCTAGTGAGTCAGCGACACATTCATCAGAATGAATGTAACTTACAGCAGCCTGTATCATTACGGGCCTCATCTCCAATTCCTACCAATACAGCAAGGCCTACATCACATCCCTATACAGGTGAATGAAAAATTCGTAATAATTTCATTTGCTAGTAAATTGCATATCTCCAATTGACAACAAGTTGAATTTACAAAATTTCACCTTGGACAAAAATGAAAAGAGGCAAACACCCATATATAAATAAGAGATACGTTGTGCCTTAACACTTTGAATGTCAAGGTAACAAGCGATTAGCACACTGCAATCACATTTGGGAGGACAATGGTTAAAACCTGCATTGGGCCATCCTGATTTATGTTTTCCATGATTTCCCTAAATCACTTCAGGCAAATGCTGGGATAGTTCCTTTGAAAGGACATAGCAGACCCCATCCTACCCTAATCTGATGGGAGCGATGACTTCGCTGTCTGGTCTCCTCCCCCAAATCATCCAACCAACCATTTGTTGGCATCGTGCTTTGTGGTAGTAGTTTACATTTCATTATTTCATCAGCATAATTGTTTTTTGCAGTATTGTTGTTTAATATTGTTTCTGTGCTATTTTTTAAGTTAACATTTTCAGTTTTTAATGTACTGTTTTGAATAACTTTGTTGCAGCTACTGCACAACTAGTGAGTCAGCGACACATTCATCAGAATGGACATAACTTACAGCAGCCTGTATCATCACGGGCCTCATCTCCAATTCTTACCAATCCAGAAAGGCCTACAGCACGTCCCTGTCCAGGTGAGCCAAGATTCATAATAGTTTCACTTACTCATAAATTGTGGGTCTCCAGTGGAGAAGACTCTGAACTGAGACAATTACACCCTGAACAAAAATGAAGAGAGGCAAATACCCACATTTAAATAATTGTTATTTTGTACATGAACACTTTCAATGTCAAAGTAACAATCTACTGTTACCCCCTATGGATGCCACTATTGTCAGAAAGCTATTTCATCAGTACTTCATTTAATCTACATGTACATCAATAGTTATCAACTTTTGATCATTTTTACAGTGAAATATTGTCAATCAGTAACTCTGCTACGGTGTTGTTCATTTGTTAACACCAAACAAAGTGATACAGCGGTTAGCTCACTGAACTCACATTTGGGAGGACAATGGTTAAAACCTGCTTTGGACCATCCTGATTTATGTTTTCCATGATTTCCCTAAATCACTTCAGGCAAATGCTGGGATAGTTCCTCTGAAAGGACACGGCAGACCCCATCCTACCCTAATCTGATGGGAGCAATGACCTCGCTGTCTGGTCTCCTCCCCCAAATCATCCAACCAACCATTTGTTGGCATCGTGCTTTGTGGAAGTTGTTTACATTTCATTATTTCATCGGCATAGTTGTTTTTTGCAGTATAGTTATTTAATATTGTTTCTGTGCTATTTTTTAAGTTAACATTTTCAGTTTTTAATGTACTGTTTTGAATAACTTTGTTGCAGCTACTGCACAACTAGTGAGTCACCGACACATTCATCAGAGTGAACATGATGTAAGGCAGCCTGTATCATCACGAGCCTCATCTCCAATTCCTATCTGTCCAGAAAGGCCCACAGCACCACCCTGGCCAGGTGAATGAAAATTCATAATATTTCATTTACTCATTTATATAGCAAGAAAAACACATGAGATACAGTGAAGTGCAGATTGTGCATAACACTGTACACACTTGCTGGACAACAGTAATACAGCTTACAGAATAGGCCAAGCATTTGTTTGTGGTTGCTTAAATAATACTGTTTATTAGGCTGTTCACCAGAGCATGCCAGAGGGCCAACCCAGATGGCCTCTGTAAGTGGGCCTATGAACTGTATCGACATGCGATCTCTGAAATCGTGCGTGTCATTAGTGAAGTACATGACTCCTCCCTTCTAGTGGTGGAGAAAACACATGCGTTCATAAAAACACTAGGCACAGAAAAATACGTGGTACACAAAAAATGCATGATACAGAAGAAAAACACTGGTAGAGAAAAAGAGCACTGGTGAAAAAAAAAAAAAAAAACAAACAAACACTGATCTCACATGGCACAGAAAACACCAATGACGATGCTCACATCCATCTCATTGCCTGACAACAGCCCTGTGGCATGCTCTTTTGAACTGCCAAAGAAAGAATATTAATAAGTGATCGCAAATGAGTGTTCAGCATATTCTGTAACTGCTACTACTGGTGTCCAGGCTCTGGCCCTGGCGATGCTCAATGATGGCAGGGACCCAGTTTGGCAAGCAGCCAAAACCACAAACCCGGCACACAGAGCCAGAACCATCACAGAACAATGACACTGGCAGAAGCAGCATTGGATGCATCAGATGAAGGAGGATCTGTGGTTGGCATTTATGTAGCAGCTACACTGGGCTCTTGTCCCCCTCTGGCGTCAAACATTATGAACTCAAAAGCTTCAGGGGATGTTCTGAATACATACTTCCTCATCTGAGTAAGTGACTGAAACATGTGTTGGGCTTCACCATTAGATTGAGGATGAGATGGGAGAGATGTGAGATGAGAAAACCACTAGCCTGACAAAAAGATGCAAATTATCAAGAAACAAACTGGGAGCCATTATTTGTAACCATGATATATGGAAGTCCCTCAATTGCAAAAATCTGAGACAAGGCCAAAATAGTGGCCACTGCAGATGTGGCTGGACAACACACCCCACAGGGAAACTTGGAATAGGTGTCCACAACAATGAGGCAATACTGATTTAGAAAGAGCTCAGCAAAATCAACATCTTGATGGTCCCACAGGAAAAAGATACCTGCGGGGTTGCCTGTTGCTGAACACAGTGAGTACAAGTGGTGATAAGCCACATAATGTGCCTACCTATGCCTGGCCAATATACATGGCAGTGAGCCAAAGCTTTGGTGGCAGAGGTCCCCCAATGACTGATATGCAGCTGCAAGCTTCAGTATGTTACAGTGTAAGGAAGCAGTGTGCTCCATAGCTAACAAAAGAACCATGTCAGACACAGAAAGACAGTGTTGGATGGAGAAGTAATTACACAAAGAATCCAAGGCATGGCCTGGGGGTTTTTCTGGCCAGCCTCTGCTACACAAAAGAGAGGACCTGACTAAGTACAGGGTCCATGGCAACGACCAATACTATTGTGGCACTTATGGTGGGAAGACCATTGACTTCATTCTAGTTCTCAATATTTAAATAGAAACAAAACAGCTCATACTGACTGAACACTGGGTCTGGTCTGATTGTAAGGCAAGGTAAGAGATAGGCACTGACGTGTTGTGTCCTCAGCCAGGAATGGATCAGATAATCATATTTGGAAATGAAGAAAACCCACTCCTGCAAACAATGCACTGTCTTGTCCAGCACAGAAGCAAAGGGTTAAAAAGAGCAACCAATAGCTCGTGATATGTGATTAAGTGGAACTTAGAGAGATGTAAGAAGATGTGAAATTTCTTGAGGGCCAACAAAATTGTTAAATCCTCCTTTTCACTCAGAAAATACCACTGTTGAGTGAGAGTTAAAATCTCAGAAGTGTAAGCAATGGGTCATTCAGATGCATCCATGTATTTGTCCACCAACACTGTGCCAAGACCTTGCTGAGAGGCATCTGTAGCCAAAGTGAGATGCTGACCCAGATGAAGAGTGGCAGATGGTGGCTTAGGTTTAGGCGAAGTGAATGCTCAGTCACAAGCTGGGGACCAGAAAAAAGGCACATTTTGACACAAAAATATGTGCAGTGATCAAGAAACAGTGAATGCATCTGCTTAAAACTAAGGGCAGTACGCAAGCATATGCAGAAAAGCCTGCAGTTCCTTAACAGAGTTTGGCTACCACAAAGCCACAATTGCTTGAACATGGGGACACAATGGCTTGATTACTGTGTAAAAAACCTCAAAACTTAGGTTCTCAATTGATGGCTAAAAATTGAGATTTGGCAAGATTGCAGTGCAGACCCACAGCCTGCAAAACAGATAACAATGATCAGAGATTGCTAAGGTGGTCCTCTGTGGAAGAACCCGAAACAGTGATATCTTGAAGGTAACTGATGCAGCCAGATACAGACGTTGTCAACTGTTCTAAAAAATACTGAAAAATTGTATGCATGCTAGCAATGCTGAAAGGCAACCGTTGATATAGGTATAGGCCATTAGGTATATTGACAGTGGAAATGTGCCTAGTGGCGTCATCCAAGGGGAGGTGGAGGTATGCTTGCAACAAATCAGTCTTGGAAAAGTAGTTGCTGCCTGACAATTTTGCGAGCAAATTATCAGGATAGGGCAAAGGCTATGTATCTGTCACAGACTGTGTGCATTACTCATAACACTGATGTCATTATAGAGGCGAATCTTACCCATCAGCTTCTTAATGATGACCAGTGGTGTAGCCCATTCAGTGGAAGAAATAGGTTGAATGACATCGAGTGACATCAAATGGTCTAATTCATCCTTGACAGTGTCATGCGACGTGAGAGGCACCTTGTGACAAAGCAAGCTGGGATCTTTTTACCTCCCCTCTTGTTTTGCCATGTGCCTCCGTAAATTCATTTTTTTCATTTCTGACTAATTACCATTAACATGCATGACTATAATCTGCATTTTCATAAAAGAAAGGGAAAGTTTGGCCCTCAGTTTTAAAGAATGTAACACCAGATCTAATTTTGTGCTTAGTTTTGGGTATGAAATTTATTTCCTAAGTTATTTTGACTTTTCCTAGTTAATATCTTTCATTATAGGGTGAAATCTGTTATTGTTCCATAACTTAAATTCTATTGTTGATTTATAAACAAATATAAATTCTGTACTAATTATAAACATTTGGAAGACAAAACACCGGCATTCTTTAACTATTTATTTGGCCCTATTCGAAAACATGTTAGCAAAGCCAGCCCTTAATTACTTCCAAAGTAATTACCAGTATTGTCAAAAGTATTGTTTGCATAACTATTTCTGTTAATTTCATCATGTAAACAAATAATTCAGTTTAACACTTGTAGTAGAAGAAACTGTTAAAAAGAAGGAAGTTTTAGATATATTCAGTTAATTTAATGAGTTATGTTTTAATTGTAATTTCTGTAAATTAAACATCAAACAATGTGTAGTTTCAGTACCTATTATTGTGATGATATACAAAGGCCCAATTTGTGGTCTTGAGTCAGTCAGTCAATCAGTTTCATTAGAGGAACACGTATTGGTTAGATCGACAACAATGTATCAACTTAACTGTGAAATAAGTGTAACACAAATAGGCCATGTGTTAAAACAACGAGTGTCTGCTCAGTACATACGGTATTATTCTGCAAGAACTGTGAACTGTGTGGTTAGGTTTTTACTGCTTGTAGATGTTCAGCAGCAAACTCTTGTAGCAGTACGCTGATGTTGCCTGCAACCTATTAATGAGGCTTATCAAAATTTGCCAATAGTTAGCTGGCCATATAACTGTGTAGTATGGGGGGGGGGGGGGAGGGGGGGTGGTTGTGAACATTGAAAGTAAAGAACTGTGAAATGCAACTGTGCAACTGTTGGCTACATCATTTAAAGTAGTCAGTGTTGAACTTCAACCCCCCTATTTTTCAGCCAGTATAGCAACGCAGTATGTCAACACCAAGGACAATCAACAAAGAAATGTAGCAGGTGAATGTCACAACCTGTCATGCCTGAAATCCAAGGGCAGGTGGACTCTTTCATGGTAATGTGAGCCTGAAAACTGGTAGCACAACCAAGCCCAGGGGGAAACAAGTTGCTGATATGGAACTTCATCTGGCACTAAATTTACCTCATTGACAATGGAGAAACCGAAAGTGTTAAACACATATAACCTGAACAGCTCTCCAATATGGGAATGATCCACAACAAGGGGGAGGTGAGAGGGCAAATGAGAGACAGGAGTAGCGAACTGATCTAGGATCAGAATCTGCTGGTTATTGCAACTAAACAAGTTCTGTGAAACCAATGTGATGGGAGGGGCCCCAAGCCCACGTATGTTTGTGCATTTGTTAAAGTCACAGCAGCTCCTGTGTTCACTTGCATTTTTAATACATCTTTTTGGTGAAACAGTCATTGTAAAGATACAGTTTATGTCCATCACTACTACTGTATCTGCCACGTTAGAAGAGGAGTTACACACTGATCCAATGTTGCCTTTTTTTTGACATTTTTTGCAAACCAACCAATGCTTAGGGCACACTGTATGCTCGTGTTGGACAAAACAGTACAGGCAGCCTCTGTTGTGATGCAGCCTGTTGCTGCTGTGGCCAGAACTGACACTCCCCCTTGCAATGCTGACTCAAAGGTTGTACTGCTGCAATGGCTTCCCCGCCATCCTGAACACTTGTGGTGTGCCTAACAGGGGTTGACTGATCAACTTCTGAACGTCTGTAGCCTGTGACACTTGAAAGGATTGTGCTATATTGAGCACATCTGTAAGTATTGGATTCTCACATTGAAGAGCTCTTTCATGGAGTTCCCTATATGAGGCTAGACAAATAATAACATCACTCACAATTTGATGAGTGTAGGATTCATGGCAAATTTACGACAATGGCTCAACCCATGTAATTCCGCATCTTAGGTTTGTAAGATTGATTTGAGCATTTCTGACAATGTAAAATTCTACACACAATTTAATTACATGCCTTCTGTCACTGTAATATGTTGAGAGAAACTTGCATATTTCATCAAATGATAAGCTGGCTGGTTCTTGCAAAGGTGTAAATTGGCATAACACCTGATGGATTCGCTGTGAAAGCCAGGAAAGAAAGAAAGCCCAACACAGGTCTGCATTGTGCATGCAAAAATCCTGGAAATGTTGATGAAAACTGTGCCTTGTAGGAGTTCCAATCTTCAGCCAACTACAGCTTGCTGTGGGGCAATGAGACATTGGAATATTTCTTCCATTAGATGTTTGTCAGGTGACTTAGCACTGACACTAGCAGTGACAAGAAAATCTAATCCCCATTCATCACCAAATCTGATATAGCAGGAACAAACATGATTTATGGAATGTAGTACTTTATAGAGAAACACTTAAGGTACAATGAAGTACAGGTTGTTCATAGCACTGAACACATTGTCTGGACAACAGTAAGACAGGTTACAGAATGAGCTGAGCTCTCGTTTGTGTTGGCTTAAATAATAATGTTTCTTTGGCAGCTCACCTGAGTGTGCAGGGTGCCGACCCAAATGGCCTCTATAAGCAGGCCTGTCAACTGTATGGATGTGTGATCTCTGAAACTGGGCATGTCATGAGTGAAAGTACATCACTCATAAACTGTGGATCTTTAATGGACAAGACACTGAGTACACAAAAATTACACCTTGAACAAAAATGAAGAGAGGCAGACACCATTAATAACTGATATGCTGTGCATTAACACTCTGAATGTCCAGGTAACAATCTATTGTTACCCCTACTGTTGCCAGTACTGTCAGAGTGCCAATTTGTTGGTAATCTGTTTAACTTATAAGTACATTGATATTTATCAACTTTTGATTGTTGTTACAGTGAAATATTGTTGACTCATAACTATGCTGCTGGATTGTTCATTAGTCGACATTGTGCTTTGCGATAGTCATTTTCATTTAGTTATTTCATAGGGCGTCTTTTTTTGCACTGTTATTATTTAATATTGTTTCTGTCATGTTTTTCTGTTACTTAATGTTTTCAGTTCATGTGTTCATTTGCTTTTGTGACTTATTTTTTAAAAATGTGTCCAACAATGAAATTTGTGAGTTATTGGAAAATAAAAGTGATACAGAGTATGTTAGTGAAAGCAGCAGTGGTTCAGAAAATGACACTGAAGGTCATGCTCATACATTGATTGAAAGTGAAAACAGAATGGAGAATACACAGTACACTGAAATGTTTGCACCTGAAACACTACTGCTGCTACCACATCTACTCCATGAAGTGCTCGGAACAAAGCCTATGCCATCGGCGGGACCTTCTGAAATTGAACATTGAAATTTATTTTTCACTGCAACATTACATCAACTAATTGTTACCAAAACAAAGAGCTCAGGTAAGCAATTTATATCTAAACTTGCTGCTACTTTTCCTAACCCATATAAAAGAAACTGAATATCACAGTAGCTCAGTAAGAGGTTTTATACTATGCTTACTTAATATGGGACTCAACAAAGACCAACAGTGTATTTCCTTGGTTTGGCACAATATATTCTGCTTAAAAACACAAATGTTAAGTGATACAGGACTGCATACACAAGACAGACTGTAATGCACTGCTCAGTTACTATAATTTTATCTCTGTGAATAATATTAAAAGTTTTATTTTTCTTATGTCATTTTATCCAGAAATTTTTGTAGATTTTATTGACATTAGTGAGCTTTCTTTCAGTCAAGTGTAATTTTAATTATGTAGAAACAAAACCAAATTTATATTTTTATTTAAAAATTCTTTTTATTTCATCATTTATAAATAATTTAAATGATGAAATTATTTCATCATTTGTAAATAATTTAACCCCCCCGGTGAACCATGGACCTTGCCGTTAATGAGGAGGCTTGTGTGCCTCAGCGATACAGATAGCTGTACTGTAGGTGCAACCACAACGGAGGGGTATCTGTTGAGAGGCCAAACAAACGCGTGGTTCCTGAAGAGGGGCAGCAGCCTTTTCAGTAGTTGCAGGGGCAACAGTCTGGATGATTGACTGATCTGGCCTGGCGACACTAACCAAAACGACCTTGCTGTGCTGGTATTGCGAATGGGTGAAAGCAAGGGGAAACTACAGCTGTAATTTTTCCCGAGGGCATGCAGCTTTACTGTATGGTTAAATGATGATGGCATCCTCTTGGCTAAAATATTCAGATCTCTGGGCGGGGACTACTCAGGAGGACATCGTTATCAGGAGAATGAAAACTGGCATTCTACGGATCGGAGCGTGGAATGTCAGATCCCTTAATCGGTCAGGTAGGTTAGAAAATTTAAAAAGGGAAATGGATAGGGTAAAGTTAGATGTAATGGGAATTAGTGGAGTTTGATGTCAGGAGGAACAAGAATTGTGGTCAGGTGAATACAGGATTATAAATACAAAATCAAAAGGAGTAATGCAGGAGTAGGTTTAATAATGAATAAAAAAAATAGGAGTGCGGGTAAGCTTCTACAAACAGCATAGTGAACGCATTATTGTGGCCAAGATAGACACGAAGCCCACGCCTACTACAGTAGTACAAGTTTATATGCCAACTAGCTCTGCAGATGACGAAGAAATTGAAGAAATGTATGATGAAATCAACGAAATTATTCAGATAGTGAAGGGAGACGAAAATTTAATAGTGATGGGTGACTGGAATTCAGTAGTAGGAAAAGGGAGAGAAGGAAACATAGTAGGCGAATATTGATTGTGGCTAAGAAATGAAAAAGGAAGCCGCCTGGTAGAATTTTGCACAGAGCACAACTTAATCATAGCTAACACTTGGTTCCAGAATCATAAAAGAAAGCTGTATACATGGAAGAAGCCCTGTGATACTGACAGGTTTCAGATAGATTATATGATGGTAAGACAGAGATTTAGGAACCAGGTTTTAAATTTTGAGACATTTCCAGGGGCAGATGTGCACTCTGACCACAATTTATTGGTTATGAACTGTAGATTAAAACTGAAGAAACTGCATAAAGGTGGGAATTTAAAGAGATGGGACCTGGATAAACTGACTAACCAGAGGTTATGGAGAGTTTCAGGGAGAGCATAAGATAACAATTGACATGAATGGGGGAAAGAAATACAGTAGAAGAAGAATGGGTAGCTTTGAGGGATGAAGTAGTGAAGGCAGCAGAGGATCATGTGGGTATAAAGACGAGGGCTAGTAGCAATCCTTGGGTAACAGAAGAAATATTGAATTTAGTTGATGAAAGGAGAAAATATAAAAATGCAGTGAATGAAGCAGGCAAAAAGAAATACAAATGTCTCAAAAATGAGATCGACAGGAAGTGCAAAATGGCTAAGCAGGGATGGCTAGAGGACAAATGTGTGGATATAGAGGCTTATCTCACTAGGGGTAAGATAGATACTGCCTACAGGAAAATTATGCAGACCTTTGGAGAAAAGAGAGCCACTTGTATGAATATCAAGAGGTCAGATGGAAACCTAGTTCTAAGCAAAGAAGGGAAAGCAGAAAGGTGGAAGGAGTGTATAGAGGGTCTATACAGGGGCAATGTACTTGAGGACAATATTATGGAAATGGTAGAGGATGTAGATGAAGATGAAATGGGAGATCCGATACTGCATGAAGAGTCTGACAGAGCACTGAAAGACCTGAGTCGAAACAAGGCCCCCGGAGTAGACAACATTCCATCAGAGCTACTGGTAGCCTTGGGAGAGCCAGTCCTGTCAAAACTCTACCATCTGGTGAGCAAAATGTATGAGACAGGCGAAATACTCTCAGACTTCAAGAAGAATATAATAATTCCAATCCCAAAGAAAGCAGTTGTTGACAGGTGCGGGAATTACTGAACAATCAGTTTAATAAGCCACAGCTGCAAAATACTAATGCGAATTCTTTACAGACGAATGGAAAAACTGGTAGAGGCCAACCTCGGGGAAGATCAGTTTGGATTCCGTAGAAATATTGGAACACATGAGGCAATACTGACCCTACGACTTATCTTAGAAGCTAGATTAAGGAAAGGCAAACCTACGTTTCTAGCATTTGTAGACTTGGAGAAAGCGTTTGACAATGTTGACTGGAATACTCTCTTTCAAATTCTAAAGGTGGCAGGGGTAAAATACAGGGAGCGAAAGGCTATTTACAATTTGTACAGAAACCAGATGGCAGTTATAAGAGTTGAGGGACATGAAAGGGAAGCAGTGGTTGGGAAGGGAGTGAGACAGAGTTGTAGCCTTTCCCCAATGTTATTCAATCTTTATATTGAGCAAGCAGTGAAGGGAACAAAAGAAAAATTCAGAGTAGATATTAAAATCCATGGAGAAGTAATAAAAACTTTGAGGTTTGTCGATGACATTGTAATTATGTCAGAGACAGCAAAGGACTTGGAAGAGCAGTTGAACGGAATGGATAGTGTCTCGAAAGGAGGATATAAGATAAACATCAACAAAAGCAAAACAAGGATGAAGGAATGTAGTCAAATTAAGTCAGGTGATGCTGAGGGAATTAGATTAGGAAATGAGACACTTAAAGTAGTAAAGGAGTTTTGCTATTTGCGGAGCAAAATAACAGATGATGGTCAAAGTAGGGAGGATGTAAAATGTAGACTGTCAATGGCAAGGAAAGTGTTTCTGATGAAGAGAAGTTTGTTAACATCGAATATAGATATAAGTGTGAGGAAGTCGTTTCTGAAAGTATTTGTATGGAGTGTAGCTATGTATGCAAGTGAAAGATGGATGATAAATAGTTTGGACACGAAGAGAATAGAAGCTTTCAAAATGTGGTGCTACAGAAGAATGCTGAAGATTAGATGGGTAGATCACATAACTAATGAGGAGGTATTGAACAGAATTGGGGAGAAGAGAAGTTTGTGGCACAACTTGACTAGAAGAAGGGATCGTTTGGTAGGACATGTTCTGAGGCATCAAGGGATCACCAGTTTAGTATTGGAGGGCAGTGTGAAGGGTAAAAATTGTAGAGGGAGACCAAGAGATGAATACACTAAGCAGATTCAGAAGGATGTAGGTTGCAGTAGGTACTGGGAGATGAAAAAGCTTGCACAGGATAGAGTAGCATGGAGAGCTGCATCAAACCAGTCTCAGGACTGAAGACAACAACAACAACAACAAATTTAAAGTGAAGATGTATGACAATGTGGGCATATCATAATAAACTACATGCATTTGTAGACAAGTGACATTTTTTTCATATTTTTAAATTGAATGCAGCATGATGTATGGCAGCTTTCATAGAAAACTGTATGACAGTTTAAAAATATATACTTCTTAACGTTCACCACTCAAAATGGCTGACTGCAAAGGTGTCAACATGTAACAGCACTGGGACATAACTAGCTTTTGAGCTACTTCTCTTTTATTTATGTAGTCACATATACAACCTAATATGGCTACCTGTGGCCATGGTGATACCCTTTATGTCTTATAATGTGGAATGGGGTAGCAGGTGGGCAAGGAATAACAGGGAGACTAGTCATGGTTAGTGGCAGTAGCAAAAAGGGGGCTAAAGGTGACATTCACAAAACTGAGAAAGGGATTGGAGTTGACATGAAGGGTCAGTAAAGTATAAGGTTTGACAGGGGAGTATTTGTTAGGAAAAAGGCGGCAGAGAAAATGTGAATGTTAGATTAGGTTGTCCATATTGCATACTGGGAAGAGGGATTGTGGAGTTTTAAGCTAGGAAGATTTCAAGAGTGGAGTATACGCTGAGGGACAGTTTCCACCCACCCACATTGTTCACAGGAGCTGGTTCTGGGTAGTAGGGTCCAAGTGGCATGGGCATTGAAGCAGCAGTTAAAGTTATTTATTTATTTGATCTGATCCGATTAGAAGCATCAGGCCCTCTCTTACACTGGATCAGGGTGCTGTTATGTGCAACATGTTAAGCAACAGCTGGAATCAAACAATGGAAAATCCAGGGTGGAATGTAACAATATTATGAGAAGTAAAGTTGCTATTCACCATATGGCGAATATGCTGAGTCACAGGCACAACAAAAGACTCTCACAGTTGCCTGAGACTGCAGGCATGTGTGTAACTTGCATTTGTGTGTGTGTGTGTGTGTGTGTGTGTGTGTGTGTGTGTGTTGATGAAGGCTTATGTCCAAAAGGTTTAATTGAGATTCTTTTTGTTGTGCCTACCTGTGACTCAGCATCTCCGTTATATGGTGATAAGCAACAGCTTGGTCAGGTGACCTTAGCTTCCTTCTTTGTGGCTTAGACTGTTTTCTAGGACTCCCTGAGATGTTGGACATCATAACCAAACTGAGGATACCCAACTGATGAACATGCAGCACACACTACTACCAATGATTTCTATAGTTCAGCTAGCGTAGAACAAGGAATTAGTGGTCATAAGGCCTGTACACCATCATTCAATATGGTTGTAAATAGGAATGTAAAAAAGGTAGGAAAATATTTCTGCTCAGCAAGAGTGACAAAATATGGATTTCATGTTACCTGAGTGTAAAATTCAGTAAATGTAACATTCAGCAATCAGCAACCAAAATACATCTCTGGAACTGAAAATGTTGATCATGAAGGGCAAGTTGTGAGATATGGGAAAGACCTGCCATTGTTTTGCAGAGCTATGTTTGAAAGCTGCTACAATAGTTAAAAGAGGTTCACTGCATATTTAAATACAGCCAAAGCCTCACAGGCAAATAAAAATGGAACAAAACCAAAGTTAGGCTAAGGAGAGCCGTGTGTAAAGTACTCAACATACACTCCTGGAAATGGAAAAAAGAACACATTGACACCGGTGTGTCAGACCCACCATACTTGCTCCGGACACTGCGAGAGGGCTGTACAAGCAATGATCACACGCACGGCACAGCGGACACACCAGGAACCGCGGTGTTGGCCGTCGAATGGCGCTAGCTGCGCAGCATTTGTGCACCGCCGCCGTCAGTGTCAGCCAGTTTGTCGTGGCATACGGAGCTCCATCGCAGTCTTTAACACTGGTAGCATGCCGCGACAGCGTGGACGTGAACCGTATGTGCAGTTGACGGACTTTGAGCGAGGGCGTATAGTGGGCATGTGGGAGGCCGGGTGGACGTACCGCCGAATTGCTCAACACGTGGGGCGTGAGGTCTCCACAGTACATCGATGTTGTCGCCAGTGGTCAGCGGAAGGTGCACATGCCCGTCGACCTGGGACCGGACCGCAGCGACGCACGGATGCACGCCAAGACCGTAGGATCCTACGCAGTGCCGTAGGGGACCGCACCGCCACTTCCCAGCAAATTAGGGACACTGTTGCTCCTGGGGTATCGGCGAGGACCATTCGCAACCGTCTCCATGAAGCTGGGCTACGGTCCCGCACACCGTTAGGCCGTCTTCCGCTCACGCCCCAACATCGTGCAGCCCGCCTCCAGTGGTGTCGCGACAGGCGTGAATGGAGGGACGAATGGAGACGTGTTGTCTTCAGCGATGAGAGTCGCTTCTGCCTTGGTGCCAATGATGGTCGTATGCATGTTTGGCGCCGTGCAGGTGAGTGCCACAATCAGGACTGCATACGACCGAGGCACACAGGGCCAACACCCGGCATCATGGTGTGAGGAGCAATCTCCTACACTGGCCGTACACCACTGGTGATCGTCGAGGGGACACTGAATAGTGCACGGTACATCCAAACCGTCATCGAACCCATCGTTCTACCATTCCTAGACCGGCAAGGGAACTTCCTGTTCCAACAGGACAATGCACGTCCGCATGTATCCCGTGCCACCCAACGTGCTCTAGAAGGTGTAAGTCAACTACCCTGGCCAGCAAGATCTCCGGATCTGTCCCCCATTGAGCATGTTTGGGACTGGATGAAGCGTCGTCTCACGCGGTCTGCACGTCCAGCACGAACGCTGGTCCAACTGAGGCGCCAGGTGGAAATGGCATGGCAAGCCGTTCCACAGGACTACATCCAGCATCTCTACGATCGTCTCCATGGGAGAATAGCAGCCTGCATTGCTGCGAAAGGTGGATACACACTGTACTAGTGCCGACATTGTGCATGCTCTGTTGCCTGCGTCTATGTGCCTGTGGTTCTGTCAGTGTTATCATGTGATGTATCTGACCCCAGGAATGTGTCAATAAAGTTTCCCCTTCCTGGGACAATGAATTCACGGTGTTCTTATTTCAATTTCCAGGAGTGTATTTTAAAGTAAAATTTTTTCTACCAATCTGACAGAAAATTCTAAGAAATTTTGCTCTTATATTAAATCAGTTAACAGGTCAAAGCAATCTGTCTGCACTCTTTTTATCCATAATGGCATCAAAATGGAGAGTGACAGAGAAAAGGCTGAAATACTAAATGCTTTTTTCCGAAACTGTTTCACTTAGCATGGTCATACTGTAGTTTCTCCTTTAAATCATTGTGCGAATGTCATGTGTATTGAAATATGTGACCCAGGGAATATTACTCTATAGAGATTATGGTATGTGAAAGAACATGCTCCTCATCTAGCAGCAATGTACCGTATGTCACTGTAGGAATGAAACATTCATAGAGACTGGGAACAGCACAGGTCATTGTCAGACAGCAGTCTACTATAGAACTTTGGAACATGTTTTACGAACTTGTATTATGTCATTTCTGAAGAAGGAATGCTTCTCTGTAGAAGTCAACATGGGTTCTGAAAAGAATGATTGTGTAAAACCCAGTTCACTGTTATTGTCTATGAGACCCAGATAGCACTAGAGGCCAATTTCCAGATTGATTAGATTAGATTAGATTAGATTAATACTAGTTCCATGGATCATGAATACGATATTTCATAATGATGTGGAACGAGTCGAATTTTCCAATACATGACATAATTAGGTTAATTTAACAACATACTTAAGTTAATATAACAACTTTATTTTTTTGTGTTTTTTGTTTTTCTTTATTTTTTATTTTTATTTTTTTATTTTTTTAAATATTTTTGTTTTTTTTTCTTTTTTTTCTTAATTTATATCTAAAAATTCCTCTATGGAGTAGAAGGAGTTGTCATTCAGAAATTCTTTTAATTTTTTCTTAAATACTTGTTGGTTATCTGTCAGACTTTTGATACTATTTGGTAAGTGACCAAAGACTTTAGTGCCAGTATAATTCACCCCTTTCTGTGCCAAAGTTAGATTTAAACTTGAATAGTGAAGATCGTCCTTTCTCCTAGTATTGTAGTTATGCACACTGCTATTACTTTTGAATTGGGTTTGGTTGTTAATAACAAGTTTCATAAGAGAGTATATATACTGAGAAGCTACTGTGAATATCCCTAGATCCTTAAATAAATGTCTGCAGGATGATCTTGGGTGGACTCCAGCTATTATTCTGATTACACGCTTTTGTGCAATAAATACTTTATTCCTCAGTGATGAATTACCCCAAAATATGATGCCATATGAAAGCAATGAGTGAAAATAGGCGTAGTAAGCTAATTTACTAAGATGTTTATCACCAAAATTTGCAATGACCCTTATTGCATAAGTAGCTGAACTCAAACGTTTCAGCAGATCATCAATGTGTTTCTTCCAATTTAATCTCTCATCAATGGACATACCTAAAAATTTGGAATATTCTACCTTAGCTATATGCTTCTGATTAAGGTCTATATTTATTAATGGCATCATACCATTCACTATACGGAACTGTATGTACTGTGTCTTATCAAAATTCAGTGAGAGTCCGTTTACAAGGAACCACTTAGTAATTTTCTGAAAGACAGTATTGACAATTTCATCAGTTAATTCTTGTTTCTCAGGTGTGATTACTATACTTGTATCATCAGCGAAGAGAACTAACTTTGCCTCTTCATGAATATAGAATGGCAAGTCATTAATATATAATAAGAACAACAAAGGACCCAAGACTGACCCTTGTGGAACCCCATTCTTGATAGTTCCCCAGTTTGAGGAATGTGCTGATCTTTGCATGTTACGAGAACTACTTATTTCAACTTTCTGCACTCTTCCAGTTAGGTACGAATTAAACCATTTGTGCACTGTCCCACTCATGCCACAATACTTGAGCTTGTCTAGCAGAATTTCATGATTTACACAATAAAAAGCCTTTGAGAGATCACAAAAAATCCCAATGGGTGGTGTTTGGTTATTCAGATCATTCAAAATTTGACTGGTGAAAGCATATATGGCATTTTCTGTTGAAAAACCTTTCTGGAAACCAAACTGACATTTTGTTAGTACTTCATTTTTACAGATATGTGAAGCTACTCTTGAATACATTACTTTCTCAAAAATTTTGGATAAAGCTGTTAGAAGGGAGATTGGACGGTAATTGTTGACATCAGATCTATCCCCCTTTTTATGCAAAGGTATAACAATAGCATATTTCAGTCTATCAGGGAAAATGCCCTGTTCCAGAGAGCTATTACACAGGTGGCTGAGAATCTTACTTATCTGTTGAGAACAAGCTTTTAGTATTTTGCTGGAAATGCCATCAATTCCATGTGAGTTTTTGCTTTTAAGCAAGTTTATTATTTTCCTAATTTCAGAGGGAGAAGTGGGTGAGATTTCAGTTGTATCAAATTGCATAGGTATGGCCTCTTCCATTAACAGCCTTGCATCTTCTAATGAACACCTGGATCCTACTATATCCACAACATTTAGAAAATGATTATTAAAAATATTTTCAACTTCTGACTTTTTGTTCATAAAGTTTTCATTCAATTTGATGGTAATACTGTCTTCCTCTGCTCTTGGTTGACCTGTTTCTCTTTTAATAATATTCCAAATTGTTTTAATTTTATTATCAGAGTTGCTGATTTCAGACATGATACACATACTCCTGGATTTTTTAATAACTTTTCTTCATATAACACAGTAGTTTTTATAATTTTTGATAGTTTCTGGGTCACTACTCTTTCTTGCTGTCAGATACATTTCCCTTTTCCGGTTACAAGATATTTTTATACCCTTAGTAAGCCATGGTTTGTTACAAGGTTTCTTACGAGTATATTTAACTATTTTCTTGGGGAAGCAGTTTTCAAATGCATTTACAAAAATGTCATGAAATAAATTATATTTTAAATTGGCATCAGGTTCACGGTACACCTCATCCCAGTCTAACTGCTGTAGGCTTTCCCTGAAATTTGCAATTGTTAAATTGTTGACTGAACGTACTACTTTGGAGGACTGTTTAGTATTGCTGAGTGGAGCTATGTCATATATTGTAACTAGCTGTGCTCCATGATCAGAAAGACCATTCTCAACAGGCTGAGCATTTATCTGGTTAAACTTATCTTGGTCTATCACCTATCAGTGAGCTGCTATCCTTTACCACCCGAGTAGGAAAATCAATAACGGGTGTCAAATTGAAAGAACCGAGTAATACTTCAAGGTCATTTTTTCTATTACCCTCTTTCAGAGAATCTACATTGAAGTTCCCACAAATAATAATTTGCTTCCCCCTGTCTGACAGATAGCACAACAAGGAGTCCAAATTTTTCAGAAATAGATGAAAATTTCCTGATGGGGACCTATATACAGTTACAATTATAAATGTGCCTTTATTTAATTTAAGCTCACAGGCACATGCTTCTATATGTTTCTCTACACAAAACTTTTTTGTTTCTATACTTTTTGCACAATGATAACTTTTGACATATATGGCAACTCCTCCTTTCTCCATATTTTCTCTCATTACATGTGCAGAGAGCTTATAACCACTTACATTTACCTTATCCATATCAGTAACAATGTGATGCTCAGACAGGCATAGTATATCTATTTCATTCTCAGCTTCTAAATCTTCCAAACAAACCAGAAGCTCACCTACTTTATTCTTTAAACTCCCAATATTTTGATGAAATATACTTACATTATTTTTAATTATACTTTTATGAGAACCTTTCCTTATTCTAACATTTGCAGTACTCTCCTGTCTGAGTTTCTCATTGTGCTTAGGCCTAGTTCCTATACCAGTGGTCACATGGTGTTCAGAGAGGCAGATTATGTCAATTGTGTTGGGTGACTTTAGTTCATCAATGCAATTACCTAGGACTGAGATACAATTTGGTGGAGATAAAATTTCTGGTGATTGGTGAAAATTTATAATTGATAGCTGTGATTGGTGATCCAATGTTCCTTGGCCTCTGGAAGACATTTGATATAATTCCGCAGTGCTGCCTAATGAACAAAATACAAGCATACAGACTGTCAGACCAGCTATGTGGTTGGAGTGAGGAGTTTCTAGCATGCTGTGTTTTGTACCAGCATGTTACTCTCAACCAAGAGAGATGCATGCAGAGGAGTCACAACACTGTAAAATTGTAGTGAAATGCAGGAATACGTGCAGAGAATTGACACTTGGTGGAAGGATTGGAAGCTGACCCTCAACATAAACAAATGTAATGTATTGCACATAGATAGACGCAAAGACCCATTATTGTACAATTATGAGTTTGCAGAACTATAACCGGGAGCAGTCACACCCGCAAAATACCCAGGAGTATGCATATGGAATGATTTAATGTGGAACAACCATGTAAAACTATTTGTGGTAAGGCAGATGCTAGACTGAGATTCATTGAAAGAATTCTCAGGAAGTGTTGTCCACAATAGGACTGTTGATAAAATATCAATATATCGATGTATCAATATTTTTTTCAAAAAATATTGACATATATCAACAATATTTTCTTCCCTTATATACCGATATATTGATATGAAAATGGCAATATCGAATGCTGATATTTTTATTTTATGCTTTATTTTCTCATAATTTACAGTGAATATTTCGAATTGTTCTTTTAAAATTGTAGTAGAAAATAATTTTACTTTCACAGTGTGCAGTCCAGGAATCTTACTAGTTTTTGATCTTTCAATCACATCCAGTCTTTCCCTTTGACTGTGTCAAAGAAGTATAGTGGGCAAAAAGAAGTCTGACGATCGTACAAAAGGGGGGATGGGGAGGGGGAATAACAAGATTTACAGTGTGAAGAGATAGCACACTACTTGTATTAAAAACAATTTTTAACACAAATGGTGTGCTATTTCTTCACATCAGACTTCTTCAAGAATTGTTGCTGAAAATGATGAACAAATATCTAAGCGACAAAATTGGTCCTTGCGGCGGGCAGAGATGTATGAGCGGGAAATGCTGACATAATTGGACCCTTGGAACTACCAATGGAAACTAACACTAAAACTTCAAGGTCGCTGGTGTCTTTAGAAATGAATATCAGAGAAGAAAATGTGACGTGTTCCAGGTAAATCAGATATGTGACAAAACCGAACAACAGACCCATTGGACACCTTTTACTGTGCCACTTACAGGCAGTTTTCATCGTTAGCAAAGTGGTTATTACTGAGTATGAATGTGCATCATTTTCCTTTCAGTCCTTGTTCTGAGTGGAATAAGAAGGCTGGTAGTGTGTTGATGTACAGAGTAACTAATAATAAATGAATACTTAAATATACAACTACGAAACTGGAAGTATATTTACAATGAATACTTTTTTTCGATATATCGAGGGCTGATAGTGATACATTTTATGTATCGATATATTGGATTTCTAGATGGAATGAAACGATATAATGAAAAGGATAGTTGCTACTCACAACATACACATACGCACACACTCACGCAAACGCAACTCACACACACTTGACCACAATCTCCAGCAGCTGGAGCCAGACTGCGAGAAGCAGGGCATTACAAGAGTGGCAGCTGGGGAGGGGGGGGGGGAGGGGGGGAGGGGGGGAGAAGGAGGCTAGGGTGGTGAGGGGGAGGGGTAGCAGGGTAGGGGTGGGAGACAGTAAAGTGCTACTGGGAAATGCAGGGACAAGATGGAGAGTGGGGCAGCTAGGTGCAGTCGGGCAGTTAGATGGTGGGTGGGGGAGAGAGGGGGGGGTTAGCATAAAAGGAAAGAAGTATAAAGACTGGGTATATTGGTAGAATAGAGGGCTGTGTAGTGCTGGAATGGGAACAGGGAAGGGCTAGATGGGGAAGAACAATGACTAACAAAGGTTAAGATCAGGAGGGTTACAAGAACATATGATATAATGCAGCGAGAGTTCCCACCTGCACAATTCAGAAAACCTGTTGTTGGTGGGAAGGATACAGGTGGTACAGGCTGTGAAGCAGTCATTGAAATGAAGGATGTTGTGTTGGGCCGTGTTATCAGCAACATGGTGGTCCAGTTGTTTCTTGGTCACAGTTTGTTGGTAGCCATTCATGTGGACAGACAGCTTATTGGTTCTCATGCTCACATATATATATATGCAGCACAGTGGTTGCAGCTTAGCTTGTAGATCACATGACTGGTTTAACAGGTAGTCCTGCCTTTGATGGGATAGGTGATGTTTGTAACAGGGCTGGAGTAGTTGGTGGTGGGAAGATGTATGGGGCAGGTCTTGCATCTAGATCTACTACTAGAATATGAGCACTGAGGCAACGGGTTGGGAGCAGGGGTTATGTAGGGATGGATGAGTATATTGTTTAGGTTCGGTAGGCAACAGAATACCACTGTGGGAGGAGTGGGAAGGATAGTGGGTAGGACATTTCTCATTTCAGGTCCAATGAGAGGTAGTCGAAACCCGGGAAGTTTATGCAATTCAGTTGCTCCAGTACTGAGTCATGAGGGGAGTGCTCCTCTGTGGATGGATGGTAGGCTTTAGGAGGTGTTGAATGACTGGAAAGATAAGGCATGGGAGAACTGTTTTTGTGCAAGGTTTCGAGAGTAATTATGATCTGTAAAGGTCTCAGTTATACCCTCAGTATTTTTTGAGAGGGTCTGCTCATCTCAGGTGGCTAGGCTGTGTGGAAAGGACTTCTTGGTATGGAATGGGTTGTAGCTGTGAAAGTGGAGGTATCGGTGGTGGTTGGTAGGTTTGAGATGGGCAGAGGTACTGATATAGCCATCTTTGAGGTGAATGTCAACAGTCGGCATCGAGGAAGGTGGCTTGATGGGTTGAGTAGGACCAGGTGAAACAGATGTGGGAGAACGTGTTGAGGTTGTGGAGGGATGTGGATAGTGTGTCCTCACCCTTGATTCAGATTACAAAGATGGCATCAATGACTCTCAGCCAGGTGAGGAGTTTGGGATTCTGGTGTTTAGGAAGGATTCCTCTAGATGGTCCATGAATAGGTTGGCACAGGTGCTGACATGTGGGTGCCCATAACTGTACGATGTCTTCAAAGGAGAAGTAATTGTGGGTGGGGATATAGTTGGTCGTGGCGACTAGGAAGGGGGTGGTTGGTTTGGAATCCGTCGGGTGTTGGGAAGGTAGTATTCAATAGCAGTAAGACCATGGGCATTAGAGATGTTAGTGTTAAGGGGGGTGGCATCATTAGTGATGAGCAGGGAACCATCTGGTAAAGGAACAGGAACTGTGGAGAGTCGGTGGAGGAAATGGTTGGTATCTTTTATATAGGAGAGTAGGTTGCAGATAATAGGCTGAAGGTGTTGGTCTAAGAGAGTAGAGATTCTCTCATCGAGGGCACAGTTACCAAGCACAATAGGGCATCCTGGGTGGTTGGGGTTAAGGACTTAGGAAGCATGTAGAAGGTAGGAGCATGGGGAATGGCAGGGTTTAGGAGAGAGATGGACTCCAGGGAGAGGTTCTGGGATGGGGTGGAGTTTGAGGAGAGACTGGAGATTCTGCTGGATTTCTGCAATGGGGTCACTGTGGCATGGTTTGTAGGTGGATGAATGTGACAGCTGGTGGAGTTCTTATGCCAGGTAATCCTTGCAGTTCAAAACAACAGTGGTGGAGCCTTTGTCAGCAGGTAGGATTATAAGGTCAGGATCAGTTTTTAGGTGGTGGATTGTGGATCTTTTTTCGGATGTGAGATTGGTTTGCATGTTGAGGGATTTGGGAAGTTATGGTGAGGCAAGATTTGAGGTTAAGAAACTCTAGAAAGTTAACAGAAGGTGATCTAGGGGCAGTGGGGGTGGATCACGATTGGATGGAGGAGTGAACTGAGTCAGGCAGGGTTCAACATTGGTCTTAGGTTTTGTCTGATTGGTAGGGTTGGTGGTGAGAAAGTGTTTCCACTGTAGGGACCAGGAGAAGGAGAGAAAGTCTTTAATAAGTCCTGCATGATTGAATTTGTGGGTGGGGCAAAAGGTGAGGCCTTTGTAAATTGTTATATGGATTCCTGGTATTTTTAAAAATATCAAACAGTCCTCCAAACACACAAAAGAGGTAGCTTACCTAACCCTCATTTGACCAATACTTGGGTATTGGACTCAGCTTGGGTATCAGAATTGGCTAGGACTAATAGAGGAAATAGAGAAGATACAAGGAAGAGTAGTGTGTTTAATTACAGATTCATTTAGTAATAGAGGAAGCATCAAGGAGATGCTCAGCCAGTACCAGTGGCAGACTGCAAGACACACATTCTGCATCATGACATGGTTTACTGTTAAAATTTTAAGAGAGTACATTCCTAGAACAGTCAACCAATACACTGCTTCCTTTTATGTATATTAGTCAGAAAGACCATCAAGGTAAAATTAAAGACATTCAAGCTCACATGGAGGCTTACTGAAATTGTCCTTCCTGAGAACTGTTCACAGCGGGAACAGCGAAAGCAGGAAGTGACAGTAGTACACTAAGTTTCCTCCACCAAAACCAGTAATGTGGTTTGCAGAGTATAGATGTAGTTGGCTATAAATGAATTAGGTGCTGCATTACTGAAACAATATCAAACATTTCACTACCACTCTCCCACTAACAACTCCTTCGTATTATGTCAGTGAGAAGTGCTGGTCAGCATATCTTCTTTCTCGCAGTTCCTGTTCCCTAATCTTCTGCTAGTACCCTACCTAGTCCTGTAACCTCACCCTCACATTTACAATCCTGTGGTTTGCTATGCAGTAACTTCCCACATTACTTCTGTCTCAAAGAGAATATTGGATTGAGTGCATATTTATTCCATAAGAAACAAATTTATATGCACTAAATGAAAGTTCAGTTGTGAAAGAAGTAAAGTTGCCTTTTATCTATGTGAACTATTGTCTCAGGTGAAACATTGTAGTTTTAAAACATATTTTGCTGATTTTTCTTTTCCTTGGATTCAGCTCTGTAACAAATACTTGATTTGACTGGCTTGTTATATCAATTAGAAAACAACATTTATTGATTTAATTACTTTCAAAACGTTTCATTCACAAGCAAAAGTCTAATTCATACTTGCGTGGTTGAGTGATACTAACTGACCAACTCTTACATCTGGCAAACTGTTCCACTTAAGCAACATTAATCGGGTGATTTTTGAAATGTTACCTGTTCTTATTGTAATTCTATTTTTAGATGGCAAGAAACATATATGTGTTTTCCTGAATTCACACATCACTTTTGTGTTTAATTAATGTTCTATCATTTGTCTATATGTTTATGAATTCCTATTTTTCCAAACATGAATTGATTAAATGTGTTTTTATTGTGGTTCTTTCTACTATAGGAAGTGAAATTCAGCACAACATTTAGAAAATGTGAAATATGGTGATTTGATGTTGCAAAATAGATTTAAGTGTTCCCACTTAACCAAAAATGAGGATATAACCAGTATTTTCCTTTAAATTCCTAATTCAAAGTATTGGATGGAAATCTAATTTCTTAACAAAGCTATCTACTCCTTAATAGTATTTCACTTTTGTTGTACTGATAATTTGACAGCACAATAATCCACGACAAAACCTGCTACTACACTTCAACATTCTTTTTCTAGATTCACAACACTCTTTAGTGAAGCTGACAGAGTTATATGTTCCTAGATGTGTTATTTGTGAACTGAATGCTAGGAAGATATATTAGTAGTGGAATACTCAAGCTGCCTGAGCATTTATTTACTCCAGTCTTCTAATGGAGAGGGGAAAGAAATGAACTTCGTTTGTATTGTAGTATTGAATGCATTTTGGTTACATGTATTCAGGAATTATAAATCATTCAACAAAGACATACATATACATAATTCCAAATTAATAAGTGCAGTATTCAAATTAAGAAACACATTATGCAAATTACCTGATCAACCTTGTCCTTTGTATATCTTTCTCTCCTCTCCCACCTACTCCATCACAACTTGTCTCTCTTCCACCTGTGTCCCTACAGCCTCTACCACTTTCACCTGTCTCCTCACACCCTCTACCTCTTCTATCCCACACCTTCTTCCTCTTCCGCTTGCCACCTGGGTCCATCTTCCTTTTCCACCTGCCGAGTATCCCTCTCCACCTTCCACATGCCTCATACATCCTCCTCCTTCCATCTTCACCCTTTCCATCTCTTCCTCCTCCCTCTGTGTCCATCTCTTCCTCCCCCCTCTCTATACCCATCTCCTCCTACTCCTCTGTTTCACACAAGAGAAATTAGCAGAAAGGACAACGGCACCTCAATGTTGTTTACAGCTGCTTCATTCACTATTTCATTATCTTTAATGTATTGTTTTGAATTACTTGGTTACAGCTGATATGCAACTAATGAGTCAGCAGCCCAGTCAGCTGAATGTCCATGGTCTGTGGCAGTCTGAGTCAACGCTAACGCCAGTTCCAGTTGTTATCTGTCCAGAAAGACCTACAGCACCTCACTGTTCAGGTGATTCAAGAGATAGATTCCTAATAATTTGAACAATAGAAAATCCAGGGTGGAATGTAACAATATCACAAAAGGAAAATTGCTACTCACCATATAGCAGAGGTCAGATTCACAGATAGGCAGAACAAAGAGAGTGTCACAAATAAGCTTTTGGCCAATAACATCTTTGTTGAAAATAGACAAGAGACATGCAAACACACATTCACTCAAATGAAACTCACTCACACATGACTGCAGTCTCTCGCAGTTGAAGCCACAGTGGCTTTGGCTGCCACAGACTGCAGCTATGCGTGAGTGAGTTGCATTTGTGTGAATGTGTGTGTGTGTGTCACCTTTTTTCGACAAAGGCCTTGTTGTCTGAAAACTTATTTGTTACAGTCTTTTCATTGTGCCTATCTGCAACTTAACATCTCTGCTATATGGTGAGTAGCATCTTTCCTTTTCATAATTATTTAATTTGATAATTAATTATATGCGTTTGATGTTCAGGAAACTGAAGTGCAAAAGTTAAAAGTTACACTTTAAACAAAATGAGAAAAGGCAACTACTTGTGTAGAACTAAATGGTGAGTTTTGCATACCCTCATAACAGCACAATAACTTAACCAACCAACCAACACACACAATGGCACACAAACACGCATCTGTGTTCATTCGTGCGGATGCATGCGCGTGCGCGTGCACACACACACACACACACACATGTGATTGTACTTGTCCTTAGTGACACTGAGTTTTGTGTATTGTTAATGGCTCATGAAGACAGGAGGGGGGCTCTGTTCAAAAGCTCAATACTTTTGCAGGCATTTTCACTGTACCTGTCTGTGACTCAATGCTTCCTCTATGAAATGGTTGGCAATCTTGAGTTGTTGCTATCCATGTTGGACATACTATTTTTCAATTAAGTTGACATACCTGAAATTTTTATAAATGATCTGTAGATGAATGAATGACTAACTAATTAACTAACTTTAAAAAGTGATAAACAAACTGTAATTTGTTTTGATGACATAAGTATACTAATGAGTGTTTTGAACTCAACCACAGTAGACACATCTCAGATGGTAGCTTAACAGACCTAGAATTGGTTCACAGCTAACTGTTTAAGTCTTAATACCCCATAAGTTTATAATTTGTGATTTCATACAAGCAGTAATGACCTGTTAGCACATTAATTCATTTGTTTCCATGTCTGGTCGGCATTACTAGAACTTAGCAACTCTGGTGAGTTTTTTATTTGCCATGACCAAGTTCTGCATAGTGCAAGATTGTTTCAGTAGAGGACACATGGGCAAGTTGTCTGATCTTGTGAGATCCACACTCACAGGACATGTCGCCATCAGCTGGAAGGATGACCCATTTTTTCATGTTGTTAAGCGGTACTTAAGATAGGTAAATAAATTAGTAAAATCAATGTGAAGTGAAGTAGAAATTAGAAAATAAATGAAAAACTTAGTTTACTTTACAAGATTGAAACACTGGCAAACAGCGGGCAGTGCAGCAGTACAACAGCCGGCGCTTGCAAGTCAGCATGTTCAGGATAACCCATCACCCTCCCCACATAAGCGGAAGCTGTCGATTCAGCCATCAGGGCATCGGCCGACCGGCTCACGTGTTTCTCAATTGTCACATGTGATCAAAAGCCCTCTCCTACATTCCAAGAGCCAATGACCAACGTTAATAAGATTCTTCCAGAAGCTTTTCAATGTGACAGAAGAGGCAATGACCATGAAGTCATTCACCTCCAGTGAACTGAAGTAAATAAATGTGCGAGACGCAGTGGGCCTGACAGTAGTTCAGTTTCAGTTTGAGTTCAGTTCCAGTACAGTTCAGTCAGTACTGAAGACCATCATGTGGGAAGAGACTACATCGTACACAGAAGCACCGAGTCTGCCGCTGTAATGGAATAGCAAGCAGCAGCCTCGCCGCCAGATGACTGAAGTTAGAAGGTATTTGAAGGCTGATTTTTATGTACCTGGGTGACTCGTGAGGATGGGAAGGAGACGGCCTCACATCAGCAGTCACCTGCGAGCTGGTGATGAAGATCTGACAGCTGAAGACTGGCAAGCTGGAGTCCGTTGTTTGAGTCTGGGACACTGGCCTTCCCCCACCACACCACTCCGCTGGCCGACGCACAACACTGACACACGTGGCCGCATAGAGATGAGAAACACTGGGATGCCACATCCAAGGTATCACAATCCGATTCACAACTTCGTTCTCAATAATTAAACGGGCCACCTCACGATGCACGTCTCCAGTTAACTGGGTGAAACAGCGACACGAGATACACACCGCCAGGCGTAATCAAATGCCGCCGCTCACGCAGCAGAAGGCTTCACAAATGACACAGCTGCCGCTCTCCCAGCCAGAACAATCCAGTAAGGAAACCATTGTACAAATCTTTCAATAAAAGTTATCTTATGTAAAATGCTGTTTCATTCTACCTCATACCTGAGCCAAGGAAGAACCCTCCCTGCCCACATGTTGTTAAGAGAGAAAAAGTAATTTATTTAGTGTTTTTCACTCTGTCATAATGCTTTATAATCAAATGCCCTTTGCAGTAATGCTCATCCTGATAATTGACTAGCATCAAAAGAGGTTACCCAGTTTCAATGTTGTCCTTGCAGTGGGGGATGCCCACAGTAGATGACTGAGTAATCTCCATAAGGGGAAGTACAGTTCATTTTCTCAGGCTAGCTCTTCCTTTGCAGCGATATCTAGCAGCTGCTTACTCATCCACTAGGTGATGTGGTTAGACTCCAGTGTTCTGTCCTGTGCTTGAGTCATATTGATGAAGCTCTTCTTAGATTTCAAATGACAGATTATACCTCAATCTTCATACAATGTATGGTGGGGATCATTCCTCATTCAGCAATGATGGCCCTTCTGGCATTCAAGGGGAAGAGGTGTTCCAATAGTTGGGTAGACCTTGTCAACTGGAGTTGGATTCATATTTCCAAACAGGATTTGGACAGTCTCATTGACTACAGTGTCGAACTGCTGAGCAGATGCAGTCCACCCAGCCATGGTGTACTCTGAATCTGTTACACATTCAGAAAGAGAGGAAGTTTTCAAGATGTGAGAACTAGTGCTCCAGGTAGTGGCTAGAGCTTCATCAAAATATTTTTTGCTGCATTAACCTTCAGCTTTGTGTCATGCCTATGCTTTTTGTAGGACAGTTTACAGTCTAGAGCAACACCCAGATATACTGGTGTCAGGCAATATTGAAGTCATTTACCTTGCATGTGACATCCAATTCTCAACAGGCTTCTCTATTCCAGAAATGAAATGTGCAATCTGGGTCTTGTTTGGATTTGGCCTTAGATGATTGACATTATCATAAAGGCTAAGCATATCCAGTGACGAAGTCAGCTTTTCTTCTAGCTCTTCAGACTCCTTCCCTCACTCTGAAATGACATGACTTTCCTGTAATGGGATGATCATTAATGAAAAAAATAAAATAAATGAATAGAAACACAGTGCATTTAATTTCTTAGGATCCAGTTGGCTAAAAAATTAAAACTGAGTTGAAACATAAATGAAGGAATCAAGAAGATCAGTTCAGTGTGTTTCTCCCTCTCTCATTGTAATGTATTTATATTTGTAGTGTAATAATGGGTGCTGGTGGTTTTTGCTTAAATTCTGCTGGGAATCTGTTCTCTCCTTGCTAAACAACATGGGGACAGAGGTAATACTGCTTGCTCACCTGTTGCTAATTAATGTTGATTGTCAGTAACTTCAGACATTGGTTGCATTGTGGTGCTAGTGTTTATGGTGTGTGTGCTGTCTTTCTGTATATGGCCCACATAATGAAGTTTTAAATTTCCTTTCACAGTGCTTAAAAGTTACATAATTTGTGCTACTTCTGCATGCCACATCTGAAGATAAACCTGAAAAGGCTCAAATACTAGTTAATGCCAATAAAAAAGTTTTCATAACTGACTGGTTGCAGTTATCTGTCTTTATACGCAAATTAATCTATATATGGTATTAACAACTAGGTATGTTCTAAGTTCCTTTGCATTGGTACAGATTAGCAACTACTTTCTTTGTTTCTTACAGGAACTTGTTATATATCTTCCCGCTAGAGTACACAATACCATTTTGAGCCCTAAGTAAAAGGACAAAATCTATGTGAAAATAATTTTTGTGTTTGGTATTGTTTTTGTGCAAACATCATTTCAGCTGAAACTAATTTTTATTGACAGAAACAAAAAACATCTTTTGGTTGCTGCAGACATGCATACTACATGCTGAGCTGAGTACTGTGTCATTATCGTCTAATGCATCTTATGGCAATATGTGGACTGTGTTGGTTTCAACCTTGGCTGGGGTTAGCCAAACAGCCTGCTTTGCTCTGTGCTGAGCATTTCTGGTGTGCTTTCTGTGATGTCTCTTTCAGTTGTTCTAAGATTTTTTACTGCCAAGATGAACATTGCTATGTGGTTAAAAATTAAGTTCTGATGTTAAAACTCCTCTGTAAATTAATGGTTTTACAAATTTGAGAGATTTAAGACAGCTTTTCCTTCAACAGTTTCTGATTCAATTTTGGCAACCCACTCTAAAAATAACTATCACTTTCAGATACTTCAGATGCTGAAAAAACTATCAGTTAAATCTTGTGCTGAAATGTGAGACTGTTGTGTTACACTTGTTGATCTATGCCTCAAGACTTTCACAATCAGGGTCTGTTGAGGAGTTATCACTTATGTCAGTGTCGAATAATTTATCCTTACTGCGACTCTTAATGAGTCAACTCATCAATAGTGCTGAATAAAACTCAGAGGTCATGTTTAAACTCAACATCACTTAAGGAGTGGTAGAGCTGATGAGTTAATGTATTAACAGCAGTCAAAAGGACTAATGTATTGAGAGACATGTCTAAGAATTCCTAGAGCCATAAAAATACTTCTGCAGGATGTACAGTCATTTGCTTTACAAAACATTCTTGCTTCCCACTTTGCTAAATAAACACTTTATTTACAGGGTTATTACAAATGATTGAAGCGATTTCACAGCTCTACAATAACTTTATCATTTGAGATATTTTCACAATGCTTTGCACACACATACAAAAACTCAAAAAGTTTTTTTAGGCATTCACAAATGTTCGATGTGTGCCCCTTTAGTGAATCGGCAGACATCAAGCCGATAATCAAGTTCCTCCCACACTCGGCGCAGCATGTCCCCATCAATGAGTTCGAAAGCACCGCTGATGCAAGTTCGCAGTTCTGGCACGTTTCTTGGTAGAGGAGGTTTAAACACTGAATCTTTCACATAACCCCACAGAAAGAAATTGCATGGGGTTAAGTCGGGAGAGCGTGGAGGCCATGACATGAATTGCTGATCATGATCTCCACCACGACCGATCCATCGGTTTTCCAATCTCCTGTTTAAGAAATGCCGAACATCATGATGGAAGTGAGGTGGAGCACCATCCTGTTGAAAGATGAAGTCGGCACTGTCGGTCTCCAGTTGTGGCATGAGCCAATTTTCCAGCATGTCCAGATACACGTGTCCTGTAACGTTTTTTTCGCAGAAGAAAAAGGGGCCGTAAACTTTAAACCGTGAGATTGCACAAAACACGTTAACTTTTGGTGAATTGCGAATTTGCTGCACGAATGCGTGAGGATTCTCTACCGTCCAGATTTGCACATTGTGTCTGTTCACTTCACCATTAAGAAGAAATGTTGCTTCATCACTGAAAACAAGTTTCGCACTGAACGCATCCTCTTCCATGAGCTGTTGCAACCGCGCCAAAAATTCAAAGTGTTTGACTTTGTCATCGGGTGTCAGGACTTGTAGCAATTGTAAATGGTAAGGCTTCTGCTTTAGCCTTTTCTGTAAGATTTTCCAAACCGTCGGCTGTGGTATGTTTAGCTCCCTGCTTGCTTTATTCGTCGACTTCCGCGGGCTATGCGTGAAACTTGCCCGCACGCGTTCAACCATTTCTTCGCTCACTGCAGGCCGACCCGTTGATTTCCCCTTACAGAGGCATCCAGAAGCTTTAAACTGCGCATACCATTGCCGAATGGAGTTAGCAGTTGGTGGATCTTTGTTGAACGTCGTCCTGAAGTGTCGTTGCACTGTTATGACTGGCTGATGTGAGTGCATTTCAAGCACGACATATGCTTTCTCGGCTCCTGTCGCCATTTTGTCTCACTGCGCTCTCAAGTGCTCTGGCAGCAGAAACCTGAAGTGCGGCTGCAACCGAACAAAACTTTATGAGTTTTTCTACGTTTCTGTAGTGTGTCGTGACCATATGTCAATGAATGGAGCTACAGTGAATTTATGAAATCGCTTCAATCATTTGTAATAGCCCTGTATTTTTGGGGTATTGCACTAGAGAAAAATTCCATAAAACAACAAAGAGTGGAAATGTGTGAAATAATCCAACACACTTGTCTTTAGGTCAACACAGTGAGAGAGGGCAAAACATACTGAACTGATATTCTTGAGTAATTTATATATCTGTCAATTGTAAATTGTTAGCCAACTGGATTCTAAGGAATTATATTCACTGTGTTTTGTTTAGAATATGACAATTAATATCTACTGTGCATTAATGTGTGCATACAAAAGGACAGCCTGCTTCAAGGCTGTGTGCAAGCTCCTGCACTTTTTAATATTTGACCAATGATCAGCCCATTATGGAACAATCAAGGAATTTCATCTATGCTGATGATACGCAGTGTCTGCCCAAGGGAATGAGTTTGAAGAGGTAGAAGAGAAGTTGACTTCATCATAGGATATGTCTGGTCATTATGATGAAGTCAACCTGTAACCTCCCCCTTCCTAATGCACCTACTGCATTGCGATATAATTGACCATGATCATGCATGCCTCATAAAATTTTGCATTGAGTAAGGCTATCATTACCAACGGAAAATAATACCAGTTAGCAGGAGGAAAGTGTACAACAGATGCTTCTGAAGGATAAGTATGATCTAAATACTAATAATAATTTTGAAATCGGTGGAATGTAGTGCAATTCCTCACAAACCACACAGGGACGGGGGGGTGGGGTGGTGGTGGTGTGGTGGTGGTGGGGGGGGGGGGGGTTTGGGTGGGGGAAGAAGGGTATCATGTAATATTTTAAAACAAAAAATACTTGTTAGCAAAAAAGGGATAATTAAACAGTTGGCAGCCCATTAGGACAATGAACATTCAGAACCTTAAGAAAGGTAATAGTAAATAAAATTAAGCAAATAATCACTGGCATGGCAACATAAGGTTGTCATGCTTTTCCACAATACAACAGTTCACTAAAAAATTAGTGAATCAGAAAGCGCTGAGTTCGTAGTTACTTAATATGTAATACTAAATTTTGAAAGCAAAGTTAAATTAAGTTGCTAGGTCAATAAATGACTTCCTGTAATTGAAACTCTATTGTGCAAAAATGGCTTTCAATAACCTCAGTGTAATGTAATGCAAAATTTGGAAAAGGGCAAGAAATTTACTTTTAATTATTGAAAGACTGAATTGAATTTTAGTTCAAGCAAAAGAGCAAATGAATTTGCTTTTAACATGAGAACAATAAAATACATACCAAGCCAGCAGAAGTCACTCGCTAAGATGATTACAGAATAAATGAAATTGTTACTCTTAATTTTTGCTGGATCTTTAGTAATCAGTTTTGCCAGTAAAATTTTATGTTACTTTGTTGTTGTTGTTGTTGTGGTCTTCAGTCCTGAGACTGGTTTGATGCAGCTCTCCATGCTACAGTATCCTGTGCAAGCTTCTTCATCTCCCAGTACCTACTGCAACCTACATCCTTCTGAATCTGCTTAGTGTATTCATCTCTTGGTCTCCCCCTACGATTTTTACCCTCCGCACTGCCCTCCAATACTAATTTGGTGATCCCTTGATGCCTCAGAACATGTCCTACCAACCGATCCCTTCTACTGGTCAAGTTGTGCCACATCCTTCTCTTCTCCCCAATCCTATTCAATACTTCCTCATTAGTTATGTGATCAACCCATCTAATCTTCAGCATTCTTCTGTAGCACCACATTTCGAAAGCTTCTATTCTCTTCTTGTCCAAACTACACTCCTGGAAATGGAAAAAGAACACATTGACACCAGTGTGTCAGACCCACCATACTTGCTCCGCACACTGCGAGAGGGCTGTACAAGCAATGATCACACGCACGGCACAGCGGACACACCAGGAACCGCGGTGTTGGCCGTCGAATGGCGCTAGCTGCGCAGCATTTGTGCACCGCCGCCATCAGTGTCAGCCAGTTTGCCGTGGCATACGGAGCTCCATCGCAGTCTTTAACACTGGTAGCATGCCGCGACAGCGTGGACGTGAACCGTATGTGCAGTTGACGGACTTTGAGCGGGGGCGTATAGTGGGCATGCAGGAGGCCGGGTGGACGTACCGCCGAATTGCTCAACACGTGGGGCGTGAGGTCTCCACAGTACATCGATGTTGTCACCAGTGGTCGGCGGAAGGTGCACGTGCCCGGCGACTTGGGACCGGACCGCAGCGACGCATGGATGCACGCCAAGACCGTAGGATCCTACGCAGTGCCGTAGGGGACCGCACCGCCACTTCCCAGCAAATTAGGGACACTGTTGCTCCTGGGGTATCGGCGAGGACCATTCGCAACCGTCTCCATGAAGCTGGGCTACGGTCCCGCACACCGTTTGGCCATCTTCCGCTCACGCCCCAACATCATGCAGCCCGCCTCCAGTGGTGTTGCGACAGGCGTGAATGGAGGGACGAATGGAGACGTGTCGTCTTCAGCGATGAGAGTCGATTCTGCCTTGGTGCCAATGGTGGTCGTATGCGTGTTTGGCGCCGTGCAGGTGAGTGCCACAATCAGGACTGCATGCGACCGAGGCACACAGGGCCAACACCCGGCATCATGGTGTGGGGAGCGATCTCCTACACTGGCCGTACACCACTGGTGATCGTCGAGGGGACACTGAATAGTGCACGGTACATCCAAACTGTCATCGAACCCATCGTTCTACCATTCCTAGACCGGCAAGGGAACTTGCTGTTCCAACAGGACAATGCACGTCTGCATGTATCCCGTGCCACCCAACGTGCTCTAGAAGGTGTAAGTCAACTACCCTGGCCAGCAAGATCTCCGGATCTATCCCCCATTGAGCATGTTTGGGACTGGATGAAGCGTCGTCTCACGCGGTCTGCACGTCCAGCACGAACGCTGGTCCAACTGAGGCGCCAGGTGGAAATGGCATGGCAAGCCGTTCCACAGGACTACATCCAGCATCTCTACGATCGTCTTCATGGGAGAATAGCAGCCTGCATTGCTGTGAAAGGTGGATATACACTGTACTAGTGCCGACATTGTGCATGCTCTGTTGCCTGTGTCTATGTGCCTGTGGTTCTGTCAGTGTGATCATGTGATATATCTGACCCCAGGAATGTGTCAATAAAGTTTCCCCTTCCTGGGACAATGAATTCACGGTGTTCTTATTTCAATTTCCAGGAGTGTATTTACCGTCCATGTTTCACTTCCAGACATGGCTACACTCCATACAAATACTTTCAGAAATGACTTCCTGACACTTAAATCTATACTCGAAGTTAACAAATTTCTCTTCTTCAGAAACGCTTTCCTTGCCATTGCCAGTCTACATTTTATATCCTCTCTACTTCGACCATCATCAGTTATTTTGCTCCCCCTTTAAGTAATTGAAATTAATACTCTAATTTGTAAATTTGCTAAGTCTCTGTTATGCAATACAAGAATGAACAGTTACTGACACAGCAAAATTTAGACTAAAACTGGTCATTAGCAAACAAACAAACTGGCAGTAAGTAGTAAATCAATTTTAACATTTTTATGACACTTGGTGATTGCATGGAAAGAAAAGGGACCCTGCTTGGTATTAATGTCTGAGGACAATGACAACACAGGTGCCCTACAAGTTTTAACTATTGCATATTATTATCTATAAAAGTTAGTTGAAAATTGTGAAATAAATGCCACTGAGTAATTCCTCTACAATATTAGTTATACTTTGCCACTTAACGGTCTTACAATTTTGTAACTGAGTGGATGATGAAGAATGTAGGTGATGACAGTGCTGAGCTGTTACTGTTGCTGCTGTTGGTTGAGAACCTTGAGCCATCTACAGAGCCACAGATAATTGTGGGACAGGCAGTAATCAGAATTGCAGCTTTCCTCTGCCTGTTCACTACTACCATGCTCTCAATACTTATGGGTTAATGGACCTGCACTGACATGATCATAGCTGCACACCTCATCTGTGGGACTGCCCAACAAAGTTTCTACACTCTTTCATGACTCGAGCTGCTCTTCTTCCTCTCTGCTCACATCTCAACAGAGACTTTTCATATGCAGAGATAAACAACGGCACAGCTACTGCCAATTCATTGTTGCCATCAATACATTTAAATAAAGTGCTTATTCTTGGGAATAAGCTAATATTGTTAACAAGAAATGACAGTAAGGAATTTATATATTGAGAGGCCAATGTCAAAATACCCAGACTTGTGAGCAGAGGTTGACAAGAGGTTTGTGAACTTACACCACTCATTGCCCGAACCATCCATTTCTGAGCCAAAAATATCCTTTTAGAATGGGGAGAGCTACCCAAAAATATAATACCATACAACATGAGCAAATGAAAATAAGCAAACCAGACTAATTTTTGTGTCGAACGATCACTCATTTCAGATACCGTTCGAATAGTAAAAATGCGACATTAAGTCTTTGAACAAGTTCCTGAATGTGGGCTTTCCACAACAGTTTACTATCTATCTGTACACCTAGAAATTTGAACCATTCAGTTTGACTAATCATGTGCCCATTTTATGAAATTAAAATGTCGTGTTTTGTTGAATCATGTGTTAGAAACTGTAAAAACTGAGTCTTACTGTGATTTAGTGTTAGTTTATTTTCTACAAGCCATGAACTTATGTAATGAACTGTGCTATTTGAAACCGAGCCAATGTTGCACACAACATCCTTTACTACCAAGCTAGTGTCATCAGCAAACAGAATTATTTTAGTCACCCCTAATACTAGAGGGCATATCATTTATACAAATAAGGAACAGGAGTGGCCCCATCACTGATTCTTGGGGCTTCCCCCACTTGATCATACCCCACTCAGACCCCATATCATAGGCGTTCTCAACACTATGAATAATGACCTTTTGCTGTCTGTAGTTAAAGTGAGAGGTGAACCAATTGTGAGCTACTCGCCGCAGTCCGTATGATCCAACTTCTGGAACAATATTTTGTGATCAACGCAATCAAATGCCTTAGTTAAAACAAAAAATAACCCTAGCATTCGAAACCTTTTGTTTAACCCATCCAGTACCTCTCAGAGAAAAGAGAATATAGCATTTTCAGTTGTGAAATGACTTCTAAAGCCAAACGGTACATTTGATTGCAAATTGTGTGATATAATTATCCTTACAAACACAGCATTTTCAATAACTTTAGCAAACACCGATGGCATAGAAATAGGTCTAAAATTGTCTACATTATCCCTTTCTCCCTTTTTATAAAGCAGCTTTACTACTGAGTATTTCAATCATTCAGGAAACTTACCATTCCTAAAAAAAAGTTACAAATACGGCTAAATACAGGGCTAACATGTGCAGTACAGTACTTTAATATTCTGCCAGGCAGTCCAACATATTCATGAGAGTCCTTAGTCTTCAGTGATGTAATTATTGACTCTATCTCCCCCTTGTCTGTATCACAGGAGTATTTCAGACATCAATCTCGGAAATGCATTTGTCTAGAGAGTTATATGATTCCCTGTAGAAACTAAATTTTTATTTAATTCACCAGCAATGCTCAGAAAATGATTGTATTTGTACATATACCTGATTTATCAGTAACAGAAAATTTTTACTACAAACTGGCTTTATATCTTCGACCTTGTGCTGCGGACCAGACGCTTCCTTCACAACTGACCATATGGTTTTAATTGTATCCTGTGAATTAGCTATTCTATGTGCATACCCCATATTCTTTGCCTTCCTAATAACATTTTTAAGCACCTTACAATTCTGTTTGTAATAGGCTATTGCGGCTTGATTGTGACTACTTCTAACATTTTGATATAATTCCCACTTTGTTCTATATGATATCCTTAGCCCACTAGCCAGCCACTTGGGCTGCCTTTTACTGCTAGTACCCCATTTAGAACATTATAATGGAAAGCAATTCTCAAAGAGCATGATAAATGTGTTAAGGAAAGCATTATATTTGTCATCTATGTTAGCGGCACTAAACATCCTGCTACTCTTGTTCCTTAATAAGGTTTAAAAAATTCTCTATTGTTGTTTGATTAACTTTGTTACATAGTTTGTAATTATATGTGGCATTTGTTTGAGAACAAAAGCCTTTTAGTGTTAAAATTTGTGCATCTTGGTCTGAAAGGCCTTTCACCCTTTTACTAACAGAATGACCTTCTAGTAATGAATAATGAATAAAAATATTATCTATGGCTGTGTTACTGTTCCCCTGCACCCTATTTGAAAAAAAAATATGATTTTAGGAGATCTACCAACATCCTTTTCCTTGCACCATCGTATACAAAATTTATATTGAAGTCACCACATATAACTAATTTCTGCTACTTCCTATAAAGTGAATCAAGAACCCGCTCTAGCTTGAGCAGAAATGCTCTGAAGTCAGGACCTATAAAGAACAACAATTAAAAGTTTAGTTTCACTAAATTCAACTGCCCCTGCACAACAGTCAAGTATGTGTTCAGTGCAATGCTGTGATATGTCTATGAACTCAGATGGAATATTGTTTTTTTATGTACATGGCCATTCCCCCATCCCACAAGGAACTCCTTGAAAAAGAGCCAGCTAATCTGTGTCCTGGTAAAGGAAGCCTCTGAATTGTCAAATTATTTAAGTGGCGCTCCAATATACCAATAATTTCAGGGTCAACATCTTTTAGCAGTTCACCAACTTTATCTCCAACACCTCTTTTATTTTGATGAAATATGCTAATTCCTTCTCTACTTGGAAACATGACATTCTCTGAAGGTGAGCCCTTAGTTAGAGGGAGTTCCTCTAAGCAGGTGTACCTATCAGCTGACTTCAATCTAAAAAACATGCAGCTCTGACACCAACTACTATAGGAATTTTTCCATGAGTTATCCCACCATCAACTGTCACCTATAAGCTTTTCCAGCCTCCCCTTCCCTTACCTATTGAGGTGCAGGCCATGCCTAGTGAAACCTGATATACTGATAGACTCAACTAGCACCGCTGAAATGTGATCCATGCCCTCTGCCATCAGTGCTATCTTTACCAGATCGCCACTTACATCTTATTCCTAGTCTCTATCAAGACTGTTCTGTGCCCCACCCACTATCACTATCTGATCCTCCTTCGTAAAATTCCTACATAACTCCCCTATGCTGTCAGTCACCTGAGCCAACCCTGCACTGGGCTTCACAATGCTGGTGTCCTGGTACTCACTCCACAACACTTCCTGCAACTGCTGGCCCACACCTCTACCATGCAAACTTATTATCAGCAGAACCTTCTTCTTTCTTTTAGACTTTTCAAGTGAGGAGGAGGAGGAAATTAGTGTTTAACGCCCCGTTGACAACGAGGTCATTAGAGACGGGGCACAAGCTCAGATTAGGGAAGGATGGGGAAGGAAATCAGCTGTGCCCTTTCAAAGGGACCATCCCGGCATTTGCCTGAAGTGATGTAGGGACATCACGGAAAACCTAAATCAGGATGGCCGGACGTGGGATTGAACCGTCACCCTCCCGAATGCGAGTCCAGTGTGCTAACCACTGCGCCACCTCCCTCGGTACTTTTTAAGTGACTTAGATCTCCTAACTGCTGAGGACTGCTGCATGTTCCCTACACCTACAGCTACAAGAGGCTCCTCTCCACTCAACTCCGACAATTGGTCAAATCTTTTGCATATATGCGAAGTGTAACAATCTGAATACCTCCTCCTCCTAGCTGCTATCTTGCCAACTGCCAGTTCCCATTCTCCAGCACCCTCACCCTTCTCAGCCTATCTAGTTCCTCCTTTGCATGTTGTAACTGCACCTGAAGGGTATAGACCTTACGCACCTACTCCTCTGTCAACTTATTTGTCCTACAGATTCTGCTTTCCCAGGAGAGCATCTCACTAGAATGCCCACTGTCATCCCCACTGCATCCCCCCTTATGAAAATACTTTGAACAAATCCCACACCATAACTCACTACTCACAAACCTATGACAGAGCCCACACTTCTCACTTGTGGTAAAATTTTACTGTTACTGAAAAAAAACTATACATCTACGTTACCTATCTTCAGTTACACCAGTAGAACTATTTATAGAACTAACAATAGCAGTTTCAAAATTCTCTCTACTAAGAAAGAAACTACTTGTATTAATACTACTAAACCACAACTAATACCAATAGAAACAAAATTTCACAACATTATTAGCTAAAACCAAAAATTAGGCATCCGCTGGAACACTCAATGAAGTTAAAACACTGGATGAAAATTTTACTGAAATATTTCACTAGAAACAATAAGAAACATCAGCTGAAAACTAAAGCATGAAATTTACTAAAAGACGTCAATGCACAGAAAACTCTAAAAAGCCCAGCGAGCGAATGTTTCGAAAAGTTTATTAAATCGTTACTTCACCACAAACAGCTGAAAACTATTAAATTTAATAACTGAATAACAGTGCAGAAATAACTTTGTCAGTAATTAGCTTTATAACTGCTACAGCTGCAACTGCACACCGCAAAATGTAAATCGAGCTACAGTTTGTCATTTGAAATCTAGAAAGAGGTTCATCAATAGGACTCAAGTACAGGAGGAACACTGGAGTCTAATTGCATATCAGGCAGATGAGTAAGCAGCCACTGGATATTCCTGCAAGGAAAGAGCTAGCTGGAGGAAACAAACTTTCTTTTCCTGTTTGGAGATCATTAAATCATTTTAGCATAGGCACACTCACTACCCACCAACACACAAAAATGGGGCATCCTTTCAGCTGATGGTGACATGTTCTGTGAGCTTGGAACAACACAAGATTAGACAGCTTGCTCATATGCCCCAAGAACAACTTGATAAATGCAAATAACAAGGCCACCAGAGTTGATAAGTTGTGGAAATGCTTATTAGACATGGAAATAGAAGAATTAATGTGCTAACAGGTCATTATTGTGTCTATGAAATCACATATTATAAATCTTTGTAGGATTTTTTAATTCTGACTGACAACCTCTGTCTCAGTTAAGGAACCACCATACAAGGGGTACAGTAATTGAAAAACTGTCTCTTCAAGCCAACAGCAGACAACAAGAATTTCACCAACTGTTACTTGGTATCTATAGCAAGGTACTCCACTTTGCACAGCACACTTAAAACAGGGTTTGGCAATTTAGCAAAATTACAGAATTAACCAAATTATAATTTCCCACATTAAAAGAGGCATTAGCCTTATTTACTGACACAAGATTTTCATCCTGACTTCCCTGGTACTTCTAGCCCATCCTAGTGTGCTTAACATTGTCTGTAATTCCATCACTCATGCCTCCAACTTGCCCCCTTCTGACTTCTGTTTAGCCTCAGTCACCACCAAATTCAAGTCTCTTATATGATGGGCCAATGTGCAATCTAGAGTTACAGGGTACGCATGAACAATCAAAAACTGACTACTTTTCAAAACGAGTAAATTTTTCTCAATATCTCCAAGAGAAGCCATGCAATGCTTGTGGGAGCACTCACTTGACCAACAACCTGCATTGACCTCCCTAGTGCCATTTCTGTCCCATCCCTTTCTTCTAGTTCTCCATGGATCTTTAATTTGTACCTTATTTGATCCCTCATTAGGAAACTGTTTCCAATAACCTTCCTGGGCTCCATGGGTCCACTGAGTATAGCTGAAACAGATCAAATTCAAATAAGTACTCTTTAGGTCCACTGAGTATAGCTGAAACAGATCAAATTCAAATAGGTACTGGCAGAACAAATTACACTATACAAAATACCATAAACTCCATGGATCCCCATTAATGTTTGATACAAGCTCAGCCAGGTTCCCATGACTATTTTGTAACACACTACTTCCATTTTGTTTGAATCTGAAGGAAAGTCTGGGTCTTAAGGGACTGAAAATTGTTGGTAATGATTATACATATAAACAATTATTAATATCATCACAGTTTTCTTATTACCTTACAGATGAGTCAGTTAAGGAAGTGATTAAGCAAAATATGAATATTAATTTTAACCAATTAAGGAAGCGGTTTTAAAAGCCAAACAAATGAATAGCTTTGTTTGTGCACCTTCTTTTCTTTCCTTTAAAATTGAGATAAATAAAATAAAGTGAAGTTAAACAAAAATTTTGCAGCCTCTTAGAATTTCACAAGTCAAACAGAAATGTTGTAACTTTGTGAAACATCAGTTGATATAATCAAATTAATTTATCACAGAATTTAAACAAACATGATAGTTTATATCTAAAAACAAAGATGATGTGACTTACCAAATGAAAGTGCTGGCAGGTCGACAGACACACAAACAAACACAAACATACACACAAAATTCAAGCTTTCGCAACAAACTGTTGCCTCATCAGGAAAGAGGGAAGGAGAGGGAAAGACGAAAGGATGTGGGTTTTAAGGGAGAGGGTAAGGAGTCATTCCAATCCCGGGAGCGGAAAGACTTACCTTAGGGCGAAAAAAGGACGGGTATACACTCGCACACACACACATATCCATCCACACATATACAGACACGTATCATCTTTGTTTTTAGATATATTTTTCCTATGTGGAATGTTTCCCTCTATTATAAACATGATAGTTTGAATCACAGCATCAAAATGTGAGTTAAATGTTACAAATAAGGAAATGCACAAGACTATAGGTACCAACCTGATGTCACTGGAAAACATTGGGATGCCTTGCAACACGTGAAACCCTCTAAGAACTTCAAAGTATCAGAGGCTGTGGTGATGCTCAGACACAAAAGACAGGACAGTAATGTGCAATGGTCATAATAGATGCAGAGGCTAGAAAGGCACAGTTGACAGCAAGAAACAACGGTGGAAGATGGCTGAAAACTACACTGGGAAGGTGTGGGTAATCTTAAGTTCTGTTGAGGTAGCCTTCCTTGCATACCCAAGGCATGGCCTGCACATGTTGACTGAGTAACAGGCACCTGAGGCAGCACTGTTGGTATCCCACAGCCAACTCAGCAAACACACTGCACTCAGGCCTGCCTCAGTCCTCCTTCCTTCAAGACCACTAAAAACCGATTGAACCACCACCTCTGCTAGCTGCCCTAGCCAACTTCCATCTTGTTTAAGCAAAGATCTCATTTAAGGCATGACACGACTATCGATGGTCATGGCACGGTTCAGGAATTGTGCTTTTTCTTGCGCTTGACAAATTTTTAGTGATAACTTGTGTTAGCAGCAGTACCTCTTAATAAATTTCTAAAAGTTTCACCCTGAACAGGTATCAGTGGGCTCATGAAAAGAAACAATCCTTTGCCAAAGGAAAAGCTGCTACTGTAGAGGCAGCCTCTATTATGCATCACCAGCTGCCATTGCAGTTGAATTACAACACTGTGTTCTAACATGGTCACTTTATCAAAACATTACAGAGTATTGATATTGCTGTGAAAATTAGTGCATATGGTGATTTATTTGGTCAAATAACCAAAAAACATTGCCATGTGCCAGTGATGAAGTGAATGTAAAATAGTTTACATGCATAATTACAACAATTTGTTCTAACACAGCCACTTCATTAACACATTACAGAATTTTGATATTGCTGTGAAAGTTAGTTCATCTGGTGATTTATTTGGTCAGATAATCAAAAAACATCACCATGTGCTAGTGAGGAAGTGAATATAAAATATTTTACATAAAAAATTTAGTATTATTATCTTTGGTAGAGGATTAAAAGATCCTGGGTTCTTATTTCATAATAACCTTTGTTTCCCTTTCTTCTTTTGTTTTCTTTAGGCAGAAAAGAAAGTTACAAATATATTGTCATAGCAATATATTGTCAATACATACTCCACCTCAGTTACTGCCAACAACTAGTAACTAGTAGCCTCCATCATTTATATATTTATAAAGATGTGGCAATCAGCTTAATGTACATAATTTTGGAGTAAGAAGAAGGAGTAGAAGCTCTGTACCATAGACAGGCACTGAAAAAAGAGTGAAAAGTTTTCTGTGATGAATCTTTTAACAAGCTGGAGTACATATAGATATTTGCTTGTGTACAGGCACACATGTGCATATGCACTCTCATGTTCGTGCACACTTGCAACAACACAAACCTACACCTCCACCCACACCCACAACCACCCACCCACTATCCCACCCACCCACTGACTAGCCCTGCCCAACCCCCACCCACGTGCACACACATTGCACTAGTGAGAACTGGAGTTCAGGAGGTGGAATGGGGTGGGTAGAGGGTGAAAGAAGTGGGTGGGGAGGGGTAGGAGGCAGCTCTGAGGGAGGCAGCAAGTGTGCCAGATAGGAATGTTGGAGGGAAAGGCAGCAGGCACACAGGTGAGGAATACGAAATGTGGGCACCAGACCTGGTGAGTTGCACACCTCTTGACAGTGCTGATATGAAAACATAAATTGGGAGGGGTGTCAGTATAGAGAAAGGGAAACTGTTGGGTTGAGGGTGTAAGTCCTCAGTGAGTCAGTGGCACAGTCTGACTGTCCTGGTGTGTGTGTGTGTGTGTGTGTGTGTGTGTGTGTGTGTGTGTGTGTGTGTGTGTGTAAACAAACTGTCTGAAAGCTAGCAAGGTTTCATTCTTTTCTCTGTGCCTGTCAATGACTCAGTGCTTCTATTATTTGGTGAGATGTCTGGTTCATTCCTAAATTATTTGCATTCTGGTAGAACTTTTTTTACCGTACTTAATAATCACCTTATTAAGATATACTGTTCATTTCGACATTTTACATCAATTTTAAATTCTTGCCATATCATAGAACATTTAGTTCCCCAGTTTTTCTTTACCATTAATGTTTTTGTGACAAAATAATATTAATACTTAAAAATTTTAAATTTATTACAACACTTTTCATTTTATGTAACACCATAAACTATTTCGTTAATATTGGGTTTTAATAGTTGCTTACATGGTTTTCAATTGCTTAAATTGACTGGAGGGTGAAAATAACTTTTTCTTTCAGATTAATGTTACAATTTTTTATGCATTTGAAATTTATTTGACATGGCCAGCAGACAGCTCCATACATTTCTTTTTTTATCAGGCATTATTAGTATGGCGAATTTCTAGATTCAATTTTAAATGAACGAAAACTCTCCAAAAAATAATCAAAGCTGAAAATTGTCTATACATAACTAAAAGATAATCCAAAGACTGAAGAATGGGAACTACAAACATGAAAAACATATATGTATCAGGTTGTACTTTCATTCTGTATGTTATGTTCTACATTACTACCCAACATTAACAGATAAATCATAGTGTACAACATGGATAGCAACCTCTGTATTTCTTCAATATAAAATTATCACCAGTGTTTGAAAAGTAGACCATGTATGAGCCTGAGTTCTATATAGCCTCTGCCTCAGTCAGAAAGTTTATGCACATTCTTGCAGATAGACATTTCACCTTTATCAATGACCTTAATGCAGTTTTGTTGACTGTGTGTCAAAAATCAGACAAGGCATCACTCTTCCCGTTGCAGCATCTGGACTTCATTGTGCAGTTTGCTACAGGGACTCAGAATGTTGATCATGAGCAGAATGGGAAAGGAGGCATACTGTCTCACATTGATGCCACTGGAAAGGAACTTGACTTCATAATCCTTCCCAATGGCCATGAAGGGGAAAATCAAAAACATTCCTTGAACCATTGTCATTCTTACAACTGCAACGTCTTCAGATGCCACACTTGAACAAAGCACTATATTGTGACGTATCTTGTCGATGTCATAAGCACAACTGTTCATCATAGCAGATTTCTATCAGGAAGCAATTTTCTCTCTCCTCAGCCTTTTTCATCCAAGAGCAACAGAGTTGTGGTGATGAGGTATTGTTCTCTCCCTGTTGGAACATACTTGCTTACCTTGGTGAGCTGTTTCAAACCATGGTCTACCCTGAAGTGGCATATAATGTGGAGAAGGTATTTAAAAGATTGATTTCAAAAGATATGTTTCTTGCTGCAGGGTAGGTTCATTCTACCAGATCTGACTGAGGCTACTAAATCAAAGAATAGCTGTTCTTGTCTAAAATGTCTGTGCTATATTCTCATTTTAATAATATGTGTGTTGCTATGAGGTGGCCCTAACATACGGTTCTTGATGTAAGAACATATACTTGCCCATACTGTGTACTATCAAGTTCACACACATAGCACTTCTCTCAGTAATAGCCAGCATAATGATATAATTCATAATTTGCTGTCCAAAGAACCATTATTTTTGCTAGTCAATAAATGACTAAAAATTCTCAAGAATTAATCAGTTTTGTATGATTGCTCAGTACTTCACAGTTCATCAATATTCAGTAATCTGAAATTTCAGAACTAGGACTGCATAGCATCCATACAATTTTTTTAATCCATTGGAAAAGTCACATAATTTTCTAAAAATTTAAAAACTTCTGTCAACATTTTCTAAACTGCTCTGCTTCTCAGTGGGGGAAAAAAATTAAAACATTTTTACAAAATTACTAGAACATCAAAATAAAGGTCCTTCATGTTTTTAAAGCTGAATTCCAACTCCTGAAGATGAGTGTGTGCATATCCCCCTCTCCTACAGAATGTGCAGTTCTTATCTTCTCTGATTGGTTGGAACATACTGTACAAAATCAGCAAAATAGCTTTTTGTAGATGCGTGGTAGTCCCTTCTTGGTCAGTCCTCAACTACTAATTTACTTTAATCATTTACTAAATTTGGTGTTTTCCAAAAAGCAAATAAACTGAAAATACTCCTAATTTTACTTGTCTTAAGTTTTAGCTAAATGGGTTGAATCTAAATTTGGCTTCAGATCAGGGTTAGGAACTGTTAAATCTGCCTTATCACTTTTAACACAGTGTGTGAAGCAACTAGAAAGCAAGCTAGTGGTTCAGAATAAACTCTTTGATTTATCAAAAGCTTTCGACACTGTGTCTCATGAAATCTTATTTAACAAACTGCAGTTCTAAGGCTTTACAGGAAGTGCTCTGGAATTGATAAAATCTTATCTAAGTAATAGAGTGCAGAAGGTGGTTTTTAATGGTGCAGAATCAGATTACTTACCTGTGGGCATGGGTGTCCCACAAGGTTCTGTACTTGGCCCAATTCTATTTATTATTTACATAAATGACTTACCATGTAACATAGTTGGGCCGTCAACTAGGACTTACTTATTTGCAGATGATCTTGCAGTCTGTGTAACTGCAGAAACAGCACAGAAGGTGATATATGAAGCAGACCAGTGCACTGTCAAAGTTAAAAATTGGTGTAAAGCTAATTCCCTTTGTGTCAACCGAAAAAAAAAAAAAAATACAAGACCTGTATGAATCATGGAATAATAACACTGAACTTTAGCAGAGCTCAAATGCTGTTAATTTCCTTGGAATCTTAACTGATTCAAAATTATCCTGGGGTACCCATATAGAAAAAGTGGGAAGCAGCATCAGCAAAGGAATATTTGCTCTAAGGAAGCTTCGTCTCTGTCTAAACATGCCAGTACTTAAAGTGGTTTATTTTGCTTTAATACACAGTCACATTTCCTGTGGTACAATACTGTGGGGACATCAAAGCAAGGCAGCTAATGTCTTCAAACTACAAAAGAAGGCAATAAGACTGATGTGTAGCTTGGCACCCAGAGCTCACTGTAGGCCAAGCTTTAAAAAATTACAGATTATGACCCTGCCGTCAATATTTATACTACAGTGTGTAATGCATATTAAGGAAAACTATCCGAGTTATCAACAGTATGACATGCGACATAATTATAACACAAGAATCAAGCAGGACCTAGTTTCTTTCTGATCTAACTATAAAAAAACACAAAAGTGCTTCTTATACAAGTCCATAAAATTTTTTAATGCCATACCCCAACATATCAGGGATCTTCCAATTAAACAATTCAAAGAAAAAGTAAAAAATTTAGATTATATTAAATTTACTTTCATTCCAATTGATCCGTAGTGAGGAGGTCCTCCAGGATGTGGAACATGTCAGAAAAACAATACATGGCAAATATTTACAACTAAAACAAATAAGCTAATGTACCATTCCACAGGTCCCAAGTGGAATGATCGTCATTTTTTAATGAACACTATATGAAAGTCATTTTACAAATACTAATGCACTGAATTTAAAATAAAAAAGTTTTTTATATATTTATAACGTAATAAACTAACACTGTCCACTTCTTCTGTCTTCTTGTCGTCATACGTTAGACATATACTCGTGGGACAGACCTTACAAGTTCTGAAGCGCATGTAGTGTGTTTTTTCAAAGTTTAGTGACAAAGAATTGGCTAGGAACCAGTGATTAATGTCCACAAATATTTTATTAGCTGATCTTTCTAAGACTACGCTTGATTTGCTATTTATTGCAATGTTTGTATCATCAGCAAACAAAACGAACTTGGCATCTGGTAATGTTACTGATGAAAGGTCATTGATATACACAAGAAAAAGTAAGGGCCCCAAAATGGAACCTTGTGGGACCCCAAATGTAATTAGTTCCTAGTTGGATGATGCCTGATAGCTTGGTACATGTCTCTTTCCTAATAACACCCTTTGTTTCCTGCCAGAGATATAAGATTTGAACCATTTTGCAGCATTTCCTGTGACACTATAATACTCTAATTTACTTAAAAGGATATTGTGATTTACACAGTCAAATACCTTTGACAGATCACAAAATATACCAGTTGCCTGCAATTTTTTGTCTAATGAATTAAGCACATTTTCACTGTAAGTGTAGATAGCGTTCTCAATATCAGAACCTTTTAGAAATCCAAACTGTGACTTTGACAATATGTTATTTGAGATAAGATGGTTATAAAGCCGACTGTACATTACTTTTTCGAAAATTTTTGAGAATGCTGGCAACAGTGAAATTGGACGGAAATTTGATGCTATTTCTATATCTCCCTTCTTAAACAGTGGCTTAACTTCAGCATATTTCAGCCATTCAGGAAATATTCCACTGATAAATGACTGGTTACACAGATAGATTAATATGTTACTTAGCTCAGAATCACATTCTTTAATGAACTTTGTTGATATTTCATCATACCCACTAGATGTTTTTGATTTTAAAGATTTTATGATGGACATTATTTCTGTTGGGGTAGTGAGGGTCAAATTCATATTATCGAAGTTGCTTGAAACTTCTGGTCTGAGGTATTCCATAGCAGCATCTACCGAACCTGACAACCCCATCTTTTCAGTAACAGTTATAAAATGTTGATTAAAAAGTTCTGCTACACTATACGCATCTGTCCCCAATGTATCATTTAGTCTTAATGCTATTTGCTCCTCTTCATGTCTGGTTCTACCGCTCTCCTCCTTCACTATATCCCATATTGTCTTTATTTTGTTAAGAATTTCTTCTTGAACTCAGCATTTATGAAACTGATGAATTTTTAAGGGAGGCAAAGAATATGGTATGACTACACTTTCTGATCAGTTTTTATATGCTTCTATATATGAGTAAGTCTGTAATTGGCTAAATTTACTATGCGATATCAATTTGTACCAGAAGTTTCTCTGATTTGTTTTTGTGTGAAGGTACCATAATTATTTGTGTAAAGTTTATATTGTGTAATATTTTTCTTGTTTTTGTAATTATTTGTGTAACATTTAAACTATGTAATATTGACTTTTGTAATGCCTCAGATGATCTCTGAGTCTCTACAACAATAAAAATCAATCAAAATCAATCAATCAATTAATCTATCTAAGACTCATGTGATGCAGTTCAGAACCAAACAGTCAAAATGTGAGCAGATTAAGATTGTACACAATAACTAAGGTATAGAAGAAGTTGACTCAGTCAAATTCTTAGGTTTAAATGTAGATAAAAATTTGAGCTGGCAGGCACACATTGAGTACCTGGCAAACAAAGTGGGCAACTTTGCATTTGCAATGCAAATATTGTCAACTGCAGCTGACATGGACACACGAAAAGTAGCATATACAAGCTGCTTCAAATCCATTTTTAGGTATGGTGTTGTTTTTGGGGTAACTTGACAAACATAGTGTATGTACTAAAAATACAGAAAAAAATCATATGAAATATGTGCACGGCAAATCACAAAGAACCATGTCGACCACTATTTAGAAAACTAAAAATATTAACTCTGCCATCCTTATACATATATGAGATTATTATATTTTTGTACATCAAACTTGAATTATTTGAGGGAAACCATTTTGTTCATTCACATGATACCAGAAACAAACAAAATTTTATGCTCCTCACCCACCGCCTCAGACTGTATGCCCAGGGACCTCAATACATGGGAATGAAAATTTGTAATAAATTAACAAGGAACAAGTTGATGCAGATGAATTTAGGTTCACTTAAAAGAAAGTTATATGAGGTATTGACACTGAAGTGTTATTACTCAGTGGATGAATTCATTCAGGACAAACTGGAAATTTGAGCTGGGTACAATGTGTTATCCTTATAGTGTTGTTATTTATTATAGTGCTATTATTTATTAATGTAAAAATTATTGTAATTGTTTTATAAATTTTTGACATGGCTCCTGCATGTAAACTAAATTGAGTACAAATGTACGTCATGAGATGAATAAAACACAATTCACAAAAAAAAATTTCGCAGTTCAAGTAATTGTGAGTATCTCAAATTATTTCAAATACAAAACTGAAACTTATACAGAAGTTAACTGTTGTTCTGAAACGCTTCATAAAATTTCATAATCATTGATATATGGGAAATGACATCATTAATTTACAGGTTGGTATGTGATTTAAAGAGTCTGCGAGCACAGTGACGACAGATGGTAACTTTCCAGCATGTTCTGTAGGGCACAAGAGCACTGAGGAGCAAATATAATCTTACAGCTCTCTAACTGCCAGTTCATGTCGCTACACCACAGAGTCAATGATTTAAGCATATCCTTTACCTCTATCAAATAAGTACCAGTACCGTCTGACAGGGATTGACCATTTCACTCATTGGTCTATGGTCTATCCAATAAAGCTGTAAAAGCAATAACCATAGCCATGGACTTCTTTCACAAGTGGATTGCTTGCCTCATTGTATTCTGGCGTACCACTACCAATCAGGGCAAACATTTTGAGTCATATCTCATAAAAGCACTCCCAACATTGCTTGACATGAACTGAATTTGAATCTCTGCCTGTCACAGTGCTATTAATGGTCTTGTGGAACGACTCCATTGCCAAATACAGGCCTTAGTCACATGCTATGCCATAGAGTACTGGATTGACAGTCTCCCTATTGTCATATTAGATCTCTTGAATTATGTTAAAACAGGATGTCAGCATGACAATAGCTCAATCAGTACATGGATAAATATTGAAACTGTCTGGGAATTTCCTCACTAACACATCAAAGAACATCATTGAGGCATCAGATTTAGTACATCGTCTATGTCTGAAAATCCACAAGCTTCACCTTGGTCTTTCAAAAGCACATGTTTTCTGCATTTATTTTCTGCATCTTGCATTTCTGTAAACAGATTTCTGCCTGACATGGTGCCATATGAAAACTTCTGTGAACATCACACGAAAGCCCATATGTAGCACTGGCATGCCATGACAGAACTTTTAGCATTGACATAACTGGCCCTTCCATCGTAATACCTGTATTGACAGTGTACATAGTGAAAAATTTTCATGGCAGAAAGTGTTCAAAGTCAAAGATATTGTAATGCATGTCATTCAGCATTAGCATGACCACTAGTGTTGTTTGTTCTTTGGTTTTCCTTGATTTCTACGTGCATCCAGAGATATTGCTTACTCGCATTTGTGATGCTATGATTGTTAAATGTTGAAAATAAATATCTAGTTATAAGACATAACATTTATTGATGACCCCAACATGGTCATAAGATAGCTGTGCTGGATAAATGCGATTAGTAAGAAACAGCCACACCAAGTGACGTGATCAAGGTGCATCTCATTAGTTTAAGCAACCGTATCAGTGACAACCTGTGCGTAAAACTCCTTGCACCACAACTTGAACATGGAAAAGCCATGCCAGCTGCCCTGCATGTTTCCTACATGTTTTACATATGAGGGTGGTTTGAAAAGTTCCCAGAATCACCACGAGAGGTCAGCACTAGTGCGAGCTGTTCACGTGATGTTCATTTGACTGTTCCCTGTAAGCATGTGCCATGTCAGTGCTCTTGGAAGAGAGCTGTGGTGGTGACATGACTCTGTTGTTGTTCCCATGTAGTGATTTGTGAAGATGGAAAAAAATTGAGATTCAAGCAGTGATTAAGTACTTTGTAAAGAAAGATAGGAAAGCAAAGGACATTCATGCCGATTTCCAGAATACACAGGGGGACTCTGCTTCTTCATATTCAGCTGTTGCCAAGTGGACAAATGAGTTTAAATTTGGTCAGGAGAGCTCAAATGTTGATCTGTGCAGTGGTCTGCCAAGATGTGTCACTACTCCAGAAAGAATTGCAAAAGTGCACAAAATGATCATGGAGGATTGCCTATTGAAAGTGCATGAAATTGTTCAGACTCGCCAGATGTCATCTGAAAGGGTATATCACATTTTAACTGAAGAATTAGAAATCAAAAAATTATCTAGAAGATGGGTGCCACGACTCTTGATCAAAAAGGCATTAGAATGGACATATCAGAACAATGTTTGGCCAGTTTTAGGAGAAATGAACAAGATTTTTTGCACTGGATTGTGACCACAGATGAAACTTGGATGTACTATTATACCTCAGAGAAAAAACAACAGTCAAAGCAGTGGCAACTTGCTGATTCTCCACCACCAAAGAAAGCAAAGACAATGCCTTTGGGGGGAAAGGTCATGGCATCAGTGTTCTGGGCTGCAAAAGGGATTTTGCTTGTAGATTATCTCCCCACTGGCCAAACAATTACTGGAGAATACTATGCTAAACTTCTGGACAAACTGCAACAAAGGAATGCAGAAAAAGGCCAGGTTTACCAAGGAAGAAAGTCGTCTTCCATCAAGACAATGTGTGCCAGCACAAATGTGCCATTGTTAGGGCAAAATTACATGAACTATTTGTCATATCCACCTTGTTCCCTTTATATAGCTCCATCAGAATTCATTCTCTTCCCAAAACTGAAAGTTTTTCTTGGTGCGTGAAGATTCACTCCAAACAAAGAACTGATAGCTGGAGTTGACAACTATTTTGCTGGCCTGGAGGAAACTCATTTTTGAGCTGGGATCAAGGCATTGGAACATTGTTGGACCAAGTGCATTAATCCAAAAAGGAGACTACATTGAAAAATAAAAAAAAGTTTGAGTGATGTAAGCACTTTTTTTGTATTACATTCGGAGAACTTTTCAAACTACCCTCGTAGAATACCAGCACCAACAAATGGAGGTGAGGAGCCAGCAAGCACAGTACTCAGTCATATTTCAAAATGAAGCCACCTCCATTGTGGCAACAAAACCTGATGCTTTGGTTCTCATAGTTGGAGAGCCAGTTTATGCTGGCACATGTTACTGCTGATGAGACCAAATACAGTTACGTTGTCATGGAAGTGTTGGTTTCACCAGGGCACCTGCCTGCCTTGCAATTGTCATGATGATTACCATCTGTTTGCTGCAAACAGCTCAACCATTCAGATGTGTGGATGGATAACATTAGCCCTCATCCTGGGTCTCTGGCATATATTTGAATGGCAGTTCATAGTCAGGGGTGTGGTGCACCTGATACTAGGAGCAGACTTCTTCTCATTTTCAGGCTACTCCCAGATTTTTGACACTGCTTGCTCTCTTCTGGACATGATGGCCACACTAAACAACCAGAGTTGATTTTATCACAATGACTGTGCTGTAGTACAAACAACAACAGGAGATTCACCATACATTACATTTATTAGGCTGTTTCCAGAAATTATGGAACAGACACCCATGCTTGCACCAGTGTAACATAATACAGCACACGACATACTGACAACACTAGGCCTGACAACACTAGGCCCACCAATTCACATGTGACCATGATGTTTGAAACCTGAAATGTTCAAAGCAATAAAATGAGAGTTAGCCTTCATATTGGTGCAGAGAATCTGTCGACCATCCAGTAGCAGCTGAGCATCACCACTTCATGTAGTACCAAAGAAAACTAATGGAAGAGACCCCTGCAGTGATTATCATTATCTTAACAGCCAGGCTATACCTAACTGATACCCTGCTGCACTTTAAGGACATCACACATAATGTGCAAAGATCTAGTGTGTGCTTACTACCAAGTACTGGTCATGCCAACAGATGTCCCCAAAACAGCCATGTGTACCTTTTGAATGCACAAGGGTGCCATTTGGTTTATGCCATCATAATCATCATAAGTGTTCTGCCAAAAGGCAGGTTTTCACATGGTAGTTCTCCAGGCTGTGTGGTCTTCTGCCATCCTCTTCATGGCTGCATAATTTCCTCTTCCAGTTATGTCATCTATCATCTTGTATCTCCTTCCTCCTATCAGTATTCTCCCACAAACCAATCCTTCCAAAGCATCTGCTAGTAAGCACTCCTCTCTCAATGAATGTCCCAGCCAGTTCTTTTTCCCTTCTCTTACAACCTTCAGCAGACATCTTCTCTCACCAACCCTTTCCAATACTCTTTGATTACTCACTCTTTTCATCCAACTTATTCTCTTCATTCTTCTCCACATCCACATCAAAATGCTTCTAACCTTTTTCCATCCTCTCGTCCCAGCGTCCATGTTTCTGCCCCACATAGTGCCACACTCCAGACAAAATATTTGCCAAGCCTTTTCCTTAGGCCTTTATCTAATTTGCCACATAAGAGTCTCATCTTTATGCTGAATACCTCCTTCGCTATGGCAATTCGAGTTTTCACCTCCTGGTGACATCTCAAGTCTTCAGTTATTGTGCTCCCAAGATATTTAAATGCATTTACTTGGCTAATGCTAGATTGTCCTATTTTAATATTGGACAGTCTGCATCTTGTACTGATGACCATACTCTTTGTTTTTGCTGTGTTTATTTGCATCCCATATTCCACACAAGCTTCATTCAGATATTTCAGCATGTTATTCACTGTCCGCTCACTTTCTGCCACTAATACTATGTCATAAGCAAATCTTATACATTCTATTCTCTTTCCACGAATACATACTCCTCTTTTCCCATCTACGCCTTTTGCAATAATCTCTCCAAGGTATGCGTTAAACAACAGTGGGGAAAGTCAACAACCTTGTCTAACACCTCATCCAATGCTGCTTCTTTCTGACATTTTATTTCCAATCCTTATCCTTACTTTCTGGTGTAAATATAGATTTCGTATCAGTAGTCTCTCTTTCCAATCTACTCCTTTCCTCTTGAAAATACCCATCAGCTTGTACCACTGAACTCTATGAAAAGCCTTTTCTAAATATCTAAAAACAGCAAATATTTCTCTATCTTTTTCCATATATCTTTCCACTATAGTTCTCAACAGGTCAATAGCATCTCTTGTTCCTTTTCCTCTTCTAAATCTGAACTGCTCCTCTGCAATACCTCTATCCAGCTTGCCATATAGCCTTCTATTCAACACTCTCAGCAAGACTTTAGCTCCATGAGAAATTAGTCTGATGGTCCGATGCTCTTCACATTTTTAAGTGTTTCTCTTTTTCTATATTGGTATCATAACTGTTGTAAGGAAGTCCCCAGGCCATCCCTCTTTGTCATATATCTCGTGACAAAGGTAGATTATTTCTTTTCTTGCCTTGTTTCCCAGACTCTTCAACAGTTCTGCTGGCAAATCATCAATTCCACATGCCTTCCTATTCTTCATCTCCTTCAGTGCCTTTTCTACTTATGCTTCCAAGATGGTGAATCCCTTTCCATCTTCTGGCACATATTTCTCCTCTTCAACCTTAATTTTGCTTTCATTTCATTATACAGACATTCAATATATTCTTGCCATCTGTTCAAAGCCTCCTGTGGTTCTTCTGATAGAGTACCATCCGCTCTTTCTATTTTCATGTTATTCCTCTTTCTTTTATGTTCAAAAACTGTCTCACTAGCCAGTCTATACATCATTTCACACTTTTCCTCTTTCTCCATTTTCTTTATTTCATTGCATTTCTCTTTCATCCATTTCCATTCTTCCCTTGCTTCTTCAGTTTCTCTTCTTAATTCACTATTCAGTTTCCTGTACCTCTTTTTGCCTTCTTCAGTTTCTACACTCTTCCACTTTCTCTGCTCTTCCATCTTTTTCAACATGTTTTCTGTTATACATTCTTTCCTGGTGCTTTGAGATACTCTAATTCCTAGTACTTCTTTGGCAGAGTCCATGAGTACTTCCCTCATTTTCATCAACACTATCTCTTTGCCATTTTTCCATAAATCTGTTCTCCAAATCTGATGCCTTCCCTACCTCTTGTCTATGTAATGCTGTGCAAAATTTTTAAAGATTTCTGGGTGAAGTGACTCATGATTTTGAAATCTGCTTCATTTACACCAGGATCTATTAATAATGTCAGTTCAAGAGCAGAACATGTGGAACATTTACACCAGCTTGTTGATCATCTCAGTGCTCACAGTTTGCTCATTAGTCTGACAAAATGTGTTTCCAGAGCAACAGAGGTGCAGTTCCTACACCACACCATTAACACCCATGGAACACAGCCTTCGCATGAGAAAGGGTCAAGGCAACATCAATCATTCACAGCTGGCAACAATACATGAGTTCCATTGGTTCCTGGGAGTTATGAATTTTTATTGTCACTTTGTTTGAAAACATTCCCTCTTAGTGGCACCATTAAATGAGTTCTTATGGGGGGTGCATGACTATGATGACAAAGTAGATTGCATCTCTTGCCATCATGGTCGACACTTCCATGACAGCAGTGAATGCAGTACTGCAAGAATGGATGAATCATTGCAGACAGTCATTGGAATTTTTTAGCAAGAAGCATTCTCTTGTGCAACAAAAACATTTGTGAACTATACGCTGTATACACCATCATTAAAAAGTTTCAACACATGCTTGAGGGGCTTCAATTCACCCTGGTTACTGACCTCAAGCCTCTAACATATGTGTTTTGACAAAGGTCAAATTCATGTGCAGATTGCTATGTTTATATGTATCAAAGCACTGCCTGCCAGTGCAATAAGATTAATTGACATGTTTCTGCACCATTCAGTAAATTTCTAACACCCAATTAAACATTTTGAATACATAAGTCAGTGTCTAATAAGACCTCTGCCACTATCAGAGGGGTTTACCTACTGTCTTACCACAGTTGATTGCTTTACATCCTTGACAAAGCATTTTCCCAAGGCAGATATCACAGTAGAGACAGTAGTTACCGCCTTTTCAGTGGATGGATCACCTGTTTTGGCATTCCTTTATGTATCACCAAGAATCAGGACAGACAATTTGACTCATACCCGTTCAAGGTTCTCGCTGTGCTTTGGCACAAAGAGGATTAGAACCATTGCATATCACCCAGTGACAGATGGACTGGTAGAATGATTACATCAGGACATGAAAGCATCATTGCATTATCGTAGTTTGCAGCATTGGACAGAAATGCTACCCACTTTTCTACCAGGCATCTGCATGTCTGTAAAGGAGGATTTAGGAACCATAGTAGCAGAGGTGGTATATGGACAACTAATTGATCCACTGGGCAAATTTCTTTAGCAGCACTCCAAGTGATCTTATCAAAGCATCAGAATTTGTTACAAAGCTGCGGTCATACATACAGCAACTGCATCTGATAGAAAATAACTCACTGAAATCAAATGGGTGGCAAGAATACAACAGTTTGTCACCCATTGTTTTGCAATTCAATTGATAATATCGTTAACACTGGGAGGAGAATGCTGTAGTGACAGTGTACATAGTGAAAAATAATCATGACCCTGTTGAAATTCAGAGATGTTGTAATGCACATTATTTTGTGTTAGTGTGTCCACAAGTGTTGTTTATCTTTGGTTTTTCTTGGTTGCAATGTTGTATCCTGAGATATCACTTACTCATGGTTTTATATGCTACACTATTTAAATGTTGGAAATCAATATTGTGTTGTAAGACCCAACATAGGCATCAACAGACTTAACCTGTCATTTATCCCAGCTGAAACTAACATTGGTTCAGAGCCATCAGCTAACATTGAGACCCTACCTTTCTGTGATCCCATGAGGATACCATATGCACCTAGACTTCCACTGCATGGCTGTAATCTTCGAGTAAACCTCCAGTCACGATTCATTTTGGGAATTGTGTATACTTTAAACTCAAACATTGTTTACACTTAGGAGGGAGAGAGCGGAGAGCATTAATGTAGACAGTAAATTGTGAGATATATTTTACATCCCATGTTGAATCTTTGATTATTTTAATTATATCTGATTTCAAACAAATGAATGATATAAATTTTCTTAACAGTCTCCTGACAGGTTACATAATGTCTTAAATAAATAGTATTTTTGCAAGACAGGTTCTTAGTGATGATTAAGGGAACCAACAAGGGTAAATCCCAATATTCGTTCCTAATGTTGAGGCCATTTAGCTGTTAATGCCCCTAAGGTAACAGAGTTGATGGACATTTTTTATGTGAAAGAAATATGAATGGGGTACTCAACAGTCTGCATGGCAAGCAGTATAGTGAATCAAAACTTCCAACTCCATTGCCATTGACCAAATGAATGATGGGTGATGCAAATATTGACTAAATGTTAGATGATGATATGAACTCATGACTTTAGGGCTATTCTGGCGTGAAAACAGTAAGTGAACTGGTTATATTGATACTATGCCCTGACATTCAAAACAATTCAGGTCTGGGCTGAGACTGTTTTGAGCACTGATCTGCAAAGATTTAGCTTCTTTCATACATGTCCTCTTGTGCCTGATCTGAAGACTGGTAAGTCATATGCAAAATGGAGCACCATTACAAGTCTGTATTGTATGACATCACAGGTGTCCTATGTGCTGTATGGCATCACAGTTGTCCAGTGTTGGCCATATCATGGATTTTGTACTCTTATTCTTTCACAAAGAATACAACTGTTGCTAAATGAATGAAACCTGCTGTTAAATTAGATTTGTCAATACTTACTGTTGTACCATTTAGAAACATTATTTTCTGTGGATGAATACTGCATAATTTTTGATTGCAGAGATGAAAGAATATGTATCAGATTCCTCAGATGTGAATGCCTTTTTCCAGAATGCAGTATCTTTCATTGTATCAGAGAAACTCTGTCATGATGACTTGTCGTACCACTGTATGCTATAGGTTATCCTGACCACTTTGAATTGCTGACAACTTCCAATAGTAAATGTTAAACAGTGGAAATCATAGAGACTGAAATGCTATACTTGGTTCAAAACATTTATTCTCCATCTCTGTTTCATTTGAGCATTAGCTGCCCATACATTAAAAGAAATGTTCATGACATTTTCTTGGACCAACAGATACCACTCTTTTTCATAAATATCTGACTTGATCACAAATTATATAGAATTGACAATGAATGATTTCAGCTTGTCACCATTGTCAGATCTGTTACAAACATAAAAAGAATGGACTAATTTGACAAAAATGAGCTCAATTAGCTGAGTGGTAAATAAACAAAAATAGAGGAATACAAATAAAGGTAACATGGCGGACAGTCATACATACCAGCCATACCTACCTTTGAAAGTGTTCTGACACAAGTGTCATTGTCATACAATCTGTACACACGTGTTCACAGTGAGTGCTGGTGATGGCCTGGGAGTGTCATATAGTTCCACCGACATAACTATAGCCATAAGAGGGCACTGATGGTGAAGTACATAAGTAATCAGCATCATAAATTCAGCAGTTTAAAATAGGATATACATAGTCATTCATTAAAATTATTTCATACAGAAAAAACAGGTGTCTGGTAATAAAAGAAAAGGAATACAATATGTAGAAAAAAACCTATACTTAAAGTCCTAGTGAAATGGGTAAAAGGTATTAAAGAGTGTAAATCTCCTAGCATGACAATGTAAAAACAGAACACTGTGTGAAAACTAGAATAAAATGTGTAAAAAGTAATACAGAATCTGTTAATTAAAAACCTTTCAGCATGACAAAGCAAATCAAACATGACATTATGTGAAAGATGACAGAATAGTTACTCAATTAAATGTCTCAATGCTCGAAGGGCAATAGCGCATTCAGAGTAGAATTCAACAGGAATTCTACATCTACATCTACATCCATACTCCGCAAGCCACCTGACGGTGTGTGGCTGAGGATAGATCTATCAGTTCTCCCTTCTATTCCAGGCTCGTATTGTTCGTGGAAAGAAGGATTGTCGATGTGCCTCTGTGTGGGCTCTAATCTCTCTGATTTTATCCTCATGGTCTCTTCGCGAGATATACGTAGGAGGGAGCAATATACTGCTTGACTCCTCGGTGAAGGTATGTTCTCAAAACTTCAACAAAAGCCCGTACCGAGCTACTGAGCATCTTTCCTGCAGAGTCTTCCCCTGGAGTTTATCTATCATCTCCATAATGCTTTTGCGATTACTAAATGATCCTGTAACGAAGTGCGCTGCTCTCCATTGGATCTTCTCTATCTCTTCTATCAACCCTATCTGGTATGGATCCCACACTGGTGAGCAGTATTCAAGCAGTGGGTGAACAAGTGTACTGTAACCTACTTCATTTTTTTTGGATTGCATTTCCTTAGGATTCTTCCAATGAATCTCAGTCTGGCATCTGCTTTACCAACAATCAAATTTATATGATCATTCCATTTTAAATCACTCCTAATGCATACTCCCAGATAATTTATAGAATTAACTGCTTCCAGTTGCTGACCTGCTATATTGTAGCTAAATGATAAGGGATCTTTCTTTCTATGTATTTGCAACACATTACACGTGTCTACATTGAGATTCAATTGCCATTCCCTGCACCATGCGTCAATTCGCTGCAGATCCTCCTGCATTTCAGTACAATTTTCCATTGTTACAACCTCTCAATATACCACAGCATCATCTGCAAAAAGCCTCAGTGAACTTCCGATGTTATCTACAAGGTCATTTATGTATATTGTGAATAGCAACAGTCCTACGACACTCCCCTGCGGTACACCTGAAATCATTCTTACTTCGGAAGACTTCTCTCCATTGAGAATGACATGCTGTATTCTGTTATCTAGGAACTCTTCAATCCAATCACACAATTGGTCTGATAGTCCATATGCTCTTACTTTGTTCATTAAACAACTGTGGGGAACTGTATCGAATGCCTTGCGGAAGTCAAGAAACACGGCTTCTACCTGGGAACCTGTGTCTATGGCCCTCTGAGTCTCGTGGACGAATAGCGTGAGCTGGGTTTCACACGATCATCTTTTTTTGAAACCCATACTGATTCCTACAGAATAGATTTCTAGTCTCCAGAAAAGTCATTATACTCAAACATAATACGTGTTCCAAAATTCTACAACTGATAGACGTTAGAGATATAGGTCTATAGTTCTGCACATCTGTTTGACATCCATTCTTGAAAATGGGGATGACCTGTGCCCTTTTCCAATCCTTTGGAACGCTACACTCATCTAGAGACCTATGGTACACCGCTGCAAGAAGGGGGGCAAGTTCCTTTGCTTACTCTGTGTTAAATCGAACTGGTGTCCCATCAGGTCCAGCGGCCTTTCCTCTTTTGAGCGATTTTGATTGTTTCTCTATCCCTCTGTCATCTGTTTCGATATCTACCATTTTGTCATCTGTGTGACAATCTAGAGAAGGAACTACAGTGCACTCTTCCTCTGTGAAACAGCTTTGGAAAAAGACGTTTAGTATTTCGGCCTTTAGTCTATCATCCTCTGTTTCAGTACCATTTTGGTCACAGAGTGTCTGGACATTTTGTTTTGATCCACCTACCGCTTTGACATAAGACCAAAATTTCTTAGGATTTTCTGCCAAGTCAGTACATAGAACTTTACTTTCGAATTCAATGAACACTTCTCACATAGCTCTCCTCACACTACTTTTCACTTTGCGTAATTTTTGTTTGTCTGCAAGGCTTTGGCTAAATTTATGTTTGCTGTGAAGTTCCCTTTGCTTCCACAGCAGTTTTCTAACTCGGTTGTTGTACCACGGTGGCTCTTTTCCACCCCTTACGATCTTGCTTGGCACATACTCATCTAATGCATATTGTACGATGGTTTTTAACTCTATCCACTGATCCTCATCACTATCTGTACTTGAGACGAAACTTTTGTGTTGAGCCATCAGGTACTCTGAAATCTGCTTTTTGTCACTTTTGCTAAACAGAAAAATCTTCCTACTTTTTTTAATATTTCTATTTGTGACTGAAATCATCGCTGCAGTAACCACTTTATGATTGCTGATTCCCTGTTGTGCGTTAACTGTTTCAAATAGTTCGGTCTGTTTGTCACCAGAAGGTTTAATATCTTTTTGCCATGAGTTGGTTCTCTGTTTAACTGCTCAAGGTAGTTTTCAGATAAAGCACTTAAAAAAATTTCACTGGACTCTTTGTCCCTGCCACCCATTATAAACATTTGAGTCTCCCAGTCTATATCCGGCAAATTAAAATCTCCACCCAGAACTATAACATGGTGGGGAAATCTACTCAAAATATTTTCCAAATTTTCCTTCAGGTGCTCTGCCACAACAGCTGCTAGGCCAGGGGGCCTATAGAGACATCTAATTACCATGTTTGAGCCTGCTTTAACCATGACCTTCACCCAAATTATTTCACATTTCAGATCTCCATCGGATAATATTGCACTTTTTATTGCTATTAACGTGCCTCCCCCTTCACTGTCCAGCCTGTCTGGGGTATACATTCCAATCTGAGTTTAGAATTTCATTACTGTTTACATCTGGTTTCAGCCAACTTTCTGTCCCTAGTACTATGTGGGCATTGTCACCGTTTGTTAATAAGAGCAGTTCTGGGACCTGCAGTTTACTGTTACCGCATTAATATTGTTATTCCCTGTTGTGTTTTGCCTACTACTAATACCTTGCCGCATCTCAGGAGGCATCTTGTCGGGCCTAAGGAGGGAATTCTCTAACCTAAAAAACCCACATGTGCGCTCCACATGTACTCCGCTACTCTTGTAGCTGCTTCCTGTGCGTAGTGCACGCCTGACCTATTCAGGGGGACCCTACATTTCTCCACCCAATAGTGGAGGTCGAGAAATTTGCACCCCAAATCTCTGCAGAATTGTCTGAGCCTCTGGTTTAAGCCTTCCACTCGGCTCCAAACCAGAGGACCGCGATGGGTTCTGGGAACAATACTACAAATAGTTAGCTCAGATTCCACCCTGCGAGTGAGGCTTTCCGCCGTCACCAACTCCGCCAACTGCCTGTATGAACTGAGGATGATCTCTGAACCCAGACGGCAGGAGTCATTGGTGCCGACATAGCAACAATTTGCAGTCTGGTGCATCCAGTGCTCTCTATCGCCACCAGCAGGGCCTCCTCCACATCTCAGATGAGACCCCCTGGCAAGCAGTCAGAGTGAATGTTGGAGCTCCCAATCACTAATAAACCCCTCCCCCCGTGTGCCTGCTCGGACCTTGCTGAAGGAGCGGCCACATGTTCACTCACAGGCAGAGCGGCCGATGCCATACGGCCAACCTCCACATTGACCCTCCACCTCGTGCGCTGCGAACACCGCTGAACCTGCCACTCCTCTTGGGGAGAGGGTGGCCCAACCGCGCCCGGTACCTGCGAAGATGTCTCGACAGCAGGGACCATGGGTGAAGCATGTAACACCTAGGGTGTACCATACGATGCACCAGACTCCCCACTGCCGCTACACTCCGAGGCACCAGCCTGAAGACGGCTGACCGCGGCCATCAACATGTTCAACTGTTCGCGAACGGTAGCCAGCTCCTCCTGCATCTGTACACAGCAGTCACTCATCCTATCCATCCTAAGAAATCAATTTACTGTAGAGAGTTAGTCAACTTTTAACTAGACTGCTGATTCACTAAAGGCGGCTGATAGCTGACTAAACTGTGGTTACTAGACACTTCTTGTTGAAAACAATGAAAATAGCACTACCTGTCTCTGGACTGTATTCAAAACAAACACTAGCACTAATGGCACTATGGCTGACTAAAGGGACTCTCTCTGACTGTATTTAAAACAAACACGAAATCTGTGGAACACTATTACTAGCACTCGAAAATTAAAGTTTCCTAAAAGCAAAAACACACAGAAGAAGAAGTGACAAGTAAGAGAAATACAGTTAATACTCAAATTAACATAGCTCGCTGCACAGCAGATGTGACTCAGATGGCAGTTGTCTCACAGCTTCACTGTAAAGTGGAGGTACTTGTGGAAGAAGGTCCAGACAAGGCCAGTAGCCATTGTGCGTGGCTGCACACTGAGCCACTGAAGTGCACGACATTGTTTAGACTAAAAATTCTTGAATACATTCTAATAGGCATTCAAGTTAAACTCACTCTGTTTGTTAAGCAATAACTCTGATTACCATTTTCTCCATTCTCTTCAGCAGGTTCAGTAATTGCCCTTTTAGTGCCCTGTGCAATGATTCCAGATTATCCTGCATATTTCCTGCCACATAATTTTGTTTATCCAAATGTGTTCCAAATACTCTCTTATTCTGGCTATATGTGTGTTCTTTGAAAAAAAAAAGTCTTAAAATTCTTCCCATCTTACCAATATAAAACCTTTTAACAGTCCTGGCAGTCGATCTTATAGAGCAAGGATTCCAAATATCTATTACCGTTGTTGTCAACTTTGTCATAGCCTATAACCAGTCATACCGTTCACATGAAAACCAATTTTAAATTCATGTATCAGAAAGCTTGCAGAATTCTGTCAGAAAGTGAAATTCTGTTAGAAAGTGAACCATTGTTGATTCTGGCTGTAATATGCCCATTTTTACTTTTTAGTGTGACAGAATTTGGCATTTATAATTTTGTCAGTAGTTGTTGGCTTCCTAAATATGTTGATTTTGAGTCTCCATTATTTTTAATTAACCTGAGATCAAATTAGCTTATACTTCCCTCTTCATTCAGTTCCAGCATAAAAATATTTTTTTTTTTTTTTTTGTGGTTGCATACATTCTTTTTTGCTACCTTTCCTGATTTCTTTTTTATCACCTTTCTGCAATAGTAAGATGTCATCTAGATAACATCTGTGATAGATAATTTTTTTGCATATGTCAGGATTTTGCTCAACAAAATTATTTTATAGTTCATTTCTGAAGTTCTCAGGTAAATGTCTGCTAAACATGCCCACTGCAAGTCCATCCTTTGGATAAAAAATCTTATCTTTAAATTTTAAAAAATCGAATGACAACCAAGTTCTAAAATTTCCATAAATTCTGCTATTTTCCCTTGATGAATCTTTTCATGTGTTAACAAGTTCCTTCTTATAAACTCCAATGTTTTGTTTACTGGGATGTGAGTGTATAGATCAAGGATGGCAAAGGATTCAGCACATGAACAGAGCTCTGGCTCACTTGCCATAGCTCGCTCTCCTGGCTACATACTTCACCCACTGCCACACAACACTGCTCAAGCATGAGCATGGGGAAGAGGGGGAAACTGCAAAAGCATCACATTTACATGGCAATGCAGTCACATTGCATACATCTTGGTTTCATATTTCCCAGTAACATAAAAAAATCCGTGTTAGTTGATTATTGTTGTACTGAAGATATAATTTTTATCTGGTACAGACCATAGGCATATAGACAGATACAGACAGTGTCATACTTTCTTTTTGCACTCATGTTGCCACATAATCATGACTTATTTAGTTCCATAATTGAAAAAACTTCACACACATATGTTGATTGAAATAATTTTATCACATTTGCAACCTTATTATGAAGGCATGGAAACTGTTTTCAAGGAAAATGATGTAGACCTCCTGGGCAGTTTGAAAATAGAAATTTTAAAAGCAAATTACATTTCAAGTCAATCAGTTGCAACTGCACATGCAGAGAGGCACTCTCAGCTGAAATGACAAACAGTCTCAAAAACAGATGTAAGTGTGGCAGTCTCATCAAAACTTTTAGAAAACTACCCTTATAATTCTTTCAAGGCCACAAAGAATTCTCTGAGGTGCATGTTTTCTCTAACACCAGTGAGCTTAGGGATGTGAGAGATATTTTTTGTCAGAATTTTTCCATTACACAGTGTGATTGTCTTTTTAAATGCATCCACCTCAAATCGGAAATAAGTTGTTTCTCACATTACAATGTCTTACTGTTTAGTGTGCAGTCAATTCCACTTAAAATGTGAGGTGTCCAAACCATTCTGGATGTTTTAATTTTTATTCCTGCTCTACTTTTTCCTTTATAAATTCAAAAGTAATAGGTTTTAAATTTTAAAAAAATGTTCCACTTATGCTCCCTGCCTTAACTGGCATACTATTTAGTAATATATAAAGTGTAAATACTCTTTGTTCAATTTTGTTGAAAACAGTTGTAACTGACAGTAGAATAATCCATGTGACTTCAGAAAATTTATTTGTATCATCAATTTCATCACATGCAAGACTGCAAATTTAGAACAAAGTCTTTCTTGATGTACAGAGCAATGAATCCCATCTGTTGATCTTTGTAGTGTTTTGCTTTTTCATCATCAACTAAATCTTTAATATCTGTATGCATGGTGTTGTAATGTTAATTCATAGCAAATTAGTGGTACCTATCAATTATGCAACTATATATTATACAGTAGATATTGAGAATTCTTATCCTTCTCTTCTGTTATGCCCATTGAGTTTAGAGGCTCAAGTCAATAGATTGCTAGATTGCCTCTTTTTGTGCAAACAGTCGCTTGGCTTGTTAACTTCTTTAATACCATGAACAAATAGTGAAGGGTAAACAGCACTAACATCATGAGTCTGATGAACTGAAGAAAGTCATGCCGACCAAAATATGCTGCACGGAAATGCTAAATGGAACGTTGCACTGTACCAGGTACTTCAAAGGACAGAGCAAAGCTGAGGCTGGTAGAGCCTCAGCCCACACATCATGTTCAAGAGTAGTTTGGTACACCATGGCTTAGCCTGATACAGATTAAAAATAACTAAGGAATCTAAAATTTTTCCAGATGGATGGTACCGGGGGTAGGCAAAATAACATGAACACCTGTACTTACTTGGGAATGGTTTATTAATATGGAGTTGGACACCCATTTGCCCATAATACAGCTGTGATTCTTCTTGGAATACTGGCATGTAATGATTGTATAGTTTCCAGTAGAAAGTTTTGTCACTCTTCAATCAAAACCTCTTTTAACTCCTGTAATAATGAGGGAGGCAGAAATCTGCTCCAGAGTCTGCGCTCCATTACCGCCCACAAGGGTTCAGTAATGTTCATGTCTGAGGACTGTGCTGGCCAGGGAAGACACTGCAGTTCAATTGCATGCTCCTCATACCACAATTTTACTGTCCTGGCTGTGAGAAAGGGTGCATTATAGTGTGGAAATATGGCATCATTGCCGGGGAACAACGTTTGAATTATGGGGGGCACCAGATCATCTAAAATGTTGACATAATTGTTTGCTGTAATGCAGCCTGTGAGAGTAACGATGAGACTAGCAGAATACCATGATATAGCTGCCCATGCTATCACACTTCCACCTCCATGCTTAACCTTTGCAATTATGCAATCCAGATGTAAAATCGACCCGATGTTGTAAATAACAAAATGTCGACCTGTTGGACCATATGACATGTTTCCACTGATCAACCATCCAGGATTTATGCTCCTGATCCCATGTTTTATGCTTCTTTGCATTGATTGTCATCACTAATGGTTTTGGTATAGCAGCTCATCCATGAATATTCATTTTATGGAGTTCTCAGCAGACAGTGTCGATAGATATGGGGTCTCGAAGATGGCTGTTGAGCCATGCAGTCACTTTAGCCACCCTAGTTGTGTGTTGTTTTGACACAATTTGTGTTAGTATATGACAATCTCTGTCATTTAGTTTTGATTTGTGAACACGATTATACAGGGTGTTACAAAAAGGTATGGCCAAACTTTCAGGAAACATTCCTCACACACCAATAAAGAAAAGATGTTATGTGGACATGTGTCCGGAAACACTTAATTTCCATGTTAGAGCTCATTTTAGTTTCGTCCATCTACGCTCAATGGAGCACATTATCATGATTTCATACGGGATACTCTACCTATGCTGCTAGAACATGTGCCTTTACAAGTACGACACAACATGTGGTTCATGCGCGATGGAGCTCCTGCACATTTCAGTCGAAGTGTTCGTACGCTTCTCAACAACAGATTCAGTGACCGATGGATTGGTAGAGGCGGACCAATTCCATGGCCTCCATACTCTCCGGACCTCAACCCTCTTGACTTTCATTTATGGGAGCATTTGAAAGCTCTTGTCTACGCAACCCCAGTACGAAATGTAGAGACTCTCCGTGCTCGTATTGTGGACGGCTGTGATAAAATATGCCATTCTACATGGCTGCGTCAGCGCATCAGGGATTCCATGCGATGGAGGATGGATGCATGTATCCTCGCTAACGGAGGACATTTTGAACATTTACTGTAACAAAGTGTTTGAAGTCATGCTGGTACGTTCTGTTGCTGTGTGTTTCCATTCCATGATTAATGTGATTTGAAGAGAAGTAATAAAATGAGCTCTAACATGGAAAGTAAGCATTTCCGGACACATGTCCACATAACATATTTTCTTTCTTTGTGTGTGAGGAATGTTTCCTGAAAGTTTGGCCGTACCTTTTTGTAACACCCTGTATTTACATGATGATGTCTTTCCACGCTTTGTGTAGGCTGTCATGACTATTGAAACAGTTGCTCTTGGAACATTCAGTCGGTTGGCTGTCTTGGTTACCAATGCTCCAGCTAATTGGGCCCCCACCATCTGCCCTCTTTTGAACTCTATTAGGTCTTTCATTGAACGTTGACCTTGGCCCCTGAATGCAAATATGAAGTGTGCACTACTCATAAACTAACCTGCACTGATTCTTAGTCCATATTGAACATGCAGAGTCCAGTGCGATACATGTCTTATGTGCGTTGTTGACCATCAAACACATCCATACCATTACCACCACTGTTCGCATTACTTTGCCTATCCCCTGTATGTATTTTGTGTCCCTCACACATTCATAACTACAGGGGCTGATATACAAAGACTGAGATTGCTCTCTCTCTCTCTCTCTCTTTTTTTTTTTTTTTTCCACAGATGTTTATTCCTCTGTTTCAGTGTTTACATGATATTTTACAAAGTACTCCCATTTGACTTGAAATCACTTTTATAACACCTCTGCCAGTCCTCAAACACATGGTGCAGGACATTCTTTGTCCTTGACATTTGCCTCACTTTTCTTGAGCGCTGTTTCAGTGTTCTCAAATTGTATGCCCAGAAGCTTTGCCTTTAGTGACGAGAATTAAAAAAATTACAGTGTGCAAGATAATGGTTAATTGAGCCAGAAACTTGCCATGTTTACACTTCCAGATACAGTCCCCAGTTCATTCCTACTTGCAACAAATTTGCCTAATGCATAAGTTCTTGTAAAGATTCCTTAATCTGGTAATGTTGAGACCATGTTGTCGCCATGTGCAAGTGGTCATATAATACCAGAATCCAAGCTTTTAGTGCACACAAGCAGTCCTCCTATGTTTTGTAGCCATAGCTTCCTCAAATTAGTGGGCTGCAATTCCTTTTTGTGAACCAAAAGCAATACAAATAAGTCCTGGACACAAAATGCATTTTAATACTTGTGCACTGTAATTGTTAATTTTTTTGAGAAAACTATAGAAGTTGTTGTTAATCGATTATAGTCTCCTTGATAAAGCTTTGGTTCCATTAACATGTAAATTAACAGGCATCATGCCAGTTGAATCATTAATCCACACTACTGCTGCCTTTGGGACATAAAATGAAGCATACTCTTGCTGTGACATTCCCAAAAGTCACTTTAAAAAGTAATTATATAGCATAGTCAGCCGGTGATGATGTTATGGATCACAAATGCACAAACATGTTTCTCCATAAATAATTAATAACACTCTTCAAAGTTCCTCTGCACTATTCAAAAAATTTACGGGAATGCAGCTGGGTGATGTCATCAACAACTGTTGATGTTTCCACAGGAGCACACACTGCCATTTTCAGAGCATAACTGCAGCAAGTAAACACTGTGCAATGGAATTTAAAAACTCCAGAAAGATAAAACAAATACACACACACACACACACACACACACACACACACACACACACACACACACACATACACATTGTAAACGCTATTGCCATTACAAACCAAAGATGACTGACATCAGGAGAAATAGATAGTGAAATTAATAATCAATGGCTGAGGTAGCGTTAACTCTGTCCCTCTGTTTTTTGACATCTCCTCCATGTCCAAACAACATTGCTTTGGTTCACTCTGAGAAGCCTGGACACTTCCCTTGTTGAGAGCCCTTCCTGGCACAAAGTAACAATGCAGACATGATCATACCATGGTATTGACCGTCTAGGCATGGTTGAGCTACAGACAACACGAGCAGTGTACCTCATTCCTGATGGAATGAGTGGAACTGATTGGCTGTCGGACCCCTCTGTGCAGGGAGGAGACCCCCCAAGAGGGATCATTGCCGACAAAGTTTTATTAAATAAGACTTTCCATGCATAATGTTCGGCTGTAGCCGGCTTGGGCATACTGTGGTGGAAGGTGCTGGCCGGAAGACTATGGTCGGCACATTCCTGCCACGTGCTCCTCGGTCAGACTCAAGTCCCACGGGTTGGTTGCGCTGACGGGGGTACTCTACTAGCAAGGCGCGTTGGCAGAATCAATCCTCCAATCAGAGACTAATCGTGTGATCACTTGGGGACGCGGCCGGGAGTGGCGAGGGCGGCTTGGAAACAGCTCCGCGCACTCTTGGCTTCTGACCTCGGCCCCGAGTAGTCGCTCCTCTAGCCTCTGCCTCTCTGATGAGCAGACGGCAACCCCTCTTGGGGCTGCTCGGCCCTACGTAGGCACCACTGTACCTTCATTACAAGAATAAACTGGGTCCATTCCACTCAATTAATTTTCATTTTACAACGCCCTCCGCTCCTGACTTCTATCCTGACGAACAAATGGTGTCAGGAGTGGGATGCGACCCACCTTACAGTTGTAAAATCAACTCATCAGTTTAGTATGAGTACTATGAAGGGGCCGAGGCTGAGTAAGTAAAGGAAACTAGACCGAACGTGGTGAGGCTGCAGCGCGCCATGCGCGTGCCAGCCGGTCGCCTGCATTGCAGAATGTGCGTGGCCACGCACTAGCGTGCCACAAGCGTGACGCAGTTCGCCGCCGGATGCGAGCCGAGGAGGGTCCGCGATGCAATCACGCTCGCCGACGCCGACGCCGCTGTCCGTAGCTGCCACGGGTCACCGCCTGCGCTAGGGTCCGGGGTGCGGCCCTCACGACGCCCCGCCGTCACAGCTGTCCGTGCTGTCGCCCGCCGCCTGCTGCGCCTGCGCGTGATCAACGCACCTGCCACCGCTCGTCGACACCGCCGCCGTCCGTCGTCTGCACGCCACCAAATAATGTAAGTCGCTAGCGACGCTACGGTGGTGTAGATGCCCACACTATTGTAACATGCCGATCACCAAGCAGCAATCGGAGGCAGGAGCAGCCGGAGCGGATGAAGATCCCCTCTTGACGCTGCAGTGCCAGTTAAATCAATTAATTCTAACTAACGCAGAGCTTAAGCAACAGATAGATGATCTTAAAATGGCTTCTCCGCAATCTAATGTTGCTAAGCCAGTGCTAGTGGAAGAACAGCCGAAGCAGGTGATTCCACCACTCACTAGTGCAGAATCACCTGTGGCAGTAGCCACCTCTACTTTGGTGCAGAGCTTCCCAGCAGTAGCGTTTATTCCGGCGTTTGCTGGAAAGCCGCAGGAGGATATTCAAACGCTTGTCCAGAATATCCAGGACCTCAGAAAGCTTTGCGGTTGGCCAGATGAATTTCTCTTAAACGTGATGAAAATGAAACTCACCGGCGAAGCGCGGAACTACGTGCAGTCGGTCGAGAGCTTGAAAAATGCCCCTACCTTCCAGTCCCTTGCAACAGGGTTGATTGAAAGGTATACAGACAAACGTGGTACTATTTACTATCACGATTTGCTTTCCACCCTTAAGCAAAAAACGGGTGAAGATTTAGAAGCATTCACGGACATGATTAGAAGCGTCGCATGCCACACGTACGCACTAAGTGCCAGTTCTGCTCGTAACGAAGTTCTGTTGGAAGAATCGGAATGTTGTGCGATAGACGTGTTTATTCGTGGCATAAACCCTCAAATAGGGGGCGAAATCAAGGTAGCTTCCCCCCGCACCTTACACGAAGCCGTGCGATTAGCACTCTTGAGAGAGGAGGCGAGCCGATTTGTGGCCGTCTCCTCGCGGCAAAGCGAGCCCCAACGTGTCTTTTCGAACGATACTAAGTGTGGGCACTGTAATAGCCAAGGACATGTGGCAGAGCAATGTCGCGTGCCATATTGTCATCAGTGCAGGAACATGGGTCACCAAAGCGTGCATTGTCCAAATAGTAGGCCACAACCGCCTGCTAATTCCAGGCGAAATGCAAACCAACCACAGAACTCGGGAAACGGCCGCGGGGCAGAAAGTGCCACCCCTCCCGGCCCCCGTTAAAAATAGTGACCCCCCTAGTTGATAAGGGAATCACGCAGGTGTCAAGCGTGGTTGACGATGGTGTTAGAGGCCGTAAACCAATACGCGTGCTAATTGACACTGGCGCACAGATCAGCTTGGCATTTTTATCAAAGAGGGATAAAAGAACATTGCAACCGCCACGGTACCATATCAGTGGTATTGGTCCCAGCATAGTGAAACCTGATGGCAGCTGTTGCGTTGAGTTCATGTTGGACTCCACAGAATATGCTTTTACGATGGAGGTTGTACGGAACAGGCACACAGATTACGACATCATCCCGGGAAGTGACTTTCTGCGTCATTTCCAGGGGGTTATTGACTATAGGTTAAATACCGTCCAATTCAGCGACAACGTGCACCGTTTTGGACGTGACTGCACGTTGCGGGCGAGCGGAGCTGGGAAAAAAGGATCCGTTTCCCAAGTTTCGGAGTCTCCCGTAACGATGCTAAAAGCCGATAATCCCGTGGAGATACCAGAAGGCACAGGAAAGATCCTTCGGGTACCTGTCGGGATCCGTGAATCCGAAGAGGTTCATTTCTTGGTAGATCCACTCTGCTAGAATGAAACTCTTGACCAGATGCAGGTCCATGTAAAACGTAGCCTGTGCAAAGCACAGCAAGTACAGAAAGAAAATTGTGTACCCGTGTGTTTAGACAATTTTAGTCACAAGCAAGCTTTAATACCGCGTGGTACAGTATTAGCCAGCTTACAGGTTATCACAGAAGATAAGTTGCCAATGAGAACCCCTTCTCTGAAAAAGAAAAAGACTGCTGCCGCCTCTCAACACCTTTTGACAATCATGTCACATCTGACAGATAAGTTTAAAGCTGAGCTTAGTCACCTCCCATTGCATGAACAAAAGCTAATAAATGAAGTATTGAATGAGTATTCATGGTTGTTTGAAGACAGGAAATATTTACCAGCAACAGATCTAATCCAACATGAGATTCCAACCGGAAATGCTAGGCCAATAGCTCAAAAGGGGTACCGAATTCCCTACCATCTTCAGTCAGTGGTAGAGGAAACTATACAACAGCAATTAGAAGCAGGAATAATACAACCCTCTTCTAGTGCGTGGTCTAGCCCAATTGTAGTCGTTCCAAAGAAATCTATAGACGGAGAAAAATCCTATCGCCTCTGTGTAGACATGCGAGCAGTAAACAAAGTTACTACTCCAGATCGTTATCCATTACCCCGGATCGATGAAACACTCGATCGTCCGGGCAATTGCCGGTACTTCACAACATTAGACATGCGCAGTGGGTATCATCAAATTCCAATTGCTCCTCAAGATCGAGCTAAGACAGCTTTTGTAGTTCCTGGTGGCTTATATGAATTCTTAGGGATGCCTTTCGGGCTTCGCAACGCGCCAGCAACCTTTCAGCGATTTGCAGATCTGCTATTACATGGGTTGAAACCTACTATGTGCCTTGTGTATCTTGATGATGTAATTATATTTTCAAAATCCATTGCTGAACATGCTGAACATCTATGCAATGTACTGTTGCGCTTGCAAAATGCTAATTTAAGCTTAAAATTAGAAAAATGTTCTTTTGCTCAATCACAAGTGCAGTATTTAGGTCATGTCATCAGTTCCAGCGGAGTCAAACCAGATCCACGATTAACTGAAGCAGTAGACACTTTTCCTATTCCAACAAATTTAAAGGAATTACAATCCTTCCTTGGCCTTGCAAATTATTACCGCCGTTTTGTTAAAGATTATGCTACTATTACCAAACTACTTACTAAATTGTTGAAAAAGGATACTCCTTTTGTTTGGACGGATGAATGTTCGACCGCCTTTCAAACAGTGAAAACTATTTTAACTAGTTCACCTCTACTTGTTTACCCAGACTTCGCTGAACCTTTTATTTTATCTTGTGACACATCTGATTTTGCTGTAGGATGTGTCCTAAGCCAAGCACAAGATGGTGAGGAAAAACCCGTTGGGTATGCCTCTCGTCAACTGAATAAAGCAGAAACTAATTACAGTACAACAGAAAAGGAATTGCTTGCCCTTCTTTTTGGAATTAATTATTTTAGATGTTACCTTTATGGTCGCAAGTTTACAGTTCTTACCGATCACTCTGCTCTGCAGCGGTTATTGAATCTTAAAAGACCCTAGCAGCAAACTTATGCGCTGGGCCATGAAACTGTCAGAATATGATTTTGAAGTTCGGCACAAGCCTGGTCGGTTGCATCAAAATGCTGATGCGTTAAGTAGAAAGGTGCGTGTCATTCAATCAGATGAGGTATCAATTGAAGAGTTAAAAGAATCACAGCAGGTGGACGTTCAATGTCAAAGGTATGCCGCCTTGCCAGAATTTGAAGTAACAGACGACCTTTTGTATCGAAGAACTCCCCATGGAAATCGTTTGGTAATACCGGAATGCTTGCAGCAACGTATAATACGGCAATGCCATGATACAATCCAAGCATGTCACAGCGGAAAACGCGCTACGAACGCTCGAATTGCAACACGTTATTGGTGGCAATACCGACAACGTGACGTGGACAGGTGTGTAAGATCTTGCCTGCCGTGTGCACAACGAGCACAAAATAGGCATCCGCGAGTGCCGCTGCAAACACTTCCTCAGGCATCTTCACCCTTCGAAATTCTTGCTTTAGATTTCCAAGGTCCTTTTCCACAGTCGCAACAAGGTAACAAATACATTTTGTCTGTTATTGATCACTTTTCACGTTATCTAATTTTGGTTCCCCTCCCCGACATGACAGCTGAAACTGTGGCAAGAGAGTTTGTAAATCGTGTGATACTACGTTTTGGAAGTCCTGATGCCATTTTAACGGATCAAGGAACCAATTTCATGTCTGCTTTATTTGTACAAGTTTGTAAATTGTTAAGAATCAAAAAGTGGCGTACAACTCCCTTCCATCCTAAGGCCAACGGTCGCGTTGAACGCGTACACCGTACAATTTGTAAAATGTTATCCTATTATGTTGCAAAAACGCATGCTGATTGGGACAGATATGTACCGTATATTTCTTCTGCATACAACACCCGAATACATGAATCCACGGGATATACCCCTTACGAAGCTGTGTTTGGACGGCCGATGAATTCGTCGTTCGAAATAGACAAACTACTTCAAGGTGTAGAAATAAAGGAAGTAAAAGGTTTAGCCCGCCGGCTAAAAGTGGTCTGGTATAAGGTAAAGAGGAATAATATCAAAGCTACTAATAAACAGTTGCACAGGCAGAACAAAAATGCTGTTTTACCGACTTATCAAACAGGTGATTTAGTGTTACTACGAAACCAGGCAATCAAAAAGGGACGAACTAAAAAGTTCTCTCCCCACTTTGAAGGCCCATATCGGATTGTACGGTTGACCTCACCAGTCAATGCAGAACTGCAATTAACCGATCGTATGGTGATAGTGCACTTTGACCGCCTGCAACCTTACCACGGTAGGGCTGTGTCACCACAACAGGTCGCAGCCCCCGATCCGCCTGTGTCACCTCCACCTCAAGTGGAAAAAAGACGAAAGAAAAAACGGAGGAGATTACCTCCACAGGGTTGTAGATACCCTTTGCGGAATCGACACCCTTATGGGTTGAGGTCGCGTGATTAATCACGCCTAATTAGAGTTTTATGTTATGTTCTATTGCAGCTTAGTTTAAGTCATTTTCTCCAGGGACTTGGAAGCAAGACGTGCCTGGCCACTTACACTTGGTGTTGGCAGAACCGCGGCTACTAACTCCGAATAATATTCTTCAATGTCCTCTATTGCCATCTATTTGGCAAACCAGTACATGTGGAGTATTTTTACTCCAAGCTTTTCTTAATACTTGTTACGTTGACGTCTAGTGTATTGTACTATATGTCGTAGTTCTGTATTTGCTGCAGCTAATCGTAAGTAATCGGAACAGAAAAAGCCAGGACTTGAAATGCATACGCCTCGTACGCTTTGTTTACGGGACCAGCTGTTGGCGGGGCAACACATCAGCTGTTGCCTCCCCTCCTCTATTCAGCGCTGTCCCTTCTCCTTGCCAAGAACTGGCCAGCGGCCATCACTTTTTCTCAGCCAGTAACAGCGCTCCGCGCGATGACGTATCTTATCGCCACGTGCGCTGCCGCCTCCAGCGTCTCAACACGCGGCGCGTCCGAGTAGTTACAAAAACAAACCGCAAATTACTGCCCCATCCTCCATGTATGACAGACTACAATGCATTTACCATCATTTTATATAACTAACAGCCTTTAAAAAAAGAAACTCTTATTCTAGATAATTAGCAATTTCTAATTCATCGTTATTTCTTGTACACGCTAAGCGCGTGATATTTGTCGCTGCAGTGGCGGCCGGTCTCTCGCGGCTACACGTCGTCTCACATAACCGCTGACGTGCCGGTGCCTACTCGGCACCTACGCGTGCGCTGCGCGCTCGCTAACAGCTCCAAGCTGGTTTCTTTCATGCAGCCGGAAGACACGGCAAACAAAATTCATTCAAACATCCCAATAAATCTTAACATAAATATTAAGTAGATGTGATTCATTGTCTAAATTCTTTTCCTTGTTTTGTTTCACATTAGCTGGATAAATCACACGAAGTTCTTAACAATTTACATTATTCTGCATACCTTAGTCTGCCAATCCTATAAGTGAAGTTTCACTACTGCTTTGATTCATTGTATAAGCTACAAACTACAGCCCTAACCCTCTTACACATCGAACTATGATGATATTTAACGTTATCTGCCTTGGACAAGGCCAGATATGGGCCAACCAATGCAATGCCATGGGTTTTTCATGCTACTGACGAGGCACAAACGACCAATCGTCCAGGCTGCCGTATATCGGTGGGCGATTGTTCCTTGGGTGCTACGCAGTTATTTTTGCCCTTCCCATTTATTTTACTCTACTGCCGTGGTCATTGTTCTATCCTGTTTTCCTTCTTCTGTCGATGAGGAGGCCCCTACAACATGTTAGGTACACTCTTCCGACAGTACCGGTCTTTTAATCTTACCACCTATTTACACTGAGATATTGCTCTCCCTTGTTGCAGTCTTGCCCCAAAATATCGGCCGATGATCCATTGTGAGATACGTACTTTGCCTCTAATTAGCCGGTGATGTAAGCGCTACGGGAACTGTGCCTAGTTGTCCTTTCAGTTAAATTTGTTATCGTCAGTTTTAAAACTAACACACACGCAGCCTAGCAGCCAGCCCCAGGTGGCCAGTGTTACATGTTAATGTTGAGCATTCTGACTACTTACAGCATTATTATTATACATCATTGTGTTTTTATTTTCCTGTCAATATATGTCATTGTTTTTAATTATGTCATTATGCTAGCGCTAGTGATTTATAGTTCATGATTTTCATTTTATGTAGTGTTATGTACTGCACACACAAAAAGTGACGCTATTTATGCATGTATTTATTCTAGCTTCAGAGCTATTTTTATTGCTTGAACAGTCGACATTTTCCTAGTACAGCAGGTTGCTAATAACAACGCTGATACTTTTATTCCATGTATCGCAGGAAACCCATGTGCCTACACTAATTCTTATTAAGTCAGACGGACGCCCTTAGGCCACTGAACCACGATATCGCAGATAGCTCCAATGCACTGCCTACCCTTCAATTATTAGACAGGTTGCCTTAGCACTGTCTGCAGGTTGCTCCATTGCCCTGCAAATTATATAATCATCAATCCAAGTCTGCAGATTGCACTAATGCACTGCTGAACTTAATAGTCGAGTCACTCACTGGTAGCTCATACGCACCGCGAACTTGTACTTACACGTCACCGAATCCTAGGCTCCTAGGTTGACCACAAAACAATTCATACATCGATTGCCGTGAGACAGTTTGCACTCACACTATGCCTTTGGCACTCAACCACAAATGAACTGAGCCCCAGACGCTCTTTTATTACATTTTATACAACGCCACTTTCTTCTAGATGGCAATTTCATTGCAAAATCATCGGATTCTGCCAAAGATTCAGATACCGTTCCCCAGATGGCAGCCTTTTCTGTTGCTGAACGGATTCGTTGCTTTTCACCATCTGACAGTGCAAACTGCACTTTCAAGAACAACGTTGTTATATACACACACTGTCGAATTCTACTGACGTAGTCCCTTATGCACTTCGTCAACCGACTAAAAAACAACTTCCCCTGACAGATTTTGTATCCGATTCGGAAGTTTACATTCGGGAAATATTCCCTTTATTTTATTTCTTGTCAATTATTACTACTTCAATGTCATGTTTTATGGTTATCAATTTATAGTTATGATTAATGTTAGTACACTTTATGGTTATACGTTATTTTTGTGTCATATTCGGTATTCCCTTTTAACTTTCATTGTTTCTGGACTGGAAGTATCTCTGATAGCACCTATTGGCCTTCAATTCGTATCCGCCATCAGCTACCATTAGTCACACATTTACACAACACTTCATACGCCCAATAACAACTTACAACACACTCACACTGTTCATATCCGCACTACTTTGGTGTAACTTGTTGATGTTACCAGACCTCTATTGTCATATACTAAGTACATGAACAAGGCTTTTATCGTTTATGCCCTCCGCTCTTCGGAAGGGGAAAGGGAAGTATGTACGTATGTACGTTAGGTTCAGTAGCAGTTTCTTTTAATCAACGACGTAATCAATTTACCTGTTGAACACTTAAGTTGCTCTGTTAAAATGGAATCAAACGTCTTTGTGACATCAGCTATTCGTTTATTATTGCTTTTCAATAAACTGTTACTTTTAAGTTGCACTTACAATGTCTTAGTCTTGGACGCAGAGCCACTAGCGCTCTCCGACGCTGTTATCTGCACCCAGCACTCTGCCGCCTCAGCGCTGATAAAGCTGCGCTACGCCACTTCCACTGCTTCGCGCCCAGCCTCTGTATTCACAAGCAACAGACTCGCTCTCGATAACATTCATTTCTGACTTCAGTACAGTTAATCTCTCTATTGACCACTTCTGTAAGTAAAGATCCTATGATTATTGAGTTAACTTGAGTTGTCCTACCCTCATTCGGGTTTTCTACAGCTGAAAAACCACTCAATATTATTTCTGAAATTTATGAAGTACTTCACCTGTCTCGCCGTGTCGAGCCTTAGCGGGGTGGGTGCCCCTGCGTAGTGGCCAATGCGTGGGAGGTGCCTAGGCTGTGCAGGTTTACACCGCGATCACAGGATTCCTTCTCATTTTATTCATTAAAAAAAAAAATAATAATAAAATAAAAAAAATAAAAAAAAAACTTTCTTCGTACAAGATCTCAAATTAATTAACGACACTTGGCCTTCGTCCCATAGCAGGTTGAAAAATTTTTCCAGCGAGTTACGCTTAGTCTGCGCTGCGTAGTACTTCCTCCGTGTTCAGCATCTTTTTTGCTGACGCGTGATTGATCAGCGGATACTCAGTGTTGAATTACACCATTGTCTTGCCGCCTTGCTACCCCCACGGCTGCCAAACTGTTGGTTGCCTGCCGTGATTCTACTTCGTGGCCTTCTTCATCAGTAAGCGTGACTGAACGGGTCCATCGTTGCTACTTGCCAGGTAATTATTGCTACAACGTTGTACCCCCTCTCTCATCTCTGAATTACTCATCAAGTAAGCCAGGAAATTTTTACTTGTAGGGTCATTAATACTTTCTCTCGCAGTCGACCGTTATCAACATTGGAAGCTGAAAGCAACCTCCCCTTTTACTATGCTGCGTTGGAGGTCCGACTTACCTGTAATTCGGACGGTATTCGGATGCGAATGAGGTTGCCAATCACGTGTGCAAATTGCGAATATGAGTGCTATCAATTATACACTTTTCCAGTCTCTTGGGCTACCCTTCACCACCATGTTGTTTGGCAGACTCAAGAATTTTTAATAGTTAGTCGGGATCGACAAACTCACGCCACTCTCTCTCGCGCTGAACTATCCAGTTGCTTCCATACAACACATTACTTATGCTCCACGCTAATTTTACACACTAACACTACTGAGTGCGAGATGTCACTGTTTTTAGCTGAAACTACTACACCTCCATGTCCTCGTGTTCTAGTCTCACTTCGTCAACCAATAATTCAGCCTGTTGGCAACAGTTTTCTGTTCGCTGTTCCACAGACTGTCACCGCCACCCTGGTGTGCCAGCGTTCAACGTCAGAGACTGAATCGTACCGGGTAACACTGAATAATAGTGGCCTAGTGTATAATAGTTCAAGATGTGACGTATGCGCTGCTTCTATAAGGATATCAGCTCAATTGCACTCCAACTTTCATGTCACCATTCCCACATTTACCTTATACCTTCCTGAACTCTCTTTTAACTCCATCACCATGAGAAGCTAAAGAATTTACTGAATACCAATGATTCAGATCTACTCCAATCGATCAATCATCTCCTTACCCAGGAACACAACCAAGTTGCTCTTGACCGAGTGGCCTCACATATTGCTGATTGGCACCAAACCAAGCGATTAACCACCGTTGTATTACCCAGCGCTGGTTCGGTAATAATCATTGTAATGATTCTGATTATAGTATCCTGGATACTCTGTAAAAGAGGGTTTTGCAAATGTTTCACTTCCTTCCGAGAAGTAGTACCACCCGCACAACCTGAAGGTGAATATCACACCTGAAACTACCTGCCAACCTTGGTGCATGCGATCAGGCATGACCCCCCTTAGAATTAAGTGGTAGTCTAGGTGTCAGGTCAATGAACTAATTTTGTAATGGATTTGTATTTCTATGTAAAGTCTGTGGAAGCACAATTTAACTGTCGAGTCTTAACCCTCATGTAAGTCATTTTGTTGTCTCTTTAAATTTTTGTCATTTTATAATGTTCTCATTCACCCACTTGGGCAGTTACCATTGTAATCCTAGATTTAAGAACCCAAAGTAATATTACGGGAAAAAACCCCCTTGTGACTGTTAGGCCTGGGAGCATTCTCTCACCCCCACGAGGGTGGAGTGTTTCAGTGTGCTGTACTCCGGTGCCCCTCATCATCGCCTGGGTACCCACCATCACTGATACCGCCGACACACACTCACAGCATGGCGCCGCCCCACTGCCGTCGCACCAACTTCACAAGTTTGTTATTCAAGAACCTTCCTTCAGGCCCTTCAGGCCACTTTGTAACTTTTGCACATATTGATATCACTATGTTATGGGACCCTTCATAATGATCATATATTTTTTTAAATGGAATAATCAATTAGAATAAGCTCATTCATTTCCATCCAGAGAGCCTTCTTCGGAAGGGGAAAGGATGTGCAGGGATGAGACCCCCCAGGAGGAATCATTGCCGACAAAGTTTTATTAAATAAAACTTTCCATGCATAATGTTCGGCCGTAGCCGGCTTGGGCATACTGTGGTGGAAGGTGCTGGCCGGAAGACCATGGTCGGCACATTCCTGCCACGTGCTCCTCGGTCAGACTCAAGTCCCACGGGTTGGTTGTGCTGACGGGGGTACGCTACTAGCAAGGTGCGTTGGCGGAATCAATCCTCCAATCCGAGACTAATCGTGTGATCATGTGGGGACGCGGCCGGGAGCGGCGAGGGCGGCTTGGAAACAGCTCCGCGCTCTCTTGGCTTCTGACCTCAGCCCCGAGTAGTCGCTCCTCTAGCCTCTGCCTCTCTGATGAGCAGACGGCAACCCCTCTTGGGGCTGCTCAGCCCTACGTAGGCACCACTGTACCATCTTTACAAGAATAAACTGGGCCCATGCCACTCAATTAATTTTCATTTTACAACATCCTCTGCTCCTGATTTCTATCCTGACGAACACCTCCATCTAATAGGCACTGCTCATACATGGTTGTTTAAACTTTCAGGCAGGTTTAGTGACATCTCTGAACAGTCAAAGGGAATGTGTCTTTGATACAATATCCACAGTCAATGTCTATATTTTGGAGTTCTGGGAATTGGTGTGACGCAAAACGTTTTTTGATGTGTGTAAGCAAATGCAGCTCTCAGTCTTTGATTGCATTCTTGGTTATAAATGGGACATTACATGTTGTTAACGATTGACCTAAATAGGTTCTGTGTCTTGTGGAATTTAGTTCCAGGTCATGTAGGTAAACTAAATCAACCATTGTTATAGGTGATTTCAATGTGGACTTCTTAACAGAAAATAGAAACAAAATGGACTTTGAACACCTGATGTACTGTTACAACTGTTACCAGTGGTGGACACTCCAACTAGAGTAACAGCCAGGTTCTAGCACTTTAATAGATAATGTATTTGTAGATAAGGATATGTACATGAATATAATAGAGGGAAACATTCCACGTGGGAAAAATATATCTAAAAACAAAGGTGATTAGACTTACCAAACAAAAGCGCTGGCAGGTCGATAGACACACAAACAAACACAAACACACACAAAATTCTAGCTTTCGCAACCAACGGTTGCTTCATCAGGAAAGAGGGAAGGAGAGGGAAAGACGAAAGAGTTTGAGCCTTTACAAATGTCTGCTTGTGTCTGTGTATGTGCGGATGGATATGTGCGCGTGTGCGAGTGTATACCTGTCCTTTTTCCCCCTAAGGTAAGTCTTTCCGCTCCCGGGATTGGGATGACTCCTACCCTCTCCCTTAAAACCCACATCCTTTCGTCTTTCCCTCTCCTTCCCTCTTTCCTGATGAAGCAACCGTTGGTTGCAAAAGCTAGAATTTTGTGTGTGTGTTTGTGTTTGTTTGTGTGTCTATCGACCTGCCAGCACTTTTGTTTGGTAAGTCTCATCATCTTTGTTTTTAGATATATAAGGATATTTACAATAATTTAACTGTGAAAAATGTTATAAATGGCCTCTCTGATCATTAATGGCAAGTCCTCACTCTGAACCAAATAAATGTACAAAGGAAAGAAAATTTCATTTGGAAAAACTTTAGGATTTTAAATGAACACATCAGTGAAAGCTTTAATCAGCAATTACAGCTAGTGGACTGGTCTCCTGTGTATGCTGCAATTGATGTTAACTTAAAATTTAATACATTTATAATTGAAGTTACAAGTATTTTTGAAGAAACCTTCCCAAAAAAAGTAAATGAGAGAAAACCTGTTAAAATCTGGAAACAAGCCTTGGATTACTAAAGACTTCAAAATTTCTTGTAAAACAAGAAGAGAACTATATGCTGCAGAACTATATGCTACTCCCAGTAGGAGTATGCTCTATAAACTGTACAATAAAGTTCTGAATAAGACCATACAAGCAGCAAAGAACATGTGCTTGAAGACAGAAATTGATTACTCGAGCAATAAAGTAAAAACTATTTCGAATTTTGTAAAGAAAGAAACAAGGAAAAGTGCAGTTAGCAGTGAAAATATCCAAATAAACAGTGAGGGTCATCTTGCTAGCAATCCAAAAATAGTTGCAGACACATTAAACAAACATTTTTTAACAGTACAGAAAAAATAGGTTTACAAGGCTCCATGAACGACGCCATCAATCTTTTGAAACTCAGAGTACCTAGTTCAATACAACATATGAAGGTAACAACACTCACTGTTCAAGAAATTGAAGAGTTATTAAATCTCTGAAAAGTAAAAACTCTACCAAGATTGACAATATTTCTAACAAATTATTAAAATACTGTTGCAGCCATGTAAGTAAAGCCCTCTGCCACATTTTTGATGCATCACTTAAGCAAGGAATAGTTCCTGAGAGGCATAAGTATGCTGTTGTAAAACCGCTGTATAAGAAGGGAGATAAGATGGATGCTGCTAACTATTGGCCAATATCACTACTTACAAGTTTTTCAAAGGGTTTAGAGAAACTAATGCATGCCAGGATAGTTAAGTATCTCAGGCATCAAAATATCCTCAGCGAAAGTCAGTTTGGATTTCAGAAAGGTTTGTCAACAGAAGGTGCAATATTTGCATTTGCTGGCAAAGTCTTGGAATCTATCAACAAAAAATTAAGGTAGCTGGGATTTTTTGTGACCTAACAAAAGCGTTTGACTCTGTCAGTGACCAGATTCTTTTACAAAAAGTTGCACATCTCAGTATAAGTGGTTCATCAGGGGAATGGCTTGACTCGTACCTGACAAACAGCAAACAGAAAGTTGTAATGGATAGTCAAAATGGAGTACCATTATTTTCATAATGGGGTACCATCACATGTGGAGTGTACCAAGACTCAGTTCTGGACCCCCTACTTTTTGTTATCTTTTTAAATGATCTGCTTCTCTGTACGGAATATTGTAGATTCACCATTTTTGCAGATGATGCTACACTACTAATTGATAATTCAGTAGATAAACTTGAGGAAACAGGAAATAAGGTCTTAAGTGAAACAGTGAACTATTTTAACATTAATGGCTTTTCTTTAAATTACACTAAAGCAAACTATGTTCAGTTTCACACAACATTCAAAGATGAGGAAATAGTAGTAAAAATAGGTGAGCAGGTAATAATCAGGGTGGATACCTTAAAATTCCTAGGCTTGCATATTGACAGCAAACTGAACTGATCAAACCACATTGTTGTGGCAGCGTATCAGGATGACCAAATGTAGCAGGAAGACACCAAATGTAGTGGGTGGGTGCCACGAAGTGCTGTACTAAAACTCGGTGAGAACTTTCCAAATGATTTATTTGCTTCCGCTACATTGCTCCGTTCACTTCGGTCTGCATCACAGGACCCCACAATGCTGAGGAAGCACCCCAACGGCCTGTTTAATGCAATGCTGTGTAGTGCCAGCCTTGGCCAGCCCGCTGAGTTCTGATGATGTCAGGATGGCTGCACCAGCAGCTGACTCAGCAGCCACTGTCCTTGTTTTCTCCACGCTCTTCCACTGGGAACCATAGGCTGGCCCCGCTGCTGCTTCTTTCTCGCTGGTGTAGCTGAGAACACGGCGGCAATGACCGCCCATGATCCGGCGTTCGAATATGTGGCCCTCGCCTCGGAAGTCTCCAGCGTGTGCTGGGAGCCGAGGCGACTGCCCTTGGTAGCGAGCCAAAGAGTGGCCCTCTGCTGGCTGGCTGCGGACCCCACGTTGGCCTCAGAGGGTCAAACAAATGACCCGCCGTGGACTGGGATGCTGTTGCCCCATCTGTTGCTTAGCCCAGCAGTGTGACATGCCACCATCCAGGAGAGCTGCCACACTTGAATAAATCTCATTAGAAAACAGCACCTATTTATACTCAGCTGTGCGTCTCTGTTTTGCCAAGTGCATTGCTTCGCGTCACGTATGCATAACACTTAGGTTGGCCAGTGGCCCTCTTCTGCCTGTGACATGCACCATGTACACTGCTATGTGTGCCCTCTCAGGCAGTTCTATGCCCCGGTGGTCTCTATTTGCCTTCACAACTGCTGGAATGCATAACTTACTGAAATCCGACCCACATTTGGCTGTAACTTGTGCTCAGAATATTGCACAAAACTAACTTTCCCTATCCTAAACAGTGGTGCTGCTTTATTATTCCCCCCTTTGGAAAGACCTGGTCCCCAGGTTGACCCATAACTACCTCTTAACTTGTTTGGGTCGGCACCTACGGCATATTTCCTTACTACTAGAAAACTTAAATGTGGTCTAATGCCCTCTTAAACCATGACGTGAAACAGAACATAAAAATTGCTTACTGGATGACCACTGCTCAATCAACCCCTTACCTACTCAGCTCACACCCTCAGTATCCAATCCACTGGGATTTTGACTACCCATGGTTCCCTTTTGAATTAGCTTTCCACCTGGTCAGAAAGAAAACAACACATAACAAAGTTAAGGCTGTGATGACGCTTGGCACAGAGGGGCTCAAAATGATCATTGTTTGCCATTGCCCTTCCCTATACTGAGCGACAGGTTGTACAAGCTGTTCGGATGATATGTGCCCCTCTTGCTCTAAAATGAACTGGTTTATGGATCTCAACAGACCTTGCTCCAGAGTTTGATTTAACAAGGTCAGATTCTGCCTTGGCAAAAACTGTAAAGTGGCTTCTGGCCAGTACAGCTGTGGCTGCGTAACATTCAATTGCACAACTCCTGAAATTGATGCTGGCAGATGGAAGGTTGGTCCTATTATGTTGCAATTCATTCCATTGATTAAAATTCCTCTCCCCTCAACCCGTTGCAAGCTCAATTTTGGCTCCATGATGTCCCTAGGACAGTCTATTCCTTTTCCCCTGGCTAAAAATAACTGCACCGTGCATGTGTTCCATATTTGTAGTTTCACTGATTTTCCTACAGCATTCACTATTTTTGATCCAAACACAACACTGATTGTGTGACTACTTTCACCTTTAAATTTACATTATATGAAGTGGTGCAATAAGCACAACTTTCCTGTTCCAGCACTGTAGATAACAAAAAATTTAAACAAGAAATTGTATGACTCTGACATTGTTCATCACATATTTAATATGTCTTTGAAGCAAAATTTATGCAGATGCATTTATTTCTCCAGAACTGCATTTGATTTCTCCTCCAACAACACTCCACATACATCAGACAAGACACTTCCCTTTTCAGTGACCTGAGAACAGGGATCACCATCACTCTTCCTCTCTCTTCAAAAAGACTGCTGTCCACAGCAGGCTTACAATACTCCCTCTATCCTTCCTGTGACATGGCTGGAATCACATCCGGGCAACCCTTTGGCCGTAACTGCCCAATGTGTACTATCCTTGTTCTAGTTGGCATCTGAAGCTTAACATTAATGGGAGATGTGGTTTCAACAACTTGGTATGGCCCTTGATAACTCGTGAGGAACTTCTTCATTTTCCCTTTTTGCGTATAGGGGCTGGACAGCATTACCCGTTGCCTCACTTTATACTGCGGTAAACTTCCTTTCCCCTTTACTGTGTGTTACTGCCTTTCCAAAGCCTTTGTATTCGCCTTTTGTACCCATTTCCAAACATCCCAAATTGTCCTTGTGAGTTGATGTACAGATTCACTGGTCTTTACTTTTTGCTTAAACTGCCCTGCCTTCCTTAAGACCTCAGAACACCGTACATAAGTTTCCCCTTCACCTGTTAATCTAATCTTGGCTATATGTAACAACTGTTCATCAGACCAACCACTCATCACTGCTGAAGTCTCCAAGTCCTCCACAAACGAACATACATCCTCAGATGCCTTGCCAGAAAACAGAATAATCAGACTCGCGGCAGCTGGATCAATTTCCTGCACACTAGGCAACAACGACTGATCAGATGCGGTTTTCTGCTCACTTCTAGATTTTAATTCATTTCTCAACTGCATATTGTCCACTGTCAATTGTGCTATTTTTTCAATCAAAATCCATACCATTCTGGTTCTCACACACCTTGCATCAATGACTCTGCCACTGTGTTGCTTTTGTTACCAGTTAGTCCAGAAAGAAATATTTAAGTACAAGAATAACTCGACTTCCTAAAACTCAGTATCATCATACTAGTATCATCCCAACCCAAACAAAAGTAATTAAATGCCACAAAAAAGAAAATAATAAATCTTACTGCTCCAAATACACTAACACTTATTGTGATAACAAAAAATACTATGCCTACACAAAACATCTAAAATGTTGCTTGCCAGGAGCCGTACTCAAAAAAACAAAAAAGAAGAAAATGTCCAACACTCAAAAAGAACAATTTTGTCAGCACTCACCACATCTTGTAACTGTACTGCAGGCAGTGGGCTCGAACGTCGTACTGGACAGACGACATCTGCTATTCTGACACCAAATGTTGTGGTGGCTTCCGGCACTGAATGTATCAGGATGACCAAATATAGCGGGAAGACACCAAATGTAGTGGTTGGGTGCCAGGAGGTGCCACATTAAAACTCGGCGAGAACTTTCCAAATGATTTATTTGCTTGGACTACAGTGCTCCGTTCACCTCGATCTGCATCACAGAGCCCTGCAATGCTGAGGAAGCACCCCAGTAGCCTGTGCAATGCAACGCTGTGTTGTGCCAGCCTTGGCTGGCCCACTGAATTCGGATGATGTCAGGATGGCTGCGCCAGCAGCCGACTCAGCCGCCACCATCCTCGTTGACTCCACGCTGTTCCACTGCGAGCCGTAGGCTGGCCCCACTGCTGCTTTTTCCTTGCTGGCATAGCTGAGAATGTGGTGGCAATGACCACCTGCGATCTGGCATCCGAATCTGTAGCCCTCGCCTCAGAAGTTTCCAGCATGTGTCGGGAGCCAAGACGACTGTCCATGGTAGCGAGCCGAAGAGTGGCCCTCTACTGGCTGGCTGCGGACCCTACGTTGGCCTCAGAGGGTCGAACCAACAACCCACCGTGGACATGGGGGTTGTAGCCCTATCTGTTGCTGCATGTAGCCTGGCGGTGTGACACGCCCTGCCATCCAGGAGAGCTGCCACACTTGAATAAATCTCATTAGAAAACGGCACCTATTTATACTCAGCCGTGTGCCTCTGTTTCGCCAAGTGCATCGCTTCACGTCACGTATGCATAACACTTAGGTTGGCCAGTGGCTCTCTTCTGCCTGTGACTTGCGCCATGGAGACTGCTGTGTGCGCCCTCTCTGGCAGTTCTATGCCACCATGGCCTCTATTTGCCTTTGCAACTGCTGGTATGCATAACTTACTGCAATACGGTCTGCACCTGGCTGTAACTCATACTCCGAATATTGCACAAAACTGACTTTCCCTATCCTAAACGATGGTACAGATACAATATCTTGGACCTATGAAAAAGATTGAGTTCAGCAACTTACGCATTATGCATTGTTTCTTCTTATAGAAGTGTGGAAACCATGAATTCATCCTATTATGGTTATTTTCATGCCATTATGACATATGGAATTATATTTTGGGTTTGTCAATCACTGGCTAAAAAATTACTGTGTGCACTAAAAAGAGCCATAAGGATCATGTGTGGAGTCCATCCTAGAGCCACATGCAGGAATCTCGGGAATCCTTACATCCACTGCGCAATATATATTCTCTTTGATGTGCTTCATCAGGAAAGAAAAATCAATTTTTAAACTGATTAGTGAATATCATAGTCATGAGACGAGAAGTAAACATGATATCCATTATGAACAGGCAAATCTAAGTATGGTACAGAAAAGAGTCTATTTCACTGGCTGCAAGATTTTTTACACCCTCCCTTCAAGAATTAAGTGTTTGGTAGAAGATGAGCTCTTGCTTAAAAAAACTTTAAGACAGTTCCTATTACAAGGATCATTTTATATGATAGAAGAGTTACTGAACTACAATGTTTAGCATTTCTTTTATTGTTAAATGCAAATAAGTGCCCAAATCTACATTAGTAAGGTTGACTATTCTCCTTGTGAAAACATGTTGTTGTTGTTGTGGTCTTCAGTCCTGAGACTGGTTTGATGCAGCTCTCCATGCTACTCTATCCTGTGCAAGCTTTTTCATCTCCCAGTACCTACTGCAACCTACATCCTTCTGAATCTGCTTAGTGTATTCATCTCTTGGTCTCCCTCTACGATTTTTACCCTCCACGCTGCCCTCCAATACTAAATTGGTGATCCCTTGATGCCTCAGAACATGTCCTACCAACCGATCCCTTCTTCTGGTCAAGTTGTGCCACAAACTTCTCTTCTCCCCAATCCTATTCAATACTTCCTCATTAGTTATGTGATCTACCCATCTAATCTTCAGCATTCTTCTGTAGCACCACATTTCGAAAGCTTCTATTCTCTTCTTGTCCAAACTATTTATCGTCCATGTTTCACTTCCATACATGGCTACACTCCATACGAATACTTTCAGAAATGACTTCCTGACACTTAAATCAATACTGGATGTTAACAAATTTCTCTTCTTCAGAAACGCTTTCCTTGCCATTGGCAGCCTACATTTTATGTCCTCTCTACTTCGACCATCATCAGTTATTTTGCTCCCCAAATAGCAAAACTCCTTTACTACTTTAAGTGCCTCATTTCCTAATCTAATTCCCTCAGCATCACCCGACTTAATTAGACTACATTCCATTATCCTTGTTTTGCTTTTGTTGATGTTCATCTTATATCCTCCTTTCAAGACACTGTCCATTCCCTTCAACTGCTCTTCCAAGTCCTTTGCTGTCTCTGACAGAATTACAATGTCATCGGCGAACCTCAAAGTTTTTATTTCTTCTCCATGAATTTTAATACCTACTCCGAATTTTTCTTTTGTTTCCTTTACTGCTTGCTCAATATACAGATTGAACAACATCGGGGAGAGGCTACAACCCTGTCTTACTCCCTTCCCAACCACTGCTTCCCTTTCATGTCCCTCGACTCTTATAACTGCCATCTGCTTTCTGTACAAATTGTAAATAGCCTTTCGCTCCCTGTATTTTACCCCTGCCACCTTTAGAATTTGAAAGAGAGTATTCCAGTCAACGTTGTCAAAAGCTTTCTCTAAGTCTACAAATGCTAGAAACGTAGGTTTGCCTTTCCTTAATCTTTCTTCTAAGATAAGTCGTAAGGTCAGTATTGCCTCACGTGTTCCAGTGTTTCTACGGAATCCAAACTGATCTTCCCCGAAGTTGGCTTCTACTAGTTTTTCCATTCGTCTGTAAAGAATTCGTGTTAGTATTTTGCAGCTGTGACTTATTAAACTGATAGTTCGGTAATTTTCACATCTGTCAACACCTGCTTTCTTTGGGATTGGAATTATTATATTCTTCTTGAAGTCTGAGGGTATTTCGCCTGTTTCATACATCTTGCTCACCAGATGGTAGAGTTTGTCAGGACTGGCTCTCCCACGGCCGTCAGTAGTTCCAATGGAATATTGTCTACTCCGGGGGCCTTGTTTCGACTCAGGTCTTTCAGTGCTCTGTCAAACTCTTCACGCAGTATCATATCTCCCATTTCGTCTTCATCTACATCCTCTTCCATTTCCATAATATTGTCCTCAAGTACATCGCCCTTGTATAGACCCTCTATATACTCCTTCCACCTTTCTGCTTTCCCTTCTTTGCTTAGAACTGGGTTTCCATCTGAGCTCTTGATATTCATACAAGTCGTTCTCTTATCTCCAAAAGTCTCTTTAATTTTCCTGTAGGCGGTATCTATCTTACCCCTAGTGAGATAGGCCTCTACATCCTTACATTTGTCCTCTAGCCATCCCTGCTTAGCCATTTTGCACTTCCTGTCGATCTCATTTTTGAGACGTTTGTATTCCTTTTTGCCTGTTTCACTTACTGCATTTTTATATTTTCTCCTTTCATCAATTAAATTCAATATTTCTTCTGTTACCCAAGGATTTCTACTAGCCCTCATCTTTTTACCTACTTGATCCTCTGCTGCCTTCACTACTTCATCCCTCAAAGCTACCCATTCTTCTTCTACTGTATTTATTTCCCCCATTCCTGTCAATTGCTCCCTTATGCTCTCCCTGAATGTCTGTACAACCTCTGGTTCTTTTAGTTTATCCAGGTCCCATCTCCTTAAATTCCCACCTTTTTGCAGTTTCTTCAGTTTTAATCTACAGGTCATAACCAATAGATTGTGGCCAGAGTCCACATCTGCCCCTGGAAATGTCTTACAATTTAAAACCTGGTTTCTAAATCTCTGTCTTACCATTATATAATCTATCTGATACCTTTTAGTATCTCCAGGGTTCTTCCATGTATACAACCTTCTTTCATGATTCTTAAACCAAGTGTTAGTTATGATTATGTTGTGCTCTGTGCAAAATTCTACCAGGCGGCTTCCTCTTTCATTTCTGTCCCCCAATCCATATTCACCTACTATGTTTCCTTCTCTCCCTTTTCCTACACTCGAATTCCAGTCACCCATGACTATTAAATTTTCGTCTCCCATCACAATCTGAATAATTTCTTTTATTTCATCATACATTTCTTCAATTTCTTCGTCATCTGCAGAGCTAGTTGGCATATAAACTTGTACTACTGTAGTAGGTGTGGGCTTCGTATCTATCTTGGCCACAATAATGTGTTCACTATGCTGTTTGTAGTAGCTTACCCGCATTCCTATTTTCCTATTCATTATTAAACCTACTCCTGCATTACCCCTATTTGATTTTGTGTTTATAACCCTGTATTCACCTGACCAGAAGTCTTGTTCCTCCTGCCACCGAACTTCACTAATTCCCATTATATCTAACTTCAACCTATCCATTTCCCTTTTTAAATTTTCTAACCTACCTGCCCGATTAAGGGATCTGACATTCCACGCTCCGATCCGTAGAACGCCAGTTTTCTTTCTCCTGATAACGACATCCTCTTGAGTAGTCCCCGACCGGAGATCCGAATGGGGGACTATTTTACCTCCGGAATATTTTACCCAAGAGGACGCCATCATCATGTAATCATACAGTAAAGCTGCATGCCCTCGGGAAAAATTACGGCTGTAGTTTCCCCTTGCTTTCAGCCGTTCGCAGTACCAGCACAGCAAGGCCGTTTTGGTTATTGTTACAAGGCCAGATCAGTCAATCATCCAGACTGTTGCCCTTGCAACCACTGAAAAGGCTGCTGCCCCTCTTCAGGAACCACACGTTTGTCTGGCCTCTCAACAGATACCCCTCCGTTGTGGTTGCACCTACGGTACGGCTATCTGTATCGCTGAGGCACGCAAGCCTCCCCACCTACGGCAAGGTCCATGGTTCATGGGGGGGGGGGGGGGGGGGGGGGGTGTGAAAACATATTTTGCAATATTTATTGTCTGTAACACTTATTATATTGCCGTATTTATTTATTTATCTCTCAAAATTGATTTTCTGTAGTAGAACCTAAGTTACTGTTTACCGTAATATGAAATCATTTTGTTTTGTTTTTATGTGCTACCATAGATCTCTGACACATTCCATATCCTGTGATACTGTCACAACATGGATCACTGGAACAAGAAATAAATAAATAAATAAAAAATAGCTCTGAAATAGACAGATTCATCATTTTTTATTTATATTTCTCTTTTTTATTTGCAAACAGAAAACAACTAGTGTCAGCGTTTTTCCTTATTTCTGATTGAAATTCATTTACAAGATTTTTCTTGATTTGAACTATGTTATTATCTGCAGAAAAATTTTCAGTTTTTTTTTAATGTCATCATAATTATAAATTATTACACCAATATTGCTGTCATCAGCTTTTATGACTACAGCTTGATGCAATTCAAATGTTAAGATCTTTTATATTTTTTGTGTAACTATGTTTGTAGCGAACTGCCTTGGTGATATCTTTGATAGCTTTTACTGCCACATCCATTTGTTCAAACATCTTTGAATGAAGTGCGAAACATAATCAAGTACATTAACAGACTTTATGTCTTCAGTTGATACTGTCACTAATGCCACTTCCCTTCCTTGGAAATACCTGTGTGATATCCCTAATGGACATAAATAGAATTTAGCAGTTTGAGAAAGATATTTATCTGGTACTGAATAAAGTTGATCTTTGGACCTGAGTCTGATCACATCAAGTACCAATTCTCCCAGTATTGATTTTGAATGTGTTTTATTGCTCAGTACGTTTAATTGCAGTTTATCACATTTAGACAAAATTTTATTGACTCTAGATAATTTTTTCATAGTGTTGAAATTATCATAATGAATATATTTTTTGCCTTGTATTTGTATTACTGGGTCAGTGGTGCACAGTAGTTCCTGATTTTCTACTCAGCTTCACATTTCTTATAGTTATTTGTGCAAGTGCTAGGAATATTAGAATTAACAGAGTTCAGTCAAAAGTATTGGTTATAACTAAGTCTTTGTTACTAAGAATGATAACCTCTGTATGCTGATGTAGTTCTCTTTATGATTACCATGTATACATTATTTGTGATTTTTGTTTTTTATTTGTGCAGTGATGAATTTATTTTTAAATTGCAGATGCAGATTCACCTCCTCCATATGAAGTAGTTGCACCACCTCCATATGAAGTGACAGTTGCTAGTGGAAGTTACGTCTTGCAGGTTACATATAACTCTGATTAAAAACAATAAATAAACAACTTCTTTTGAATGTGGGCAGCACAGGATTTGCTCTTTTGTGTGAGTTTAGATTTTCCTGGCACATGATGATTTTGAACTGTTCTTTGGTGTTCAGCCAGATGGTAATTTGTAATTTAATTTGCATGAAACATGTAATTACAGGCATAGCAATTGGTAGTACAATACAACAGAATACAATCTAATTTTATTTTATTATATGAACTTAAGAATGTAGTCCAAATCATTTGACATAATAATACTTTAGATTTTAGTTTCCACAGTAGGCTACAGAAGCACTGCTCAGAGAGCCACGATTTTAGATGTTTCTTGAATGTCTCTCCAGTTATTACCTTCAGTTCATTTGGCAGTGCATTGAAGTATTTTGCTCCATTAATATAGGGACTGTTTGCTGTTTTTATTTCAGTCTTCTATGTATCATACAGTAATTTTGTACTTGTCTAGTGCTGTGATAATGAATTTCTGCATTACAACATGTATACTTCTTATCTTCTACAGTTAATACTATTGTTTCAAACATATACATAGAATAGATAGTCAGAATTTTAAATTCTATAAACAATCCCTTACATGATGTTCTAGCATCTTTTTTGCCTAAAATTCTCAAGGCTCTTTTCTGGAGTTTAAATACTTGGTCTACATGAGTTTTGGGAGCCCCTCGCAACAATGAAAAACCATATGCTAGAAACGGATGTATTAAACCAAAATACATCATCCTCATTGCTTGGGTATTGATGTATGGAGCTATTCTTCTTAAAACATATAGGCTAGGTGATAGCCTTGCACATACATTGTCAATTTGTTATGTCCATAGTAGTTTGCTATCTATGCATATACCTAGGAATTTACACTCACTGCAGATTTCCCCTAAATTATTACTACCTCAAGAATCAATACAAGTTTGCAAATCACCAACATTGAAGGGGATTATATCTGTTTTTTGTAAGTTGACTTTTAGATTGTCCTTTTCAAACTTTTCCTTTGCAATATCTATAATTTTTTTACCTTTATGCCGAGATTAAGAATATCACTTCCCCAACAAAGGCCTGAAGTGTCATCTGCAAACATTGTAATGAAGGTATCATTTTTTACTATCTTTCGGAAGTCATTAACGTAACATATAAAAAGGAAGGGACCAATTATCGATCCCTGAGGCACACCAAATTTAATATCCTGACCCTTGATGTATAACTTTTTAATGTTTCTCCATTATTGTGTGAGATTGAGGTACACTGTCTTCTGTTTTTTAAATATGATGTGATGAGGTGCAATAGTTTTCCACTTATGCCATCTCTAGCCAGTTTTGACAGAAGTACCTTATGATTAACCCTATCAAAAGCATTGGATAGGTCTAGGAAAGCTCCAGCTACTTGCATGCCTTCATCAATTTTGTCAAGAGCTTTCAGCATAAATTGAAGTGTTGCAGTCATGGTGCTACGACCACTTCTGAAACCATGCTGAAAATCTCCCAGGATGTTGTGCTTATTATAACACTCTAACGTATATTTCAGAATTATTTTTTCAATTAACTTGCTAAAAACAGAAGTTAAAGTGAGTGCTCTGTAATTTTCTACTAGTTGTTTATCACCTTTTTTTTGTAGAGAGGTTTAACAATGGCTAATTTTAGTTTGTTGGGGAACACTCCTTCTTTCCACCAAAATTGTGCAATATTTAGGAAAGCTGATTGTTACCATCCTCAGGCAGTCCTGATAACTTAGTGTCTTCAGCTGGATACTGTTTTTATATTCCTTCCTTTCTGTTGTCAGTCTGGTCATTCAGTGCCCATGAGTGGCTCCTCTGGTGAGATGAAGGGGAAAATACATGATTGGGACATGAGCCACAGTCGCCAGTATCTGTACCACTGTCACAGGCATTCATCAGGATGCTGCTGATGCAGACTAGGCTCATCTTCAGTTGGTATGGTAAAAGCAGATCTTCCTACACAATGGCATAATGCGTAGAGTACACTTATGTAGGACCCAAACCTTACTTAGATGGAGACTGCCAGCTTTATTTATAAGTTAATTGTGTACCAAGATCTCAGTATAAAACAACTGACTGTATGTTCTTCTTTATCTATTGATGCTAATGCTTTGTGTAGCTTTCCTGTACCACCCTGACAGTCTGGCCAACACACATTTTGCCACAGTATCATGGAATGTGTTACATTTCTGATTTCCAGAGTCCTGGGTCATCCATAACAGGCCCTAATGAGGCTCTCCTCTTGGATGGTGTGTTCAACATGCATCTGACCATATGAGGTGTGTTCAAAAAGAAACCAAACTTTTGCTGCATCAGCTTTATTATGTATTGTATAACATTTTAAGCACGGTCTCCTTCAAAATAGCCCCCTCTACTGGCAACACACCCTTCCCATCATTTCTTCCAGTTTTGGAATGGCTCCTGGAACACATTTTGTGGGATGACATGCAGGTTTCTTGTCACATTGTCTGTATCTCCTCTATGGTTTGGAAATGATGTCCTTTCAACGTGTTTTTCAGTTTGGGAAACAGGAAAAATTCTGCTTGGGCTAGGTCCAGGGAATACAGTGGATGGGGCACAATGTGAATGTGGTGTTTCGCTAGATAGCTGCAGACAAGGAGTGACTCCCGAGCTGGTGAATTGTCATGATGCAACATCCAACTCTGGTTTTCCCACAATTCAGGCCTCTTCCTGCACACAGCATCCCTCGTGCACACTAGGGTTCCCTGGGTAGACTTTCCTGCTTACCATCTGACCATGTGGCACAAATTCATGATGGAAAATGCATTTGTAGTCAGAAAACACAAAAATCACCACCTTGATCTTTGACCAACTCATGCACACTTTTTTTGGAGGAGGTGACTCTTTGTCCACCCACTGCTATGACTGCATCTTTGTTTCAGCATCACAGTCATACACCCACATCTCATTGCCTGTTATGATGTTCTTAAGATAGTTCTCATTGTCATTAACAGCAGCAAGCAATTCCTCTCACAATTTAGCATGGGTCTGTTTTCGATCTTCATCAACAAACATGGTACAAATTTTGCACTGACTCGATGCATCTCAAGTTTTTCACTCAAAATTTGATGGAATGATCCTATGCTGGTGCCCACCACCTCAGCAACTTCCTGAACAGTTAAATGATGATTTCCATGAATCATAGAATGAACACTATCAATATGGCCATCATCTGTTGATGTGGAAAGACGTCCAGACTTGAAATCATCATAGACTGGTAATCTGGCCTGTTGAAAGCGTTTGAACCACTCATAGCACCGTGTGCAAGTCATAAAGTCCTCCTCATACGCTTGGCTAAGCATTTGAAATATCTCTCTGAAAGTTTTTCCAAATTTGTAGATACGTTTCACACACACATTGCTTTTCAAGTTCCTTCATTGCTCTAGTCTGGTAAGCAGGGTGTACATAAGCTTACTTCAGTGGCTATGGTTTGCTTGCTAACTGTCTGAGTGATGTGAGACAAATGGTAGTTTGTTGTCTAAACCTGCCACTAGTTGCACTTTGTAGCCACAGCACACTCTCCCTGCTGTTTGGCACGCTATTTTAAAAATTTGGTTCTTTTTGAACAGCCCTCATATATGCTTCCATCTGATGCTGCTAAATGCACACCGATTGCATATATTTTGGTACGTATGTGCCTGCATGGCAGCTCAGTTGGCCTCCATCCATGACAGTGGGAATGTCTCTGCCTGTCTTGTTTTTCTGATATTCAGATTTGAAATGTGCACTGCAATAGAAAATCCCACCAGTTGTGAGGTGCAGTCTGTGATACAGCTTTTGTTGGCAAAAAACCTAAAACTTATAGAAATTTATTGTGAACTTTGCGAAGTATATGGAAACAATGTCATGAGTGAATGTTCTGTCTGGAAATGGTGCATTCAGTTTAAAAATGGCCAAACCAACTTTCATGAAGAATAGAGAGTGGACGCCCGAGCTTTTTGACTGACGATCTTGTTGCTAAAGTTGATGAAACAATTCGTGAAAACTGTCGCTTCACAATAACGGAGCTTTCACTTTCTTTTCCACAAGTTTCATGGACTTTTTTGTTTGAAATTGTCACTCAAAAGCTAGGCTACCACATATTTTGTGCATGATGGGTGCACAAAATGCTTACAGAGCACCACAAAGAACAGTGAATTGGGGCAACATTGACATTTCTGGAGGCCTACCACAAATATGGTGATTCATTACTGGATTGAATCGTAACTGGTGATGAGACTTGGGTGAAACATGTCAATTGCGAGACAAAATTACAGTACATGGAATGGGGGCGCACAAAGTCCCGAGCGTGCTATCTATGTGTTTTGATTTGAAGAATCGAAGTTGGTGACAACAGTTCAGCGTACTTTGTATGGAAAGTACACTGGCCTACAGTTAATGAGTGGCATAACTGTTTTGTAGAAACAGGGGGGTCAGTAAGACGTGGGAAACCATCAAGTCATCCAAGTACATCTGACAATGTTGTTGAGTGAGTGAGACAACTTTTTGTTAACAGCCCCATGAAATTGACGCAGCATGCATCTTGCAAACTGCAAATCCCACATGTGACTGTTCAGTGTGTGTTGAGAAATGATTTGCATTTGATACCATATAGATTGATGATCATACAAGCAATAGGAGATGATAAAATTGCTTGCAAGTACTTCTGTATGGATATGTTAAACTGATTACATGAGGATGAAAATTTTTTGGACAAAATAATTTTTTCTGATAAGTTAAATTTTCACTTAAGTGGAATGGTTAACACACATAACTGTAGGATTTGGGACAGTGAAAATCCACATCAAACATTGCAACATGTTCGTGATAGCTCTAAACTGAACGTTTTTTGTGCATTGAGCAAGAACAAAGTGTACAGCCCCCTTTTTTCTGTGAGAGAACCATCAACAGGATAGTGTACCTGGATATGTTACAACAATTTTTGATACCACAGATCGATGAGTATGACCAAGAACAAAATGTTTACTTGATGCAAGATGGCACACCACCCCACTACCCACACACATCCGGAATTTTCTCAGTGAACACTTTACAGGTCAGTGGATTGGCCGTGATGCGACAATTGCATTGCCCCCACGTACCCCAGACCTGACAAAACTTGATTTTTTTTAAATGCAGATTCATCAGGGATATCATGTTTGTACCTCCTGTGCTAGCTTCTCTATGTGAACTTAGAGCAAGAATTTATGCCACCACTGGGCAAGGTGCACCTGAATGCTATAGTGAGTTTGGGAAGAAATTGATTTCTGATGGGATGTGTGCAGAATAAAAAATGGAAGCCACCTACAACGTCTTTAGTTTAAGGTAGAAAAAACGTGATGTGTTTCCCCACGAAGTAACACTAACCCCAGCTCTATATCTTCTCTCAATAAATTTATATGAATTTTTAAAGTTGTAAAGTCCTTTTTCAATCACGCCCTATATGTGCTGTGTCCTAGTGTGTCATCTGGTGTTCACTTGCTGAGCATGTCCAGAAACAGAAGTTGATTATTTTCTTCCATCTCTCCATCATTAACTTGAGGTTTAGGTATAGACACACACACACACACACACACACACACACACACACACACACACACACACACACACAAACACACACCATTCTGTCAGTCTGTCCATAGTAATTTCAACTAAACAAGAGATAGGTTGATGAGAGAACTATTTCAAAGATTGGTTCAAATTTGTTTCATATGAACTTTGTACTGTAGTAAAGAGGGAACACTTGAGGCCACATGGTCTAGTCAGAAACTTTGACTCTACTAAATGAAATGTGCTGAACTGTGTATGTGGAGCTAGCATTTGTTGCTGAAGAGGTTCAGCATCACTGTCAGGTTTCTTTAGCTCATACGTTTGAACACCAATCTTGATTATGGTTGGACAGAATTACATCCATTCTTTGTGAGATTCAAGTAAACCACAAAATATAGGATGTGCAACTGTCTGTGGATGAAGTCTTCTTGCCAAGTTCCCTTGAAAAGTGTTCTAGAAAAGTCTGGTGGTCTTCCTCTTCACATGATTAATTAGATAAACTTCTGTCCTCCTGCAGATGTTATCTTTTACTAGGTTGTAAATTTTCTTGCTGTATACTTGAAGCAGTAAAAGGACTGTATAATTCCCTTTGCATGCTAGGAAGGATGACTTTCACATAATCTTGGAGACTTTTAAGCACTTTCTCCTCCTCTCTGGAGAGGTTCGTCTTTGGTGGAATTGATCTAGTGAGTATATGGCTTGTTTCATGTTGTATTTCCTCTGCTGCATATTTCCCTTCCATGTTTTTAGTGGAGCCACATACGGGAACTGTGGGCCTATCACTGTGAGGAAGAATGGAGGAGCTGGGTAGACACCCCAGCAGAAAGAAATCAAACATAACAAATCCCTGAGAATGGGAACAAGTCAGATTGCTGAAATATCAAACAATCTGGGCAACAGCAACTGACTGAATACCCAAGAACAGTTCAATTGCTTTTTTGATTATTATGTGATTATCACTAATAGCATCTCTGGTCACTAATGCTTTCGAAATCACAAAGCTTTGTTCACCATCCACATGGATTTCCTCCCATTTATTGCAGCCAAATTTGATTGTTGGGGAACTGTTGTATCCATATTACATTCAAAGAAACTTAAGAGGCAAGAAGCATTTTTTTGTCTTTGAAATCAGATGGAACTACAGTGCACTTATGACAAGTAGTAAGGGATTAGGGACCAAATATGAGACTAGGATCACTAACAAGAACTACACTCCTGACTGAAAGCACATTTATTGAGGACATATGAAAGCAAATATGGTACTGAACCACCTGCTTCAGCAGATAATGTTACTATTTATGCAAATACCCATTAGTTAGGAAATTCCATTATTCTATAATTAAGTCCCAGAACAGTGCAGTAATTCAAAATATTTACAGGAGGTGGGAAACAAACCAATGACACGCTAGTACCTACCAGCAACTGGGATCACTACTCCATCGTGGCTAGAGCATAGCGTGTGGCAGTATTATACATCAATACATAAAGATTTGAGTGAAAAATACCTTACCTTATTGTATTTTGATGGGAATGATACATATTGAAACTATGCAAAATAGGTGAGGTTTTGATCATCCATCCCAGTGGCCATATTGTAACATTCTGGGCAAAGATGTTGTTACTACCGCTCCATCTTTCCTCTTTGTCACTGGATTTTTCATTTGCCATGTTATGGATTATCACTTATTATGTGGAATTAAAGTGTTGTACACTAGACACAAGGATGTGAAAAATTAATGTTGTACACAGTGGGACATAAATTTCTTTGTTAGAGAATTCATCAGGGTAGAATCCGATCTGCCAACAAATCAGTGCACATCTTTTCAGGCAAAGTCCCCCAGGGTAGCAAATTGTATTGATCAAATCATCAATGAAATTTTCCAAGGAAGTATGCATTGGCATATAGGAATTTGTGTAGTTAGTTTTCACTTAGGTGACAGTCCTGAGAATATACAGTTGACACCCCTACAGGAAGTGTCCTGCCAGTCAGTGACCATTGCAGTTGGTGCACTGGTAGCCAGTCAGCTTTGACAGCTCTTCCTTAGTACTTGTGTGCACTTGACCCCTGCATCTTGTACCACTTCACAACAAAACTGTCATTCTTGGGCTTCAGGTCACAAACTCATAAATTAAATCTAGATGATATTGAAAAATCAATACATTAACTGTATTAGGAAATTGCAGTTCCCTTGATTTCTGTCACTATGCTACACAACATTAAAGAAAGAGCATAAATTCATCAAATGATGTTGCCATTATAGTGAACACGAGTTTACTGAAGAAATTTTTGTTCTACCAATGGAAGATCATTGCTAGTCAGACAGTCTTCAGTAGAAATCTCACAGAAGCTGTAACACTGCAAGTGTATGATAATAGTCTTTGAAATTGAAAACTGTATTGGTATAAAATAAAGGGTGACAGCAGTGATCTCGCTAGAAAATTTTAAGAAACAAATGTGAAAGAAAACTAGTGGACTATACTACCTACCCAGCTGCAACCAAGAAAGGAAGGAAAAATTATCAGTATGACAGACATGATGAACAAATGACAGCTCTGGAAGTTGAAATTACCTGAAACAACTGATATCATCATAAACAATAACTTAAAGTGAAATGCATTGAAAATCCAACCAAATCATTGAATGAAATGTCTAGAACAGGCTGTTCTAACACTGCCTCATGGGACACAAGCACCTCTGAGCACTCCCATCAGCTCACTTGCAGATAGTTGCAGGTAGGATAGGCTACCCACCAGGGAGCCCTAAGTGCTCTGCACGTTTGTGGACCACATGAGAGTCTCGACAAGAAAAGAAAGATTGTGTAGACTGTGGTCCAGTTGCCTGATTTGTTGTCTGTCATCTGACAGGGGTGGGGCTCACTCAGATTGGAAAAGGCTGTTCTGGAAAACTAACAACCTGTTGCAGTAAATTCTGAAAGTTTCATATGGAATCTCAAATCTGCCTTACTAAATGCACTGCTGTAATGCATGCATCACTAATACTGTAAAAAAACTCTAAAGGAAATTCTTCTGGTGTGGCAGAGATCACATAGTCTTGATTCCTGGATGAAAATGGCTTCAAGAAGAATAGACTATTTCTGGAAAACCTTGTGAAAAGCACACATATTGTAATTCTTGAAATCATAGAAAACATGCCCACTAACAGGCTGGTGTGTCTGCTTAGCTGTTATATCTTCCCTAGGTTTATTTGACAAACAAGTGGAAGAACTGAAAGCATTCAGCATTGTGTTTTAGTAATTTGCAATAAGATGATACTTTTAACACAGTCTTAAAAGTGCCCTTCAGTATGACACATTGAAATAGAGCCCAAACAGTGGAAAATTCAGTAAATGTACTAAGGTACAGTTAATTTTTAGCGATCTCAATGTTAGATAAGCACGTTGTGGAGACAAGTCATCAATGGGACAGCAAAATATTGAAAAGTAACTGATTGGAAAACACCTCACCAGCTGATACTCTTCATTGGGGTCTCTCAACATCATATCATATTCTCTGTACTCAAACTCCACAACTCTACAGAAAAATCATAGCGAAACACTAATTTTGTAATAAAACAAGCAGCCAATCTTCCATTTGTAAAATCATAGTAACTGTCGCAAATTCAGCATGCGCCCATACACTGATGAGCCTCAACATTATGACCACATACTTAATAGCTTGTTTGTCCATCAATACATCACTCATACTGCATAACAGAGATCTGACAGGTTGTTGGTAGGTTTGTGGAAGTATGTGGCATTAGATGTCTATGCACAGGTCATGTAATTCACATAAATAATGGGCTGCTGATTTGCATACGTGGTGATGGCACCTGATAGCAAACCAGAAGGACTCTGTAGGACTTATGTTAGCTGAATTTGGTTGCTGAGACATCAATGTGAGTTGACTATAATGCTCCTAAAACCATTAAAGATGACATCACCATTGGGGAAGATATCAAGGGATGTAGGTGGTTTGCAGCTGTCAGCATATCTTCAATTACTACCTTAAGCCCCACACAAGCACAGGAGAATGTCTTCCATTGCATAATACTGCTTGAACCAACCTGCATCATTGCCACACTGCATGTTTTCATCTGCCGCTCACCTTGATGACAGTGTTTGTGGAGACAGACATCAACTTAATGTAGCCAAAATGTGATTCACCCAAAGAGTCGACATGTTTCTGTTGATCAACGGTCAAATCCCGATGGCCTCATTCCCACAGCAATTGTAATTGATGATGTCATTAGGTCAACATGTGAACACATAGGGGTGACCTGCTGCAGAGCTCCATGTTCAACAATGTAAAATGAACAGTGTGCTCTGAAACACTTTTGCATGCACCAGCATTGTGCACTTTCAGCAGAGATGTCACAGATCACCACCTGCCGTACTTTATATAGCAGATAAATCCTGCAAACTGCATGTTCTGTAAGGAGTCATGGATGTCCAACCATTTATTGCCTAGAGGTGGTTTCACTGTCCTTCTAGCTCTTTCCATAGATGCTCATGGCAGTAGCACATGAACATTTGACCAGCTTTGCCATTTTCTAGGTACTCGTTCACACACTCTGCATAATAATAATCTGCCCTTTTTCAGAGTTGCTTATCTCAATGGATTTCCCCATTTGCAGCTCATATCTTGACTAGGGTAATCCCCCGTCCATGTCTGCTCCACTTACATAGTTTTGTTACCATGTCATGTGCCCACAATGCCACCAAGTGGCATCCAATGTCATGGTGGGCAGTGGTCATAATGTTTTGGCTTATCAGTGTATATTACTGCTCTTACAACCCATTGAATAATTGAGATGAAAATGTGCAGAAACAAGACTGAGACTGTTACTAGCTTTCAAACAAATTGTTTGACAGAGCTTGGATTACACATACACATATACACTTGTACAGCTACATCATCATGGCTGAGGAAATCATGCCAACAATGGAGCTTGACCAAGGTAAGAGGTTGTTATCAAGTGGAGTGGGCAAGGAGAGAAAAGAAATAGGGAACAAATGGCTGGTTTGGGGAAGAATGGCTGGCAGAGGGAGTAGGCACATGGGATAGGAATGACTATGATGTGGAAGAGTGATTAGGAGAGAATTAAAAAACAGAGGAAGAGGATGACTGTGGAGAGGATATTGTGAGTGCAGGATGAATGACGTTAGGATTCTGGAGCAGGGCAGAAATGAATGTGTGGAGCAGGGGCTAACAGAGATATATGATTGAATATAATAGAGGGAAACATTCCACATGGGAAAAATATATCTAAAAACACAGATGATGTGACTTACTGAACGAAAGTGCTGGCAGGTCGATAGACACACAAACATACACATGAAATTCAAGCTTTTGCAACAAACTGTTGCCTCATCAGGAAAGAGGCAAGGAGAGGGAAAGACGAAAGGATGTGGGTTTTAAGGGAGAGGGTAAGGAGTCATTCCAGTCCTGGGAGTGGAAAGACTTACCTTAGGGGGAAAAAAGGACAGGTATACACTCGCACACACACACATATCCATCCGCACATACACAGACACAAGCAGACATTTCATTGACAAAGGCTGTTTGGTTGAATCTGGGAGTGGGGCTGCAGGTGAGGCCTTTGGATAGGACAGAGGTTTCGGATTGGGAGAGAGGTTTGGAGGAAAGGTTAACTACTGAATTAGGGTGTTGTGGTTCCAGATTGTGTTGATTGGAATTTTGAGGTTTTGGGGGGAGTGGAGCTGGAAGTGGGAGATTGAGTAGATGGGAGGGACTGGGTCTGTGTGCAATGAGAGGAGGTTGAGGTTTGCTGGAAAGGTTGTGAAGGGTGAGTGAGTTGCCTTTCCGGAGGTGGGAAACCAGGAGATTGGATAGTTTTTTGAGGTGGAGGGTGGCATACTGTTCTAATTTGCGATTGGCCTGTAGGAGGATGCTCTGAACAGCCGGTGTGGATGTGGGAGAGGAAAGATTGAGGACTTTTATTAAGGATAGGAGTTGACGGGTGTGTTCATTGGCTGAGTTGATGTGTAGGTGAAGGATTAGGTGGGTGAGGGCAATGGATTGTTCAGTTTGGAACTGGTATAGGGACTGATGGAAAGAAGGATTACAGCCAGAGATGGGAACTTTAAGTGTGAGGCCTTTGGGGGTAATGCCAAATGTCAGACAAGCCTGGGAAAATAAAATATGGGAGTGTAATCTGGCTAGGGCGAAGGCATGTTTGCGGAGGGAATGTAAATAAAACTTAATGGGATCGTTGTGGGGATGTTGTGAGGGTGACATGGTATTAGAAGGTGGAAAGTGTAACATGAGGCTGAAATGAAAATGAAAATAAAAATATATGGCGAGAGATAAGGTGAACTAGAAAGCAACTGGAGATCTGGTGTGAAAAAAGGCGAAAAGGCGTTGGTTATAGCTGGGCTATGTTGATCCTGTGGTGAACTTGGGTTGGTAGACAATGATGTGCACAAAGGTTATGTGGTTGTGTTGCCGCCAAAACACGTTAAAGGGTGGAGCAATTCGGGAAAATTTAGAAAAAACTGCGTGTAAATGTGATGGTTTTGTGGTGGCAGATTGTGAAAAAGGCTAACAATTGTCTGACGAAGAAATAATGACGTTAAAACCTGTGGGAAGCGGCTAAAAAAGATCAGTGACGTGGGAAAAAACGGAAATGGAAAAAAGCGAAAGTTATTGGAACTGGCCGAAATGACTGTTTAATAGCTGAAAGAAACTGTTTGTGAACTGGAAACGGTGGATTTTGTAGCAGCAGTATTGTTGAAAGCGGAAAAAAAAAAAATTTTTTTGGTTATGGTTTGGAAGTGGGTTACGTATTATTGAGTATATATAGGCGGGATAAAATTGTATGGTAGATTCGGTAAAGAGGAGAAGGTGAATAAAAAGTGAAACTGTTCGCAAAAAAAGAAAGAGAAAATAAGATGACAGGAAAGATTTCGAAATACAACAGTGACAATAACAAACGTAATTGTTGGGTTCAAATTAATGATTGAATATAATAGAGGGAAACATTCCACATGGGAAAAATATATCTAAAAACACAGATGATGTGACTTACCGAACGAAAGTGCTGGCAGGTCGATAGACACACAAACAAACGCAAACATACACACGAAAGAGGGTAAGGAGTCATTCCAATCCTGGGAGCGGAAAGACTTACCTTAGGGGGAAAAAAGGACAGGTATACACTCGCACACACACACATATCCATCCGCACATACACAAGTGTGTCTGTGTGTCTTTCTGGGACTGGACCAGACTCTGAATGTGGCTCTCCAGTAGGGATACAACTTCCTCAAATCCTGCCCTGAAATGAGATCCATCCTTCATGAAATCCTCCCCACTCCACCGAGAGTGTCTTTCCGCCGTCCACCTAACCTTCGTAACCTGTTAGTTCATCCCTATGAAATCCCCAAACCATCTTCCCTACCCTCTGGCTCCTATCCTTGTAACTGCCCCCAGTGTAAAACCTGTCCCGTGCACCCTCCCACCACCACCTACTCCAGTCATGTAACCCGGAAGGTGTACACGATCAAAGGCAGAGCCACATGTGAAAGCACCCACATGATTTACCAACTGACCTGCCTACACTGTGATGCATTCTATGTGGGAATGACCAGCAACAAACTGTCCATTCGCATGAATGGACACAGGCAGACAGTGTTTGTTGGTAATGAGGATCACCCTGTGGCTAAACATGCCTTGGTGCACGGCCAGCACATCTTGGCACAGTGTTACACCGTCTGGGTTATCTGGATACTTCCCACCAACACCAACCTATCCGAACTCCGGAGATGGGAACTTGCTCTTCAATATATCCTATCTTCCCGTTACCCACCAGGCCTCAATCTCCGCTAATTTCAAGTTGCCGCCACTCATACCTCACCTGTCATTCAACATCATCTTTGCCTCTGCCCTTCCACCTCAACTGACATCTCTGCCCAAACTCTTTGTCTTTAAATATGTCTGCTTGTGTCTGTAAATGTGTGGATGGATATGTGTGTGTGTGCGAGTGTATACCCGTCCTTTTTTCCCCCTAAGGTAAGTCTTTCCGCTCCCGGGATTGGAATGACTCCTTATCCTCTCCCTTAAAACCCACTTCCTTTCGTCTTTCCCTCTCCTTTCCTCTTTCCTGACGAGGCAACAGTTTGTTGTGAAAGCTTGAATTTTGTGTGTATGTATGTGTCTGTTTGTGTTTCTATCGACCTGCCAGCGCTTTTGTATGGTAAGTCACATCATCTTTGTTTTTAAATATATTTTTCCCATGTGGAATGTTTCCCTCTATTGTATATATATATATATATATATATATATATATATATATATATATATATATATATATATATATATATATATATACCCTCTGGCTCCTATCCTTGTAACTGCCCCCAGTGTAAAACCTGTCCCGTGCACCCTCCCACCACCACCTACTCCAGTCATGTATTTTTCCCATGTGGAATGTTTCCCTCTATTGTATATATATATATATATATATATATATATATATATATATATATATATATATATACCCTCTGGCTCCTATCCTTGTAACTGCCCCCAGTGTAAAACCTGTCCCGTGCACCCTCCCACCACCACCTACTCCAGTCATATATATATATTTTTTTCACAGTCCACCATATGACTCATGGCAGAGGGTACCTTGTACCATTACTAGTCATTTCATTTCCTGTTCCACTTGCAAACAGAGCAGGGGAAACAAATGTGTAGATGCCTCCATATGACTCCTAATTTCTCAATCTTATCTTGGTGGTCTTTACGCAAAATCTATGTTGGAGGCAATAGAGTTGTTCTGCAGTCAGCTTCAAATGCCAGTTCTCCAATTTTTCTCAATAGTGTTCTTTCGAAAGAATGTCACCTTCCCTTTGGGGGCTCCCAATTGAGTGCCTGAAGCATCACTAAACACTTGTTTGTTATTTGAACCTACTAGTAACAAATCTAGCAGCCTGCCTCTGAATTGCCTTGATGTCTTCCCTTAATCCAGCCTGGTATGGATCCCAAATATTCAAGCAGTACTCAAGGATAGGTTGCACTAGCATCGTATATATGGTCTCTTTTATAGAAAACGACATTTTCCTAGATTCTCCCAATAAACTGAAGCCAACCATTCACCTTCCCTACCACAGTCCTCACATGCTCATTCCATTTCATATTGCTTTGCAACATTATGCCGAGATATTTAAACGATGCGACTGTGTCTAGCAGGACATTACTAATTCTGTATCTGAACATTATGTGTTTGTTTTTCCTACTTATCTGCATTAACTTACATTTATCTACATTTGAAGCCAGTTCCATTCATCATATGAGCTGAAAATGTTGTCTATGTCATCTTGTATCAATTCTGATAACTTACTGTACATCACAGCATCATCAGCAAACAGTTGCAGATTGCTGCCCATCCTGTCAACCAAATCAATTATGGCTAGGAGGTTTATGGGATTGTAGGATATGTTGCAAGGACAATTCTGATCTATGTAACTCAGAAAAGCCAGTTTTGGTGGGAAGGATCCACATAGCATGGGTTGTAAAGCAGCCATAGAGATTGAGCATGGTAACATGTTTAGCTCAGCACCATGTTCTGTCACTTCATGGCCAGCTCTCAGGCACTGTTTAAAGGTGATCATTCATTCAAAAGGATGACTGGATGGTCGTCATGCTGCATAGAATGCTGTGTAAAAACCATGGCAGAGCTGGAATATGATATGACTGCTTTTACAGGTAGACCTGCTTCTGATAGGATATGATTTGCCTGTGATGGGACTAGAGCAGGATATGCTGAGTGAGCGCACTGTCTTTGTCACAAGGGTATGACCCACGTGACAAGAGACTGCAAGTAGCTGTGGCTGGGTGGGAATATTCAGCACAATACCATTATGAGAATGTTGGGAAGGGCTGTGAATGAGGTGTTTGACATTTCTGGACATGCTGATAAATAGTCAGTAGTCAATAGTTCAGTACAATACCTTTATGAGAGTGTTGGCCCCCCCCCCCCCCCCTCCCACTCGCCCAACTCATTTTTCTCACCCTCACCCTAACTTCCATCTCATAGTAAGGAGGACTTCTTAAGTAATAGAACCCAGTACATTGTCCTCGATGGTGAGTGTTCATCGGAGGTGAGGGTATCATCTGGAGTGCCCCAGGAAAGTGTGGTAGGTCCGCTGTTGTTTTCTATCTACATAAAAGATCTTTTGGATAGGGTGGATAGCAATGTGTGGCTGTTTGGTGATGATGCTGGGGTGTATGGGAAGGTGTCATCGTTGAGTGACTGTAGGAGGATCAAGATGACTTGGACAGGATTTGTGATTGGTGTAAAGAATGGCAGCTAACTCTAAATACAGATAAATGCAAATTAATGCAGATGAATAGGAAAAAGAATCTTGTAATGTGTGAATACTCCATTAGTAGTGTAGCACTTGACACAGTCACGTCGATTAAATATTTGGGTATAACATTGCAGAGTGATATGAAGTGGGACAAGTATGTAATGGCAGTTGTGGGGAAGGTGGATAGTCATCTTCAGTTCATTGGTAGAATTTTGGGAAGATGTGGTTCATCTGTAAAGGAGACCACTTATAAAACGCTAATACAACCTATTCTTGAGTACTGCTCAAGTGTTTGGGATCCCTATCAGGTCGGATTGAGGAAGGGCATAGAAGCAATTCAGAGGCAGGCTGCTAGATTTGTTACTGGTAGGTTTGATCATCACGTGAGTGTTACAGAAATGCTTCAGGAACTCGGGTGGGAGTCTCTAGAGGAAAGGAGGTGTTCCTTTCGTGAATCGCTACTGAGGAAATTTAGGGAACCAGCATTTGAGGCTGACTGCAGTACAATTTTATTGCCGCCAACTTACATTTCATGGAAGGACCACAAAGATAAGATAAGAGAGATTAGGGCTCATACAGAGGCATATATGCAGTCATTTTTCCCTCGTTCTGTTTGGGAGTGGAAGAGGGAGAGAAGATACTAGTTGTGGTATGAGGTACCCTCCACCACGCACCGTATGGTGGATTGCGGAGTACGTATGTAGATGTAGTAGATGTAGAATAAGTGATGATCAGTAATCTGCCTTTTATAGTCTGACGGTGAGGGTGGGAAAGGTAGGGGTATAAGTACAGTTTGCATAAATATATTTCCTAGTAATTGCCAATAACATTATGGAAGACTGTGGTGTCACTCAGAACCCAAGCCACCTTTTCCAGTACAAACTGCTAGACTGCCTATTCAGAAAGGAAGAAATTTTAATACTCAGTGATAGGCCAAACATAAAACTCATGACAATTAATCATGCATAAGTTTAATATAAAAGCAGTTTAAACAAAGGCTCAACTTGTATTCAGTTAGCAATGTTATTACGTGTTTGGTGATTTGCAATGCTGTGACAGTTTATTTTATTACAGTTCATTTACACTGGGCAGTGTTTTCATTTCTCCTACTGCTTTTAAACTCTTTTTATTGCAATTTTACACATAACTGCTTGTTATACACTTTATGTTTGCCCACTGTATGCTGGTAGCTTGACAGCTTGGTGTCCTGTCCTCTTGCACATCAAGTAAGTTTTTACTTATTCAGTATACTTATAAACCATTATCTCATGCAGTTTTATAATTTTTGTCAGCATTATATGCACTTAAGGTCCATTCCTTGCATCTACCACTTAATGATGGTCAATAGCTGAATTGGGCAGTAGTAGAATACAGACAATAATTACCTCTGATGGCAAAAATGTTGCAGTTTTAAAAATTTGTGCATGACTGTGGTTTCAAAAGAAATCATATTTATGGATTCATACTTGTGCTTCTGAAGAATTTGCTCATGTCAATGTTTGTCAAAATGCCACAGTCATCATTAGGTGAAGCCAACTGTTTTGTTATAACTAAGGATAATTTGTATGTTTTTTTAAGGAAGAAAAGTGATTTTATTCTGTGTTTTTTATTGAGCTGGTTTGCAGATCTGGGGACCCACAACAATATGTATGAATACAATTTCCCAACAAGTGAAATAGAAGTCTAACAACCTATTGAAAACGCATGGGGAGATGTGCAAAACCAAGGATCTTGTACTAATAACACAATTATTCAACATGAAATGAATTTCAGAAGCCACTTTAAACTTTGCCATACTGTTTGTTTACAGGATTATGAGATGTGTTCAGCTGTTGTTGATGAGCTACAAACTTTCAAGGAGACAATGTCATCCTGTGACTCTGGGAAGTGATACAAAGCAGTGTAAGATGAAATGTCTTCATAGGCCTTAAAAACATCTGAAATTTAGTGTATTTACCTCCTGACAGTCGAACTTGACTATAAGTGGGCTCTGTGATGTAATTCTCATATCAATTTAATGTTCTTAACTGCTCTTGTATATATTCATTATCATAAAACATATATTCAAAATGCTCAGTTCTTTTTTTAAAAAAAGTGTTTCATTTTAAGAAAATTCTTTTAGCTTCACCAATATTTATTGTACAACTTGTAGAGGGAAGACTTTTGGTGCACTAATAGATTTTGTGGAGATCAGTGAATTTATCTGTTGTTAATGTCAGCTTTGCCATAGGAATATTTTACACTGTGTTGCTTATGATACAGGAAAATATTGATAGTTTTGATATTTCTAAACTGAGTGCAAGTCTTTTGTAGCACAGCTATGGAAAAACTGAGATTTTACTTTATTCAGTAAAAAAAATTGAAAACTATTTGTAATTATATATCTATGTTTTTAGACATACACAAAATAACTTGATTAAAAAGGATTTAACTGTAAATTTGATGTCAAAATTGTAGTTCATTAAAATAACTGTTATGAAATAAGAGTGGTATTATGATAAATACATGTAAATTTCAGCACTAATAATGTATAAGCTGCTAAACTGGGGCAGCAATAAACACCATAAGATTTTTGGAGGTGCTGACAGTGTCACTGTGGATAGTCAGCAGGAGTTGACCAGTACTGGTGGTAGGGTAGGGTGTTTGGTATCACCTAGTTGTAGCTGTTTAATTTGGGAGTTAAAATATTTTTGATATTCAATTCAGTAAATAATGTTGTATATGTAAAGGGTTCTGCCTGAAACCAATACTAGTTGTTGTTTGCAACAGTGGAAAAGAAAAATTCAAATGGCTCTGAGCACTATGGGACTTAACATCTGAGATTATGAGTCCCCTAGAACTTAGAACTACTTAAACCTAACTAACCTAAGGACATCACACACATCCATGCCCGAGGCAAGATTCGAACCTGCGACCATAGCGGTTGCGCGGTTCCAGACTGAAGCACCTAGAACCACTCGGCCACACCGGCCGGTGTGGAAAAGAAGATATTGTGAAATGACCTTCCACAGCAAACGTGTTATGCCTGAATCTACAAAAAGATAAGCAAAAGTTAACTGTACTTCTCATTCTGCAATGAACTTTTGTTTAGTGCATAAAAATTTGTTTCTTGCTGAACAAAAATTCATTTAAGTTCATATTTTATTTGAGCCAAAATTTAAATGGGACTTCACAGTTCATAAAATAAAATGAAAACCAGACGATAATATAATATTCAACAAAGCTAGATTGTGTGATATTTCTACAAATCTGCAAAAGATATGGAAGAACTTTTCCACCATCTATTAGGTATGGATCAATTCGTATCCTTCTGACTTTGGCTAAATTGCATGATATGAAAAGTCAGAAGCTGACCTCTTAATAGTGATCTGCAATAAATGATTTTTATGAAACAAAGTGAGGTTTTGAACAGTGATACTTGTAATGTAGAGGTAGAGTTTCTATCCAGTCTTTTAGCAAAAGTAATAAGAAGCAGTGAGAAATCCACCATCTGCAGTGTAGTGACATGTGGGTCAGAATAACACACCCGTAAGGGGACTGTGAGATCAGTGGCACTCAGTTGGAAAATTGCACCATACAGTGGTAATAACTGTATCACATATCTTGATGTCGCCACACCAGGGAAAGTCTGTTGTTATGGACGACGTGATTAGATTCCAGGTTTTAGTGAAAAATATGTACCTTGGAGTGATATAAATATCCCTGAATTTTGAGGCAGAGCATTACCACCATGACACCAAGGTTACAGCAGGCAGTGAGATGACTGGGCATTGGCAGCGGCAGCCCTAGGTTTGGGACTGGGCTGTGCCTGTTGCTACCAACAGTGAGTTTCTCACAGGGCTTAGTGCCACAGCAGTGTCAACCTGTCATCTGTGCCTGCTGCTGCCTGAACTGAGTTCTCCATGGCACTTAGTGCCTCATTGCCAGTCACCATCCAACTTCTGCCAGAGGGCAGTGGGTCAGATCCTACATGCTGCAGTCTCTGCGCACTGCCGTGGTGAGTGGGTGCAGGGCTGAGGGACCACTCCAGGCACAATTGTTTATGGAGAAGTAGCACACCACTGACATCATGACCATGGCCTGCAGAGGCCACTATCCATCCATGGGCCAGCCAATAGCAATGCAGGGTCCCTACGCAGCATCCGCTCACCAGGATGGAGGCTGCCACCCGTACGTACATCAGTGCGACAGTGCCAGCCAAGATGAACAGAATGAGGCATGTTCAGGGTTGCTGAGTCTTGACAAAGTATATACCAAAGTTGAATAAAACGTTATCTACTGTCAGCAGCTTTTCCACTGTCCCTCCAGCCTGCCACCCCTACCACTCACCCCACCAAGGGCAACTGCACACTTCAGAGTGATGTCAGGGGAGTCAACACTACCACAGTCAACAGCAGGGGTTGTGATTCCCCCCCCCCCACCCCCACCCCCCGCCCCTACCCCTTCCCACCATCCTCTCCAGCAGCTGGATGTCCAAGCCACAGCATACAGTGTCGTGAGGGAAGTGAGACTGTTTCGTTCTTCTTTGATGACAATCATGGGGTCAGGCATTAGGAGGCATTATAATAGTAGATAGTAGGGTTAGTTTTGTAAAACCAGAGAACCAGTGAACTTACCACAGTATAAGGGTAATTATAGAAGTGAGATGAATCAAATGTTCCAGAATTTGAAGTGACAACTGTCAATATGAGTAACTCAGAAATATATATCTTTGGTCTAGTGAAGCAGCTTAAAGCACTTAATAAAGTCAAATCTTCCACTCCAAATAGCATACCAATAAGTTTCCTTTCAGAGTATGCTGGTACAATAGCCCCATACTTAGCACTCACACACAATCAGTCAGATGATGAAAGATCTGTCCCAAAAGATAGGTCATACCAATACTCATTGCTGTTCCTAATCTACATAAATGATTTAGAACATAATCCGAGCAGCTCTCTTACACTGTTTGCAGATGCTGCTGCCATTTTCCATATAGTAAAGTCATCAGAAGATCAAAACCAATTGCAAAACGGCACAGACACAATATCAAAATGGTGGAAAAGGTAGCAGTTCACACCTTTCTCTGCTGGTAGAGAAGACTTAGAGTATTCTAGAGAAGAGTCGGAGCCTAGCCATGAAACAGTTTGGATGTGTGTATTAGTAGTTCCAATGGAAATGTTAAGTTGCCGGATCTAGCAGTGTTTCATACATCAAAAGTGTTGTAAAGTGACGGCAGAATTATTCCAATGGGTGTGTAGAAATTTCGGAATTTTTAAGTGAATTTTGAGACGAGAAAAGACATAAATTCTGCATGGTGTATTGAGCAGGTCGGTGGCTAAAAACTGTGACTGCATTTGGTACCAACAGACTTAATATTTGGTGAGCATTCTCAATCAAAAACAATCCGTATTTTTGTAGGTATTATGTTTTTGGCAAATGCAACACTATAAACTTGCTAACATGAGAGAAAAGGTTTGTGAGTGACTGTGTTGAGACTAGCACGGGCTTGGCAGTGATACTTGTTCACCTAAGTTTCAGAATATATTAATTAAGGACAAAATTTCCAATCTTTCATTTCCTGTGAAAACTATTTCCCGGAACGTAGATAGTGACTTTAATTGCAGCCTGGTTCATGTCGAAGTACAATTGGTTTCACTCGGCTTTCCTACTGATGATCTGCTGAGACAGTGTTCACAGGTAGGTGCAGGTTCATCATAAAGGGAAGGAAAGAACCGCACCACTGCAAAGTTTCTCAAATTTATTGAGATAGAAAGGGCTTAAGTCTTTATTTACCAAAAGGTAAACTGTGCTACTTTTTACAATTTCAGATCTCATATTTGCAGTAAGTCAACATATATGGATATGAAAATTCATAGAATCAATCATTGTCTGGGTAAGTCTACTTGCTTTTGATTATTTTGAGAATACTTCATTAGTGTGACTTGTAGTCACAATTATAGCTTACTACCATTGTAAGAGCTGTGCTTATGCCTTCTTCATTGTGCTATTACTGTGTACATGCATTGCTATCTTCGCAATGTGAGAGTACCTTTCTTTTATCCTTCCACACAAAAAAAGTTCTGGTCATTCCCACTATGGTTTCACCTGACCTAAGTATAGGCCATCCCTTCTGTGGATTCACCTACCATTTACTCTCCATCACATTCATTATATGGCACAGGTCACTCCTTCCATGGGTTTGTCTGACCTAGGATTAGACCATATCTTCTCTGCATTTGACAGTCCTTCCTCACTTCTGTACTTACATAAAACTGGGTTCACCCTATCTTAACATGTTTAACCATATTCCCAGCTTCTTACTTTTGTAACTTCCAGTGTTTAAATTTCTCCATAGTATATTGACTCTACCTGGTCACCTCAAACATGTGTTCCCTAACTCCTTTGTTTGTAACCTTTTACAATGCCATAACTTCTGTGCAGTCTTTCGAATTGTGCGGTACAGAGCCTTCTCTCATGTTATCCTTTCTACACTCATTTTACCCATTTATTATGCATAATATTCTTGTACTTGCTGTCGAAGGCAACTCACCAATGATCTCTTTATTGTTACCAGATCAGATTACAATGTTTATATTCCTTGATCATCGAAGTGGTCACATTTATATCACACTAAAAGAAAATCATGGAAAAGTGTGGTTTGGGATGAATGGGACCCAATGGCTCTATCTTAATTGTTCTTCATATCTTTATACCAATACTCATTATATATATGATAAGGTAGCTTCTCACACTGCTGAGAATACTCCTACATTTGTTATTAATCTCTACTTATTCTTCTATAATATTTACAAGATACAAAACTTTTACTCAACAGCTTTTAATTCCTCTGTTTCATGTTAAAATATGTAGTATATTAATACTTATCACATTTTTTTTCTTACATTTATGTAAATATTTTATGCATTCATGAACTCTTACCAGCATTAGCATGAGTCTTTTAGACTAATTTTCTTTTAATTTGTTTAACAAGTGATTAGTGCTAAGCCCTCTCTTGCTACTGGCAACACTAATTCTATCCACCACAACCCAAGAGCTTGCATATTACAGTATTTAATTTGCAATTATATATTAGTTCATCAGCATCTCCTTAACAATGAATATTAGCTTCCTTCCTTTACCACTACCCCCCCCCCCCCCCTGCCCCAATTTATTTAATGTCTCCAACATATACCTCTTGAGATCACAGTACGAATGACCTTTTAGTTTACCACATGTAAAAAAAAGTATGTCAGTACATTATATGTTTGTTACTCTGGATTACCTGTATCATCTTGTAGCTTTACCTGTGGAAACAGGTTGTTGTTACCACACTGTAGCACTTCTTCTGAATTAGATAACACACACACACACACACAAAAACCACTGTCTCTGGCTGGTGAGGCTAGACTGTGAGCTGCTGGGGGAAGCAATCCGGGTGGTTGGGATACGGAGAAGGTTGGGGCAGGGAGGGTAAGGGATAGCAGGGTAGGGGTGGGGGATGGTAAAGTGCTGCTTGCGGGAGCATTCAGGAATGGGGTAAGGAGGGGGGTAGGGCAGCATCTCAGTAACTGGGTGGTCCAGCTGTTGGCTGTTATGTCCTATTGCAGAGACATGAGCCACGATCCAAGGGGTTGGGGCTCCCTCCGCCTTGTTCCAACTCCTTGTATCATGCCTCATATCCCTTTAATAGACCTTAATGCAAGATCTGTCTCATACATCCTCCCATCACCACATACTGTAATCTGGTCACTAGCATCACTTATCCTGTCAAAGGCAGGGCTTTCTGTGAAAACATTAATGTGATATACAAGCTAAGCTGCAACCACTGCGCTACATTCTATGTGGGCATGACAACCAACAAGCTGTGGCCAAGAAACAGCTGGTCCACCCAGCTGCTGGGCATGCTGTCCAACACATTGTTCTTCATTTTAATGACTGCTTCATAGCCTGTGGCACCTGGATGCTTCCTACCAACACCAGTAGAAAAAAAGTAGAACATCATATGTACAAAACATAAAAAAGTGCAGATGTTTTACTAAAATAAAGCCTATTATTGTTTTTCACTGACATATGTTCTTTGTACTCAAATAACAGGCTGTGCTTGTTACTTTCACGCTTTATGACAGGAATGTAACAGATGGCTAAAGAAACAGATAATAGGATAGCTGAAGAGGAAGAAATTGCTTCAAGGAAAATTAAATATGAAGTAATGAAGCAATTAACTCAGACTACCAATGCATGTCACTCTGCTGAGTTGGTGAAGGGTGCAAGTTATCCTGGGGATTTATTCACTTGATAAAAATATTATTATATAAGGTCATTTTGCATAATTTCACCTAAATAAAATTACTATCAGTGTTTTATTACTGGTTCACCTCATTTTTCTAAAGGTAAATCTCTTGACATTTCTCTTCCTAGTAATCTAGCAGATGCAAGGGACATGATCAAATTGAACAAAACTGTGAAAGCAGCAAGGGTGTTAGTGAAGGTGAATACAGCAGCTATGGAGTGGCATTCCATGCAGATTTTGAACTTAGAGAATGGCAAGGTGAGCAACGCACACATGCTTCGACAGCTTACTAAGGAAGTTATGGATTGTGCCAGAGCCTTGGCTAGCACACTAAACTAGGATTTGAAGGCAGTTCAAGCATGAGTGCAACTGTTAGATGCAAAAATGAAGCACTATAGGATGGTATCAGGCATGCAAGAGCGTAGTTGACATATTTGTAGGAAACCATTCATCAGGTACTACATGGACAGTTAAGTCCAGTCTTGCTGTCATCTGACCAAGATCTGAGATGGTTCAGAAAGGTGCAAGGAGAATTATTGCCATAATTAAGTCCCCTCCTCAGGGGACACCGCCTTAACGTAGCACTGTCTGTGCAGGCGAGGAGGTTTGCATGCTCCGGATCTGGAGGGCTATGCCGGCGGTAGCGTAGCTACCAGCAGGGTCACCCATGCCGGACAGGCCAAAGGGGAGGAGCCAGACAAAGTGTGTCCCACAACGATCTATTGCTCCCCTTTCCTATCCCAAACCTGTCCTCACCATTTCCTTTTCCTGTCATTCCCTGGTATATGTACAAAAGGGCAGAAAGACCTCTATAGGCATGGAGAAGCCAATCTTTCTATGGGAGAAAACCCCGAACGAAAAATCCTGGTCCTCCAGGTTGGGGGTTGGCGACGGGCTACCAACCTGTCCTGGAAAAAATAATCACCGGTACTAGCATCACAGAAGAGCCTCGGATAGGACTGATCTCTGTAAAACGACCTAAGCAAGAACAAGGACTACGGAAGGAAATACAACTAGGGACCTGGAATGTCAGAAGCCTATACCAACCTGGGGCAGCAAAATGTGTAGTAAGGGAGGCAGATAAGTATCAAATTGATCTATTGGCCCTGCAATAAACAAGGAAATGGAAAACTATGTCATATTCCATGGAGCCTCAGAAACAAACCACTCACTAGGAACTGGTTTTGCAGTGAAGAAATCACTCTGTACCACTCTCATAGATTTTAAATCAATCAGCCCCAGAATCTCACTCCTAACCATAGACATGGGAAAACACAAACTCACATATATAAATTGTCATGCCCCAACCGAAGAAAGCGATGACATCAAAAAAGATATTTTCTATGAGGAATTAGAAACGGTTTTAGACAATGTACCAAGTGAACATTACAAAATTATCCTTGGAGATTGTAATGCGAAAATAGGGAAAGAAGCAGCCTTCATGGGGACCGTCGGAAAGCACAGTTTACATGATGTGAGCAGTGATAACGGCACTAGGCTGGTTAGCTTTGCGACTCCAAAAGGCTTGTTTATAAGTAGTACTGATTTCGACAGGAAGAGAATATATAAAGGAACCTGGGTGTCTGCAGATGGGAAAACAGTGAACCAAATTGACCACCTAATTGTAGAGAAGAGAATAAAGAAGTGGATACAAAATGTTAGAACGGCAAAAGGTGCGGAATGTGGATCAGACCACTTCCTTGTCAGAGGAAGGATGAAAACAATATGGAGAGCCAGGAAGCACAAAAGAATGCAAGGAGTCACGCAATATGACCATGAGAGTCTGACTGAAGATAATATAAGAAGAACTTTCAAGATAGCACTAACAAACCGTTTTGAGGCTTTGAATGAAGAGGAAGGAGATACTGTGGTAGATCAGAACTGGAAGGCGATTGCAGAGACCATTAAAGAAACAGCCCAAGAAGTAATCCCAAAGCAAACTAGGGGAAAAAGAGTGTGGTTCAATGAGGAGTGTGAGGGAGCTATCAGGGAGAGGCAACAGGCCAAACTACTGTGGATACAAAGCAACATGCAAGAAGAAGAAAAATCGAAGTTTGAAGAAACACGACAGCAGACCCAAGTCACATTGAGGAAAGCAAAGAGAAAATATGTTAAAAGTATCATGGAGGAAGCTGAACAAGACTTTCATGGAAATAGGTATAAAGAACTTTATAGAAAAGTGAAAAGTTTTAAAGGAGGGACATACCATCAACACAGATTTATAAAAGATGCCAATGGAAGAATGTTAACAGAAGATCAAAAAATTGGAAGAAGATGGATGGAATACTTCAGAGAATTACTAAACTCTGATGAACCAACCGAACTACTTGAGTTTGATGAACCAGTAACAGTAGACCCAGAATATCCTCCACCCACCATTGAAGAGATAAGGAACCAGATTAAAAACCTTAAGAATGGTAAAAGTCCAGGTGAGGACGGTATTCCTGCTGAACTTCTCAAGGCTGGAGACGAAATCCTCTGTTTCAAATTCCACAAGCTAATCGAGCAAATTTGGGTAAAACATGAAATACCAGAGGAATGGAAGGTAGCTGTGATATGCCCCATATATAAAAAGAAAGACAAATCCATATGTGACAACTACAGGGGCATAGCGCTACTTAACACCTGTTATAAGATCTTCTCCAACTGCCTATTAGAACGAATAAAACCTATAGCAACAGACATAATTGGAGAATACCAAGGAGGTTTCCAGGCAGGACGATCAACCATGGACCAGATTTTTGTCCTAAAACAGGTCTGTGAAAAAACGTACGAATACGGACGAGAGATACATCTCCTGTTTGTAGACTTCAAGAAGGCTTACGACAGTATACATAGACCTAGCCTGATTAGAACTATGACAGAGTTTTGTATACCAAAGAAGTTGGTCAAACTGGTAGAGGTATGCCTAAATGACACAAAACTTAAGGTTAAGGTAGGCAATCAAATGACAGAAAGCTTCCAAGTTGTAACAGGATTACGCCAAGGAGATGGGCTATCACCTGTCCTCTTCAACCTGGCACTTGAGAAGGTAATGTGGGATTTCAACAAAGAAAACATAGTGGGCATTCAAATTGGTAATGAACACATTACATATCTGGCCTATGCAGACGACATTGCACTATTAGCATGCACACAAGAAGATCTGAAGAGAAGTATCCAGACCTTGGAGTTATTGGCAGCTAGGATCAGTCTACAAATTAGCTCTGAAAAGACAGAGTATATGACCATAGGAAGAAAGATCCAGAACTCTCAAGATTTAATTGTGAACAACACCAGGTATAAACATGTGAAAGAGTTCAAATACCTTGGATCATTTTTTACAGAAGTAACATCAACTGAAGCAGAGATAAAAGCACAACTGCAGGCGGGAAACAGATACTATCACTCTCTAGATCCTATATTAAAATGTAGAAGTGTCTCGCAACAACTAAAGCTACGGTTGTATAAGACATTAATAATGCCAGTAGTACTTTATGGTTCTCAAACCTGGAGCACTCGAAAACAAGACCTTAAGCGACTGCTAACATTTGAAAGGAAAGTCCTCAGGAAAATATTTGGACCAGTCAGAGATCAGACTACTGGAGAATGGAGAAGATGCCATAACACTGAATTAGAAGAGCTGTACAAGGAGCCTAACATCTTGGGAGTGATGAGAAGCAAAAGACTGCAATGGGCTGGACATGTTGTTAGAATGGAGGCAACAAGATGGCCCAAAATCGCAATGGACTGGATCCCGTCACGCAGAAGACCAGTGGGAAGACCTAGAAAGAGGTGGATCGATGGAGTGAGAGAAGACCTGTTGCAGCTGGGAGTCACGGAAAACTGGAGACAGATAGCAGAAGACAGAGATGGATGGAGAGCTCTAACTGTGGTGGCGCGCGGTCCTCTGGGCCTGATCGCGTGAAGAAGAAGAATGAAGAAGAAGAAGTGGAATCAAGCAACCAGAACTTGCCATTCCACAGCCATGGAGCAACTGTGGGTCTGATGACAGATGATGCATGGTTATACGTATCAGTGAGGATTCCACTAGCAGACAAGCACGCATTGTTTAAACATTATATGGTGCATGCCTATCCAGTGAAACTCATGGCTGTTGGGAGATTTAGGCAAGTAAGAGAGTAAGGGGTGTTGTTGGTGGCAGAAAATGGGGTTCGACACATGGTGATGACTGAAGGTGAGCTTCAGAAAAGTCAGAGTGGGGTTGTCACATCATGCCTTACTCATGAGGTCATGATGGGTGAAAGCACATGTATCAGACAGTTGTTCAGGGTTAAAACAGAATGACGCCTATGCCAAAAGGTGGTGATGAAAAGAAAACCATATTTTCAGAGAGCAAGTCTGTATTTGCTGTACTCAGTATACGATGGCAGAGTAGTGCTTGCTAGTTGCTGTGAGCAAATAAACCTCATGGGAGCAAGACATTTGGAATTAGAAGACAGTGGAGTGTTGATCAATGGGACTAAGTGTGATCCCATGGGGCCTATGTTTCATTTACCAGCTACAATGACAGGAATTACTCTGTTGGATGCTCAGCTGTAGTGGCCAGACAAACCTCTAGAAATGTTGTCCAAACAAAATATTACCTTTCCAAACAACACCTGGGTACCAAACATGGACCATTCACAGTGAGATGATAACCACATGGGAAGGGTGATTTGCTGTGGGGAAGTAGTTGCAGCATATGGAACAATGTTGCGATGTTAGACGTCAGGTATCTGTGACCTGTAGTGTCTCAGTCCCTAGCACCATAGTGACTGTGGTTTTCCTTTACATAGCTCTTTCATATGTGAAATGATGAGCCATTCTGAAACCCTATCCAGGGATAATCGAAGTTCCCATAGATTGGATTCGCCAAGTGAGGGATGAAAAATAGATTTATGAAGTTGAAGATTAATCCAGTAGTACCTAGGCCTACCAACAGCAACAAGGGTACCAATGTAGCATCCTCTCACCAGGGCGGAAGCCATGGCTCCTACATCCGCTCTGGCGAGGATCAACAGAATGAGGTGTTTTCTGCCTCACTGAACCGTAACAAAGCAATACCAAAGTTAAATAACATATTCTCTACTGTCACCAGTGTTTCCACCCCATCTGACCCATCACCATGACCACTCACCCCACTGAGTGTAAGCGTAAGTGTAAGTGCACTCTTCATGTAATTTAGCCTGCAAGTTAGGGAAAAGTCTGTAACGTTGTATTTCTTTTTGGAATATGGTATCGGTCTTTTCCCATTTTTCCACCTTGCATGTGTCATTGTGGCTTCAAACTTATAATGTCTGAATGCTGATTAGTCATCCAAAATGTGTACATCACACAGTTATCTTTTGCAGTAGCTATTAAGAATCTAAATGTAGTGGAGTAGCAGAGAAGACCATATTTTGACACTATTGTATTTTATGTTCATTGTCATATAATGCAACCCAAGGAAATGAGTGAAAAAAAGGCAGTGCATTCTAGAGACACATGGAAGGACAGTTCAGTCACTAGTGATGCCAGATGTTAGTGAGTGAAATCAGACAGGCAACAGCTGCAGAATTAAAAAATGATGTCCAGAAATAAAGGCAAACTTCTTTTGAGCGCCATATTAAAATAAGTTAGTGCTGTGATCAGGCATAATCTATACTACCTCCATTTGTTTTGTATTGGTTGTTCATAAGATAGGATAATCTATGCCCGCATCTCGTGGTCGTGCGGTAGCGTTCTCGCTTCCCACGCCCGGGTTCCCGGGTTCGATTCCCGGTGGGGTCAGGGATTTTCTCTGCCTCGTGATGGCTGGGTGTCGTGTGATGTCCTTAGGTTAGTTAGGTTTAAGTAGTTCTAAGTTCTAGGGGACTGATGACCATAGATGTTAAGTCCCATAGTGCTCAGAGCCATTTGAACCATTTGATAATCTATTTGTCCACATTTGCTATGTAAAATACACACTTGGAACTATGATGCAGAAAAGGATAATTTTTAATAATTGTGTAATTTTTAGAATGATGTGTGAGGTCAGACTGTCTAAATGTTGTATTAGGAATTTAGGTCGTTAATATAGGGTCACATTTCTTGTATAAAATAATGAGTGTGTTTTTAATTGCTTGTTAATAATCATGAGTAAATAGTTACATAGTTTGCAACTTATTTCATTAGGAGGGAAAAAAGAAGTGAATGGATAGGTTTTCAGTTTTATTCTAACCAAACAAAATTGTCACTTATTCACTAAAATATATGTAGCAACTGATATTTTATCATATTTGCTATAAATAGAATACTGTACCCAATTAACTACATTTTTTGTGTGTGATTTAATGAAGTTTACTGCAGAAGAGATACATTTCATCCTGGAATTATGAAATATTCTTCATTGTGAGAAGAGTCTAATGTTTAATCTTGGATTTCTTTACCAGAAAATTGTTGTTGAATTTTTACCTTTTTGCTTAAAATATTTTCAATCGAACAAGAGCTGAAACTTTTTAGGGTCAGCAAAACTATTGGAATCAATTACAATAACCTGAAATCACTGATTTGACCAAATGAGTTTTTCTCAGATACTACCCTATGAAATTTCTTGCTACAAAATTAAATATTAAGTTGAAGTCACCAACGGACATTGTAACAGTGCACTGCAAAATGGTGTAAATAACTGATAATAAAATTTGATTTTGTATTTTTCTTTGAAATAATTCAAGAAACTTTTACAAAAACTGATATAAGTTGTAGCAGATGGTTACGTAACTGTGATTTCTTTTATGTAATTTTTCATACTGTTCAAGATGTAACTTCTCTGTCTCGTCTAGTTTTTTTTCCTATCATAGTGTAATATTTTTCAGCAACCATCTTCATCCTCAAAGTATGGCCTTCCATTTGCATAAGTTACCCCCCCCTCCCAATTTGATTTGGTTGTTACTATTTACTCACATCAGCAAGATTAACGTTTAAAGCAAGATTCGTATTTAACACAATTTTACATTTGGGTTCCGGAAATACAAGCTCTTTACTTCACCAATCAAATTTCACTGTGACCATTACAATCCAGTCCCCTATAAAATAATATTTTCACTTAAATCAGGTAGTACAAGATATCCTTGCATAAATTCTATATCACCTATGTTAAATGATAATAGCACCTGTTTTTCACAACTTTACTATTTCACCTTGTTACTACCCTTATTTTAACAACTAACAGGCGTGTCAGTGAATCCAGAGCTATATTTATTTTTGTCCCTTAATTCTTCAGAAATCCCTCAAACAGGATTGACAGTGTCTGTCAAAGATTTACCAGTTTGAATTGTAAATGTATGGACTTTCCTGTATCTCACATTTTTTGTCTTCTTCATATAATAGATCATGTTCAATTTCACTGAAATCAATATTTTATATTCAACATTTTTCTATGAGTACTTCCTTTTTTGTTGTAATGCACTCATAGGTACACAGCAGATTCACCCTCATTCTCACATTTTTATTTACAGGAAAATTTTTAAATTTAGGGTCCCCATTACCTGACTTATTTGTCATTTCTTCCTACCAATCTGGCTGCATCTTCTGACAAATTTCTCTTAAATTAACTCTGATTTTATTGTTATTGTCATTACAGTTATTCCAAACAATCCTCAAAATTTGATCTCTTATGTTCTTTTCATATTCTTTCTTATTTCCACTATTGGTTACTGACTTACTGATGCTGACTGGCAAAATATGATTCTTCTGGGTTTCTCTACCAGTATCCTGACTTCCCCAGCTATCTTCATCACTACCATTTAAATTGCTAATTTCCACAACTTCTGTAACATTGTAATCAACCTCACCTCTATCATTATTAACAATGTCATCATTATTCTCATTACAATACATGAAAAAACTTCTTTATGCCCCAGTACATGGGTATCCACAAGTGTCATTATCAGAATCAACAAAAATTCTCTTAACTTCTACTTCCTCATAATTCATCAACTTATTTATACCATACTTATCAAAATAAAATCTGAAAATTCTTCCACTTTTAAAATTTCGTTTTGTGACAGACTATAGAAAGTTGTGAGCACCTCTGAATCAAACTCTATCTCTTCTTTACAACTATTTTTAGTTTTTCTGCCATCACTTACATTAATATTCATTGCTTTCGAAAATTACCTGCCAAAACATAATTTATTCATCCAGTATGTTACCCTGTTCTTTTACTTGCAGGATCCTTGATTTCTTCCCCCATGAAATCTTTTCCTGTAATTGTTCACCCAGTTTTGGTTTATATTTCTCACCCAAACTTACAGGTTCCTAGTGGGATGACCCTGAGTTTCTAATATAGAAAAACTGAGAACAATATCTACTTCACTAGGGATGTATATAAGAAGAAATAAATAACACTTAGTGGTAAATGTAGAGAATAATCTACAGTAATTCAACCAGAAGCACTTTAAGTAGCAGAATATTTAAACAAAAATGGCAATGATGAAAATCCTGGAAACCATGGAAAGAAGGTTACCAAGGAAATTTTTGAGGCTGCTTAAAGAGAAAACACTATACAGAAGACAACATAATACACTGAGGTGGCAAAAGCCATGGGATATCTCCTAATATTGCATCAGACCTCCTTTTTCCTGGCATAGTGCAGCACCTTAATGTGGCATGGACTCAACAAGTTGTTGGAAGTCCCCTCCAGAAATGCTGAGCCATGCTGCCTCTAGAGCCATCCATAATTACAAAAGTGTTGCCAGTGCAGAATTTTGTGAATAAACTGACCTCTTGATTATGTCCCATAGATGTTCAATGCCATTTATGTCAGGTTATTTAGGCAGCGAAATCATTTGCTCGAACTGTCCAGAATGTTCTTCAAACCAATTCTGAACAGCTGTGGCCCGGTGACATGGTGCATTGTCATCCATAACATTCCATCATTGTTTGGGAACATGAACTCCATGAATGGCTGTAAATGGTCTCCAAGCAGATGAACATAACCATTTCCAGTCAATGGTCAGTTCAATTTGACCAGAAGATGCAGTCTGTTCTGTGTAAATACAGCCCACACCATTGTCGAGTCACCACCCACATGCACAGTGCATTGGGACAACTTGGATCCATGGCTTCATGAGGTCTGCTCCACTAGAGAGCCAGAAGAGCATCTGGAACTACATTGTAGCCTGGTTGTCATATTTTGTTTCAGGTGCTTGTCATTAGATATTGTCTCTACTGTCTGCAGCTTTGATACTTGATGATAAAATGTGTGCTTTTAGCCTCTCTCTCTTATTGTTTTTTAGGAAATGTTTACAAAAAAGGATGGCTATAGTGCTCCTGAGTGTTACATTGCATTTAGTGGCTCAGAATATGAAGTAGAGTGTGATGTTACTTCCATAGATACTGAAAATAATGACATTTTGCCAGTTTGTGACAAGTGCTTGCTAGTGGTGTGAGATAAATACATCCACTGTGCAGCAGCCAACTCCTCCAAGATTTATGTTACAGGAAACCACTGTGAAATATATTGGTTAGACTTAATAGCTACACAGAAACCAAAAAATTACTTCAAGTTTCAGGATATTTTAGTCAAAGTCTAGCATATGAGTATACGTGGGATTTTATTACTGGTGATCTTCAAACCATTGTAAGTGATTATTTTGAACTGTAAGAGCCGTCTTTTTATGTCTATATGTAATATCATTAATTATAGGAGGTTTATCATTAAAAAAAATTATTAAGTTAAGAAGTTAAAAACCCTCAAAATGCCAGACTTTTAAATCATTTTCTGGAATGAAACACAAAAAAAAGAAAAAATCCTGACTATACTATATTTTTTCTCCTTTCTCTGAGAGACTGAAGGAAGGGTGGGGGTGATGCTCCATGTTGCCTCCAGGTATGGGTACACTTTGCCAGAAAGGAAAGCTTGGATTACACAAACCTCACCTTTGATGGCTTAACAGTGAACATGGCACTGCAAAGATGCTGAAGGACTTCTTTAATATGCTCAAGACATTCATAGAAACTTCAACTGAAAACTACTACATCATCAGGTTAGTCGCAATTACAGCAAAACTTCAGATCTGAAAAAACCTTGTCCATAATTCTGGAGAGGACCACAGCACTTGTAGGTATCCAAAATGGAACTCATAAAGATTCCAGTTATGGTAAAACCCATTACAGGATCTTCTCCCCCAGATAATGGAATCTGATAGTACCTCTCATTCTGAAACCGGCCAAACACATATGCAGATCAGGTAATGGTACTGACTGAAGAACAACTTTTTTGCTTAAGGCTGATAAGTCCACATTTGGACATATCTCGTCCTGCCCCTTGGGTACAACAGGGGGAAAATAGAATGATCGAGATGTCCTAGTAACATATCATCTATGATGACTTTGAGCTTCTTCATGTGAGGTTGAGAGAGTCAGTATGGGATAACATCAAAAAGCTCTGTTTTATATTCTTCCTCTTTCACTTCGCAAAGAATTACACATGGTCAGAGGAACTGTCATTCGTCAGCACCATCTACTGTGGCAACAATGAATTTCTGGACATGTGTTCACAGTACCTTTTTCCTCCATTTCCAATCAGGATTCCAGCCCTGCAGTTTGTTAGTTTTATTAACCCTCGACTGGTGAGCAATTTTTCATAATACAAGCAGATATGCTGTGCACTTTGTACACTGTATGAGCAAAATTACAGTTTAATCTTAGTTTAAATAAACAATGACAAATAAACTCAAGTAATAGAAGATAAAGCACTGTTTCATTAAACAATAATGAAATAAAGTTTCATTCACTTTGGCCATGGACAGGTGTTACTGAGGACATCTGCCTCATTGTGGGATTATGCTGCTAGCTCACAATCTGGGTCATTTTTTTTCTTGCCTAGCTCACTTGGTATTTTGTATTACTGCTGCCCAATTGGATGTATGAGAACACAATTTATTACTATGTTACCTGAAGCAATAATGAAGGAATAGATATGGGCTTTTAATTGTGAAATAACAATGGAACCATGCAAAACCATTTTATTTGTGGTTGGTGCACTTTATATTCTTGAGGGTTAATGTTCACCCTGTATAGACTCAGGCATAGCCAGCAGCTGAATAATCTAAGAGAAGGAGCCACGGCTTTTCAAAGGAGTTAGTTTTTTCATAATATACCATACTTACTGGTGTATAACACTGTTACAAGTAATTTCTAGAATGATCAGTGTTAGGGGATTAGTACTAGTTATAATTTGTTGTTGGTATACTTCACAGAAGTTGCTTTAGTAGCTATGAATAAATAAAGATTGACTTTCTTTTATGAAGAAGTTCTTGAAAACTGGAGAAGATTATGAAATCATAATTAGCTAATCATGGCATAAAAAAGATTTATTTTGTTGAATAAAAACGATTTTGTATAAAAAGTGGATGCATTTAATAAATTTATCATGGTTATGGATCAAAGCTCAAGTTCAAAACACATGCAGAATAGGATTAATAATATTTCCTGAATATGTGCACCAATCTGTTATTGCAATGAAGGCCCCAGCCATGATTATGCATGGTATGGTTATACCATGCTTCACACATATTTACAAAGCACAAAAATAAAAATCAAAAAATTTAAACATATTTCTTCTCCAGAGAATAAAATTCTACAATAGAAGCAGTACCACATAACTGACTTTCTAATTTCCCAGAATGTGGTCAGTCAGCTGAACTTACTTTTTTCATTGCAGCTGATAATACCACAGGAATTATGAGTTGTTATTTCTTTATAAATAACTGAAGCTGAAAGAGTACTGTGGAGTCAAACAAGGTAAGAAAAGGTGTAAATCTCACATAACTGTAAAGGTGTGAATTCCTCTGTATTTGGAGGGCTGGAAACTGCATGAGGCTGTTCACAGACTATGCTGTTATCTATAGGGAGGCTGTGATGCCTGAAGAATAGCAAAATGCAGGAATATATGCAGAGGATTGATGACTGGTTCATCTACATCTACATCTACATCTATACTCCGCGAGCCACCTTACGGTGTGTGGCGGAGGGTACTTATTGTACCACTAACTGATCCCCCCTTCCCTGTTCCATTCACGAATTGTGCGTGGGAAGAACGACTGCTTGTAAGTCTCCGTATTTGCTCTAATTTCTCGGATCTTTTCGTTGTGATCATTACGCGAGATATATGTGGGCGGTAGTAATATGTTGCCCATCTCTTCCTGGAATGTGCTCTCTCGTAATTTCGATAATAAACCTCTCCGTATTGCGTAACGCCTTTCTTGAAGTGTCCGCCACTGGAGCTTGTTCAGCATCTCCGTAACGCTCTCGCGCTGACTAAATGTCCCCATGACGAATCGCGCTGCTTTTCGCTGGATCATGTCTATCTCTTCTATTAATCCAACCTGGTAAGGGTCCCATACTGATGAGCAATACTCAAGAATCGGGCGAACAAGCGTTTTGTAAGCTACTTCTTTCGTCGATGAGTCACATTTTCTTAGAATTCTTCCTATGAATCTCAACCTGGCGCCTGCTTTTCCCACTATTTGTTTTATGTGATCATTCCACTTCAGATCGCTCCGGATAGTAACTCCTAAGTATTTTACGGTCGTTACCGCTTCCAATGATTTACCACTTATGGCATAATCGTACTGGAATGGATTTCTGCCCCTATGTATGCGCATTATATTACATTTATCTACGTTTAGGGAAAGCTGTCGCACCATGCATTAATCCTCTGCAGGTCCTCCTGGAGTACGTACGAGTCTTCTGATGTTGCTACTTTCTTGTAGACAACCGTGTCATCTGCAAATAGCCTCACGGAGCTACCGATGTTGTCAACTAAGTCATTTATGTATATTGTAAACAATAAAGGTCCTATCACGCTTCCCTGCGGTACTCCCGAAATTACCTCTACATCTGCAGATTTTGAACCGTTAAGAATGACATGTTGTGTTCTTTCTTCTAGGAAATCCTGAATCCAATCACAAACCTGGTCCGATATTCCGTAAGCTCGTATTTTTTTCACTAAACGTAAGTGCAGAACCGTATCAAATGCCTTCCTGAAGTCCAGGAATACGGCATCAATCTGCTCGCCAGTGTCTACGGCACTGTGAATTTCTTGGGCAAATAGGGCGAGCTGAGTTTCACATGATCTCTGTTTGCGGAATCCATGTTGGTTATGATGAAGGAGATTTGTATTATCTAAGAACGTCATAATACGAGAACACAAAACATGTTCCATTATTCTACAACAGATTGACGTAAGCGAAATAGGCCTATAATTATTCGCATCTGATTTATGACCCTTCTTGAAAATGGGAACGACCTGCGCTTTCTTCCAGTCGCTAGGTACTTTACGTTCTTCCAGCGATCTACGATAAATTGCTGATAGAAAGGGGGCAAGTTCTTTAGCATAATCACTGTAGAATCTTAAGGGTATCTCGTCTGGTCCGGATGCTTTTCCGCTACTAAGTGATAGCAGTTGTTTTTCAATTCCGATATCGTTTATTTCAGTATTTTCCATTTTGGCGTCCGTGCGACGGCTGAAGTCAGGGACCGTGTTACGATTTTCCGCAGTGAAACAGTTTCGGAACACTGAATTCAGTATTTCTGCCTTTCTTCGGTCGTCCTCTGTTTCGGTGCCATCGTGGTCAACGAGTGACTGAATAGGGGATTTAGATCCGCTTACCGATTTTACATATGACCAAAACTTTTTAGGGTTCTTGTTTAGATTGTTTGCCAATGTTTTATGTTCGAATTCGTTGAATGCTTCTCTCATTGCTCTCTTTACGCTCTTTTTCGCTTCGTTCAGCTTTTCCTTATCAGCTATGATTCGACTACTCTTAAACCTATGATGAAGCTTTCTTTGTTTCCGTAGTACCTTTCGTACATGATTGTTATACCACGGTGGATCTTTCCCCTCGCTTTGGACCTTAGTCGGTACGAACTTATCTAAGGCGTACTGGACGATGTTTCTGAATTTTTTCCATTTTTGTTCCACATCCTCTTCCTCAGAAATGAACGTTTGATGGTGGTCACTCAGATATTCTGCGATTTGTGCCCTATCACTCTTGTTAAGCAAATATATTTTCCTTCCTTTCTTGGCATTTCTTATTACACTTGTAGTCATTGATGCAACCACTGACTTATGATCACTGATACCCTCTTCTACATTCACGGAGTCGAAAAGTTCCAGTCTATTTGTTGCTATGAGGTCTAAAACGTTAGCTTCACGAGTTGGTTCTCTAACTATCTGCTCGAAGTAATTCTCGGACAAGGCAGTCAGGATAATGTCACAAGAGTCTCTGTCCCTGGCTCCAGTTCTGATTGTGTGACTATCCCATTCTATACCTGCTAGATTGAAGTCTCCCCCTATTACAATAGTATGATCACGAAACTTCTTCACGACGTTCTGCAGGTTCTCACTGAGGCGCTCAACTACTACGGTTGCTGATGCAGGTGGTCTATAGAAGCATCCGACTATCATATCTGACCCACCTTTGATACTTAACTTAACCCAGATTATTTCACATTCGCATTCGCTAATAACTTCACTGGATATTATTGAATTCTTTACTGCTATAAATACTCCTCCACCATTGGCGTTTATCCTATCCTTGCGGTATATATTCCATTCTGTGTCTAGGATTTCGTTACTGTTCACTTCCGGTTTTAACCAACTTTCCGTTCCTAATACTATATGCGCACTATTTCCTTCAATAAGAGATACTAATTCAGGAACCTTGCCCTGGATACTCCTGCAGTTTACCAATATTACGTTAACTTTTCCTGTTTTTGGTCTCTGAGGACGGACGTTCTTTATCAACGATGATAATGTCCTCTCTGGTAAGCCGTCAGGTATTTTATTGTTTCGCCCAAGGGGGGGTCCCTCTAACCTAAAAGACCCCCGTGTGCACGCCACACGTACTCTGCTACCCTAGTAGCTGCTTCCGGTGTGTAGTGCACGCCTGACCTGTCTAGGGGGGCCCTACAGTTCTCCACCCAATAACGGAGGTCGATGAATTTGCAACCATTATAGTCGCAGAGTCGTCTGAGCCTCTGGTTTAGACCCTCCACACGGCTCCAAACCAGAGGACCGCGATCGACTCTGGGCACTATGCTGCAGATATTAAGCTCAGCTTGCACTCCGCGTGCGATGCTGGTTGTCTTCACCAAATCAGCCAGCCGCCGGAAGGAACCAAGGATGGCCTCAGAACCCAAGCGGCAGGCGTCATTCGTTCCGACATGTGCTACTATCTGCAGCCGGTCACACCCAGTGCGTTCAATAGCTGCCGGAAGGGCCTCCTCCACATTACGGACGAGACCCCCCGGCAAGCACACCGAGTGCACACTGGCATTCTTCCCCGACCTACCCGCTATTTTCCTGAGGGGCTCCATAACCCGCCTAACGTTGGAGCTCCCTATAACTAATAGGCCCGCCCTCTGTGACTGTCGGGACCTTGCCGGAGAATCGGCCACTGGCCCAACAGGCGAGGCATCCTGTGGTGGCTCGGAAACGATGTCATCACCACTAGGAAGCACCCCGTACCTGTTGGAAAGTGGTAAGGCAGCTGCCACGCGGCCAGATCCCACCTTCGCCTTTCGGCCAGGCACGCGCGAGCCCACCACTGTCCGCCATTCACCCTGGAGTGATGGCTGACCGGTAAGATGCTCACTGCCAGAAGACGCAGCAACATCAGGGGTTCCATGTGATTCCGAGGCCACCGAAGTAGGCATAGGTCTCACCACAGTTGCCCCAACGCCACTACGAGCCGACGCCTGCGCCTCGAGCTCGATGAGCCTAACAGACAAAGCCTCCACCTGCCCCCGAAGAGTGGCCAATTCTCCTTGCGTCCGCTCACAACAACCACAGTCCCTACACATGACTATGTTTACCCTACTCTATACGGTGACAAATTCCCAAGATAATCTTCTGATGAGCTACTCTGATAATCAAGAAACACTCACTGAAATACGAGACGCGAAAACTACGCTAGGTTTTCCCAGAAAAACTATTTAAAAGCTAAGCGCAGCAAATAAGTACAAAAACGCTTTATACAAACAGTACTCGCTGCTGCTAGTGCTCTCGCTCTGGCTGTCACAAGACAACTGCTGATTCAAGTGACTAGCGGCTAACGGCCGCGAAACAAACAAAAGACGGTTTTAGGGCGCTTTCTGTTCTAAACAATCAAGAAAACACTAAGAAATCTAACACGAAAACTACGTAAAGTTTTATCAAGAACTGTTAGTTACTATGCAGAGCAGATAAACACAAATAGAATCCCTTCCTTAGTGGAAGGTCGTAAACAAAATGCAAAATAAACGCTTTATACAAACAGTACTCGCTGCTGCTGGTGCTCTCTCTGTCAATCACACTCAAAATAAATCTCCACTTTTGTGCTACTTTGAAGTGAATAATGTTATCTTTCTTGGTGAGGAGATCACCTTCTGAAATGATGTCCCTTTCAATACACTGTATTCTTGACTCAATAACTACTTTCCAGCACAGAGAGACTTGTAAAAAGCAATAACAGTCTGCTGTGATATGTGTGCATTAGCATTTACATGCCAAATCGACTGGAAACATTTGCATGGTATTGTTTCTTCAACAATGTTATTGAAAATTGTAGTGAAAGTATATTTCTTAAATATGACGTCATATACAGAGAAGTAAGTTTTAGATGTAAACAGCTTGTGGTATGCCATCATGTTAAAGTGGTACATGTTTTCTCTCAGACAGTCATTGGCTACTCTCTGTGCTTTTGTTTTGATCAGGAGCTATTGAGAATCTTTAAAATATCACTAGATACAGTGTTATCTGAAGACTCATCATCTTGAGGATTGCTGTGAGTTGTGGATATTTCTGAAAATATACTACTTTCCAGCACAGAGAGACTTGTAAAAAGCAATAACAGTCTGCTGTGATATGTGTGCATTAGCATTTACATGCCAAATCGACTGGAAACATTTGCATGGTATTGTTTCTTCAACAATGTTATTGAAAATTGTAGTGAAAGTATATTTCTTAAATATGACGTCATATACAGAGAAGTAAGTTTTAGATGTAAACAGCTTGTGGTATGCCATCATGTTAAAGTGGTACATGTTTTCTCTCAGACAGTCATTGGCTACTCTCTGTGCTTTTGTTTTGATCAGGAGCTATTGAGAATCTTTAAAATATCACTAGATACAGTGTTATCTGAAGACTCATCATCTTGAGGATTGCTGTGAGTTGTGGATATTTCTGAAAATATGAGATGTAGGCCCAAAAATTATGGCCATGAGCAACTGAAGTGCATTTCAGGGATTAAAAATGGCTGGAATGGCTGTAGTGAATGTTTATAAGTTACCATCTCAGTTCTGGCACTCGAATATGATCTAAATTTGACCAGGAAACCATGTATACTGGTGACTATAATTCACACCAGACCACATAAGGTTATCCGACATCTTCCTCAGAGGGTCTTATAATCACATTTTATGAGTCTGCTGATAACTAAGTGCTACACTTGCTCTGTAATCTCAAATAGAGCAAAACTCTTAAATCTGAAGACTAAGACTTAAAGATTTCCCCCAGCTTACTTTTTTGAGTAGTGGGCTGACTTACTGATGCTTTTCTAGCTACCAGGGCCTGTTAAATGACTGGACCTGTTATGTTTGATGCGCAATTATACTTCCTGAACATTCGAATGCACATTTCTCTGATGGTATTCAAGGAAGGATGACAACTGCTTTTCAAACTAATAACCCTTATTAAAATGAACAACAAATGTGGAACTTATAAATGATGGAACTATTTTAACCATAATAGGCTGTCCATTTTATTCATTTAATGCACCATGCATGTAAATTACGTTACTGGCCAGTTTAGACCTTGGGTCTGCAGTGTAATGCCGAAAGCACAGTAAATAAGTAACACATATTAGTGGATAAGATTATGCTTGCGTATTACAGTTATTGTTTAAATTATTTAAATGATATTGGTGATTGTATGCCACATTTAAAAAAATGTCTGTGTAATGAGTGGCGAGAAACATTCTCACATAGAAACATTCAAATGTTACAGGCCCTAGCATACTATCTAATTTTCCATGCTCATATGTACATATAACTGCTACAAATCATAGGAAACATGCATCAACCAGAAAGCAAGTTATCACCAGACAGAGCTGCAGTCATGTGATTGCAAAATGGCTCTGAGCACTATGCGACTTAACTTCTGAGGTCATCAGTCGCCTAGAACTTAGAACTAATTAAACCTAACTAACCTAAGGACATCACACACATCCATGCCCGAGGCAGGATTCGAACCTGGGACCGTAGCAGTTGTTCGGCTCCAGACTGTAGCGCCTAGAACTGCAAGGCCACTCCGACCGGCATGTGATTGCAGTCTTGCATACATGCCATTAATTCTCATTAAACTTCTTTCTTGGTGGACAATAACAAAGTTATAACCAGTGCTTTTTTTCTAAAAAAAGTTTGAGGGTACTCCGGCATTGGATATAATGCAGCAAAAATTACTTATAACTGAAGCATGGGATACCACCTGTCTGCTTTTAGCCATGATGTCATCAACATGTCTAACTATAAAAAAATAATAAAAAATAAATAAATAAATAAATAAGAAAGATATCAGACTCTTCAGTTGACTTTACTACAGCTCAAATGAAGGTTTACAGTTTCACTTTTGTCATCCACTGATGTTGAACTTCCTGGCTTAGGTACAGGAGAACAAGTAAAATGGTTTGTTAGTTTTCTGCTCATCTCTCACTTCCAACTTAACTTAGAAGTTGCAACGAAAGACAGGACACACTGTAAAACTTCACACAACTGACAAGAATGGAACAGCAAACACAAACAAATAAAGAACAAAACAAAGATGGCAATGAATCGTGAAGGATCATGGTAGTGGGACCGTAGAGACATCTAATCATAGTTCGGTGTTTGCTCGTATGCATATCAGTTTAGTACTACCATTGCCCACTATTAGTGGACGAAGGCACTACATGCTTGTTGAACTGGCTGCCAGCAATTCAGCTGTCTAGAACGGTTGCCGTAGCTTCGAAATTCTTGAAACAGTCAGTGACATCACTTTTCCCACCAAAAACTGCACTGGTATCATTCATATTGCAATTACCAACATGAAAAAATGAAATAAAAAAATTACGTCCATTAAATAAATCTTTGGCACTCTTCCAAGTTCTCAACATCATATAAAAATTACTTTGTCGACAAAAAATTTTAGGGGTACGCATCCCCCAGGGCTCCCCCAGAAAAACAACACTGGTTATAACCATTGTAGGTGTTATCAAACTTCCATTATTGCTGCAATTATGCTTTGTGGTTTTAGTACTTCTTTTCAAAAACTGGCCTCAATTTTATACGTTATTGCTGAAAATAGCCTCTGCACCTGTTGTTATACAAATCATAAAGTGGCACAACGTTACTGACCCTTGCTACTGTAGTAAAACTATCCTTACATCTGAAACAATGGAAGCTCCAGATTGGAATATCAACAATATTAGGGAAAAGATGCTATCTATCTGTCAACTTTTAAAATTATTGACAATACTGTTAATTATTTATAATACTATCAAACACTAAAATAATTTACATTCATTATTGCTATTAAAAAACAAGTGTCTTTCTAGTAATATTTTTCACTTAAGTGATCTCATGTGTTCATTTCCTGAAAGCAAAATATTAAAATTTATAATTTTCATCATTAGTAAAATTGTAAATCCCTTCTATGCAGAGATGAAACTGTCTAAAAATATTCTGTTATGCAAGCCTGTCTGCTCATTTAACTTTAGTATTGACAGTTTTTTGAGATGCTCATGTATCTCAATCTCTTCGACCAATGGAAAATCCTGGACAGAAGGTAAGAGTACTATCAGAAGAATAGCTACTACTCACCATATTGCAGAGATGCTGAGCCGCAAGTAGGCACGATAAAAAGACTGCCGGAAAGTGAGCTTTTGGTCAACAATGGCTTTGTTGAAAGTATCGTCGAAAATAGACAAAACACACACACACACACACACACACACACACACACACACACACACACACACACACACACACACACACGCACAGTCTGGCTCCAGCTGCCAGAGACTGTGGTCTATTCTTGACAAAGGCCTTGTTGGCCAAAACCTCACTTTCCAACAGTGTTTTTGTTGTGCCTATTTGTGACGCAATCTCTTTGAAGATATCCATGGTTTTTCCTTATCTGCTCTGTGTAAAAATTTTCATGTTTTGTCTATACCTAACACTGAATGGCTTCTTTCTCTCAAATGCATACTAAACATGAATGGGTTACTTCCACTGTGACTGACATTCTCTTTCATACATACATTAAAATTTCTCCCCATTTGACCAATGTAAAATTTATTGCAGTTTCCACAATATATTTTGTAAATTCTGAATTTATTGAAAGATGACATTTTACATCACAAAATACAGAAAGAGCTGCCTTTCAATAAATCCAGAGTTTACAAAATAAATGGCAAAGAATGCAAAAAATTGACTTTAGCCAAATGGGGAGAAATTTTAACACACACCATTAAAGATCATGTCAGACAAATGAAAGTATTCCATTCACATTTAGTATGCATTCATCAATCTTACTTCAATGTGATGTTGTTGTGGGGCTTTTGATTGTAATAGCACAGCCCTAGCAAAAAGTGCTCAACATTGCAGTATAGTGGTACAGCATTAAGCCACAGGAGCCATGTGACACTGCCACATGCTTGCTGGTCAGTGAGCACTTTGGTCTGCAGTGCAGTGCAGTGCAGTAGCACCACAACAAATGCACTGTGACACATATAAATCTGGCTGTGTGGACAGGTAGGTAATCAAATTGACAAATCATCGAATTGTTGTGCACCACAGTACCCAGCTTGACCTTGTAATGGTCCAGAAGAGTCATAACTTAAAATGATGAGTTTAATTATGTGGAAGCTGTAACAATACTTTGAAATATTGTAATTGTTGAGTGTTATTTATACTTGGACAGTGCTGCTCACAGTAGTAGTAGTATATGTGTAGTAGTAGTAGTAGTAGTAGTACTAGTAACAGTGTTAATGAGTGTGTGTTAAGTCTGAAGTCTGTGTTAGTTATTGTCAGATCATGTTAACACCAAAACTGTGCAAAATTACGTATTGTTTTGTCTAGTGAAATTGAATACAGTAAATGAAAAGTAATCTGAAACAGTTGGTTGATTATTACCTTAGCTACAAAATATCCAGGCAGATGACTGAATTACATTTCCCAAAGCTAAGTATATTTTTAAAACTTTTTCTTAGTTGTGTTTTTGCCATTCAAACTTTTACTTCTTGGTGATGTATATGGGCAATTTTTTCAATAAAATCTAGTGTTTTTTTTCAGAATTTATTTATTGCTGTGATTACAATTTGTTATTTCATGAATTTACAATTTGTAGATGTCACACCTGCGATCACTACTGCTCCACCATCATCCTGACAGGTCTGCCTGCCAGTGTTCAGCTGCAGCACTGATGGGCCAAGGGTCAAACTAAGGCCTTCCTACCCTCTGAGCCGTCGAGTCTCCACCAGTGCCAGCTGCCGCCAGCCGAACACTATACTGGAGTTTGTACCCCAAATGTCTATACCTCTATCATCTTCCATAGCTGGGCTTGTCCTGGCAACCTTGCTGACAACCCAACAGTCCAAATGCCATTTCAGCATGTCATAGCACTATTGGGAATGTCTGCTATTCAAGGTTGTTCCGAACTTGTGTCGTGCTGAGTGTGGCAGTTACTGACATATTTGTGACATTACTTTGATGCTGAGGTCCTTGAGATTGATACTTGACCAAGCCCATGAACATGGATGCCAAAGATCCACACCGTGCTGTGCCACTTGAAGAGGGGATGCACTTTTAGCTGTTCTAAGATTTTTGGAACAATAAAGAGTTTTCACGAATAGTGTCTGTAGCCACCTTCACCTCTGACAGACTCCTGTAGCACTTGCCAAACAATTGATCCCACAACACTCAAGGGGGAGCAGCAAACACCATCCTGACAAACTAGAATAATTGCCCCCACACCTACATCATGGTCATCGCAAACTAGATTGCTATATTTTGATATCAGAAATAGGATTGGCAGAGATGTTTTACTGTCAACATTAGTGCAGTCAAGAGTAAATAGCAGCATTTGATTTGTAACAACTAATTGGTTCCTTGTGTTTGTTTTCCCTGGTTAAGTATCCATTCCCTTTTTTCTTTTCTTTTATAGAATATTTTGGGGGGTAAGGTGTGGGATGCGTCACCAATAGCCTCTCCCACACAAATGTCAACCTCTCCGGCACGTGGTATCCCCTGCTACGCTAACGAGGCTCTGGCGACCGAGTTTCTCCCGGGATAAGGAGAACCCTCTACTAAGTCAACGACCTTCTAGAGGGCGGATGAGCTGGTAGAGCAAGGGCACCCTCTTGTCCTTGGAGTGAGAAATCACTCCTAAAGACGGAAGAATCACCAAGGGTGGTCAACGGCATAGGATGCTGAAGGCAACGGGAAACCACAGCATTAAAGATCCAATGGATATCCCCAGGAAAACTCATCATGGCAGGGTTCAATGTCAAATTATCCGGAGTTTCAACTCCCCCACTCGGATCTCCGGGGGGGAGAGCCTTGAACAATGCCACAAGTAAATACAAAAATAATGCAACAATAGCAACTTGGAATGTAAGATCATTATACCAACCAGGCAAAGTAAATAATGTTATACAAGAAATGAAACGCCTAAAAATTAACATTTTGGGTGTAAGTGAAACAAGATGGCCTGACTCAGGAGAAATGACCATTGACAACATGAAAGTATATTACTCGGGAAATTCTGATAGCCAGCACAGGAATGGGGTAGGAATAATTTTAGATGAGTATGCTAGTAAATCTGTCAAAAGCATTTTACCAATCTCAGATAGAGTAATCAGTCTACATTTACAAACGAAACAAACAAATATTAATTTAATCCAAATCTATGCTCCAACAGCCGACAAAGACCAAGAAGAAATAGGAAAATTTTATGAAGAATTAACACAAGCAATAGGAACCTCAAAAAGCAGAGACATTGTTATCATCATGGGAGATTTTAATGCCAAAATAGGTGAAGGAAGTGAAGGTGATCTTATTGGACCTTTTGGTTTAGGAACAAGAAATGAAAGAGGAGATTTGCTGTCACAATTTTGCCAGGAAAACAATCTGTCTATTACAAACACATTTTTTAAACTCCCTAAACGAAGACTTTATACTTGGAAATCACCAAGAGACTGCAATGAAGAAGTTTGCAGAAATCAAATTGATTTCATACTCATAAGCAAGAGGTACAAAAATTCTATTCATGGTGTGAAAACATATCCAGGAGCTGATATATTTTCTGATCATAACCTTTTAGTAGCAAAGTTCCATGTGAAACTGAAAGCCATACAAAAGAAACAAAAGAAGGACTATATAAATACAACTATTCTAAGAGACCCCTTGACTAAACAAAAGACTTCTGAAGAGATTAATAAGGAATTAGTTAGGATAAAGAATAATCAAACAGAAGACATTGATGGCAAATGGAAACTTATAAAAGACACATTAAATAATGCATGTAAAAACACAATGGCGACCAAACACAACATGAAAAAGAAGTGGATGACAGAGAAGATATTACAATTGATGGAACAAAGAAGAATACTTAAAAATAGAGATGAAAGTGAGTATAAAAGATTACATGCAGAAATACGAAAAGAAACACGGCGAGCAAAAGAAGAATGGTACAAGGAACAATGCTCTGAAATTGAGAGTTATGAAACAAGACATGATAGTTTCAACTTACACAAAAAAGTTAAAGATTTAGCTGGATTTAATAAAAAGAAAAGTACAAGTTTATTGTTAGATAAAAATGGCAAAATAATTCCTGATGTTAAAGGTAAACTGGACAGGTGGACAGAATATGTCAAAGAACTATTTGAAGAAACAAGAAAAGATCAAAAATTTTATGATAACATGATCGGAGAACGAGGACCAAGCACATCGAAAGAAGAAATATTACATGTTATCAACAAATCAAAGACAGGAAAAGCCCCTGGACTGGATAAGATACCAAATGACATCCTGAAACTCATAGGAATAGACCATATAGATATATTTGTACAATTGTTTAATGATATTTATAATTCGGGAATTATTCCTAGGGATTGGTTGACATCTACCTTTGTTACATTACCCAAAAAGGCTAATGCCAAAACTTGTAATGATCACCGTACAATAAGCTTAATGAGTCACACCTTAAAGATATTTCTAAAAGTTATACACCAACGAATATACAAAAAAGTAGAAGAAGGTATAAGTGAAACACAATTCGGTTTTAGAAGTTCCCTCGGTACAAGAGAAGCATTGTTTGCTTTTAACATATTAGCGCAACGATGTATGGAGGTTAACCAGCCACTATATGTGTGCTTCCTGGATTATAATAAAGCATTTGACAAAGTTCGTCATGATCATCTCATAGAATTGTTAGAAAAGAAAACACTTGATAAGAAAGACATCCGCATTATATATAACCTCTACTACAATCAAACCGCAACCGTGAAGGTAGAAAATGAGTTATCGAATGATATAGAAATAAAGAGGGGTGTGAGACAAGGTTGCGTTCTCTCACCCTTATTGTTTAATATGTATTCAGAAGACATAATCCAGGCAGCTCTATCAGATGAAATAGCTGGCATTAAAGTGAATGGGCTAAACATTAACAATGTTAGGTTTGCTGATGACACTGCACTACTAGCTGGAAACCTCAAAGATCTACAATTACTTCTTGACAAAGTCGCAGAAAAAAGTGAAGAATTTGGCTTGACTCTTAACGTAAGCAAGACTAAGTTCATGGTGATATCTAAAACACACCAACAAGAAAATCTTACAATCAATAGGGAAAGAGTCGATCAAGTACGTAAATTTAAATATCTCGGAACAATTGTAAATGAGGAGACTGAAAGCTCAGAAGAAATTAAATCGAGAATAGGACAGGCCAGAAGTATCTTTAATAAGATGAAAAATGCATTCTGTTCGAGAGACATTTGTTTAAACACAAAAATGAGGTTGCTAAGATGCTATGTATTCTCAAAATTATTATACGGAATGGAAGCGTGGACATTGAAAAAGAAGGACATGAACAGTTTAGAAGCTTTTGAAATGTGGGCATATAGAAGAATACTTAGAATTAGTTGGGTGTCGAGGATTACTAATCAAGATGTCCTAAGAAGAATGGGAAAGGAAAAAGAATTAATTAAAACTATTAAAGTAAGGAAGCTACAATATTTAGGCCATGTTATTAGGGGAGTAAATTACAAAATATTGCAAATAATACTAGAAGGGAAAATTTGTGGGAAGAGAACGAGGGGTAGAAGACGGACATCCTGGATTGACAATTTAAAAAATTGGTACAACTGTTCAACGTCAGAACTCCTTAGATCAGCCAAATCAAGATCAGAAATTGCCGTGATGACAGCCAACCTTCTTAGAGGAGACGGCACATGAAGAAGAAGAATAGAATATTTTATAAATGAAGGTATATGTGTATGTTGGGAAAGTTTAGGTGAATGTAGATAATAGGTGACTGGGGGCATAGCTTATTGTAAATAGTGTTCTCATGTTAATTATGAACTGAAAAGTCCTCTGAAGGTCTATGGTAGTGGATATGTGATTTCATATTCACTGAGTACCTGTCATGTGCTCTGCTTCTCTCTTCCTTTTCCTTCCCATGCAGCCCTCCTTCTGCTCTATCTGTGATTCTGTTCTCTAGTGAGGTAGATGTAAACAATGGTACAGCTCTAGCAGTATAAAAATAAATCAGTCTTGCAACAGTTTTTTTTTGTCTTACCATCATGTGATTCTGACTCAAAACAATGTACCCCGAACCCACACCCCGCCCCTCCTCACCACATCCCAGACGCTGACACACTTCCTCGAGCACATTGGGAGGCAAGCTTGACCCAGACCAAATCTGCCCCACAGGTTAATAATCAAAGATAGTGAGCTGGCCAACCTGGATGTGGTTTTTAGGCAGTTTCTTGCATTGAATTATGTAAGCACTGGGCTGGTATCTGTGTCCTGTCTCAGTTACATGTTATGCAAACATTTAGAGATTGTTCTTCCACGTGAATATGACATTTACCCCAAACACAGATAAATGTGCTACACAGCTTGTGTCCTGTGAGATGAGTGAGGGACTGCTGACAGATGTCACTCATAGACACCATTATTAAAACCCTATATCTGTGATGACATCAATACACCACTTTTGGTTCCTTGAAGTTCAGTCTGCATGATAGCAGAGAATATACTTAAGATAACCATTAGAATCAGTGTAAGTAATAATGGGAGTCATAAAGAAAGAATGTATCAAATCTGAGGGAAATGTGACTAGGAGGAAATGTTATTGAGTAATAAGAGTTGAATTGAGGGGCATAGACTGTAGCTGGTAGAGCACCTCTCGTATCACAGAGCTCATGAAGCACAATTCACTGATGAGAGCTGAAGTCATATGATTTAAGTGTTAGATCTGCAGACGCACTAATTAGAAGTGCAACTGCAGCAACTTTATCATGGATTTGTTTTAGTAAATAGCTTATGTTGACTTCTTCTTGCCAAAATTTTGTGCTTGTTTTACAACTTAGTGATAAGTTGTAACAGGCTATTAGGATAATGTGTAATGTGACGGAAGGATTCAGCTAAGTATAAAGCTGAGAAATATAATCCATAGAAAAGAGTGAGTACATAGCTCTTTAAAGTTAGACAAGTCAAATGGTAGTTCTGTTATACGAGGTGCATTCAAGTTCTAAGGCCTCCGATTTTTTTTCTCCGGACGGGAAAGAGATAGAAACATGCGCATTGTTTTAAAATGAGGCCGCGTTCATTGTCAATATGTCCCAGAGATGGCAGCACTGTATGGCAGATGGAATTTTACCGCCAGCGGCAAGAATGAGAACTGTTTTAAATACTTAAAATGGCGACGTTTTCCTTACTTGAACAGCGTGCAATCATTCGTTTTCTGAATTTGCGTGGTGTGAAATCAATTGAAATTCATCGACAGTTGAAGGAGACATGTGGTGATGGAGTTATGGATGTGTCGAAAGTGCGTTCGTGGGTGCGACAGTTTAATGAAGGCAGAAAATCGTGTGACAACAAACCGAAACAACCTCGGGCTCGCACAAGCCGGTCTGATGACATGATCGAGAAAGTGGAGAGAATTGTTTTGGGAGATCGCCAAATGACTGTTGAACAGATCGCCTCCAGAATTGGCATTTCTGTGGGTTCTGTGCACACAATCCTGCATGACGACCTGAAAATGCGAAAAGTGTCATCCAGGTGGTGCCACGAATGCTGACGGATGACCACATGGCTGCCCGTGTGGCATGTTGCCAAGCAATGTTGACGCGCAATGACAGCATGAATGGGACTTTCTTTTCATCGGTTGTGACAATGGATGAGACGTGGATGCCATTTTTCAATCCAGAAACAAAGCACCAGTCAGCTCAATGGAAGCACACAGATTCACCGCCACCAAAAAAATTTCGGGTAACCGCCAGTGCTGAAAAAATGATGGTGTCCATGTTCTGGGACTGCGAGGGCATAATCCTTACCCATTGCATTCCAAAGGGCACTACGGTAACAGGTGCATCCTACGAAAATGTTTTGAAGAACAAATTCTTTTCTCCACTGCAACGTGTGCTGTGCTGTTTCACCAAGACAACGCACCCGTACATCGAGCTAACGTTATGCAACAGTTTCTTCGTGATAACAACTTTGAAGTGATTCCTCATGCTCCCTACTCACCTGACCTGGCTCCTAGTGACTTTTGACTTTTTCCAACAATGAAAGACACTCTCCGTGGCCGCACATTCACCAGCCGTGCTGCTATTGCCTCAGCAATTTTCCAGTGGTCAAAACAGACTCCTAAAGAAGCCGTCACCACTGCCATGGAATCATGGCGTTAGCGTTGTGAAAAATGTGTACGTCTGCAGGGTGATTACGTCGAGAAGCAACGCCAGTTTCATCGATTTCGGGTGAGTAGTTAATAAGAAAAAAAATCGGAGGCCTTAGAACTTGAATGCACCTCGTAGAATGCCTCCTGGAATTCCCAAAACCCTATCCCTGGGACACAAATAAATAAATCAAAGACATAGCCTACAAGTGTGTTAAGACCTCTTCAGTGAGAGAGCTTGAATAGCACTGTAGGAAGAAGTGAGTGAATTACTGAAAGTGGACTTCATCGTGTATGTAGTGGACAACAGTCAAAGTGTGATAACATATCTTGGTATTTATTCACCAGACTACTGCTAGTTTTCACTTCTAGCTGGTGACTGGAACCTTATAAACTGTGGACAGGTTTCAAATGTATCTGGGTATCCATTTTGTCCATTGAAGAGTTGTGAAAAAGGACTTTAAAAATGATGTGGACATAGAGAAACAGAATCTGCCTGCAGTGAACTGTAAAAAATGAACTAATCTCAGGTACATTCACAGTGGGAGTTCAAAGGGGTGAATTCTTTGAGGAGAGGAAGAGTGTAATGGCACAATCCTAGGCAAGAGGGCTTGATACTGTAAAAAGGGACACAGTGACAGTACACTGGCACACCATTACATTATGGCAACTGCTGAGCCCTTCTGCAAGCTTTCTGGTCAGTGCCTGGCCAGTTACTGAAATCAGGGACATTTTGCCACATGACATTCACAACATTTGTGGTGGTAACACCACAACATATCCACTTTGGTGTCTATAAATATTGGCCATTTAGTCAGGTAAGTCATTGAATTGGAGAGTCATGAAGTCAGCGTCTTTCACAGTGTCGGCTTCTGCCCTGAGGTCACTACCAGTTCACTGTCATCCTGAGAGGACCACCTGCCTTGGGATCCAGCTGCAGTGCAGATGGGTTGAGTATCAAACTGATGCACTCCTAGCCTCAGAGCTCCTGGTTGCCCACCAGTGGCAGCCAATGCCACCCAGATACCAGACTGTGGTTCACACCATGGATGTCTATTCCTCTGTCACTCACCATGGCTGGGAAGGTTGTAGCCACCTTGTTGACAGCATAACAGCCCAGACCACTGCAGCACTTGGGACAACGCTGTTGGGAATGTTTACCATATCGGATTGCTCAATACTTCGGCTGTGCTGAATGTAGCAGCTACTGATATCTTTACAGGAATGTTTCATTCCTGCATTCCAAGAGACTGAAGCGTGACCATGCCTATTGTACATGGAGATTGTGTATCAATGGCAGGCTCTGCCATGTGACCAGAGCGTGCACCTATAGCTGCTCTTAGCTTATTGGGACAGTAAAGAGTTTTCATTAGCACTGTCTATCTTCCTACAGCCAATTTTTCTTCTGATGACCTCCTGCAGTCCTCACAAACTTGCTGAATCCACAAAGACCAGGTGGGATGGCTGAGTACTAACCTGACAATCTGGAGAATGGCTCCTCCACCCCTCTGTAGTTGTGACTGTCATCAGGGCGCTATGTGTCTAAGGTAATGAGGAATGTTTGATGCAGGCTTGTGCTCCAAACACATGTATTCTTGTTTAAAGAAAATTCTCAATTATATGCCATCAAACAATCAGTACTGCCCATTTTGTTTGAAATGTGCTTTTCAGTTACAGCTAGAACCACAACGTACTTGGAATTTGATTGAGGTAGGCGCTAAACCTCTGTAAGTTAGAAAAGTTATGTAAACAACTAAGGGGCATAAGAAGAACAAAAACAGCTCTGACTTCCCTTACACATAATCTTATAATCCGTAATTATCTAATGTATGGTTGTACTATTGGAGATAGCTGACCCAAGAGAGGAATATAATAAGCGTGTCAAACAATGAAACCATAACCTTACAACAAGTCTGAGAGATAAGAGGAAAAGATTGAATCACCAATAAACTATGGATAAAAGTAATTCATGGAACATCAATTGCAATTGGAGTGCAGTATGTGTGGTTTCAAACTAAAATACTTGTCTATATGAAGAAAAACTAAAGTTCTTCCAGCTGATCTTTTTATTATTATTTTTGAATGGTGTATTTTATACTTTTATGTTTTATATTGTGTTTTTTAAGCCCACACTAGTAAACAATGTGAGATCATCAATGAATGGACTCTGTTCCAGCTAATATTCTGGTGTCCACCAATTAATTTGATATAAAGTGTTTCATTTTGTGTATGATCATTAAATCATTTTTTAACACACTAGCAGATCATTTTTGCCCATCACAACAATACAACATGGACCTTTGGCAAATGAAGATTTATCCTTTTTGCCATGTTCATTCACTCCCTCAACCATATATTGTTAAAACCCTATCATGAGGGAGAGCTATCAGGGATGTGGAAGGTGTCAAATTATACATGGACAAGCATAAGCAGGCACTGCAGGCTACCTCTGTAAATCATCCAGACAACAGAATTTCGACTAGTGCTACTGTAACCATACAGATACTCATGGAGACTTCTTCTAAATTGATTTTTAGACACTTATCAAATTAGAAGAAAAGTAGCCACTTTGAAAAGACAGCTTCTCCTCCTCTCTTATTACTCATCTGCTGTCTGAATCACAGACTTCAGACAACACATTTGTGTAACTTAATAAAGACTACTGTCAGCTTTTTATGTACTGACAAAGTGAAAATCTGTTAAATTTGAACATAAGAGTTAGATGGAATTTCTGTCCTTAGTTCCAGATATTCTGATAAATTGTAAGAATGGCTAATGAGATATTCTTGCACATTGTTTTCAGTTATTTTGGGCTTTTTAGATTTTTACCTCTCTGCCAGTACCTGTTGTTGACTCTTGTACCAGAATGTAAAATTGTATATATGTATATTTGTATTACGATTCCTTAATTATACCCTGTTTTTTCCATTATGTTTTGTACCTCTACTATAAATGATGCATATTGTGTGTAATGATGACACCTATGCAAAGTAATCTGTCTATGGGTGAATAAATAAATAAGTAAATAAATAGATAGGTAAATAAATTCCATTCTGGACATTAGATAGTGGTGCATAGACCATGTTAGTTAGACTGTCAGCGAGAGCAGTACTGCTAGTTCCTGCTACTAATAAGGCAAGTACACTATTCTTTGTTACATATTTTTATGAGCTTAAAAGGAGTGACTGCAGTAATGGACAGGAACTGTGATTGCTGTGTACAAATGCGAGCTGAGTTGGCGACCCTTTGCTCACAGTTCCAGGCAGGGTTGGATTCTGTCACACAGCTTGAGGCTGCTGCCAAGGGGTGTCACTAAGGGGAATTGAACGCGGGGATGTGAGGGACATTGAGCGCGTCCGTGTCCTCCGATTGGTCCACTGCTGTGGCCGCCCCGGGTACTGCCTGCATTGAGGTTGACCCCTCACCTGTGGTTGAGTGGGAGATCATTCCAAAGTCTGGCAGGCAGCAAAAAACTTTCCTAGGGGCCGATCGTAGTGCCTCTCCAGTTCGTTTGATGAACAGGTTTCGGGCGTTACCTGTGGCTGACGATGTCTCTGAGCCAGATGCAGTCATCCACCCTGTTTCAGAGGAAGCTTCTCGGCCCACAAGGTCTGGGCATTCACAAAGGGTGGGTTTGCTGGTAGTTGGGAGCTCCAACGTTAGGTGCGTAATGGGGCCCCTTAGGAATATGGCTGCCAAGGAGGGGACGGAAGCTGGTGTGCACTCTGTGTGCATTCCAGGGGGAGTCATTCCGGATGTGGAAAGGGTGCTTCCGGATGCCAGGAAGAGTACAGGGTGCAGCCAACTGCAGGTGGTGGCTCATGTTGGTACCAATGACATTTGTTGCTTTGGATCAGAGCAGATTCTGTCTGGTTTCGGGTGGCTAGCGGAAAAGGTAAAGACTACCAATCTTGCTTCCTAGATTAAGGCAGAGCTCACCATCTGCAGCATCGTCGATAGAACCAACTGTGGTACTTTGGTGCAGAGCCAAGTGGAGGCTCTGAACCAGAGGCTCAGGCAGTCCTGTGACCATATAGGCTGCAGATTCCTTGACTTGCACCATCAGGTGGTGGGTTTCCGGGTTCCGCTTAATAGGTCAGGAGTCCACTAAACACAGGAGGTGGCTACACGTGTAGTGGGGGCTGTGTGGAAGGGACTGGGCGGTTTTTTAGAGAAGAGTGTCTCAGGGAACCACAGAAGTGACATCCGTCTAAAAGTGAGCAGGTAAAACACAGTAAGGTAGTTGTACGAACAATTGGTATTGTAGTTGTAAATTATTGTAGCTGTGTTGGGAATGAACCAGAGCTCCAAGCCCTAATAGAAAGCACTGAAGCTCAAATAGTTGTAGGTACAGAGAGCTGGCTAAAACCAGAAATACATTCAGCTGACATTTTTTCAAATAATCAAACAGTGTTCATAAAGGATAGATTAAATACAGTTGGCAGTGGAGTATTTATTGCTGTCAGAGGTAGTTTGCCTTGTAGCAAGGTTCAAGTAGATAGTTAGTGTGAAATAGTATGGGTATAGGTTATACCTGACAATCAGACTAAACTATTAATTGGATCATTTTACTGACCCCTGACTCAGAAGATATAGTTGCTGAACTCTCATTTCAAATAAGTACCCCACTCCTACAATTATAGTCAGTGGTGACTTTAATCTACCCTCGATATGCTGGAAAAATTATACGTCTAAAGCCAGCAGCAGGCATAAAACATCATCCGAAATTGTACTGAATGCTTTCTCAGAAAATTATTTTGAACAATTAGTTCATGAGCTCACGGGAAGCGTAAACGGTTGCGAAAGCATACTTGACCTTTTAGCAACAAATAATCCTGGCCAAATAGTGAGTATTGTGACAAATGCAGGGATTAGCGACCACAAGGCAGTTGCTGCTAGGATGAATACCATAACAGCTACAACCATCAAAAAGAAATGCAAAGTATATCTATTTAAAAAAGCTGATAAAAATGCTCTTAATGCCTTTTTAAGAGACAGTCTTCACTCCTTCCAATGTGATCATGTAAGTGTACAAAAGTTGTGGAATGTTTTCAGAGATATAGTACCACCAGCAATTGAGAGATATACACCACATAAATTAACAAGTGATGGTACTGATCCCCCATGGTACACAAAACAGGTCAGATCATTGTTGCAGAAGCAATGAAAAAAGCATGCCAAATTTAAAAGAACACAAAATCCCCAAGATTGGCAAAGTTTTACATAAGTTCAAAATATGTCACGTACTTCAATGCAAGATGCTTTCAATAATTTCCACAAAGAAATTCTGTCTCGAAATCTGGCAGAAAACCCAAAGAGATTCTGGTCATACATAAAGCACACCAGTGGCAAGACCCAATCAATACCTTCACTGTGTGATAACAACGGTGAAGTCACTGATGACAGTGCAACTAAAGCAGAGTTATTAAACACAGTTTTCTAAAACTCCCTCTCCAAAGAAGATGAAGGAAATATTCCTGAATTCCAATCAAGAACAACTGCCAAGATGAGAAACACAGAAGTAGATATCCTCGGAGCAGCGTAAATCACTTAATAAAGACAAGGCCTCTGGTCCAGATTGTATACCAGTCAGGTTCCTCTCAGAGTATGCTGATAAAATAGTTCCATATTTAGCAATTATATATAACCACTCACTCACAGAAAGATCGGTACCTAAAGACTGGAAAATCGCTCAAGTCACACCAATACCCAAAAAGGGAAGTAGGAGTAATCTGCTGAATTACAGGCCTAAATCACTAATGTCAATTTACAGTAGGGTATTGGAAAATGTATTCAAACAATATGAAGTACCTTAAAGAAAACAATTTATTGACACATAGTCAGCACGGTTTCAGAAAATATCGTTCTTGTGAAACATAACTAGCTCTTTATACTCAGGAAGTAATAAGTACTATCGACAGGGGATGTCAAATTGATTCCATACTTCTAGATTTCCAGAAGGCTTACGACACTGTTCCTCACAAGCGACTTCTAAGCAAACTGCGTGCCTACTGAGTATCGCCTCAGTTGTGCGACTGGATTCAAGATTTCCTGTCAGAAAGGTCACAGTTCATAGTAATACATGGAAAGTCATTTAGTAAAACAGGAGTAATATCTGGCTTTCCCCAAGGAAGTGTTGTAGGCCCTCTATTGCTCCTGATCTGTATTAACAACATAGGAGACAATCTGAGTAGCCCTCAGAACACTTAGAAGGTGCAACAGGTCTACTAAAGAGGCTGCTTACACGACGCTTGTCTGCCCTATTCTGGAGTATTGCTTTGCATTGTGGGACTGATGAATGACACCAAAAAAGTACAAAGAAGGGAAGCTCATTTTGTATTATCAAAAAATAGGGGAGATAGTGTCACAGACAGGATACATGAATTGGAGTGGCAATCATTAAAACAAAGGCATTTTTCGTTGTGATGGGATCTTCTCATGAAATTTCAATCACCAGTTTTCTCCTCCGATTGCGAGAACATTCTGTTGGCACTCACCTACATAGGGAGAAATGGTCATCACAATAAAATAAGAGAAATCAGGGCTCACACAGAAAAATTTAAGTGCTCGTTTTTCCCGCATGCCATTCGAGAGTGGAACGGTAGAGAGACAGCTTGAAGGTGGTTCATTGAACCCTCTGCCAGGCATTTTATTGTGAATAGCAGAGTAATCACATAGATGTAGATGAATGTAGATGTGGTATTTGTTTTTACTTCTAGTATTGTTGTTGTGAGTTGCACAGATAATCCTTAATTTACTCTTGAAAAAAAAAAAAAAAAAAAAAAAAAAAAAAAAAAAAAAAAAAAAAAAAAAAAAATACTGGCATGTACGTCTAAGAATCCAAGAATCCCTTGGTTGCTGAAAGGATGCAACAACTTGATTGATTATCAACTTCACATAATATTGTTACTGCTTGGTCCTGCAGAATAATTACATTTTTGACCTCAACTGTATTTTCCCAAAAAATATCATATAAACAGTATTGAGTGAAAGTCTTCAAAGTATACTAGTAATCTCATCTGTCAAGGCAATGAGAGAGATATCAAATTGCGAAGCAATCAGAAATGAACATTTTGCTTATCCACGTGCTGGTGCCACTGCAGTTTATTGTCCATCATGATGCCAGAGAATTTTATAGATGGGGCCTCATCCTATGTGTGCCCGTTGATCACTACTTGTGGTACCTGAACTCACTTTCATTTGTTTGAAGCTGCATAATACATGTCTTCATAAGTTTAAGGATTATACCATATGTTGTGAACCGATTGTAAGGGCAGTCCACTATTCTGAGTTTCTTGTGGACATGTTTGAGCACTTCATCAGTTTACTAGTGACATCAATATACATCACAGTTTGAGAAAGGACAGGTTAGTCATTTGTGTCAAGATTAGGGGAGGACCATTTACCAAACTTTGTTGTGCAAACGTGTGATTTATTAAATGTGTAAAAACCCATAATTCACAGAGTTATGATCCCATTATGAAGTTCTACAAAAAGGAAAATGTGACTCATTATTTCACATCAATAATGATAGTAAGAGTGGGCTGGTAACCACTGCTTGCAGCTACAATTCTGATTGTGTGTAGTTCTTGTTCAAAATCAGTGGTGGAATCAAGAGAATACAGTGGATCATAAAATAAAAAGCAGCATGTTAGTACTGGCAGGGTGTACTGAGGAAGCTAAAATATAGGAGTCTATTTATGAGGTTTTTTCTGTATATTTTAAATTTATAGCTTCATTTTGTTAATGGTTGTGTCTTCTATTTTAATACTAAACTGAAGGTTCCTGTGTTGTTTCTTCACATTTTTCAGAAAGTTTTGGAACTACGTGGTTCTTACTTTCCACATACACTGCCCACCATCCATCCAATACATTGAATATTTTGTTAGATATTCAAAATTTTGATATGCAGCAGCAGTGTTTTTGAAAGTTGCAACATTTCTCAAATTTTCTTGTGTTAAATTTTAGATTAATAAACACAAATAATTTACAGTATTTCTGTAATAGTTAATTGTTAATATAATCGATAGAATTAGGCTCTTAGAAATTTTCTTCTTTGTTAATATATAAGTTAATTCATTCCACATTCTTGAAGGTTTTACTTCATTAAGGGATCTGCAGAACACGGTGATTGATGGACCAGTGTGTGAAGTAGCACTGATTGTTATTCTGAGAAACACTTGTTAGCTGCCTCTCAATTTGGTTGCCATGGTAAGTTCTCTACAGAGAACTAAATTGTGGACAGAGCTGAACAAAAGTACTGCCATGTTGCTACACCATATATCTGATTGTGTACAAATTTCTACTTGGGAAATTAAAATGTATTCAATTACTGGCATGCCCTAAACATAAAAATCAGATCACTGTGACTAAAACCACACTGGATCCATACAAACTCAAAATGGGTGAATATAGCAAACAGAAAGTAAAGTTCAGTGGTAGCAAACACAAGTTCTTATTCTGCATAATCAGCCATCCAAAACTTCAAAATACTTTCCAAAACTGCAGTTTTGCAGTATGTATGGGTTTACTATAGTCTCCTAAGTATCAAAAGCAGAGAATCACACAGAACAACACTACACAGGAGTAATATAAACTCCAAAGTTAGTTAGTCATACGTTTCATGGATCATTTTGCATGATAGATCGTAATGATGTCAAATGAGTGATTTTATGTTCACATCACAAATTAATTTATACATATGGCTACGTTCCTACGTTCTGAACACTTATAAGGTGTTTTATTTATTTTTTTTTGCCCTCTACTCACCCCCTTCTACACATTACAGTAGGAAAACCTTTCTCAGTTTGTCATCAAATTTTACTTTGCTGTCTGTCAGATGTTTTATATTGTGGGGTAATTGATCAAAAGTTTTTGTTGCTGCATTGTGCACCACTTTTTGTACTAAAGACAACCTTAATTTGGAGTAATGAATGCCGCTTTTCCTTCTGGTATTGTAATTATGTACCTCATTGTTCCTTATGAACTGTAATGGATTATTTACATCAAACTTCATGAGCGAATAAATATACTGGGAAGCAGTAGTCAGAATTCCCAACTCCTTAAACAGATGTCTACAAGATGATCAAGTGTGAGCACCACATATTATTCTTACAGCATGTTTTTTTGCAATGAAGACTTTCTTTCTTAAAGATTGGTACCCCAGAACATATGATATTATTGAATGAAAATACGTAAAATATGTCAATTTTCTGATTTGTCTCTCCTCAACATTTGCAATGGTTCTAAGTGCATGTGTAGTTGAACTAAGTTGTTTTAGGGGGATCTAAGATTGAATGTTTGGGGACCCTATATGTATTTCTCTCCTGTCAGAATTATGTCCCTGGAATATTTATTTCTTGAAGTACTAAGAATAACTTCCTGCATGTTTTCATTAGATATGACATTATCCATAGTTTGGCTATGTCATCAATCCCATAAAATGTCAATTTATCAAGGAAAATACTGTGATTCACATAGTCAAATGACATAAGGAGGTTGCAGAAAATACAAAATGGCACTATTTTATTATTAAATGCTTGCAAAATCTAGATAACGTACATGTAAATGGCATTCTCAGTAGATCAACTCTTCTGAAACTCCAAATGTGATTTACTAAGGATACTATTGGTGTTAAGGTAGTATTTTAGTACTCAATTTGAAACACTGTCAAAACCAGATGAGTATTTATTTTTGAGAGAATGTATAATTTTCTTAATTTCAGAAGGAGAAGTTGGTGATACATTCATATGAATGAATTTTGTGAAAGTTATATTTTTACCATACTGCTTTGATTTTGCTCTTGAACTGTTTGTCCCTGTGCTTTGTACTGTATTTAAGAAATGATTATTAAATGCATTTTTCTACCTGTGACTCATCATTTATAGCCCTTCTATTCAGTTCAGTATTGATGTTATCTTGTTCCGTGGCTGGTTGTCCTGTCTCTTGTTTTACTGCATTCCATAAAGCCTTAAGTCTGTTGTTGGAAGTACTGACTTCTGACCTTTCCCTTTGACAAAATTCTGTAATCTCCATAGCGATCCATGATTTTTTACATGGCTGTTTTGTATCCTCTCTGATTAGCTTATGTGGAAAGCTACTTTCAAATAATGATATGAATTTATCATGGAATAGATTAAATTTTATGTTAGCACTCATTATAAATTACATACCATGTCATCTTCTGTAAACTATTCTTAAAGATATTTGTCCTGGAGTCATTAACTATTCTAACTGATTTCCATGAGGAGTATCTGTAATGTAAGATGCTATGTCATTTATCCTAACTAACTATGCATCATGATCAGAGACAGCATTTTCACTGGGTAAACAGCTACTTTCTTGCTTTGAGTTTCATCAAAGAAAATGTTATCAATTAGGGTTCTACTGTCTGTATCCACCTTAGTTGGAAAGTTAACTACTGAGGTTAAATTATAGGATCCAAATAACATATCCAGATCATTTTTCTTATGAGAATCCCTTAGAAAAATCTACATTGAAGTCACTGCAGACTATTAACTGCTTGCTGCTGTCTGACAGATAGCACAGTAAAGAATACAGATTCCTTATAAATACGTAGTTCAAAATTTCCCAGTGGGGATCTGTATACAGCTATAATTATAAGTGAACCATTTTTCAGCATTAATTAACAAGCATACACTTCTATGTGCTGATCACTACAGATCTACTTTCTCAATGTTTTGAACTTGTGTTCTGTTTTAATGTACTGTATGTAACAACTCCTCCTTTTTACATGTTATTTCTGGATGAGTAAGCTGCAATAGCACAATATTTTAGACATAACTTTTCTAACCCTGTGATTAAGTAGTGCTCAGAGAGGCACAGATGACTATCTTTTCAATGATCTCTAAATTTTATAAACAGACAAGAAGCTTTTCTGCCTTACTACTCAATCCTCTAATATTTTGATGAAATAAGCTAACCTTACTTTTCTGTGCATTATTAAGCATTTTGTGGGGCTTTTCTGTTATTTTCACCTCTTTCAAAACAGAGTGCCTGAACCCTGATTCTGACCTAAAAAAGGTTCCCCTCCAACACCTGTAACCACAGACATCTTGCTATGTGTGATGCTTCCCCCCCTCCCCCCCCCCCCTTATATTATCTGCAAGAAGCTCAGCCAACATATCTTCTATTCCAGTGCAGGCCATGTCTCATATATTCTCATTTTACAATTGTACAAACTGGTACTGCACTCATATGAGACCCTGTTCCAGTCAGCAGCAGCCTGCTCAACTCAGTGTTCACATGGCTCACTGCAGTTTTTACACAGGACTGGTCATGGCACTGCAGGTCCTCCACAAAACACAGATTTGTGTGTGTAGTTGCTACTCCTATTTCATCTAGGTCACCACTAATGCTGTAATTACTGTTCTTAGTCAGGCTGTTCCCTGCTCCACTAACTATAATAATCTAATCCTCTTTGACAAAACCTTTGCACAAATCCTTATGTCCTCTGTCACTTGGCTATGGCTTGGCTTGGCTTCACAATCATTGTGACATGGCACCCAGTCCCTAATTTGTCCTGTACCATCTGGCCTACACCTCTCCCATGACTACAACCTAGCAGCAAGATTCTTTTCTTCCTGTCCCCTTTTGGTGCTGACCTACACTGAGTTTCTTTGCTAGAAGTCTGTTGCACCTTACTGTGACCTGTAGCTGGATGAGGCTCTTCCCCCATACTTCAGATAACAAGTCAAATGTATTCATTGCTGTTAGCTCAAATGTAGGATATAAAGGTGAAGAACTGTTCCCCTCTTGCCCATTGCTTGTTACCTTTACCCATTTCACAAGTTCATTTTCCCCCTTCAGCCTATCTAGTTTAAATTTCATGTGACCTAATTCAGCCTGAAGGGCACAAATCTCAGTGATTCTCTCATTTTTTTGCAAAGCCTACCATGTCATGTGTGAGCCTAATGAGTTCCCCACTGAGTTTCCCATTCAGTTCCCCACTGCAGTCATCCCACAGTATACACATAACACTCCCTCTTTAACTATCCTATGGCAACATTACACCTATCGTGCATTGCAACACAGATTACATGCTTAAAAATAGAATTAAATCATCTAACACTACACAATTCTTTGTGATTTATGAACAGCAAAAATTAGGCACTCAGGTTAGTGCTTCAGGTGTATAATATAATGTAAAAAGTTATTTACTTCCATTTACAACAAGAGCTTCATACCCACTCAACTGTACTATCCATTAAATTATCTTAATCACAACAGAATGAACTTTACTGTATGCAAACTGCACGTAAATGAAAGATTCTGAATCAAACAAATTAAGATTTATGCTACTTTGGAATGGATATACTGAAAGTAAGTTGTTGGAAAAAAGAACAATTGATCAGGGTTCTGTAAGTTAATTCTGCCAAAACATAAACAAATATATGATTAGAACCCACCTTACAATGCTTTCACGTTTTCTGGACTAATACGTAAAGGAAAATGATGCTATCATAGTACACCAAAAAACACAGAGATACACCTATTTATTGAATAATTTGTACTAAGATGACTGTTATTACAGTCTAAATAACTTATCTTTATGAGAGAGCAAAAACTCAGATGAATCGCCTGACACAGGCGTGAATGAGCATGGAAAGTATAGTCCTGCAAGGTTCAGTAACACCACTTTGCAGTCTTTTACCTACATAAAATACCTTACAAAACTTTAAAGGACTTTTCAGAATGATCTACATAATCGTTTATGGCAACGCAGTACCACAGTAATTAAGTGTCAAATAGTGATAATTAACTGAAGTTCAAAGACAACAAAGCTTAAGTACTGCAGAAGGTTGGATTTGTAAGTCACTTTCTTTGTGGGTGGTCTGTACTTTCCAAGGATTCTCCCACTGTATCTCAGTCTGGCATCTACCTTACCTGCAGTTTGGTTTCTGTGGCTGTTTAAATTGCTCCATGTGCATACTCTCGGATCTTTAATTTATGTGACCACTTCCAGCAATTTTTCTGCAATTGTAAATCATTCAGTAAAGGGTCTATCTGACTACTCACTCACAATGTGCTACAGTCTTATACATTGAGGGTCAGCTGTAATATTTTTGCACCAGTCATCAACCCTTGGCAGGTCTTTGTGCCTTTTTATACATGGAACTTCTAGCATTATCCATGTAGTCATTTGTACATAATTGAAAAGCAATGGTCATACTAATACTCCCTCGAACACTCAAAGTTACTTTTATGTCTGAAGATTTCTCATGCTTTCTTCTGTCTGCTAGGAGCTATTTGATCGGTACACAAAACTGGTCTGTTATTCTGTATGCACCTTCTGGAAATCAAAGACCAAACTATCAATGTGGGTGCTATAATCTACTACCTTCTGGGTCTCGTGAATGAAAAGAGTGAACTGGGTTTAACATGATTTTTGTTTTTGGAATATACATTGATTCCTAAGGAAGATAATTTCAGTCTCCATCAATATCATGATAAGCGAATATAAAACATACTCCAAAATTGTATCAGATACTGAAGTCAGCAATGTAGGCTTATAACTTGGAGAATCTGTTTCATGGTGCTTCTTGAAAATGGGAATGACCAGCAAATTTTTCCAGTCACTGGGAATGCTTCCCTTCTCCAGCAACCTATGGTATACTGCTAATAGAAGGGAAGCAAGTAATTTTGCACACACTACATAGATCCATATAAGTATTCCATCAGGTCGAGTTGCCTTTCCTCCGTTGATCCTCTAACATTCTAGGTTGAGAGGGAGCAGCAGATTAAGAACCACATTTCCTCCCTGAAGAAGGAACAATTAGGAATTTCATGTCATCAAGAAGGAAAATGCTTGCCAGTCATTCCGTAACCTTGTATTTTTTAATAGTCTTGTAAAATGTAGATAATGCACACAAAGATGAAAGAAGGAATTATTTACTGAAAGGTGCGTATGCAAAAAAAACAAGAAATTTGGCAAGGGCTAAAAAAAAGTCTCAAATGGAAAAGAGCTGCTATTAAACAACAATAGGAACATGTTAAACTATGGTGAACTAAGAAAACTATTTGAAATATCTTCCAGAGGGTTTAGCAGATACAATGAAAATTTATTAAGATAAAAAACTGAAAACAATAAGATCTTCTAAATTGGTAAAAAGACCCAGAAGATTCTACAAATATGATAGCTTCAGTATAGATGTTTTCAGTGTTTTGAAGATGTTGAATAAAAGGGCATTTAGACAACTGAAGAAGTTCAGAAACAGTGTGACAGTACAGGGTATAAAGTGCAAGCAAAGCCTAGGAAGAAAACATTTAAAAATACATAAAACATCTTACTGTGAGATAGTAATTGGGGAAGGGAGATGTCAGAAATGCTACAGAATACTTTGGGAAGTTATTATTAGTGATTTTAGCATTTTTAGACCGAATGTAGGGCTCAGTGTTGTAATCTGTGATTTAAGATTTTCAGGAAAGGATCTTGGGAAAGAAGACCATGAATAATAACAGAGGTTAGTGCCAACAGTTTGGACCATATCTCTATTATAAAATTGAGGATGGCATCAAGTACATTGAGAAAATACCCCTCACACTAGTGTGAACATTGTATCAGTCTTTGTTCGATATGAAAAGTCAGCACAAACCATTCTGTGCAGCCAGTTTCCATCATGTCCTGGTGATTTTCAATATATTGTCTAGGTTTTTTCTGGCATAAATTTATCCAGAACACAGAGACACAGAATAAATATAGTTACAGTTGATACAGTTACTAACAAAACAAAATATTGCAGACTGCACAAAAGTGGAAACATGAAAGACTATGCATTTAGTATCTTCCATCAAACATAACAAGCCTTAGCAAAATTCAATAGGTTCATTTTGATGGGTACAAGCTAGTACCACTGTAGAACCAGCAAGAAGGAAAGACTAGCTGTACAGAATGAATCACCTAAAACTTGCACCACAGATATTGCTGCAATGGAAGGTGCTACTGATGTGCTGTCTTCACAGAATGGATTGGTAGGAAGGAGCTCATGCTGTCAGCCAATCAACAGATTTTAATAATTCTTAGAAAATGTACTTTTTGTGTGTACAGACTCTTTTTTTAAATGAAACAATGCCTATTGACATTAACAAAGAACAGATATGGTAAATTAAAATGTCTGTGGTGTTTGTTGCAGAATTCTAGTGCAAGTCATTTACAAGATGTCATATTTTGTAAAGTTCTCACACAGACACTTGTATAATACCTGTGGTAGCACACATTAAAGAATAACACAAGTGCATTCACTGGTTATGTGGATACTGAACAGTAATGAGGTTGTGTTCAAAAGTTTCATTGGCAGTGGAATTACATGCTTCCAGTCTGGCAGGGAATGACTGCTGCACAAATGCTAACGTTTAAGCAGAGATATCCAAGCAGGCTACAGTAATACACGGTTGCATATCACCAGGTGTAGTTGGTCTGTTCTTGTGGACAGAGTCTTTCAGCTTTCCCCACAGAAAAAAGTCTACAGGCATCAAATCCAGAGAATGGGCCATCCAAGGTACATGCCGTCTTTGTCCACTCCAATGATCTGGAAACAATTCATGAAGATGTGATGTAGTACTTAATGTAGTATGGGCTGGACAGCAACCATTTTGGTACCACAAGTTCCTTATAGTCTGCAGAGGAGCCTCTTCCAGCAACTCTGGAAGATGGTCGGTTAAGAGGCTGCAATACTTGTTCACTATTCCACACTACACATTTACTCTATATGGATGCTGACTTTCCACCTGATGAAGCCAACAGTCATTGCCAACAGACCAATGGTACATGTTTTGGCATTTCCCCTGACCATGATTAATAAATGTGGCTTCATCACTAACTAAGGTACATGATACATCTGGAGTATCCTGCCTTAATGCGATCTACAGAAGTTAACATGATTCTCATAATTTTTTCCATGCAGCTCTTAATGGAGAAGGATGTGATAAGGTTTGAACCTATGTTGATGGAGAATGCATAAGACACTTGCCTAACTCATGCCACTTCCTTGCACAACTGCACAGGAGCTAACATGCAGATCAACTACAACAGCAGCAAGAACATGAATTTCCCCCACTTCTGTCATCACTTATTTTCTGTTGTTATGTTGCAAAGGTATCACGTTACCATTCTGATGTAACTTATTGCAGAGATTGATAAATAACTGCCAAGATGGTTGATGTCTGTTGGGTCTTGCTGCATACACTATACACGAATAAACTCCAATCTTCCTTATGTTCTCCGTACATCATGAGCATGTCAGCTTTTTTTGCATTGGTAAATGTCATTGTCCACTCATGACCTACTGCCTAGACTGTCACATACTAACTAACTAGCAAGTCACAATGCACCAAGAAACACACAAGCACATTGTAATCAAACATAATAACATTATACCTAGCAACTATGAAGATTGAATGGCACAAACAAATATCAGTGTGGAAACTTTTCAAAATACGGTATCTCATAAACGATTCATGCTAGAAACCTGCAACAAACACCACTGACATTCTAATTTACCCTACTTTTTTTGTTAATGTCAAGAGACATTGTTTAACTTAAAATACTAAATGAAACTTCCTGGCAGATTAAAACTGTGTGCCAGATCGAGACTCGAACTCGGGACCTTTGCCTTTCGCGGGCAAGTGCTCTACCAACTGAGCTACCCAAGCACAACCCTCACCCCATCCTCACAGCTTTAATTCCCCAGTACCTCATCTCCTACCTTCCAAACTTCACAGAAGCTCTCCTGCGAACCTTTCAGAACTAGCACTCCTGGAATAAAGGATATTGCGGAAACATGGCTTAGTCACAGCCTGGGGGTGTTTCTACAATGAAATTTTCACTCTACAGCAGAGTGTGCGCTGATATGAAACTTCCTGGCAATTTTAATCTGCCAGGAAGTTTCATATCAGTGCACAGTCCACTGTAGAGTGAAAATTTCATTCCAAAATAGTAAATGTTTGTACAGAAATACACTTTCTAAGTATTACAACAATCTGTTTATTGCTAGCAGTAGGAGCCTCTGACTAGCAATCCATTCTTTGAAAACCACACATCAGTACTTGTGGTGCAAGTTTTAGGTGATTAGCCCTGAAAATGTAAAAATTTGAGTTGAGTCCCAGGCTACAATGTTGAATGAGATCTTTTAGTACTGACAGCTTACTGGTCACCTTCAGATAACAATGTTGTTGGCACCTACAGTCATTGATATCCAGTTTTGAATTATTTGCCACAGCAAAAGCCCTGCAAGTATTAAAGGACATAGTGCAATAGCCACTGACAATATGTTTTTAGACCTGACAATGTGCTTTTAGATGCAAAACCCATAGTCAATGGTTTGTCTGACCATAATTGTTAAATGTTAACAGTTCAACATAATAATAAATATGTTTATTACTACTGACAGACACACTAAAAGTAAAAGTGGGGACATAAGACCCATTGTGCAGGAACCATTGGATTTTTAAGAAGGAAGAACAGCAATCAGTTGTGAACAATCTGAATTTAATTGCAGACCGCCTCTAGAATGATCATCATCAATGCTAAAAACAGTACAAAAGACAAAAAGTCAGTAAAGTAACAGTGCATACAACCAGTGTCATGCAGCCATACAAGGTATACAAAAAGACACCTAAGTTTGGGAGTTGTTCAAGAGCTGGCTGTTGGACGGGAGCAGGTATGGTAGTTCATAAGGCATATAGATTCGGAATATCATATCACTTCATTATATACTCAGTTATGTTTCATTATGAGTGCTATGCTTGTGCCTTCTTTTTGATAACTTTTGTTTTCCAAATGCTTACCAGTACTTTACTGTAGGTTTCCATAACAATTACCTTGTTTCAAAGCATCTTTAAATGTAAATTTTAACCACTGTTTGTCAAATGGCTAATCTTTTTAGATGTTAAGTTTGTCAGCACCATCTGTCACTTATTTCTCCTGAGGCAAATTTGGCCTTCTATGTTCTCCCTCTTTATATTTTTAGTCTTTTTATTACCAACATAGTTCTAATCATTTACCTATAGGTTCAAATATTTTCAGTTGTAATCGTTTACCCACTTTATGGACAAAAATGTCACAATATTATACGCCTACTCTCTGATGTAATAAATGCCCACTGGTTTGTGTAATTTGTGTACAATCAAATAGTTTGACCTGACATAATTAATGGTTTGCCCATGTAGAGGGTGGGCATGTACGGTCTATGCAATTTTTACTCCAGTATATTTGGGTATTATATATTTTCAATTTCAGTGGTTTAGGCATTTTATGTAGTTAAAAACAATTCACATTATTAATAAAGGTCCACTGATTTTTGTAATTTATTTGCAATAAAATGGTTTGGTCTGGCATAATTAATGGTGTGCCCATGTAGAGGACGCAAATGTTTGGATATGATGCAACGAGAGGCCACTGCAGTCTTTTTGTAAGCAACAGCTTCAGTTTTGTATTAGGCTTCCACCACTTTGGTTCCTTGGCTGTATCTTTTATATTGACTGTTATATGTATTTCTGTATTCAAATTGTGGTCTACATGTGCCTGAACTTGGTGTCAGTGTCACCACACAAGGTATTTTACAGTATGTTGTCTTTTGCACATACTTTGAATGGCTGTCTATTTGTACCAGTATTATGAAAAGTATAGTTGCTGCTCACCATACAGCTGAGATGATGAGTCACAGATAGGTGTCAGCAGCCAGAGACTGTGGTCATGTGTGTGTGAGTTGCATTTTTCATGAGTGTGTGTATGTATGTTGCCTATTTCTGAGAAAGGCCTAGGTGGCCAGAAGCTCACTTTGTAACAGTCACTTGTTGTGCCTATTTGTGACTCAGCATCTCCACTATATGGTGAGTAGCAACTATCCTTTTTGTAATATTGTTACATTCCTCCTGGATTTTCCACTGTTTGATTCTATGTTTGTACTGTTTTTGGACTGATGATGACTATTGCGTAGTTGAAACTGGTTTGCAGTAAAATTCAGATTGTTTGCAACTGACCACTGTTCTTCCTTCCTGATTATTCTAGTTCTCAGAAGTATTAGTCCCTTACTCAGGACCAAAGAGTGATAAAGTGGTGAAGTTCAAAAAGAAAAGGCAGGGTAATTATAGCGCAGGATGGGAGGGATCCACCTCTAACATTAATTAGTTTTCTCAGTAGAATGCACATCTGATACAACTGAAAATATTGACCAGTTAGGTACAAATCATAGAAGAAAACTGTTGTGTCACAGACTCATAAACAATGATACGAGCACAATAATTTGAGATAAATTGAGGGAGCATGATGGAGAGAAATTTGTGAGGCAGATCATGTAGATGAAAATTTAACTCATTCTTAAACACATTTCTACAGAACATTTGTTTTCCTGTAAGACAAACAAGAATGAAAACAAACAAAACCAAAGATTGGAGATGGAACAGTTCTGGGATTAAAATGTCTTGTGGTGGGTAATGAGAGATCTGCGTAATTCAAGGGACAGGCTGTAGTAAAGAGTTGAAACCCTATTACCAGCAGCATTGTAAAGTCCTGGTATCAGTTATTAAGAAATGAATCTTATGCACTATGCTAAAGAAAGGCATTAACAAAGTCTCTGATTGTGTAGACAACAAAATTCTACTTAACAAACTAAAATATTGTGGCATTAGTGACATCTCTCTTGCACAGATAATAGAAAGCAGATGATTTCATTGACACTGTGTCACAGGTGTCAAACTAACCTCAGGATGGGGGAATATAATATGTGGAGTCCCACAAGGAGCAGTACTGGGCTCACTCTTATTTGTAATCTACATAAATGAACCCCCATTCGCTTTAAAGGAGAGTTCAAAATCTGTAATGGTTGATAATATTACAAGCATTTTAATCAAGGGCTCAAACTCAACATTAACACACACTGCTGAGAAGATTGTTTGAACAGATCTAAAAGTGGGTCATGGCCAACACTTTAACTTTTAATCTCACAAAGACTCATATTAAATGATTTCAAAGAAGCAAAAAGGATCTTCTAGTACCAGAAGCAGATATTAATGGTCATATACTAAATGAAACACCATATGTAAAATTCCTTAGAGTCCATTTGGATAATTGGTGGTGAAGTAACTCCAGCTTGTCTGAACTATGTACTGTACCTCGGTCATTTCTAGCCCCCAGTCCAATCCCACCTTCACCATGCCCCAGGTCTTTGATTTCACTCATCCTGCATACACATCCTCTTCCCTACAATCTCCCCTTCCTCTCTTCTGCCTCCCCCTCTCAATCAACTCTGTCACCTTATCTTCATTGTGTGGTGCATGAACTCACTGAACTCACTGGCTGCTGTTTCCCCCTCCCTATGCGCCTGCTGCCTCCTGGCCCCCACATCCCCCCCCCCCCCCTCCAACACTCTCCACCCAATAGCCACTCTTTGCCATCTTGCCCCCTGTGCCTCTCCTTCTTTTGTGAAATAGTAAGGTGGAACCTCTCCATTTCTGCACCTTTTATATTACTATATTTTTTCTGATTTTTATCCTGTTTTCAAAACAGTTACTACCTACATAATATGTGGCATTTGCATAAATATTTCAGATTGTTATCTGAGTTTTTCCACTCATTATTATCTGGTTTATTATTTTGAATGCACTGATTCCATTAGTGAACATAGTTTTCATGAGAGCTCTGTTAATTTAATTATATGACTAACCAAAAGTAATACTTAAGTTTGTCATATGCAGAACCTTGTGAGGAGCTAATTGACATAATTAGTTAAATTAGCATACACGTTTAGAATAAGCTGCCTTTCAACTTTGCTGCAATGTAATTCAGTTTTCACAAGACCAATTAACTTAAGAAATAATGAAAATTAAAATTCCAGACCATAATAACTTTCAATTGCAGATTTTGCCTCAGTGGTTGACAGATTCTGACTTTTGCCACTGTACTTTTGTTGTCCTAATTTTTATGCATGATATGACCTGCTTCATTAATTGATTAAGCCACTAATTAAGATTCTGCATAATTTACCATAATGTAAAATATTTTCGAAGATGGCAACTGTACTCTAAACAGGATATTCCCAATGTAGATGCTTAAGACGGTTCTAGAAACTTCTCTGATTTCTTAATCCATAACATATTTTATAAACTACATTACTGCCTTAGCACACAATCCATTCAGAATAATAAAATTTAACCTAGCCATTTTTCAAATGGTAATGTAGTTTCAAAATTACCTGGTTTTTAAATAGTCAAATCTGTCCTAGAATCCCCAGTGTGGGCTGAAATGTAGCAGTGGTAACACCTATGTGCAATAGCCCATAAAAAGGTCTAGGGTCCAAAAACTCACAGGCAAGATTTATGTTGAGGGAGTCCATGCCAACAGTTCTTCGAAAAAAGTGTCTGTGAAAATTTGCTGTAAGCATTCATACAGGCAACATCATGTAGCAAAGCCTGTCATGAGAATTAACTCAAGCAACATCTATTTGTAGGAAAGCTAGCAGCAAGTTTTCACATGATTAACATCTCTTTGTTAATATTACAGAAGAAAGAACATCTAACATCTTCATTAAAATCTATAATTTACTTTCCTACAATCAGTGCCTTTACAGCAACATTTACTATCTTTAACTTTTCAGAAGCATTCAGTAGATTACATTTGTGCCAAATGTGTAATTGTGTTACTATTATGAAAGGCAGTAGAAAACTAGATGCATCAATGAACTGTGTGCCCCAGGAATATTATGTTTCTATCATTTTGTCAGTCTCCACCTGACGTGCTGAAGAGCACTGTGATTACATTTCTACTGTTGCGCTATTGTTTTGGAGTGTGGAGTTGTTTACCTGTAATAAACTTTTATTGGTGTCAGAGGCTGGTCATTATTTTAACACCAACAACAATAAATGCAAACTATATTAAAATCCATTTGAAATGTTTTGGCATGTATTATTGGACAACTTTCCATGGTTTTCAGTAATATTGTGATTTCCCAGTGATGAGATGCCATGGGCAGAATATGAAATTGCATCTAAACAATATTCCACTTTGTCCTCTTGTCCACTTCACCTGACACAACCTCTCACTGTAATTGCATTACAGAACTGCAGTTCCAGCACAAAGTATTCATCCAAACAATGTAGCAACACAGGTGTATGAGTGTATGTATTTGTATGCATATATACATACATAAAAAAAAAGTTTTGCAACACCTCGGTTTCAAGAGTTCCGGAACCTGTACCAAAAATTGGAACAGAGATTAACATAAACATCATTTCCGCCCTTTTTATTGCTCATTGCACATTGTACCAACATACAGTGAGACCTTCAGAGGTGGTGATCCAGACTGCTGTACACGCCGGTACCTCTAATAGCCAGTAGCATGTCCTCTTGCATTGATGCATGCCTGTATTCATCGTGGCATACTATCCACAAGTTCATCAAGGCACTGTTGGTCCAGATTGTCCCACTCCTCTACAGAAATTCGGCATAGATCCCTCAGAGTGGTTGTTGGGTCACGTTGTCCATAAACAGCCCTTTTCAGTCTATCCCAGGTATGTTCGATAGGGTTCATGTCTGGAGAACATGCCGGCCACTCTAGTCAAGCAATGTCATTATCTTGAAGGAAGTCATTTCAAGATGTGCACAGTGAGGGCGTGAATTGTCGTCCATGAAGTCAAATTCCTCGCCAGTATGCTGCCGATATGGTTGCACTAACGGTTGGAGGATGGCATTCTCGTATCATACAACCATTATGGTGCCTTCCATGACCCCCAGCAGTGTATGTCAACCCCACATAATACCACCCCAAAACAGCGTTCACTGGACAGTGAGTCAAAGGCATTCAACGTGACCAGGTTGCCTTCAAACACATATCTAATGATTGTCTGGTAGAAGGCATATGCAATACTCATTGGTGAAGGGAACATGATGAAAATCCTTAGCAAACCATTTGGCATGTTGTTTGGCCCATTTTAATTGTGCTACATGGTGTCGTGGTTGCAAAGATGGACCTCGCCATCAATGTTGGGAGTGAAGTTACACATAATGCAGCCTATTGCGCAAAGTTTGAGTTGTAATATGACCTGTGGCTGCACAAAACAGTTGGAGGTTAACATTCTCATATTGTACAGCCATTACAGCACCTTCAATGACTACCAGCAGTGTATGTTAGCCCCACATAATGCCACCCCAAAACAGCGTTCTTTGGACAGTGAGTCTAAGGCATTCAGCCCGACCAGGTTGCCTCCAAACACATCTCCAATGATTTTCTGGTAGAATGCATATGCAACACTCATTGGTGAAGAAAATGTGATGAAAATCCTTAGCGGTCCATTTGGCATGTTGTTGGGCCCATCTGTATCATGCTACATGGTGTCGTGGTTGCAAAGACGGACTTCGCCATGGACGTCCAGAGTGAAGTTGCCCATCATGCAGCCTACTGCGCACAGTTTGAGTTATAACATGACCTGTGGCTGCACAAAAAGCATTATTCAATATGGTGTTGTTGCTGTCAGGGTTCCTTCAATCCATAATCCATAGGTAGCAGTAATCCACTTCAGTAGTAGCTTTTGGGTAGCTTGAGCGCGGCATGTCATTGACAGTTCCTGTCTCTCTGTATCTTCTCCATGTCTGAACAACATTGCTTTGCTTCACTCTGAGATGCACTTTGTAGTAGTCTCACCTGCTTTTTTTACTTGTTTGTTGTCCTCGGTGTTGATGCACTGCATTGCTACATGGGCTGAAAAATGAATTTTGTAATTTGGACACTCACTATGGTAAATATTGTAGCCGACAGATGCTCTGTTGCATTTTACTGTCTTTTACTTTCACTTTACACAACCCCCCAAATAATGCACAGTTATATATGTATGGCCAGTGCACTTTTGTTTAAACTTTCCATAAGCCTCATTAATAGTTTGCAGGCAAACTTCCACATACTGCTACAATAGTTTACTGTTGAACATCTACAAGCAGTAATAACATAAACACATAGTTCACAGTCCTTCCAATAAATTGAACCATCAGTGTCATTGCTTTGACATATGGGCTATTGATGTAACATTTATTTCACTGTTAAGTTGATGCATTGTTGTCGTCCTAAGCAATGAAGGTTCCTCGTCTAAATCTTGGCCGTGGGCTGACTGTCTCAGTACCAAAAATCAGGCCCTTATATATCCTCACAATAGTAGGTACTGAACTTACACATTGTTCCAACCTAATTTTATGGAAATTATATTTAATACTTACTTCAAACAATTAACTGAATGCATTGAAAGTTTGGTTATTTTTAACAGTTTCTTTTACTACAAGGGTTAAGTCAAATTATTTGTTTAAATCATGAAATTAACAAATATCATTACACAAACAATACTTTTGACAAAACTGTTAATTACTTTGGAATTAATTCAGGGCTGGTTTTGCTAACATGTTTTTGAATAGAGCCAAATAGATACTTTAAGATTACTAGCATTTCATCTTCCAAATGTTGATAATTAGTACAGAATTTATATTTGTTTATTCATCAACAATAGAATTTAAGTTATGAAAAAGTTTTTGATTTTTCCGTATAATAGGAATAGTCTAAATAAATTAGAAAATCAATTATACACATAAAACTAAGCACAAAAGTATATCTGGTTTTATATTCTTTAAAACTGATAGGTAACCTTTCTCTTTTATGAAAATGCAGATTATACTCAGCTATGTTACTGTTAATTAGTTAAAAGTGAAAAAACTTATTTTAAGGAGGCAGATGGCAAAACATGGGGGAAAGAAGAAATATCCCAGCTTACTTCGTCACAACTTCCCTTGTTGAGAGCCCTTCCTGGCACAAATTAACAATGTTGTCTTACACCCTTCTTAATACGAGCACTTCGTTCTTGATTGCATATGACCTGTCTCTCCCTATAGCTTACCCCTACTTTTTTCAGAATCTCGAACAGCTTGCACCATTTTATATTGTCGAACGCTTTTTCCAGGTCGACAAATCCTATGAAAGTGTCTTGATTTTTCTTTAGCCTTGCTTCCATTATTAGCCGTAACATCAGAATTGCCTCTCTTGTCCCTTTACTTTTCCTAAAGCCAAACTGACCGTCACTTAGCGCATTCTCAATTTTCTTTTCCATTCTTCCGTATATTATTCTTGTAAGCAGCTTCGATGCATGAGCTGTTAAGCTAATTGTATGATAATTCTTGCATTTGTCAGCTCTTGCCATCTTCGGAACTGTGTGGATGATGCTTTTCCGAAAGTCAGATGGTACATCGCCAGACTCATATATTCTACACACCAGCGTGAATAGTCATTTTGTTGCCACTTCCCCCAATGATTTTAGAAATTCTGATGGAATGTTATCTATCCCTTCTGCCTTCTTTGACCGTAAGTCCTCCAAAGCTCTTTTAAATTCCGATTCTAATACTGGATTCCCTATCTCTTCTAAATCGACTCCTGTTTCTTCTTCTATCACATCAGACAAATCTTCACCCTCATAGAGGCTTTCAATGTATTCTTTCCTCCTATCTGCTCTCTCCTCTGCATTTAACAGTAGAATTCCCGTTGCACTCTTAATGTTACCACCGTTGCTTTTAATGTCACCATAGGTTGTTTTGACTTTCCTGTATGCTGAGTCTGTCCTTCCGACAATCATATCTTTTTCGATGTCTTCACATTTTTCCTGCATCCATTTCATCTTAGCTTCCCTGCACTTCCTATTTATTTCATTCCTCAGCGACTTGTACTTCTGTGTTCCTGATTTTCCCGGAACATGCTTGTACTTCCTCCTTTCATCAATCAACTGAAGTATTTCTTCTGTTACCCATGGTTTCTTCACAGCTACCTTCTTTGTACCTATGTTTTCCTTCCCCAACTTCTGTGATGGCCCTTTTTATAGATGTCCATTCCTCTTGAACTGTACTGCCTACTGTGCTATTCCTTATTGCTGTATCTATAGCGTTAGAGAACTTCAAACGTATCTCGTCATTCCTTAGTACTTCCGTATCCCACTTCTTTGCGTATTGATTCTTCCTGACTAATGTCTTGAACTTGAGCCTACTCTTCATCACTACTATATTGTGATCTGAGTCTATATCTGCTCCTGGGTATGCTTTACAATCCAGTATCTGATTTCGGAATCTCTGTCTGACCATGATGTAATCTAATTGAAATCTTCCCGTATCTCCCGTCCTTTTCCAAGTATACCTCCTCCTCTTGTGATTCTTGAACAGGGTATTCACTATTACTAGCTGAAACTTGTTACAGAACTCAATTAGTCTTTCTCCTCTTTCATTCCTTGTCCCAAGCCCATATTCTCCTGTAACCTTTTCTTCTACTCCTTCCCCTACAACTGCATTCCAATCGCCCATGACTATTAGATTTTCGTCTCCCTTTGCATACTGCATTACCCTTTCAATATCCTCATACACTTTCTCTATCTGTTCATCTTCAGCTTGCGACGTCGGCATGTATACCTGAACTATCGTTGTCGGTGTTGGTCTGCTGTCGATTCTGATTAGAACAACCCGGTCAGTGAACTGTTCACAGTAACACACCCTCTGCCCTACCTTCTATTCATAACGAATCCTACACCTGTTATACCATTTTCTGCTGCTGTTGATATTACTCGATACTCATCTGACCAGAAATCCTTGTTTTCCTTCCACTTCACTTCACTGACCCCTACTATATCTAGATTGAGCCTTTGCATTTCCCTTTTCAGATTTTCTAGATTCCCTACCACATTCAAGCTTCTGACATTCCACGCCCTGACTCGTAGGACATTATCCTTTCATTGATTATTCAATCTTTTTCTCATGGTAACCTCCCCCTTGGCAGTCCCCTCCTGGAGATCTGAATGGGGGACTATTCCGGAATCTTTTGCCAATGGAGAGATCATCATGATACTTCTTCAATTACAGGCCACATGTCCTGTGGATACACATTACATGTCTTTAATGCAGTGGTTTTCATTGCCTTCTGCATCCTCATGTCATTGATCGTTGCTGATTCTTCCGCCTTTAGGGGCAATTTCCCACCCCTAGGACAAGAGAGTGCCCTAAACCTCTATCCACTCCTCCGCCCTCTTTGACAAGGCCGTTGGCAGAATGAGGCTGGCTTCTTACGCCGGAAGTCTTCAGCCGCCAATGTTGATTATTTATCAAAATATAGGCAGTGGCGGGGATCGAACCCGGGACCGAAGACGTTTTCATTGTGAATCAAAGACGCTACCCCTAGACCACGGGTACCCCCTTTTTACTGTAATGAGTGGAAATTCACTATGGTATATTTGATATATGTGACCCTGGATGTATCTGTTAGTTCTATCAAATGTTCCGTGTAAATTCACTTATGCAGTCTTGCCATGGTTTCGCATTCTGTTTTTAATCTGTTTCTATGTAACTTGATTGATAAGCTGATAATGCTATCATTACTGTTGTGTGCATACATGCCTGGGGCCTGAGGATGGCACATTGAAGCGTTGAAACTGGTTGCAACAAAATGAATTAAAATCATAAGGACAGCTGTAGGTGTTTTATTTGGTCACATCCCAAAGACCTCTTGCCAAAAGGATGGACATACAAAAACTTGATATACCAATAACAGTGAAGTTCATGAAAATAAAAGTTGCTGTGTGCTATATAGAAAATTTGTTAATTATGTTACTTCTTTACTTAGGTTTTACAGTAAAATACAAATTATGCTTTATTTTCAGGAAAAGACAATGATTTCGTTCAGTTTACATAATTTTTATTAAGTGAATTTTATGTAGACTCAACACCTACACTATGTGATCAAAAGTACCTGGCTGAAAATGACTTACATGTTCATGGCACCCTCCATTGGTAATGCTGGAATTCAGTATGGTGTTGGCCCACCTTGCCTTGATGACAACTTCCAGACTTGCAGGCATACGTTCAGTCAGGTGCTGGAAGATGTCTTGGGGAATGGCATCCCATTCTTCATGGAGTACTGCACTGAGCAGAGGTATCGATGTCTGTCAGTGAGACCTGGCTTGAAGTCGGTGTTCCAAAACGTCCCAATGGTATTCTATTGGATCAGGTCAGGACTCTGTGCAGGCCAGTCCATTACAGGGATGTTATTAATATGTAACCATTCCGCCACAGGCTGTGCATTATGAACAGGTGCTCAGTTGTGTTGAAAGACGCAATTGCCATCCCCAAATTGCTCTTCAACAGCATGATCTCATGGCAATATGAATTAATAAAATCCTCCTGGGCCTGCAGGCATGTCAGGTGGTTAAAATCCCATGAGCTTTTTACCAAGCTCTCCTTGGTTATTGTTAAGTGGTAGATTATTGCTGTATTATTGTAGCTTTGTCATTATACAGCCATGCTGCTGATTGTGATGTCACTGGTGCTCGCTTCCTCACCAGATAAAGTAATGGTTTTGTCCTGACTCTGTCATGCCTGCTTCAACCTTGCAATGGCTGGGATCCAGGCTGGACAGAGCTGCAAACTGTCATCTTTATTGATGGTGCTTTAAGATATTTTTATTTCTATAGCTTTTTTTATAATGCTATCCCAGCATCCATTTGTGCTCATGATGGGAGATCGTTTTGTCGAACATAATCTCAATTTTCTAAAGTGTGTTCTGTCATAGCTAGTTTTTCAGGATAGCGTAAGCACCTCCCATGTTCTGTCTGGACTTGCTGTACAGTGCATATTGTTTGTACTAGTAACAGCCACATTGACATGTCGTCTTGTCGAATCCATGCATTCTGAGCCCCAGATTGTCCTTCACTGGCCTCATGAGCTGTCATATTTTAATTTTTTTGAAACATTGTTCGTGAAAATAACAGTGGTCAGTAAGTACAATTAAAATTTTTAATTAAAAACAGTCTTGACCACCAAAATAATTTATTTTTTTCCTAAAAGGTGACCAGGTTCAATCTGTGTGAGAGCATCTTCAGACCAGTTACTCTGTGAAAGGTGTAACATTAAAACTTTAGAGGAGCCAAAAAAAAACATACACGGTAATAAAATAATGTACCTATGACAGAAACAGATGAAATACCCATAGTGAGTTTTGGAGAACCTCTCTGGAAAGGCATAAAGATCAAGTGCTGCATGATGTGCAGCTGCCATCATACAAACAGCATTACATCAGTGACAGCCGATGGCCATGGATGAAATCAGGACAAATCAGATGTAAGGTAAAATATTTAGTCACGACTAAAGTCTTCAACAAATAAAAATAGATCTTAACATAATATAACAAAAGAACATGTAAAAGAAAATTAACAAGGACATATACAATATTTTAAACATAGCTGCACAACAGCAACGGTTCCACGTAATAAAATTATAAACAGCTGCCTAGTTGCAATGGATAAAGAAATTCTTTACCTAGGTTTCGAGAAATATAAATTTGTCTTCTTCAGAAGGTAACCTAAGGGCAATGAACATCATAGCTTACATTAGAAAAGTATGAAACTTACAAGCCAAGAATAAATTTTAAGACAAATTAGGGAACTCTTGCATTACAGAAGTATGATAACGGTGACTGGTACTTACAATTTTACATTAGTAAGGACTAATGTACCATCACCGTTTTTACAATTGTTGGCATAGATCCATGTGTCAAAAATAAAATATAGGCCTAGAACTAGGGTTTGTCATGTTATTATAAAATAGCTCATGGATCTTGCAGAGCTCACAACCGACTGAGTGTAATCGGCGAGCGTAGTTACTCTGAAAACAGGGCAGGTGGTGTTCGTGCCAAGACACATGTGCCAATTGGTGTACAAAGGCAACACGTAAATTAGCAGTATTAATAATGTCCTTAGGTAGAGTAACAATAAAAAAAGGAGGGAAATTAACACTCCCGTTATAACAGTATGGGAGCATTGGTACAAAAAATATAGTTATACATCAAAAAAGGCAGGTGGCGCTTACGCTGAGAAACTTGCACCCAGTGGCATATACAGCCAAAATATAAAAAAATTACATTACTATATTAGTGAAGCCCACAAACGGTATACATGTCAGAACTTTAAAATTGACAATAATGGCTCTTGTCAAGAAAGAATTACGAACACTGGTACACGATCCTGTTAATACATATTCACAGGAAAAACAAAATTTTAGAGCCAGGCAAAATCACATAAGGGCTGATGTAATAGCAAACATACATTGTGATGAAACCACAATTACATAAGGGGTAGTGAGCTTAAAGCACTGAAGGTGCATCATAGCTTCCTGAGGAAATAAACCACTAAGGTTACCAGCATTAATGTTATACCGTAAAAAGTACAGGTTTAAAGCATTGCCAGGTCTGGGTTGCGTTTTTCGGACCAAAGGGCATGAATCAAAACTGAAATAACCCAATCGGGGTGGTGATCACTGTCTTCTCGATGTCTTCAGGTGCCATGGGGATCTGGTCGTAGGCTCGTTTGCAATCATGACAGAGTACAAGGTCGCACCTGCGAGGGAACTGGTAAAGTCGACAATGTTGGATATATGGTAGGTGTCCATAATTGTTTGTGCGTTTAGTCGACGGTAGTCTCCACACATGTGCCATGATCCATCTTTCTTGGGTGTCTAATGTATGGGTGTAGACCAGCTACTAGCAGAGGGTTCAATGACGCCGGAGCTTAGTAATTCAGAAATCTGATTTTTAAGGTCGGAGAGGCGCTCGGGACAAAGTTGACGTGGTTTACTGGAGATCAGGGGACCTGGCATGAGGCGACACTTGTGAACCATGTTGTTGGTGATGACGGAAATGTTGCTGGTGGCACAGGAGGTGGTTTGTTTACAATGTGTGGTGGGCGGGGCAGGCAAGGCGTGGTCGTGGTGTTCGGAGCCACTTGGCAGATCTGACGGGAGCCAAGGTGGCAAAGTGTCCCAGAAGTCAACGCGACAATATGGCCGCTGGCCCAAAGCAGTGGCACCATGGTCGGGTGAGCACGGCAGGGATTGTGAGCCATTAGTGAGTCCATTGTCCGAGGGTGCAGCCTGTGACAGCACGGTCGATTGTGAAATGCTTGGCGCACGTGCACTGTTTGTGTTGTCAGTGGTGACCGCATGGCAGCATGCAGGAGCTGAAGTTGCATAGTTTGAGGTGCTGTCCGCAAGGGGCGGGGTAGGAGCTGTCAGTTTGGGAACACATGACGCTTGTCGGGCATGCACACTTGTGTGGCCCTGTGGAACTGTCAGTATAAGTTATGGCAGTCTTGATAGCACAGTTGTGAGGGATAGTGGGAGGTAAACACATGGAGGCTTGATTGCTGGGACTGCAAGCAGATTCGTCCCACTTACTGACCTTGCTTTGTCCTTGCTGTAGTGTCTGTAATTCCTTTGCTGCATCAGGGAGCTGGAGCTGTGTTTCGTGGAGCCAGAGGGAGAGCTCGAAGTTTTCCTTGCGTAGGCGAGTGACATGTTCAAGCTCGACAAGGCACTTGTGTGTAGTTTCTTGTAACGTCGTCGACAGAGATGAGCATGTACAGATGAGATGAGCCCGGTCCGATGTGTCACAGGAGGGGGGGGGGGGGGTGTTGCTTGACAGAGTACAGGGGAAGTGAGTCTTGGATGGATGATGAAACACGGTGTTTTGCGCTAGGTCCAGTGAAAGTTTGTGGTGTTGCAAGAAGTCAATGCCTAGTATAGGTTCGTCAATTTCACATACTAAAAAAGTCCACTCGAGTTTGCAGTTTGCGGGGAGTGAGATGAAGTGGGAAGTTGAACCCAAGCATTGTAGTTTAGTTGAATTCACGGCTTGCAGTGAAGTATGATGAGGGTGGATGTTTGACGGCGCTAAGGACATAGGCAGCAGTGAAACATTGGCGCCGACGAAATGTCTTTAATGTAAAGTCGTCCGCAGTTGTCCGGTCGTTCCAGAATGGTGCACTGGAGGGTGCCTGTCATGTTGTGGGCAGGAGGTGTCACCCAGACCTACCTGCAATTGGCGTTTGGGAAGTAGCAGGGTGGTCTGCAGTTCCGTGCCGCCTCACCAAACCGTGTGTGGAGCGAGGGGAACAGTTGGCACAGTACAGCCCCAGCCGCGTACAGCTGAAGGACGATGAGACTGAACTTGAGACTTGTCAGGTAGGCAGTGGCTGGCGAAATAGAGCAGTGATGCATCGTGTAACTTGGCAGCAATTGTCATTCTTAGCTTGACAGGTTCAGGAGGCCTTTGAGCCAGAGCAAAGCGCATGTGAGGAGGTAGTTTATCTGACCAGATGGCGAGGAAAGCTGTGTCAGAGAGTAGATCGGTGCTGTCCAGGGCACGTAGCCATCTCCAGAGCCGGGAAGGTTTGTCATTGCCTAGTTGCTTAATGTGGAGCACTTGCCATATTGCTGACTCAGTTGAGCGTGCAAGACGACGTAGAACTGTTTTTTTGCTAGAGTGTACTGGGTACATGAGTCCGGGGCGTCAACCAGGTCAGCAATCAAATCCTCCTGGTCATGCAGGTGGGTGATGAGGCACAGAAACCTGGTTGACTCATCGAGTTTGTAATGGTCGAACACTTCATCCACAATTTTGAACCAGGTTGTAGCTCTGTCGGGATTGAATGGTGGCAGCATCGGTAAGCGTTGTAGAATGTTCGGAAGAACAGGTTGAGTTGAGTTCATCGGGGTACTGCCTAAATCAAGCTGTTGTTGCTGTAGTATTCCAGGAGAGTGTTCCTCCAGAGGATGTGGCAATGACAGCTATTCGGTTGGCAGCGTGAAGGTGACATGTTGTGGTTGAGCGCGATCCGTTGCAACGCGGAAGGTCGACGCTGGTGGGACACCATAATGTGTTGATTGCGGTTGCAGAAGCTCAACACTTTGCGGGTGTGTTCAGATTGATGCATCGTGGAAGACCGACATGGATGAGGGACCGAGATGTGCCAAGTATGGTAGCAGAAGCTCAACTCGAGCCGGCGCGGGGGTGACAGGTGAGAAAAAGTTCAAAGTTTGAGAACCCGTTTTAGTCTGCGGAAAGCTCGACATATGATCCCTGTGTTGCAGGGAGGCTGTGGAGGTGCAGGCTGAGCACAGTGTGGAAAATGATGTCGACCGTGGGACAGAATGTGTGAATGTTCACTGTTCATAGTCACTCCACTCAAAACAGTGTGTGGATAAGGTGAATGTCGTGGCACAAAACACTGAGGCATAGCAGTGGGCCGGAGGTGGAGGTTAGACACAGATAACAAGTTATTGTTCTTGGTGCAGGCTGAGGTATCGAAGTAGGAAGGCATGTGCTGATGCTGAACCGAGGCAGGCGGGGACATGGTCAGATGCTGAGGAGGTTGACCTGTGAACGAAGCAGTTCCAGCCATGTGGCAGGTATCTGCATGGTACTGCACAGATTTCGGTGTGGCAAATCGTTGTCCTGGTGGTAGTAGGTTGTCCGACGAAACATTTGCAGAAATCGGCATTGGGCCTGCACTGCAAGGATATCCGTAAGAGGTAACTGCACAGTCAATGAGGGAGGGCACATGTAGCAGGAACAAAGGCGTTTGATAGCCAGAGATGAAATTATCTTCGAAATCATAAAAAAATTTCAGAATATTGTTTAGTTTTTGATTTAATTTATAGTAAGGGGATTCTTACTGTTCATTATGGGGCAAAGAGGCATTTGTAATTTAATTCGTGGTCTTAAATTTTGGTAATGAGGGCTTCATAACTCAAAAAGAAGCTTTCTCTTTTCATAACTACAGTAAATTATTATCATTGAAAAGCTTTTTTTTAAAAAATCTGTGTGGAATTTGTGAGTTGCTCCTTAGAAATATCCAAAACAACATTTTTTAAAAGAAATTTAAGTTTTAGATATGTCATACTTTTCACTAATGATAATTGAGGTGTTTCCTTCATGTGCTTTTATGATGATTACCGGTTTTGCAATCTGTCTGTTTTTGATGTTTTGAACCATTTTAGATTCATGTTTAATTATGTATTTAGTTTTGTTCTCTTCCCTTAAAATGAAGTTCTTAGTTGTTAGTGCTGTTTTTTATATTTCTGATTTCTTACATTTAGCATGTTTAGTAGCAACTCTGACATCAGCGAAATGACAGATATGTTTTATTCCTGTGCTGATCATATGATTTGGGTCCTATCGTGTTTCTCAGCTAACATGTAAAACTGTGATAAAGCTGTTCATCACAACATAGATGTACTAATAGCATTTCCCTAATATTCATACTTTGCTTATGTAATACCATTTTCTGACAGGCACCCATATCATGCTCCCATAGTGCTGACAATTTTTGTGCTATTTATGTTACTAAATTATGTTACTATATTCTTGTTAAATTATGCTCCAGTATGCATTACATGTTATGCCACAATCAAGTCTGTAATCCATTTTAATTTTATTTTACTTTCTTTTATCACTTATATACACTACATTTTAAATGGCACATGTTTGTTCAAAGTGGAAGTTTTAGTAACAGCACTGACGATATTTTGGAGTTCTTTCCAAAATGTCATCTGCTGTTAAAATGTTAAATTTCCAAAATAGTCCAAATACACTAGTCAGTTGACTGAACCCTTCCAGAATTTAGCTAATACAGACAACACATTTCCATTTATGCCAATGAATGCCTGAATTTCAAAATGTTGTCCATAAAAATGTTGTCCATATGTTTGATTTTCTTCCATTTTGCTGAGTATATTACACATGCTAAAATGGTTGTACTTTGTATTTCCCAAGCGCTGTCTTGATATCTTTTGCTTATATACTTCACAGGTGATCAGCACATTGGCTTTTGCTCATACACCTGGAAAAGTGTTCTGCGTTGCTTGAACACACCCGTGTAATGATTTACAGAGGGTGTATCGTATGTTAACGTCTTGATAAGATGACTACAGCCAAGCATTAGTGGCTTGCAAATGTTCTAGGACTTCATTCCAAGTAATAGTCATTATTCCCATTTCCCACTTCTATCAGAACAGTCCTTCCCATCCCCCGTCCCTCCCACTTGCACCAGTGTACCATGGAGCTTACCATTGTTGGGGAGGCTTGCACGCCTCAGTCATACAGATAGCCGTACTGTAGGTGCAACCACAACAGAGGGGTACCTGCTGATAAGCCAGACAAATGTGTGATTCCTGAAGAGGGGCGTCAGCCTTTTCAGTAGTTGCAGTAGCAACAATCTGGATGATTGACTGATCTGGCCATGTAACACAACCAAAACGGCCTTGCTGTACTGGTACTGTGAATGGTTGAAAGTTACGGGAAACTACAGCTGTAATTTTTTCCAAGGGCATGTAGCTTTACAGTATGGTTAAATAAGGATGGCATCCTCTTGGGTAAAATGTTCCAGAGGTAAAATAGTTCCCCATTAAGATCTCCTGGGAGGGGCTACTCAGGAGGATGTTGTTATTAGGAGAAACTGAACTGGCATTCTACAGACTGGAGAGTGGAATGTCAGGTCCTTTAAGCAGGCAGGTATGTTAGAAAGTTTAAAAAGGGAAATGGATCAGTTAAAGTTAGATGTAATGGGCCAAATATCAAATGTGAGTAATGGAGTAATGCAGGAGTAGGTTTAATAATAAGTAAATACTACAAACAGCAAAATGAACACATTATTGTAGCAAAGATAGACACAAGGCCCATGCCTACTACAGCAGTACAACTTTATATGCCAACTAACTCTGCAGATGATGAAGGGATTGAAGAAATGTGTGATGCGATAAAAGAAATTATTCAGATAGTTAAGGGAGATGAAAATTTAATAGTCATGAGGGGCTGGAATTCAGTAGTAGGAAAAGGAAGTGCAGAGAAAGTAGAAGGTGAATATGGACTGGGTGGAAGGAATGAAAGAGGAAGCCACCCGGTAGAATTTTGCACAGAGCATAATGCAATCGTAGCTAACATGTGGTTTAAGAATCATGAGAGAAGGCTTGGAGGCACAGGAAGGTTTCAGACAGATTATATAATGGTAAGACGGAGATTTAGGAATAAGGTTTTAAACTGTAAGACATTTCCAGTGGCAGATATGGACTCTGGCCACAATTGATTGGTTATGAACTGTAGATGCACTGAAGAAAGTGTAAAGATGTAGGAATTTAAGGAGATGGGGTGTGGTAAACTTAAAGAACCAGATGTTATAGAGAGTTTCAGGAATGATTGACAAGAATGAGGGAAAGAAATACAGTAGAAGAAGAGTGGGTAGCTTTTAGAGATGAAAAGTGAAGGGAACAGTGGATCAAGTAGGTAAAAGATGGGGGCTACTAGAATTCATTGGGTAACAGAAGGGATATTGAATTTAATTGCTGAAAGGAGAACTTATAAAAATGCAGAAAATGAAGCAGGCAAAAAGGAATACAAACATCTCAAAAATGAGAGGGACAGGAAGTGCTAAATGGCTAAGCAGGGATTGCTAGAGGACAAATGTGAGGATGTAGAAGCATATATCACAAGGGGTTTAATAGATACTGCCTACAGGAAAATTAAAGAGGCCTTTGGAGAAATGAGAACCACCTGCATGAATATCAAGAGTTCACATGGAAAACCAGTTCTAATCAAAGAAGGGAAAGCAGAATGGTGGAACAAGTATATAGAGGGTCTATGCAAGGGTGATGTACTTGAGGACAATGTTATGGAAATGTAAGGGGACATAGATGAAGATGAAATGGGAGATATAATACTGTGTGAAGAATTTGAGAGAGCACTGGAAGATCTAAGTCAAAACCAGGCCCCAGGAATAAACAACATTCCATTAGAACTTCTGATAGCATTGTGAGAGCCAGCTATGATAAAACTCTTCCATCTGGTGAGCAAGATGTTTGAGATAGGTGAAATATCCTCAGTCTTCAAGCAGAATATAATAGTTGCAATTCCAAAGAATGCAGGTGTTGACAGATGTGAAAACTACCAAACTATCAGTTTAATAAGTCACTGTTGTCAAACGTTAACATGAATCTTTACAGATGAATGGAAAAACTGGTAGAAGCTGACCTCAGGGAAGATCAGTTTGGATCACCTAGAAATGTTGGAACATGTGAGGCAATACTGACTCTGTGAGTTATCTTAGAAGATAGATTAAGGAAAGGCAAACCTATGTTTCTAGCATTTGTAGACTTGGAGAAAGCTTTTGACAATATTAACTGGACAACTCTCTTTCAAATTCTGAATATGGCAGGGGCAAAACACAGGAAGTGAAAGGCTATCTACAACTTGTACAGAAACCAGATGCCATTGAGCAAGTCAGTAAAGGAAACAAAAGAAAAATTTGGAGCAGGAATTAAAATCTATGGAGAAGAAATAAAAACTTTGAGGTTTGCCAACAACATTGTAATTCTGCCAAAGACAGCAAAAGACCTGGAAGAGCAGTTGAACAGAATGGATAGTGTCTTGAAAGGAGGATATAAGATGAACATCATCAAATCCAAAACAAGGATAATGGAATGTAGTTGAAGTAAATCAGGAGATGCTGAGGGAATTAGATTAGGAAATGAGACACTTAAAGTAATGCATGTGTTCTGCTATTAGGGAAGCAAAATAACTGATGATGCTCAAAGAAGAGAGGATTTAAAATGTAGACTGGCTGTGGCAAGGAAAGCATTCCTGAAGAAGAGAAATTTGTTAACATTGAGTGAAGATTTAAGTGTCAGGAAGTTCTTTCTGAAAGTATTTGTGTGGAATGTAGCATAGTATGGAAGTGAAACATGGATGATAAATAGTTTAGACAAGAAGAGAATAGAAGCTTTTGGAATGTAGTGCTACAAGAAAATGATGAAGATTAGATGGGTAGAATGTGTAACTAATGAAGAGATACTGAATAGAATTGGAGAGAAGAGAAATTTGTGGTACAACTTGACTAGAAGAAGGGTTCAGTTGGTAGGACACATTCTGGGGAATCAACTGATCACAAATTTAGTATTGGAGAGAAGCGCAGAGGGTAAAAATCATAGAGGGAGACCAAGAGATGAATACACTAAGCAGATTCAGAAGGATGTAGGCTGCAGTAATTACTTGGAGATGAAGAGGCTTGCACAGGATAGAGTAGCATGGAGAGGTGCTTCAAACCAGTCTCTGGACTGAAGACCACAACAACAATAACATCAGTACAGTGCTGGATTAACCATGTATCAAGAGTTAGCAAATGCTACAGGCCCTGTGCATCAGGGAGCTTGTTCCCTTGGGCATAAAAAAATCGTTCAAGTTAGGTGTGACTGATACTCTACCTGCTATCCAGAGGAAAAATTTTGATGTCCAAATCTACAATGAGTAGTAACATTTTTGCTGGTTTCTAAAAGTGAATGTGTGACAAAGCAAGCTGGGATATTTTTACTTCCTCTCTTGTTTTGCCATCTGCCTCCTTAAATTTAATTTTTTCATATCTGACTAATTATGACTAACATACTTGAGTATAATTTGCATTTTCATAAAAGAGAAAGGTTGGTCCTCAGCCTTATAGAATATAACACCAGATCTAATTTTGTCCTTAGTTTTAGATATGTAATTGATTTTCTAATTTATTTTGACTATTCATAGTTAGTTATAGAGTGAAATCAGTAATTGTTTTGTAACTTAAATTCTGTTGTTGACACATAAACAAATATAAATTCTATGAAACCAACCTATCAGAACTCCGGAGAAGGGAACTTGCCCTTCAATATATCCTCTCTTCCCGTTACCCACCAGGCCTCAACCTCCGCTAATTTCAAGTTGCTGTCCCTTGTGCATCACTTGTCACTCAACAACATCTTTTTCTCTGTACTTCCACCTCGACTGACATCTCTGCCCAAACTCTTTGCCTTTACATTTGTCTGCTTGTGTCTGTATATGTGCGGATGGATATTTGTGTGTGTGCGAGTGTATACCTATCCCTTTTCCCCCCTAAGGCAAGTCTTTCCGCTCCCGGGATTGGAATGACTCCTTACCCTCTCCCTTAAAACCGACATCCTTTCGTCTTTCCTTCTCCTTCCCTCTTTCCTGATGAAGCAACCATGGGTTGCAAAAGCTTGAAATTTGTGTGTGTGTTTTTTATTGTGTCTATTTACCAGCGCTTTCTCGTTTGGTAAGTCACAGCATCTTTTTTAATATATTTTTCCCAAGTGGAATGTTTCTTTCTATTATATTCTATAATAATTGTAAACATTTGGAAGACGAAATGCCAGTAATCTTAAAGTATTTATTTGGCTTTACTTTAAACCGCATTAGCAAAGCCATCCCTTAATTAATTCCAAAGTAATTAACAGTTTTATCAAAAGTATTGTTTGCATAATGATATATGTTAATTTCATCATTTAAACAAAGAATTCGGCCTAAAGCTTGTAGTAGAAGAAACTGTTAAAAGGAACCATTGTTTTGATGTATTCTGTTAATTTAATGAGTTAAGTTTTAATTGTAATTTCTGTAAAATAAAGTTTGAATAATGTGTAGTTTCAGCACCTATTATTGTGAGGATATATAAGGGCCCAATTTTTGGTCATGAGGCAGTCAGTCCATGGCTGAGTTTCAGACGAGGAACCTGGTTGGTTAGAATGACAACAGTTCATCAACTTAACAGTGAAATAAGTGTTACACCAATAGGCCATGTGTTAAAGCAATGACAGTGTCTGTTCAATTTATTTGAAAGTCTGTGAACTGTGTGGTTAGGCTTTTACTGCTCGTAGATGTTCACCAGTAAACTGTTGTAGCACTATGTGGATGTTCACCTGCAACCTAGTAATGAGGCTTATCAAATGTTAAATAATAGTGCACTGGCCATAGAAGTGTGTAATATTAGGGGACTGTGAACAGTGAAAGTAAAGGACTGTGATACGCAACTGTGCATCTGTCAGCTACATCATTTGCAGTAGACAGTAGTTGTACTTCCACAACCCATTTTTCAGCTGCCCAGATTAAAAAGAGAAAAGTTTTTTGTAAAGTGCCATTTTATATTATATCCCAAGCATTGAGGCCTGAAGCAAACCAGTGGTCTGTTCTTAGCATTTGGTATGGCCCTGAGGTGGCTTAATCTGGAATGATTGTGAATGGTGTTCTTTCCAAACCATCATCACTCTATATATATTTTGGTCAAGTCCCTGTAGAAGACACAATGTGTCTGAGCATGCACCAGCACTAAGGGACTATTTTTTTGTACTTTACTTTTATGATCACATATCTATCCAGCACCCACATTGTATGCTCATAGGTCAGATAGCCTTACATCTTCCATACTATGATCATAAATGTATACTCCTATTTTATATTTACACTATTTTATGGTCCAATAATGTTCCTATATTCACAGAGTATTATCTACTGATTTAAATTAATGTCATGCTAATTATTGTAATGTTCATTAATTATTTAAGTTTAAAAGAATTAATAAGTTGATAATATTATGTTAGTCATATTTTATGCTTTTTATTCTGAGTCATGGTGTTAAAAAGTGGACACTACTTCTGTATATTTGACTGGTGGTTGGTTTTTTCTGTGTATTAATGGCAGCCTTAGATCTTTGATTGTGTGTGCTTTTTCAGACTAGACCGTTATTCTGAGTGTTGTTTAAATATATGGTGTTATCTTGTATGTGTTGTCTAGTACACTTATTTAGCACTTGCCAGTCACTTAAAGGAGGTAAGTAAAGTGGTGACCCTGGGAGAAAGAAACCATGGATGTCAAGAACAGCAACAGTACAACCAAATCAGAGCCACAGCAGCCACTACAGCAATCTGCAATACGAGATAATAATTCAGAGGCAAGCTATTCATAAGTATCAACAGCTCTGCAATTGGAGATAGGAATTTCAGAAACGTAAAACTTCACACTTTTTGGTCTAAATATCTGCCTCTATGGTTCGAGCATAGAGAGAGCATTTTTTTGCAACATGGTGCTCTGGCTTCGATGAATAGATTTCATTGTGTTGTGGCACACTTGGATGAGGCTCAAGTTAAGAAGGCAGAAGAATTGTTAGCTTTACAAAATTGCAAAGCTCTTGAAGCAGGGGTAATAAAACAGGCTATGTTCCTACTTTATAAGCTTAGGAGTAATGTCAGCCAAAACTTACTGCTACATTCATATTTTGCTTATATCCACCCCCATCTTTCTTATGGTATTCTGCTCTGGGGAAATTCTCCCAGTTCAATATCAATTTTCAGATGGCAAAAAAAAAAAAGCTCTTTGATGTGTAGTGGGTTTATCTCCTAGGGATACATGCAGGGAACATTTCAAAAAACTTAACATCATGACAGTTCCTTGTTTGTACATCTATTATTGCTTACTACACGTAAAAGAAAACATAGCTCAATATCCCCTTAGGTCATCTGTCCACACCCACAATACAAGACGAAATCACACAATTGATCTGCCATACTCTAGACTGTCTAAGATACATAATAGTTATAAATATGTAGTAATCGAACTGTTTAATATGCTCCCTAAAATTGTACAAACAGTATCTAAAAGTAAATTTAAGACAACATTGGGTCAATGGCTCAAAGGTAAAGCATTTTACTCGGTTGATGAATTTAAAGATTGTAATATGGCAGATTTGCTGTTTTAACATAGAGAAAGGTACCTCTGCCTGTAGTAGAACCTAAATTTGTATCAATAGCTTAGGATAATGACATAGTGTTATCAACATGTATATGATAATGACATAGTGTCATCAACATGAATACTCTCTGCTTAATATAAATCTGTATAATGTTTTCTTTTTTATTGTAAAATTAATAATATATACGAGGGCCGTTCAGAAAGTAACCTCCGGTTGATTTAAAAAAATACACCAAGTTAAATAAAAATATTTTAATGCATACATCTTACAACTACATCTTTGCACTATTTTTCTACATAGTCTCCATAGCGATTGAGGCACTTATCGTATCTCTTCACAAGCTTTGAAATTCCTTCTGCATAAAAATCACCCGCTTGTGCCTGGAGCCAGCCTGTGACCGCATCTTTGAGCTCTTCGTCGTCATCAAACCGCTGTGACCCGAGCCATTTCTTCAAATGCATGAAGAGGTGATAATCACTTGGTGCCAGGTCTGGGCTGTAAGGTGGATGGTTGATAACGTCCCACTTGAAGGACTCAAGAAGGGCCATTGTTCTGCGAGCAGAGTGAGGACGGGCGTTATTGTGCAAAAAAACGATACCGGAAGTCAGCATACCACGGCGTTTGTTCTGTATAGCCCGTCGTAACTTTTTTATTGTTTCACAGTACACGCCTTGATTAATGGTCGTACCACGTTCCATGAATTCAACCAACAACACCCCTTTGGCATCCCAAAACACGGTTGCCATCAGTTTTCTGGCAGAAAAATCTTGCGAGGCTTTTCTTGGTTTGGTAGGCGAATTTGAATGTGCCCACATCTTTGATTGTTCTTTTGTCTCGGGGTTCACGTACTTAATCCAGGTTTCGTCACCGGTCACGATTCTGTGTAACAATGGTTCTCCTTCGTCCTCATAACATGACAGAAAGTCTAATGCAGAGGCCATTCTTTGAGTTTTGTGGTGGTCGGTAAGAATTTTGGGCACCCATCGTGCACAGAACTTACGGTAACCCAATCTTGCTGTCACTATCTCGTACAAGAGAGTCTTAGAAATCTGTGGAAAACCAGTAGACAACTCCGACATTGAGAAACGTCGATTTTCACGAACTTTTGCATCAACTGTCTCAACGAGTTCGTCAGTCACCAATGATGGTCTACCACTCCTCTCTTCATCATGAACGTTTTCTCGTCCACTTTTAAATAAACGTACCCATTCACGGACAGCTCCTTCACTCATAACTCTTGGTCCGTACACGGCACAAAGCTCACGATGAATAGCTGCTGCAGAATATCCTTTGGCTGTAAAAAACCTTATGACAGCACGCACTTCACATTTGGCGGGGTTTTCTATTGCAGCACACATTTCAAACTGCCACAAAAACTAAACTAGCGCAGGTACGACGTTCACTCGACCACGGCTTGATGCCGACTGACCTGTTGAGTGCGTGAACGCACAGATGGCGTCGCTACTCCCCCCACAACCCGCACTGTGACCAATCGGAGGTTACTTTCTGAACCGCCCTCGTAAAATTCCAAATGTGTGCTATTGTACTACACTAAATTTCACATGATTTATATATACATTGTTAAGAGAATATAACCATCTTTATACTGTAATTGAACTTATTGACGAAGCCCATTGTATAAGAAAATACTGAACGGCTAATAAAGATTCTTCTTCTTATTCTTCTTCTTCTTCTTATTCTTATTCATTCTTTGACACAATAGAACATATTACATAAACTGTTATGGGAAGCCCTGATGGGTGACATGTCACCAAAGCAGATTTTGGCAGAACTAAAAACACTAGCAGGTAATGACTTGTTACTGAAAACTTCCTTGCATCTACTATGATTTAGAGAGCCTCTGCAGACAATTAGCACTGTCTTTGCAGCACATACTGCTTTAACATTGGCAGTTTTGGCCAATAAAGCAGAAGCAATGGCAGTACATTTGGAGCACCAATGTTGCAACATTTTACAGCAGACAAGCATGACAGTAAGCCCCAAATCAGGTATCAGCATTGAAGGAAGAGAGTGCAACCCCAGTACAAGCATTTTGCCTGCCATTCCTGTGGTTGGAACAACTGACTGTGAATGTGAGAATTGCATGCCACACTGGCATCACTGCAATGGGAACAGGTATACACCCATGAAGCTAAATAAAAGGAATCTGAGTAGTGAGGGTCAAATAATAATTCTTGGTGTTGGTACTGTCAGCACTTCAGAAAGTAAGCATGTCAGTGTTAACAGTCCAGGGTCTCACCAAAACTACTTCAATGGCCCCAAAAAGGGTGTAGGCAGCCATCCAAGTAGATTCACCTGACATCTTTCATTTTCTTCTGCACCTACCAAGCTGGTTTGCCAAGAAGTCAAATGATTCCATACATAGGTATATCCAATTATGTCATGCAAGAAGATTTCCATGGACCCATCCATCTTCCCTGAATGGGACAGAAAGACATGTTCTGCAAGTACAAGGGTATACATAGGCTGTTAACTACCCTACAGAGGGTGTGAACTTTTATATTTCAAGGAAGTCTATGAGAAGACAAAGTATATCCTTCATGGACAGGTTTGAAAACTATAGTTCAAAGATCTCCAGTTTGCAGAGAGGGTACAGTTACAGGAAAAGGTTGGCTTTGTGTGTTCCAAGGAGGTGCAGTCTCATTGATTGTTTGTGAGTGACAGGAATTCAGGAATGATGTTTTTGACTGACACTAGTTTTGACTGTAGTGTTTTACCAGCAAGATGTTCCATAGGAGACAGTTTTAAGGTGCCGATTCTGCTAATGACAGTGAATAATTTAGGATCATAAATTTCTGGAAGGAAGGTTTTGTCACTGGATTTAGGACTGCAGTGTCCTTTCATGTAGTCTTTTATTGTAGTGATTGTAACAGAGCCACTTCTAGGGGTTGACTTTCTGCAGCTCTTCAAATTGGCTCCCAACTTGTTGGCAAACTGCCCTGTCAAAGTGACATGGTTAGCTTATTTACTGATGGATATGACACTGTTCTGTAGGACTATGGAGCTTAAAAGATTATAGAAGTTAAGAATTCTGGGATGATTTGCATGCATGACACACATCTCTGTATTCAGATGTTGTCCAGACCTTGAGTGGTGGCTCATCCATGCAGATTGACACCAGAAGAATTTGTTGTGGCAAAAGAAAACATTGGCAGACAAACTGGTGAAGGCATTGTATCCCTGTATGACAGTTAATGGGCATCACCTACACATCCAATTAAATAAAAGGACTGGAACTGGCACATGTGCAGGAATTATAGAGTTCTTAACTTCCACACTATTTCTGGCAAATGTCCATTGCCTCAAGCAGTAGGCTGCAACAATGCCATAGCATGGGCAAATATTTTCAGTGTAGCTGACCACCAAAAGGTACATCCACAGATCCCTGTGGCAAATGGGGACAGAAGGAAGACTGCTATCACTACTCTGTTTGGATTATTCCATTCCAACTCAATGTCCTTTGGGCTGAAAAACACCACACAATTCTGGCAAAGGTTTGTCCTACAGATCCTAAAAGGCATACCTTATTTAATCTGTTACAGTGACAACATTCTCATTTTCTTGACTACTCCTAACAAACATAGGGCAGATCTATGAATGTTGTTCCAGAAACATAATGATTTTGAGGTGGTGATCAACAAATACAAATGTACTTTCAGCAGTTGTTAGAGGTTTTCAGTGAAGTAAAAGTTGACATAGCCAATGCAGTACTGTTACATAATTCTATTCATAACACCAAACTTGCAATTATGGTAGGTGCAAGTCAGGTTGCAGTTGGTGTAGCATTGCAGCAGAGGGTCCATGGCCACTGGCAACCTGTATCAGTTGTTTCTTATCTCCTCACAAATCCACAGTGTAAGAGGAGCATCACTGATTCAGAATTTATTACCATACATGCAATGGTACACTTCCTCTGAGAGCCCCATAGGATAAGCACTTTACTATTTACACTGATCGTGTGCCACTTACAGCATTTCTTGCAGAACTATGGATTTAATTTTGCCATGACAGTGTTGTTAGGCAGAATATGTTTTTGGCAATACACCACTGATGTCAGATACATAAGTGGTAAGGACAATGTAGGGAATGATTATTCATCACCTAACTATGCCAGTCTGAAAGCAGTCTGACGGGAAAGATAATGTAGAGCCAGCAAGAGGATGTAGAGTTGTAACATTTATTGCCAGATCAGTTGCACAGTCTGGAGATGAATCAAACAAAGGTGGAGGAGTTGGGAGTTACTTTTTAGTGTGACAATCACAGAAAAGGCATTGTCCATACTTTCTACAGAGACAATAATTTTTTTTGCCTTCTATAAGCTGGTACATCCTGGAATTAGAGCTTCTGCTAAATTTGCTAAATTACTGGCCTGGGAACAAAAGTGATTGGCAGTGTTGGGATCTCTGTTGCTTACAGTGCCAAAAAAGCAAGGTTGGATGACATGTGAATGCACACTTAAGTTTATTTGTTAGCCTATGTCCCAGTTTATTCATTTGCATGTCAGTCTGGTGGGGCCACTTCAAGGCTTGGGTAAGTGCAGCTACATACTGACAGTTGTGAATAAGTTCTCCCGCTGGCTGGAAGCATTTTCTATGCCCAACATATCATCTGAAAATCACGTCAGATTGAGCATGACAGGCCTGTTTGTTCCAAGGACTTCTTCAGATGTGTGTATGTTTACACATTAGTATGACTAGTTGCCATCCTGCACTCAAAGGTTTAGTTGAAAGATTTCATCAAGCGCTGAAGGCAGCAATAATGGTTTAGAATACAAAATAGACTAAGGCTTTGCCTCTGACATTGATAGCTCTTTGTTCAGCAGTAAAGGAGGACCTAGGATGTTTGCCAGCATAGTTAGTTTTCAGTAAACATATACACCTTCCTGCAGATCTACTCACTGATAAATCTGCAGTGGTTATGTCAGATAAGAAGGAGTCAGATTTCCATCAGTTTCTCAAAGAGCAAATGGCTTGGGTGAGCACTGACTCACCACACCATCATGGCAATAAAGCAGTATTTGTCCATAAGGACCTGGGCTCATCAACCCAAATTTGGCTGTGGGTTGACACTGTGTGCCCTCCTCTTCATGAGACTTATACAGGGTCTTTTCAAGTATGCTGTGGCTTGCACCCTGCACACACCACCCAGACCTCAAACTACAGATCTCACCAGTGTACCAGACATTACTCCAACATTGGTCTGGTGATCACCAGGACCAGTAGAGCTGTTCAGCATCAGCACCCCAGTATTCCCAGGGCACCAGACTTAAAGAAGGGAGGCTGTTGTAGCAACATGTGACATTGACCTGAATAGAGAAGAGAGCAGTGACTGGTTTTCAATGTTTGTGGTTTTTGCTTTGTATTTCTGTATTCTTTGATTTTTGCTGTATGCGTGTGTTTTTGTGCTAGATGTTGCCCTGTAAATCTGATTCTTTTATTTTGAGTGTTGTCTAAATATATGGTGTTTAGTTCTACATGTGGTCTAGTGTACTCACCTAGTACATCCCACTCATGTAAAGGAATAACTAAATGCTAATAATATGATGCATATTTTCTTTTGATTCAGAGTTGTAGTAAGAGGTCATTAGTTCTTTATCTTTGACTTTTAATTGTAACATACCCATTTTACACTGTTACCTTGGTCACTGATGGAGTCCTTTACAAGCAATCTTGGCCCTCATAGAGGGCAGATTGTGTCTAAATACACCATCAGTGGTATACATCTTTATTAATTGTATTTCACATGCTCTTTTGTTATAGTACATTAAGATCTATTTTTATTTGTCTACAACTGTAGTCATGACCTAAATATTTTACTCTTAATCTGTATTTGTACTGGTTTTATCCATATGCCATGGCCATTGGCTATCATTGACATAACGCTGGAGATGGTGGGTGGTACTCTTGTTGTTTATTCAGTGGCAACGGCAGTTGATCTTCACACCTGCCTGAGTGGTTCCTGCTCTGTGCCAACATGTCATCATAGGTATTTCATCTATTTCTGTTGTAGTATGTTATTAGTACGTATATTTTTGTGTTTCCTCTAAAATTTTTATTTTACTCCATTCACAGAGTAATTGGTGTGAAGACAATCTCACACAGATGAAGCTGGCCATCTTTTAAGGTAAAAATAAATTATTTTAGTGGTCAAGACAGATTTTTAATTCAAACAAAATCTTGTGTCTCTTGAGGAGATTGGTAATTTTTCATGACACTGTGCCACAGAAACGCAAAAACTGTATCTTCTTGCTCACTTCTTCAGTTTGTTTTTCTTCTTGTCTCACCAGAAATGGCCTGTGAACCCAATGGTGATTCAAGCCATTTTCCTGGAAGACTCTCTGAAGGTGGCTTAGCTGTAGTAGCAGATTTTCAGCATCTGAGATGATTTTAGCTTGATAGAAGAGGGTGTTCAGGATGCCATGTTTTTGTGCCAGATGGTAATGGCTAAGAGTATGCATGTACCAATCTGTGTGTGTAGGTTTTCTGTAGAAACTGTGGCTGGGGTGTACATTAGTTTGCCGGTGAATGAGGACATCGAGGAAGGGCACTGCACCATTTATTTCTACTTCTGCCACACATTTAGTGTCATTGTGGATGCCATTCAGTTGTTCTAAGAATTCTCCCAATTTTTCATGCCCATGGGGTCACATGAAAAATGAGTCGTCAAGGGAAACAGCATGAGTTAGCTGTATTCATGTCTAAGGTGATGCCTTCAAATTTACCAATAAAAATTTTGGTTGTGGATGGAGCTAACAGATGTCTCCTTGCCACACCATCCAGCTGGTCAAAATGCTGACCACTATATAGGAAATATGATGATGTTAAAATGTGCTTAAACAACCTGATGATTATTGCACAATAGATAACTGGGAAAGGAAATCTATAGGCTTTGACAGGAACATACAAAAACAGGGAGAAAACATTGAAGCTGGTCATTATATCTCCTTTGCCAAGACATATATGTTTAATTCAGCTGCAAAAACTATCAGTATTCTTAATGTGAAGCACATAGCAACCCATGTGTGGTGCAAGGATGCTGGACAGGCATTAGCCAGTCTGTAAGGTTGTGACCCAATGTTGTTCACAGTGGGGTGAGGAGATGAATAAGTTTTGTGGAACTTTGGTAGCACACAAAGCACAGGTGGACTTGGCACCTGAATGAGAAGAGTCTTAATAATCTCCTCTTTGAATTATGATTATCTTAGGAGATTTGTTGTCTTTGTCATTATTGTTGACATTGCATCCCTTGGCAGTTTTTGGTTGCTACCCTCCTCAAGAATCAACTGAATTTTAGCATTGTAATCAATTTTATTCAGAATGATGGATGCATTGTCCTTCTCAGCTGGCAGAACTATGATGAGGAGGATGCTGAGAAATGCACAAAGCCCGTTCCATTCAGCTCTAGTCAAGACTGATGGTGGTGGTTTAGATTTTGAAATAATCTGCCATGTTTCCCAACAAATTCCATCTGCACTCTCTCTAAGCAACATGTGGGTTGCTTGTTCAACCCCACTTATAATATCACAGATACAGATACGCTGAGGTGGTGAGGTAAAGTTGAGACCTTCCTTTTGATAGCCTGGAAAATCAGCTTTGAAAGAACACACATTAGAAAATCAAATCGAAACTGGATGAAGTCCAATGAAACATCTTTCATTATGAGGACAAACAATTTTTGGGATGCAAAAGACATAGACATAACAATAACTGGAAACACTATCAATAAGGATGGTGGTTTGCAGCTCAGCACAGCCTGGGATGCGGCCATTGTGAGGCTGAAGTACGTGTGATAATGCAGGGTGAAAACATTACCACTGCTGGCTAGGAAGTGAACACCAGTGGAATCACAGCCAGCAGTGCAGCTAAATAACTGTGAGGCCATGGGAAAAGGGTAGCCATTTACCACTTGACAATAGCTGAGGCGAGTTCAGTCAAAAAACCATGAGATTTTATCCATCTGACACCATCTGAAGCCCAAGAAGATTTTATTAATTCATATCCCTGTGAGACGCATTCATATATTATATACCTCAATGGGGAGGAAACAAGATGCAGCATTAAATGACTGTTGAGATGAGGGCTCTATTCCATGATGAGTATTAAATGGCTGTTGAGATGAGGACTCTATTCCATGAGTTGCCATGATGAGCCATCACATCAACAAAACGGCAGTCAGAAGAATGTATTGTCATGCCAGATCTGCCCTGCTGCAGGAGAGGATGAAATTTCACTAGGAGGCAGCTCGATTCAAACTGTTGTGAGCCAGTGGCTGTCCACCTACAACTGACAGAGGTAGTCTTAGGACTGCACTGACAACACAATTGAAGGATTATTTTTCCTAAACACTGTACTTGTCTCCCATTGTGAAGTAGAAGTTTGAAATTTGGCTTCAAAGTGCCTACAACCTTCCTCCATAATGGTGCAAAAACATTGAGGCTCTATGATGTCAGACGTGGACTCTATGATGCTTCAAAAGCAAGATGTTGACACATGCGAAAAAAGGACCAGAGCTGAGAAGTTCATCTGACGTGTAAGGGGGTTGATGATTTCATATTGGCACAAAATTTCAATGCAGTTCTCCCCAACACTACCAGATACATGTCACATGATGAGAAGGTTGTTACACCCCCTCTTACCCACATTTCATCCCTTCTTTTGGCACCTCTGTGATGGAGATCAGAACTGCAATCCTCGACGTTGAAATCATGTGGTTTTCTTATGAGTGGTTGAAGGAAACATTTCAGTCCCACCACTGCTCAGACCTGACATGAAAGGACCTCAGAAAATGACGTAAATATCATCAATGAAACTACCCCTTTCCTTAGGCATTGGTTCTCACATATTCTGCAGTCAAAAATAACAGTTAACAGTGTGATGAGCAATATGACGTATGATGGGTAAGGTAGGATGTGGCAGCCTTCTCATCATGTGAGACATGCACGATGGCTTTGGGCAGAATTGTGATGAAACCTTGTTTGTCACATGAACTTCTCAGCTCTGACCTTTTTTACGCATGTGTTGACTTCGTGCTGTTTGAAGTGTCATCGAGCCCAGAACATGATATCACAGGACACCACACTTTTGCACTGTTACTGTTATGATGTTCACACCAACCTACTTGTGGACTCAAGGTTAGTGTGAAAATCATGTCAGGAACTCAGCTGATTTTGTACATCATTTGGAGAGACTGCAGTTGAATGACACTGATATTTTAGTGAGTTTCGATGTGGTCTCTCTCTTCACTCATATTCCTCTATCTGATTCGTTGCAGTTAATTGAGGCCAGGTTTGGTGCTGAATTACCTAATCTCTTTCGGCATGTGTTGACATCCACTTACTTTTTATTCAATGATCAGTATTATGAGCAGACAGATGGAGTTGCGATGGGTAGTCCATTGTCTCCTGTCATCACAAATTTGTTTATGGAAGACTTCGAGGAACGTGCATTGGAGTCGGTGCCTTTGAAACCCACATGTTTCCTTAGATATGTTGATGATACCTTTGTTGTATGGCCTCATGGTAGGGAGAATTTGAATGCCTTTCTAGAACATCTGGACTCGATCCACCCGAACGTTCATTTTATGATGGAGGTAGAAGAGGATGGTTGCCTTCCCTTTCTTGGCGTGTTGGTTAGGAGGAAGGATGATGGATCATTGGGACATGCAGTCTACAGGAAACCTACTCACACTGACTTGTACTTACAGGTTAATAGTTGTCACTATCCGGCTCAGCATGAAGGGGTACTTCGTACCTTGGTACATAGGACACATGTCGTTCCTGACGCTGAGACTTCGCCAGCTGAGCTGCCCCATCTTGAAGTTACATTTAGTCAAAATGGTTATAGTGATAGACAGACTGAATGTGCGTTGCACTATCGACCAACTGTGTATCGAGTGATTGATGATAATTCTGAGTCAACACCTAAGTCTACTGCCTTTTTACCTTACGTAGGAAACACTTCCAGCAAGATCGGTTGTATTTTATGGAAATACGATGTGAAATGTGTTTTCTGACCTCCACCTAAAATTAAAGCACTTTTGAGTTCTATTAAGGATGATCTTGGTCTGCATAAGGCGAGTGTATATCTTATTCCTTGTAGCTGCAGCATGGCGTATAGTGGTCAAACTATCAGGACCGTGGAAGACCAATGTACTGAGCATAAATGGCACGCACAATTACAGCAGCCAAGTAGATCTGCTATTGCCAAACATAGCTTGGATACTGGTCACCCCATGTTATATAATAACACTGAGATATTGGCATGCATGTCCAGCTATTGGGACAGTGTTATTAAGGAGGCATTTGAGATTAAATTAGTGAGCAACCTCATTAACAGGGATGGAGGTTTCTGTTTAAACTCTGTTTGAAATCCGGCTCTCTCCTTTGTCAAAAAACAGAGGGACTGAGTCAATGCTACCTCGCCTGCGAATTCATAGTCTCACTATTGATAGCTCTGACTTTGGTCATCTTTGGTGGCACTAGTGTTCAGTGTGTGTGTTATCTTTCTTGCTTCAGTCCAAGAACCAAGGTTTTAAATTTGCATGTACATCGCCTGTCCATTGCAGTTTGCCTTGAAAATGGTGGGGTGTTCTCCCACCAAAATATTGGCAGTCACTGAAAGTGTTACCTGGCTGAATTCCAGGAAGTTATTTGAAAGTTGTATACGCCAGTAGAAACTCAGGTCTCACAATAATAACAGTGAATTAATAATGTGGCACAGGTAACTGAAGTTGAACAGAAAGAACGTCAGATTTCTCATTTATATTTTGACCAAAAGTTTTGGGATATTATGTTTAATTAAGTGATGTAGGTACGGTACTAACCACAAACCAAAATGTGAAAGTAATGAGAACTTTGATGTAGTGTGTACTAATGATTTCTTCTCTTGGTCAGAAAAGAGTGTTGTTGATGTATGTAAATCAGGGAATGACTGTATCAGATTTGAAAAGGATGGTATTTTTGATATGCATGTGAATAAAAGCTGTGAAATGACTGAGGTTGGTAAGTCTGAAGCTGGTAGCTTATTACAAATGAACGGAGGTGTTGATGGAGATAAGACTTGTGTTTTTAATGATGCTGTTGATGCAGTAATTTTGGAGGAATATGATGGAGATGATGATGATGAGTATCAGGTGTTTGTGGAGTTTAGGAATAATAAGTTTCAGAGTTGTTTGTGAATACAGATAAGGTAAGTGATATATGTGATGATGAGACTGAGAGGCATGGGCTACCAGTCCAGTCAAAGCAGTTTTTCATTAACATCATGCAGAGTAATGATCCAAACAGTAAAGGTGAGTTATCTGTAAGCCTAGAGAATAAAGGTGAAAACTTTTTGAAGTTTGTTTGGGATCAGATTGATGATAACATAAATAAATGTGTATTCCGGAATAATTTAGCTGTAGTCAGTCAAAATATATATCCAAATTGGTGGAATGAAGTGAAAGAAGGACTAATTAAAAAGTGTAATTTTGACAGTAATGTATTTTGTGTTCCTCCAGTAAAACGTGATGTTAGATGTGCTATGGAACCCATTCGGTGTGTTCAACCTTTACCTGACAACAAGAGTAACCAAAGTAATGCTAAGATACCAGTAAAGTTGACAAAACCATACAAAAACAGTGTGGATGTAGCATTTGATGAAATTGAAAGTGATCTTTTACATCAAGTGTCTAATAACAGAACTAGGTACAGAAGCTGGCTAAAGCCTGAAATAAGTTCTGCAGAAATTTTTATGAAGTCTCAGACGGTGTTCAGGATAGATAGATTAGGCAGAATTGGTGGTAAAGTGTTTGTATCTGTCAGTAGTGGTTTATCTTGTAGTGAAGTTGAAGTAGATACTCCGTGTGAATTGGTATGGGTGGAGGTCACACTTAACAGCCGAACTAAGTTAATAATTGGCTCCTTCTACCGACCCCCAGACTCCGATGATATAGTTGCTGAACAGTTCAGAGAAAATTTGAGTCTCGTAACAAATAAATACCCCACTCATACGGTTATAGTTGGTGGGGACTTCAACCTTCCCTCGACATGTTGGCAAAAACACTTATTCAAAACCAGTGGTTCGCAGAAAACATCTTCCGAGATTGTCCTAAATGGTTTCTCGAAAAATTATTTTGAGCAGTTAGTTCATGAACCCACGCGAATTGTAAACGGTTGCGAAAATACACTTGACCTCTTAGTCACAAACAATCCAGAGCTAATAGAGAGCATCATGACTGATACAGGGATTAGTGATCACAAGGTCGTTGTAGCTAGGCTCAATACTGTTTCTTCCAAATCCACCAGAACCAAACTCAAAATAATTTTATTTAAAAAAGTGGATAAAGTGTCACTAGAAGCCTTCCTAAGAGACAATCTCCATTCCTTCCAAACTGACTATGCAAATGTAGACGAGATGTGGCTCAGATTCAAAGATATAGTAGCAACAGCAACTGAGAGATTCATACCTCATAAATTGGTAAGAGATGGAACTGATCCCCCATGGTACACAAAACACATCCGAACGCTGTTGCAGAGGCAACGGAAAAAGCATGCGAAGTTGAGAAGAATGCAAAATCCAGAAGATTGGCTAAAATTTAGACATGCAAAATTTGGCATGGACTTCAATGCGAGATGCCTTTAATAGGTTCCACAATGAAACATTGTCTCGAAATTTGGTAGAAAATTCTAAGAAATTCTGGTCGTATGTAAAGTACACAAGCGGCAGGATGCAGTCAATACCTTCGCTGCGCAGTGCCGATGGTACTGTTACCAGCGACTGTGCCGCTAAAGCAGAGTTATTGAATGCAGTTTTCCAAAATTCCTTCACCAGGGAAGATGAATGGAATATACCAGAATTTGAAACACGAACAGCTGCTAGCATGAGTTTCTTAGAAGTAGATACCTTAGTGGTTGCAAAGCAACTCAAATCACTTGATACGGGCAAGTCTTCAGGTCCAGATTGTATACCGATTAGGTTCCTTTCAAATTACGCTGATAAAATAGCTCCCTACTGCTAGTCATATACAACCGCTCGCTCACCGATAGATCTATACCTACAGATTGGAAAATTGTGCAGGTCGCACCAGTGTTTAAGAAGGGTAGTAGGAGTAATTCATCAAACTACAGACCTATATCATTGACGTCAGTTTGCAGTAGGGTTTTGGAGCATATACTGTATTCAAACATTATGAATCACCTTGAAGGGAATGATCTATTGATACGTAATCAGTATGGTTTCAGAAAACATCGTTCTTGTGCAACGCAGCTAGCTTTTTATTCGCTCGAAGTAATGGCCGCTATCAACAGGGGATCTCAAGTTGATTCCATATTTCTAGATTTTCGGAAAGCTTTTGACACCATTCCTCACAAGTGACTTCTAATCAAGCTGCAGGCCTATGGGGTATCGTCTCAGTTGTGCGACTGGATTCGTGATTTCCTGTCAGGAAGGTCGCAGTTTGTAGTAATAGATGGTAAATCATCGAGTAAAACTGAAGTGATATCAGGTGTTCCCCAGGGAAGTGTCCTGGGACCTCTGCTATTCCTGATCTATATAAATGACCTGGGTGACAATCTGAGCAGTTCTCTTAGGTTGTTCACAGATGATGCTGTAATTTACTGTCTAGTAAGGTCATCCGAAGACCAGTATCAGTTGCAAAGCGATTTAGAAAAGATTGCTGTATGGTGTGGAAGGTGGCAGTTGATGCTAAATAATGAAAAGTGTGAGGTGATCCACATGAGTTTCAAAAGAAATCTGTTGGAATTCGATTACTCGATAAATAGTACAATTCTCAAGGCTGTCAATTCAACTAAGTACATGGGTGTTAAAATTACAAACAACTTCAGTTGGAAAGACCACATAGATAATATTGTGGGGAAGGTGAGCCAAAGGTTGCGTTTCATTGGCAGGACACTTAGAAGATGCAACAAGTCCACCAAAGAGACAGCTTACACTACACTCATTCGTCCTCTGTTAGAATATTGCTGCGCGGTGTGGGATCCTTACCAGGTGGGATTGACGGAGGACATCGAAAGGGTGCAAAAAAGGGCAGCTTGTTTTGTATTATCACATAATAGGGGAGAGAGTGTGGCAGATATGATATGCGAGTTGGGATGGAAGTCATTAAAGCAAAGACGTTTTTCGTCACGGCGAGATCTATTTACGAAATTTCAGTCACCAACTTTCTCTTCTGAACGCGAAAATATTTTGTTGAGCCCAACCTACATAGGTAGGAATGATCATCAAAATAAAATAAGAGAAATCAGAGCTCTAACAGGAAGGTTTAGGTGTTCGTTTTTCCCGGGCGCTGTTTGGGAGAGGAATGGGAGGGAGATAGTACGATTGTGGTTCGATGAACCCTCTGCCAAGCACTTAAATGTGAATTGCAGAGTAATCATGTAGATGTAGATGTAGATGTAGATGATTCAGATTTTTGGTGTCCTTATATTAAGATTAAGATTGATCAGTGGGAACTGTTTTGTTGATACAGGTAGCCCAATTTATAGTATATCTAAATAATTTAGAGACAAGATTAAGTATAGCAAGAATTTTGTGGAAATGTTCATTGCATGTGTTAAGATACGAGGAGCTACTGATAAGCAAAGCAAGTATGTAAAATGTTAAGCGTTTTTAACATTTAGTATGGAGGACAAGACCTATGAACATGCATAATGATCCCTAGTCTCTAAGAAAATATACACTATGTCTGTAGATTTATAAGACTATGTAACTGTGTTTCGTTTGTCATGAATGAAGTATGTAAGATTATGTAATTTTTAAAGTTCTAACTTATCCATTGACTGAGTTAAAATCTATCTGTAGATTCGCAAAACTAAATAACTATGCTTTGTTTGTCATGAATTTAGTATGTAAGAGTATGTGATTTCTAGAGATATATTGACTGATTTAAAATCTATGATACACTATATAATTATGTTCTGTAATAGATTTATGCTGTGAATTTGATACATATATGCCATGCGACTAAATGAGTAAATCCTTTTACAATTTTGAAATGTGGCAATGTTCGTAATTTGTACTGAAAAATTAGGAATAGTATCTTAGTATATCTGGATGTATTACTTTGTTAGTTCATTTTTTTCTTTGCATTTAACTCTGTTTATTAACGTTTCATATGTGAACACTTTTTAATCGCACCTGATACAAATCCCATATAACTAATTTTACAAAATGAGTAGGGAGAGCATATCTCGTGTGATGCGAAGAAGATACTGAACAACATATTTAGTACACAAAACAACATTTCACGATTTGATGTGAATGCTAGACAGGAAGTTACCTATCTGTTGGAGTGTGTGATGAGAACTCTAGGGAGCAAACTGAGAGATGTTGGTGGATATACTCTCAATCTGCTGTAAGGCTGTACCCTGCTGGACTAGTCAACCTACAAGAGATCATAGGTGCTTGGTAATGTACTCAAGCATCTGTAAACTACATCAGTGTTGTGACTGAGATTTGTGAATCGTTAGCCAAGATAGCTAAAGACAGTGTTCTTCTGAATAAATGCATGTAGCTTTAAATCAGTATGTATTTTTTTTTTTTTTTTTGTCAATTGTAAATGAATCTTTTAGGCTTTTATGAACATAGGTCAGTTTGTATGGACAATTAGCAAATAGTGGGGAAGACATTTACTAGTGTGGACAATACAACAAGATGTATACATGTCTTCTTTCATACACTGATTTTGGGCCTCAAGCTACTTGATTATGTCATCATTCAAAGCTAACTATGACTCTTTTACCTGTATTTATCCTAAGTATTGCAATATTGTATCTGGTTGGAACTTGAGTTGTGGGTAGATTCATGCTTAACTCTATTTTGGGTAACCCTGGTCATCGCGACTCTCTCTCTCTCTCTCTCTCTCTCTCTCTCTCTCTCTCTCTGTGTGTGTGTGTGTGTGTGTGTGTGTGTGTGTGTGTTCTCAAGGTGAGTGTGCAACTATTGATTGAGGCTAGTTGCTTCTTACAATTACTCTTTGCATTTAATTGAACTTATTGATATGATGATGAACTTTATTCATTTTGTTATGTTGAAACATGTTTTGCTGGCCTTACGTGGTGTGGTTTGGAGTTATGGGTCAGTCCCCACATTGTAAGCTCAGGCACCAATATTTTTTGAATATTTTGTTCTTTCATGAATCAACATATCCTTAAATACTCTGGTTTATGTAGCTGATTGATTTTGTACTATATTCCTACTCATGACTGTGTATATTCTTCTGGTCTGTACCAGTTGTTGTGAATTTTTCGAGTCGGCTCACCTGTCATACACTTAGGCTCTGAAATTTTTCTCTTCTCTTTTCAAGATTTTGAAGGTATGATTGTATGGGCATAAACTTACAATTTGTAATTCTGGTAATTTGCATTGTCTCTGTAATTATTTTTATAGTTTAGTGTCACAATGTTGTAATTATGACTTTGTATTATTTTTCTTGTGACAGTATGTTCCACTGACCTGAAAATATGAATACTATAACCTTATATATGTATAGATCATGACTTGTATAGTAGAGATTGCTCTTATGTTTTCTATAATATGTTATGTATCAGACACTTCTATACATCTGTAATATAACTTTTGAAATCATTTTGTACACCATTTGGCAAACCTTATAGTCTATCACAAAATATTGTAAACATGTTGTTTCCTAATTTTGTGAGGAGGATATTGTAATGGGACACCCTCCTCTAACATTACCTTTCTTTGATAGAAATAATCGATACCAAAGTATTTTTGAATAATGTATAGGTGAGCATTATTTCAGCTTTTTAACTAAATGAATTTCATATGATTTAGTGTACAATGTATTATATTTTGGGCTAAAATGTATAAAAAGAAATTAATTTATTACAATCAATATGTGTTAACTCTGAAAGTACGGTTAAAATAACTCTTCTTTTAGAAAAATTTGATATTACAAAGTATCTGACACACTTAAAATTCCTGTTATTAATTATGCAATCTTATGCCAATTATTAAATTTATTTCTAGATTATTTACAAAATAGTGATATAACTTGGTGAAGTTCTTGTTTCATCAATAAGGTTTGTAAACTCTTTTGTTTTGTAAACTCTCTGGAATATTGTTAGTACCACAGAATGTAGTAGTTGTGGCTGTGCCTCTGATGGAACAGGACATGTTTTTAATTCTGGCAGTAATGATGTAATTACTGGTTTTATGGACGTGGAGATTGTAAAGACCGTGTGATATAGAAGAATATGACATAATAAGAAAACCAAATGCAAACAGAAATTTTGCAACAGGCATACTTAATATTTAGCATATCATCTGAACCCACAAAGCCAAAAATTTCAGCCTCAAGTATCTACTCCTAGACATTACAGATCACAGCCAACAATGAGAAAAATGAAGATAAGTAAAAAAGTCATTTGTACACCTTACTCTTCTTGAAGCTTATGAAATGAATCAATTTTTATGAAGGACTGAAAATTTACTGGTGTTGGGTGGGAGGGTAAGATTAAAAGTGGCTGTTTGCACAAAAAAGCAATCTAGGGATCTATCATCACAAGCCTTTAAAAATGAATGGGAATGTCAAGAGAGTGATGAGAACTTGCAGTATATATTATGCAGTTAAATAATCCATGGGTGTGCAAATTTGCTGTGATACAACATTATAATGCCATGCACAAAGAATTTAAAGATTTAGTTGGCAATGAGATAGAAAAAAATTGCGACAATCGACAGACAAGATTCATTGTTATGTTCATCAAAAAGCACTTTGCACTAATTATGCAGGCATGGAGCAAGAGAGGAAACTGTTCACTGTCAGCTGCAACAATTTTTGATGGAATTAAATGAAGACTATGGAGACTACATACACTACTGCAAAATGCACTAAATATATTCAGGACCATGCGTTGAACAATTTTTTGATTTAAATCTCATTAGTGTTGAATTTGTGAGCAAAAGAGGAGTGTGTAAATGGAAACTCTCCTCTATCATTACTTTTCTTCAACAGAAGTTATCGATACCAAAAATACTTTTTACCTTTTAAACAGGTTAATATTACCTCAGCTGTTTAACTAAAAGACTTCATATGATTTTGTTCATGAGATGGTATATATCAGGCTATAATTCATGAAAAGAAATTACTTTGTTTTTGTTGTTACAATCAATACGTACTAGCTGTGTATGCACAGTTGAAATTACATTTTTTTAGAAATATTTGAAATTATGAGATATCTTGCACACTTAAAATTCATATTATTAACTGTGCAATGTGATGATATTGCCACAAAAAAGCTGTAGTGTAGTGGTTATGATACTAGACTGTTGCATGGAGGGTCGTGAGTTCATAACTCACCTGAACTGTAAAATTTTAATTTCTATATTCTGTTTGAGTACATTCTAGAAGTATTCTCAAATGGCAAGAATCATTGCACTAGAATTGTCTGTAGCTGTATATATACCATATGTGTTCTGGCTGATGGCAGTTCACTCCGTGCTCTTGTATGTTCAAGTACAGAATAAACCTTCATTAAGCGAAGTTAGTGTTTGTCATTCATCAACTCACACCTTCTTCTACGTGACATTATTCTGGTGGAGGCACTGGGTATTGGAAATTGTGATACTGCACATTATTGATGACACAGTGGCTCCCATCAGGCCATGACAGAGCCGCCCTTTATGTGGCGAGAAACCTGAGTTCAAGCCATATTCAACAGATCACAGTCTATCGGTGACAGAAGAATAAGGGGATGTTACAATGACAGCAACTGTGTGCCACCACATGAGACATCCTTCCTGGTTCTCTGGTGACGATGGCCAAGATCCAGACAAGTGGCTGAAGGTATATGAGCATACAGTCAAATTTAACAAACGGGATGACACTGCGTGTTCGGCTAACGTATTTTTCTACTTGGAGGGCGCTGCCAAGCAACAGTATGGGAACAAGCTGGGATGTATTCCAGGTAGAACTCTGCAAGTATTTCGGCGACACACAATGACAGAAGTGCAAGGCTGAAGATAAATTAAAGTGCAGGGCACTGCAGTCAGTGCTAGAAAGGTAACTGTCATGTGTCATGCCATTCATCAACCCATTGATCTTGTAGTGGAATGTAAGAGAAGCATACCACTGAAGAATAACTTGGTCATCCCAGCCTCTGTCTTCTTGTTTAAGAATGGGTTTGATGAATTGTGGTTAGTTAACTGTCGCTGAGAACCGCAGATCCTATCAAGACGCATGTGCATAGCAAACACTGAGCCATTATTTGCCGAACAGCTGAGTGTCATAGAAACCTCCCATGCTGAGATTGTGGGCGAAATTGGCACTACAACTACGAGACAAGATCTTCTAGCTCGACTATCACCGGATCTCACTAAGGAACAACAGAAGAAGCTACTTGCCGTTCTTCAAGAGTTTTCTGAATACTTCAATCCACAGGTGAAGAACAAATTAGACAAATCGATGGTGAAGCACCTGATCAGCACTGGAGACCATCAACCAATAAGTCAGAGAGCATACCATGTGTCAGCAACAGAACTTCAAATAATTCATGACGAGGTATAGAAAATGATGAAGAATGCCATCATTCAGCCTTCACAGAGCACATGGTCATCACCAGTGGTTCTTGCCAGGAAGAAGGATGGCAGTTGGCGCTTTTGTGTTGATTACAGGAAGCTTAATAAGATAACAGAAAGGACGTTTACTCTCTTCCACAAACTGACGATACACTAGATTGTTTGAAGGGGGCTACTGGCAAATCGAAGTACAGGGCTATTACAAATGATTGAAGCGATTTCATAAATTCACTGTTGCTCCATTCATTGACATATGGTCACGACACACTACAGATACATAGAAAAACTCATAAAGTTTTGTTCGGCTGAAGCTGCACTTCAGGTTTCTGCCGCCAGAGCGCTCGATAGCGCAGTGAGACAAAATGGCGACAGGAGCCGAGAAAGCGTATGTCGTGCTTGAAATGCACTCACATCAGTCAGTCATAACCGTGCAACGACACTTCAGGATGAAGTTCAACAAAGATCCACCAACTGATAACTCCATTCGGCGATGGTATGCGCAGTTTAAAGCTTCTGGATGCCTCTGTAAGGGGAAATCAATGGGTCAACCTGCAGTGAGCGAAGAAACGGTTGAACGCGTGCGGGCAAGTTTCAGGCATAGTGATGTGAAAGATTCAGTGTTTAAACCTCCTCTACCAAGAAACGTGCCAGAACTGCGAGCTCGCATCAACAATGCTTTCGAACTCATTGATGGGGACATGCTGCGCCGAGTGTGGGAGGAACTTGATTATCGGCTTGATGTCTGCCGAATCACTAAAGGGGCACATATCGAACATTTGTGAATGCCTAAAAAAACTTTTTGAGTTTTGTATGTGTGTGCAAAGCATTGTGAAAATATCTCAAATAATAAAGTTATTGTAGAGCTGTGAAATCACTTCAATCATTTGTAATAACCCTGTAGATGAGGCTGATCGTGAGAAAACTGCATTCATCACCTCTGAGTGCCTGTATGAGTTTAAGGTACTGCCATTTGGTTTGTGTAATGTGCCAGCAACTTTTGAACGGATGATGAATAATCTTCTAAGTCACCTGAAATGGATGATGTGTCTTTGTTATTTAGATGACATTATAGTGTTCTCAGAGACATTTGAAGAACACAAAAAGACTGAGGGCCATTCTTAAGTGTCTCCAACAAGCCGGACTGAAACTTAATCCAAGGAAGTGTCTCTTTGGAGCGAAGGAAATCAAAATACTTGGACACCCTGTGGCAAATGGAGGCATGCAGCCAGATCCAGAAAAAGTGAGATCTATTCCTAAAAGTATTAGAGATGTGAAAAGCTTCCTCGGGTTATGTTCTTATTACCATTGTTTTATCAAAGACTTTTGTATCAAAGCCAGGCCACTCCAGGAGTTCTTAAAAGCCAATGCTAAATTTATCTGGGGTGGTGCTCAACAGGATTCTTTCAATGTGCTGCGAAAAACTCTGATGACTGACCCTGTAATTGGTCTGTATGATGAGAGAGCACCTATGGAACTACACACAGATGCCAGTGGGTATGGAATCGGTGCTGTTCTGGTGCAGATTTCAGATGGAAAAGAGAAGGTTATAGCCTAAGCTTCTAGGACACTTACAAATGCCGAGAGAAACTACTCAACTACAGAAAGAGAATATCTTGCTGTGATCTGGGCCATGTACAGATTTCGACAGTATCTCTATGGAAGGCCATTCACAGTTGTTACAGACCATCATTCACTTTGTTGGTTGACAAGTCTTGGGGATCCAACAGGATGACTTGCCAGGTGGGCACTATGTCTTCAAGAGTATGACATTACCATAGTGTACAAAAGTGGAAGAAAACACCAAGATTCCGCCTGTCTCTCAAGAAACCCTGTGCAATACCATCAAGACTTTGATGAAGATAGTGGCTGTCTCTCTGCACTCCAGGATCTCTCTGCTGAGCAGAAGGACGCTAAGATATTTCATATTATGCTTGCCTTAAAGTGGTCAGAGGATCTGAAAAGACAATTTAAGGTAGTTAATGGATTACTTTGCAAGAAAAACTTTGATCCGTTTGGAAAGAGGTGGCTACCAGTGATTCCTAAAAACATGTGCTTAGATGTTCTACAGAAATTCCAAGACACACCTGAGGCTGGACATTTAGGATTTATTAAGACATACAATAGGATCCGTAAGAGATTTTTCTGGCCAGATTTATTTAGGAGCGTTCGTCACTATGTGTCACACTGTCGAGAGTGCCAGAGGAGAAAGGCAGTTCCTCAGAAACCAGCTGGCCGACTCATACCAATTCCACCAGCTGAAATACCTTTCCAGCGTGTTGAGATTGACCTCCTCGGATGATTTCCAACGTCTGCTAGTGGCAATAGGTGGATTATTGTTTGCACTGATTATTTGACACGCTATGCTATTACAAAAGCTGTGAAAACAACCAAAGTATTTGAGGCAGCCAAATTTATCATACAAGACATTGTATTAAAACACGGTGCCCCAAGGTTGATAGTTACAGATTGAGGGACAGTTTTTCAATTGAATCTTGTGACAGAGATAAACCGTCAGTGCAACATTACTCATCACATGATGCCTGCCTGCCATCCGCAAACTAACAGGCTTACTGAAGGCCTTAGTAAGACCTTGGCTGACATGCTATCAGTATTCATCAACGTTGAGCAGAGCAACTGGGATGAGGTGCTACCTTTCGTGACGTTTGCCTGCAAAGCTGCCAAACAAGACACCACAGGATTTACGCCATTTTTCCTGGTGCATGGGCGTCAGATGACGACGATGATGGACACTGAGTTTCCATTGCATCATGATAACGTGACGACGACCACTTCGGCCAGGTGTCAACCAGAGCTGAGGAAGCTCAGCAGTTAGCTCGACTCCACATGCTGCAGGCTCAAGAAAACGATCACTGAAGGTATGATGCGAGCCACCACCCTGTTGTTTACCAGCCTGGTGACCTTGTCTGGATCTTCATTCCAGTTCGGAAGGTTTGTCTCTCTGAGAAGCTTGTCAGGTGCTACTTTGGACCTTATAAGGTTGTAGGACAGTTGTCTGATGTTACTTATGAAATTGAAGATTTCAAACCCGACACAAGACGATGGAAGATCAGATATAAGGTCCACATCCTTCAAATGAAACCCTATAAGGATCCTGGAACCTAGGGTAAATTCGTAGCTCCAGTGACAGGCAACAAGCGGAAAGGTGATGAAGAACATAGCGGTAAGGGAAGTTCTAAGATCACCGCCAGGGTGAACATCAGTCATCAGAAGTCGGAGTATGCAGGGCCGATGACTCTTTTCCGGACTAGGAGGACATTTCACTGAGACGCTGTTCTCTTAAGGAGGAAGCAATGTTGCATAAGCACTTCAGTAGTACAGTCACTGTAGTGTAGTGGTTCTCACACTAGACTGTTGCATGGAGGGTTGTGAGTTGAAAACTCAACTAAACTGAAAAATTTTTAATTTCTATTTTCAGTTCGAGTACATTCTAGAAGTATTCACAAATTACAAGAATCATTGTACTGGAATGTTCTGTAGCTGAATATATAGTGTATGTGTTCTGGCCAGAAGCAGTTCACTCCGTGCTCTTGTATGTGCAAGTGCTGAATAAACCTTCGTTAAGTGAAGTTAGTGTTTGTCATTCATCTACTTACACCTTCTTCTATATAACAATATTTATTCAGTTTTTTTCTGTATTCATTTATAAAATAATGGTATAGTTTAATAGAAAGTCATTTGTCAAGAAAGTTTACAAACTCTTTGGAATATTGTTAGTACTGCAGAATGAGTAGTAGTGGGCATGCCTGTGATATGATTGGACGTGTTTTATGTTTGGCAATAGCAATGTAATTTTCGATTTTGAAGTGGAAATTGTAAAGACAATGTGATATAGAAAAATATGAAAGAACAAAAATTACGAAAATAGAAATCTCTGCTCAGGCAATACTATAATATCAAAATTTCGGCTCCAAGCATCAGCCCCTAGACGTGAAGAACTGGAGACAACTATAAGAAAAGAAGATAAGTAGAAAGTTTATTGTAAATCTCACTCCTCTCAAAGCTTATTAACAGAATTTATTATGAAGTGAGTGACAATCAACAAATGAGGTAAGGGTAGATTATGAGTGCATGAATGAAAACTAAAACATTGGGAATGGATTGCAGATCTTGCATTTTAAGTGTACTTCACTGCACACTGCCCACAATAAGACATTACAAGCTAATGTCTGATTTGATGGGGATGCATTTAAAGAAAATTATGTTGTAGAATGGACACATTCTGTCAAAGAAAATACAGTTCCCTAAGCTCACTGGTTCAATGAAAACGTGAGATTTGAAGAATTTGCTGTGACCTCACAAAATTACAACTGTGGTTTTATAAAGGTTTTGAAGACACTGGAAGCCTTACATCTGTTTTTGAGACCATGTGTCACCTGAGTTCAAAGTACCCTGTGCAAGTGCAGATGTAACTGACTGACCTGCAAGGTAACTGCAGTTTCAATTACAAAGCTTTTTACATTAAAACTGTCCAGGATATTTACAGTGCTTTTTTCAGGTAGATTTTCCAAGTGTGCATAGTGAGGGTGCAAAAGTGCTTCAATTTTTTGATTAACATATTTGGGTGGAAGGCCTTTTCTTTATTCCGGAACTAAATAAGTCATAACTACATGGCAACTTGAGTTCAAAACTCTGTGAAATTATCTGGGTCTGTCTGTATGCGGATGTTTGTACTAGATAAAAATTGTATTATGTCTTCAGCACACCAAAAATAATTAATTAAGACTGAAAACTTGATTTGTTTGTGATCTATGTTGTTCAGAAATGGGAAGTATAGACCAAGTCAAAAGCAATATGACTGAACTGCCATTTACATGCACCATGATCACAGTGTCCCCTTTTTTTCCCTCTTCCTGCCCATATGGCATGGTGTTGTGGTGGGGGAAATGTGAAGTGAGTCTGAGAACTGTGGCTCTTTGGCCCAGGCATGGCCTGCAAGCTGAAATCTTGGGCACCTTTGATTTAGACCATCTTCAGGCCATAAGCTCAATGATGGTCACTGGTGGTAGTGGATGGAGCAACATCAATACAAGCAAGAACATCAACTGTTCAAATGCTGCAGCTGATATCCATGCACTCCTGGGTATTGCACTGTCCACTGCCACCAGCCTCATCATTACAACCTGACGATACTCTAAATTAGAGACTGAAACCAGTTGCCAACCTAAATAAACTTCTGTTGTTATTGACACTGTTTTACTGAATTTTAATCTTATTACTGACTTTAATGTATCATTTGAAAACACCCTAAATCCTCTTGGATTCATGTAGGAGAATAACATGCCTCAAGACTGCTGTGCCAACAATAGCGGAAACTACAATGGACACTGAGAAGAAAATTAAGCCAAAATAATTATTATCTTCATTATTACTCCAAATAATGTGCTGATCTTGTCCTCTTATCTTAAAGACTTATTTAAGTGGAAGAAAATGGATTTCAGGGTAGTCTCTTTTGTGTGAGATTTGGAAAAACATTTTAATTTTTGAAAATGATTCAATAAGGAGGTAGTGAGGGATGAGGGGGAGATACACCTTCAAGTGCACAAGTAGGAAATATACCATCTGTGAGAGGACAATGCCTACAGGAGAAGTAGAAGGAGATCCAAGAAAAAACCGTTTGAAGAGAAAGGATATCAAACTACTTCAAAACTCTTTCACAGAAAACATGTTGAAAAGACTCTGTACACCTGTTGCTGCTTCTCTAAGATTTTATGGACTGCCTACAGTTCATACAGTTTGTCCCACTGAATCAATAAAGCCACATCAACCTATGAGTTAGCAACCCCTCGACAGTAATTTTCAGATCTATCGTTTCCAAATGCCAGCACCACATTCAGAACTCAGCATGTAGAAGCTACAGAGCTCTCAGCTAAGCCAGGAAGATGTCATGATGACCTCTGATGTGGCTTCTTTCTTCACTAGGGTACCTCTAAGAGACTCTTTAAGCATCATGGGAGAGATAACTGGGGATCATCACTGAAAAAATGCTTTGAATTTATTCCCATGTAATCCTACATCCTGTTCGATGGAAACTGCTAAGGACGGAAAGGCAATGGGCTGCCTGCTATCACCAGTGGTCGCCACCATGTTCTTGGAGGCATTTGAAGAAGAAGCACTTGAGTTCAGTAGTTGACAAACCCTCATGCTTTCTCCAATAGAGGGATGGTACATTTACTGATTGGGCTACATGGATGACAAGAAGACATCCTGCAACAACTGAACTCATTGCTCCAAAACATCTGGTGGCTGATGGACATCAAAACAAAGACCCAGGTTCTGTTCATAGGTGTGTTAGCCAAGTGGAGACTGGATGGCACACTAAGACTCATTTTTTTACCACAAACCAACAAACTCAGATTTACACTTGCATGCCTCAAACTGTCATTCCCCTTCACAATATGAAGGTGTTGACAGCACAGCTGTCGGCTGGTTGATTGGTTCGTGGCAGGCGACCAAGCAGCGGGGTCATCTGTCCCATCAGATTAGGGAAGGATGTGGAAGGAAGTCAGCTGTGTCTTTTCAGAGGAACCATCCCAGCATTTGCCTGAAGCAGTTTAGGGAAATCACAGAAAACCAAAGTCACGGTGGCCAGACACGGGTTTGAACTGTCATCCTCATGGATATGAGTCCAATGTGCTAACCACTGTGCCACCTCTCTCAGAAGCACATCTGTCTTCTCTTTTGCTGTGCTCCATTTGCAGCTTTTTTATATTTTGTCCTTCAGTCATCCAATTCAGTTCTTGTAATAGCATAGATAAGAAAAAATCTACTTACCAAGTGGCAAAAGGGGAACACACACATAAAGGAGGTTGTACTTATGCAAACTTTCAGAGCCAGTGACTCTTTCTTCTGTCAGAAGTTGAAGGGGAGGGAAGAGGGGTGAAGGGAAAGGATTGGAGAGGTTTAGGAAAAGGGGTAGATTTTGGAAAAGTTACCCTGAACACCAGGTCAGGGGAGACTTACCAGGCAGGGTGAGAAGGAAGGACTGATTGTCACAAATTGAATTTTTTCCATCCAGTTACATTATATTGTCAAAAATTCATTATTTTCATTGTTAAATTCAGCACCTTGCATGTTTCCAGAATGAGATTTTCACTCTTCAGTGGAGTGTGTGTTGATTTTCATCTTGCATGTTATTTACGGGTATCTATTGGGCCTTGTCATTTTGAAAATTTGCTCCTCTCTTGCCTTCTGTGTTTCATCTCTCAAAGCTACCCATTCATTCCATTGTATTTCTTTCTCCTGGTTCAGTCCTTCTGAAATACTCAACAACAGCTGCTTACTTCAAATTCTCAAAGTCTCACCTTCTTAATTTTCTACATTTTTGCAGCGACCTTTTTTGTCAGTGGAGTAGTGAATCATCATAATGTACGCATTTGGGGTTCACAACCCCCTGGCAAGGCCATGGAGTGCACCAGAGACAGTCCAAAGGTGAATGTTTGGTGCACGCTATTGCACGATCGAATTATCGGGCCATTCTTCTTCGGTGAGGCTACCATCACATCTGCTGTGTATCTGGACATCTTGCAACTGTATGCTGTTCCTCAGCTGCTTCATTATCACCCCGATGTCTTGTTTCACCAAGATGGTGCACCGCCTCGTTGGGATTTGGACGTCCGTGCCTATCTCAATATGACCTTTCCTGGGCAATGGGTTGGTCATGATGGCCAATGGTCTGGCCTCCACACTCTCCTGACATAACCCCATTAGACTTATTTTTATGGGGTTATGTCAAGGACGAGGTCTACCGAACACGTGTACCAGATCTTGAAACCCTGCGGCAACGGATAACCACAGTCATTGAATTGATCCCTCCAGTGATGTTGGCTAATGTGTGGATGGAAATTGAATATCGCCTAGATGTGCTATGTGCTACCAAGGGTGCTCATGTGGAAGTTTACTGTTGTGTGAAAAAAAAACTTTGCTAGTTTGTAAACAATTTGATGCCAGTTTAATATTTGTATCTTACTTCTAGCGTGAGCTATCAATTTATGTAATCACCACTCAAAATGGCTGACTACCAAAGGGTTAAATTCTCTAACCTACCTACCTGAATACAGGACCTAACATTTTATTCTTCAACCTGAAGAATGCCAGTTAAGTTTTTCCTGATGATGACATCCTCCTGAGTAGTCCTCACCTGGAATTTCAAATGGGGGTCTATTTTACCTGCAGAATATTTTACCCAAGAGGATACCATCATCATTAAGCCATATAGTGGGGCTGGACACACTCAAAAAAGAAAAAAAAGTTCCCTCTTGCTTTTAGCCAACACAAAAAAGGCAATATTGGTTAATGTTACAAGGCCAGGTCAGTCAATCGTCCAGACTGTTGCTGTTGCATCTACTAAAATGGCTGCTGCCACTCTTCAAAAACCACAGTTTAGTAATGTGGTAGTAGAATTGTCTACTTTGGTTAGACCCATCACCTATTGCCTCACCTTCTGTGGTCAAAACAAGACAAACTTGAAAACTACCTTCATGATACAAAAACAAGCTTTCAGAATAATTACCAGCAGTTCAAAGCTAACATCTTTGAAACAATTATTTTAACAGGTGCAAGTTCTGTCCTTTCCATTTCTCTATGTACAAATATTGTATTGTATTGTATTGTATTGCACTGTATGTTAACCGGGAGAAAGGACAGAAAGGCTCCGTCCCCGATGCAGCCGCAGTGGTCCACAATCCCACAACAACTACTGCAGTCTACTTCACCCCTCCGCCACCCCACACTGAACCATGCTATCAAGATTATTGTGCAGTTCGGTCGCTGGTGGACCCCCCCCTCCATCCCAGAGAACGTCTCACACCAGACGAGTGTAACCTGTATGTTTGCATGGAAGGGTAAAGGTGGTGTACGTGTATGTGGTGGAGAACTTGTTTGTGCAGCAATTACCTACATAGTGTAGCTGAGGTCGAATAAGGGGAACCAGCCCACATCTTCCAAGTCAGATGGAAAACCACCTAAAAACCATCCACAGAGTGGCAGATTCAGTGAACCTCAACACAAGTCTGGGTAGATTCATCCAAGAGACCAGGCGCTCCTTCCTAATCCGAAAAGATGTGCGTTAGACCACACGGTTAACTGGGCAGGTATATATCAATAAGTGTAATTAATATGAAATGGGACACTGGCAGTTTCAAACATAATTCACATCTTCATTCTTATTATTCAAAACCTTTCAGTTACATACAATAATAAGGACAAACAAGACTTCAGAAGAAAATCAAACAAACGTTCATGCTGCGAGACTGAGGACAAACTCCCAAGCTGATAAAAAGGAATAAAATATTTTCATCATTTGAAGAAGGATCCACATTTTTAATGAGCAGCTGCTATTATAATACAAATGAATGCTTGCAGTAAACTTGTACCAAATAAATATATACACTATATGGTCCACCTGGCTGGAAATGACTTACAAGTTCGTGGCACCCTCCATCGGTAATGCTGGAATTCAATATGGTGTTGGCCCCCCCTTAGCCTTGATGACTGCTTCCACTCTCGCAGGCATATGTTCAGTCAGCTACTGGAAGGTTTCTTGGGGAATGGCAGCCCATTCTTCATGAAGTGCTGCACTGAGGAGAGGTATCAATGCCAGGCAGTGAGGCCTGGTGCGAAGTTGGCATTCCAAAATATCCCAAAGGTGTTCTATAGAATTCAGGTCAGGACTGTGTTCAAGGCAGTCCATTACAGGGATGTTATAGTCATGTAACCACTCCGCCACATGCTGTTCATTTTGAACAGGTGCTCGATCATGTTGAAAGATGCAGTCGCCATCCCCAAATTGCTCTTTAACAGTGGGAAGCAAGATGGTGCTTAAAACATCAATGTTGGCCTGTGCTGTGATAGTTCCATGCAAAACAAAAAGTGGTGCAAGCCCCCTCCATGAAAGGCACGACCACACCACAACACCCCCGCCTCAGAATTTTACTGTTGGCACTACACACACTTGCAGACAATGTTCACCGGGCATTCCCCATACTTCACCCTGCCACCGGATCACCACACTGTGTACCATGATTCATCTCCACACAACATTTTTCCACTGTTCAACCGTCCAATGTTTATGCTCCTTTCACCAAGTGAGGTGTCATTTGGCATTTACTGGCATGATGTGTGGCTTATGAGCAGCTGATCAACCATGAAATCCAAGTTTTTTCACCTCCCACCTAACTGTCATAGTACTTGCAGTGGATCCTGCTGCAGTTTGTAATTTCTGTGTGATGGTCTGGATAGATGTCTGCCAACTACACATTACGACCATCTTCAACTGTTGGCAGTCTCTGCCAGTCAACAGACGAGGTTGGCCTGTATGCTTTTGTGCTGTACATGTTCGTTTACATTTCCACTTCACTATCACATAAGAAACAGTGGACCTGAGTGTGGCAATCTCATGTATAGACGTATGACACAAGTGACACCCAATCACCTGACCATGTTCGAAGTTTGTGAGTTCTGTGGAGTACCCCATTCTGCTCTCTCATGATGTCTAATGACTACTGAGGTCACTGATATGGAGTACCTAGCAGTAGGTGGCAGCACAATGTACCTAATACGAAAAACAATTGTTTTTGGGGGTGCCCAGATACTTTTGATCACATAGTGTACATTAACTATTTGTCAATAGTACTTTTAATCAAGAGTTTTCTTTGCAGTGAATGAATGTTTTGAACAAATATGTCATAACACAGATTTTATTTGTATGCAAATATGAAATGCACATATTTTATATAAAATGCCTTTGTTGTACACTTGTGCAGTTCATCAGATTTGTATATGCAGTTTTGAATGCAATTTTATGAAATGTGCTATACATATAATTATTTTTTGTACTTTACATTTTCTGATGGAGTCCATGCATGCTGTAGTCTTGGAATGAATAAATTACTACTAACTGCTACTACTACTACAACTACTACTGCACCACATTATAAATTGTTGAATAAACAAAAGTGTGTCACAAAAAGCTGAATGAAAAAATATTTCTCAATACAATTCAGATTACTGAGTGTTGAATCACTTCAAATTGTAAACTATATGTAGGCAGTCTGTTGTGAAAATTGCTGAAGTTTATTGAGTGTACAAAAGTCATAGGATTTTTTAGATTTATCAAGGTTTTTACACAGGATTGGACAAGTAATTGCTCCTGAAAGTTATGATACACCGCCTGTCAAGAAAAGTGGATCACCCAGATGGGAAAGAGGAAACAAAATGAAATTTCATGGTTTGAGAAGGTATATGATGTATTTCAGTGATTAAAAAATTGGGTCAAATTTACAGAGAACTTTGCAGTATGAGCCCACTTATTGGTATGATGCTACACTCCTCCTTGCCTGGATGCATGCACTGATTCCATTGGGAAGAGTGTCATGAAGACATTATATCCTATCCAGAAGCAAACTGGCTCACAACTTCTGTAATCGTTTCTTCTTGTTACCTTGGATACAGGCATTGCGACAGAATATATGTCTGAGCTGGTCTCACACATGTTCTGTTGGGGATGAATCTGGGGGTTTATCTAGCCAAAGGAGTACCTCAACATCATGCAGATAGTTCATAGACAAACATGCCATGTGTGGGTGAACATTGTCCTGTTGAAAAATGGCACAATGATACTGTTGAATGGTAGTTAACACATGAGGATGCAAGATGTCTGTAATGTACTGTTGTGCCATAAGAAATCCTTCAATGACTATCAGTCACAACCTGCTCTATGGCTCCTCACACCATGATGCCATGAGTAACACTGCCATTCCTCTCTAAGAAACTGGAAGAATGAGACCTCTCCCTGGTCATCACCATACCTGATGATAGTCATACAGCATAGTGCAGAACTGCAGTTCATAACTGAACATAATGAAACACCATTCAACCTGGTGCCATGCTTCCTGATAAGGGCATCACTCTAAATGCATATGTTTGCATTATGTTCATCTATTGCTAGTTTCTGACTAATAGTGTAGGATGACATAATGTTGCAGGGAGTCTGTTTCTTGTTCTCAGAGAGCAGGTGCAGATGTGAAGTGGTTAAAAAATGTTCATGCACTGCATGGTGATTCTCCCATGTGGTAGTCAGATGTAGTTGACTGGAACATTGATGATGAGTAGGCCTACACCTGCCCTCACATTCTCATGCAGTTGAGCATCAAGCCACTGTCAATTCTAAATCCTCCACAAATCTGGATAATGCACAATTCAGCCTGGTGGCCAAATGAAGAAATCCCCAAAGAGGCCACTTTCAAAATCTATCTGACAATGCTGTCCCACATGCACTCATGGCATTACTCAACATCTGACACTTTTCGTACCCCTCATATATGCTATGGTGGTGGTGATGACTGTGTGTGTGTGTGTGTGTGTGTGTGTGTGTGTGTGAGAGAGAGAGAGAGAGAGAGAGAGAGAGAGAGAGAGAGAGAAGTTACACTAGCATCTGACCATGTCTTCTGGGTGCTTCACTTGCTTTGTCAGTCAATGTGTATGTTACATTGTTACATACTCTCTCATATTTACATAGCAAATTTTAGCCAATTTTTATGCTTCAGTTAGTGCGTATGCACTGCCACTTTTCTAGGGTGAATCAAATTTGAGTGTGTTTCTGTGAACTTCGTGTTGCTTTAATTTTCATAAGCTCATTTGTTTATTAGAAAGATTAAGTAAATTAACTAACAGTGTAGAAAAGACAGATGACCACTTACCAAAAGAAGACACATCAAGTTGCAGACAGGCATGATTAAAAGACACTCACATATAGCTTTCGGCCACAGTCTTCATCAGTAAAGAGAGCCACATACACAGCTTTCACACACATACACACACAAGCAAACACAGTTCATGTGCACATGACTGCCAACTCCAGCATCTTGGACTGGAGATGCTGGAGTTGATGGTCGTGTATGTGTGAGGTGTGCTTTCTTTTGTGTGTGTGTGTGTGTGTGTGTGTGTGTGTGTGTGTGTGTGTGTGTGTGAATGTTGTGTCTGTATCTCTCTTTACTGATTACGGCTGTGGCCGAAAGCTACATGAAGGTGTCTTTTAATTGTGTCTGTCTTCTTTACGGTAAGTGGCAATCTATCATATTCTATATTATTGATATTCCTACCTGTAGTTTCCATTGTTTGATTAACTACATCAACTGTAATTTTGTTCTACAGTTGTGTCTCTTGCATCTCAATATCTATTCTGAAAAGTAATTATTAAAGAAATTTAAAAAATTGCTGGCCAAAACTTATCCTCAGAAGATCATATTCTAAGTATTGCCATAGATAAACATAGAAATTCTGGGAACTATTGTAGCTTTCAAAATTTTTTATGTCTTCCTCAACAAGGCATCCTCCAGGTGGAGGGGAACCGGTCTGTTGTGAGGATGAGGGGAGAATGATTTCCTATAGACCCAGTTCTCTTGTGTACAGTGTGAGCTGTGAACCACATGTTTTTATAGTGGTCTCACTCCTCACCACTGTCTTAGCACATCAACATATACTCCAGCTTTAAGTCAACATGTAAATTTTACTTCTGTCTGATTTCCAGGATGATACTTTAATACAGTTCTCTTCAGTTGCTCAGTTAACTGCAAGGAGTATCCAAGTATAATCACAGTGCTTCCTTGTTAGATTTAATGTATCTTCCAACACAAAGTACAGCTTCAAATGTTTTTCATCTTAGTTGTTTATTGTGAAAGGTACACATTACACACTATACTTTCTAGTCCTCTGTAATTAGTATTAATACTTATTTCACAATTTCCTTGCTAAATTCTGCAAAGCTTTGTAGTATTGTAGTGAGATATCCCATTACTTGAATGAGAGGTATCACATCCTTAAATACATATGTCAGAGAAAGATGTTCGTGTCAGAGTAGTCAATAAGCAGTTAGCACCCCTCTATTGGAAGGTGTTTTGAATTGTAGGTGCTGATACTAGAGACATGGCTTAGCCACGGCCTGGGGGATGTTTCCAGAATGAGATTTTCACTCTGCAGCAGAGTGTGCACTGATATGAAACTTGCTGGCAGATTAAAACTGTGTGCCAGACCGAGACTCGTACTCGAGACCTTTGCTTTTCGCGGGCAAGTGCTCTACCAGCTGAGCCACCCAAGTATGACTCACGCCCCATCCTCCCAGCTTTACTTCTGCCAGTACCTCGTCTCCTACCTTCCTAACTTAACAGAAGCTCTCCTGCGAACCTTGCGGAACTAGCTCTCTTGAAAGAAAGGATATTGCGGAGACATGGCTTCGCCACAGCCTGGGCGATGTTTCCAGAATGAACCTTGCAGAACTAGCACTCCTGAAAGAAAGGATATTGCGGAGACATGGCTTAGCCACAGCCTAGGGGATGTTTCCAGAATGAGATTTTCACTCTGCAGTGGAGTGTGCACTAATATGAAACTTTCTTGCAGATTGAAACTGTGTGCAGGACCAAGACTCAAACTCAGGACCTTTGCCTTTCACGGGCAAGTGCTCTACCAACTGAACTACCCAAGCACGACTCACACCCCATCCTCTTCTGCCAGTACCTCATCTGCTACCTTCCAAACTTAACAGAAGCTCTCCTGTGAACCTTGCAGAACTAGCACTCCTGAAAGAAAGGATATTGCGGAGACATGGCTTAGCCACAGACTGGGGGATGTTTCCAGAATGAGATTTTCACTCTGCAGTGAAATGTACACTGATATGAAACTTCCTGGCATATTTAAACTGTGTGCCAGACCAAGCCTCGAACTCGGGACCTTTGCCTTTCGCACGCAAGTAGTCTACCAACTGAGCTATCTGCTGTGAGGACGGGGTGTGAGTCATCCGTGGATAGCTCAGCTGGTAGAGTACTAGCCCGCAAAAGGCAAAGGTCCCGAGTTTGAGTCTTGGTCCGGCACACAATTTTAATCTACCAGGAAGTTTCATATCAGCACACACTCCGCTGCAGAGTGAAAATCTCATTCTGGAGATTACTGATTCATGTAACTCTCCTCAGCCATTATCAGTGTCTATCATCTGGCAATAGTCTTACTAGAATTTTCTGACTATTGCACTCATACAGAACTTTTTATTTTCTCCTTTCTATTAATATATTACTACTATGAACAACACATTTAACACATTATCATAGCCTACGCAGCTAACACTGTAGTACACATTTACAAGCCTACTAACTGTGCAGATGACGAAAAGGCCGAAAAATGTATAATGGGATCAAACAAGTTATTCAGATGATTAATGGAGACAGTTGAAGTTTGTTATAGAAACTGTGTAGGGTTTCATGGGATATTTTATGTCTATTTTCAATTGTTTACGAGTTCATTTCTTTTAGAATCTTTGTGACACTCTCTCAGGCATCAAATAATCATGTGACCAATAACACTGTCTTTCTTCTTATCTGTTCAATACCACCTGTTAGTCCATTTGCTACACATCCCACACATGTGAGCAGTATTCTAGGTTAGGTAGCCAGAATGTTTCTCATGAATTCTTATTTATACTCTGGTTGCATTTGCCTAGCATTCTGTCAATGAATCACAGTCTGCCACTTGCATTACCTTCAACTGAGACTGTGTGGGTGTTCCAATCCATATCCCTGTAAATTGTTACACTCAGATATGTCTATGAGTTGAGGTGAACATTAAAAGCAAGTTGCCAATCTTTTTCCACTTTGATATATTATGAAGATCTGACTGTACATTTGTAGTTTTTTTAGACAGTACTTCATTATAGATAACTGCATCATCTGTGAAATTTTGAAGTTACTGTTCATATTGTCTGCAAGGACGTTAATATACAACATCAACAGCCAGGGCCTGAACACACTTCCCTGGAGCACACACATAGTTACTTCTACATCTCTCAATGACTCTCAATCCAAGATAAAGTGCTCCCCATAAAGAGTTCCTCAATCCATTCACAAATATTGCTTGATACCCCAAATGATTACACTTTTGACAATAAGCATGCATGTGATACTGAGTCAAATGGCTTTGGGGAATCAAAAACTGCTGCATCTCTCTCACTGCATTGATCCATGGCTTTCAGAATATCATGGCCAAAAAGCAAAAGTTGTGTTTCACATGACTGATATTTTGGAATGACATGGAGGTGGTCATTTTGTCCAAGATATCTCATTACATTTGCTCTCTGAATAAGTTCTAATTCTAAAACAAATGGATGTAAAGGTTCTTGGATGGAAGTTTGTGGTCCACTTCTACCCTTCTTGTAGATAGGTGTGACCTGTTCTTTCTTCCGACCACAGGGCATAGTTATTTGTTCCCAGAATTTTTGATATATTATGATTAAAAGAAGGGATAATTCAGTAATAAACTGAGTACAAATCTGATAGGTATTACTACAAATCCTTCAGCTTAGTTCAGTTTTAGCAATTTACGTTATTTATCAGCACCATTAACACTAATATCTATTGCTGTCATCCTTGTAATGGTACGAGAATTAAATGGGGAATTACTCCTAGGTTTTCCATTGAAAAGAAACATTTGCAAACAGAGTTAAGCACTTCTGCTTTTGCTTTGCTAACCTCGGTTTCAGTTCTTGTCTCATCCACAAGTGTCTGGATGCTAACTTTGGTGTCATTAACAGGCCTTAATATGAGCAAAATTTCTTTGGGCTTTTGTGAAAGATCTTTTGATAATATCCTGCAATGGTAGCTATTAAGGCTTTGTGAATTCTGCTCTTGTCAGCTACACACATATCATTTAATACCTTTTTATCTCTATTCCTATGCTTTATTTTACACCTATTATGCAGTAGACTCTATGTTTTTGGAAGTTTTCTCATTGAGACTGCTTCTTTGTCTCGCTTGCTGAACATAGAAATATTTATACTTGTTTTAGCTGATCTTTGTGTTTTGGTAATCATAACTGCCTTATGGTCACTGATTCCTGTTTGAGTGTGATCATCCTCAAAGTGGGTGAGATCTTTTTATGACAATTTGATCCAATATATTTTCATCATGAGTGAGATTTTAAACTGTTCTAGATAGTTCCTAGAGAACACATTTTATAATATTTTGCAGGATGTCTTGTCATGCCAACAAATAACAAAGTTGTAACCATCCTAATTGACTGTTGGGTGATTAAAGCCTCCTCAGATGATTACAGTATAACTGGAGAGCTTACATACTAATGAATTGATATTAACTGATATTAACTCCTCCACGTCCATGGCCGTCACAGTCTTGCACTTGGCGTGCTCAGTGTACGTCACCACGTCGCGGATCGTGTTCTCCAGGAACACCTTCAGCACTCCACAGGTCTCCTCGTAGATCAGACCAGAGATGCGCTTCATGCCACCCCTGCGAGCCAGGCGGCGGATGGCGGGCTTCGTGATGCCCTGGATGTTGTCGCGCAACACCTTGCGGTGCCGCTTGGCGCCACCCTTGCTGAGCCCCTTTCTTCCCTTGCTGTGGCCTGTCATTCTTCTTCTTTTCCTCCTCAAGCAAAACGTTTTTGGTTAAATCTGGATGTGAGTGTGATTGTCAATAGAAGGGTCCAATAATTATTATTCTACGCCATCACTGATACTGAGTCTTGCCCAAACAGTCTCACAGTCAGCTTCAGTTTCTGTCTTGCTGGATGTGAGTTTGTCATCTACTGCAACAAATGCATAACATCATTTCCCACTATCCTATCATTTATATACACACTTAAATTTTCCTAGAAAAATCCCACTGCTGTCAATTTTGGTTGGTTGATTTGTAGGTGGGGGCCAAACAGTGAGGTCATTAGTTCCATCAGATTAGAGAAGGATGAGGAAGGAAGTTGGCCATGCCTTTCAAAGGAACTAGCCTGGCATTTGCATGAAGTGATTTAGGGAAATCACGAGAAACTTAAATCAACATGGCAGACGTGGGTTTGAACAGTCATCATCCCAAATGCGAGTTCAGTCTGCTAACCACTGCACCACCTTGCTTGGTGACCATTTTGGAATTTAACCAGCTTTCTGCACCTAGTATCATGTGAGCATCACTGCATTTTAGGAGAACTTCAAATTCTGACACTTTGTTGTGAATGCTTCAGCAGATAACCACTAGGATTCCAATACTCTCACATTTGGGGAGCAGTTCTTTGGATCTCATAGTTACAGTTCTGGGTCTCTTTCAGCTGTCATAATCTAGAGTGGATGGAGAGTCATTTCATCTAAAAACATCCTTGTATACAGTCCATATGCAGTCAGCCAGTTACCTGATCAGCAGCTTCTGATGTGTAGTGCACCCAAACCCCATTTAGGGGGAGGCTACAGTTCTCACACCTGTGATACAAGTCTAGAAAGTCACAGACTGGCTTGTTGCAGAATGCTCTGTTCTGTGTCAGTGCTTCAGATTGTGATTTGTTGAAACTCCATGAATGACTAGTTGCTGGAATGATCCAAGTATGACCTCAGAGTCTGGGCATCGTTTGCCCCAATATGCACCAAAATCTGCGGCGGTGACACCCTGTTTCCTCAATGGTTGTTGAAATACTTACTTCAGAATGCTCAATGAGTCCAAATAGCTTGTGGGAATGCAACCTGTTGACATCGTTAACAATGTCGATATTCTGACAGGTGACGACCCCGTCTTTTACAAGGCAGAGTTGCAACAAGTAAGTGCTGTGCAAGTTTCCATTATAATTCCAAAAAGATAACACACACACACACACACACACACACTCACACACACACACACTTTGTGAACACTAGTGGCCCTTGAGAACCAAAATGATTGATGCCGGAAGTTTATGATAGTGAAAATTACTAAACAACATGTGAGGTAACATTAAGTCTGTCCCTCTGTTTTTTGACAGGGGAGAGAGGAAGATTTGACTCATAATTCAAGCAGAAACCTCTATCTCTATTTACAACGTTACTTCCTATTACAATTTCTGCAAAATGCAACCAATCTTTTTGGAAACAGGGTGTGAAATGTGTTTTCTGACCTGCAACTGAAATTTGGGTCATTTTAGGTTGCATTAAGGATGACTTGGCTTGCATAAGGCCAGTGTCTAATGTATTCCATGCAGTTGTGGCATGTTATATATTGCTCAGATTATCAGGAACATGGATGACGTGTGTTAATCTGTTTTGGTCCATTTTTATCATCTACAGCTGCACAATGTGCAAGAGATATTTGGATTTTTATGTTAATATTAACAGTTTTGCATATAATATACCTTTTTACATAATAAAAACAAAGATGAGGTGACTTACCGAACAAAAGCGCTGGCAGGTCGATAGACACACAAACAAACACAAACATACACACAAAATTCAAGCTTTCGCAACAAACTGTTGCCTCATCAGGAAAGAGGGAAGGAGAGGGGAAGACGAAAGGAAGTGGGTTTTAAGGGAGAGGGTAAGGAGTCATTCCAATCCCGGGAGCGGAAAGACTTACCTTAGGGGGAAAAAACGACAGGTATACACTCGCACACACGCACATATCCATCCACACATACAGACACAAGCAGACATATTTGAAATATGTCTGCTTGTGTCTGTATGTGTGGATGGATATGTGCGTGTGTGCGAGTGTATACCTGTCGTTTTTTCCCCCTAAGGTAAGTCTTTCCGCTCCCGGGATTGGAATGACTCCTTACCCTCTCCCTTAAAACCCACTTCCTTTCGTCTTCCCCTCTCCTTTCCTCTTTCCTGATGAGGCAACAGTTTGTTGCGAAAGCTTGAATTTTGTGTGTATGTTTGTGTTTGTTTGTGTGTCTATCGACCTGCCAGCGCTTTTGTTCGGTAAGTCACCTCATCTTTGTTTTTATATATAATTTTTCCCACGTGGAATGTTTCCTTCCGTTATATTTTTACATAATAATATATCTAAAAACAAAGATGATGTGACTTACCAAACGAAAGTGCTGTCAGGTTGATAGACACACAAACAAACGCAAACATACAAACAAAATTCAAGCTTTCGCAACCAACGGTTGCTTCATCAGGAAAGAGGGAAGGAGAGGGAAAGACGAAAGGATGTGGGTTTTAAGGGAGAGGGTAAGGAGTCATTCCAATCCTGGGAGCGGAAAGACTTACCTTAGGGGGAAAAAAGGACAGGTATACACTTGCACACACACCCATATCCAACTGCACATACACAGACACACATTAATATATCAATTAATGATGAATCTTAAATAAATGTTGTTACACTAAATACAGAGAGATAAAATAGAAATGTTCTTCTGAAGGAGACTACATTGGGTTAACATAGAAAAATTTAGTTTTGTAGGTATTTATTTACTGTGTAAAAGCAATGATCAACCAAGTACAAGTTCAATTTAGATTTGAAGTGACCAATGAGTGTTCTGACAATAAGCATCACACATGCTTACAACAGACAAGCAAATCACTTATTACAGAAAATTGTTTTGCCACCAGTTTTCCTATGAAATATAACACCATGGAGATTCTGACATGTACTTTCAGCTGTTGTGATTGTGTTATTAAGGAATCAGTTGAAATTAAATTACCAAGTAACCTTGTAAATACAAATTCAAATCCTGTGTGCCGTCTTGCTCTCTCCCTTGTCAAAAACAAAAAAAGCGGAGGGACAGAGTTAATGCTACCTCATCCGTTGTTTAGTAATTTTCACTATCAATAACTTCTGGCTTTGGTCATGTTTTGTTGTGTGGTAGAGGTATTGTTTACCATGTGTGTGTGTGTGTGTGTGTGTGTGTGTGTGTGTGTGTGTGTGTGTTGGCTTTCCAGAATTGCTCTGCAAACCAAGGTTTTAAATTCCCTTGCACAGTGCTTAATTGCTGTAGTTTTGCCTCGAAAGTGACAGGTTGGTTACCTGTTGAAATATTGGCAGTTGTCAATGGTGTCACCTGGCTGCATTTCCATAAGTTATTTGAAAACTGTATACGCTTGGAGAAACTCGGGTCTCACATGTTCAATGTTGACACCATCAACAATACACACTGAATGCATGCAGTGTTTCTTCTCATCCCGTGCTGCCATTTCACTACAAGGTACCATCATTCAACATATGTTTGAGCTGCTGCTGACTAATAACCTTCTGTCTTAGCCTCCTGTTGACACAGGACACAGTTTTGTGCCCAGCAGAGGAAATGAGTCCCATTGGCTCAGTTTCAGCTTTAGTGGATGGCAGCACCTGAGACTTATTGGTTAGGGGGATGACTGTAACATGTTAAGTTCTCCCCTGTGCCTCTTTCCCCTGCACAGGGCACCTGGACTTACCATTGGCATGCCAGTCATGCTCAAGTGCACAAATAGTGTACACTCTGTACTTAGAGGAGACAGTATCAACAGGAGAGGATTATACTTAACTTTGGTATTTCTGGTACATGACTCTCCCAACTCACCCATTCCCAGCAGCTTCCAGTCAATTGACACTAGTCAGGATAATTTCCAGCTGCTTATTAAAAGCAACTAATTCATTCTGTGCCCAGTTATAGCACATACAATGAGGCTGCATTGTGGGTGGTGCAATATTTTATAGACCAGTAAGCAAATAACTTTAAAATAAACGTGCTGATTCTGTTTTAATTTATGTGTCTGATATGCTCTAAGTATTGCCAGTGCCTTTTAGAACTATTATGTCAACAGAAAAATTTGGTATAAAATTTACCAATTGTCGGAAGCATTTTTGAGGTCATAAATTGTTTCAAAGAAGTCACTGTCTGCTTGTGCCTGTAAAACTGAATTCATAGTATAGGCCTGTTTTTTGAACACATTCAGTATCACCTGACAGAACATCAGAATTGAGATTTTACATCCAGAAGCAGACAATGACTTCTATTAAACAATATGTTAAAATTAGTGAAATAGTATTGCAATTACTGTGTAAGTACATCATAGTCAATGTTATCTGCAATTTCACAACTGGTGTTCTCAAACATTTTCTGTTTTTAATAGTAATGTATGGGACCTTTTTAATTACCTCATGTGCTGAGCCATTTCACTTAGCAATACACTATTAGTGGTTTTCTTTATTATTCCTCTTTTAGTGGCATGAGCTGAGATTAGAGTGAGTGTGAGCTGTGCTGACTCTGTTTCTGTTATTGTCCTTTTTTTCATGGAGGTTTCCTACCTGACTCTATGTTACATTAGCTTGTTTATAGTATTTTTAGTATCTAAAATTATCTTAAAAGTCAGTTTTAGTGCTTAATTTCATGATGCTGAATGGCTGGATTGAATGTCTTTCTGTATATTTCCTATTCTTTTGTAAGACATTACTTTGCCAACTATATTACATGACTAGGTACTAGATTTTAACATATAAATCCACAGTTTGTTTCACTTACCACACCATGTGCAATATTACTTTCAATAAATACAGATAAACAAGTACAGTCATTTTAAATTTACTTACCTGTGCTCTCTCTCTCTCTCTCTCTCTCTCTCTGTGTGTGTGTGTGTGTGTGTGTGTGTGTGTGTGTGTACCATAATCCCTAGGGATTCTGCAACACAATACATGTAGTGTACTTCCATAATTTTCCTGTATCTTTTGACCTTACGTCATCCATGTTGGACTTCGGTTTGTAAACTATGACTGTTTATGACATGAAAGATAAATGAAAACAAATAACTGTATAAGTCACTTTTTTGGTTGTTCTTTCATATTTGTGTACCATCTGAAGATGAAAATGTACTCTTATGATGACAATCAGAGTTCTTTCTGCTGGAGCATCTTTGAAATGAAACTCAAAATAGACAACTGGCTACATTCACCAAACCAAATTTAATGTAATCCATTGATCTATCTGAATAAGAGGGTGAAGTCTTTGAAATGTGTCATGGGAGAAAATAAAAGCAACTGACACAGAAATGTGTTTCATTTTACCTTTTTTTAACATTATGTGTCAGAAAAAAGAACACCTCATGTTCCTTTCAAGTATTGATTTTAGAAATAGTAATATTAAACTGGCATATCTCATGTTTGCAGTTTTTGCTACAGCTTAAATAATCTGTGTGTACAGTGAACTTGTTATGCTGAAATGGTATATGTAAAAGGAAAGAGTGCACAATCTGTTATCTACAATTTGTAATATCTCCTAGGTAACAAAATATTAATTAAGGGAAACGTTTCCTGATGGGAAGATAGATCTTTCTTCATTCTATGTTTTTGTTTAATGTACAACTTCTGTGTGAAATGGCACGTAATGCAGTTAAATTACAACTCTGTCTTTCTGGAATGCATTAGATTTGTGCATAAAATTTCCAGCTCATAGTTTCCTTATGTAAATTAGTGCATGTGTTTTCATTAGGAAATTTTAGTTACTTCTGTGCTCATGCTAATCAGTTCAGGCAGCATCACATTAAATCCAAACAGTTCAGTCAGTGTTACACTAAATTTAGTAAACAATTAAAAATCTTGCCTATTTTGATGTTTGTTTTCTACTAGTTAGGCACTGAAACTGAAAATATTCCCTTGGAGGCCAAAACTGGTGCTCTTGGAGCATATATTGTGTTCATACTATGATGTTTGAATGTAAGGAAATTCATAATTGTTATTATTAAAATGAAGGTAATAAGAACTTTCTCCAAGGGGCTTCATATATTAATTTCTTACCACTCTCAATATAGGCTCAAGTTCTTTGAACAATACTTTGTATGTTGTAAATTGGTCAGGAGATAAAAGTTTACAATTATTTGTTTTTCATTGAAAATCAATTGTTGTGATACTTGCTTTTTCTTTGAAAACTTCAGACTTTGAGACAGAGATGAACTTTAGTTTTAATGGTCATAGTGTGAGTTTTATAAAAATTAAATGTTACCATTTATTAAGACTCAAACATTTAAGACCATGATGTTAGTTAACTCTCAGAACTGTAATTTCAGGAAGTGAGCTCAGATTTTAGGAAATAATTATACATGAATTTTAAATAGTAATGTTTTAGTCTGTGTCCTTTGCACAATGTGAACTCAGTGGATTTCCTTCAGTGTTTACTCAAAAGACTACTTGAAATACAAGTGACAGCTATGTCATAATGGACAGAAGTGATAAGGGTTGTTATGGTGCAGTAAAAAATATATGAACTAAGAGACTGAAAATATTTTTCACAATATAGCAGCTCTTAGATTGCAATCAGAATATTGCAAAGCTGAGAAAATTTGGCTTTACAAGTCAAGACACATTACATGCAAATTGTTTGTGCAACAGAACTACACTCATATTTCCTAAGCATACATAAAACCTGGAATCCTTCTGACTAAGTTTCACTCAGTAAACATCATTGTATGGAGTTGTATAGTTGAAGTCTGTTGTTGATTACAAAGTATGATAGCAGAAATATGATTTTTTTGCAATTAATAACAATTTCAAAATCAGTTTTATTAAATGGTGGATGAACAGCTGATATTTTTGCACTCGTTTGGATGTAGCAACAGAACATTCAGGTATGTACAATATAACTGATTACAAAGCAAAATTTTCCAATGAACTTACAAGTGATGTACAAGAAGTGTAAGTATGATGCTGTCCACTATGTTGAATACATGCAGTGAGTGACTGTTGAATTATTTCACATCCAGTAAAATGGGTCTCATGCCCTTTGATAACTTGGCCCACTGTATGGCACCAGAATGTGTAAAGATTATACTAGTTTTTCAGTAGCTAGTTGGTATACTACTATGATCAGGAAAGAATTTGTCAGAATTTGTTGAAGGATTGATAGCTGAGAGTCTGGTATCTCCATTTCATAAATGGCTGCAGTCTAGAGTTATTAAAAAGCTCTTGCAATTAAAGTGTATTGATTGATGCAGAGATACCATGAACTGCCCACAAAAATGCTAGGTTCAAATGAAAGATTGATGGTTCTGGTGAGCGACAGATTTGGTGTCTGATGTGTACCGGCTGAGCATCTAATAGTAGGCAACCTGACAACATCTCACACTGCATGTTGAATACAGGAATGTACGATCTATTCCACCAGATGTCCAGAGCATCACTCTGTCTGTCTATTGGTATATCTGTAAATACAATAAACATGTGAATTTGTTATCAAAATAATGAGAAAATGTTTATTGATATGAAAAATAAGTTCATAAATGGGTACATCCAATTCTGGCATCAGCCAGATGAGGTTATGGATACGATGTGTTGTGTATACATCACAGTGCAGGACAGGAATAAAGGTTGTAGAGACATGTACAGATGCCATAAACGTTAATTTCTGGAATTTACTGAGGAATCCATGATGTCATCAGTATGATGATCCACTTGTGTACTAGATATGTTTTACGAAAGACACTGGTATTTTTAGGAAGGGCACTATGATAAGTAACTGCATGCATCCTATGAAGGAATGGTTCAAAGAACACAGCATAGACTTTTATAAACTTGAGTGCACCTCAGTTAAACAAGACCTCAATACACCAAACCTCTATCGCACCCGCTCTCAGTGTTACTGAACACATCTTTGTTTTTATGAAATTACTTGATTGCCTGATGTATCCTTTATTGACACTGAAGGCCAAGTTGCACAATGTTTGCCATACCTGAAATATCCCAGCAGTATGTATTGGTAACATTGCTACATGAATGATGATGAGCATAAAAAAAAAAGGAAGCTTGTGTTGTATTACATAGGAAATAATCGATGAATACTCCATGTGTTTTATAATAGATAGTTGATAAACAAACAATAGTTGTTGCATTTATTTTTTGTGATAAAATTTAAGGGAGCTTCCCTGTTGGGTGTGCATGCTGAAATCATATTGATCATTTGTAATTTTCTTTTTTTATGAACAGAGCTTCAGTACTACAAATTACCAGTTGTTTTGGCACAGATAGTGAAGGCAATATGCACTGAAACTAATTTGTCATTCTGGTTGGATCTTTGGAATATCTGGAATATCTGTTTAGTGTTAACTGGTCATCCATTTTATCATGTTATATTGACATATAAAAAGTTATTTCATAGGGGGCTACCAGTCACAAATTTTTGTTGATTTACTTGAATTATTTAATAAGGCATAGTGTTTCAAGTTGAAATCCTCATCTTCAGACTACAATAGCAATGCAAAAAACATTTAACAGAATTACTCATAGATATTAAAGTTGTTCTTTCCAGTCTTGGCTTGTGCTGTGGCCATCTTTGCTCACATGAAATGGTTGTCTTCTTGTCATCCATTGTTATGTTTGTTTGGATATTGTTAATCACTATTTATAAGCTTCTAAGAGATATTCAGTCATAACAGTCAACTCTACAACCATATTGTATGAAAAAAGATGGTCACAGCACAAGCAAAAGCTGTGAAGAACAATTTGTATTCTCCTCTTAAATGTTTTTTTCATTATCATTGTAGCCTGAAGATGAGGTTTGTACCTCAAAACCTGTTGCTTTATTAAATAATTTAAGTAAGTCAACAAAAATTGGTGGCTGGTAATGATTTCAGAAAAATCTTTTCTCATTTTTGAAGCAGTCACAGGTTGTTAATAGGGAGTATGGCTTTAAATTGTCATATTGACAACACACAAATTTGCCCACTCTTGATTTAAATGACACTCTGTGTCCTCTTTTTTCTGTTAATGCAGCTAGTAAGTGTGTCTACCTGGACTGATAACATAGGTTTTAACTATCTTATTCTGTGTATGCTTTAAAAAGGAATGAACACATTTGTTGACTGGAATAGGCTGTAAAATGTTTTGTTAAAGTATTAGGATTTTTAAAATATTTTTCATTAAACACATGTTTATTTTTATTTACTTCAACATGGTTGAATTTTATTTGGAAGTCTTGTTTATAAAACAATCTATAAAACGTGTTTAAAATTATTACTATGGGTAAGTAGTGACAAATTCAAATACTACGAAAATAAATAATTATGGACTATACTTGATATTTTTTGTTTTTGATTTTAAAACAGTTCTACTATCACTGCAGCAGTTTGCAAAAGTAACTATCAAGCTTCCACCTTCATATGTAAATGAAAAATAAATGTTGTCTGGATGGAAGAATTAATGCTTGCAAAACTTTTATGTTTCATTATTTTGGGATTAATGAAAATTCAATTTTTTATTTAAACTGTTTGTCACAACACAGAAATTAGTGTTTAGCACAGTGTATATTTGCACAAAATATTATGTTGTTTTCCTGCACTTTATCAATATTCCATTTACGTAGCTTATTTCTCACAAGACAGTGACAATTGTTTTCCACAAAATGTATGAGCCTACTTAATCAACCACTCTAATCTAGCACAGAGGATTTATAGCGACTGAATTACTTCTTTCCAGTTATTTGATGAAAACTAGCCAGAATTTTCATGGAGACTAAACTACACATAGTATTATTATGAAACTAACTAGAAGTCAATGAATTTATCTAGCCACCCATAATTTAATTGAAATTATAAAATGTCGTACATATTTGTATTATTTACCACTTACAAAATGAATGTAAGCTGTTTCTTTAAATTCTTGTGCTCTCATTTTGGTGTGTGGTTTTTAGATTTCATTGTTAAGGATATGACACTTAACTTTCCCTTTTATAAAAAAAGAGAGTTATTTGTACATGGTGATAATTTGCATCAAGCTTGATTGTATGCATTTAAGGGTGGAAAGAACAATAAACATTTACAATGTTGATTGTCAAACAAGACAGTCCTGTATTTATTATATGGTACTTTTCAATTTTGTCATAATTTATTTACAAAAATGAGAACCCAAGACATTTGAAACTTAGTAACATGGTTACATGGCCCTTAATATGGGAGGTAGCCCGTTTCTTGGATCACCAACATGTATCCTTCACAACTCTGGAACTAACACTTGCATCATAGAATGATTTACAGCAGGGGGCAGACAATTACTGAATGTTTTATATTTATGAATAAATAATAAACTGTTTCGTAATTTTTATGGTCATCATTGAGCATTATTTTCACTGCACATCTGTAAGTTTTTCATTTGAAAACTTTATATAGGTTCACACTTTAAATATTAGTGGTTCCACTTCACACCCCTCACAGTCCTAAAACAGCAAATAGGAACTAGTCATTCTCACAAAAATTTCAATTTATACCATTCACAGAATATTTTTGCATCATGTTTTTCAATAACTAATATCATGTTACACTTCCAATAATGAAGCTTAAACTTAAACACATCAGCTTTCAATTTAAACAAGCAACAATAGTGGGAACTATTTGGCATAAATCTGTAAAACTGGATAAACAATATACTGTTGCCTCAAATAATTGAAATGGCACATTGCAGACTTACAAAATTAGTAATATTTATCATATGCAAATAAATAAATTTCCTATCTATGCAAATGCAACATTTAATTTATTATGTCTATCCAGTTATGTATGTTTAGTCAATTATTGTTGTTTCTTTGGCACCTCGTGTTAAGAGTATAAGGTAATTGTCACTCATTCTACAGCTACTAAACAATACTGAAAAATGGGTGCAATTTAGGAAAATATAAGCCAGGAAAATCAGGAAGATTTTCACTGCAGTCATGCAGTATGGCTTGTATTTTGCAGTGGCTATGAATTGACTGCAGCATAAGCATCAGCTTAAAATCCAGACAGTAATAGATGTGGGAAAATCAACCATGTTACCAAAGAGAGCATTTTCCAAGAGCAAAATAAATGATTCATAATTGGTAATGAATCAAAAATTGCTGATAACAAAAACTTGAACTGCAAGAGTTAAGTGGAAAGTGTAAACAGAGAAAGATGAAAATGTCAGAGACACAAATCAGTAGTTTATATTCTCATTCTGAAACAGAACAAATCTAGGTAATACATGTAATAAATGTTTAGATGAAATAGAAGTTACTAACAAATTACATGAACAACAATCCAACCTGATAATAAAGCAGGAGTCAAAACCAAAAATGAACGTAGATTGGAGGGATATAAAATGTGACATAAGAGAGAAATACAGGTAGATGACAGAGGAAAGATACCACCATACTGTATCTGTTACTTCAATGCTGATTTCTCCTCCCTGATTTCTGTTCTTTCTCAACACTTCTGATGTGCTTTATAATTCTATTTCTTACTATTTATTCCCCTTCCTTGTTATCATTATCACATAATTCAGTTCCCACGTATTATACATGCGAACAAAGTTGACACTCTGTGCAGTGGCTTTTGGGAGTGACAGTATAGGCATTCCCAATTACAGTTGCTCCCATTAGCCACCACTCTGAGTGTCAACTTTGTTTGTGTGAATAATACTGTAAATCGTTTCTTCATCTACATACCAATAACACAAATGGTCAATGCTTACAATTGTTACAACAATCACTTTGAGAGAACTCATTTAGTCATTAGGCCTAATGCATCTCTTCAAGACAGTAGTATAAAAATAGTAGGTCAAAAACTCTAGCCAATCACAATTTATTGTGTTGATTTTGCTGATAGCTTTTAAGGCTTAGTATGCCACCTCCAAGAACATTTCATCATCAGCATCTACGAACCCAGGTTGTAAATAACACGCACCCAAAGCCTCTGAACATATAGTGTTAAATTACTGCAATAAATTGTAAATGGTTACAATTTTCAATCTATTATTAGTAAACTGTTGGATTCACATTTGAATCTCACCCTCTGTCACTGTTGTACCTACTAAATTTTTTACAGAGCACACAGTTCCAAATTTCTACTGTGTGTTTGTCTGTGTATGTCTGTGTGTCTGTGTGTGTGTGTGTGTGTGTGTGTGTGTGTGTGTGTGTAAGTGGGAACTAGCACATGGGAACAGTGAAATGATATAAGACTTTTTGTCACTCCCACGTCATCTCCGATATTATCAAGCATATGTGATCACATAGAACCAGGGTTACGAAGATATGTGTGTCATCACCAGTAAATGAATATAAATAAAGCATTTTGTGCAAATGTGTCATAGATAAAACTTATCTGTTGATCATTTGACAGAAGAAAAACCCATCTTGCATGCATGTTGTCTAATACATTATCATACAGTGTGGTTAACTCCAGCGCACTTTAGAGCCACCAATGTCCTAAGATGCTGGAGATCGTCTTGTTTCTTTAAAACTATCATCCCTTGAAAATGGAGTGAAAAATGTATAACGAGTATAAACATGAAAGTTATGTTGTCTGGCAAAATAGTATCCACTATAAAAAAGGGAAAAATTATGTAAGACATAGAACGTAAACTAAAATACTGTAGAATTACATACAAAGAAGAAAATGGGAGACTGCTGAGAATGATGATAAAGAGATGCACAGACCATTTGAAAATAACTCATTAAATGAAACCTTACAATGAGTTTATTGTGCCACTATTGATCTGACATTTGATGAAAGCTATTCTCTTCTCTGGCATTTTCCAAATCTTGTGGGGGAAGAAGAATCCATTAATTCTGAGGGACCAAGAGTAATTTTGACTCTCTTTATTGATGGTTAAAGATCTGGTAAATTTAAATGCTGTTTCAGAAAGAAGATCATTACTTTTGGATGTAACATGGTATTAGGAGATTCATCTAGTTCTCTTTCTTTCATTATCAGGTAAAATGACCTCATACATTGTAGAAAGAATACGTAACTTAGACCACATAATTCTTCGCCAAAATTTTCAGTATTGAACAGATTTTGTAGTTTATCCAGATGGCAGATCTTTATAGGTGGGTGATGCGCTAAGTTTAAAACAAATATTTCTGGAATAGCTTTTTTCATCTTATTGTAAAATTGAAAATAATTCTGACACTAAAACACAAAGTTAGCCCAATTTACAGTATTGTCTAGAATTTCAAAAGACAAACTGTTATATATTATCATTATTATTATCAACATCATCAGTTGCTTTATGCTATTGTATCATTAAATTTCAAAACATTGCTCAGTTTTTATACAGTCTACATTATTTAAATGATATCATGTATTTAATTACCTGCAAAATATTTAGCTCATTGTACAAAATTTCATTGTTCATCTTTAAACTTAGAACCTCTGAAATTTTCTTAAGTGACTTTCTGGTGTGTGTATGTGTGTGTGTGTGTGTGTGTGTGTGTGTGTGTAATAACATTAGTAATACTAAAAGTTTTTCATTGTTACTTTGAAATACATTTCAGTATTAATTGTGCTTAGGCTCTTATTACATTGAGTCATTATATTGTAAGGAAACATATAATAATTTAATAAAAAGCAAATGTGAGTCAGATACAGTTCATATAAGGTATTTAAATAAAATGTGGCAAAGGATAATTTGAGTGTTACTGAGAACAACAATGCAAGTTTTGGATATTCAATTTTTAGTAAATACATATTTATTATTTGCCAAAACTCACAGATTAACATTAACAGCCTTGGCATTAGTGGAAAACTGTTAAGATGTTTTAAACAACTGCTTCATTAAAGCCATTGCTCTTAGCATCCTTGATGAAAGTTAAGTTTTCAATAAAGGTATCAAAATTCTTTATGGGGCTCTCTGACACTGAACAAAGTGCAAGTGTTCTGTCCATGTGAAGTAAGATAATTTTAAAAAATCTGCTAAATGATTTGTTCACTTAAAAAAATTGCTCGCTTTTCAAGAATTTTGTTTTAGGAAACGTTTTTTTTTACTTGGATAGCAAACTGTTTCAGTTGGTATGTAATATGATAGTAAAAACATGTTGAATTTGTGAATTTCTTCTTCCATGCATTACACATGTTGATGACTGTGTTCCATCTTATATTCCTTCTTAGCTGAGAAAGTGTTCTGTAACATAAAACTATTCAGGGTTTATCTGAATATTATGTCCTCATAAACTGAATGTATCTTAATATGAGAAATAACTATAAATTTTGCTGAGTGATAGGCTGTGGGAGCTGTTGTCCAGGAAAGCTGCTAGTAATTCATTGTAAATGTTATTACAACACGTAAATGTTGTAATGACAGGTCCAGTCTATCACTGCAGAATTTACAGTATTTCTTTAAACCAGATATTTCAGTTTTGAATTATACTAGCACTATGAACATTTCCTATTGTCTTTTCTTTCTTTGCAAAATAATAATGTTAGCATCTTCTTTGCATTAAATATCACTAAAATGTCAGACTGTTGCACATAGTATTTGCCACACAGTATATTGGGGCACAGTTCATTGACAGAACAGGTATTCTGTTATTATAATATTTAATATAATTGCTTTATTTTGTGTTATAAAAATAAGCATCAATAAAACACTGTAAGATAACATTGTGTACCCTCTGATTTCATGCCACTCATTCATATGTCTTTTTACCTGTGTTAAGATGCAGTGCTCAGGACTTATAACACTCGGTTGTGTTTATATTAATCCAGAAACATTTGTGTGTGTGAGAAATAAATACTGCATTAACTGGAACAGCTTAATTCATTGATGTGTAATAATGAAACGAACTGCTGAAGTAGCAACAAAATTGGATTAAATGTAAGCTGCTCACAGGAAGAACATATAATTCTACATTATTGCATCCAGAATCTAACACTTTTCTCCTCTTCTTCTTTTAGAAAAACTGGAAGTTGTTAAAAACTGATTTAGCAGAAGTAGAAATCACCATTATAGACATAAGGTATATCAACAGAACCAGTGTTTATCAAGAAACAATCAAACAGAAGAATTTAGTAAGCATAATAATAATGATAAAACTATCACTGGAAAATATTACCAATTTGACAGGATGCAGAAGAGGAATAAACATTACCTGTTACGATATAGTGTAAATGCCACATGCTTTTCAAAAAGAAGCCAGCACCAAGCATTTAGCATCTGTAGATTTTCATTTTAATGAGGGCCTTCAGTACTTTCTCAGTTATGAAAAAATACCCAATGATTCATAGACAAAGAAATTGGGCAGTGTAATCATTTTGTTACAATACATAAATTTCTTTGAACCTCACCCTAAATAATCCTATCAGGGCTTTCTAATGATGAGAGAAATTCTTTTGAAGACAATATACAAAATGTGAAATTTTATACAGGATGAATCTGCATAAAAATATACAATAAAATTTTAAAAGTAATACAAAATTTTGATACTAAGAGAATTATCCACAACAGAAACTGTATGAAACTTACAGAAGATTTGTTACGTACATTTTTGGCAGTAAGTGGACATTATTCTTCAAACACGTAATCTGTCACCAAAACTTCCATTTTGCTTTGTACTGGTGAATTTCATTTTGCAGTATTCCATATGGATTCACTGCAGATATGAAGCACCTACAACTCCTAACATGGTGTTGTCTACATAATCTAATGTGCACTCAAAGTAATACGAAAGTAAAATGACTTGCGAATGACCTTCTACTATTCTTCCACAGCCACTGTCATTGTCAAATCACAGGGCACAACTTTGATTGGTGTATGTAACAACATGTTCTTTTATACTGTAGAGGGCTATTTACACTCTTTCCATTAATATATGTACAAAGATATAATGACATATCTTGATGTATAGAAGGCGATTTACATTGTGTAAGCATCCTCCACTTTAATTTTGAAGATAATATTCTAATTCCTTTTTGTAATAGGATGTAATTTGAGCACTCATTATTCCTTATTCAAAGGAAACATTTATGATTTCCATGTCATTGTTCCACTTTTCCAAAACACTCCCCTCTTCTTTTGATTATAAAAGAATGTTCTTAAACTAGGACCAAAACAACCATTAGGCCTATCATCTTACTAGCCACTCATCAACTCTAGGTTGCCACTTAATAACAACAAGTTCAACTGTACTCAGTTTGAATGGGTCATTCATTATGAGTTCATTTATTATCATATAGCATTTTATCTAATGAATTGTATCTTGATTTGGTGGTTGTAGTTTGAATAGTTTACCATCACTATTAAGTAACAGATTATCACTATATAGCTCATAGAGCATGCAGACTTCTTTCAACTGTTTACGATGTTCATTCACAGGAACATCTGTTGTACACTGCACTCAAAATACCTGACTGTCCTGATTTTGAGAACAGTCACAAAATAATAATGAGAAGGAAAATGAACTCTCTTAGAAGTCACTCATTTTCCTCGATAAATCTCAATTATTCTGTCCTGGTCCACATATTCAAATATATGTGGAGCATCCATCAGAATACCAATTGTACCTGCCGTGGTCACCAAGAAAAAGATATAAAGTTGCAGCCTATCGATGACCATTGCTACATACTTCCAGTCCTCCCGGATCTGAAAAACAAAGAAAGAAAGAAAAAAGACTCAAGATCATTTCACAATGAAAAGTTGAGTGAAAAATTATAACGGCTAAGTAAATGGAACATTATATTTCAAGTTCAGAATATGTACATCAATCAGTCATTAATAATCTGTTTATTGCAGATCTAGATTTCAACCAGTGTGTTACTATCATCGGTGTGGTAAAATGCAAATCAGATCATAATTACAACTTACCTATACATGTAGCCCCCACTAGACTATCATGTCAGTATTTCATTTCTCACTGATTGTGATCTGAAATACTGACATGGATAGTCTATTAGGGGCTCTTTGTAAAGGCAAACAATAATAATGATGTGACTTTCATGTTACTGCACAAATGATATCCTTCACAGTAGCTGCAACTGTATCTGCAATAAACAGGTTGCAAGTGACTGATTGCCAAACATTTTCTCAGCTTTAAACAAATGCAGTTGCTGAGCACATCCATTCCATTTGGAATTGGACCTGGCATTATATTTCTATGTTGGTGAGGTTAAACATGCCTATTTTCATCCTCTGATGAGACAAACAGATGGCACCTGCCAAGTTAATCAGTTTTGACACTTATCACATTTTACATTCATATCAGACATAGATTAAACAAATGCAAATCCCAAATTGGTGTGAAATACAACGTTAAACAACTGAATGGTACATGATGATAAAGACCCTCACTGACAACAATTCCTGCCTTGGGCAAATTAGTCAACAGTTACGATAAGGATTCTGGAGAAAAGCTAATTGAAAAAAGGGGAAACAATAAGTGATTACAAAATTAGATATTCTTGCAGCACAAATTTCTGTGGATTCTAAAATTTAAAATATATATATATATATATATATATATATGTTCACTTAGGGAAATGAATCTACTGTTAAGAATTATGACAAACTCTACAACATAAGAAACAATAACAACTATAATAAAAAATAGGGTAATATAGATCTCAGAAAATATTTTTAATCCTTAGAAAAATATTATGCCACAGCAGCAGTTTTTGAAGTGTGTGGAGCTCACTGTATGCAAAACGAACAATAAAGTTTGAAGGCAACAGTTCAGCATTTGTTTTTTTCTTTGATCTCCAGTTTAGTCAGTAGTTACTGTCAAAGTATTCTGCTTGTAGGAATGAACTTGGAACCACTTGTGGCAATAACAAGCAACGGCATGTGAATGTCAAAAGAGCCAGTGTGACGTTTCCAGAGAAAGTACAGTATTTCAAAAGTTGCTACCTTCATTTGCTTGGTTGACAAATTAAAATTTCTGTGAATTTTGTGATCTACAGATTTTATTTTGATGAAGTAACTCTACAAAACCCTTACAGTGTGGTTGTTATACATATGAATTATTTAGTTTCTTGTTTGTCTGTCTTGTCATTTGTAATCTGCAGAAAAGTAGTGGTAGCTCCACAAATACTGGATTGCATGGAAAATGACACATAACATTTTATTTTGTTTCAGCATCATCCATATGTCATCTGATTTGCTGTGTGCATAAAAACCCAATCCTATACAACTAAATGACATTTAAAGTATATTATTTGAGAGAGAGAGAAATATAAGATTCCTAAGTTTAGTATTACAATAAACAGAACAATTACACAGGTAAAACTGTGAAATGAAGTTTCTACAGCACTATACACTTTCTCTGCATTTGGTAGGCTAAATGAAACATCAGTGTACTGTAGTTTAGCAGATGTTTATTGTCAGTGGAGAACACTCATATAATGTAAACTGAATGTGTGACTTCTCTACTGTAGAGTAGATGTTCACTGTGATGGCTGTCAACTTCTTCACATAATGGAATTATGAGCCATGTTTTCTCTGACTTCCTGTAAGGTTCTGTAATCCTTCTGACAGAATCAAACACTAAAGATACACCCAGTAAGCTCTGGTACTATTTCTGCTGGTGCTGAATACACAAGAAACTTCACATAACACCACAGGAGAAAGTCAAAAGCAGTGATGTCAGCAGAATGCACAGTCCAAAGAACTGGGCAGCCCTTTCCAATTACTCTCTGCCTGAAGTTGTCTGTGAGACATGCTCTGGCCTCCCAATAGAAGTGCACTGAAGGAATAGTGTTCTAAAACTACAAAATAGTGCACAGTTGCAAGGGAATGTCCTCCAGAAGTTCAGGCAAAGCATTGTCTAGAAAGTTCATATACCATGCACCATTCAAAATTTCAGCCCATATTCTCACTGAGAATCTCATGTAGTAAATTCTCATAGAGACAGTGAGTGCATGGGTTATTCAGAATTTGATAATGACTGTGGAAACTTTATATCACATTTCCAGCTATAGTTTTCTTATACCAAAATATTCATAATTTCATCCTCTTTAATCACCCAGATTTTTAAAATGTGTATGATAGTCCTCTACATCTGCAGAAAGAGAAAATGTTATACTTATGTTGTACTTACAATGACATGCAGGCGTCAGTTTCATGGACCCGTACAATGATTGCACTGAACATCCCCTATTCCTTTCAAGAACTGTCCATTAAAATTTTTGGGGGCATGATGTATGTAAGAAGTGACTGCTGAGCTTCATAACTGTAAAGTCATTTCATTCAATAAAGCTTTAATGCACCTGTCAAAGATTATCATTGATGAATGATGTCACACTTTTTATCAGGGGCAATTGCATTACCATCAGAAAATTTCCTGCACCAACAACACAATATCTGCCTGTTCATAATGTCCAACTACTATCCTAAACAGGGCTAATACTGATTTTTCATCAGCATTATTTGCTGTTTGCTTGAAATCTTCATCATAGAACTGTACTCATAGATGGCTGGAGACAGCACCACAAACAACAAACTTGCTTGCTGCAATGGTAATACTGCAAGTGACTAAGAAATGTCAACTGTATGAGACAACTGACACCTATCTCCTGAATTCCTCATACATGCCCCTTTGTAGTGTGCGGCCTCTCATCTTTTGCTGCTGTGGGAAATTTGCTTAATATAAAAATTAACGTTATGTAGGATTTAAATTCACAAATACAGATATTCTGAAAACTCATAAAAGGAGTTGCTGATGAAAGATTCGTTTTTAATGTCTGGGGATTTTTAATTTCCTACCTGATGTCTGTCAGAGTAGTAGTAACTTGTTATAAACTTTTGCACCAAAATATAAAACTTCATTAAGACACTTGTATAGTGATGTATAGTCAATGTGGATACTGTTTTTTCTTCTAGTATTATGGTTACAACACACACTATAGTTTTACGCACAAATTTCATTATACATTATGTGTATTGGCATGTAACCACAAGAATCACTAGGTTCCTGAAGGAGTATCTGCAAGATATTTGGCTAGCAACTTTGTACAATACACTTTCTGTGCACTTTAATAGAATAAATTCTGTTTTGACCCTAGCAGCATTGCCCCAAAAGGTACTGACATAGGACTGCACTGTGTGATGATATGCAAAGTATGTAAGCAATCTCATCTGCATATCAGTGGAATGAGTAAGAATTCTGTGTGCTAGGCAGGTAAACTGAACTTTTTAGTTAACTTATCAGTATGCTATGGACAATGAAGCCTCATCCAAAGTGTGCCCTTTGATCTCTAATACTGGTATTTATAAGTAATTTTGATTTGTTTGAAACTGCATAATATGAATCTTTGTAAGATTAAGTGTTAAACTGTTTGCTGTGGATCAGTTGTGCAAATACCAGTACCCCATTATTCTCATAACTGTGTCTGGTATTGATTTGTTTGAGCCTATAAGCATTACCATACTGTCATCAGGAAAATTCTCAGTTTATTAAAGCTCTCCAATGTCTTAGGTAAATAATTTATGTTGGTGAAGAAAAGTAGTGGACCACATAGCAAATCTTATAGGACTCCGTATTTAATGCTTCCTCACTTTGAGTTTAGTATCCTTCCTGTTGTATCATTTGTTAGTGTGACCACTGTATTCTCTGTTGTTGAGATGTGACTCCAAATATGGGGTATGTCTTTAATGTTCATGTGGTCCACAGCTCTAATGATTCCTTTGATTATATATAAAAACAAAGATGAGGTGACTTACCGAACAAAAGCGCTGGCAGGTCGATAGACACACAAACAAACACAAACATACACACAAAATTCAAGCTTTCGCAACAAACTGTTGCCTCATCAGGAAAGAGGGAAGGAGAGGGGAAAACGAAAGGAAGTGGGTTTTAAGGGAGAGGGTAAGGAGTCATTCCAATCCCGGGAGCGGAAAGACTTACCTTAGGGGGAAAAAAGGACAGGTATACACTCGCACACATGCACATATCCATCCACACATACAGATGTCTGCTTGTGTCTGTATGTGTGGATGGATATGTGCGTGTGTGCGAGTGTATACCTGTCCTTTTTTCCCCCTAAGGTAAGTCTTTCCGCTCCCGGGATTGGAATGACTCCTTACCCTCTCCCTTAAAACCCACTTCCTTTTGTCTTCCTCTCTCCTTCCCTCTTTCCTGATGAGGCAACAGTTTGTTGCGAAAGCTTGAATTTTGTGTGTATGTTTGTGTTTGTTTGTGTGTCTATCGACCTGCCAGCGCTTTCGTTCGGTAAGTCACCTCATCTTTGTTTTTATATATAATTTTTTCCCACGTGGAATGTTTCCTTCTATTATATTGATTCCTTTGATTACTACTACAGGTGGCACAGAACCATAATATAGCCCCCACGGGCCTGTGTTTATGGTTTGCTGAATGTTTTTAGCAGTCATTCACCTGTATATCAGGGTATCCACACATGGACACTGTCCTGGTTAATCTAACCTGGTGATATGTTACCACTGATTGACATTTCAGCCTTGATGGTCCTGTAACCATTGCAATCAAACAACAGTGTGCACCATTTTGTGTGCTCCAAAACACTTTTGCCTGTCCCAGCATTATACTCTGTTGTCAGATATGCCACAGATCCCTGACTAACCAAGTTTACAAAGTGGGCAAGCCTCCAATCTCTACACTCTGTCATGAGGCATAGATGTCTTACACCTAGAGCCTGTGTTGAATTACTTTATAGTTGACACTTCATGGGCTGGAGCTGTTTTCCTCTAATGAGAGCATTCAACATCATACCTGAACTGTTTGTTGTTGCCAAACTGCCACACCAAATGCTCAGAAGACTTCTATTGTTTGGTTAGTGCTGTGTAGGGCTATCAAATATGTGTATTCTGTTACCATTGTTTTGCATGTGTGTATCATGTGGTTTATCATGTTTGATGAAATCTGTAAGAAAAGGGGCTGACGCAGGGATCCAGAATGCAAACACATCAGATAAGAAAGCCAGGCAAAGAATTGCTTTTAAAGGACAATTGTGACAAATAGTGTACAGTGTGCAGAAATAGTTTGAGAGGGAGGCAGAAAATGGGGGGCCTCCCTTACCAGTTTCTAAAGAAGTCATGTGAACATAAGCTGTGGTAAAGGTTAGTTAACCAACTGTATTTTGCATTAGTAAAGAGAAATTTGAGAATGAAAGAAGTGAAGCAGGACTGTCTTGTCTTCAAGTGCAGGGCAAGAAAAGAAGTTTGCCAAAACACGTAACAGATCTGGATACTTTTGCCAAGACCCTATCCGGTGTCATGTATACAATTATTATCATAAAAGAGATTGGCCTGTGTTAGATAGCTTCCTACAACACTGTGTGAGACTGAAATTTCTGAAGGCAACAGATCATCATTGCAACTGGTTCTGCAGAGTCACCACTTTAAATACAAAAATATTGTAGGCCACAACATCTCAGTGGTATGAGAAGACATAAGCACATGGGATGCAGATTTTTGCATGAAATGAAAGATATTAATTTCGAGGACATCGCTTGGATCGATGAAACATGGGTGAATGCATGTGATACTGTTATGAAAGTTGGAGTGATGAGAAAGGAGAAGATATGGCATTCCCCATTGGTAAAGGTGGCAGAATTATTCTAGTGAGTTCTGGTACCTATCACAACTTTATTACCAGCTGTCAACTATTTTTCAGGTCCACTGACAGTTTGACATTATTCCTCATTTGGGTGTTGGCAGAGCTTCATGAGACAGACACGCAGCGCTAATGCGCACTCTTCATGTTATTAGTTTGTCTTTGGGCATAACATCTCCCTAATTTAATTTTTGTAGTAATCTTTTATAAAGAAAAGAATTTTTAAAGGACTATGCAGTAGTCATAATAATCACTTTATGGAGATCAATAGAGCATTCTCTATGGCATTGTTTTCTTCTTTAATTTGGAAACATGTACTGTGTATGTAGTGGCTACGAAATACATATCGGCTTTGTCACATTATTTACATTAATTATCTGAATATATCATTGCAGTACAGACATAATTACTTCACGGGTTTCAATAACATTGTTGCTAATTGTGTTTGATGATATTACAGCACTAAATTTTAAGTATTTAAATGACCTGCCTGTTGCCAGAAATCTCAGTTAGTCTACACATAATCTCATCGACTGCGATTGACTCTCTCATTGAGGAATTTTGCTTTTCTGTTTTATGTCATATCAATATTAATAATTGATGTGTAGGCCTGTTAACAGCACTTGCAAAGTGGCGTACCGCGTGTTGTCTGTAACAGTGCTGCAACTGGTGGCAATTTGGCAACACTGTCACTGCAAGTGACAGACATCAACTATCAGGTAATTTTAAAAGGACTATGGTTCATGGTTTCACATCCTTCATCCAGTTTCCATAAATGCTCACATCATTACTAGGATGATACCCCATTCATCTCTGCTGCACTTACATAGTTTCCACAGTGATCACAGGTCCACAATGCTCCCAGTGGCAGTGGCCAAACTATTTTGGCTTATCCGTTTATGGTGCAGACACCATAACATGACACATGGACACAATTGTAAAAAAATGAGAATTCAGACTCCCAAGGGGAGAGGAGCAGTGTGGTGAACAAGGCCACCAACATCTTTCAGGGATGAAAGTCTATACTCACATTCTGCATTTATGTGAAAGCAGAACTGACAAATTTTCATAGGGATTGCCTCTTCTGGTACTGTGTAGTATGTATTGGAACCCTGTGATTAGTTTCTTCAGTCATTTCAAGATAATGAAACAAAACAATGAGCAACCACAACCCAAAGCAAAACAGAGCACACAAAGTATTTGGTAATGGCTCTGTACAATTGTTTGCAGAAGCTGGCAGTGTCATAAACATGATATTTCAGGTCTGACTTCTGCAGTATACTAAGCAGCCATGGTTCAGTGCACCCACCATGTAAAATTGTCATGTTAAAGTGTGTTCATAGTATGCAATCTCATCATTATCAGGAAATGTATCCTTTAATGTTTATTTTCAAAAACAAAAAATTACTTTCCCTGCATATTATAGTTTGTTAGAACAAAAACTGATAATGGATGAGAGAATTGGTTAGATATAATTTTTGTTCGATGGGTGTGATATTAGTGGATCATCAGTGATATAGAACATGTCGTAGAAGCAAAAATGCGGAATCCAAATTTTGCAAAAGAACAGAAATGCTTTTTTTCTCACAGATCCTAAAGCACTTCATCTTAAAGAATGTGGAATAAGTAAAAAATCTGAAATATATTTTCATTTAAAAGTTAATGCCCAATTTGTTATAGAGATCTAAATTTTTGTTTTAAGTACATATGGTAATTCTTAGGCAACTGTAGTTACATGCCATCAAACAAAAAGTAGTTCATAACATTTACTTACATAGACCTCTTCACTCCACTGAAAATGTGCAGAGGTCAGATTATATGTAACAATCACATTATTCGATATCATCAATAGTGTATATATCTGTTAGTCTACAAATACATTCATCAACAAAGTGGATGGAGCTGGGCATCAATCCTTTTGGCTCCTTTTAAATATAATTGTAATTTATTAACAGCTAAACTATTTATGGTTGTTGGCAAGTTATTGAAAATATATCTTTCTGAGTAACAGAAACATTTCTGGACTAAAGTAAGGGACTTTAAATTTTTATGTAGATTACAGTCAACTTTGTTTCTTGTTATGTGGATAATAAGACTATTCAATTGTTGAATTTAGATAAAAAGACAATTTTTAGAAAAAGAAGCTGGTATGGTATTGGAAGTCTTTAATATTCTTCTGAACTTGTAGGGATTATGGTTTGCTCTGTGTTGGATAGGAGCTTGATGAAAAATTCAGTACCAAATTACATAGATCCAATCTGAACCCTAAACAAGAAGCAAAGCCTGCAATAAAATTATTTCTATATTCTGTGGTTGTGCATATGACTCTTCAGCTGAAACTGATTTATATTGTCAGCAACAAAAACTGTTAAAGAGTAAATGTACTGATGAGTGTGTAAGGATTCTAATATCCTGAAAAGACCTCTGCAAGATTCGCTGTTATCTGCTTTACAGAATATCACTAATGCTTGCTTCTGCTCAGCGGTTACTTTACTTGCTTTTAACTGCACTGTAATCCCATAGGGCAACAAGAAATGAGCACTATGTGAAATAAGCTTGTCTTTAGATCACCAAACTGCAAATGCTTCTATGGGTATACAAATAGGAAAAACTATGTAGACTAATTCATTGCTGGCCACTGTGGCCGAGCTGTTCTAGACGCTTCAGTCCGGAACCGCGCTGCTGCTATAGTCACAGGTTCGAATCCTGCCTCAGGCATGGATGTGTGTGATGTCCTTAGGTTAGTTAGGTTTCAGTAGTTCTAAGTCTAGGGGACTGATGACCTCTAAGTCCCATAATGCATAGAGCCATTTGAACCATTTTTTGAACTAATTCATTTTCAGCTCCTCATTTTTAATTTTAATGATGTTTCATAATGACAGATAATGACTTTTATGATTGTATTTCAATATATTTTTCAGTGATGAAGATAACAATGCTCGTTGGACTCACATTTTGACTTTATAATTGCACAATTCATCACAAACAGACAGTTTCTTGATCTAACCAGCATAGTGAAAGCTTCTAAAATAAGTAGGCTATTTGATTTTTTTTCAGGAAAGTCCAATAAAAATTTGCAGCAACTCAATGTGGCATGGACTCAACAAATTGCTGGAAGTTCCATGTAGAAAATTTGAGTCATACTGCTTCGGCAGCCATCCATAATTGTTGGAGTGTTGCCAGTGCAGGAGGTTGAGCATGATTATGTCCCATAAATGTTCAATTGCTTTCATAATGATCAATATGGGTGACCAAATCATTCCCTCAAACTGTCCAGGATGTTCTTCAAACCAATCACGAACAATTGTGTCACAGAGACTGGTGCTTTGGCATTCATAAAAATTGCTTCGTTGTTTGGGAATATGAAGTCCTTGTATGTCTGCATGTGATCTCTAATTGCCTGAACGTAACCACTTCCAGTCAATGATCAGTTCAGTTGGACAAGAGGACCCAGTCTATTGCATGTAAACACAGCCCGCACCGTTATGGCTTGACCACCGGCTTACTCAATGCCTTGTTGAGAACTTGGGTCCCTTGCTTTGTGGGGTCTGCACCTTATTTGAACCCTACCATTAGCTCTTACCAACTGAAACTGGAACTCATCTGACCAGGCCACAGTTTTCCAGTCGTCTAGGGTCTAACCGACACGGTCGTAAGCCCCGGAGAGGTACTGCTGTCGATGTTGTGCTGTTTAGCAAAGGCACTCATCTCAGTCATCTGCTACTATAGCCCATTAATGCCAATTTCACCATACTGTCCGAACAGATACATTCATCGTACGATCCACACTGATTCCTGTGGTTATCTCATGCACTGTTGGTTGTCTGTTAACACTGACAACTACAGGCACATGTTGCTGCTCTCAGTCGTTAAATGAAGGCCGTCGGCCACTAACTTGTCTGTGGTAAGAGTTAATGCCTGAAATGTGGTATTTTCACTGCGCTTTTGACATTATGGACCTCGGAATAATGAATTCTCTATCGTTTTCCGGAATCGAATGTCTCATGCTTCTAGCTCTAACTACCATTCTGCATTCAAAGTCTGCAAATTCCCTTCGTGCAGCCATAATCGCGTTGGAAACCTTTTCACAAGAATCATGTCAGTACAAACGACAGCTCTGTCAATGTACCATCCTTTTAGATCTTGTGTACGCAGTAGTACCGCATATCGTTATCCTATGACTTTGTCACCTCAGTGTACAAAGTGAGCCATTTTTGCAGCCTAAGAACTTAGTAACCACCTCTTTGAATGATACCTACACTTCCACTCATTATTTTTGATTCGAAGTTGGAATCGAACATATCTACATCTATACCTGAAAACTGCTGTGAAGTGGACAGCGGAGGTGATATTCTTGTGTATTCCTAGATTCTTCATGAAAAGCTGGTTCCTGAAACTTTATGAGTGTGCTTTCTCAGGACAGTCCGTGTCTATCTTCAGGTGTCTGGCAGTTCAGTTTCTTCACCATCGCCATGACACTCTCCCGAGGGTCATTAAAACCTTTGACCATACGTGCTGCCCTTCTCTGCAAACATTCAACATAAGCTGGTAGTCCTACCTGGTACAGGTCCCACACACTTGAGCTATATTCTAGGAAGGGTCACACGGATGTTTTGTAAGTAATGTCCTTTGTACACTGTCTGTATTTCCATAGTTTTCTGCTACTGAACTGAAGTCTACCAACCACTTTAATTACGACTGCGCCTATTGCGATCGTTGTTGTTGTTGTGGTCTTCAGTCCTGAGATGGGTTTGATGCAGCTCTTCATGCTACTCTATCCTGTGCAAGCTTCTTCATCTCCCAGTACCTACTTCAATCTACATCCTTCTGAATCCGCTTAGTATATTCATCACTTGGTCTCCCTCTACGATTTTTATCCTCCACGCTGCCCTCCAATACTAAATTGGTGATCCCTTGATGCCTCAGAATATGCCCTACCAACCGATCTCTTCTTCTAGTCAAGTTGCGCCACAAACTCGTCTTCTCCCCAATTCTATTCAATACCTCCTCATTAGTTATGTGATCTACCCACCTAATCTTCAGCATTCTTCTGTAGCACCACATTTCGAAAGCTTCTATTTTCTTCTTGTCCAAACTATTTATCGTCCATATTTGACTTCCACACATGGCTACACTCTATACAAATACTTTCAGAAACGACTTCCTGACACTTAAATCTATACTCGATGTTAACAAGTTTCTCTTCTTCAGAAATCCCTTCCCCTGCCATTGCCAGTCTACATTTTATATCCTCTCTACTTCGACCATCATCAGTTATTTTGCTCCCCAAATAGCAAAATTCCTTTACTACTTTAAGTGTCTCATTTCCTAATCTAATTCCCTCAGCATCGCCCGACTTAACTGACTACATTCCATTTTCCTCGTTTTTCTTTTATTGATGTTCATCTTATATCCTCCTTTCAAGACACTGGTCATTCCATTCAACTGCTCTTCCAAGTCCTTTGCTGTCTCTGACAGAATTACAATGTCATCGGCGCACCTCAAAGTTTTTATTTCTTCTCCTTGGATTTTAATCCCTACTCCGAATTTTTCTTTTGTTTCCTTTACTGCTTTTTCGATAACATCGATACAGGCTATAACCCTGTCTCACTCCCTTCCCAACCACTGCTTCCCTTTCATGCCCATCGACTCTTATAACTGCCATCTGTTTTCTGTACAAACTGTAAATAGCCTTTCGCTCCCTGTATTTTACCCCTGCCACCTTCAGAATTTGAAAGAGAGTATTCCAGACAACACTGTCAAAAACTTTGCGATCGTACCATTTCATATCCATATAAACAGTTACACTCAGGCATTTATATGAATTTACCGATTCCAACTGATAGTTTAGTCATCAGTGAAGTGCACGATTTCTCGCAGAGATACTTAAATCATTTCCCGATTTGGGTAAGGCTTTCAGAAACTGTTTCTTTAGGGCCCACTTAATGCACAGAGGTGATAACAACATTTTTTTCGAATCCACGAGGTTCTTACATGAAGCCTTTTTCTCTCCACGCGTCAAAGATTTTCTTGAAGGCCGGTATAATTCCACATACATAAGAAATTATCGAGTACAGTCTGATAGCGTACGAAATATCATAAAAATGTCTGCTTCCGTATCACTCGTGGACACCTGTCACTAAGTAGTAAAGAGAGCTGACAGAGAAAGTTATAGTAGAAAGCTGTGAGGGAAAGCTGTGTGGGAGGGTCGGTTGTGTGCGGACAGCACCGCATGAGCGGTATCGATTCAATGACAAACCATAGCTATTAACGGGAAAATAATTTTTAAGGCAGTTTTTTTACGAGATTTATTACTGTATGATCGGAGTGGCGGCATTTGTAGAAGATTTTATGAATGGGCATCATCGCAACAAACTAAATCAAGGGCCAGGAGATGTTGCAGTTATTACCGGTGGTGCACGAAGAATCGGAGTGGAAGTGGTGAAGAATTTACTGAAATGTGATATGCATGTGATTATTGGGTGCAGAAATACAAAAGCCGGAGACAAAACAGCTGAAAAGATCGGTTCATTAGGTGTCTCTAGTGATTCTGCATCATGTCTTACACTGGACATGGCTTCTTTTCGACCAGTTAAGGAATTTGCCGCAAATGTAACCGCAAAACATTCAGCTTTACGTCTTCTTACGGTGTTAACAAGGCTGGCATTGTTCGTGCCGTTCTCACTTACAGAAAGTGGATGTGAGCCACACTTCTCGGTCGATTTCTTCGGCCACTACTTGCTGACTCACCTGCTGTTGTCACGTTGAAGGTAGGTGGGCACTCGAGAAACGTCAATACACGCGTCATGAAACATCTCTGCCGCTGCACTCGTGGTGGGGAACATAAGCTTCAACGACTTAAACAGGAAGGACATGTACCTCGCAAGCGATTCCCAGAGCAAACTGGCTTGGGTTCTGTTCACCAAAAAACTGGAGTCTTTGCTGAGAGAAAGCGATTCTCATGTTCAATTGCACGCCGTTCATCCTGGGATAGTCAATACAGACCTTTTTAATGACACCACGTTGAAAACTATATTTCTGTGAGTGTCTCCACTTTTGTTCAAGACTCCTGCGGAAGGAGCAATAACAATTACGCACGCTTGCCTGTACCATCCCTGGAGGGGTAAGGTGGGAATAATGTCAGCAACAGCCGTGTAATAACCAACAGCCCAGAACTTCCGTAGTTAAAAAGATTGACAGTGATACTGTAGTGCAGGTTTTCAGCTGATAATTTTTTAATTTTGGTTAAAGAAAGGAGCTTATAGCTGAGTGGTCAGCGCGGCAGAATGACATGAAAAGGGCCCGGTCTCGAGTCCCAGCTGGGTCGGAGATTTTGGATTCATTGGGACTGGAGTTGTGTTGTCTCCATCATCATTTCATCCTCATCGGCACGCAAGTCGCCGAAATGGCGCCAACTAAAAGGACCTGCACCGGGCGACCAGCAGCCACAAGCACATTTCATTTCATCATAAAAATCACTAAAAAGGAGCTTTTTAAAAATTGTAAGTGTTAATTGTAAAAAAAAAAAAAATTGGTGGGTGACACGGGTATTTCGATATCAGAATATGATTCAGTACGTAGACTACAAGAGTAATCAAATTTCCAGGGCCGTTGCCAGGTATCTTGCCGTTCTAGGCGAGAATTGTAGAACTGCGCTTGCTAGTTTTTACTACCATATCAGTATCCCCGACAGCCCCCGCCCCCTTTCCTTTCTTTTCTTCTTCTTCTTTTTCCCTCCTCCACCTCCAAAACCACCACCATCACCAACAACAACAACATCCAACGGCACATCAGTGCCAATCTGCTATTATACTTTCAATCATTAAACTAAGGTGATCAGACTTTCTTATTTTCTGAGGACAATTCTCAATTTTCGTGCTTTGTCCTCAATTCCTTTAAAGGTGATTAAGGACAACAAATCTCAATCTTATTTTTGTTTTAAATTTTTGAAATTTCCCAAAATAACTGAAATAGAATGAATGTACTTTTGAAAACGTTCCATGTTTTAATTTCTCCTCTTTTTCATTTTTTCTCCTCTTTTTCATGTTTTCTCCGCATTTGCTGTTTTTTCGCTGTTTGAATTGAAATTAGTTTTTTTCTTCCCTTTGGCGCCCCTAAAATTTTTACACCCTAGGTGGGCACCTACTCTTCCGTACATGGGGGCAAGGGGTGGCTCACCCTATCACTTCCTAGCTCTCACAGGTAAAGAAAAAAAATCATTGTAGTCAGGTGTTTTTCTTTCAAGACAGTGATTTAAAAGTCGGTATAACGCAAGTTGTCAACATGGTCGGGTCTGGAACTTTCTTAATGGCTACTTACAAGTCGCCATTCGTCTTCCTAAATATTGAAAATACCCCATACCCCAGATCTGGGACCCCTCCACCTATAAACTGTAGTATGGGCGTCCTTGCTTCAAGAGGGTGCCTTTATATCAAGCTGAGGATAGTGATCGCATTCACTCAGCTATCCAGGAGGCTGCATCCGGAAAGATAAAAAGTGTCTCCGTTCACGTGACTGTAAACGTAAATGGTTGGTCTGGTGAGCTCTAGGCCTCTACAACTATTGGATTTATTGATTACTGAATCATTTGGAGAAAAGAGAACCACTTGCATAAATATCAAGAGCTCAGATGGAAACCCAGTTCTAAGCAAAGAAGGGAAAGCAGAAAGGTGGAAGGAGTATATAGAGGGTCTATACAAGGCCGGTGTAGTTGAGGACAATATTATGGAAATGAAAGAGGATGTAGATGAAGATGAAATAGGAGATATGATACTGCGTGAAGTGTTTGACAGAGCACTGAAAGACCTAAGTCGAAACAAGGCCCCAGGAGTAGACAACATTCCATTAGAAATACTGAAAGTCTTGGGAGAGCCAGTCCTGACAAAGCTGTACCATCTGGTGAGCAAGATGTATGAGACAGCGAAATACCTTCAGACTTCAAGAAGAATATAATAATTTCAATCCCAAAGAAAGCAGGTGTTGACAGATGTGGAAATTACCGAACCATCAGTTTAATAAGTCACGGTTGCAAAATACTAACACGAATTCTTTACAGATGAATGTAAAAACTGGTAGAAGCCGACCTCGGGGAAGATCAGTTTGGATTCCGAAGAAATATTGGAACACGTGAGCCAATACTGACCCTACGAATTATCTTAGAAAATAGAGTAAGGAAAGGCAAACCTACGTTTCTAGAATTTGTACACTTAGAGAAAGCTTTTGACAATGTTGACTGGAATACTCTCTTTCAAATTCTGTAGGTGGCAGGGGTAAAATACAGGGAGCGGAAGGCTATTTTCAATTTATACAGAAACCAGATGGCAGTTACAAGAGTCGATGGGCATGAAAGGGAAACAGTGGTTGGGAAGGGAGAGGGTTGTAGCCTATCCCCGATGTTACCCAATCTGTATATTGAGCAAGCAGTAAAGGAAACAAAAGAAAATTTCGGAGTAGGTATTAAAATCCATGGAGAAGAAATAAAAACTTTGAGGTTTGCCGATGACATTGTAATTCTGTCAGAGACAGCAAAGGACCTGGAAGAGCAGCTGAACGGAGTGGACAGTGTCTTGAAAGGAGGGTATAAGATGAACATCAACAAAAGCAAAACGAGGATACGAGGATAATGGAATCTAGTCGAATTAAATCGGGTGATGCTGCGGGAATTAGATTAGGAAATGAGAAGCTTAGTGTAGTAAATGAGTTTTGCTATTTGGGGAGCAAAATAACTGATGATGGTCGAAGTAGAGAGGATATAAAATGTAGACTGGCAGTGGTAAGGAAAGCGTTTCTGAAGAAGATAAATTTGTTAACATCGAGTATAGATTTAAGTGTCAGGAAGTCGTTTCTGCAAGTATTTGTATGGAGTGTGGCGATGTATGGAAGTGAAACGTGGGCGATAAATGGTTTAGACAAGAAGAGAATAGAAGCTTTCGAAATGTGGTGCTACAGAAGAATGCTGAAGAATAGATGGGTAGATCACATAACTAATGAGGAGGTATTGAATAGAACTGGAGAGGAGAGGAATTTGTGGTGCAACTTGACTAGAAGAAGAGATCGGTTGGTAGGGCATATTCTGAGGCAACAAGGGATCACCAATTTAGTATTGGAGGGCAGCGCGGCGGTTAAAAATCGGAGAGGGAGACCAAGAGATGAATACACTAAGCAGATTTAGAAGGATGTGGGTTGCAGTAGTTACTGGGAGATGAACAAGCTTGCACAGGATAGAGTAGCATGAAGAGCTGGATCAAACCAGTCTCTGGACTGAAGATCACAACAACAACAACAACGAATCATTTTGGTCACTATTGAGAAAAAAAATACTACATAAAAAATATTAAGATCTCGTTACACTTCGCTGGACCTGTCAAATTACTGGGGCATTGTCTCCCTAAGAAATCGTATAAAAACCCTTGATCACATCTGATCCTGGTGATTTCAGCAGTTGGAGATTTTGGAGGGCAAAAGTGACGCTGTACTACGTCAAACGGGTGTTCATATTATTTAGTCCAGTTGCCGCAGCTGTGCTGGCATAGCGAGGCCGGGCCGCGGTGGACCGTTTTGCGCATGCGCGCTGCGCAACGGTGGTCGATGACGCAAGGCGCGGCGCGGGCGAGGCTGCTGGCGAGCAGAGAGACACTCGTGGTGCGGCCGGCCCGGGCGCAGCATGCAACCGGCTGTGTTCTGGCGCCAGTAGCGTGTCGCCGGGACCCAACTGGCCCACTTAAACCGCGCCGCGCACCTCCCGGCGACGGAGTTTCGCAGCCCGCTCCGTGGCGCGGCGCTGCGCTCGATATCCTGCAGACAAGTCACCTCCTCTAGCCGGTCCGCTCAGCAGCTTTGTCCCCAACAAGCCCTCTGTCTAACTTATTCTTCTGTCCAGCACGCTAAAAACACAGGTTGATCCTTTAACTGGTAGGGAGCTGAGCACTAAATAAAAACAGCATTTCTCGAGTATTTTGTGTCCTGATTACGGACACTGCTCGCCACGGCAAAGTATCAGATTTTAGCAATATAAATTAGAGATGGGCAAACTGAAACACGTAACTGTTTCGAAACAAATGAAACAGTACAATGTAATGTTTCGATACGCTGTTTCGAAACAGTGAAACACTTCGTGTTTTGTAATCTAATAAACTTACACATTTTATCATCTTGAATCTACTGTATAAGTATGTCCATATAAACACAAATAAGGTGCGAGAGCGCTAATCATATCGCAGAAAGTATGAAACTATCACTTACGCATCTTGGCAGTTTCGTATTTCCTGCAGCAAATGCGCTGGTTTCGTGTAGTGTGACTTTCGTACTTTTCAATTGGCTGAGGACAGCCATAGCTGAAGACAGAAGAACCACCCCGAACGGAACTAGTGGTGGGGGCAAACTGCAGAAACAACGGATATGCTACTGGGATTCCCACATTCCGTTTTTTTTTTCGGTCATCAGTCTACTGACTGGTTTGATGCGGCCCGCCACGAATTCCTTTCCTGTGCTAACCTCTTCATCTCAGAGTAGCACTTGCAACCTACGTCCTCAATTATTTGCTTGACGTATTCCAATCTCTGTCTTCCTCTACAGTTTTTGCCCTCAACAGCTCCCTCTAGTACCATGGAAGTCATTCCCTCATGTCTTAGCAGATGCCCTATCATCCTGTCCCCTCTCCTTATCAGTGTTTTCCACATATTCCTTTCCTCCCCGATTCTGCGTAGAACCTCCTCATTCCTTACCTTATCAGTCCACCTAATTTTCAACATTCGTCTATAGCACCACATCTCAAATGCTTCGATTCTCTTCTGTTCCGGTTTCCCCACAGTCCATGTTTCACTACCATACAATGCTGTACTCCAGACGTACATCCTCAGAAATTTCTTCCTCAAATTAAGGCCGGTATTTGATATTAGTAGACTTCTCTTGGCCAGAAATGCGTTTTTTGCCGTAGCGAGTCTGCTTTTGATGTCCTCCTTGCTCCGTCCGTCATTGGTTATTTTACTGCCTAGGTAGCAGAATTCCTTAACTTCATTGACTTCGTGACCATCAATCCTGATGTTAAGTTTCTCGCTGTTCTCATTTCTACTACTTCTCATTACCTTCGTCTTTCTCCGATTTACTCTCAAACCATACTGTGTACTCATTAGACTGTTCATTCCGTTCAGCAGATCATTTAATTCTTCTTCACTTTCACTCAGGATAGCAATGTCATCAGCGAATCATATCATTGATATCCTTTCACCTTGTATTTTAATTCCACTCCTGAACCTTTCTTTTATTTCCATCATTCCTTCCTCGATGTACAGATTGAAGAGTAGGGGCGAAAGGCTACAACCTTGTCTTACACCCTTCTTAACACGAGCACTTCGTTCTTGATCGTCCACTCTTATTATTCCCTCTTGGTTGTTGTACATATTGTACATGACCCCTCTCTCCCTATAGCTTACCCCTACTTTTTTCAGAATCTCGAACAGCTTGCACCATCTTATATTGTCGAACGCTTTTTCCAGGTCGACAAATCCTATGAAAGTGTCTTGATTTTTCTTTAGCCTTGCTTCCATTATTAGCCGTAACGTCAGAATTGCCTCTCTCGTCCCTTTACTTTTCCTAAAGCCAAACTGATCGTCACCTAGCGCATTTTCAAAAAATGGTTCAAATGGCTCTGAGCACTATGGGACTCAACTGCTGTGGTCATTAGTCCCCTAGAACTTAGAACTACTTAAACCTAACTAACCGAAGGACATCACAAACATCCATGCCTGAGGCAGGATTCGAACCTGCGACCGTAGCAGTCGCACGGTTCCGGACTGCGCGCCTAGAACCGCGAGACCACCGCGGCCGGCAGCGCATTTTCAATTTTCTTTTCCGTTCTTCTGTATATTATTCTTGTAAGCAGAGTCGATGCATGAGCTGTTAAGGTGATTGTGCGATAATTCTCGCACTTGTCAGCTCTTACCGTCTTCGGAATTGTGTGGATGATGCTTTTGCGAAAGCCAGACTCATATATTCTACACACCAACGTGAATAGTCGTTTTGTTGCCACTTCCCCCAATGATTTTAGAAATTCTGATGGAATATTATCTATCCCTTCTGCCTTATTTGACCGTAAGTCCTCCAAAGCTCCAAAGCTCTTTTAAATTCCGATTCTAATACTGGATCCCCTATCTCTTCTAAATCGATTCCTGTTTCTTCTTCTATCACATCAGACAAATCTTCACCCTCATAGAGGCTTTCAATGTATTCTTTCTACCTATCTGCTCCCTCCTCTGCATTTAACAGTGGAATTCCCGTTGCACTCTTAATGTTACCACCGTTGCTTTTAATGTCACCAAAGGTTGTTTTGACTTTCCTGTATGCTGAGTCTGTCCTTCCGACAATCATACCTTTTTCGATGTCTTCACTTTTTTCCTGCAGCCATTTCGTCTTAGCTTCCCTGCACTTCTGATTTATTTCATTCCTGATTTTCCCGGAACATGTTTGTACTTCCTCCTTTCATCAATCAACTGAAGTATTTCTTCCGTTAACCATGGTTTCTTCGCAGCTACCTTGTTTGTACGTATGTTTTTCTTTCCAACTTCTGTGATGGCCCTTTTTAGAGATGTCCATTCCTCTTCAACTGTACTGCCTACTGTGCTACTCCTTATTGCTGTATCTATAGCGTTACAGAACTTCAAACGTATCTCGTCATTCCTTAGTACTTCCGTATCCCACTTCTTTGCGTATTGATTCTTCCTGACTAATGTCTTGAACTTCAGCCTACTCTTCATCACTACTATATTGTGATCTCAGTCTATATCTGCTCCTGGGTACGCCTTACAATCCAGTATCTGGTTTCGGAATCTCTGTCTGACCATGATGTAATCTAATTGAAATCTTCCCGTATCTCCCGGCCTTTTCCATGTATACCTCCTCCTCTTGTGATTCTTGAACAGGGTATTGGCTATTACTAGCTGAAACTTGTTACAGAACTCAATTAGTCTTTCTCCTCTTTCATTCCTTGTCCCAAGCCCATATTCTCCTGTAACCTTTTCTTCTACTCCTTCCCCTACAACTGCATTCCAGTCGCCCATGACTATTAGATTTTTGTCCCCCTTCACATACTGCATTACCCTTTCAATATCCTCATACACTTTCTCTATCTGTTCATCTTCAGCTTGCGACGTCGGCATGTATACCTGAACTATCGTTGTCGGTGTTGGTCTGCTGTCGATTCTGATTAGAACAACCCGGTCAGTGAACTGTTCACAGTAACACACCCTCTGCCCTACCTTCCTATTCATAACGAATCCTACACCTGTTATACCATTTTCTGATGCTGTTGATATTACCCGATACTCATCTGACCAGAAATTCTTGTCTTCCTTCCACTTCACTTCACTGACCCCTACTATATCTAGATTGAGCCTTTGCATTTCCCTTTTCAGATTTTCTAGTTTCCTTACCACGTTCAAGCTTCTGACATTATCCTTTCGTTGATTATTCCGTTAGTATGGGTAATATACCCATCCTGCTAATTTCCATGCACACAAAGGGAATCATTGTGGATAATAGTCTCAGTGACTATAGACTCACAAATAATGCCAAATAATTCGAATAAATAGCAAAATATAACAGAAAAATTTTTGTCTTTCAAGCTGTTTCGAACCGTTACTATAAATTCACCATGCTTCCCAACCCTTCCCCTTCACCATTACACTATCAGTGATATGTCAAACAGATTGCTTGCAATTATACCTACATCAAATTTATGTAAATGCCTAATAACTGTCACTCTACACCATTTTTATAAATTCAAAATGCTGTTGGCTTACTTGCGTTTCTTAATATGATTACTGTACGTGAACAGAGAAGCGTATGTCATAAAAAAATTGTAATTTAACTGAATGATTTTCACATATTTATTATTTTGAATGTGAATAGTATGCGTTGTTTTATTGTTTGCTTAGTGTTTATAAAGCAGATGTTACGCCATTTCGGAATAGGACAGTCAGCTAGAAACGAAGCTTTATTTTCGGATACCTTAAGCTTCATGCCATTGCTTGTCAAAAAGATTTCGACACTCTTGAAAGTGTTTCACGAAGTGGTATGTTGTATTTCAGTACCTGTGCCGAGCCCGAATCTCGTCTGACACAGAGCGGAATGAAACATCACTGTTTCGATACAATTAGTCCGTTCCAAGCACTGGTGGATTGAAACAGCCTTATTTTGAAACAACGATGCAGTTTCTGTGTCTGACTCGAGATCGAATCTGGTCCGGTTATCCGAGACAGGGGCGGAATGAAACACCACTGTTTCGAAACAGTGAACTACAGCCGTTCCGAAACACTGAAACAGTTCCACGTATCGATACACTGTATCGAAACATAGAAACAGTTGCCAAGTCTACTATAAATACTGCGCGGCAAGCGAGATCTTGCTCACAATCATGTCGCACCGTTGCGAACTGGCTGGATTTCTGTACTGATGCAAGAGAAATACCCTGACCTAGGGTTGCTGTAATCTCTGTCTGGCAAACAGGAACATTTCTCTTAAACGAACTAAAAATGGACGTAATTTGGAAAGCAGAAACCGAAACACTTCTCTTAAGGTTAAAAAGTGAATTCATTCATGGAAATATTTTCTAGGCTTTGTGATTACCGTCTGTAATTATACCAAAACAATGGACCTTCGAAAGAACATCGCATATTTGACAGTGTCACGTGCTAACACTGATTTCACTATTGCTATTGATTTTGTTCTGCCCCATGTCTCATTTTTTGCTGCTTCGGAATCCTTAAAATGTTTGCATGGAAATATAGTCCACTGATTTCAAAGACGTTTAATGTTTAACAGTATGATGATAAATTGCTAATTACGCTCCTGTTAATAATTTGCCCTGTCTAAATGAAATTAAAGGCTATTCCAACTATCTTCTCTGCAAATAAACGAGGCTTCGTCAGTGTTGCATCGCTAGCTAAGTCGTTCGTACAACTACTGCGAGTGCTAGTGGGTCTCTCGAGACCCACCTTGTGGTGGCGCTCGGTCTGCGATCACGGGCGGTTGCGACACGCGGGGCCGATTGAAGGCTACCACCTAGTTAAAGCAGTGCGTCTTATGAAGAACCATTCTCTGAATATTTTTCTTGGAGTGTACACAACATCTGTGGCATTTTGAATTCACTTGAAACACTCAAACAGTTAAATAAAAAATTAACCGCGATACGACTCAGACAAAGAAACAGAAAATCACGTTGCTGCAAAAAAAATGAACTGAGATAAGGGACAACAAAGTAAACTCAGCAGCGTTACCGCGTAATGATGCTTCTTTAGGGACTCAATCAACGGTGAAAATAAAAACTTCCGTTATTTGGCTTAATTGCGGAAGTAGAGATATAGATCTATGCCAGAACTTAGAGAAAAAATAGATAGTTGTTGTTGTTGTGGTCTTCAGTGGTTTGATGGAGCTCTCCTTGCTACTCTATCCTGTGCGAACCTCTTCACCTCCCAATAACTACTGCAACCTACATTCTTTTGAATCTGTTTACTGTATCCATGTCTTGGTCTCCCTTTACGATTTTTACCCTTCGCGCTTCCCTCCAATACTAAATTGATGGTCCCTTGATGCCTCACAACGCGTCCTACCAACCGATCCCTTCATCTAGTCAAGTTGTGCCCCAAAGTCCTCTTCTCCCCAATTCTATTCAGTACCTTCTCATTAGTTACGTGATCTAGCCATCAAATTATCAGCATTCTTCTGTAGCACTACATTTCGAAAGCTTCTATTCTCTTCTTGTCTAAACTATTTATCGTCCATGTTTCACTTCCGTACATGGCTAAACACCATATAAATGCGCCGGCCGCGGTGGTCTAGCGGTTCTAGGCGCGCAGTCCGAAACAGCACGGCTGCTACGGTCGCAGGTACGAATCCTGCCTCGGGCATGGATGTGTGTGATGTCCTTAGGTTAGTTAGGTTTAAGTAGTTCTAAGTTCTAGGGGACTGATGACCACAAGTGTTAAGTCCCATAGTGCTAAGAGCCATTTGAGCCATTTTTGAACCATATAAATACTTTCAGAAGAGACTTTCTGATGATTAAATCTATACTCGATGTTAACAAACTTCTCTTCTTCAGAAAACCTTTTCTTGCCATTGCCACTGTTCATTTTATATCCTCTCTACTTCGACCATCATCAGTTATTTTACTCCCCAAATAGAAAAACTCATCTACTAATTTCTGTCTCATTTCCGAATGTAATTCCCGCAGCATCGCCTGATTTAATTCGACTACATTTCATTATCATCGTTTTGCTTTTGTTGACGTTCATCCTATATCCTCCTTTAAAGACACTGTCCACTCCGTTCAACTGCTCTCCCAGTACCTTTGCTGTCTCTGACAGAATTAAAATGCCGTCGGCAAACCTCGAAGTTTTAATTACTTCTCCACGTATTTTAATTCCTACTCCAATTTTTTTCTTTTCTTTTCTTTAATGCTTGCTCAATATACAGATTGAATAACATTGGAAATGGGCTACAACCCTGTCTCACCCCGTTCTCAATCGGTGCTTCCCTTTCGTGCCCCTCGACTCTTATAACTGCCATCTGGTTTCTGTACAAATTGTAAATAGCCTTTCGCTCCCTGTATTTGATCCCTACCGCCTTCAGAATTTGAAAGAGAGTATTCCGGTCAACATTGTCAAAAGCTTTCTCTAAGTCTACAAATGCTAGAAACGTAGGTTTGCCTTTCCCTAATCTGTCTTCTAAGATAAGTCGTCGGGTCAGTACTGCCTCACGTGTTCCAACATTGCTATGGAATCCAAATTGATCTTCCCCGATGTGGGCTTCTGCCAGATTTTCCACTCGTCTGCAAAGAATTCGTGTTAGTATTTTGCAGCCGTGACTCAATAAACTGATAGTTCGGTAATTTTCACAACTGTCAACACTTGCTTTCTTTGGGACTGTAATTATTATATTCTTCTTATTTCGCCTGTCTCATACATCTTGCTCACCAGATGGTAGAGTTTTGTTAGGGCCGGCTCTCCCAAGGCTATCAGTGGTTCTAATGGAATGTTGTCTACTCCTGGGGCCTTGTTTCGACTTAGGACTTTCAGTGCTCTGTCGGACTCTTCACGCACTTCATTTTCATTTACGTCCTCTTCCATTTCTATAATATTGTCCTCAAGTACAACGCCCTCTATATACTCCTTCCACCTTTCTGCTTTCCCTTCTTTGCTTAGAACTGGGTTTCCATCTGAGCTCTTGATATTCATACAGCTGATTCTCTTTTCTCCAAAGTTCTCTTTAATTTTCCTGTAGGCAGTAACTGTCTTACCCTAGTGATATATGCCTCTACATCCTTACATTTGTCCTCTAGCCATCGCTGCTTAGCCATTTTGCACTTTCTGTCGATTTAATTTTTGAGACTTTTGTATTCCTTTTATCCTGATTCATTTACTGCATTTTTATATTTTCACCTTTCATCAATTAAATTCAATATCTTTTCTGTTACCCAAGGTTTTCTACTAGCCCTCGCCTCTTTACCTACTTGATCGTCTGCTGCCTTCACTATTTCACCTCTCTAAGCTACTCATTCTTCTTCTACTGCATTTCTTTCCGCCATTCTTGTCAATCGTTCCCTAATGCTCTCTCTGATATTCTCTATAACCTCTGGTTCTTTCAGCTAATTCAGGTCCCGTCTCCTTAAATTCCCACCTTTTTGCAGTTTCTTCAGTTTTAATCATAACCAATAGATTGTGGTCAGAGTCCACATATGCCCCTAGAAATGCCTTACAATTTAAACCATGGTTCCTAAATCTCTGTCCTACCATTATATAAACTGTCTGAAAACTTCCAGTGTCTCCAGGCCTCTTCCACGTATACAACCCTCCTTTATGATTCTTAAACCAAGTGTTACTTGTGATTAAGTTATGGTCTGTACAAAATTCTACCAGGCAGCTTCCTCTTTCATTCCTTACTTTAATTCCTTATTCACATACTACATTTCCTTCTCTTCCTTTTCCTACTATCGAATTTCAGTTCTCCATGAGTATTAAATCGGCTGGTCCCGGCGGAGGTTCGAGTCCTCCTTCGGGCATGGCTGTGTGTGTGTGTGTGTGTGTGTGTGTGTGTATGTGTGTGTGTGTGTGTGTGTTTGTCTTAGGATAATTTAGGGTAAGTAGTGTGTAAGCTTTGTAAGCTTAGGGACTGATGACCTTAGCAGTTAAGTCCCATCAGATTTCACACACATTTGAACATTTTTTTGAGTATTAAATTTTCGGCTCCCTTCACTGTCTCAATAATTTCCTTTATCTCATCATACACTTCTTTAATCTCTTCGTCGTCTGCGGAGCTAGTTGGTATATAAACTTGTACTACTGTGGTAGGCTTGGGCTTCGTGCCTATCTTTGCTACAATAACGTGTTCACTACACTGTTTGTAGTAGCTTACCGTCGCTTCTATTTTCTTATTCATTATTAAACCTACTCCTGCATTACCCCTATTTGATTTTGTATCTATAGCCCTTTATTCACCTGACCATACCGAGCTAGGTGGCGCAGTGGTTAGCACACTGGACTCGCATTCGGGAGGACGACGGTTCAATCCTGCATCCGGCCAACCTGATTTAGGTTTTCCGTGATTTCCCTAAATCGCTCCAGGCAAATACCGGGGTGGTTCCTTTCAAAGGGCACGAACGACTTCCTTTCCCGTCCTTACCTAATCTGATGAGTCCGATGACCTCGCTGTTTGGTCTCCTCCCCCAAACAACCCAACCCAACTCTCGCCTGACCAGAAGTCTTGTTCCTCCTGCCACCGAACTTCAATAATTTCCGCTATATTTAGCTTTAATCTATCCATTTCCCTTTTTAAACTTTCTAACCTACCTACCAGATTAAGGGATCTGACATTCCACGCTCCGATCCGTAGAACACCAGTTTTATTTCTCCTGATAACGACATCCTCCAGAGTGGTCCCCGCTCGGAGATCCGAGTGCAGGAGTATTTTACCCCCCCGAATATTTTACCCAAGAGGACGCCATCATCATTTAATCATACAGTAAAGCGACATGCCCTCGGCAAAAATTACGGCTGTAGTTTTCCCTGCTTTCAGCAGTTCGCAGTACCAGCAGAGTAAGGCCGTTTTGGTTAATGTTACAAGGCCAGATCAGTCAATCATCTAGACTGTTGCTTCTTCCGCCACTGAAAAGGCTGGTGCCCCTTTTCAGGAATCACACGTTTGTCTGGCCTCTCAACAGATACCCCTCCGTTGTGGTTGCACCTATGGTACGGCTATCTGTATCGCTGGGGCACGCAAGCCTCCCAACCAACGGCAAGCTCCATGGTTCATGGGAGGAGGAAATAATACTATGAGATTTCGGATTTCAGAGAAATACTCTGAAATAGATAGTATGAGAGTATTTCTCTGAAATCCGAAATCCGGGATAAGCTGCCATCCCTAAAGTATTCTTCGGGACAATTATTTCTTTAGTCTGAAACAGCCAAGACATCTGCCAACCATGCCTTGACCGAAAGCTACCAAACCAATACACCAGTATTTCCATGCCTGTGAGATTTATTGATTGAAACATCATCACTATACGAGTTTATATTCAAGTTGAAAAAAGCCAATCCTAGAGATGAGGAAAGGTTTGAGTAGACGTTGGTTGTTGTGTTGAATTATACCTCAACTTTTCTACGTTGTAATAGAATTTCCATGCAACACCACTCGATCAGAAGTCAAATGCACCAGTGTTTCCCGCGTTATAAAGAACAAAGTATCAATGGGACACTATGGGATGCAGCCTAGATCAATGTTTCGAAGCACATATCGTAACAGCTGCCGACCAAAAAGGACGTATTTCCAATCGTGCGTCATACTGACAGGTTCGACCTGCCGACGAAGTTCTTTGAACAAAAGGACGTCAGTGAGCAAAAATATTACGTGCTTGAAGCAACTATAGGCTCATTTTAAAGCAAAAACCCATAGGCCCCTGTGCTGGTAGCCACTTATGTATGCTGCAGCAGAAAAAAAAAAAAAAAAAAAAACAGGCCGGGAAGACATTTTCAGAATAGGTTCTGCAAAGATTTGCGATCATAATGCCCAGAGATTGTATGTATTGATAGATGGATCCGAGAAGTCATTAAACTGCATAACCCGCACGATACAGTGAGGAATTTTGCCCTGCACAGCAGTCCTTCACTGGACGAAGTTTTAAAGATTGGAAAGCTACTCAGTGAACTGTGAAAACAATCAAGGGCAAAAATACAGAGGATTTACCTGAAATTTTCCAAATGAACATCCACTGTGAACTGTGAAATCAGTCAGGGGCAAAAATACAAAAGATTCAGATGAAGTTTTTCAAATTATCAGCCGCTACAAATTCAGAAGTTTAGGTTCAAGAAACTCATTTAAAGAGAGGCACCCTTTACTTTACATGTGGCAAAGGCCTAATCGGCCACACGCCTGTTCTACGAGCCTCTTCCATTTCCTTCTGTGGAGTGCTCTGTTCGTCCACTTGGTGTTGATGTTCATCTTACCTGTGTCCTTCCGGACCTTACCTCGCCACCTAATTCTGGGACTTCCGTTTCCTCTCGTCCCATCTATTGCCCCACAGAATCTATTTTCCGCCATTTTCGCTACGTGGTCAGCCCAGTTCAACGTTTTTTCCTTTAGCGCTTCAACGATGTCACCGTGTTTGTGCAACTCACATGATTGTTAACTTTTTCCTTATCCTCCAGTCCATGTTAATTTCATCACATGTAAATCCAGAAATTTTCCTTTGTATTTTTCTTTCAAATGTTAACACTTTTTCTTCATCTTTCTTTCTAAACTTTATTGCTTCCCATCCGTATAGAACATTATGACCACAGACCTACTACCTAGATAAATCCTTCCAGGCGACAACAGTGTCATCTGGCGAGAAATGACTAGTGGTCAGATACACGCACTGTGCATTAGTATCAGTGAGCGTGTTGCCCGTGCCTAGAATGGGGAGGTGCACATTCAATCTGAGTTTGACCGAGGGCTAATTGTGATGGCCCGGAGGCTCGGTACTAGCATTTCGGAAAATGCACGACTTGGTCGGCTGTTCGAATAGTGCTGTGGTGAGTGTCTTCAAGATTTGGCAAAACCAAAGTGAAACCATGTCCAGACGTCACGTTGTAGGGCCGCTACCCCTCGTTACGGATGTTGGACGTCGTAGGTTGGGCAGAGGGTAAAACAGGGCAGGCGGCGAACTGTGGCGGAACTAACATCAGACTTTGACACTGTACAAGTGTGCCTGAACACACAATGAACCGAACACTCTTAACGATGGGCGTCCGACCCATGTTAACTACACGACTGCGGCAACTACGACTGAAATGGGCGTGACCACGGGCACTGGACGTTGGCGCAGTGGCAGAGCGTTGCATGGTCTGGTGAATTCCGATACATTCTTCTTCATGCCGATGGGACAGCTCGAATCCGTCGTCTTCCAGGGGAAAAGCTCCTTGACATCTGTACTGTAGGACAAAGACACGCTGGCGGCGGCTCCACTAAGCTTTGGGGAACATTCATGTGGGCATCCACGGGTCCAGTGGAGCTCCTGAAAGGCATCACGACGGCCAAGGAATATCGTACACTGTTTGGAGGCCACGTACACGCTTTCGTGACGATCGTGTTTCCCGACGGCAGTTGATGTGCCGTGTCACGAGGCTAGGAGTATGATGGAATGGTTCGGGGAACACAGTGGCGAGTTCCAGTTGATGTGCTGGCTCTCCAACAAGCCAAAAGTGAATCCGATCGACCACATCTGGAATGTGATTGAACGTGGCGTTAGAGCTCATCGCCTCCCTCCTCGGAAGGTGACTTGTGTGGATAGATGAGTCAGCTCCCTCCAGCTACCTACCAAAGCCTCACTGCTCCCACGCAATGACACGTCGCCGCTGTTATCCGTGCCAAATGTGGACATACCAGCTATTAGGTAGGCGTTCATGATGTTCTGGCTGATCAGTGGAACAGTCGACTGATACAATTTTCAAGTTACTACTAAGTGATCTTTTCCTTAAGATACTGATAAAACTAAAAAGTGTTTTTTTCGCTGTTGTTATACAAAGACTTCCTAGGTACTTGAAGTGGTCAGCTGTCTTTAAAGTGACTCCTTCTACAGCCAAATGTGCATCTCCTCGGATTTTCTCACTTATGACGAGATATTCTGTCTTTTCTTCGTTAACACCTAAGACCGTTTCCTCAGCCATTTTGTAACAATTTTGCATCACACTCACTCACTGGTCATACCGGACTCGAGAGTCCATTACCGCAGCAACGTATTTTCGCCATCTGTCCCTGTTCTGGGCTATTTCCTTCCATTCGCCTTCAATACCTAGGCTCCTCAAATCAGCCCTCACATTATCCTCCCATCTACGCCTCGGTCTTCCCACAGGACGTTTTACCTCTAGGTGCCCTACCAGTACTCTGCGCGCTGCCCTACCCTCATCCATTCGAGCTACGTGACCCGCCCATCGCAGCCTACGTGATTTAATAATACTGATTATGTCAGGGCTTGAATAGAGTTCGTGAATCTCTTCGTTATGCAGTTTTCGCCACTCTCCTCTAATGTCATCCCTTTTTGCTCCGAAAATTTTCCTCAAAATTTTGTTTTCAAATACTCGAAACGGCTTTTCATTTTGCACAGTGAGAGAGCAAGTCTCACACCCATACAGCATAATTGATAGAATAATAGTTTTGTATATTCTAATCTTTAAATTCCTAGACAATATCCATGATGAAAGTAATATATTCAGTGAGAAGTAGCACGCATTTCCCGCCCGTAATCTCTTCTTCAGTTCGGATTCAATCTCATTTCTCAAAGTGATGTCCACGCCTAAATACTTAAATGTGTTCACTTTTTCAAACTGCATGTCTCCAACTCTTAACATTTCCTGATCTACTGCTGTAACCAGGTATTTAGTTTTGTCTTCACTTATCCTTAGACCTATATCTTCACTAGCATTGATTAACGCATTCGCATTTACTGTTACAGATTCTTTCCTATTGCTAATGACGTTTAGATCATCTGCATACCCTAATATCTTAATATTTCCATTTAACTCCACACCCTCTGAATTATCTGCTGCCATTCGTACAATATATTCTAGGACTAAATTAAAAAGTAGCGGAGACAGGGCATCTCCCTGCTTAAGTCTGTTCTTTATTACAAATTCTTATGACTCCAATTTCCCCACGTGTACTCTACCTTTTGTGTTTTTCAAACTCACTTCTATAAGTCTAACATACTTCTTTGGCATTCCAAGTTCCAAAATAATTCGGTACAATTTTGATTGCAATACTGAATCATATGCTTCTGTAAAATCTATGAAAAGATTATGAACTTGTTTATTGTATTCCCATTTATTTTCCAAAATTTGACGCAGGGTGAATATTTGGTCTATAGTTGATCTGTTCCTCCGAAAGCCAGCTTGGTAATCCCTCACAATTTCATCTGCATATGGTGTAAGCCTGCTTAGCAGAATATTCGAGAAAATTTTGGAACATACTGGTAATAGCGATATGCCTTTATAGTTACTACAATCTATTTCGTCGCCCTTCTTAAAAATTGGGATCAGAATCGGCTCCTGCCACTCTTCAGGTATCATATCTGAGTTCCATACCTTAGTTATCACTTTGTGAACTACTTCCACCAATTTCTGTCCCCCATTTTAACTAACTCTGCAGTTATGCAATCTGATCCTGGTGCTTTATGGTTTTTGAATTTGTTGATTGCATCTCTTACTTCCTTTAACGTTGGCTCAGGTATCTGGAGTTCTGCGGTATGTATTTCGTACGCCTGCTCATTTCCTGCTTCCTGGTGTACATTAATAGATGCTCAAAATACGCCCTCCATTTGCTTATTATAGCAGGGGTCTGTCAGTATTCCCCCGGCATCCCCTCGAAGCGTATTTGTCCTAGCCTTGAACCACTTCCTATACCCATTTATTTCTAGGTAAAGTTCCCTAATGTTTTTTGTTTTACTGTTTGTTTCCATTTATTTTGATTTGATTGTTCAAATAATCCCCCTTCTTTGCCCGTAGCCTATGACCAACTTCCCTTCTCATGTTCAAGAACTCCTCTCGTCTTCTGTCTCCCATTCTATCCCAATCTAATCGCGCTTTTCTCCTTTCCTCTACCAATTTCTAGCTTTCCTGATCAAACCACGATTTCCTCCTGTTCTTCTTAATTGTACCTATTGTGACCTTCGCTGCCTCTTTGATATTATTGCCGGCCGTAGTGGCCATGCGGTTCTAGGCGCTACAGTCTGGAGCCGAGCGACCACTCCGGTCGCAGGTTCGAATCTTGCCTCGGGCATGGATGTGTGTGATGTCCTTAGGTTAGTTAGGTTTAATTAGTTCTAAGTTCTAGACGACTGATGACCTCAGCAGTTAAGTCGCATAGTGCTCAGAGCCATTTGAACCATTTTGATATTATTCCCCACAGTGATCCACTGTTTATTTACATCCTCGTCTTGATCTTCGTGTGTCCTGAGAGCATCAAACCTATTTGAAATTTTTATCATGTACCTTCTTCTAAAGTTTTCATCATTTAGCTTATCAATGTCGAACCTAACAAGTTCTGCATTGTGACACCTTGATGTTGCTGTAGATAGCCGTTGGTGAACTTTGGCAACTACAAGAAAATGATCAGAATCGCAGTCTGCTCCCCTGAAAGTCCTAACATTTTTTATATTAGTGTGCCATCTCCGATCTACAAAAACATGATCAATCTGGTTTCGGGTGTGTCCATCCGGAGACCCAAGTTGCTTTATGAATGTCCTTCCTTTTGAAATATCTGCCCTCAACAATCATATCTCTTGAAACAGCAAAATTAACCACCCTTGTGCCATTATCATTCGAAGTGATATGCAAACTTTCTTTCCCAACTTCAGGCCGGAATGCATCCTCCTTCCCTATCTTCGCATTAAAATCACCTATGATTAATTTAGAATCGTACGAGGAGAACTCATCCCACAGTTGATCTAGTTCTTCATAAAAGCCGTCTTTAACAACCTTTCAGTGTCCTCAGTTGGTGCGTGTACATTAATTACTACTAGTCTATTCCACCTGCCGGAGAACACTATAACTGATAGTCGGTCACTAATGAACCTTATATCTCTGATTGCATGAAGCACTTTTCTCTGTACTGCGAAACTTGTTCCGAAACTGTGAGCTTCCGCACGTCCATAGAAAAATGTATAGTTACCCTTCTTTATGCTACCCTCCCCCTGCCACCGAATTTCTTGAATGGCTGTAATGTCTTCATCGTATCTATCTAATTCGTCTAATAATGTCTGGAGCGTTTTTGCCCTGTTCAAACTTTTAACGTTCAATGTTCCCAACCTGAAAGTTTCTTTCGGCCTGAATCTCTTCGAAGTAGGTTCCGCCCGGAGATCCGAATGGGAACCTAGTTTACCTCTGAAATATTTTACTCCAAAGGGACCCATGCCCATTAATGCTGCTGATTCTTGATGAATAGATTTGATAGTAAGAGAAGAAGAAACAGGGATGGTTCATCACGCCATCGTCTGCTCCCCACCAGCTGTCCGCGACTGCTTATTTTTTGTATTCGCAGCTACCCTTCATATCTGAAGGCCGTATCTCCTACCCGCAACCTGGGGACGCGCTGTGCCGTGGCGGTAGGGGCCCACCAGACAGAACTTTTTTGCATCATTCTGATTAATTGTGTTTAGAAACTAATTATCGGTGCTGCATCATCTGCGTAGCCGGCCGGTGTGGCCGTGCGGTTCTAGACGCTTCAGTCTGAAACCGCGTGACCGCTACGGTCGCAGGTTCGAATCCCGCCTCTGGCATGGATGTGTGTGATGTCCTTACGTTAATTAGATTTAAGTAGTTCTAAGTTCTAGGGGATTGATGACCACAGATGTTAAGTCCCATAGTGCTCAGAGCCATTTGAGCCATTTTCATCTGCGTGGGCAAGTCCAGTAATATTCACTTCCTAAGGCTGGATCTCTTTGGTTTTAATAAATTTCACTAACACGAGGTTTAATAAAATAGGTGAAATGGTATCCCCTTGTCTCAATCCAATGTACATATTAAAATTTTAGTTTATCCTACAGTTGTCTTTATACGGCATAAAGTTTCGTCTACACACATTTTAACCAACCCGATTAATTTTGAGGGTATTTCAAATTTATTCTGTTGTTATATTTAGGATGCCTGTCAGTTTATGCGATCATAGACGTTTCTGAAATCTAGAAACAATATGTGGACATCTACGCATGTGGTCAAAAGTATCAGGACACCTCCAAAAACATACGTTTTTCATATTAGGTGCATTGTGCTGCCACCTGCTGCCAGGTACGCCATGTCAGCGACCTCAGTAGTCATTAGACATCCTGAGAGAGCAGAATGGGGCGCTCCGCGGAACTCACAGACTTCGAACTTGGTCAGGTGATTGGGTGTCACTTGTGTCGTGCGTCTGTACGCGATATTTCCACACTCCCAAACATTCCTAGGTCCACTGTTTCCGTTGTGATAGTCAAGTGTCACGTGAAGGGACGCGTGCAGCACAATAGCGGAACGTTCAACTATGGATGTACGAAGATTAAAAGAGTACAGGCCGACCTCGTCTGTTGACTGACACAGACCGCCGACAGCTGAAGAGGGTCGTAACGTGTAATACGCAGACATCTATCCAGACCATCACACAGGAATTCCAAACTGCATCAGGATCCACTGCAAGTACTATGACAGCTGGGCGGGAGGCGAGAAAACTTGGATTTCATGGTCGAGCGGCTGCTCATAAGGCACACATCACGCCGGTAAATGCCAAACGACGCCTCGCATGTTGCAAGGAGCGTAAATATTGGACGACTGAACAGTGGAGAAACGCTGTATGGAATGACGAATCACGGTACACAATGTGGCGGTCCGATGGCAGGGTGAGGGTATGACGAAAACCCGGTGAACGTCATCTGACAACGTGTGTAGTGCCAACAGTAGAATTCGGAGACGTGGTGTTATGCTGTGGTCGTGTTGTCATGAGGGGGCTTGCACCCCTTGTTGTTTTGCTTGGCACTATCACAGCACACGCTTACACTGATGTTTTAAGCACCTTCTTGCTTCCCACTGTTGAAGAGCAATTCAGGAATGACGATTGCATCTTTCAAGACGATCGAGCACCTGTTCATAATGCACGGCCTGTGACGGAGCAGTTACACGACAATAACATCCCTGTAGTGGACTGGCCTGCACAGAGTCCTGATCTTAATCCTATAGAACACCTTCGGGATGTTTTGGAACGCCGACTTCGCGCCAGGCCTCACCGATCGACATCGATACCTCTCCTCACTGCAGCACTCCGTGAAGAATGGGCTGCCATTCCCCAAGAAATCTTCCAGCACCTGATTGAAGGTATGCCTGCGAGAGTGGAAGCTGTCATCAGTGCTAAGGGTGGGCCAACACCATATTGAATTCCAGCATTACCGATGGAGGGCGCCACGAACTTGTAAGTCATTTTCAGCCAGGTGTCCGGATACTTTTGATCACACAGTGTACATTGAATTCCCACGCCTTCTCAGTTATTTGTTTTAGAGTGAATAAATGGCCTGATGTGGATCTATTTGTGCAGAAACAGCGTTGATAGTACTCTGTTAATCCTTCAGTCCTGGGGTGCGAGCTGCTAAATTGCCGCCGCCCCCCTCCCCCCCCCCCCCCTTCCGTTTTTTTTTTTTTTTTTTTTACAAAACGTTTGTCGAATTTTATTTAAACAAATCTGTAGGAAATGCCAGCAATCAATCGCAATTTTTCTTACGAAACGCAATGAAAGTGCTTCTAATCAATCTTGACTCCCTCGGCCAACTACCAAAACGAATTCTGTAGTTTTCGTTTTAGAGAACGCAACAATACCTATTGCCTGGAAAGGCGAAGTGTTGACGCGGCAGCGCCGGGAACTAGGTCACGTGACGAGGTACAGCAAGGCTACGGTTAAACTAGCGCCCAAGAAGAAGAAGCAAGAAGCTCACAATAAGTATGTGACCGATGATATGGATAAATGTATTATCAGGCAGCAATTTCTATGGAATTACGAACAATAGAAAGAAATGCGAACTTTGCGAAAGCTGCACAACTTTCGTCAAACAGAAATGAGCTTCAAAGCTTGCAAGGAAACCTTTAGAAGCAATGTTCTGTCTACGAATTTTCGTTTTAGAAGGTGTCAAAATTAAAGTTTTGTTTTGTGTGGACGAGAGGATATTGTTGCTAAAAGACCATACTTTCTCAGGTTTTCATCATAATCAAAGCGACCAGTAATTCACTAAGATAAAACATTGATTCACACGCATCATACAGTAAATAAATGTTGGCAAAGTGGTAGTGTGCGACTAGTTTTGCAAACAAAAGTGCCGGTCAGAGTTTAATTGTTGTCCATCTAGGCGGAGACAGGTGTTTTATGGCTCATAAACCGAAACAACCGACTATCACTCAGAAACGGATAGCAAAAATTTTCAAAAATAAGTCGAAACCCAACTTATGCCAGGCTTATTAGCAATGTCTTTGTCCCTTGTAATTACTCGCAGCGTATTTACCCATTCGGAATACTTCTAGCCATTGTAGACGTTGGACATGTTTGACTGTGGTAATGTTCAACCATTTTTTTTCCATAAAGCGGGAAGAATAAATCACTCGGAAACTGCCATTGAAGGGCTTAGCAAAATTGCTTCAGGCTTAACACGTAATCGCAGTATCGAATATTGCATTCGAATATCCAAATTAGATTTCGTTCAAAAAATGGTTCAAATGGCTCTGAGCACTGTGGGACTTAACTTCTGAGGTCATCAGTCCTCTAGAACTTAAAACTACTTAACCTAACTAACCTAAGGACATCACGTACATCGATGCCCGAGGCAGGGTTCGAGCTTGCGACAGTAGCGGCGCTGCAGACTGCAGCGTCTAGAACCGCTCGGCCACTCCAGCAGGCTTTAGATTTCGTCTTCTGCAAAATTAGTTGTGAGTAAACACACGGCGCGTAACTGGCCGGCAGCGCTCCACTCGTAAGAATACGCCAGAGTGCTTCCCCCTCTCTGTTCCTCCGGCGTAAATACGGCGGTACTGCCACAGTGGCGAGGAAGAAATTAGCCTTCCTCCCTCCCCTTGTTCAACAGGGGCGGTCGGCAGGTAGTCCCGGCGCCATGCCACAGTTTCCGAAGCCGCTCTCTCCAAGGTTTGGTTTCGAATCCCCTCTTGGGCATCAATGTTGAGTTTATATATATATATAAATTTGGACGGCAGATGCGGGTAGCTCATTTTATGATGCTTTCACTGTGTGCTAAGAGTCCATCAATGGTAGTGACGCGAAAGTTACTCGGCAACGAATGAAGAGATAGTTTCAGTGGGTGATAAATATGGAGAACGTGCTGGCTAGGGAAACATCGAACACTGTGTATGTAGAGGTCGGTCAGGACAACATGGCAACATATGATCTTGGGTTATCTTGTTAAAGATAACGCTACAGAGAGATCGAAGATAGGACACAGCCACCGGCCGTAACACATCATAAACATAACGCTTGATCTACACACTATCGGCTGTGCGGACGAGAGGCGATCGGATAGTGTATACAGTAGCTTTCAGTCCACTCCTTTGAGAAGACGAAGTGCCCCCACTCCTGTGGCCAGCGTTGTTTGGGGCGCCTCTTACTGTTGTCTCGACAAGGGAAACCACAACAGCAGCCGCCATATTGACAGTCTGGGCTGCTCCAGACGTCGACGCGCTTTGTAGCCACTTGTCTTATTGCAAACAAGTCCATTTCCTGAGTATTTAGAAGCGACATAGATGTACGACGCAGCACGACCATAAGAACAATATGTTGTCCTCTCGGGCGCTAGTCGCGTGGACTGCTGAGATCCTGCATGTCGTTGAATACGATCCTCCTGAACCCATGCGTTTTCGCCTGACAGTCGTGGGCTCCTTACCGATGCAATCGGAAATATCACGAAAAGATAAATCACCATCTGGAAAAGCCGCGATCATTCAGAGTTATGACTCTTCGTCTTTTACTAGCCATAACACGATCTCCTCAGGGCAAACAACGAGCACTGAAATGCGTTTTCTAACTGAGAAACCTGCTGTGTAATCTTTCCTTATACAGACTGTCTCTCCTATAAGTCGTCAGGCGAATTTTCTCTGGTGTTTCACCAGATATTTACAATTTAGTTTTTGCATTCTGTAGCTGGAGTCAGCCCAAATAAATAGTGCTCCTTACGTCGCTATTGCGACTCCCAGTGTCTAAGGTAAGTGTCGATTTGTTTCTCTTTACGAACAAAATGATTTTTATATCGAAATTTTACGTGCCCTTTCGCTAGAGCGGTGCCAGACTGGTTTAGTGCGGTACTTGTTTTAATACCGACGTGTATAAACAGGACAGTAAAACTCGAAGAATGGCCAGTACTGCTGCTGCGACAGCACTACGCTGGTCCTCGCTAAGTGCTACCGCCAAATATGCAGAGCTACTGAACTGCTGCTGGATTGCTGTTTGTACTTCGCGTTTTACTGTTCCTGTTAGCAAATATTGCACTAGACTAATCTCGGGCCGCTCTTTTGAATGGACACTTAAAATTCCGCTTTAAAAATAATTTGATTTATAACGGGTGAGAAACCGACGCCTTCCGTCGAAAGTGGCCTTCCGTGAAAGATCTGATGAATACTATTTGTTTGGGCTGACTCCCAGCTACACAAAGCGAAAACAAAATTGCAAATATCTGCTGAAAAACCAGAGAAAATGTGTCTGACGACTCAGAGGAGAGAGTACCTGTATACAGAATGAAGATGATGCTGCTCCTACCTACGTTGTGCCTTTGCACTAGTGTTCCTTACGGCCAGGGCACACAAGCGTGTTACTCGGGCAGCCAACTGGCCCTTGTTCCGTGCAACAAGCGCGACTCTTACCAGCGCTGGTCACACGGACTCTTTCCTCAAGCAGCGTTGAAGCCCAGGGAAATCCAGTCACAAGTGAGTCGGTGCAAGCCGCGGCGACGTTTACTGTCCAATGCGCAGTATCAACTGTGGGCGGAATATCATTAAATAACAATGTCCTCGTCGTATTATAACCTGCTATACAGAGGGGTCCAAAAAAATGTATCCACTGTTTAAAAGTCCATAACTTGCAAACTAATTGACGGAGTTGTCTCAGTTTTGGTGAAAGTGTAGCTTAAAGTCCAGCTTAAAGATATCACTGTAGGTGTTCGAAATGGACACCATTAACATCCACACACAAACGATGCCGCCGAACTGCAGCACGAAATACTGACTGCAACGTGTTCAGCTGGATATTTGCACATGAATGTACGATGGATTCTCGTAGTTCATCCAATGTGTGTGGCTTTTGTCGATAGACGACGTCCTTTAGTGATCCCCACAGGTAAAAGCCCAGAGGAGTTAGGTCTGGGGAACGTGGTGGATACTCAATAGCACCTCTACGGTCTATCCATCTTCCTGGTAGATCTTCGTCGAGATACGCCCTAACACGATTTTGGTAGTGGGCTGGGGCACCACCTTGTTGAAAGTAAACTCTTCCGTCTCCATAGAAGTCTCGGATGGCAGGTAAAATGGATGTCTGAAGCTTCTGAAGGTACACCTCACTGGTAACTGTGCTCCTGGCAAATTCACGGCTTTGTCTACATGGACGTTCGGATTTTCGGCGGCCCAGTAGATGCAATTGTGGCGATTTACTGTACCATTGAGTTTGAACTGTGCCTCATCAGACCACACAATCATCTCTTCATCGTTGCGCACCATGTTAGTAAACCACTCGCAGTACTCCTTTCTACGATCTGGGTCGTCCTCTCCATCGCTGTCTTCAAAATTCGCCGAACACTTGAGCGATTCACTCCAGTTTCACGGGCATACTGTCTCACAGACTTCTGTGGTGAGCGAGTGAGTTGTTGTAACACACGGTGGGAGTCAGCTGGACTTGTTACTGTGACAGGTCGCCCAGATCGTTGTTTGTGTACATCTTTAACACAGCCTTCGGCTTCAGATTTGTCTCGAATGCGACGAATCGTTAAACGTGTCTGTGGCTCTGTTTGATACTCATTTCGCCATTGCCGTTGAACCTCATTAATGTTTTCGTACTTAAAATACTACTTCAAAACTGACTTCCTTTCATCGAATGTAAGCCTTGCGCCAGCCATGTTTACTCGAGTAACTAGGTGCAACTGAGAACAAAACACTATCTGGCGACTGTCATCTCACAAAACAAAACAACGCAATACAACGCTTGTGTTGCGATTGTCGGAACTACAAACTATTACACTACCAAAGATGAAACAACTCCGTCAATTAGTTAGCCAGTTATGGACTTTTAAGCAGTAGATGCATTTTTTGGACCCCTCTGTAGTTGTCACTAGGTGTTGGCAACGCCGGCATGAGAAAAAAAAAATACTGTTTCATCCGATATTAAACGAGAGATCAGAGAAAGTTTGTGCTTCTGCACAGCAAACAGAAGGCAAATTCAAATACACTTTTCTAATACTACATGATGTCTGTTAACTCATTTGAAACGCTTATGAGCATGGTCAGAGACAAAATTTCTAAAAGGAACGTGAGTGAATATACCAGTCCTGAAGAAAGGCTCGTAGATGTAAGAAGACCTGGACGTGAAAAGGTAAGATTTTTACTCCCATACTTCGAAACCACGTTACTGTCGAAGAATATCTCTTAGGACATTGCTTCTCAAAGTTGCATAGCTCTAAGTAAAGCGTATTGTAAGTTATATTTGTTTATCTCTGATAGTTTAATTATTACAACAATATATCTACGAGATGTTTTTAAATGCACATTTCATTTTCGGTACCATTGCCTAGGGAATCACGTAATATTACTGTAGGATTCCCTCAACTTCAGTAGAAATATGTTACGCTTCACATCTAATCACTGTATTGTTTAGAAGTTACCTTCATCATTGATACACTGATCACCAGAACATTATGACGACATGCCCAATAGCCGGTATGTCCACCTTTGGCACAGATAACAGCGGAGACGAGTCGTCCCATGGGAGCAATGACCCGTTGGTAGGTCTCTGGAGGAAGCTGACACCACATCTACACACACAAGTCACCTAATTCCCGTAAATTGCGAGGAGGGGGGCGATGAGCTCATACGCCATGTTTCATCACATCCCAGAAGTTTTCGGTCGGGCTCAGTTCTGGCGGGTGGGGGAGGGGGGAGGGGGACAGAACATCAATTGAAACTCACTCCATCCATCAAACTCCAGGCTTTGCGACATGGCGCATTATCTTATTGAAAAATGCCGCCGGCCGGTGTGGCCGAGAGGTTCTAGGCGCTTCAGTCTGGAACCGGGCGACCGCTACGGTCGCAGGTAGGAATCCTGCCTCGGGAATGGATGTGTGTGATGTCCTTAGGTTAGTTAGGTTTAAGTAGTTTTAAGTCTAGGGGACTGATGACCTCAGATGTTAAATCCCATAGTGCTCAGAGCCATTTGAACCATTTGAAAAACGCCACTGCCGTCGGGAAACATGATCGTCATGAAGGGTGTACGTGGTCTGCAAGCAGCGTACGATACTCCTTGGCCGTCATGACGCACTGCACGAGCTTCACTGGACCCATGGATGCCCACGTAGGTGTTCCCCAGGGCATAACTGAGCCGCTGCCAGCTTGTCTCCATCCAGCATTACATCTGTTCCCCTGGAAGACGACGGATTCGTGTCCTCCCATCGGCATGATGAAGAACGTATCGGAATTCTTCAGACGATGCAGTATCCATTTCAGTCGTAGCTGCCGATGCCGCGATGTTAACTTTGGCACATGCATGGATCGTGCATTGTGTATTCAGACGTGCCTGTACTCTGCCCAGAAATAAAGTCTGACGTTACTTCCGGCACAGTTCGCCGTCTGTCCTGTTTCACCAGTCCGCCCAGCCAACGACGTCCGTCATCTGTAATGAGGGGCGGCCGCCCAATCCCACGACGACTGGACGTGGTTTCACCTTGGTTTCGCCACGTGTTGAAGGCACCCATCACAGCACTCCCCGAACAGCCGACAAGTCGTGCAGTTCCAGAAATACTCATGCTACTACTAACAAGGGAACCTCCCCATCGCACCCCCCTCAGATTTAGTTATAATTGGCACAGTGGATAGGCCTTGAAAAACTGAACACAGATCAATCGAGAAAACAAGAAGAAGTTGTGTGGAACTATGAAAAAAGTAAGCAAAATATACAAACTTAGTAGTCCATGTGCAAGATAGGCAACATGAAGGAGTCAAGGAGTCTGTCAGCTGAAGAGCGCCGTGGTCAGCGTGACCCGCTGTGGAACTAGAGGTCCTTGGTTCAAGTCTTCCCTCGAGAGAAAATTTTACTTTCTTTATTTTCGCAAAGTTATGATCCATCCGTTCGTTCACTGACGTCTCTGTTCACTGTAATAAGTTTAGCGCCTGTGTTTTGCGACCACACCGCAAAACCGTGCGATTGTTATTCAAGGCCCGAGCTATATTTGCTGGATTTATATTGCCCACGGAATACATCTCACGTATTTAATGCACTCTCGTCCAAAGTAGTGAACAGTGAACTGCCAGCCAGGGAGCCTCGTTAGCAGGAATACTCTCTCTTCCGTGCGCTGTAGTCGACTGACGTCGTGTGTTTCGATGTTTGTTTAGGTGTGGCGTCCCCATACTACGGCGCAGTTACCTTACATCGGACAGACGGACGGACGGACAGATAATAATTGTCTGAAAATAAAAAAATTAAACTTTTCAGTCGATGGACGACTTGAACCAAGGACTTCTCGTTCCGCAGCCGCTCACGCTGACCACGGGACCACGGCGCTCTTGAGCTCAAATTCTCCTTGATGTTGCGTATGTTGCCCATTGACTACTCAGTTTGTATATTTTACTTATTTTTTCATAGTTCCACACAGCTTCTTCCTGTTTTCCCGATTGATCTGGATCCAGTTTTTCAAGGCCTATCCACTGTGCCAACTTATAACTAAATCTGAGGGGGGTGCGATGGGGAGGTTCCCTTGTAAGGAGACTGCCTACACTACGCTTGTCCGCCCTCTTTTAGATTACTGCTGCGCGGTGTGGGATCCTTACCAGATAGGACTGACGGAGTACATCGAAAAAGTTCAAAGAAAGGCAGCAGGTTTTGTATTATCGCGAAATATGGGAGACAGTGTCATAGAAATGATACAGGATTTGGGCTGGACATCATTAAAAGAAAGGCATTTTCGTAGAGATAGAATCTTCTCACGAAATTCCAGTCACCAACTTTCTGCTTCGAATGCGAAAATGGTTTGTTGACACCGACCAACATAGGGAGGAACGATCACCACGATAAAATAAGGGAAATCAGAGCTCGTACGGAAAGATATAGGTGTTCATTCTTTCCGCGCGCTATACGAGATTGGAATAATAGAGAACTGTGAAGGTGGTTCGATGAACCCTCTACCAGGCACTTGAATGTGATTTGCAGAGTATCAGATGGTTCAAATGGCTCTGAACACTATGGGGCTTAACTTCTGAGGTCATCAGTCCCCTAGAACTTAGCACTACTTAAACCTAACTAACCTAAGGACATCACACACATCCACGCCCAAGGCAGGATTCGAACCTGCGACCGTAGCGGTCGCGCGGTGCCAGACTGTAGTGCCTAGAACCGCTAGGCCACTTCGGCCGGCTGCCGAGTATCCATGTAGATGTAGATGTAGATGTAGATGTAGATGCCGAGCCTCAGGTCCATCACAATTTGCCCTCGATCAAAGAGTGGTCGTGCGCCTTACCCGTTCTACGCACGGACAGCACGCTCTCTGATGCTACATGCACCGTGTGTCTGACTAGCAGTCATTCCCCGATTCCCCGCCAGGTGACTCTGCTATCGCCTGGACGGGTTTATATCGATAGTAGGTCGGTGATCATAATGTCCTGCCTGATCAGTGTATGTAGTGTTCAAATGGCTCTGGGCACTATGGGACTTAACATCTGAGGTCGTCAGTCCCCTGGACTTAGAACTACTTAAACCCAACTAACCTAAGGACATCACACACATCCATTCCCGAAGCAGGATTCGAACCTGCGACCGCAGCAGCAGTGCGGTTCCTGACTGAAGCGCCTAGAACCACTCAGTCACAGACGCCGGCTTGAATATGTAGTGTACCCAAACTAAAAGATGTGCTGCATAACATATTTCTATGGATGTTTAGCGCGGTCACAGTTTGAGTTATATTGTACACGTGATGTTCCAGACAACGGACTTAAATAATAATAAAACTGTGATAGAGAAATTAATATGTAATTTTGAATACTGCATTAGCTGTCCGCAGCTCGTGGCCGTGCGGTAGCATTCTCGCTTCCCGCGCCCGGGTTCCCGGGTTCGATTCCCGGCGGGGTCAGCTATTTTCTCTGTCTCGTGATGACTGGGTGTTGTGTGCTGTCCTTAGGTTAGTTAGGTTTAAGTAGTTCTAAGTTCTAGGGGACAGATGACCATACATGTTAAGTCCCATAGTGCTCAGAGCCATTTGAACCATTTTGCTTTAGCTAATGTTACGCTGTGTTGAAATAAAATACGCAACGCACTTGGTTTTTTTTATCAAGAGTACCGTACTCTCAAAGTAACTGCCCTAGACGGATAACAGGTTACGTTATTGCAGTGCCTGTGTTGTTAACAAGATCGACGCAATTTTCCTTCGGACGTAATGCGTGTACAAACACAGGTAGTGACACAGGGACAACGACATATGGAAATTTGGGCCTGACCGTGATTCGTGCACGGATAGCCAAAGCGATTTAGACAACCGCTCGCGTAAAGTAGGAAAACCGGGTTCGAGTCCCGGTCTGGCACGAACTTTCGTTCTCTTCGTTCCATTATACAGCTGATGGTTGTCCGTATTCGACAACTGCGAATACATTTCATGGGTAACAGATTCATAGTCATCCTGCAGTGGAGTTCTTTCTGAAAGGCCGCTTTCCCCATCTCTGCTCGCTCCCCGGTTTACAGATAGATCATAAAAACGCAACACGTTTCTCGTAGGTGTGGCCAATGCTAAATGGCCCATAAAGTAAAAATAAAAAAAAAATAATAAAGCTAAAAAAGTGCATCACGAATGCATCCGAGCGCATTCGTGTCGTAGAAAGCGGGCAGTTTGCGGGCGCACAGCGTGCGGAAACGCATCGTGCGGTCAGCCCCCTTCAGCAAACAGTGATCTGTATTGTTGCTGTGAATTCCGGCACAAACGTGCGTGAAAAATTGCTCGTGTGGCCATATCCTAAACAAAGCCATTCCCATTAATAGCAGAAATATACCGATGAATGAAAATAATATGACCATCTGCTAATAGCTTGTTGGTTCACCCTCGCAACGCGGCGGCGATCAGGCGTAACATGCGTTCGACAAGTCCTCGGTGTGTTTCCAGAAGTATGTGGCACCAGATATTTACGTACAGTTCACGTAATTCCTGTAAATTATGGGCTGGTGGTTTGTAAGTGCGCAGATGGTGCACAATACCATCCAAGATGTGTTCTTTCGGGTTCAGATCAGACGAATTTCGTAGTCAGGACACCAATAAGAGTTCACTACCATGAACCTCATACCAATGCAGCACGATTCTATGCTTGTGACACCGACAGTTACATCGCTGGAAGATTCAATTGCTGTCCGGAAGGACATATAGCCTGAAGAGATAACGGTAGCCCACAGTAATGTTCACAGAGTCAACAGCTGTCCAGGTGCATTCGATTACAATAGGTCCCACGGAACCGAAGGTCAAAATCCCCTATAGCCCAACCAGCGAAAAAATGCTCCTATTGGAGCACAAAATTTGCTAATATGTTCCTCTTTATTGAAAAGACTCTGACTTGAAAAGTGCGCTACCAGGTGCCTCATTCTACCTTCCTTAGATTTAAGATTTTCCCGAAAAATTTGGCATGCGACCTGTGGTGTCACCGCCAGACTCCACACTTGCTAGGTGGTAGCCTTTAAATCGGCCGCGGTCCGTTAGTATACGTCGGACCCGCGTGTCGCTATTATCAGTGATTGCAGACCGAGCGCCGCCACACGGCAGGTCTAGAGAGACTTCCTAGCACTCGCCCCAGTTGTACAGCCGACTTTGCTAGCGAGGGTTCACTGACAAATTACGCTCTCATTTGCCGAGACGATAGTTAGCATAGCCTGCAGCTACGTCATTTGCTACGACCTAGCAAGGCGCCATTACCAGTTACTATTGATGCTGTAAAACATGTACCGTCAAGAGCGATGTTCACCAATTATGGATTAAAGTTAAGTATTCCAGCAGCTACGTACGTTTTTTGTTAGTCTCATTTCCTTGACCTGTTCCAGACCTCACGCCAGCCTGCGTGAGCTAAAACGCGTGCCTTTCGGCTTCCTCTCATAGTCGGTTGGCTCTCTTGCCATTCCACAACACGACCATACTCGCCCTTTCTTTCAACGTGCAATTCACCCCAAACTCTCACAAGCTCCTCTCGCTCTCTCATTATCATTGGCTCTCATCCACTTCCACTTTCTCTTTCCCTTTAATCCTCCCCCCCTCTCCCTCCCTGTCACTGTCTCCTTCAGTCTTTTCCTAACATTGTTCTGTCAGTCAACTATGTTCCACTGCCATTATGGCCCTCTACTTCTCTCACACTCCCACTGTGTCCTTCATTCTTCCTAAAACGCAACACCTGTCTACTATTTCCAGTATTTATTACTTTTCCGTATCTTTGCGACTGCCACTGTCTTCTTCTCTATAGTCATAAAAAAGTGCGAATATGTCCTTATGCCAAAATATTTGGGAAAATTTTTAAAGGTGCTGAGGAAAGTTAAATGAGAGAGTTGGTACTCATCTTTTCAGTCAGAGTCTTTTGCACAGGAGCATATTCGTTTTATTTGTGCTCCGATGGGAGTATTTTTCCGCTGGTTTCCTTCTTTGTCACTCATACGAAAAGAAATTTTGGGTCAGTAAAATGTTGATAGTTTACTTATGTGAAACTGAAATAACGCAAAATCAATCTTACACCTCAGACCGCACTTTACGTGAAAAAGAAAAAAAAGTACTTACTTGTGCTTCAGTACTACAACACGGGGTTCCCAGATGATAACGGAGACACATAGCATCATATTTCTCGGTGATACGTCACTTTATAAACTAAGTTTTCCACTCTCACTGGATTTTACGTGCATGTTTTACATGTACAAGTAGAATAAATTTGAATCTCTGTACCACGGGGTCTAAGGCGCTGCAGTCATGGACTGAGCGGCTGGTCCCGGCGGCAGTTCTCCGTCGGGCATGGGTGTGTGTGTTTGTCCTTAGGATAATTTAGGGTAAGTAGTGTGTAAGGGACTGATGACCTTAGCAGTTAAGTCCCATAAGATTTCACACACATTTGAACATTTTTGTACCTCGGAAACGCACAAGGATATGAAGAAAATTTTCTACTGTTTTCGAGATCGGGATCTTACGAATATATCTTAAAAATTTCAGCCATTTACTGTGCATAGCCGTCTTAGAATCCCCGGTTGGGTTTTTTAGTCCGCTGGCTCTGAGCACTATGGGACTTAACACCTGAGGTCATCAGTCCCCTAGAACTTAGAGTTACGTAAACATAACTAACCTAAGGACATCACACACATCCATGCCCGAGGCAGGATTCGAATCTGCGACTGTTGCGGTCGCGCGGTTCCGGATTGATGCGCCTAGAACCGCTCGCCCACACCGGCCGGCTCTTCGAGAGTATGGGGATTGTTTGCATGTACCTTTCCTTTTAGCATTCCTCAAAGATAGAAATCGCGCGGATTTAGATAAGAACGAAGAGGCCAATCAACTATGCTATCATCAAAAATTGCCGGCCAGAGTGGCCGAGCGCTTCTAGGCGCTACAGTCGCAGGTTCGAATCCTGCCTCGGGCATGGGTGTGTGTGATGTCCTTAGGTTAGTTAGGTTTAAGTAGTTCTAAGTCTAGGGGACTGATGACCTCAGATGTTAAGTCCCATAGTGCTCAGAGCCATTTGAGCCATCAAAAACTGTTCCTATTACTATCACAGAAGCATTGGCGTTGTGTGGTCTTACCTCTCCTGCATGGAATAACCGTGCGTCTTCTTTTTATGTGTTAGGCCTCTAAAAGAAGGATGCAGTACATTGTTCACATGGCTACGAGAAGTTATTGTTTCATGGTAAAGGATTTGTCCAATAATTCGTCTTACCTTTTATGGTCGAACAATAAGTGTTCTGTTTTTGTTTTACAGACTTCCTGACTAGTCTTCGGATTATTGAGCCATCTTCGGGAGATGATTGACTAGCGTCTGCAAGGGACACTAGTTCTTAGGTAACCATACATTATAAGCAAAGATATGTTCTATTTGCACAGAATATTGCGCACCAAACTTGTTTTTTAATGTTGAAATTTCTTTTACGCAATGGACAATATTAAGCGCAATAAATAATTAAACTAAACAGTATTACAGGTTATATGGTTATATTGCTAAAGTTTCTGACGTATTGACGTTGGCTGAGAAAATTACAAACTAAGTACTCTTCATTTATGTTGTGTACCAAACATGTCTTTTAACATTGTAAATTACACTCTACACAATGGAAAAAATTACATTGTTACAGGTTATATGCTTATGATGCCAACGGGTATGCTATCCCAAGAAAGCTATCTGAGAAATTAGCCAAAACTCTCAAACCCTGCGGTTACAAAACTTCATTTTATATAAGAAGCACAAAAGTTCGTATCTTAAATTCATCAGCAAGGACAAAAAGATTTATTAAGTAACAGAGGTGTTTATGAAACCACTTGCAAGGACTGCAACAAACTGTATATTTTTCAGAGAGGCAAGGACATAGTAAGTAGGCTGCCGGAGCACGAAAGCAACTGGAGATTATACAAGTCAGACTCGACTTTTGCAGAACATATGTTGAAGCAACGACACAAATGCCAAGTCCATAGAGAAGTACTACTTATAGCCAATAAAGGAAGAAAGCTAAGCCTATTAGAAGCACTTAAGATAATCAAATATTTAGCCCAAAATTCCCATCTGAAGCTAAATGATCTATTACAGCTGCGTTCATCTCCACTTTTACGCTTCACATGATGCAGTCAACGAGCCACATACCCACAGAATGTCACAATGACATACTGCTACAAAAAATTAAAAACACAGTAGACTCTCATATTTTTTGCATTGCTTACCCCACAAACCTCAACATTGTAACATTGTAACTTGTAATACTGTAATATCGTGTATTTTATGATGGTCTGCGCTTAATATTGCCCATAGCGTAAACTGTAGTTTACTGTATAAAACATGTTTGTTGGACAACGTAAGTGACTAGTGCTTATAGAGAATTCTCAGCCACTGTCACAAACTCACGAACTATGGATCGTAACCATATCGCCTGTGCTAATGTAGTATTATATATTTTAATTATTTATCGCTATTAAGTCCGCAGATCGTAGTCTCGCGGTAGCGTTCTCTCTTCTCGAGCAGGGGTTCCCGGGTTCAATTCCCGGTGGGGTCAGGGGTTTTCACCTGCCCCAAGACGTGCGGGTATTGTTGTGTCGTCATCATCATTCATCCCCATTACGGTCGGAGGAAGGCAACGGCAAACCATCTCCATCAGGTCCTTGCCTAGTACGGCGGTGCGGGTCTCCCGTATCGTTCCCCTACGCTCTGTCAAGCGGAATGGGACTTCATTCATTCATTGCAATTAATAGTGTTCAGTGCGTAAAGTGTATTTGCCGTTATCTTTCTTTTCCTACTATGAATTCTAGTCACCCATCACAATTAAATTTTCGTTCTGCTTTAACCATCTGAATAATTCTTTCATCTCATCATACATATCTTCAGTCTCTTCACCATCTGCGGTGCTAGTTGAGATATAAACTTGTACTACTGTGGTAGACGTGGGCTTCATGTCTGTCTTTGCTACAATAATACTTACCCGTATTCCTATTTTCTTATTCATTATTAAACAGACTCCTGCATTACCCCATTTGACTAGGCAAGTACGGCAGTGCGGGTCTCCCGCATCGTTCCCCTAAGCTTTGTTAAGCAGCATGTGACTTCATTCATTCATTGCAATTAATATTGTTCATTGCCTAAAGTGTAATTCTGTGCGAGTGGATTGTGTCTTTGCCTATAATGTTTGGTTACCCAAGACGTTAGTCAGTTGTTTCCTGAAGATGCTCCATTAAACCGAAAACTAGTTAGTAATAAACAAAAATCAGTAGGACAATAACAGTATGCCCGTTATTCAACCTTAAATATGGAATTGTTCTACCAAGAAGTAACGGAAGAGCCCATACATACAAAAAATTCATCTTGCACTAATTTGCACACCACACTCCTGTTTTCACGTCATGCAGAGGCTGTTGATATAACTCATGAGGATTAGCGGAATTCCAACATCGAATGTTCTATGAATTTATGTACCCTGCCAAATGCAGCCATATTTCATCAGAAAAAGTGCATTTCAAGGTCAAACTTGCCATTACGCGCAGACTGTGATAACCAGTTGTAGTAATGACGTTGAGCAACAGTATCCGAATTAGTAAGTCGACGCACTAGTGTTATTTTGTACTGTTCCAGTGAGAATTTGTGCATAGCTCTGTGAGCGCATGCTGCTGAGATATGAAGCTGAAGTACCGAACGGCCCAACGGTTTTCTCGGACTTCTTTCCGTGGCCTCTTCTACCTTTCAGTTAAATCACTGGGTTCTCTAGACCTTCGTTCGTCTAACATGGATCCAGTCTCTTGAAATTTCTTCGCTAATCTACATGTCATTGAATCAGCTCACACTGGAAAATTTTCGTTTGAATGCAAGCCGACATTCCATATAAGATTCTGTTTTTGAACAGTACAACATAAGAAACGCTCGTTGATTCTTCGCGTATACCATAGCGAATGTAAACATGCGAAAGGAAAACAAACCTCAAAAGAAAACATCTTACTCTCAATTCCACGGTGTAGAACAGACGGGGAAGCTTGCGCAGCCGTCTAGCGGCAGATGCAGTAGCGATAGCTGGTAAATCTGTTAAGGGCTTCCGCAGGTGTCGGAAGTGAAACAGCCTTTACGTTCCTTACCGTATCACGTCACCACCACCTAGAGAGGTCTCTAGGTGGTGGTGATCACGTGCCCACAACGCCACCAAGCAGCATTCAATCTCTTTTTGAGCAGTAGTTAAAGTGTCATGGCTGGAGTTGTAAAACTACCGTAGGCTACCGTAGACTATCATATGTAAGCAAAGACTACAGTAGCTTTGATCATTTACGGTTACGTTACATGTACGTTGGGCATGTTGCACACATAACGGGCGTTATCTCATACCGATCGCTTTCTTTACGCATGCGGTATGTTTCTTAATAGACTCCCCTAAAAGCCAGATGCCGTGAACCACCTAGAAATTGAGTGAAGATTTATGAAGGGCTGGCTAACCCGAGGAATATTTTTGTTCTACATAGCTAACCTCCTGTCTGTTACTTAAAAACGAATAGTATTTATAGCAAGATTGAAATTGTCAATGTTTAATTGAGGTTTTATTCGAAAATTATAGATTGTAACGCGAAACAGAGTTGTTGTAGTAAAAATAAAGAAAACAATACAGATTATTACACAGCACTAGAAAACGCAATTTCCTCAACACAAAAAAAACTTTGTGTTCTGCCTTACGGTAGGTATTGTCATGGGGGATGCCTCGTCAGAGAGGTCCACCGCGTGAGCGTCTAGGGAAGTGTAATTCAAGTGGTGGTTTCCCATTGCCTTTCACTGATGATAAATCATAATGAGGACAACACAACAGCCAGTTCCTGAGCGTAGAAGAAAAAAAAAATCTCCGACCAAGCCGGGAATCGAACCCGGGCTCCTTGGCGTGACAGACCGCCGCGCTGACCACCTCTTTTTTTTAATTTTTTTTTTTTTTTTAAATCGTTGTGTTTGGTCGTTGCGAACGTCGCAAGACATCCTGTTCAAGTTCGGTGGTTGATCCTTCCACTCAGTTCTTTTATTACAGAGGCCAACCGGCTCTCTGACCAAACACGCTAAGCTACCGTGCTGGATGCCACTCAGCTATCGGGGCGGACCCTGAACACAAACATCAAATAATAAAAAAGCGCAAAACAAAAATATATCAAACATCGCTTCAATACTTCATTGAACTTACATAACACATGTTTCTTTTATCCATAACAACTTTCACATTTGACGATAATAATAGGAAACTCTTGCCTTTGCTCATGATGACGAAAGTTCTATCATTCTCAAAATTACAGTAATAATTATGTATAACGAGGTGACAAAAGTCATGGGATACCTCCTAATATCGTGTTGGACCACCTTTTGCGCGGCGTAGTGCAGAAACTCTGCGTGACATGGACTTAAAGAGTCGCTGCTGCGTCTACAGTTGTCCATAACTAAGAAAGTGTTGCAATTGCTTGATTTTGTCCACAAACTGACCTCCCGCTTATGTCCCGGAAATGTTCGATGAGATTCATATCGGGCGATCTGGGAGGCTAAATCATTCGCTCGAATAGTCCAGAATGTTCTTCGAACCGATCGCGAATAATTGTGGCCTGGTGATATGCTCATTGTCATCTACAAAAATTCCATGGTCGTTTAGGAACATGAAGTCCATAAATGACTGAAAATGATCTATAATCATTCTAGCATAAGAATTTTCAGTCAATGATCGGTTCAGCTGGACCAGATGGCCTAGTCTGTTCCATGTAAACACAGCCCACACCCGTATGGAGCCACCACCAACTTGCACAGTGCCTTGTTGATAACGTATGCCCATGACTTCGTAGGGTCTGCGCCACACGCGAACCCTACCATCAGGTCTTACGAACTGAAATCTGGGCTCGTCTGACCAGGCCACGGTTGTGTTTCAATCTGGCCTCCAACCGACATGGTCACGAACCCAGGGAGGCGCTTGAGGCGATGACGTGCTGCTAGCAGAGGCATTCGCGTCGGTCGTCTGACGCCATAGCCCATTCACGCCAAACTTCGCCGCACGATCCGAACGTATACGTTCGTCGTTCGTCCCACATTGATTTCTGCGATTATTTCACTCAGAGTTGCTTGTCTATTAGCCCTGACAAATCTATGCAAATGCTTCTGCTCTGGGTCGTTAAGCGAAGGCCGTCGGCCACTGTGTTCTCCGCGGTTAGAAATAATGCCTAAAATCTGGTATTCTCGGTACACTTTTGACATTGTGGATCTCGGAATACTGAATTTCCTAACGATTTCCGACATGGAATGTCCATGCGTCTAGCTCCAGCCATCATTCCACGATCAAAGTCTGTTAACTCTCGTCGTGTGGCCATAATCATGTCGGACGTCTTTTCAAATGAATCACTTGTGTGCAAATGAGTTCCGCCACAGCACTGTACTCTTATACCTTGCGTCTGCGATGCTACCGATATCCCATTACTTTTGTTAAATGGCTCTGAGCACTATGGGACTTAACATCTGAGGTCATCAGTCCCCTAGAACTTACAACTACTTAAACCTAACTAACCTAAGGACACCACACACATCCATGCCCGAGGCAGGATTCGAACCTGCGACCGTAGCAGTCGCGTGGTTCCAGACTGAAGTGCCTAGAACAGCTCGGCCACACCGGAGGGCTTACTTTCGTCTTATCGGTGTATATTTGTATGTTTGTGCATGTAAACGGTACTTGCATCAGAAGTAATTACTTTGGTTACATAAAAGTGCAAAAGGTATTTGATCAACTAATTTTTGTTGTTGTTGTGGTCTTCAGTCCGAGGACTTGCTACCCTATCCTGTGCGAACCTCTTGACCTCCGAATAATTACAGCCTCCTACATCCTTTTGAATCTTAGTGTATTCATCTCTTGGTCTCCCTCTATGATTTTTACTCCCCCATTTCACTCCAATACTAAATTGGTGATCCCTTGATGTCTTAGAATGTATCCTATCAACTGATCACTTCTTTTGGTCAAGTTGTGCCACAAATTTTTTGTCTCCGCAATTCTATTTAGTACCGCCACATCAGTTAAGTGATCGACCCATCTAATCTTCAGCATTCTTCTGTAACACCACATTTCGAAAGCTTCTATTCTCTTTTTGTCGAAACTGTTTATCGTCCACGTTTTACTTCCATACAAATACCTTCAGAAAAGACTTCTTAACACTTAAATCTAAATTCGATGTTAACAAATTTCTCTTTTTCAGAAATACATTTCTTGCCATTACCAGTCTACATTTTATATCTTCTCTGCTTCGGCCATCATCAGTTATTTTGTTGGCCAAATAGCAAAACTCGCCTACTATTTTGAGTGTCTTGTTTCCTAATCTAATCCCCTTAGCATCCCGTGATTTAATTCGATTACATTCCTTTATCCTTGTTTTGGTTTTGTTGATGTTCGTCTTATATTTTCTCCTCAAGACACTGTCCATTCGTTGTAGTTGCACTTCCAATTTCTTCACTGTCTCTGACAGAATTACAATGTCTTCGGCAAATCTCTTCTCCTCGGCAATTTCTTCTCCCCGGACTTTAATTCCTATATCAGATTTTTCTTGGGCTTCTCTTACTTCTTGTTCAATGTTCAGATTGAATAATATCGGGGATATGATACAACCCTGTCTCACTCACTTCTCAAACACTGCTTCCCTTTCTTTCACCTCAGCTCATATAACTGCCGTCTGGTTTCCGTATACGTTGTAAACAGCCTTTCGTTCTCTGTATTTTAGCCCTGCTACCCTTAGAATTTCAAAGATTGTATTCCAATCAACGTTGTCAAAAGATTTCTCTGAGTCTACAAATTCGTTCTCTGTGGCATAATGTAGGAACCCTCACCAGAGATAATAATCTCTGATATAGGTATAGTACGGTAGGCCAAAATTTCACGGGTTTCAAAGGATTCCAAACCAGCCCTCCCTGCACTGTTACAGGCAACGAAAGCAACAGTTATCCATCCATTACCCAAACTCGAAGAAGATGAAGTTTTCATTAGAGAAAAATTAAACCTCGCACCACAAAACAATGTAGGTCCGTTTAAAAGAACAAATTGAGCAGTTTTACCTACTCCGCGTACTTCGTTCTTTTTTCCCTTCGAGGAAGATGCGGAAGCACCAAGAGTACCGTCCACATTTACAAGTGTCTTGTAGACAAGCAATCGTCGGCGACGACGATAACAACGTCTACGAACCATTGTAAGAAGCAGTGCCTCAGTGGCACCCAAACTCGAAGAAGATGAAGTTTTCATTAGAGAAAAATTAAACCTCGCACCACAAAACAATGTAGGTCCGTTTAAAAGAACAAATTGAGCAGTTTTACCTACTCCGCGTACTTCGTTCTTTTTTCCCTTCGAGGAAGATGCGGAAGCACCAAGAGTACCGTCCACATTTACAAGTGTCTTGTAGACAAGCAATCGTCGGCGACGACGATAACAACGTCTACGAACCATTGTAAGAAGCAGTGCCTCAGTGGCTATTCACTCACACAAGAGTGAATGCGCTAGACAGGACAGTGTGCTCCTTATATAGCATCAGTCCTGGCGCACGCAGCGGATGTGGACGTCTGGGCGCCCAATGATAAGCGCCTTATCACCTGCAGTTGCGCAATCGGCAACTTGATTTTTGCCCGCCGCGAGCCTAGTAATACTAGTGCTCGCGGCTCCTCTCTCTCACACACTCAATTTGTTCTTTTAAACGGACCTACATTGTTTTGTGGTGCGAGGTTTAATTTTTCTCTAATGAAAACTTCATCTTCTTCGAGTTTGGGTAATGGATGGATAACTGTTGCTTTCGTTGCCTGTAACAGTGCAGGGAGGGCTGGTTTGGAATCCTTTGAAACCCGTCAAATTTTGGCCTACCGTACTATACCTATATCAGAGATTATTATCTCTGGTGAGGGTTCCTACATTATGCCACATGGGAGTTTGTCTTTGACTTGTCGTAGACGTCTTAAGATAAACTCTGATTCTAATCTTCATTTATGGGTTAAGGCCAGTGGGTCACCTTCTTTGGAAGATTGTCGCATTGTGGGCGACTGTACAGTGTATAACCATTGAAGCAGTTCTCAACAAAAGGCCCTTTTAAGGGCCATAATACTACACATTGATCTTGCCAAAAGCCGAGAAGCGATTCTTCTTGGTGTTGTAGGTCTCTGGGGCACCCTGGGATGCTCTCTGGGCAACCCTTAGAATTTCAAAGATTGTATTCTAATCAACGTTGTCAAAAGATTTCTCTCAGTCTACAAATGCTATAGACGTAGGTTTGCTTTCCTTAACCCACCTTCTAAAATAAGTCGTAGGCCTCGCGTGTTCCTACATTTTCCCAGAGGTCGGCTTCCACGAGTTTTTTCATTCCTCTGTGAAGAATTTGTGTTAGTATTTTGCAGCCGGCCGCTGTGGCCGAGCGGCTCTAGACGCTTCAGTCTGGAACCGCGCGACCGCTACGGTCGCAGGTTGAATCCTGCCTCGGGCTTGGATGTGTGTGGTGTCCTTAGGTTAGTTAGGTTTAAGTAGTTCTCAGTTCTAGGGGACTGATGACCTCAGATGTTAAGTCCATAGTGCTTAGAGCCATTTGAACCACTTTAGTATTTTGCAACAATGACTTACTGAACTAATAGTTTGGTAATTTTCACACCTGTCAGGAACTACTTTCCTGGGTATTGTAATTATTACTTTTTTTTTTGAAGTCTTAGTGTATTTCGGCTGTCTCATACATCTTGCACACCAGATGGAGGAGTTTTGTTATGGGTGGCACTCCCAAGGTTATCAGCAGTTCTCACAAAATGTCGTCTACCTTGTTTCGACTTAGATCTTTCAGAGCTCTTCCAAATTATTCTCACAGTATCATATCTCCCATCTCGTCTTCATCTACGCCCACTTCAGTTACTCTAATAATGCTTTCAAGTTCATCTCCCTTGTATATACACTCATTCAACATTTCAGCTTTCCCTCCTTTGCTTAGGACTGGCTTTCCATCTGAGCTCTTGATATTCATTCATCAGCTTCTCTTTTCTCAAAAGGCTTCTTTAATTTTCCTATAGGCAGTATCTATCTTTGCCCTAGTGAAATATGCTTCTAAATCCTTACATTTGTCGTCTAGCTATTCCTGCTTTGCCATTTTGCAATTTCTGTCAATCTCATATTTTTAAACATTTGTATTCCCTCTCCTCTGCTTCATTTGCTGCATTTTAAAATTTTCTCATTTCGTCAGTTAAATTGAATATCTCTCGTGTTATCCAAGGATTTCTACTAGACCTTGTCTATTTTTTTTTAGTTAGTTGATCCTCTGCTCCCTTCACAATGTCATCTCGTAAAGCTACCCATTCGTCTTATAGTGTATTCCTTTCCCCTGTTTTAGTCAGCTGTTGACTAATACTCTTTCTGAAACTCTCAACACCCTCTGGGTCTTTCAACTTATCCAGGTCTCATCTCCTTATTTTCTTACCTTTTTACCAATTTCTTCAGTTTTAGTCTACAGCTCATAACCAACAAATTATGGTCAGAGTCCAGATCTTCTCCTGGAAATGCCTTACAATTTAAAATCTGGTTCTGGAATCTCTGTCTTACCATTATATAATCAATCTGAAACTTTTGATGTCTCCAGGTCTCTTCCACGTATACAGCCTTCTTTTATGATTCTTAAACTAAGTGTCAGCGATGATTAAATTATGCCCTGTGCAAAATTCTATCAGGCGGGTTTCTCTTTCATTCCTTTCCCCCAGTCCATATTCACCTACTATTTTCCGTTCTCTTTCTTTTCCTACTATGACTTCTAGTCCCCCATCACAATTAAATTTTCCTTATGCTTGAGCCATCTGAGTAATTCTTTCATCTCCTCATACATATCTTCAGTCTCTTCATCATCTACGGTGCTAGTTGGGATATAAACTTGTACTACTGTGGTAGGCGTGCGCTTCATGTCTATCTTTGCTACAATAATGCTTACCCGTATTCCTATTTTCTTATTCATTATTAATCAGACTCCTGGATTACCCCTATTTGACTTTGTATTTGTAAACCTGTATTCGCCTGACCAGTCCTGTTTCTCTTGCCACTGAATTTCACTAATTCCCACTATATCTCACTTCAACTTATCCATTTCCTTTTTTAAATTTTCTAATCTACCTGCCAAATTAAGGGGTCTAACATTCCACGCTCCGACCCGTAGAACAGCAGTTTTGTTTCTCCTGACGAAGATACCCCCTGAGCAGTCCCCGCCCGGAGATCCGAATGGGGGACTATTTTTATAGCAATTTTTATTACTTATAAACTTACTGTAACGCTGTAAAATACACAGTGGATTAACACTGAACAATGTGCGGTTCTAATTACGTGAGAAACAAACACCTAACAAACAAAAAACAAAGATAAGTCGTGGGCTCTCACTTTCTCTCTTACACATTCATCTATGTTTCCAGCCCCCGGTAGCTGAGCGGTCATCGCGACAGAACGTCAATCCTAAGGGCCCGGGTTCGTTACCCGGCTGGGTCCGAGATTTTCTCCGCTCAGGGACTGGACGTTGTATTGCCCTAATCATCATCATTTCATCCCCATCGACGCGTACGTCGCCGAAGTGACGTCAAATCGAACGGTCTACCCGACGGGGGCCCTAGTGACACGATATTTACATTTATCTATGTTTCATTCCTTATCAGTGTTACCAATACTAACGATTGTCCCACCATTTCCTACACCGATTATGTAGCGTATCGAAACTACCGACCCGGAGATTTGGTACAGCGCAAATCTAGTGTTGTCTCGTCAGCGTATAAGGCATTGCTGTCGGAGTGTTTTCCCTCGTGCAGCGTCGATTCGTGAGAGATGCGTCATCGTAGCGCATGCGCAGACGTCGGCGCGTCTCTAAGCTACGGCAGGTCAGGCACGTGGCCGGCAGACACTCCCCCTGATTAAATCCGTTGCCCGTCAAAGGGGGCCACTTACAAAGACGTGTCTGCGCGTTCGGCGAGGGGACGAGTTTGTGTCAAAGTGGCTGCTCCTATAACGGATGAGGCCCTCTGGCCGGCCGGCTTATGCCTGGGAAAGTCGTTACAGTCCGATTTGAAGTAGTTGGCATTCTTTGGCTACCGGGCTGGACTGCACTCGCCATGGATACACCAATGGGAGCATGGCATTGTAGACCTCCACTTCCGCTGTGCAAAGTGCCAGTTCTCGAGTAGGAGACTGCTCCAGAGTCTATCGATAATCGTAACTGACAACAGATTACTGACATGCTTAGAGACATTATAGAGTTCAATCCTATACAGTTTTTTCATCAGGAACAGCAAATACACTGGTGTGCGATACTTAAGGACGAAAATAAATATCACTGCCGAGTAACATACCCCGGTGAAACTTGGATTATACACAAAAGGAACTATACCATAGAAGGTTACTGAAAGAAATGTGGAATGAGACGAATAGAAATGACACTTTTATTCAAAGATACAAATTATACTCAAGTCACTGCGATTTGTGACGGTCTCTTGGACATTGTAAAAGGCGGAACGCGGTTCTCAATAGGATGTGTGATTACCACGGATGGAAATGCATGTTATGAAACGTGTTTCTACGTAGGCCACAGGGTTGGTTTGGGGTTCTGGTGGTAGGCCGTCCCATTCCTCCACAAGCGCGTTGACAAGTACTGGATGGTCGTTCGTCTCCCCATCGTGTCTCATACGTAATCGATGTAATTTAAGTCGGGGAAATGGGCAGTCCACTCCATTCGCCGAACATACTCTCGTTCCAACGCATTGTCACCCATAAAAAGGCAGTTAGGTTTGGATGAAACCCTGATAAGACGCAGATGGGGAAGAGCACTGTGGCACAATAACGTTCAGCAGTGAGTGTACAGGGTTCAAATATTTGGAGGTCAGTACGCCAATGCCTCCCCAAACCATAACACCTGTACCACCAAAAACATATGGTACGACAATGTGCCTGGGTGCGTTATGAGTTCCCACCTCTCGCTACATGACGGTGCTTCTAGCGTTGTCGAAAGTGATGGTTTGGTGGTCCAGGTGCGAAGAGGCATAATGTGGCACGTGAGTACTGACCTCCAAATCTTTGAACACGTACACTCACCATCAACGTTACATTGTAATTCTTCTCCACGTGAGTCTTTCCAGGACTGTATTTCGCGTTGGCTTCATTTTTATGGATGACAATGCGCGACCACATCTACATCCACATCTACAGTACACAGATGCTCTGCCCACCGTACGGTGCGTGGCTGAGGGTGCCCTGTACCACTACTATTCATTTCCTTTTCTGTTCCACTCGGAAATAGATCGAGGGAAAAACGACAGTCTGTATGCCTCCGTATGAACACTAATTTCTCGTATCTTATCTTCGTGGTCCTTAAGCGCAGTGTATGTTAGCGACAGTACCGTCGTTCGGCAATCAGCTTCAAACGCCGCTTCTTTTCATTTTCTCAATAGTGTTTCTCGAAAAGAACGTCGCCTTCCCTCCAGAGCTTCCCATTTGAGATTCCGAAGCAACTTACGTGTTGTTCGAACCTACGGGTATCAAATCTAGCATTCCGCCTCTGAAATGCTTCGATGTCTCTTTTAATCCGACATGGTGTGCATCGAAAGCACTTGAGCGGTACTCAAGAATACGCTGTAATAGCGTCATACACGCGGCCTCCTTTACAGTTGAACCACTCTTTCCTAAAATTCTCACAATAAAGCGAAGTCGACCTTCCCCACCACAGTTCCAACATGATCGTTCCACCTCATATCGTTTTGCGACGTTAAGCCCTGATATTTGACCGACTTCACTGTGTCAAGCGGGACACTAGCAATACTGGATCAAAACATTATAGGTTTGTTCTTTCTATTCATCCTCATTAACTCACATTTTTCCACATTTAGAGCTGCAGTATGTGATCAAAAGTATCCTGACATCCCCAAAAACATACGTTTTTCACATTCGGTGCATTGTGCTGCCACCTACTGCCAGGTACTCCGCATCAGTAGTCAATAGACATCGTGTGAGAGCAGAATGGGGCGCTCTACCGGACTCACAGGCTTCGAACGTGGTCAGGTCATTGAGTGTCACTTTTGTCATATGTCTGTACGGGAGATTTCCACACACCTTAACATCCCTAGGTCCACTGTTTCAGATGTGATAATGAAGTGGAAACGTGAAGGGACCCGTACAGTGCAAAAGCGTACAGGCCGACCTCGTCGGTTGACTGACAAGAGACCGCCGATAGTTGAAGAGAGTCGTAATGTGTAAGAGGCAGACATCTATCCAGACCGTCACACAGGAATTCCAAACTGCATCAGGATCCACTGCAAGTACTATGACAGTTAGGCGGGAGATGAGAAAACTTGGGTTTCCTGGTCGAGCGGCTGCTCATAGGCCACACATCACGGCAGCAAATGCAAAACGACACCTAGCTTGGTGTAACGAGCGTAAACATTGGACGATTGTACAATGGAAAAACGTTGTGTGGAATGACGAATCACGGTACACAATATGGCGACCCAATGGCAGGGTGTAGGTATGGCGAATGCCCGGTGAACGTTATATGCCAGCGTGTGTAGTGGCAAAAGTAGAATTCGGAGGAGGTGGTGTTATGCTGTAGTCGTGTTTTTCATGAGGGGGCTTGCACCCCTTGTTGTTTTACGTGGCACTTTCACAGCACAGGCCTACACTGATGTTTTAAGTTTAAGAACCTTCTTGCTTCCCACTGTTGAAGACCAATTCGGGGATGGTGATTGCATTTTTCAACACGATCGAGTACCTGTTCATAATGCACGGCCTGTGGCGGAGTGGTTACACGACGATAGTACCCTTGAAATGGACTGGCCTGCACAGAGTCCTATAGAACACCTTTGAGATGTTTTGGAACGCCGACTTCGTGCCAGGTCTCAAAAACCGACATCGATACTTCCCCTCACTACAGCACTCCGCGAGGAATAGGCTGCCATTCCCTAAGAAAACTTCCAGCAGCTGACTGAAGGTATGCCTGCCAGAGTGGAAGCTGTCATCAAGTCTAAGGGAGGGGCCAACACCATACTGAATTCCAGCAATACAGATGGAGGGCGCCACGAACTTGTAAGTCACTTTCAGCCAGGTGTCCTGATACTTTTGATTACATAGTGTAGCTGCCATTCATCACACTAACGACAAATTGTTTCTAAGTCGTCTTGTATCTTCCTTCAGTCACTCAACTTCGACACCTTACTGTACACCACAGCATTATCAGCAACAACCGCAGATTACTGGCCACCCTGTCCGCCAAGTCGTTTATGTATAGAGACAACAACAGAGGTCCTATCACACTTCCCTGGGGCACTCCGAACGATATCCATGTCTCTAAAGAACACTCGCCGTCGCGGACAACGTACTGGGTTCTATTGCTTAACAAGTCTTCTTGCCGCTTACACAACTGTGAACTTATTCTGTTTGCCCGTACCTTAGTTAAAAGCCTGCAATGAGGCACCGTGTCAAATGTTTCACGGAAATCTATAAATATGGAATCCGCCTGTTGTTCTTCACCCATAGTTCGCAGTATATCGTGTGAGTTAAGCACGGGCGACGCTTATAAAACGGTGCTGACTCGTGAACATAGGCTTTTCAGTGTCAAGAAAGTTTATTATATTCGAACTGAGATTACGTTCAAGGATTCTGCAGCAAACCGTAGTTACGGATGTTGGTCGGTAATTTCGCGGATCCGTTCTTTTACCCTTCTGATATACAGAAGTCACCTGCGCATTTTTCCAGTCGCTGGGTGAGAGACTCACTATAAATGTAAGCTAGGTAAGGGGCCAATGCTCTTTGTAAAACCGAACTGGGATTCCATACGGACCTGGTGAGTTATTTGCTTTCGAATCGTTCAGAGATTCTTATTGCTATTAGTCCATACGGGAGCCTGTCCGATGATCGAATGAAGATATGTTTGTACTATTCTCCTACGTGGACGATTTCATGAACGCACAGTTTAAAACTTTGGCTTTCTTTTTTGCAATCTTCAACTGCCACGCCAGACAGGTCAACAAGGCACTGAATGGAAACCTCGAAGAGCGCAGGTAAAGGTGCTCTCGGAATGAGAGGATATTCGGCGAAAAGACTGTCCTGACCGTTTCTAACGGTTATCAAGCAGTTATCAACAGCGCTGGTGAACGAATGGAACACCCTACCACAGGAACTCTTTAGCAACCTTGCGGTCAGCATGAAACACGTAAGTAGTCTTGTGGCTAGGGCCTCCCGTCGGGTAGACCGTTCGCCTGGTGCAAGTCTTTCGATTTGACGCCACTTCGGCGACTTGCGCGTCGATAGGGATGAAATGATGATGATTAGGACAACACCCAGAACCTGAGCGGAGAAAATCTCCGACCCAGCCGGGAATCGAACCCGGGCCCTTAGGAATGACATTCTGTCGCGCGGACCACTCAGTTACAGGGGTCATGGAACACGTTCAAGAGCATGCATTGTCGTTCGTAGCAATTACACACCCTATTAAGAACCATGCCCCGCCTTTTTAATGTCCAGGGAACCATCATGAAACCCGTTGACTTCAGTGTAATTTTTTGAATAAAAGTGTCATTTCTGTTTGTCTCATTGCGTATGTTTTTCAGTTACATTTTGTATTATACTATCGCAGTTCATTCTATGTATGCTCCGAGTTGATCAAAAGTTACTTTCGTCGTTAGATTTTACACACCAGTGTATTTTAGGAGGTGGTAGTATAGTTCATACATGTGTCGTTTTTAGTGCTTTAAGTACACATATATTAGAATGTAACCCAAACAAATATTCACAGAAGGTGTTAAGCAAAGGCATTACTAAGTTATAACTCGTGTTCTAGAAGTTGACGTCGTTGTCTCTGGATTGCAGGGTCCCGTTTTAGATTCCCGGCCGGGTTTTAGATTTTGTTCGCTCGGGAACTAGGTGTTGTCCTAACCATTACATCATCGACGAGGAACTCGCCGAAGTGGCGTCAACTAGAAAGACTTGCACTAGTCGGGAAAACAACCCAGATGGGGTCTCTTGGCCAATAATATCTTACGATCATTACATTTCATTAAGTTCAAATTTGATAAACTGGACCTCTAACATCAATGCAGTTTCGAATTCTCTTGAAAACAAACACCACGAGTAGCTCTTCTGAGGTCCTTTTGGAGTTCTTTTATGAGGGCAACACTATAAATAATCCGAATGATCAGTTCGTCTCTTGTGTTTACTTATTCATGGTAGACTACGCCTTTCAATCACCCCTACAGGAAAAAAAATCTGAAGGCTCTGCGTGTCCATCATCTTACAAATGGTTACGGGACCTCGGGTGGTCAGTACAGAATATCAAATCAAAACACCATTCAAGTAACTAAATTTCCAAATAGGTATTTTATGGCATAATATATCGCCGAAACTAGTTGCGCAATAAAATAACGATTTGGGAATTTAGACAGCTAAAAGGTGTTTTGATTCAACATTCTGTAAAATCTAAGTGGGTAATGTCGGGGAACTTTGGCGGCCAAGAAAGATGCCCATATCTAGCGACTCATTTAACGATAATTATTAGGTTTATATGCTATCTCTCAAGAAGACTAGAATGTGCAGCGGCTCTCTCATGCTGAAAAAACATAATCATCCTTGTAGCCAAAGGAACCTCTTCCAACAACGCTGGAAGCTCGGTTTCAAGAAAATGTAGATAACGTTGCCCTGTAATACGATGCAGCAACACTACAGATCCAATTAACTGATTGTTTATCATATCACACCACATATTTACAGCGAAGTGTGAGTAAGGATAGAGGCCATACATACATTATGTCCGTCACATTCTTGTATGTGGAACACTTGTTGAAGGACTGCGTTCTACCAACTGAAGACCGTCTTCTACTTCGCCCACACTGTGTTGATCTGCACGTTCAGTTGGAATATGACTGCAGGGCTTTGCAGCAGCCTCACGCAGCTGAGTGGAAACACCAGTAATGCTACTGAATGTGGTACTCTACGGTTAGCAAATCGTCATCGTTTCCCTTGAAAAACCCTTACAGAAATATTTTATAGGTATATTCAGCATTTGTAAATACATGGTGTTCCTAGATGAATATTCGGTAATCACGGATATCACAGTAGCGATCAATCGAAGCAAAAACGTGTAGTAAACATGGGCTCTAAAATACATACCTTAACGTTTGTCTGTGAGCATTTGTTCTTCTTCGCTAGAGTGAACCACATCTCTTCTGCTGGACAGGTGCTCATTGATCTTAAGGCACACATTTTAGAGCCCACGTTTACTAGACATTTTTATTTCTAATAATCGATCGCTCTTGCTATATCCCCGAATACTGAACATTCCTCCTGGGACACCCTGTATGTGTGGCATCCATAAACGAGGCAGAAGGATCGGCCAACAGATCACAACTAGAATCACACTTGGAAACCATAAAGCAGAAATATCTCTGGAGTCAGGATGTAGATGCGCAGAATTGATTTTATGTTAGCAACACGCACTGCCACGATGTCACGTGATCTCGGGACAGCGTACGGTTGTCTGTAATACATCCTATAAATTTTGAATATCATTATATCGCTAGTACAGACAGATTCCCTTCGTAGTAGACGTGGATTTGGTATAGGCGTTTAGGAGACATTATAACAATTTGCATTTGATACCTGTAACAAAGTGGGCTCTTAGCTTTGGAGAGCAAAATGAACGGGCACCATGTCACAGTGCCGTCACGTCACCGTGTATTTACACTGTCCGTTACGTCACGTCACGTCAGTTAGATTATCTCAGTGCCGCACGGTGAAAATGGGATTATGGGTCATCATCTATGTTGCGAAAAGTCAGAATATAGTAGCGGAACTGAGGCACTAACAACGACAAAGTTTGTTAATGGCCAAAGCAAACTTCGTAACGCATATTATTGATCACTTTTATTTGGTAAAGTGCTGAGAAGTGAAAAAACATTTCAAAACATCGACATTTACGTGCTAGGGAAAATATATACGCATAAACACATCCAACAATAGCTATATAGGAATAAATGGAGCCTATTTACTTTATTCACTATGTTTTTTCCTTACATAACTAATAACTTCTTAAACAGCTGTATTGTTTTCTTTCATTAAAGCTAGCCTTTTTACTTAAAATGTTATGCAATGGAAATTGATTCGTCATTTTGTGTTATTATTCATAAATTGTGGATTTCAGCTCTGTTCTGTTATTGTAAAACATAAATAATTTTTCGCTTCCAGATATCTGACCTCGCTTGTGTAAGTCGCATGATGTAAAAATGTCCAAGTTGTCACGGAATGTTTGCAGTTTGTCACGAAAAAAAGCGTAATAATAAAATAAAGACAAAAAAGCACAAAATTCAATACTGTAACACGCGTTAACGGGCCGCGAATAGGTTAACATAACGATGTCAGCAGGCGGCGATACCGACAAAACTTTCTTTCTGAGAAACCATGACATGCCGTGACGTGAGGTTTCGGTCCGTTGCCGATCAGTGTGAATGCCGTCATTTGAAATGCACTGTGGGATGTTTTGAAGCGACGTGACGTGAAGGCCAATGTGAATTGGCCTTGAACAAGCAGCGTTGTCCCGAGAGCACGTGACAATTCCTGCTTGATGTTGACAACATGCGCAGAACGCAATGCTCACTCTACAGATATTTCTACCCTGTGTTGAAAACTTCAGGTATGTACACTCAAGCATAAATTGACACTGAGCGAGGTAGCTTGTTTCCTAAGTTTGTGGTCCAGTGTTCTTTGTTCTGTTCTTACGAAATGTACACGCTATCTGATCAAAAGTATCCAAAGACCTATTAGTGAACATTAAGATGGGGTGTTCGCTCATCTCGTCATAACACACGCAGCCGGAGGAAGAATAAATTCTCCCCGCTCGGCCGGTAACATCATTCCTCTCACATCATGTATTCGAATGACACCAGAGCCAGTCGCCGGACGAATGTGCAGCTGGACTACTCCGGCCCCAGCGAGCAGTGTCACGAGCCAGGCAAAGCTCATTTACGAGCTATCGGCAAACCACGATTGTAATGAAGGATAGCAATACAGCAATCAGACGCAATCCCATTGGCTTTTTAAAATTACTCTTGCATATTCAGAATTCAGTTATAAATAGCCATCTCCAGTGCTACAATCCAGTTGGTGGTGTTCAGTCGTATGGTGACTCGTACTGCTAGGAGTTTGTTGGATTATAACTCACGTAAATACCCTGAAGATGGATGTTTGTAAGTGAAACCTGCATATGGAAAAATATTTAAAAATCCAATGGGACTGCGACTGACTGATGTATTCCTATCCTTTCTTATAACAATAGACAACCACTAGGCACAACGGTTCCGTATGGAATCAAAGTCGGTGAACCCCTGATTGGTTTTCAACTGGATCCGCCGAGGAGGGGACGCCCTGTGTGTTCCACTTTCGTGATACTCAAGCGAGTATATGACGGTCCTGAGTTCGAAGTAGGGACTGCGCACTTCCCCTTAGCATCTTAGCGTGCCTGTTTACGTGCATTTAAGGGGCTCTATGAGCTCGCCGGTCGGTCAGTCTGGGCCAGTCTCTCGTCCCCAGCTTGATAGTCTGTCTCTGGTCCGCATTTGTTAGGCAGTTAGTGTTGTCTATCGTTCGGAGTGCTAGTATGTCTGTCGTTCGGATCAACCTTTAAAGCCGGCAGAATGAGAGCCTTTCCACTCCGCCAGTAAGAGAACTCAGCGAGTGGTCGCCCGGTCGGGGCTTAGTTCCTGCATCTGAGTCTGCGAGTTAGGTTGCCAGTCTGCTCGAGTTTGCTCAGGCAATGGTCATTGGCCGTGGGATCGATCGGTTGGTCGGTCGCGCACTGAGACACAAGATGACTTGAGCGTCGGCGCATGTGAGGTCGCCACGTGAGTCCAGTGGGCCGCGGCGTATAGGGAGGGGTCGACACGAGAGCAACAGGAGTCAACCTACATCAGTCTGGCCGGTGCGAGCTGCGACGCCATGAGACGGGAGATCGGCGCGCCCTCCTGCGTCCTTTGAAGCAGCTGGCAGCGGACGGTTCTGGAGAGCGATTTGGGGGTGCTGCGCCAGGTCTTCTCGAGAAATCGCAGTTTATTAGAAGTTAAGTGATTGGTGATACGTTGTTTGATTTACTATTGTTAAATTCTACTTGTTTTCTTGGTGAGGCCACCAGCCGTTTTGCTTTGGGGTCGTCCCACCATTCTTCTCCGTTTGCCCACCCGCGGGAAGGTGGTTGTTTATAAACTGGGTGGTCCGTTTTTCCCTTGTGAAGTAGGGGCGGGTTAGAACAACCTGCGGTTCGGGTTGTTGGGTAATCTCCCTATCAGTCCACCGTACGTTAGTAGCTGCCTATGTCATGTTTGTCGGATTTGGTGTGTTAACGAATTTATTGCTTGGAGTGTAACGGCCTTATACCTGAAATATGTTTTGTTCTTTGGAAACTTTGATATTACTGCCTATGATCTTGAGAGGCGGTATATGTGTACTGTAGAGCATCGTAACTATTGTTTGGCCAACCTTTTAGAATTTTACATAAGATTGCATTTCATGGGCTTTTATTTAAATGATAAGCTTAATATATAAAGTTGCCACCCTTTCACCGTAAGACTTTTCTTAGAAGTTAAAATCAAGTTGCACCTTCGGTGGCAAGGTTCATATTTTAATTGTCAGTGTTTTGTACCATTTCCATCTTTCCTACGGAGGGTGGGGGGGGGGGGGGGTGCATAGTTTGTGTGCTTGTGTAAATTGTTAAAACTCTTAGTTTAAAGTAATCTGGTGTGTTGCAGATTTGCACCAGTGTAGTCTTTCAGAGGCTGTTTTGAGCGGTCGTAACTACGGCCGTGTCAAAAGGGAGGGGCAAGGTTCTCTGCCCGAAAGCTCATACAGTCAAAACTTGTTTCTTTCTGCCTCTGAATAAATTGTAACTTTGATATTTAGAGGGTGCTTTGTGATTATAATTTTAAATCTGTTTCTTTTAAAAATGCTTTTAGGCACTATTAAAGTGAATAAAATTTTCATTTGTTAAAAGGAACTTGGTTATGATTTAATCAGTTACTCCCAGGCAACTACTTCCATGCTTACATAGTGTGATTAGATGTGTTAGTGTTCTTGATGAATTGCTAGTAAATAAAAAAAATCTTAAGAATATTCTTTGAAAATAAATCACGGTTCAGCGTTAATAGGCTACTGCAGCAGACGACCGGCATGAGTGCCTTTGATAACAGCACGGCATTGTCTGCAGCGCCTCTCCTCGGCTCGAGACCATATCGGTTGGACCCTGAACGACTGCGAAGCCGTGGCTTCGTCAGACGAGTCCAGATCTCAGTTGGTGAGAGCTGATGGCAGCAGGATCACAAGTGTGGCGCAGACCCCACCAAGCGATGGACCCAAGCTGTCAATAGAGCACTGTGAAAGCAGGTGTCGGTTCCATAATGATGTGGGCTGTGTTGACATGGAATGGACTGGATCCTGGTTGTATTCGGCTGCTTGGAGATCATTTGTAGCCATTCATGGACCTCATGTTCCCAAACAATGATGGATTTTTTATTGATGACAATGCGCTATGTCTCGGGGCTACAATTGTTCGCGTTGGTTCGAAGAATATTCTGGATGATTCGAGCGAATGATTTGGCCACCCAAATCGCTCGACGTGCATCCTATGGAACGTTATGGTTCATAATGGAGAGGTCAGTTCGTACACAAAATCATGCACCTGTAACAATTTCGCAATTATGGACGGCTGTAGGGACAGCACGGGTCAGTTTATCTGTAGGGGACTTCTAACAACTTGTTGAGTCCATGTCACGTCAAGCTGGTGCAGTACGCGGGGCAAAAGGAGGTCCGACACGATATTAGGAAGTATCCCACGTTAATGTAAACGTGTTCGTGATTGCGCAAAAGCATCAAATGGTATATAAAATAAAGTATCAAGCAAAATTACGTTGTCAGTCTTCCACTACCTCTGATAACTTTTCACATTGACCCTTTACGAGTGAAAGCAAGTTTGCTGGCTGTGCTTGCTGGATCTGGAGATACGCAGCGTCGGCTTCCCTGCGGGCTGCCTGCACGGCCGCCGATAATGAATGAGACCCTGGAGCTAGGCGCCACCCGCAGCTCCCACGGGACGTCGCCAAATCGGCTCAAGAGATTTTCCAGGGGATGCGGATGGCGGCTTTCGACAAGCCCGGCGGCTCTGGTGCCAGTGGAAGCAGCAGACAACGGCGCCTGCGGCGGCTGCTGGTAGGCAGCCCGCACGACGTGCTCGTCGCTTCTACCGCTCCGGGCTGCGTCAATATGTGAACTCACTGAGGTATGCTACAGAGTATGAGAAGCTATGGAGTCAGTGTACAGATACGCAGAACGGAATTTTTGTCTACAAAATACACCGATTCGAAACGTCACGTGATAATAGTGAAGCATGGCAGTGGCATGTAAGGGACCTGAAGGTTCTGAATCTAACTAAATCGCTCGTACAGACAGATCCCGCTCGAAGGATAATGAACACTACTGGCCATTGAAATTGCTACACCAGGAAGATGACGTGCTACAGACGCAAAATTTAAGAGACAGGAAGAAGATGCTGTCATATGCAAATGATTAGCTCTTCAGAGCATTCACACAAGGTTGGCACCGGTGGCGACACCTACAACGTGCTAACATGAGGAAAGTTTCCAACCGATTTCTCATACACAAACAGCAGTTGCCCGGCGTTTCCTGGTGAAACGTTGTTGTGATGCCTCGTGTAAGGAGGAGAAATGCGTACCATCACGTTTCCGTTTTTGATGTCGGATTGTAGCCTATCGCGATTGCGGTTTATCGTATCGCAACATTGCTGCTCGCGTTGGTCGAGAGCCAGTGACTGTTAGCAGAATATGGAATCTGTGGGTTCAGGAGGGTAATACGGAACGCCGTGCTGGATCCCAACGGCCTCGTATCACTAGCAGTCGAGATGACAGGCATCTTATCCTCATGGCTGTAACGGATCGTGCAGCCACGTCTCGATCTCTGAGTCAACAGATGGGGACGTTTGCAAGACAACAACCACCTGCACGAACAGTTTGACGAGGTTTGCAGCAGCATGGACTATAAGCTCGGAGACCATGGCTGCTGTTACCCTTGACGCTGCCTCACAGACAGGAGCGCCTACGATGGTGTACTTAACGACGAACCTGTGTGCTCGAATGGCAAAACGTCATTTTTTCGGGTGAATACAGGTCCTGTTTACAGCATCATGATGGTCACATCCGTGTTCGGAGACATCACGGTGAACGCACATTGGAAGAGTGTATTCGTCATCGCCATACTGGCGTATCACCCGACGTGATGGTATGGGGTTCCATTGGTTACACGTCTCGGTCACCTCTTGTTCGTATTGACGGTACTTTGAACAGTGGACTTTACATTTCAGATGTGTTACGACCCGTGGCTCTACCCTTCATTCGATCCCTGCGAAACCCTACATTCCATCAAGATAATGCACGACCGCGTGTTGCAGGTCCTGTATGGGCCTTTCTGGATACAGAAAATGTTCGACTGCTGCCCTGGCCAGCACATTCTCCAGATCTCTCACCAACTGAAAACGTCCGGTCAATGGTGGCCGAACAACTGGCTCGTCACAATACGCCAGTCATTACTCTTGATGAACTGTGTTATCGTGTTGAAGCTGCATGGGCAGCTGTACCTGTACACGCCATCCAAGCTCTGTTTGACTCAATGCCAAGGCGTATCAAGGCCGTTATTATGGCCAAAGGTGGTTGTTCCGGGTACTGATTTCTCAGGATCTATGCACCCAAATTGCATGAAAATGTAATCACATGTCAGTTCTAGTATAATATATTTGTCCAATGAATTCCCGTTTATCATCTGCATTTCTTCTAGGTGTAGCAATTTTAGTGGCCAGTAGTGTACTTTGTACACGCAATCTTAAAATGAACGAACTTGGCTTAAATGTCTTAAGAGTAAATGCAAAGGCTTTGTTTTGCTGTAAGACAAGCAGCGATAACGACCGATTCATTTTAGGTTTTGTGCTGCACTGATGTTGGACTTAATAGTGGACGCGAGACTTAAATCAAGACCCATTCACTGGATTTGTCGATGTATAAAAAGCGATCAACAAAGGAAACGGTGCAAAATGTTCTCAGGAAAATAAGTGGAAGTCAGCGTTTCTCAACCTTTTTCTTGAATTTAGGAAGCAAACACCCAACTTTTCCCGTGTTGGAAGCACTGTGAGCAACGCCGTCCCTGATTGTTGATGACGTAATAATAGTGGCATTTCAGGGGGTGCATAGCCCCTGTGATTATAAGAAGGTTTTCCCTTGCCCAAAGAGGAAAGTTGAAATTGAATCTAGTGTTAACTGTATCTTCCGTCGGTTCTTGGTAGAACAATGTTATAATATATGAAAAGCGCTAGTTTGCTTTTGTTTTACAGTATTACTTTTATGGTTTTAACAGGTTTTCAGCTTACAATCCCATCTTCATACATTTACTGAGTATTGTCACCAAAGAAGTTTCAATGTTTGTAAACGACACCGGAAAAAAATTTACACATCTAGATTGAAGCAGAACGTACAGTAAATAACATTTGTGACAACGTGGTGGTAATGCAACGTAAAAAATAAAAAGCTGACCGGAAAATAAATGTAAAGCGATATTGTATTACCACCACGTTGTCAAATATGTTATTTACTGTACGTTCCTGCTTCAATACAGATGTGTAAATTTTTTTCCAGTTTCGTTTACAAACATTCTTTGGTGACAGAAGTCAGTATGTCTGAAGATGGCCTTGTAAGCCGAAAACCGGTTAACACAATAAAAGTAATACTGTAGAACAAAAGCAAACTAGCGTTTTTCATTTATATTAATCTAGTGTTTGATTCTGATTTACCTTCTCAGTCCCGAAAGAAGGAAAGGAAGGAATGATTGTTTCAGTCGGCATATTTGTCTAACGTCTTTACACATCTCAGGCAACAAAATGTTGAATTACAAGGACGTGACAAAATGATACTTTTTGTTCACAACAAAACAAATGCTTTGGTAAGAAAGCTCATCGGATGGGCATTTAGAACTGAAAATGGAGACTTCGAAAACTTTCCACTGACTTATGAGTTTTATGGCTTTGTTTCTAATATTCAAAACGACACTCTTGACAGAAGATCAGTGTCGAAGCTGGTATCTTCTCATTTGAAATCACTCCGTAGCCAGTTAATTGAATACATTCCTTAGGAAGAAAATATAAGTTTAAGGCAGGTTCTAAGTTCTTTCAGTGAGCTAGCTGTGGGCAACTTCACGACCAGCAGATTGAGTTACCTGCTGACAAATGTTTACAACTATATTTCAGCAGCGAATAATTGGACATCTGGTAACAGAGAAAAAAAACGAATATCCTGCATTAGTACCAGCAGTTTCATGAGTTCTTTTTCCCTTCGATATTTCGCACCTCTACAAGATCGAGTTTTCTTCAATGATAAACATAAAAATCAAATCTAGAAATAGATTGTATCTTGAAAACGGTCTTATTTTGTGTGTTACAAGATTTGAACCGGACATTACAAAAATAGTTCAAACAGAACCACAGTGTCGAGCGTCGCACAAAGTGGCCGTTACAAACCTACAAAGTTTCTTATAAATTTCTTGTGCATTTATTATGTGTGTTATAACAGATTTGAATCAGACCGTAAAAAACTACATAGTTCAAACAGTGTCGAAGTTGACACTAACTTAACGGATGTTACAAAACGAAATAAAACCTTCCTTATATGCTTTATGTGTACTATACATTTATGGCTTATTAAATGTATTTACTCTCCAGAAAATAAATGTAACATTTAAAGGACCCAGGCGATCCGCCAATACACTGCCCGCGACCCTCCGATGGGTCGCGACCCACCAGTGGGAAACGCTGGTGTTAGCTGTAGGTAACGACTAGTAATATACATTACGAACAAGAATAATGAGGGAAAAATAAGAATGGGAGAACAAGAACGAAGTGCTCGGAGTAGAAAGGGTATAAGACTAGCATGAAGACTTTCGCCCCCACAGTTAAAACTGTAAATCGAATAAACAATGATGGAAATAAAAGAAAGATCCTGGAGAGGAGTTAAAAAAGGAGTGAAGGGCTATCAATGATAAGATTAGTTGATGTCATTGCTATACGCAGTGCAAGTGAGGAAGAGGTACAGCACGAAAAAACTGAGGAGCAGCGGAAACGAGATTAGTGATGTTGTTGTTGTTGTGGTCTTCAGTACTGATACTGGTTTGATGCAGCTCTCCATGCTAATCTATCCTGTGCAAGCTGCTTCATCTCCCAGTACCTACTGCAACCTACATCCTTCTGAATCTGCTTAGTGTATTCATCTCTTGGTCTCCCTCTACGATTTTTACCCTCCACGCTGCCCTCCAATGCTAAATTTGTGATCCCTTGATGCCTCAGAACATCTCCTACCAACGGATCCCTTCTTCTAGTCAAGCTGTGCCACAAACTTCTCTTCTCTCCAACCCTATTCAATACCTCCTCATTAGTTACGTGATCTACCCACCTAATCTTCAACATTCTTCTGTAGCACCACATTTCGAAAGCTTCTATTCTCTTCTTGTCCAAACTATTTATTGTCCATGTTTCACTTCCATACATGGCTAAACTCCGTACAAATACTTTCAGAAACGACTTCCTGACCCTTAAATCTATACTCGATGTTAACAAGTTTCTCTACTTCAGAAACGCTTTCCTTGCCATTGCCAGTCTACATTTTATATCTTCTCTACTTCGACCATCATCAGTTATTTTGTTCCCAAATTGCAAAACTCCTTTACTACTTTAAGTATCTCATTTCCTAATCTAACTCCCTCGGCATCACCCGACTTAATTCGACTACAGTCCATTATCCTCATTTTCCGTTCAACTGCTCTTCCAAGTCCTTTGCTGTCTCTGACATAATTAAAATGTCATCAGCGAACCTCAAAGTTTTTATTTCTTCTCCCTGGATTTTAATACCTACTCCGAATTTTTCTTTTGTTTCCTTTACTGCTTGCTCAATATACAGATTGAATAACATCGGGGAGAGGCTGCAACCCTGTCTCACTCCCTTCCCAACCACTGCTTCCCTTTCATGTCCCTCGACTCTTATAACTGCCATCTGGTTTCTGTACAAATTGTAAATAGCCTTCCGCTCCCTATGTTTTACCCCTGCCACCTACAGAATTTGAAAGAGAGTATTCCAGTCAACATTGTCAAAAGCTTTCTCTAAGTCGACAAATGCTAGAAACGTAGGTTTGCCTTTCCTTAATCTTTCTTCTAAGGTAAGTCGTAAGGTCAGTATTGCCTCACGTGTTCCAACATTTCTACGGAATCCAAATTGATCTTCCCCGAGGTCGGCTTCTACCAGTTTTTCCATTCGTCTGTAAATAATTCGCGTTACTATTTTGCAGCTGTGACTTATTAAACTGATAGTTCGGTAATTTTCATATCTGTCAACACCTGCTTTCTTTGGGATTGAAATTATTATATTCTTCCTGAAGTCTGAGGGTATTTCGCCTGTCTCGTACATCTTGCTCACTAGATGGTAGAGTTTTGTCAGGAATGGCTCTCCCAAGGCCGCCAGTAGTTCTAATGGAATGTTGTCTACTCCTGGGGCCTTGTTTCGACTCAGGTCTTTCAGTGCTCTGTCAAACACTTCACGCAATATCATATCTCCTATTTCATCTTCATCTACATCCTCTTCCATTTCCATAATATTGTCCTCAACTACACCGCCCTTGTATAGACCCTCTATATACTCCTTCCACCTTTCTGCTTTCCCCTCTTTGCTTAGAACTGGATTTCCATGTGAGCTCTTGATATTGATACAAGTGGCTCTCTTTTCTCCAAAGGTCTCTATAATTTTCCTGTAGGCTGTATCTATCTTGCCCCTAGTGAAATAAGCCTCTCCATCCTTACATTTGTCCTCTAGCCATGCCTGCTTAGCCATTTTGCACTTCCCGTCGATCTCATTTTTGAGACGTTTGTATTCCGTTTTGCCTGCTTCATTTACTGCATTTTTATATTTTCTCCTTTCATCAATTAAATTCAATATTTCTTCTGTTACCCAAGGATTTCTACTAGCCCTCGACTTTTTACCTACTTGATCCTCTGCTGCCTTCACTACTTCATCCCTCAGAGCTACCCATTCGTCTTCTACTGTATTTCTCTCCCCCATTCCTGTCAATTGTTCCCTTATACTGTCCCTGAAACTCTGTACAACATCTGGTTTAGTCAGTCTATCCAGGTCCCATCTCTTTAAATTCCCACCTTTTTGCAATTTCTTCGGTTTTAATCTACAGTTCATAACCAATAGATTGTGGTCAGAGCCCACATCTGCCCCTGGAAATGTCTTACAATTTAAAACCTGGCTCCTAAATCTCTGTCTTACCATTATACACTCCTGGAAATTGAAATAAGAACACCGTGAATTCATTGTCCCAGGAAGGGGAAACTTTATTGACACATTCCTGGGGTCAGATACATCACATGATCACACTGACAGAACCACAGGCACATAGACACAGGCAACAGAGCATGCACAATGTCGGCACTAGTACAGTGTATATCCACCTTTCGCAGCAATGCAGGCTGCTATTCTCCCATGGAGACGATCGTAGAGATGCTGGATGTAGTCCTGTGGAACGGCTTGCCATGCCATTTCCACCTGGCGCCTCAGTTGGACCAGCGTTCGTGCTGGACGTGCAGACCGCGTGAGACGACGCTTCATCCAGTCCCAAACATGCTCAATGGGGGACAGATCCGGAGATCTTGCTGGCCAGGGTAGTTGACTTACACCTTCTAGAGCACGTTGGGTGGCACGGGATACGTGCGGACGTGCATTGTCCTGTTGGAACAGCAAGTTCCCTTGCCGGTCTAGGAATGGTAGAACGATGGGTTCGATGACGGTTTGGATGTACCGTGCACTATTCAGTGTCCCCTCGACGATCACCAGTGGTGTACGGCCAGTGTAGGAGATCGCTCCCCACACCATGATGCCGGGTGTTGGCCCTGTGTGCCTCGGTCGTATGCAGTCCTGATTGTGGCGCTCACCTGCACGGCGCCAAACACGCATACAACCATCATTGGCACCAAGGCAGAAGCGACTCTCATCGCTGAAGACGACACGTCTCCATTCGTCCCTCCATTCACGCCTGTCGCGACACCACTGGAGGCGGGCTGCACGATGTTGGGGCGTGAGCGGAAGACGGCCTAACGGTGTGCGGGACCGTAGCCCAGCTTCATGGAGACGGTTGCGAATGGTCCTCGCCGATACCCCAGGAGCAACAGTGTCCCTAATTTGCTGGGAAGTGGCGGTGTGGTCCCCTACGGCACTGCGTAGGATCCTACGGTCTTGGCGTGCATCCGTGCGTCGCTGCGGTCCGGTCCCAGGTCGACGGGCACGTGCACCTTCCGCCGACCACTGGCGACAACATCGATGTGCTGTGGAGACCTCACGCCCCACGTGTTGAGCAATTCGGCGGTACGTCCACCCGGCCTCCCGCATGCCCACTATACGCCCTCGCTCAAAGTCCGTCAACTGCACATACGGTTCACGTCCACGCTGTCGCGGCATGCTACCAGTGTTAAAGACTGCGATGGAGCTCCGTATGCCACGGCAAACTGGCTGACACTGACGGCGGCGGTGCACAAATGCTGCGCAGCTAGCGCCATTCGACGGCCAACACCGCGGTTCCTGGTGTGTCCGCTGTGCCGTGCGTGTGATCATTGCTTGTACAGCCCTCTCGCAGTGTCCGGAGCAAGTATGGTGGGTCTGACACACCGGTGTCAATGTGTTCTTTTTTCCATTTCCAGGAGTGTACTAGAAGGTATCAGATAGATTATACATTCCTGGAAATGCAAAAAAGAACACATTGACACCGGTGTGTCAGACCCACCATACTTGCTCCGGACACTGCGAGAGGGCTGTACAAGCAATGATCACACGCACGGCACAGCGGACACACCAGGAACCGCGGTGTTGGCCGTCGAATGGCGCTAGCTGCGCAGCATTTGTGCACCGCCGCCGTCAGTGTCAGCCAGTTTGCCGTGGCATACGGAGCTCCATCGCAGTCTTTAACACTGGTAGCATGCCGCGACAGCGTGGACGTGAACCGTATGTGCAGTTGACGGACTTTGAGCGAGGGCGTATAGTGGGCATGCGGGAGGCCGGGTGGACGTACCGCCGAATTGCTCAACACGTGGGGCGTGAGGTCTCCACAGCACATCGATGTTGTCGCCAGTGGTCGGCGGAAGGTGCACGTGCCCGTCGACCTGGGACCGGACCGCAGCGACGCACGGATGCACGCCAAGACCGTAGGATCCTACGCAGTGCCGTAGGGGACCGCACCGCCACTTCCCAGCAAATTAGGGACACTGTTGCTCCTGGGGTATCGGCGAGGACCATTCGCAACCGTCTCCATAAAGCTGGGCTACGGTCCCGCACACCGTTAGGCCGTCTTCCGCTCACGCCCCAACATCGTGCAGCCCGCCTCCAGTGGTGTCGCGACAGGCGTGAATGGAGGGACGAATGGAGACGTGTCGTCTTCAGCGATGAGAGTCGCTTCTGCCTTGGTGCCAATGATGGTCGTATGCGTGTTTGGCGCCGTGCAGGTGAGCGCCACAATCAGGACTGCATACGACCGAGGCACACAGGGCCAACACCCGGCATCATGGTGTGGGGAGCGATCTCCTACACTGGCCGTACACCACTGGTGATCGTCGAGGGGACACTGAATAGTGCACGGTACATCCAAACCGTCATCGAACCCATCGTTCTACCATTCCTAGACCGGCAAGGGAACTTGCTGTTCCAACAGGACAATGCACGTCCGTATGTATCCCGTGCCACCCAACGTGCTCTAGAAGGTGTACGTCAACTACCCTGGCCAGCAAGATCTCCGGATCTGTCCCCCATTGAGCATGTTTGGGACTGGATGAAGCGTCGTCTCTCGCGGTCTGCACGTCCAGCACGAACGCTGGTCCAACTGAGGCGCTAGGTGGAAATGGCATGGCAAGCCGTTCCACAGGACTACATCCAGCATCTCTACGATCGTCTCCATGGGAGAATAGCAGCCTGCATTGCTGCGAAAGGTGGATATACACTGTACTAGTGCCGACATTGTGCATGCTCTGTTGCCTGTGTCTATGTGCCTGTGGTTCTGTCAGTGTGATCATGTGATGTATCTGACCCCAGGAATGTGTCAATAAAGTTTCCCCTTCCTGGGACAATGAATTCACGGTGTTCTTATTTCAATTTCCAGGAGTGTATCTTCAGGATTCTTGAATGTTACAACCTTCTTTTATGATTCCTGAACCAAGTGTTAGCTATGATTAAGTTATGCTCTGTGCAAAATTCTACCAGTCGGCTCCCTCTTTCATTTCGCAGCCCAATCCATATTCACCTACTATGTTTCCGTCTCCCCCTTTTCCTAGTGTCGAATTCCAGTCACCCATGACTATTTAATTTTCGTCTCCCTTCAATACCTGAATAATTTCTTTTATCTCATCACACATTTCTTCAATTTCTTCGTCATCTGCAGAGCTAGTTGGCATATAAACTTGTACTACTGTAGTAGGCATGGGCTTCGTGTCTATCTTAGCCACTATAATACGTTCACTATGCTGTTTGTAGTAACTTACCCGCACTCTTATTTTTTTATTCATTATTAAACCTACTCCTGCCTTACCCCTATTTGATTTTGTATTTAGAAACCTGTATTCACCTGACCAGAAGTCTTGTTCCTCCTGCCACCGAACTTCACTAATTCCCACTATATCTAACTTTAACCTATCCATTTCCCTCTTTAAATTTTCTAACCTACCTGCCCGATTAAGAGATCTGACATTCCACGCTCCGATCCATAGCATACAGCTTTACTGTATGGTTAAATGATGATGGCGTCCTCTTGGGTAAAATATTCCCGAGGTAAAATAGTCCCCCATTCTGATCTCCGGGCGGGGACTACTCAAGACGACGTCGTTATCAGGAGAAAGAGATTAGTGATAAACTGCCCAAATTTTAAGACCGTGAAGTAGACGAAGTGTAGGAATTCTGCTACCTTGGAGGCAAGTAACACATGGCAGACGTAGCGAGGAGGATGGTTCAAATGGCTCAAATTGCTCTAAGCACTATGGGACTTAACATCTGAGGTCATCAGTCCCCTAGACTTAGAACTACTTAACCTAACTAACCTAGGACATCACACACATCCATGCCCGAGGCAGGATTCGAACCTGCGACCGTAGCAACCGCGTGGTTCTGGACAGAAGCGCATAGAACCTCTCGGCCACAGCGGCCGACTAGCAAGGAGGACATAAAAAACAGACTTGCGCAGGCAAAGAGGGAATTCCTGGCCAAAAGAGGACAACTGGTATCCAACACAGGCATTGCTTTGAAGACAACAATATCTGAGAATGATTGTTTGTAGCACAGCGATGAAAGACAGTCAACCATGCATTGTGAGAAATCAGAAAATAAGTGAATCGAGGCTTTTGAGACTCGGTGCTACAGAAGGACACTGAAAATTAGATGGACTGATAAGGTAAGAAATCAGGAGGTTTTCCGCAAAATCGGCGAGAAGATGAACGTGGGAAATACATTGATCATTAGAAGGGAGAAAATGATAAGTGACATACTGAGACATTAAGGAATAACTTCCATGGTACCTGAGGGAGCAGTAGAGGGTAAAAGCTATCAGGGAAGACATAGATTGGGATACATCCAACAGGTAATTGAGGACTTCGGATACAAGTGCTGCTCTGATTTGAAGATGTCGACACGGTCGCATCAAACAAGTCAGGAGACTAAAGACACTCCCCTTCACCCCCTGCCCCCCGCCCGTAAAACTAAAAGACTGTACTTCATGTTATTGGTTAGTCTCAGTTCCAGTAAGTTACACTGCTGTGGCATTGCATAATGGCTTCCTACTAAGCCAAACTGAAAGTATCTCTAAGCAACATCGAATTTTGAGCTATGACATATGGCAAATCAGCGATTTATTATAGACATATTTTTAGGAATCAAGTTCTCCTGTTTTTCTCTTCTCTTGCCATATGTTCAGTCTTCGCTCATAATGCGAGAATTAAATTATTGGACGCACATACTAATACTCCATGAGTAGGTACTAGTACGAGTTTCATATTGCGACTACGTTACAAAAAACACAATGGTTTGGAGTTTGTATATTCCGGGGTACTGACTCAGACCGTAGTATACAAATATCTGCAGATGAAAACAGATTGACTGGTAGCACACTCCACCACTGCCGAATTTTTTATCAAGAGTCAAAGATGATGTCTCGAGAATCAATGTCGCGAAACTCGTGCAACTGAAACATATTACAGAGGTGCTACTGATCTGCGTATTAGAGATTTTTCGTTATTTTCACTATTCCGGAAACAGGGGGTATAATGATAAAAACTCTCTGAAAATAAAATGAGGAATGGAGCCCTTTCCCTTTTCTTGTAACGCAATTCTCATACTAAGGGTTTTGTCAGCTTGTAAGTTGTTTCGAATTTTAAATGAAAGATGATGTGCAAAATTCTTATTCACCCGCTGGTGGATAGTAAAACTGTTGAAAAGTTCTCTCTGCTGAACTGCAGATGGGACTGCTAGCATATTTTCACTCAGTTCTAAGCCAACAAAAAGAATATTGTGTGTAAGTGGTAACTGGACATCTTCAGAGACATAGGGATTCTTGCAGTCGCGTGTCAATACATTTACTCTCTAACGGTGTTTCTGATCAGTAATAAGACTGAATTTAGCATGAGCTGTGAACTTCAGAACCATGTTCTTAACGTAAGAATAATTTCATGTAGACTATGTGTCCTTGTCTACGGTACTAAGTAGAATTAAATTGAACTCTATGTTTGTTTCACACATACGAAATCGAAAGCGACCACTCTATCTATTCCCATTCGATTGCTTCACAAGGAAGACTCTTTGTTCATCATAACCTAGCTTTCTGCGTAGTATATTTTGGTTCTGATATAACAGATACATATTGCCACTACATAAAAATACATCAAATTATCCATCTCTGTCCATGTAGATCTTTTTCTTTGTATTTACTTCATCATATTTCTTCGTCTGGTTGAAATTTTGGTGTTTGTTTTCTCTTTTAGAAATCATCCCCCCTATTTGAAAAAAGTATTTGAAGTCAGAAACACCTCTTACTCACAGTGGAATAATAGATGAGGGATAGCTTCCATGAACTAATCCGACGAAGAGCTTTCCGAGGCCATTGAGGTTTTTCAGTCGACGCGCAACGTTAACATATCCTGATTCTGCTAATTAATTTTACGTAAAAGACAATGCGGTGCTACCGTTTCATAAATTAAGTATATACCGGGTGATGAAAAAGCCAGTATAAATTTGAAAATTTAATAAACCACGGAATAATGTAGATAGAGAGGTAAGAATTGACACACATGCTTGGAATGACATGGAGTTTTATTAGAACAAAAAAATAAATAAATAAATAAAAATAAATGTATTGCTAGACGTGTGAAAGATCTCTTGCGCGCGTCGTTTGGTGATGATCGTGCGCTCAGCCGCCACTTTCGTCATGCTTGGCCTCCCAGATCCTCAGACCTCAGTCCGTGGGATTATTGGCTTTGGGGTTACCTGAAGTCGCAAGTGTATCGTGATCGACCGACATCTCTAGGGATGCTGAAAGACAACATCCGATGCCAATGGCTCACCATAACTCCGGACATGCTTTACAGTGCTGTTCACAACATTATTCCTCGACTACAGCTATTGTTGAGGAATGATGGTGGACATATTGAGCATTTCCTTTAGAGAACATCATCTTTGCTTTGTCTTTCTTTGTTATGCTAATTATTGCTATTCTCATCAGATGAAGCGCCATCTGTCGGACATTTTTTGAACGTTTGTATTTTCTTCGTTCTAATAAAATACCCATGTCATTCCAAGCATGTGTGTCAATTTGTACGTCTCTATCTACATTATTCCGTGATTTATCAGTTTTCAAATTTATACTAACTTTTTGTTCACCCGGTATAATACCCTCATTCAAATCAACATCATTCTGTTTCACGATGCAGCGATCTGCGCAGCTCTGCGATGGCGTCACAGACGCTTGTCTTTCTGACGGGCCACGAAGAATGCCTGTGCGAAAGACCGAAGTCCAGTTTTGTGTCTCGCAGGATTGCAATTTATTGTCGATACTTTTCCCTGTGTGTGTAGGCTTATTAACAAACTTTCTTCAGCTACGCTGCCAGGCACTATGTTTGTGTTGTTTGCACATAATGCAGAAACTGTGATAAATAGTAATCCAAGGGCAGTTTTAAAAAGGGCCGTAAAGCGGGGGACAGTCGGGATGGTATCCCAACCCCTGTCTGGGGCATGTCCAGACTCTTCTTCGACCTGGAATCTCATTGACTGCAGTAGGATTATCTTCAGTGGTGAGTCGCACTTCGAACTGAGCCCCGATTGCCGGCGAAGACATGTATGGAGACTTCCCAGACAGCGGTGGGATACCAACCTCACTGTTGCCTATCATGCGGCCCGACACCAAAAAGCGATGGTCTGGGGCAGCATTTCCTTTCATAAAAAGACCCCGTTGGTTGTCATCCGCGGCGTCCTTACAGCACAGCGGTACGTCGACGATATTCTACACCCAGTTTTGCTGCCCTTCATGGCAAGGTATCCTGGGCTTACATTACAGCAAGGTAATGCCCACCCATCCACAGAGACGGTTCCCACTACTTGTCTTCGTGCTTGGCAACTCCTTCCTGTCTTCACCGGAAAGGTCGGTAGCTCTCTCCCCAATAGAGAACGTTTGGAGCAATATAGGCAGTGCTGTCCAACCAGCTGGTGACTGTGACGATATGATCCGCCATTTGGACAGAAATTGGCACTATATGCCTCATGAGGACGCCTAATAGTTCTGTCAATCAATATCAAGCCGAATAACTGCTTACATAAAAGCGGTTGGACCAACGCGTTATTGACTTGCTCAGTTTGTGAAGCTCTTTACCTTGAATAAATCATCCATTTTCTTCTGAAGTTGTAATTATTTGTTTGTTTGCACATATACATCACCGATTTCCTTCCCATTCGCATAATCCTTCGTGGTGTGTCGTTTTTTGGTCTTAAAGTGTAGCCTAAACAAATGTTGAACCAACTGATCATTTTACGAATACAATGACTGAAGTAAGATTGGACCGAATATAGACTTAAAAGAACTAAGCTGACCCCAAAAGGTTGTCCATTATGCAGAAATTGTTTTGGCTCTGAGCACTATGGGACTCAACTGCTGAGGTCATTAGTCCCCTAGAACTTAGAACTAGTTAAACCTAACTAACCTAAGGACATCACAAACATCCATGCCCGAGGCAGGATTCGAACCTGCGACCGTAGCGGTCTTGCGGTTCCAGACTGCAGCGCCTTTAACCGCACGGCCACTACGGCCGGCAGAAATTGTTTTGATAATTTGATAGGAACAAAAATAAAACTTTAGTTTAAGAGGAGTCTGATGGAATTATTGGTAGTAAACTTCTTTTACTCCAAAAAAGAGTCTCTTGGTAGTTGTAGGGATTATCAATAACAATACAATGTATCCAGAATGAGATTTTCACTCTGCAGCGGAGTGTGTGCTGATATGAACAGAATGTTCGTGCAATTCGCTATTCGAATGCTGTAAATCTTTTAAGTGCACTAACATTATCAATGCTTAGCTATAATAGCGTAGGAAATATTTTAAATACTTGAATAATTATACTTAAACATTAGTAATAATACTTGAAAGTCTCTTCGGGTTTGCTGCCGGATCCTAAAATCAACTTGACTCCATATTTCGGCGATCCAACTGTTCGCCATCTTCAGGAAAATGCTGCTTATGCTGGTGAGTCTCGCTGAGAACTGACGCCAGGTTGCAAATCGACGTCCTATATGGGCCACCGTTCAGTACACGGCGCATGCGCCGCCCATCACAGTTTCTGCCTTCCAAAACAGGGAGGTGGCGCCGCCCTTAGTGAAACACTACTGGCAACGATATATCGCAATCAAGGCCGCACCAAAGAACGTTCAGCTTTGGTGCGAGATAATACAGGATTCCACGTCTTGCTAAGAGGAAACCCATTGTCTCTGTTGATTAAATTATCAGTCAACCTAATTTCATTCGCCTCTTTATACACACTGTTCCAAAAACCGGAAATGTTGGCAACCACAATAGTTTCCTCAAATTTCATTTTTTTCAAGACTTATTACGCCGGGAAAGCCTACGTAATCACATTAGTAATAATACTTTTCGATGCATATGGGAACGAAAAAATCGTGCAAATGGCTCTGAGCACTATGGGACTTAACATCTGAGGTCATCAGTCCCCTAGAACTTAGAACTACTTAAACCTACCTAAGGACAACACACACATCCATGCCCGAGACAGGCTTCAAACCTGCGACCGTAGCAGTCGAGCGGTTCCAGACTGAAGCGCCTAGAACTGCTCGGCCACACCGGACGGCGCATATGGGAGGGCTACCAGTGGAAAATAAAGATCTTATGCGGACGAATATTCCTCTTTTCTTTTCTTTTTTTGTTTGCAACTGCTTAGTCAATGATTAATCTCACAGCATTTTGTTTATGGGAACGTTAGGAATATTATACCGCGTTCATTCGTCGTTACTCGCGAATAACGCCGTCCGGCCAAGTCCACGAGGCGTCCTGTCTTTTCTAAGTTACTAACTTCTTTCGCTCGACTCACAATTGAAGCTTTTCGTACAATTTATTAAGAGCAGCGTGCTTCGTCTGGACGAAGCTACTCCATGAAATCTGAATAATGCGATCACTTTACGTAAGAATTAGTCTTATATTCTCCCGACTTCTCGTTTGGGAGCTACAGAAAAGCAGCGGTAGTTCTGTAGATATTGGTTGTTGTGCACGTGGATGCATCTAATTCATTCCTTTCAGGATTATCAATGCGTCGTTTGACTTTCCGTCACCCTGTATACAGTTACATCTCTAGGCTGAAAACATAACATGAATTGAGATTCTGTATCCCACACCCTTGGGGGCACTTCACTATGGATCCGCGGAATGAATATTAAATCTAAGCAGACGTATCCTAGATTGCGTCTTCCTGGGATGTTACACATCTGCGAGGATGCTTTATTTCTAGAACGAGCAGCTTACCTGCGCCGCCCTGTATACGCAGAGTAACCTGGCAGGTGACCGTAGCAACACAAATGGTGAGTCACCCCGTTTATTTGGAGAATCGTTCAAGATGTTGAAATGATGTTATCGGCCAATCATAGTACACAGGGCTCTTTTTTCCAGGTGTATGCTTCCAAATCTTTGTTCAGTTCTTATTTTCTATGTTGTCTCTAATTTAATAAGTCATGTTTCCTTCGCTATGCCGCGCGGAGAGGTTCGAGTCCTCCCTTGGGCATGGGTGTGTGTGTGTGTGTTGTTCTTAGCACAAGTTTGTTTAAGTAGTGTGTAAGTCTAGGGACCGATGACCTCAACAGTTTGGTCCACACACATTTGAAAATTTTTCCTTTGCTATACGTGGTGTAACGGGTAGAAGCGCAGATTTTTTTTTTTTTTTTGGTGACTGAGGACAGTGTACTGAACAACATCACATCAGTGTTTTCTTCATTTGCAGTCTAATAGTAGGAGTAGTATGTTTTTAGGTTGGTTAATATCTCTAAATACACGTGACAAAAGCAAAACATTAGTGTTTATTTTCCTCTGGGCAGCAGGCCAGGTGTGGAAGTTGAATGCATGCAATCAAAACGGTCAGTCTATACTGCAGAAGTAGACCACTTAGTGCTGCAGTTACGTCCGTACAGAAATTATCAGGTAATAAATTATGTGATGTTCACTTACATCCCTTACAGCCTGTATGTACTGTAGCTACGTGGTCATTACACACTAATTTTATACAGTATCATTGTTCGGACATTTTATATTATGATTTCTCTATATGTGTATGATTTATACTTGTGCAAAAGCTGTTGACTGTAAGGTTCAATAAATCTAAGCCAAATAAAACGTAACTGTACACACGTATTGTTGTTGCAGGGTTCACACTCTAACTCTTGTATTAACGGAAATATTGAGTCAAGTATATTTTGTTAAATATAACCGTAAATTTTAAGGGCATTAAAAATTGTTGAAAAGACCAGTACAGTGTTGTAATTTTTAATGTTGATGTTGACATTATTCGCAAAGTTTCTGAGAAATAAGTTAAAATGGAAACGTAATGCAGCAGTTGTGATGTAAACATCGCCAAGAGGCACTATAATGCCAGGCTCTCGTTCTATAACGTCTTTGATTGTTTGTTTCCACGAAAGCTGTTCACTTAACCCTAGAACAATAAAGGAGAAAAATGTTTCGTTGTTACTAAACCACCATAAATTTTACTACTCCATATTTTATTCAAACGAAGTCACAATTTATGGTTTATGCACTAGTTAGTTGCAATTATAAGGTCTCCAATGATACGTCACATACAAAATAAGTAAAAAAAAAGTCCTTTTTTACACCCTATGCTGACAATATCGGATTGAGAGCTACTGCGAATTGCTAGAAAACTGCAATCGTCAGTTTTACGAGGGTTTAGTAATTCAGGGTTAAATTTGATTACGTGCAGAGATTTGAAATGGTTTTCCCAAGTCCCTTCAGAAGGTACATGAGTTCCATTCCCAACAAAAGTAACTGACCCGTTATCTGTGTCGCAGGGCCAAGAGAAAATACGTTTTATCCTAGTAAGTAACGGCTTGCCTTCTTCGTACATATGACAGTCTGTGACATGCGACTCCAATTTGACGGCCGTTCCTTGCCTTTCAGTTCTAAGCATACTCCTTCAACAATTCTGCGAAAATTTCAGTGCGAGCGTTAGCAAGTGTTATATAATTTGCTCGTCTTTTTGAGAGCTTTCGAATGCAGCCAAGAAAGTGTACACACTGGACTCCCAATTATCCGGCTCATTGCGGACCCGAGACTGTACGGAGAGCAGAAAGAAACTGATAATCCAAAAGGCACACATTTTTTACCGGAAACTACTATTCATTGTATTGTTCAGTTTCAACATTTAGTTGACAGGGAACCAGCAGCTTTTATTAAATTCCTTAAAGCCTTTGTTAACGATTCTGTCAACAGCTGGAACAGTTACATTAGGCGACTAGTTTCGAACTTTGCAGGTCCATTTTTAAGGCTGGTCTGCTGAGGCTACAAAAACCAGTACATAGTTGTCAGTGAATACAAAATTGACGTTACAATAAAAAGTTCAAATGTAACAGAAGTTGATTATTTCAATACAAACATACCTGCACTGACAGTGCTTAATCTTAATAGCCGGCCGCGGTGGTCTCGCGGTTCTAGGCGCTCAGTCCGGAACCGCGCGACTGCTACGGTCGCAGGTTCGAATCCTGCCTTGGGCGTGGATGTGTGTGATGTCCTTAGGTTAGTTAGGTTTAAGTAGTTCTAAGTTCTAGGGGACTGATGACCGCAGATGTTAAGTCCCATAGTGCTCAGAGCCATTTTAATCTTAGTAATAAACGTCAAATTGGCAACCGATGCCTTATAAATGTTTGCAGACTGAATGCCACAATCCACACATGCCTCTTAGCAAGTCAAAATCAAGCTGGAGGTCAACATAGCCAAGGGTACCAGGAAACTTTCGGTGCCGCTGGCGTCGCGTCTCACATATTGGACGCACTGAATTAAAATAGGGGTGAATCGCAGTCTTTATTGACCAGCCACGTTTAGTATAAAGTAAAATGAAATAAAACACTTTTGTTGCTCCAGTACAAATTCTGCGTTATACATGCGGATGGTTATCTTCCAAAAGTCTACGTACATAAATAATTTACATACATAAAACATTTAAAAACAATACATGTAGTTTGTTTGCCCAATAAGTGTTAAGAAAAAAACAGTTACATTGTCCTACTAAAAGCGCGTCTCATGGCACAGAATGATTATGACATCCCATCGTGGGCAAGGATCTTGAAATCGCCTTGTTCTGAACTCAAAGCGCATATCCGTTCATCCGAGTTCTGTTGTGGTAAATCACAGAGGATGAACACTGAAACACGGATACTCAGACATTTTACATAATTCCAAACTATTTTGCGCTACTGCTCACGCATACTGCGTGAACAAACTTTTTCACATAGTACCCCTACGATTACGCCACTAGTCAGATGCAAACATCATGACCTGACGTAATTTACTAACTACATGTGCTAATCCAATTACAGATGCACTAAAGTGCTCTACTACGAAACATTATTTCAGATTTAAGTATCACGATGTAACATATATTTTGTTGGCTTGACTTGCATGTCTAATTAGAATTACACTCAGATGATATGATATCCACTACAAAGCGCTCTCGTGCGAAATATTGTGCTGTGTGTAATACACTGCGCAGTACTTCCTGTTTTTTCAGTCCGAGATAAACATACATTATTTAGTGCACCTAAAGCACTAATTAAAAACTGAAAAGGCCATTGTGTGTAATCTACATGCAAAAACCTCCATACCCTCAAGTAAAAACGAAATAAGATAAAATAAAAATTAAGAAATAAAATTTAAAAAGTCAAGAACACATATTTAAAAAATCCGGCCACTGTGTCCGGCTGCCATTTACGAGCATTTTTGCACGTCGCCTTCACTCACTAGGTTTTTGTAGTACGTGTGACTGATTAATAGAGGCACTGCGATGCCCCCCTATTTTAACTGACTACATACACTGGCCGTGGCTCTTGTACATGAAATGCTTGTCTTATGTTCACGTATGTAACGGGTACATGCGACACTAGTATTGTATTTGGGTAATATTTGTACGTTTTTTTGTTGTCATTCACTGTATTGATGTCAAATTTACATCTGAGGACATCAGTCCCTTAGGCGTAGAATTACGTAAACCTAACTAACCTAAGGATATCACACACATCCATGCCCGAGGCAGGATTCGCCCTGCGACCGTAGCATCCGCGTGGTTCCGGACTGAAGCGCCTAGAACCGCTCGGACACTGCGGCCCTCGCTTGTACGTAGGCCCGCCTTTAGCACCACCGAAAGTCTCCTGGTCTGTAGGGTGTGTTGACCTCCAGTTTGATTCTGACTTGGTAAGGTGCATTTATGGTTTGTGGCATTCATTCTGCAAACGTTTATAAAGCATGTGTGCCACTTTGAAGTTCATTATTAAGATCCAGTTTGATTCTGACTTGGTAAGGTGCATTTATGGATTGTGGCATTCATTCTGCAAACGTTTATAAAGCATGTGTGCCACTTTGATGTTCATTATTAAGATCAGCACTGTCAGTGCAAGTATGTTTGTATTCAAATAATTAATTTCTGCTATCTTTGAACTTTTTATTGTTATACCACTTTTGTATTTACTGTTCACTGTCAACTAGGTACTGATTTTGGTAGCCTCAGTTGGCCAGGCTTGAAAATGGAACTGTAATGTTCGAAACTAGTCGCCTAATATAAATACTACAATTGTTGGCAGAACCATTAACTCTTTAAGGAATTCACTGTATTTACGAAACATGCTATGTGTCTCATTTCAAATCCCAATGCATTGCTAGCCCTTTAATCTCCGGTAACTGACAACTTCTTTACAGAATTAAAACACGCTGTATATTTCTTTGTGATTCGCTTGTGTGCTGCTTACTCTAGCTATGCGTCAATGTACAGGATTTATCAAACAGAATGATCCTATTTGGTACTCCTATATTTCTCAAACTAATAAAAATATACAATGAATTTTGTTTTTTGATGAACGGGAAACTCAAAAAGTTTTGTTCCATACCTTTTCATATGTCCCCTTGAGATGCAATACACATGTCAATGTGATATTCAAACTGTTCCCACACTGCAACGAACATGTCTTGAGTTACAGATTCCACAGCTGTTGTTATGCTATGTCTCAATTCTCTCATTGTTGTTGGTAACGGAGGCTCCTGAACAGAGTCTTTTATAACCCCTTCAAGAAACAATCACACACAGTCAGGTACAGTGACCTTGTAGGCCAGTAATGTAAGGCTGAATCACTTGGTCCAGTGCGACCGATCCATTGTTCAGTAATCCTTGCTTTGGAAGTTCCCGCACTTTCAGGTGCCAACGTGGCGGTGCTCCACTCTGTTGGTAAATGAATCACTCTCCAGCTATGGGAAAAGAAAGTTCTCATGCATATCAGGATAGCTTCCTGTGGCAAAGAAAAATGGACCATACACCTTTTCCTGTGAAACTGCACAAAATACATTAAATTTTGGAGAGCCTCTCTCGTGTTGTACAATTTCATGTGGTTGTTCCGCACCCCATATTATGACATTATGACTATTCACCTTCCCATTTAAATGAAATATTGCCTCGTCACTAAACACTAAGCGCGGAAGAAAACTGTCATCCTACATCTTGCCAAGAACGAAATTACAGATCTCTACACGTGACTGTTTGTCACCTTCACGTAGAGCCTGCAGTAGCTGAATTTTCTATGGTTTCATGTGTAAACATCGACGCAAACCCACGCCAGACGGACATCGGAGGCGTGTTGAGCTGTCGAGCTGCACGGCGAACGGATTTCTGCGGACTCATTGTGGAACTATGGCGGATGCGTTCGACGTCTGTGTCAGACACTCCGGGACGGCTGCTGCCTAGCGACAACCATGTAAAACTCGAGAGTTTGCTCTTTCCAACAGTGTGTTGTTCACGCACTATCTCAAATAACACAACAGTTACGATTTTTTAAAATCAGATGCTTCTTTTTTGATACACCCTGTTTCGGTGCCTCGATGTGCCTAACAAAACTCCAGTCGCATGCATATTAGTGTATTCTAAACGAAAATATTCGTTACAGTTATAAGACTTCAGACTTCGTTTGCTACTTAAAAAATTACTTAAATATGCACGGTTAATTCGTGAACAGGGTAATCGAGTCATTGCTGTAATTCTGTTTAAGAATTCGTACTTATTTCAGTGCGTTGGTTAAAACTAGAGACGCTGTGTATCATATTTGTTACTAAGTAACGAATGTGTTAGGAGACGCTACGTCCCGTTTTGTTACTGCCTGAAATGTTTCGCAGCCCTCGTGTTTCCTTCTCCGCACGCAGTTCGTGCCCGGCTCGGGACGTGTCTTCAGATTTCGTCTTCCTCCGATTCGTTGCCCTCAGCGGCCTCTAAGGAACGGACACTTTCGTTACTCGCTTGTCTTGGTTTGCCGCACGTTCCAGCCGACTCATTAGTTTTTGTATCCTCCATTTTCCTACTCTCAGCGGAGCAAATTGGCAGGGGCACGAGTACCCAGTGTATTTAATAACTTGCCATAATTTCTTTCCAGCACACATTTCGTGTACAGCTCTGGTCGAGTCGACTGCATTCGCTAGTCTCCAATTCCGTCGTCCCTGATGCTTTTCGTTAGTTCTGAGATAAACACTAGTAAGCTGCAGGAAAAGTTGGATAATATACAACATGCGCAAGAACCATGAGGGAAGAACAAGACTAGAAAACCAAGAACAAAATGCACCGATGTAAAAATTGTTAAACAAGGATGCAGTCTTTCATCTCTGCTGTTCACTCTATACATCGAAGAAACTGTGGTGGGAACAAAAGAAAGATTCAAGAGTGACATACAATTCAACTTGAAAAGGTATCATTGATAAAATTTGCTGATGACATTGCTGCCTTCAGGGGAAGTGAAGAAGACTTACAGGACTTGCTGAATGAAATGAACAGTATAGTGACTGTAGAACGTGAATTAACAGTGAACAGAAGGAAGACGAAAGCAATGAAGAGTAGCAGAATTGTGATCAGCGATGAAAGCAACATAAAAATTGGGGACCACGGCCGCACTGGATTAGCCGAGCGGTCTTGGGCGCTGCAGTCATGGACTGTGCGGCTGGTCCCGGCGGAGGTTCGAGTCCTCCCTCGGGCATGGTTGTGTGTGTTTGTCCTTAGGATAATTTAGGTTAAGTAGTGTGTAAGCTTAGGGACTGATGACCTTAGCAATTAAGTCCCATAAGATTTCACACACATTTGAACATTTTTGGGGACCACGAAGTAGACGAATTAGGGGATTCTGCTATTGAAAACAAAATAACACATCACGGACAAAGCAAGCAAGACGTAAAAAGCGAATCATGGGCTGGGAAAACAGGAGAAGAAGTGAATCGATGCGTCTGAGGTGTGGTGCTATAGAAGGATGTAGAAGTTAGTTGGACTGATAGGATAGGGAATGAGGTGGTTCACCGCATAATCAGCGAGGAAAGGAATATATGGGGAGCACTGAAAAGAAGGAGGGACAGGATAATAGGATACGTGTTAAGATACCTAGGAAGGGGTGAAAACTGTAGGGGACGACAGAGATTGGAGTACATGCAACAAATACTTAAGGACGTAGGTTGCTAGTGCTGTATTGAGATGAAAAGGTTGTCACAGAAGAGGAAAAACCCTCAGTTAGATTTACCTACGTTTCTTACGAAGTGTTCAGTTCGACTGTAAAATTAAATTGTGATGTGAGCAGAATGGACGGATTTTACAACGGCGTTTTCTATTATTCATAAAGTTCATATTAAGTATAACTTATTACATTTTCTCGGTGTTTAGTGCAATCGTTAAGCAGCGTGAAGGAAACCCATTACGTGATTATTTTTTCAAAAAAGAGCCAACAGATAAACAAAGTATGATTTGTGTCAGCAGCCATACTCAGTGAGTAGAGGGTCTTCCGCCCCCGGCAGCTGAGTGGTCAGCGCGACAGAATGTCAATCCTAAGAGCCCGGGTTCGATTCCCGGCTGGGTCGGAGATTTTCTCCGCTCAGGGACTGGGTGTTGTGTTGTCCTAATCATCATCATTTCATCCCCATCGACGCGCAAGTCGCCGACGTGGCGTCAAATCGAAAGACTTGCACCCGGCGGGAGGCCCTAGCCTCACGACATTGAAAAAAAAAAAAAAAAAAAAAAAAAAAAAAAAAAAAAAAAAAAAAAAAAAAACAAGAATTATACGCAATGACCTTCGCTTACGAAAGTAACTACTAGCTGTACTTTGTACCGGATATGTATCTCCACGACAGAGAACACATAAGGTACAAAATTTAGTCGTTGCCTTTACATTCCTAGTTAATACAACAGTTACGAGTACGGTTGAACTTGGTTTATCCGGCTCTCATTCGTCTGAGTTTCCGGTTCACCTGGATCGCTGTTCAACTTTAGTAACTGTACAGAATCTGATACTCCGGTTGTAATACCGGCAGTAATCGACGGCGATAATAATTAAACCAGCATACATGCAGTACTGCATAGTCCCGTTTGCAGCGAAGGTAAACTGACACCAGAGAGAGCGAAAAAGTTAGATGCGTCGCGCAGAATGGATAAAGGAGAACTGTTGAAACAAAAACTGTCGCTGAATGTAGTACAGGAACTTCAGTGGAGTCAGACTGGAAGAATAATCAAAAGGATGCATGATGACGAAATTATAGCCTTTTGTTCAGCTGCAGGTAGTGACGATAGTAATGGCGGATTCCCTGACGGAGTTTGCACTCGTTATGATGACATTACGGCACATGCAGAGACAACAATGAAACTGGATAAAATAATGCGGAAACAGCTTTGTGATTATGTTGCACATAAAGTTTAGTTACTCACTAGAGCGTATTCTGCGAATACTGTGAACGTAAACACTTCAGCCTCGTAGGTGAACTGCTTCGGTGACTACAGTACTATACGGAGAACAAGAGAAGCCACAAACGCCGTAAGTCAGGCGTAGTGTCCCAGTAGTAAACAACAAGACAAACCAAATCGAGTCGATGTAACAGGTCTGATATGACGCTTAACGATTACCTTCAGATAGAGCGTACTGACGATTAGTGCACCGTGCTTTATCACAAGGTCTCCGCCAAGGAGCGTCACTTCTGCAGCCGCTTCCTGCCCCTCTTTGCCGTACTGTCATCAACCGCAGAACGCTGTAGCTCGCAGGCATTGCCAGTACCGATTACATTGTGCGGTGGCGGTACAAGATAAACATCATACGACTCTAGACGAAAAGGCACTGGTTATTTCAGTGTATAAAACACATGTGTGTGTGTGTGTGGTTTTTTTCAGTATCTCGTCAAAATCTATCGCTACGCATGAGACAGCATGCGCTATCTGATATGTTCCAAAGCTCCGTGCATAAAAACGAGATTCTCCCGGGACTCATACCTCATGTTCTTCTGGTGATGGAAAGGCTGGATCGAGTGTTAGCCCTTGGCTTAAGGACCATTTATATCGTCTTAACGTCACTGTCCTATAGTAAAGCGTCAAAGTGTGAATATTACACCCTTCCTCCTGCTTAAGCAAGTAGAGCAAATCTGTCGATTCTTTTTGCATTTGATGTGCTCTATAGTGGGCCTTAAGCAGCTTATCGAGTCACCATTAATTAATGGGGACTTCCTTAGACAACACCCAAAAAAAGGGTTTTTTACCATTTTTTGGGACCAAAATCAAGCAGCAAATTCCAAAACAGCTATGAGCGGCAAACTGCTGAAGTTCTTACGATATATTCCTAAGATACCGATCTCGAATAACCTCGAAAATTTAATTGGTATCTTTATACGTTTCGAGATACAGAGCTTCAAAGTTACCCTACATGAAAATGTAATCTAGACACGTAAAATCCGGTGTGAGGCAAAATCTAAATAATAAATAACGACAGAAAATTGCTCAAATTTTAAAGTTATATTCTCTAGGCATTTATCTACATGTACCATATTTATCTGTTAAAGAGAAACACCCCAAAAACCTGGTTTTTGGGTACCAAAACCAAGTCACTGATTCCAAGATGGCTTTGCACAGCAAATGGGTGTCGTTTTTACGATGAATTCCTAAAATCCCCATGTCGAGCCACCTTGAAAATTTTCTTCATATCTTTATCCGTTTCCGAGATACAGTGGTGCAAGGCTATCCTACTTGTTCACGTAAAATAGTTTATGAAGTAACGTAGCACGGAGAAATATACTGTAAACTATCTACGTTATCATCAGAAGTATTCTGGGAAACCCATGCTGTAGACTGAAGCACATGCAAAATTTTTGTGTATGTAAAATCCTGCCTGAGGTGTAAAATTAGTTTTGGGATATTCCAATTTCATGTACACAGAGTATCAAAAGTTTACCGGCCCACAATTTTTTTTGTATGAGTGACATGCCCACCTGTGGTAGGGAAAAGAAGGGGACCAATGGAAAAATGCTCCTATCGAAGCACGAAAAGGACGATTATGGTCCTGTTTAAGAGTCTGACTGAAAAGTGGGGTACCAGCTACCTTCCCCAACACCTTTAGAAAGCTTTCCAAAAACGTTGGCATGCGAGCATATTCGCCCTTCTTTATGCTGAGAGAAAAGGAGACAATGGGAATGGAAAAGAGACGGAAAAAATACTGGAAGATTGTAGACAATGGTTGGGTCATATAAAGAGGGAAGGAGACAATGGCAGAGTGAGAGAAAGAGAGGGACGCAGTGGCAGTGGAACATGCCAGACAGGGACAAAACAGTGCCAGGAAAAGAATGAAGGAGACAGTGCCAGTGATAGAGGAATAAAGAGAATGAGAAAGTGGAAGTGGGTGAGAGCCAGTGACAGTGAGAGACAGAGTCTATGACAATGACAGCGTGGGAGAGAGAGAGAGAGGGAGAGAGAGAGAGAGAGAGAGAGAGAGAGAGAGAGAGAGTAGAAGATACAGCAGCAGTAGGCATGGAGGAATGAGATAGGAGCAGTAAGAGAGCGAGAGGGAGGCAGTGACATTGAGAGGAGACAGTAGCAGTAGGACAGAACGAAGGAGACTGTAGCTGTGAGACAGAAGAGAGTGACAGAGAGACACAAAGAGGTAATGACAATGAGTTTGGCTGAATGAGTGAATGAGAATGGGCAACTGGTAGTGGATGGGTATGAACGACTTACAGCGATGGACTAGTGGGTATGAGCGAGCTACAGTTAGGGTAGGTTATGGGAGTGAGAGGCGAGTCGCATGATGAAAAGAGCACGAATATGTTCGGATGCCAAAAGATTTGGGGAAGCTTTTAATGGCGCTGAGGAAGGTAGAATGAGGAAGCTGGCGGTCCAGTCTTCAGTCACAGTCTTTTAAACAGGAGCTTATTTGTCTTTTTTGTGATCCGATAGGAGCATTTTTCTGCTAGTATGAAAGTAAGATGTAATTCGTGTGTTAACGTGGAAATAAATTTAACGTGTGTGTCTATGGCATTTAACTCATATCATTCACGGGTTTTTCTGAATTCCTAATTATTCAGATTTTCCTTAAACCGGATGACCTGGTCCGTATAAACGTGGTTTCACTCTGTTAACGGCACAACAAAGTTAAAACCACGTGTAAAAAAAAATGGTTCAAATGGCTCTGAGCACTATGGGACTTAACATCTATGGTCATCAGTCCCCTAGAACTTAGAACTACTTAAACCTAACTAACCTAAGGACAGCACACAACACCCAGTCGTCACGAGGCAGAGAAAATCCCTGACCCCGCCGGGAATCGAACCCGGGAACCCGGGCGCGGGAAGCGAGAACGCTACCGCACGACCACGAGCTGCGGACACCACGTGTAAAAACCTCGTTTCGATATCTGGAATACTTCACGAAATAAAAGGGGTATTACGTCTTACTGGATCCATACTGTATATTGGGTGTCTATAAATTGGTATCTATAAATGTAGGGTGGGTTCCTGACACGAAAACTTTGCAAAAGTCCATCTGAACATTCCTCTTTACAGAGTTGTTAGCTTTTAATTTGTTTGATTGTCTTTTGTTCTGTTTTGTGTATGTAAGAGTAGCTTGCTTTATTTTGACTGATTGTCTTTTGTTCCTTTGTGTTGTTTACAGACCTGCATCCATCACATTACAAAACCTTCTATTCAGTAAGTGAAATATCGTATATGTAGTCCATGTATGACCTAGCAGATGGGAATGCGGTAGCAGCACTTCAGCTTTATGCAGGTTTGTACCCTGCGGGTCAGATAACTCGTGTACAAACGTTTGCACGCCTCCATCAACGCTTGCGAGAAGCAGGTGCATTTGAGAGGAGAAATTCAAATGCTGGGACCCACGTGATGTACGAAGGTGTGTGTTCGGAGAGTGAGTCCTTTGTAATGCGGCCGAAGCCCCACAGACTAGTACAAGAAGAATGGTGAGAATGGAAGGCATTAGTCACATCGCCATTTATAATATCCTGTATGGACACCTTCTGTACCTGTACGACCTTCAGCGAGTGCATGGATTAAATGTGATAGAAATTTTGTTATGGTACGGCAGTGTGCTGTGGTCATGCGCTTCTTAGCTTATATCCTATTTACTGATGAGGCTGACATTGTATTGTACTGTCTGGGAACCGGGGACCTAGAAACGACGGGGAGGCTCCGTCCCCGCCGCAGCCGAAGTGGTCTACAACCCCACGACGACTACCGCAGTCCTCTTCACTCCTCCGTCACCCCACACCGAACCCAGGGATACCGTGCGGTTCGGCCCCCGGTGGACCCCTCCAGAGAACGTCTCATACCAGACGAGTGTAACCCCTATGTTTGCATGGTAGAGTAATGGTGTTGTACGCGTACGTGGAGAACTTGTTTGCGCAGCAACCGCCGACATAGTGTAGCTGAGGCGGAATAAGGGGAACCAATCCGCATTCTCCGAGGCAGTGGAAAACCGCCTAAAACCATCCTCAGACTGGCCGGCTCACCGGACCTCACAACAAGTCCGCCGGACGGATTCGTGCCGAAGACCAGGCGCTCCTTCCCACTCCGGAAAGCCGTGCGTCAGACCGATCGGCTAACCGGGCGGGCCAGGCTGACATTACACGTAATGGTACCTTGAGTTATAGAAACACATCTAGGCATATGAAAACGCCAATGAAATAAGATATGAGAAAGTTCAAGTGCTTTTCAGCATCAGCATGCGGGATGGAGTCATTCACGCTCATTGTATTGATCCCTATTTCTTCTCATACGTTTTACTAGGCAAATATTCCTACGTTTTCTCGGAAATTATGTGCTTCATTTAGTTGATGTGTACCTCTAGACATCATCCAACGAATGTCGTTTATGTAGTAGCGCTGTATCTCATTTTAGTCGAATAATTGGCCGGTAGCTGGATAACCAGTTTCAGATGAATTGGCCGACGGTGATCCATTGCATGACCTGTCCGACCAACAGCTTCGAATTTACTGGATTTTTACATCTGGGGCCATTTAAAAGCCTTGGCGTTTCACCTCCTGTACCTAATGTTGTCATTTAGAATTTTATGCATCTTCAGCAACTATAGTTGAATATATCGAGCTAATCAGCAACCCGCTGCATGAAATAATTTAAATGCAACTGGTTGCCGATTACTTCGATGTCTAATGTCGACGCTGCGAGACAGTGTATCCAGAATGGTTGTGTCGAGTACGATGCACACTAGGAGTTTTCAACAGTGTGACAAAGCGTGCATTGTTGGCTCAGGGCATGCATCGAAGCAGGAGGTGGTAAGTTCGAGTAGAATTTGTAAATGTACATTATTAAATCAATCAGATCATGGAGGGAAAGGAAATACCAAGAGTATGGTGTGTATCATACGTATCTGTTATCTATAAAAAAAATAAAGAAACAAGAGAACCAAATTATTTTAGGTGAATTAGTGTTACGGCCTCTATCAGCAGATTTTTTTAGCGCTGTACTGAAAAACTGGCTGAAGAATGAGATTAAGGGAAAGATGCGAGAGGAACAGGCAGGTCTTACAGCTGGATGATCTTGTATGGGATCATAGCCCGCATCTCGTGGTCGTGCGGTAGCGTTCTCGCTTCCCGCGCCCGGGTTCCCGGGTTCGATTCCCGGCGGGGTCAGGGATTTTCTCTGCCTCGTGATGGTTGGGTGTTGTGTGATGTCCTTAGGTTAGTTAGGTTTAAGTAGTTCTAAGTTCTAGGGGACTGATGACCATAGATGTTAAGTCCCATAGTGCTCAGAGCCATTTGAACCATTTTTTTATGGGATCATATTTTTAGCCTTACACAAGTAAGTGAGTAGGCCTGTTTTAAGGGTCATGAAGTACACCTAATATTTGCGGATTTAGAAGAAGCGTATGATTCTGTACCCATAACGTACTACGGGAAGCGATGGAGCATATAGGTGTAGAAATACAACAAATACCCCAAAAATCCCTAATCGAATACCAGTTGTAACCAGCAGCCAAAGCAGGGAAAAAGTTGAGCGACACATTCCAAACACCGAAAGGACTTAGGGCTGCAATATGTCACCGATCCTGTTTAGAATATATATGCAGTATATAGTGGACTCAGTCATGCGGAACTATGGGAATTACTTTCCTGCATGGTACTATCTACAAATTATTATTTGCCGATGATCAAGTACTGTTAACAAAAAGTAGAGAGGATGTCAAATTTGTGATAAAGAAGTTAGTGGAAGCATTTGATCGGGGCGGGCTTAGAATAAATATAAGCAAATCAGAATATCCAGTACTGGGAGAAGATGGGTCATAGTACTGCCACGAGGAACTATTAAAGCTGTAAAGCGGTGTAAATACTTAGGATCGATTATCCATTCCTCAGGTAGCTGTGACGCAGATGTCGAACGCAGGATCAGCAGGCAACAGGAGCAATTAAAATGCTAAATGGAGTTCTGTGGGGCCGGGAAGTATCAAAAGAAACAAAGAAGAGGATTCTGGAAACATTATTGGAATGTATACTAACATACGGTGCAGAAGGACGGACCCTGAATGAGCGAAAAAGAAACAGAGTACAGGCAGTAGAAATGGATGGAATAAGGAGGGCACCCAAGATATCCAGAACAGAGTGGAGAAGAAATGAGAAAATTAGGGAAATAAAGGATACGCAGTCGTGCAAAGGATTGAGAATAGAACTCTTCAATGGTATGGCCACGTACGGCGAATGCAGCAAGGACGATGGCCAGAAGCAGTCCTGGAATGGTACCCTCCAGGAGGAGGAAGCTCGGACGGCAGAGATTAACGTGGACAGTGGAAGTAATTGCAATGGTGAGGAAGAGTGATCCGAAAGAGGCAGAGTGCTATGATCGTGGAAGCTGGAGAATGTGGGTGCACGGCAACTACTTTAAAAGTGGAGAAGCCATTAAAATAAAGTAAGTGCGGTATTAAATCTGTAACACGTAACATTACCAGTAAAGCCAAGTAAATCTTTAACGAAGGAGTTTCGCACCCATGTTCATATGGATATTTTGTAATGTTTCGGTGTCAGGTTTAGGTTAGATTAGATTAGTTTTTCGTTCCATAGATCTGTGCTGAGGAGATTCTCGTGGATGTGGAACATGTCAATTTTTTTAAAGCTGAAATAACAATACTAATAGTATGAATATATACAATAGATCATTTGTTTCTATTAAAAAATTCGTCAGTGGAGTAGAAGGAGTTGGCCACTAGTAATTCTTTCAGGCTCCTTTTAAACTGATCTTTATTTGTAACTAAATTTTTTATGTTTGCTGGCAAATTATTGAAGATGAGTGTTCCTGAGTAGTGGACCCCTTTTTGAACTAAAGTAAGTGCTTTTAAGTCCTTGTGCAGATCATTTTTGTTCCTGATATTGTATGTATGAACTGAGCTGTTTGTCGGAAAAAGAGCTATATTATGTAGGACAAATTTCAATAAGGAGTAAATATACTGAGAGGCAGTAGTTAGTATACCCAGTTCTTTGGAGAGGTTTCTAACAGGACGTCCGTGAATTTACTCCACAAATAATACGTATTACACGCTTTTGGACTCTGAAAACTTTTGTTTGACTGGAAGAGTTACCTCGAAATATTATACCATAGGACACTATGGAATGAAAGTAGGCAAAGTATGCAAGCTTTTTCATTTTTATGTTGCCTATGTCAGCTAACAGTCGAATTGCAAATACAGATTTGTTAAGGCGTTTCTGCAGTTCTGTGGTGTGCTCCTTCCAACTGAATTTATTATCAAGTTGTAATCCCAGGAATTTAAGACTGTCAATCTCTTCTATCTGCTCTTCTTCATACTTTATGCATATGCTGGGTGGAAACCTCTTACAGGTTCTGAATTGCATATAGTGAGTCTTTTCGAAGTTTAATGTCAGTGAGTTGGCTTTTAACCATTTATTAATATCCATGAAAATATCATTAGCAGATATTTCTAGAACTACTCTCGACATACTGTTTGTTGCAATACTTGTCATCTGCAAACAAAATGAACTCTGCTTCTGGCAGTGTAACTGATGAGAGATCATTAATGTACACAAGAAAAAGCAATGGCCCTAAGATGGATCGGGACATCACATGTAATTTCTTCCCATTCCGATGATGACTGATGACATCCGCACAGTTATGAAAACATAATTGCTCGATTTAAAATCATTCTTTCGCATGCAATAATAATCAATGTAATGATCCCAACAATGAGAAAGAAGATTCAGTGTTTGACGTATGTTTCCGAGGAGCAGCAATAATTACAAATATATTCTTAGCAATGTCAAATTTAGGAACAGATATAGTTCATTGGATCTGAGAGGGATTTGCTACCGGTAGTGTCAACCTGTGTGGTAAAGCGCGCGCGCTGCGGCATGCGCCAGTGATGTAGACGCGAATACCTACCTGGATGTACTGGTCCTCATTCCTGAGGTGCTCGGCGATGAACTCGACCGCCTCGGTGGCCTTGGAGGCCTCGGGCGAGAGCAGCAGCGAGTCGGAGCTCTCGCTCTCGCGCCGAGCGGGCGGCAGCTCGGCGGCGCTGGCCTTGCGGTTGACCTTGCAGTTGGGGTGGTGCAGGTTGGACATCTCGACCGCCTCCAGCTTGGCGCGCGGCCCGTGGCCCGCCCCCGCCGCCGCCGCGGCCGCCGCCGCCGCCGCCACCGGGGGCAGGTGCCTCGGCAGGTCGGCCGGCGACCCGTGTGGCGGCGCGCCCATTCCGGGCATCTCCATCATCCAGCGCAGGCGCGTCTTCTTGGGGCGGCGCATCAACAGCAGGATGGGCAGGTAGTAGAGGAAGACGGCGCGGATCCAGGGCGGCATGCGGTGCGTGCGCGGGCCCCGGAAGTTCCAGTTGATGATGATGACCGTCACAAGGATGCTCACCGTGTTCATGATGAACGTGAACAGCAAGTACTTGGCGATGAGCGGCAGCACCAGCGACGTGGGCGGCAGGATCTTGGAGACGAGCAGCAGGAAGACGACGAGCGACAGCAGGATGCTGATGCCGAGGGTGACCTTCTCGCCGGCCTCGGCCGGCAGGTAGAAGACGAGCACGCAGAGGAACGAGATGAGCACCGTGGGCAGGATCAAGTTCACCGTGTAGAACAGCGTCTTTCTCCTGATGATGATGTAGAAGGTGATGTCCGTCTCGGTCGGGTGGTTGCCCTCGTAGATGTTGAGGTAGGCCGGCACCTCGATAATGTCCCACGTACCCGACTTCCAGTAATCGGACAGGTCCACAAAGGTTTTGTTATTGTACAGCGCTAAGGACACTTGGTCTCCGTTGAACGTCCACGACCCGAATTTCATGATGCACGTCTGCTGGTCAAACGGGAAGTACGTCACGTCGATGGTGCACGAGCTCTGAAAGAAAATTGGTGGTGATCAAGAGTGAAACACACAGATTCTTCCTTCTCGCCTCACTCTTTGTTGTCGGATACTGGCACGAACGTTGTCCAACCATTCGCAAGTGCGGAAAAAGTCGGGAGGTAAACCCTGAAATTAATATAGGCATTACGTGAACAAATCGACATAGAAATTTATTGTGTGATTAAATTTTTTTGCTTTTGTTAAACGACTGACACGCCATAAGTTTTATAGAAATTAGAATTCTATTAATACCTTCAGGCGTTGATATATATGAACGGGGACAGGTGAAAATGTGTGACCCGCCCGGAACTCGAACCCTTGATCTCCTGCTTACGTGGCAGACGCTCTATCCATTTTTTTTTTTGCGTTGTTGATCGTTGTGTTTGGTCGTTGCAGACGTCACATGACATCCGCTCAAGTTCGTTTGTTGATCCTTCCATTCATTTTTTTTATTACAGAGGCCACCCAGCTGTCTGACCCAACACGCTGAGCTAGCGTGCCGGCAAAAAATGTGGAACGCTTCACGATTTTGCGTGTCATCCTTGCACAGGGGCTATGCTAATCTTCTCTGTATCGTTCCAATTTTAGTATATGTATCACCGAAGCGAGTACATCCATCTGAGACACCGAGGGCACAGTGGATAGTGCGACGCAGGGACTATCTCGCGCACGCCTCCCGCGAGACCTACATTCGCACCTTGTATGTCCACACACTACATTCGTTGTGTCCCACCCCAACGTACTCACTACTCGTGGAAGACGTTCTTACCAAGTCCCGTAAGAGTTTGGGAATATGTGTGCATCGGCACAGAAGAAGAAGGTCATGGCCGGTATTGCCAGAACTATATACTTATATGGATATGGTGTCTGTTCTTTCGGACATGTATAAGTTTTATAGCTCTCCGCTAGCCCTCAGTTTAATGTTTAGTAAAGACTGTTTGTTGGTAAAGTTCCATCAGTATGTACTAGATGGTGCCATGTAGTCCAGATTTCTTGCGCAATAGTTAGCGAACATGTTGTGACTTATAACTGAATACGAAAAACTGGGTTAAAGTATGCTTGTGCAAAATCAGCCAATATCATTCACCTAAAAGGCCATTGTTTTCAGCTGTATCATGTATGTTGTCCATTAATTCTCGGAACAGCCCACTGATTAGCTTTTTGTTCACCTGTATATATCTGCCGGTATCTTTCGACTTCTGAGGTCACGTGCATGATTTCTCTGTTTCGAGGTTTCTTTGACCACTGGTCATTTTTACCCTATGATTACATATACACAGTTCATTAAACAGTGCTAAAGCCAGTGGCAGTATGGAACTAAGGAATAGAAACAATAACCATCAGTATACAGACAAAGGCTCATTTGTAATTGTTAATGTACCGGTATATGAAACTAATAAAAACAAATACCATTTGTATATTCCTCAAATTACAAGCTATTGTGACTCCGACAGTGCTTCAGGTGTAACATATAATGTCAAATGCCTCCGGAAACAAGAAATGAAGTTTGTTTGGCCAAAAATGCTAGATACTGATTCGACAACTGAAGAACAGCTAACGTTAATTCTAACTACATCGGATGTTCTTAAACGAGGATTTAGGTTTAAGATGGATGAGATTGAAGGTATTATGATCAACTAATTTGGAGCTATGTGTATAGTATTCCATCCTAGTACCTTTCATTACATAATTTTGGTGTTCGATCATAGTGATCTATGTACTCCACTAGGTTTTTTTCTTTTACTAGGCTTAGTAAAGCACTTAAGACTACTTTGGACAAATGTATTTCTTTGTGCGTGGTCAAAGTTCCATCGTGTTTTTTAAATATTGATCACAAATGCAGGCCGGTGAATGTATCCTGAAATCCATGCTAACTGTCACTACCTACAGTTTCTCCATTACTTCCTCTGCATTTTAGAAAATGTATTGCACTAATTAGTATATGGTCCTTTGATACAAGCTTCCCACGTTCACTATCATAAATAGCAAAGAAGTTAAAACAGGCTTGATAATCACATCTGAATCTGAAAATCGGTCAAAGTATACCTGGTTTACAGTATTACATAAATTATCTTTGTGGTTTGCAAAGCATTTTTATCAACTTATTACCGGTGTCAGTGCCGTATGCACCATCATCAGGTATAAAAAGGTCGACTACGAATAATAAGTCAATGTTAACATCTGCTTATGATCCTGTAATCACATTCATGTGCATTTCGTAGCCAAGCATTTTACATGTGAATGTGGTGCATAAGGGATTGGTCATGTGTTAATCGAAACACTTTACGATCGAGACAAAAAAAATTGTATTACTTACGTAATTTTTTCCATATGTATACGAAATAATACTTGCGCTGTGACGAACCTGCCTGGACTAGGCATTTTATTTTAATAAAATAAATTTTTTTTCCTAACGCTACTGTAACCTTTTTAAATACCGAAAGAAAGACATTACTTCCACTAAACTCTTTGGTTAAAACAAGCACTTTATTTAGGGCTACAGTCCAGTTTTCAACTTCAGCTCATTCCCAAGGGCACCTATACCACAAAAGCACCAAAATAGAACGGACTCGGGAATCGCCCAAACGAAGCACCCACTTTCTTACATAAATTATACTTCCCTAGAGTCTCCCGAGCATATCTAAGTCTCGTACCTGTCCATTTTCCCTAAAGCGAAATTTAATTATTCGATTCATCTTGCGTTTCTTTGCTAAAGTACTCCAAGATGCTTGCGTGCTGTGACTACTTCCAGTGGCCCATCGCCCATCACGGGAGCATATGATACTGGAGATTTTTCCTTTGATTTCCCGTGCTACCTTACGTTTATTTATATTAACGGTCAGCTGTCCAGTTTGGCACCAGCTGCTGATCGTTTATAAGTCTGTCAGCGGTATGTAAAAATTTAGTAAGGATCTCTCCTTCACGTACACAACTATATCGTCTGCGAGTGTGCTACCAATTCATTTATACATGGTGATTCCGTTAGAAATTTTCAGGAATAACGGAAAAAGGATAAACGTACCAATTTGAGGTAAGACTCCCTGGTCCGCAAACAATCGAGTCGGAAGTTAGAAGCGAAAATAGTTATGATACCTCCGTCTATGGGATACATGTACCGTTTCTGTCGTTGTCAAGATTGTAGGGATGGCAACTTTTAGAGGTAGTAGTATGAACCAAATCAAGAAAAAGCATCTAATGAACGTGGGCTCTAAAATGTATACCTTAAGAGCTATGATCACTTGTTCATCTTCGGTACTGTGATACTGATCTCTTCTACTGAACAAGTGCTCATAGCTCTGAAGGCATGCATTTTAGAGCCCATCTTTACTCTATATTTCTTTTTATTGTTTTGGTGCATACTCTACCACTAATACCCTACAATGTTAGCAACAACAGTACCGGTGCATGTACTGCGAAAATTATCAAAAGTTTCAGAACGTATCAAATAACAGGCATACTGTAGCTCATGGTTTCAGCATAGACTGCAAGTGGCAGAGGCCCTCAGTGCTAGTAGAAAGAAGAGGTTAAAAAACATGTTGTCTAAGGTGGATGGTGGCTGTACACCTGGACGCCCAGTCTCTCAGTTCAAACAGAACAACACACAGCGGCGTGGGTGCGTCTGCAGGAACTGCCGTCTTTCCAGGGAGCACTGCAAAATACAGAAGGCATACCTCATTAAAACATTTTATAATCCAATATTTCGATAACAGATATATTGTTTAACCATTGCTTACTGTTTCAAGATGCAAGTAAGACTTTTTTGCACTAGTGGAGAAAGAAAAATGACTTTTAAGAATGTGACATATAAAAGCCTCGTTTGTAAGGGGTTAATAACGGCATGCTGTGAATGGAGCAAGAGTCATATTCTAATAATGATCAACTGCATATGACTGCGTTGATCCTAACATCGTACCGGGTAAGTGTCGATATAGCAGGAGACATCGACAGAAATTGCCCCTAATTACTGAACTGGATTTCATTGAAGTTGTGTGGTGTTGTGGCAGGCTTTAAGATAATTTCCAGGATTTGCGCTGCGTCTTGGGCGTGAATTGGCAGTTGGATGTGTATCACTGTTTGTGTCTGCAGTTTGTGACTTTAATTCAGTCGAATTCTCTCTCTTTCTATTAAACTAAGATCGATTACGAAAAATCGAGCTGAGCCCACAACTTCAAATGGAGAGCTCCTCGTTCGTAATATCCTAAATTTTTGCATGTTAAAAAGTTTATTCTTGTGTGATTTGAAAGAAACTTTCAACTCCAACATAAAATTATTGCAAATTAGCCGACTATTTTCATACTAGTCGTTTTTCATGTATGTAATCTGTTAGCTCTTATCGTGTGATTCAAGATTTCAGTTCTGACTTCCTTTTCAGATATTATGCCTAAAATTACTAACATCTCTTGAGAATCAGAACCACCTATTATTCGCTCTGACGTAATATGTTTGATGTGGGCAAGCTTCCTTGAGAAAATCGCACCAAGCTTCACACGATACTACTGTTCACCTTATTTTTTGACACTTTTTTTTTAAAAAAAATATCTTTTCAAGCAGCCGAGGTATCTCATCTGAAGCACGAGATATTCGTATTATTTTGGATCAACTGTATACAAGAAATCTGGTGTGAGGAACGTAGTTTATAAAGTAAGGTGTGTCTGCAGAGCGAACGCTGAACAATGCGGGATTCATCACGCACGTCATCCGGCACATTTTATTTACATTCCCACGAAGTCTGGCAGTTTCCAGCAGAACAACGTCCATGCACAGAGCGCCCTTTTCTTCATCTGCTGCCCTGACAAACGCCATCTACAAACATGACGCCAATATTTTTTTCGAAAGAGTAAACCGCCATCTTACTGTATATTACGGTATTTAGCTTCTATACTATCTAAATTTCGGTTTTTATGACATTATTAAGTACGATGCTAAAAGTTCTTAGACCATTAACATGTCATATCTGTTAAAGCAGTTTGACTGCCTTAACTACCTAAGATGTTAATGGTGTAGGAAATTTTAGAATTGTGCTTGATAATGGCATAAAAACCTAAATCTAGATACTACGGAAAATCACCACAGTAATACACAGTCAAATGGCGGTTTACTATTTCGAAGAATACTGCATTACTGTGGCAAAATACCATCGAAAACTTTTTACTGACACGAATGAGTTTGTGAGCGACATGATGGGTAGGCATGTGGCTCGTTCTGTATTAGCGACAGCATCGCTATACCAGCTATGACAACAGGGAGAAGTACTCCCATGATCACAAGCAACACGTCTATGACCGGCTGTATATAGTCTACACAAGAGCTGCAAGAAAATCTGTAACTGTGTATATTACCCCGTGATTATGATCCTGTACCAGCTGGTACAATAATGGGAGTAAACATTTATGTAAGACTTTTATCAGGGCGCTCATTTTCATTTTTCACTGGTGCATATACTTACTACTTTTTCAGAAACACTGATATATAATACACATGCTGTAGTGGGTGACTCCATAGGTAGGTAGTGACATCACCATTTATTTTTTTAAACAAAATTTTTAGTCTAGGTCGCACTCTATTTCATCTAATTACACGTCAGGAAAGACTAACATCAAGAGATCAGTAACTTGAAGAATCAGTGCAACATACTACTTAAAATAGTGAGTGAGCATACCGAGTATAAGCGCATATTGATCTGATGACGACAATCTGACGAAACCCATGAACAAAAGGAACGAAGTACAATCTCGATTAAAAATTTTACGTGTATGTACATATTGGCCGCAGACCTCTACAAAGACTTCTTGTCTGCCATTATTTTATTTTTATATTCATCATTCCTCTTGTCTTTTTGGGTGAGGGGAGCTATAAGTTAAATACCTTAGTTTAACGCCAAATTCATCATATTTATTAACAAAGTCAGAGTGGTTTTAACAGAAATAAAAAATTGGAAATGAGCATATGGCATCGTTGGCCGGGAGGCCCCAATCGCGGAAATTCGGCCGCCAAGTGCAAGTCTTATTTCAGTCGACGCTACACAGGGCGACTTGCGCGCCGGGTATGAGGATGAAATGATAACACAACACCCAGTCCCCGAGCGGAGAAAATCTCCAACCCGGCCGGGAATCGAGCCCGGGCCTGCTTGTAAGGGAGGCGAGCACGTTACAACCCAGCTAAGCAGGCGGGCAACTGATATAAAATAGAACGATGACAGTTCACTACAAGTGATAACATAACAAATAATTATGGATTTCTTGAAACTTGTTTACATTATAGATATGAATGTCCCTTTTTAGGGTTTTATTACGGTTATGTTTTTGATTCATGTAAAGTTGTTCTAGTCGACAGAAATAAAATGTGAAATGTAATCTTACAGTAACTAGAACGTTGGTAGATACAAATGCTTGCTCAATAAGTCTGTTTCACACTTTGTACAGAGTGAAACTCTTGCATAGTGTTTCTAATTTTCTCCGTGTAGTCTTCCAGCTTATCAAATTGTTGGAGATGAAATGGACTGATGCAGAACTGAATAAATTCCTGTAACGAGTCAATGAGCAAAGATTACGAATGAAGAACTTCAGAAAGCGATGAATTGGAATCGATGAACACATACTACTATCATGAGTTGTAGATGAAAATTGTTGCTGAAGATGTGATGGAGTGAAAGAATCGCGTGTAAATTGGTATATACAGGGTGACAATTATTGAACTATACGAGAAAAACGTAAACTGGTTACAAACTACGGCGTGAACAAACTTTATTCAACATTAAACGTCAATACAGATATTCGGATTTAGGTTATGACATGTTCGATACGCCTGCCATCATCGGGGATCATGTGGTGCAGACGAATAGCGAAATTCTGCATAGTCCGCTGAAGTATCGGAACATCGATGCTGTCGATGACCTGCTGAATGGTTGTTTTCAGCTCAGCAGTGGTTTTGGGGTTATTGCTGTAAACCTTGTCTTTAAAATAGCCCCACAAAAAGGAGTCGCGTGTGTTCAGATACGGGGAATATGGCGGCCAATCGAGGCCCATACCAGTAGCCTCTGGGTACCCCAGATTAAGAATGTGGCCCCCAAAAGATCTCCTCCAGGACATCAAACACTCTCCTGCTTCGATGGAGTCGAGCTTCGTCTTGTATGAACCACATCTTGTCGAAATCAGGGTCAGCTTGGATAATGGGGATGAAATCATTTTCCAAAACTTTTACGTACCGTTCGGTAGTCACTGTGCCATCAAGGAACATCGCATCGATCTTTACGTGACTGGACATTGCACACCTCACAGTCACCTGTTGAGGGTGAAGAGACTTCTCGATCGCGACATGCTGATTCTAAGTCCTTCAAATGCGACAATTTTGCTCATTGACGAACCCATCCAAATGAAAGTGGGTTTCGTAGCTGACCCAAATCATGCATGCGCATACTAATTCCTATCATGCCCTGCGGCCAATCGTGCAGTTTGAACGTCCTAATGCAAACTGTACAGAAGTTATGACGAATTTATTTCACATAGTTCAATAACTGTCTCCCTGTATGAGGCTGTCATTGATGACGTAGACAGGAACGGTTGTGCTAAAATGAAAAGGATGGCTGGCAAGCGTCAAGTTTGGAGAATTTCGTTAAGCCAGTCTTTACGTAGATGACAGAAACAATCTATATATTTAGGCGAACGTGCTGAAAAGCAATGCCTCCGAATTTTTTTATTTGGAAATTCTTAAAGTTTTTTTTAGATAAAACAAACGTCATTAACATTCTAGATCTATATTCTTCATGCCCGCATATTTATTTCTCGACATAGTCACCCTGTCGACGAACACATTTCTCCCAACGCGAGGGCAGTTTGTTGATACCGTCATTGTAGAGTATTTGACATTGTTGTTGGAGCCACAACCTCGCCTCTCCTTGCACCGTTTCATCACTATCAACGTGCGATCCTCGATGGCGTTCATTAAGTTTTGAAAGCAGTCGAAAATCGGATGAAGCCGAGTCGGGACTGTGTGGGGGATGATCGATGACATTGAACCCAACGCGTCGGATTGTTGCAGATGTCGCAGCGCTCGTGTGTAGTCCGTCATTGTCCTGATGAAGGAGAGGTTGTTCCATGTGTGGACGAACTCTTCGAATTCTCACGCACCGACTTACAGTTGTCACGTTACACGCCGCCATGTTCTACGCTACAATTCGGAGCCCTCTAGTGGTAGAGGGTTACAAATATGTAGACATGAAGAATAAAGAGGTAAAACGTTAATAACGTTTTTTTAACGTGTATAGTGTATGTTCTTTTGGACCTGTCCGAAAGAACAGATACCATGCATGTAAATATACGCAGCGCATGGAAAAAACTTTTATTGAAAACGACCCGTTTCTCGACAATTGAAGAAGCATCCTCAGGTGATAAAGATTCTATTTAACAACTCACAGTGGAAAGTTAACTGCCTTATAGCCATCCTCCATCACTCACCATGAGCTATAAACTCATAGAGCGCTAAATGACGTATGGCATACATGCATCTTCGCTTGACACGAATCCGGTCGTGACTTCGAATAAAAGTATTTTACACCCACTGCGGATCATTCGTTCGACCTCTCCTCGGAATCAGATGAGGCTGCGAGCATTTAGAATGACTGACAGGGGACACTGCGTGTGTAGTGTGCGACACCTGGGAATCTGGGTTGGACGGGAAGCGTGCTAGGATAGATGAAGTGGTTAAGACGACCACTCGCGATAAGCGCGAAATCTTGGTTCGAGTCGTGGTTGGCATAAATTTTCACTTTTCGTGGTTAGATTTACACTCATGCTCATAAATTAAGGATGATGCTGATACATGGTGAAACAATGCTCTGGTGGGCGGTTTGCGGGTTTAAATCACCTCAGGGTATGACCATGTGGTGCAACTGATCTGCGGTCGTCGCACGATGGCGCTGGCAGCAGTCCAACAGAGGTGTGTTGGTGCATCTCAGAGTAAGTGTGCAGCGAGTAAGTGTGCAGACGTTTTCAAACGTGCTGTTGAAAATGGCTCAAAGAACACATATTGATGACGCTATGAGGGGTAGAATACTAGGTCGACTGGAGGCTGGTCAAACACAGCAGGTCGTAGCATGGGCCCTTCATGTGCCACAAAGCGTGATCTCAAGATTATGGCAACGATTCCAGCAGATAGGAAACGTGTCCAGGCGCTACAGAACGTCCACAAGAAGACCAATATCTCACCATCAGTGCCCGCAGACGGCCACGGAGTACTGCAGGTAGCGTTGCTCAGGACCTTGCCGCAGCCATTGGATGGAACAGTTGTCTCCAGACACACAAAAAATGGCTCTGAGCACTATGGGACTTAACATCTGAGGTCATCAGTCCCCTAGAACTTAGAACTACTTAAAACTAACTAACCTAAGCACATCACACACATCCATGCCCGAGGCAGGATTCGAACCTGCGACCGTAGCGGTCGCGCGGTTCCGGACTGCAACGCCTAGAACCGCTCGGCCACCGCGGCCGGCCCAGACACACAGTCTACAGACTATTGAACAGACATGGTCTATTCGTCTGGCGACCTGAAGGTGCATTTCACTGACCCCTGGTCACAGGAGGGCCCGTAAAGCCTGGTGTCAAGAACACAGTACATGGTTATTGGAACAGTGGTCCCAGGTTATGTTCACGGACGAGTCCAGGTATAGTCTGAACAGTGATTCTCGCCGGGTTTTCATCTGGCGTGAACCAGGAACCAGATACCAACCCCTTAATGTCCTTGAAAGGGACCTGTATGGAGGTCGTGGTTTGATGATGTGGGGTGGGATTATGATTGGTGCACGTGCACCCCTGCATGTCTTTGATAGAGGAACTGCAACAGGTTAGGTGTATCGGGACTTCATTTTGCACCAGTATGTACGCCTTTTCAGGGGTGCAGTGGGTCCCACCTTCATCCTGATGGATGATAACGCACGGACCCGCCGAGCTGCCATAGTGGAGGAGTACCTTGAAACAGAAGATATCAGGCGAATGGAGTGGCGTGCCTGTTCTCCAGACCTAAACCCCATCGAGCACATCTGGTATGCTCTGGGTCGACGTATCGCTGCATGTCTTCAAACCCCTACGACACTTAAGGAGCTCCGACAGGCAATGTTGCAAGAATGGGAGGCTATACTCCAGCAGCTGCTCGACACCTGATCCAGAGTATGCCAACCCGTTTTGCGGCCTGTGTACGTGTGCATGGTGATCATATCCCATATTGATGCTGGGGTACATGCGCAGGAAACTGTGGTGTTCTGTAGCACATGTGTTTCGGGACGGTTTTCTCAACTTATCACCAATACCGTGGACTTACAGATCTGTGTCGTGTGTGTTTCCTATGTGCCTATGCTATTTGTGCCAGTTTTGTGTTATGCCACGTTGTGTGGCACCACATACTGCAGTTATCCTTAATTTATGAGCATGAGTGTATTTCAATGCCTAACTGCAGCTGATGTTGGAATTTCTGTTTTGTCATTAATAACATACGTTTTATTTAAATAGCTTCAAGAGTTCTCGCATACAAAATTCGGAGCAATTACTTTTCAGCACATCCACGTATAAAAGTCATTGTGTGTATTTATGTACATTACACGTCTCCTCCTAAGCCACTGAATCAATTTCAACCAAACTTCGCACACATATCTGGAAAGAAGCACTGTGGGGGAAGCCTAATGACGCAGAAAATATCATTCAAACGAAAACGAGATGGAAAAAAGTGAGGAAACTGTTCATCATTTCTAAAGTAATCGCCATACCTGATAACACATTTATCCCACTGTGATACAAGGCGGTTATTGCCTACATGGAAAAACGGAATTATCATGATAGCTGATGCGTTCAAGCATCTGTTGGAAATAAACTGCCACGAAGCAGCATTTGTCAGAATTAGAGTGTTATTGACATGAGCGGGAAGAGGCCAATGGAACTGCTTCCATTCTATTTCTGAGTCGGATTGACGGAAACACTTGCATGTAGAAGCTAGTGGAATCGAGGAATCGGTTGGCAGCTTTCAGGATGATACATATGAAGTCGTGTGCCCTTAGGGGGTAAATGTGATACGCAAAGTGTTGTGTGCATGATGGAGGAGGCGAGTGAATGATACTCACTAGTCGATAAAGCTATTCTCCGTATAAATTCTATTCTTTCCATTCAACGGGTCCTGCAGTTCTTCCCCACTTCCACTGAGGATAGTGATGTCATCAGGTAATCTTAGCGCTGTCATCCTTTCACGTTTAATTTTGATACGACTCGTGAATTTTTTCTGTTACACTACTGGCCATTAAAATTGCTACACCACGAAGATGACGTGCCACAGACGTGAAATTTAACCGACAGGAAGAAGATGCTGTGATATGCAAATGATTAGCTTTTCAGAGCATTCACATCGGGTTGGAGCCGGTGACGACACCTACAACGTGCTGACATGAGGAAAGTTTCCAACCGATTTCTCATACACAAACAGCAGTTGACCGGCGTTGCCTGGTGAAACGTTGCTGTGATGCCTAGTGTAAGGAGGAGAAATGCATACCATCACGTTTCCGACTTCGATAAAGGTCGGATTGTAGCCTGTCACGATTGCGGTTTATCGTATCGCGAAATTGCTGCTCGCGCTGGTCGAGATCCAATGACTGTTAGCAGAATATGGAATCGGTGGGTTCAGGAGGGTAATACGGAACGCCGTGCTCGATCCAACGGCCTCGTATCACTAGCAGTCGAGATGACAGGCACCTTATCCGCATGGCTGTAACGGATCGTGCAGCCACGTCTGATCCCTGAGTCAACAGATGGGGACGTTCGCAAGACAACAACCATCTGCACGAACAGTTCACCGACGTTTGCAGCAGCATGGACTATCAGCTCGGAGACCATGGCTGCAGTTACCCTTGACGCTGCCTCACAGACAGTAGCGCCTACGATGGTGTACTCAACGACGAACCTGTGTGCACGAATGGCAAAACGTCATTTTTTCGGATGAATCCAGGTTCTGTTTACAGCATCATGATGGTCGCATCCGTGTCTGGCGACATCGCGGTGAACGTGCATTGGAGGCGTGTACTCGTCATCGCCATACTGGCGTATCACCCGGCGTGATGGTATGGGGTGCCATTGGTTACACGTCTCGGTCACCTCTTGTTCGCACTGACGGCACTTCGAACAGTGGACGTTACATTTCAGATGTGTTACGACCCTTGGCTCTACCCTTCATTCGCTCGCTGCGAAACCCTACATTTCAGCAGGATAATGCACGACCACATATTGCAGGTCCTGTACGGGCCTTTCTTGACACAGAAAATGTTCGACTGCTGCCCTGGCCAGCACATTTTCCAGATCTCTCACCAATTGAAAACGTCTGGTCAATGGTGGCCGAGCAACTGGCTCGTCACAATACGCCAGTCACTACTCTTGATGAACTGTGGTATCGTGTTGAAGCTGCATGGGCAGCTGTACCTGTACACGCCATCCAAGCTCTGTTTGACTCACTGCCCAGGCGTATCAAGTCCGTTATTACGGCGAGAGCTGGTTGTTCTGGGTATTGATTTCTCAGGATCTATGCACCCAAATTGCGTGAAAATGTAATCACATGTCAGTTTTAGTATAATATATTCGTCCAATGAATACCCGTTTATCATCTGCATTTCTTCTTGGTGTAGCAATTTTATTGGCCTATAGTATATTTCCGTCCCTAGGGGAACTAAATAATAATTAAAAAAAAAAGGAACGATTCGTCTTCATGGGCGTTAGGAGCGGTCAACGGCGTTTCATTGCTATACTGTTAATGGATAATCGATTGAGCTCATTTTTGACGGTATTAAATCATATGATATATTTAGAAATTATGCAATACTATCACAGATGTCTTCTTGAGTGTCCAACTCAACCAAAGCATTGACGTACTTAAAGCGATCCACAACGCAAGCACATCGAATATCAATAATACGCAAATAGTACAGCACCTGTAATTCCAAAATCGACCACTAAATATCACCCTAAGTCATGCTGTATTGGCCGCTAGATGTCACGAGAGGCGGACACGCTAGTAAAAAACGAGTCTGGCAGTATTGTGTGGTCAGTAAAGAAGCAATAACTGCAGAATGAATCGGCCAAGAGACCTGAGTGACTTCGAAAGCGGGCTAGTCATTGCGTGTCACCTGGGTGGCACATCTATCGAGGATATTTCAACGCATTCTAAAGCCTCCCAAGTTGACCGTTGGTGATGATTGTGAAGTGGGAACGCAAAGGAGCAACGACCGCTCAACCACGACCAGGCAGAGCTCATGTACTAACAGACACGAACTGTCAAGCACTGCGGATGTTGTTTGTAAAATATCATATGAAATCAACAGAAGAAATCACTAGTGAGTTCGAAAGTGCAACCAGAAATCCATCTAGTACAATGACTGTGCGTAGGGAGTTAAAAAGAATAAGCCATAAGGTAAATTTCTTTTAATTTGTGGTAAGATCTTATGGGACCAAACTGTTGAGGTCATAGGTTCCTAGGCTTACACACTACTTAATTCATTGTATTGTATGTATTGTATGTTAACCGGGGACCTAGAAACGACTGCGAGGCTCCGTCCCCGTCATAGCGGCAGTGCTCCACAACCCCACGACGACTACCGCAGTCGACTTCACCCCTCCGCCGCCCCACACCGAACCCAGGGTTATTGTGCGGTTCAGCCCCCGATGGAGCCCCCAGGGAACGTCTCACACCAGACGAGTGTAACCACTATGTTTGCGTGGTAGAGTAATGGTGATGTACGCGTACGTGGAGAACTTGTTTGCGCAGCAATCGCCGATATAGTGTAACTGAGGCAGAATAAGGGGAACCAGCCCGCATTCGCCGAGGCAGATGGAAAACCGCCTAAAACCATCCACAGACTTGCCCATTCACCGGATCTCTACACAAAGAAATCCACCGGGCGGATTCGTGCCGGGGACCAGGCGCTCCTTCCCGCCCGGAAATAAGTGCTTTAGACCGCACGGCCAACCGGGCGGGAGACTTAATCTAACTTAAACTAACTTACGCTATGGACAATACACAGACCCATGCCCGAGTGAGGACTTGAATCTCCGTCGGGGGTAGCCGTGCGGACCGTGACAAGACGCCTGAGACCACGCGGCTACCCCGCACGGCAGTAAGTATGGCTTTAGTGGTGTAATGAGCGATGCGACTTAGCAAGAGATGAATCTAAACGAGTGAATTGGAATGATGAATCACGCTATAACTTGTGGCAATTCGATGGAACTGAGAACGCTGTTTGCCATCATGCGTAGTGCCAACATTGAAGTATAAAGGAAGTAATGCCACGGTATGGCGGTGTCTTTCGTGGTTATTCTGCATGAGAAAATGCTAAATGTGACAGGATATGAACACATTTTACAGTGTTGTGTGCTGTGTACAGTAGAGGAAAAGTTTGGAATTGATGACTGTATTAACACGCCAGTGAACCATGTCGTAAAGCAGCAGCGGAGAGGCAATGATTTGAGGGCAATAACACTCCTGAAAATGTCTGACCTGCCAAGAGCTACGATCTAAACCCAATGGAAGAACTTTGGGATGAGTTGGAACGTCGATTTCGCTCCAGACCCTAACGTTCAACATTACTACCTTCTCTCGTTTGGGCTCCTGAGAAGGAGTGGGCTGCCATTTCTCCATAAACATTCAGACACCTTTTTTAAAGTATCTCCAGTAGAGTTCAAGCCCACATAAAATCGAAGGGTGGACGCACACCGCATTAATGTCCTCTAATAGTTGTACGGATATTTCGATCGGATAGTGGAAAAGCGTACAGTATACCAGTTCTTGGATGTATACAATATAAAGGTGAAACGTACAGTAACTGTATTTGTTAAGCTTACAGTAGAACTACACTAAACTGTCACTAATACAGCTCTCAGTAGTCCGGCCTCTCAGTATCCGGCACACTTCCAGCTTCAAGTCGTTCAATCTGAAATGACGCCTACAATAATGAAATTTCTTCTGCAACAATATTGTCAGTTAATTATAATGTTCAACGTTCCTGTACACTTTGAAATTGTGGCGTTCCTTACGGATCGTTATCATGGCTTCTAAAGAGATGCCGGCCGAAGTGGCCGTGCGGTTCTAGGCGCTGCAGACTGGAACCGCGAGACCGCTACGGTCGCAGGTTCGAATCATGCCTCGGGCGTGGATGTGTGTGATGTCCTTAGGTTAGTTAGGTTTAACTAGTTCTAAGTTCTAGGGGACTAATGACCTCAGAAGTTGAGTCCCATAGTGGTCAGAGCCATTTGAACCATCTAAAGAGAAACATGTTGTGCTAGACCTCAAGGAGAAACTCGAAATTAGATATAAATTTAACTGAGGTTCTTCGCAGAAAACCATTGTAGCTGGTAACAGTGCTGGACGAGCAACTATTTACGACCAAACTTCACCATAAAAGAAGTAACCATAAGCTCACAGAAAAGTTACGATGAAACTGATGAAGAAGAGGACATAGGAGGAGAGAACATGAGGATATCTCAAACTGCTGGTGCTGAATCTGGAGATGTCTTCCTGGAGTACTTTATGCAACAATCAGAAACACGGCACACGACCTATGAAATGCTTGTAAAGCCGTTGTGTGATAAAGCATACTGCCGTCGCATATCATCATGGAGACAACTAAAAAGGTGGGACATGTTTCATAGTGAGTGTCGAGTGACAGTAATATGTATGTACACACTCAAGGAATAAGTATTCTTTGAAAATGAATGTATCTTAGGATTTGATAAAGTAAAGTCTCTTAGGATATGATAAAGTAAAGTCTCTATGTGCTTATACCAAATTTAACACACTCCCAATAATCCGGCAGTTCCGCTAATCCGGCACCCACATGTGCGAGGAATGGCCGGTTCAGCAAGAGTCTAGTGTTCTGATTTTCGATGTGGTTACGTTTCGGATAACTTTATATACTTGATAACCGACTGAACTAGACTGCCACAACACTTCTAAAGAGGAAACTGTATTATTTCGAAGTAGATCATGTGAACTTAATACCATCAAAAAAGTGAAGTTGTCGATACATACAAAACCATGCACTGCCAATCACTGCTTTTTGTTCCTAGTGGAAACCGTGATTCCCTTGTTGTGGACTATACTGGATGGTAGTAGCCCATACGGCTGTGGAGACAAGAGAGTAAAGTGGTCACTAGGGTGTCTTCTCTCTCTTTCCCATCGACGTATTTTCCAAGGAACAAAATTCTAGATGGTTGTATAATGTTCTCTCGCTTTAACGAATGCTCTCAAATGATAAAGAATGGTTTCGAATGTTCTAGAATATTTTCAAATGTCCCGGAACACTGTATAGAGGCGGCATAAACTGCATTGATCTGCACTCCAGCACAATCATCTTAACCGATGAGATGGGCGAGTTGGTAAAGGCAGAAGAACAAACCGAGAGAGGTAGCGCAGTGGCTAGTACGCTGGCCTCGCATTCGGGAGGACGACGGTTAAAACCCGCTTCTGGCCATCCTGGTTTAGGTTTTCCGTGATTTCCCTAAATCGCTTCAGTCGAATGCCGAGATAGTTCCTTTGAAAGGGCATGGCCGACTTCCTTCCCCATCCTTCCCTAATCAGATGGGACCGATGACCTCGCAGTTTGGCCCGCTCCCCCAAACCAACCAACCAACCAACCAGAAGATCAATTCAGTGAGAAACTGTATCCACTTATAGAGGAAAACTACATAAACAAAGAATGATTGCGTGGTCGAGTAATTTGAGCCATAAGAACGAGATAGTTCAACAAACGAATGAATGGTTGCAGAATATGATACCACGATAAGCAAAAATATTTAAATCCATCTATACAACGATCAGCCAATACGAAAGCGTAACCTTCCCAACAAAGACCCTAAATTCACTCAATGTTTCCGATGTGCCCTCGCTAAAAACTTCTAAACGCCATACTTACTTTACAATCCGTGTCCTGGCGAGAACAACTCTCTTCCTTGAAAACTCTGCAGCCTTAATGGCCTTGTCTTTGCATAAATATAGATCATCCGCTGTACAAAGAAATTCATCCTTGGGAATATGAGCAAATGTTCGAATCGTCAGTGTTTCTCTGCATTCACACAGGTCATCTTCAGAGCAGCCCCACTTAACCATGTCCCCGTTCCACTCGCGAATGGCATGTGGGAAAAATTACTGTCGGAAAGTTCTAATTTGTCGAATTTTCTCGTCGTGGCCATATGGGAGGAAGTAATAAGTTGTCCAGCTCTTCCCGGAGAGTACTCTCTCAAAATTTCAATAGCATAGCCTCTCCGTGATGTACAACGCCTGTCTTTTGGCGTTTATCACTAAAGTTTGTTGACCATCTGTGTAACGCTCTCGCACCGATTAAACGGTCCCGCCACAAAACGTGCCTCTCTTCGTTGGATCTTCTCTATTTCTTCTGTCAGTCACGGGCCCCAGATTGATGAAAAAAACAAAAAAATCGGTCGAACGTTCTATCTTCAACTTTCTTGTGGCTTCTATATTACATTGGTGAAATGCTATTGCGTGCGGTTTTTCTGGATTAGGTTGCATGTGATTTTCGTTAAAGCAGTTCCTCAGCGTATCTAATGCCTTGACCAGTTTTCTTTCCTCTTCAAATGTTCTTCCTTGAGCAGCAATGGCGATGTCGTCTGTATATACGAATCTTTTTATTTGCGGGTGGTGTGGCTAATCGTTTGTGTACACATCGTACAGAATGAGGGAAAGGACGCTCCCTTGTGGTAATACGTTCTTTGGGTTTCTCCATCTACTTTTCTTCTCTTCGAGGGTGACGTAGAGTCTTCGTTTCTGCAGCATGCCTCGTAATATAAGTCAGTCGAATGTCCGTTGTTATTTCAGAAACTTTCGTAAGAAGCCATTGGTGGTTTACTGTACCTTGCGCAGGCAGCAGAAACGTCAAAAAAGACAGCAGAACTTTTCAGATCCTTTCGAAATCTCCAAAACACTACTTTTCCCCAGTGGTAGAAGGGGCAGAAGGATTAGCCGTTGACATTAGTTCAACGTTTCCAGGGTACGCCCGATTGTGTTCTTTCTGCAACAATCATTCGCGGAGGCTCCTTCCATGTACCCCAATCTATGATGGTGTTTCTAAACACCATTCAGTAAACGGAAAAAAAGTGCGAGTCAGTACTCATACCACGAATTCCACTTATTATAGCTAGCTTGTCATTCAACTTTAAAGGTTCCACTTCGCGGTAATATTAGTGTAATATGACTATCAATAAAGCACATGGGCAAACATTCCAATGTTGCGAATGTAAGAGGATAGTGTTTCTCTCACGGGAAACTATACGCAGCGTGTTGGACGACCTTAAAGCGTCTTCCTCTTTGCACCCGAAAGGAAAACAACAAATTTAGGTGAAAAACTATACGAATAAGGTGGATGACTGAACATTTTTCCAGTTGAGAAAACGCAAAGCGCAAAGAAATGGGTCGTTTTCAGTTAGTAACAGTAAATTAATGGGTTACAAACGGCATGATCATGCGAATACAAAGCCTCCCTCGTTGAAATGCCAACCACACCTGCCCGTGGTGTACCCTGCCAAGATAACTAAGCTCTGACGACCGAGTATCAGAGGTATAACTGTAAGGTAGACTGCAGGGAAAAGGAGCAGCAATATTCGTTTAATGAGAGACAGAGCTTTGGCTGATAAGCGCGGCGATGGTAGCCACATCACCAGTCTAGCCTGTTCTGTGTTGGTAACCCACTCAGGGACATCTCAAAACACTCCTAGTTGCAAAGTTTGCCTCAGTGAATAGGATAAGGGACACTGAGTATATGGAAAATTAAGGGTAGCCGTACGACATACAAGATAAATTGCTTACAAAGAAGAAAAAACAGCAAAGATATTCTTACAACAACTGTTTGCAGCTGTCTCAAAAACTAAGAAGAAACTCAACGGTAGTAAATACATTGACTGAAAAAAAAGAGAAGCACAATGAGGACATGGTCGGATCTAGTGCAACTTTATACAAGTAAACACCATTGGCGGATATGTAAATGATTTAGAGTTGCAATTGTCAGGTAAAAAGGCCAACAGAGTGCATTAGACTCGAAGAAAATAGACACAAATAGCAGTAATTTTATTTAATAATCTTATTTGGCTACCGGTTTCGGTGCGTCATGGGCGCCTTCTTCAGGCTCCTATACACCTTGCTACATAAGTCATCTGATCATTTGTGCTATTATAGGACCACTACATCCAACTGGTTTCCGTAGATTTCTTGTCCAAAGACGTGGACTCTTCACACCTCAGTTGTCGTTAGAGATGTGGAGGATCCACGCCTCCCAAGAAGAAATCCACGGAAAGCAATTGGATGTAGTGGTCCCTATAATAGCACAAACCATGAGATGGCTTGTGTAGCAAGATGTATAGCGGCCTAAAGATGGCGCCAATGAGGCACCAAAAGTGGTAGCTAGATTCATTACTAAATAAGATTGCGGCTGTTGGTATCTATTTCCCTAAAGCCTTCAACCAGCCACACTCCCATTCCATTTGCACAAGATGGAATTACAGAGAGGAGAAACGAGTGCATAACTGTTGTTCGAGTTTGCTCTTGTTACCAAACCTGATTAGATATACAGGGTGGTCCATTGATAGTGAACGGGCCAAATATCTCGCGAAATAAGCATCAAACCAAAAAACTACATAGAACGAAACTCGTCTAGCTTGAAGGGGGAAACCAGATGGCGCTATAGTTGGCCCGCTAGATGGCGCTGCCGTAGGTCAAACGGATATCAACTGTGTTTTTTTTAAATAAGAACCCCCATTTTTTATTACATATTCGCGTAGTACGTAAAGAAATATGAACAATACAGGCACTACAGTACCCACAGAAACACAAAACACTAACGCTCATGACACGTGTTACAGACAGAAACGCTACACTTCCACATACATCCACAAACCAACACACAGAATAGCAAATATATCGAAGAGGTGAAAGGCCACTTCGTGCACAACACGCGGTTCAACAGTACTCCAAATTCGGCAGTTCTGTGTATTCACTGCTCCCTGTAGTGTAAAATGTGTCTCGTCACTCCTTAAAGTATTGCTCGGCCATATGTCATCAACTTGAGTGATACTGAAGAGCGCATCAGGAATTTGCTGTGGGTCTTGGGGTTTCACGAGTATCAGTGTAATACAGACTACTATACTTCCCGTACTTTTGACCACGGCATGGACAATTCTCGTGACACAGCATGAGCGCTAGCACCTCACGGGTCACATGCTGCATGATCCTTTAGAGCAACACCAATCTCGTCAATAACTTCCACCGGTATAGGACGCTTTCCTCTTCCAAGTGCCACACCAAACTCATCTGTGTTTTCGAGTCCCATTATCTTCTTTATACTCTTTAATGACAACGGCCCTCTTCTTCGACCTCTCAGACAGCGATACTCTCTCAAAGCAGTACTGTAAGTGCTGCCGATCGCATAAAACAGTTTCACTAACAGTGAACGGTGTCTCTTCTCTATAGCCGCACTGTTCACTAACATTATTACTTGCCAAATGACAGCGTGGATATCATATCGCCATGCAAACAGTGTACAGCGCCAGAACTGCAACTGGTACCCAAAACTGGAACTAATTTTTTCAGTGTAAATCGTAAATCGGCTCCGCATCAACGCATTAGCATATCTGTCCAGCTTCGCTACCATAAGGTAATTACAGCCCACACAGAGCCATCTTTCACTATAACCACCCTGGTATATGTAATTACTACATAATGCATTAGTTTTTTTGTATAAAACAAACATTTATTACATGCCACTGAAGATGCTTCGTAAGTAAAAGAAGTGAAAAGCATGTTGCAAAAAAAAAAAAAAACTGCCTTTATTTTAGTGGCAAAGACAAAACATAGCTCCACGAATTTTGAAGCAACTAAGGAACGACGGAAAAAGGAAAAAAATGACGGTACCTAATACCTTTTTTAAAAAATAAAGATATTGACAAATATACTTATTCCGATAGGTGATACAGATCAATTATATATTATGTACTACTGAATCGAAGAATTCAAGTTCAATTAAAAAATAAAAGAGCATACAGAAGTTCTGATATTGGGACTTATCACTGTCTTGTAATATGTCAAACTGACACTTCTGCTAAAGCGAAGAGGAGGAAACCTTTTATTACACCGAAGCAAGAAGAGGCTGAAAATATTAAGTGCCTATATCAGACTAAGAAAAGAATTAGAGCAATTAGATACCCGGGACACCACTGAAGAAGACTGACAACTACTGACAAAGCAATTAAAAAATCTGCAAATGATGCATTGGAAAAGAGAAGGAAATATCGCCGAAGGCGTGGATTAAAAAAGTTGGTCTGCAGGAACTGCGGAAGTAATACAAGAAAAAGAAATAGCATCTAAAAATATCTTTCAAAGTCTACCATGGAAAATAAACGAATGTACAGGGCTATTACAAATGATTGAAGCGATTTCATAAATTTACTGTAGCTCCATTCATTGACATATGCTCACGACACACTACAGATACTCATAAAGTTTTGTTCGACTGAAGCCGCACTTCATGTTTCTGCCGCCAGAGCGCTCGAGAGCGTAGTGAGACAAAATGGCGACAGAAGCCGAGAAAGCGTATGTCGTGCTTGAAATGCACTCACATCAGTCAGTCATAACAGTGCAACGACACTTCAGGACGAAGTTCAACAAACATCCACCAACTGCTAACTCCATTCGGCGATGGTATGCGCAGTTTAAAGCTTCTGGATGCCTCTGTAAGGGGAAATCAACGGGTCGGCCTGCAGTGAGCGAAGAAACGGTTGAACGCGTGCGGGCAAGTTTCACGCGTAGCCCGCGGAAGTCGACGAATAAAGCAAGCAGGGAGCTAAACGTACCACAGCCGACGGTTTGGAAAATCTTACAGAAAAGGCTAAAGTAGAAGCCTTGCCGTTTACAATTGCTACAAGCCCTGACACCCGATGACAAAGTCAAACGCTTTGAATTTTCGGCGCGGTTGCAACAGCTCATGGAAGAGGATGCGTTCAGTGCGAAACTTGTTTTCAGTGATGAAGCAAGATTTTTTCTTAATGGTGAAGTGAACAGACACAATGTGCGAATCTGGGCGGTAGAGAATCCTCACGCATTCGTGCAGCAAATTCGCAATTCACCAAAAGTTAACGTGTTTTGTGCAATCTCACGGTTTAAAGTTTACGGCCCCTTTCTCTTCTGCGAAAAAAACGTTGCAGGACACATGTATCTGGACATGCTGGAAAATTTGCTCATGCCACAACTGGAGACCGACAACGCCGACTTCATCTTTCAACAGGATGGTGCTCCACCGCACTTCCATCATGATGTTCGGCATTTCTTAAACAGGAGATTGGAAATCCGATGGATCGGTCGTGGTGGAGATCATGATCAGCAATTCATGTCATAGCCTCCACGCTCTCCCAACTTAACCCCATGCGATTTCTTTCTGTGGGGTTATGTGAAAGCTTCAGTGTTTAAACCTCCTCTACCAAGAAATGTGCCAGAACTGCGAGCTCGCATCAACGATGCTTTCGAACTCATTGATGGGGAAATGCTGCGCCGAGTGTGGGAGGAACTTGATTTTCGGCTTGATGTCTGCCGAATCACTAAAGGGGCACATATCGAACATTTGTGAATGCCTAAAAAAACTTTTTGAGTGTTTGTATGTGTGTGCAAAGCATTGTGAAAATATCTCAAATAATAAAGTCATTGTAGAGCTGTGAAATCGCTTCAATCATTTGTAAGAACCCTGTATAAACAGAAAAGGAATTACGCAGAAAGAATAGTGACGAAAGCCCACCAGAAAGCTTAGGATACATATATTAGTAATATAGAACCTGTTATTCATGGCCACTAGGAGGTAGCATATAAAACTTTGAAAACATTAAATTAAACAGAAAACGATGACTTTCAATCGAATAACATTACGAAAGAAGAGTAGACCGAATACTATAAAAACCTATGGTGTGGTGCTACCGTGGAAGAGAAGGAAGATAAAGATCGATAAGTAGAAGGCCTAGATGACATAAGAATAAAAGAACTTACACTAACTTTTAAACCACAAAAAATTGAAAGGCATTAGGTTTAAATGGAATTAATGCAGAGTTAATTAAATATGGAGTATTATCACTACACCTTCAACTGTCAGTCCACCTCCAAAGCTCAGTGGTCAGTGTGTCCGGTTACTTTGCCGAATATCCGGGTTCGATTCGCGAAACTGTCTAGGGTTCTCCGTTGTTGAGAGGGCGGGAACTGGTTGTACCCAGCCTCGCGATGGCAATTGAGAAGCTGCAACATGATTATGACTGCACGACCGAAATTAACAGGCTTTGAACGCTGAGTGGTAGTTGCAGCTAGACGCCTGGAATATTCCATTTAGAAAAACATAAGGAAATTCAGTATTCCGAGATCAACAGTGCTAAGAGTATGTCGAGAGTACCAAACTTCAGTCATTACCTCTCACTACGGGCAACGCAGTGGTCGACGGCCTTCACTTACCGACTGAGAACAGCGGCGTATGCGTTGAGTTGTCAGTGCTAACAGACAAGCAACACTGCGCGACATTACCGCAGAAATCAATGTGGGGCGTACGGCGAACGTATCCGTTAGGGCAGTGCCGCGAAATCTGGTGTAGAGGGGCGCCTGTAGCGCTCCTCCTGAGCTTGTGACCATATAGGTTGGATCCTAGACGATCTCGCCTGGTCAGATGAGTCCCGATTTCAGTGGGTAAGAGCTGATGGTAGGGTTCGAGTGTGGCGCAGAGCCCACGACACCATGGTCCCAAGTTGTCAATAAGGCACAATGCAAGCTGATGGTGGTTCCAAAATGGTGTGGCTGTGTTCACATGGAATGGACTGGGTCCTCTGGTCCAACTGAACCGATCATTGACTGGAAATGGTTATGTTCGGCTACTTGGAGACCATTTTCAACCAGCCATTCGTGCACTTCATGTTCCCAAACAACGATATTATCGAGCCACAGTTGTTTGCAATTGGTTTGGAGAACATTCTGGACAATTCGAGCGAATGCTTTTGCCACTCATATCGGCCGATATGAGTTCCATCGAACGTTTATGGGATGTAATTGAGAAGTCAGTTCGTGCACAGAATCCTGCACCGGCACCACTATCGCAATTATGGATAGCTACAGTATATAGGCAGTATGGCTCATTATTTCTGCAAGGGACTTCCAACGACTTGTTGAGTCCATTCCACGGTGAGTTGCTGCACTACGCCGGGGAAAAGGAAGTCGGACACGATATTAGAACGTATCCCAATGACTTCTGATACCTCAGTGTATATGAAAATTACAGAATACCAGGTTACTTCATACAGCGTATAAACTTTATGGAAGAATTTTAAACACAAGACTGGAAACAATAGCAGACCGACTGATGTTTTTATTTTACGGCAACTTTTTGAAAATCAGAGAGAGTTTAAGAAGGAGACAAGTATTGCTTTTATACATGAAGGGGAAGGCTTTCGCCAAGTCGTTAGAGAAATGTTATGGAGTAAATAACGGATCACAAATGTTACTGCTTATGTCAGCTGTAAAAAGTCTGTATAATGAAACTTCAATAATCTTAGATATAGAAGGTACGTCTGTGGATCAATACAAATAATTTAAGAGATGATGGAAGGCCGTAGTTTATCCACAGCGCTTTTCTGTAGTTAAGTTAACGAACGGTTCGCAAATGGAATTCTGAGATTAACACTGCGTTACAACTAAGCAATTTGGTAAAGCTAAAATCTTTCCTATATGTTGATGGTCTTACACTAATTTTTTCAAGAGATGATCGACGAAAAGGATTTTATGAACTAAATACTATTTGTACAGAATATAATCATCTAGTAAATCTAGTTTTAGAAAGCATTGCTCATGCGAAACTCAGCTTGCCCTTTTGTCACATGATATCTCGCAAACTATGGATATTCTTAGTTATCCGTAAAGCATCTGACACGGTGCCAAGCTGACGACTGTTAACGATGGCACAAGCATATTGAATAGGTTCCCAGAAATGTGAGGGGCTCGAAGACATCTTAAGTAACAGAAGACTGTATATTGTCCTCGATGGCGACTGTTCATCACAGAGAAGGGTATCGTCAGGAGTGCTCCAGGTAAGTGTGATAGGCCTGCTGTTATTTTCTATATACACACATCAAAACAAATTTTGCATCACCTAGGTTCCGAGAGTTACGGAACCAGTAAGAAAATTGGAATAAGAGGTCAACATAAACATCATTTCCGCCCTTTTTATTGCTCATGAAAACCACACATTACATGTTGTACCCCCATACAGCGAGACCTTCAGAGGTGGTGGTCCAGATTGCTGTACACACCGGTACCCACAATACCCAGTAGCACGTCCTCTTGCATTGATGCATGCCTGGTCCATATAGTTCCATTCCTCAAAGGCGATTCGGCGTAGAGCCCTCAGAATGGTCGGTGGGTCACGTCATCCATAAACAGCCCTTTTCAATCTATTCCAGGCATGTTCGATAGGGTTCATGTCTGGAGAATATGGTGGCCACTCTAGTTGAGCGATGTCGTTATGCTGAAGGAAGTCATTCACAAGATGTGCACGGTGGGGGCGCGAATTAAGACGAATGCCTGGCCAATATGCTGCCGATATGGTTGCACTGTCGGTCGGAGGACGGCTTTCACGTATTGTACTGCCGTTACGGCGCCTTCCATGACCACCAGCGGCGTACGTCGGCCCCACATATTGCCACCCCAAAACATCAGGGAACCTCCACCTTGCTGGCACTCGCTGGACAGTGTGTCTGAGCGTTCAGCCTGACCAGGTTGCCTCCAAACACGTCCCCGACGATTGTATGGTTGAAGGCACATGTGACACTCATCGGTGAAGAGAAAGTGATGCCAATCCTAAGTGGTCCATTAGGCATGTTGTTGGGCCCATCTGTACCGCGCTGCATGGTGTCGTGGTTGCGAAGAGGGACCTCGCCATGGACGTCGGGAATGAAGTTGCGCATCATGCAGCCTACTGCGCACAGTTTGAGCTGTATCACGACATCCTGTGGGTGCACAAAACGCATTACTCTGCTTGGTGGCGTCGCTGTCAGGGTTCCTATGAGCCATAATCCGTAGGTAGCGGTCATCCACTGCAGTAGCAGCCATTGGGCGGTCTGAGCGAGAGATGCCATCGACAGTTCTTGTCTCTCTGTAACTCCTCCATGTCTGAACAACATCGCTTTGGTTCAATCCGAGACGGCTGGACACTTCCCTTGTTGTCAGCTCTTCCCGGCACAAAGTAATGCAGATGAGATCGAACCACGTACTGACCGTCTAGGCATGGTTCAACTACAGACAACAGGAGCTGTGTACCTCCTTTCTTGTGGAATGACTGGAACTGATTCTCTGTCGGACCCCCTCCACCTAATAGGTGCTGCTCATGCTTGGTTGTTTACATCTTTGGCCGGGTTTAGTGACATCTCTGAACAGTCAAAGGGACTGCGTCTGTGACACAATATCCACGGTCAACTTCTACCTTCAGGAGTTTTGGAAACCAGGGTGATGCAAAACTATTTTTGATGTGTGTACATAAATGATCTTAGAGACAGGATAAGCAGATTGTAAGGTGTCAGGCAAACCCAACACCTTCCATGAAAACCCTGACATGATAAGCAAATCCAGTAGTATGTCACATAGCTCAGAATAAATCGTGACATTAAATTAACCAAAGTAATACGAGTAACGAGTGAGCAAGTGGAATACCACAGACTAACACAAGAATGCCTAAATGCATGTCATACCTTCCCACCGTGAGACAGACGCAGTTCCGAGGGGAGAAACGAGAACAGAAGCCGAGAGCAGAACCGTGTTTAGCGAGAAGGCCCTACGATAAGGGACGGACACCCACGTCGCCAGCTAACCGCTACGACCACACCACCCGCAAGTTTTTAGCGTGAGACTTTTTCGCGTCTCTGTTACGTTAGGACCACCCCCCAGCCCATGTTAAAAGCTAGAGCCCTCCAGAAGAACAATATAGATCTTACGATAACACAAAAAGGGCCACACCACCCGCAAGTTTTAGCGTGAGACTTTTTCGCGTCTCTGTTACATCAGGACCACCCCCAGCCCATGTTAAAAGCTAGAGCCCTCCAGAAGAACAGTATAGATCTTACGATAACGCTAAAAGGACCACACCAGCTGCAAGTTTTAGCGTGGGACTTTTTCGCGTCTCTGTTACGTTGCAAACTTTAAAAACATTGCCCCACCACGAAAAGTACAACGTTTCTCATTGGATAGACAGAATTTTTGTAGGCGGAGCTTAAAGTTAACATTGAGACCCTGATTCGTCAGATGAAAACACAGCCAGATAGTTTTTTTTTTAAACCAACTTCGGTAAATTGTAGTAAGGAGAAGTTAAGGAGAGTTGCTTCCGAGAGGGCGAGCTGGACAGAGCTGCGCTGGCCGCCGCCCCCTGACGAACACCGACAAGGTAATGAACGCACGCGATGCCGCATTTTTGAGCACATAAGGCTTCACTCAAAACTGCGGAAGTCTCATCTGTTACATCCCCTTTACGTAATACTAGTGTCGATCGTCAATTAAAGCTCATGGTGTTCACATTTGTCACTTGAAGTAAAAATCTGAAACTCGATGAATTTTCTGTTATATAGTTATTGAGAAGCCACATCAGCCACTGTAATTTACGACTAGTTAGATAAGTAATTTAAGATAATTGAGGGTCACTGTAGACTATTTTGATAGTTTTCTGTCTTGTGAAACTTAATTTAAACCTAGATTATAGATGTGATATGGCATAGGTCATCCTTCGATCCATTGTAGAACTTGGAAACCCACTCAGGGAATATTCGTCCACATTTTTGTTACCATCCTGTATTGAAACATTTCCTTTTATCAATAGTGCAATTTATAAACAATGTTTTGTGAGTAGAATAAAATTTCCAATGGTAAACTTAACTGCTTTTTCGACGTTATTTTACCAGCTAACTAAAAATAGGAAAGCCTTGAACCCCTTCCACTAAATTTAGTTAGTATTAAGATTCCTTTACAGGGAGTGCAGTGGAGCTGACGCTGAAATCATTAAGTATTTGGTTATATCATCGCTAGTCTCACTGAACTCTTGTGAATTCTACATGTCATGTGTGGTCTGGCGTCTCCTTATCAGCAACAGGTCCCAGGTTCAAACTAGTCAATTCCCTAAAAAAACACGCTCAGAGCGTCGTTGCGCGAATGTGGTAGGGAGACACGATATAGAACAAACAGACACCACGCAGAATGTTTAGAAGATGTCTCAGTCTGTTTGCTGATCATGTTGTGGTGTATGAGAATGTATCATCGTTGAGTGGCTGTAGGAAGATACAGGATGATTAGACAAAATTTCTCGTTGGTGTGATGAGTGGCAGCTGGCTCTAAAGATAGAAAAATGTAAGTTAATGCAGTTGAGTAGGAAAAACAAATGCATAATGTTTGAGTACAGCATTAGTAATGTGCTGCTTGACACAGTCACCTATGTATAACGTTGCAAAGTAAAATTAAATGGAATGAGCATGTAAGGATAGGATTAGAAAAGGCGAAAGATCGACTTCGGTTTATTGGGAGAATTAGGGGCGTGTAGTTTATCTGTAAAGGAGACCACACATAGGACACTACTGCGATCCATTGGTGAGAACAGTTCGAGCGTTTAGGATCCGCGCCAGGTCGGATTGAAAGAAGACGCGCTGCTAGGTTTGTTACAAGTAGGTTCGAACAACACGCAGTTATTACGGGGATGGTTCGGGAACTCAATTGGGAATCATTGGAGGGAAGGCGACGTTCTTTGCGAGGACTATTGAGCAAATGTAGAAAACCGGGATATGATGCTGAATGCAGGCGTTTGTACTGCCGCTAAAATATACATATTAGAGAGATCAAGGCTCGTTCAGAGGCATATAGGTAGTCGTTTTTCGCTCGCTCTATTTGCGAGTGCAACAGGAATCGAAATGACTAGTAGTGGTATACGATACCTTTCGCCACGCAGTATACGGTGGCTTGCGGAGTATGTGTGTAGTTGTAAATATAGAGATAGGTCAATGGCATTTTATTGAAAATATTCATAGAGAAATAAGGCAGTTGTTAACGACAAAATAATTGAACACGTAAAATATGTTAACTATGTAGGATGTAATGAATAGGAACAAGCTACCCTGTTTAAATTGAATAGATTTGCAAGTATGTGTCGAACAACTGACAGAGGTTTGAACCGTAACACACGGAAAGAAACAAGACAGAAATTCTATACAACAGAGAATTTACAAGGCTATTATATGGAAGTGATCCGTGAATACCGAATAGAACAACGAAAAAAAATTAAGGAATGTAAATGAGATTTTTTAGTATAGTGAAATAACCTAACAAAAAAAATGTCATGTGGGAGTGGGCATCGAGCACTTAAAGTTCTGCGCAAACTTAATTATGTATATAAATAATTCATCCACCCGGAAATCGAGTATCTCGACAATTTTTGACTGTTATTGATATTGATACTGGTACGATGTCGATCCCAGAGATCACAATACTTTAGAGAATGTTTTAATTTCAAGTTTGAAGTCTGACAAAAAATTAGAAAAGAAATATTTATACACATTAACAGTTTTCTGACTACATTTCTTCCACTGTGAAACCTTTCTCCTTGTCATATTCATGATCAATGGGAAGTATCCTATAGGCGTTAACGAGTGAGTTTGAGAGTACGAAAATATGTGAGATAAATGGCTGTATCCTCTAATCTAGTTGTCTTAGAAGCTTAACATTCTTGCACCACCAAAGGGCTATAACCTCAGTGTACGACGTAAATTTCAACTTCAAATGTGTATGCATCCCTGAGAAAAATTGGTCTTAACAGACAATCTGATAACAAATGACAAAAAATATTTTTTCGTGTAGTATAGCTACAACTTAACTGTTTTCGGATTTTTTGCCTTTGGTTGTAGTGTGAAACCTTGCTTCTTAGCAAATTTCATGATTCTAGGTAAGCCGCAAGTGATCTACATGTATCAAAATATGTGACATAAATGGCCGTATCTTTTGAATGCATTGACTTTGAAGCTTCACTTTTTTACACTACACTTTTTTATACGACCAAGGGACCGTTGACTTTAAGATGTGACACAAATTACAACTTGATACGTCGACCCGTTCCTGAGGAAAAGGATTTTGAACAGTCGGACAGCAGACAGCAGACAAACAACAAGCTGATTCTGTAAGACTTCCGTTTTTAGCGATTGAGTTACAGAACCCTAAAAAATCTATGACATACGAAGATATACGAAATGGGTTGGAAATTTGCAGCTCGAGAGAAAAACTAGATAAAAGCAACAAGACATACACTACTGGCCATTAAAATTGCTACACCAAGAAGAAATGCAGATGATAAACGGGTATTCATTGGACAAATATATTATACTGGAACTGACATGTGATTACATTTTCACGCAATTTGGCTGCATAGATCCTGAGAAATCAGTACCCAGAACAACCACCGTAATAAAGCCCATGACACGCCGGGCATTGAGTCAAACAGGGGTTGGATGGCGTGTACAGGTACAGATGCCCCTGCAGCTTCAACACGATACCTCAGTTCATCGAGAGTAGTGACTGGCGTATTGTGACGAGCCAGTTGCTGGGCCACCATTGACCAGACGTTTTCTATTGGTGAGAGATCTGGAAACTGTGCTGGCCAGGGCAGCAGTCGAACATTTTCTGTATCCAGAAAGGCCCGTACAGGACCTGCAACATGTGGTCGTGCATTATCCTGCTGAAATGTAGGGTTTCGCAGGGATCGAATGAAGGGTAGAGCCACGGGTCGTAACACATCTGAAATGTAACGTCCACTGTTCAAAGTGCCGTCAATGCGAACAAGAGGTGACCGAGACGTGTAACCAATGGCACCCCATACCATCACGCCGAGTGATACGCCACTATGGCGATGACGAATACACGCTTCCAATGTGCGTTCACCGTGATGTCGCCAAACACGGATGCGACCATCATGATGCTGTAAACAGAACCTGGATTCATCCGAGAAAACGACGTTTTGCCATTCGTGCACCCAGGTTCGTTGTTGAGTACACCATTGCAGGCGCTCCTGTCTGTGATGCAGCGTCAATGGTAACCGCAGCCATGGTCTCCGAGCTGATAGTCCATGCTGCTGCAAACGTCGTCGAACTGTTCGTGCAGATGGTTGTTGTCTTGCAAACGTCCCTGTCTGTTGATTCAGGGATCGAGACGTGGCTGCACGATCCGTTACAGCCATGCGGATAAGATGCCTGTCATCTCGACTCCTAGCGATACTAGGCCGTTTCGATACAGCACGGCGTTCCATATTACCCTCCTGAACCCACCGATTCCATATTCTGCTAACAGTCATTGGATCTCGACCAACGCGAGCAGCAGTGTAGCGATACGATAAACCGCAATGGCGATAGGCTACAATCCGACCTTTATCAAAGTCGGAAACGTGATGGTATGCATTTCTCCTCCTTACACGAGGCATCACAACAACGTTTCACCAGGCAACGCCGGTCAACTGCTGTTTGTGTATGAGAAGTCGGTTGGAAATGTTCCTTATGTCAGCACGTTGTAGGTGTCGCCACCGGCGCCAACCTTGTGTGAATGCTCTGAAAAGCTAATCATTTGCATATCACAGCATCTTCTTCCTGTAGGTTAAATTTCGCGTCTGTAGAACATCTTCGTTGTGTAGCAATTTTAATGGCAAGTAGTGTAGAGTGAATGTCTACAAATAATGGGTCAGAGAGAGACTAACATGTCAGATAAAGAATTTAAAAATGATAGGGGAAAGGGAGCCTGGCAGACCGAGGAAAAGACGCGACTCTAACAAGCCACAGTTGGCCAATTAAGGAAACTGCAATGGAAGCAGAACAGAATACTAACAATAATAATAATAATAATAATAAAATTGTCCAACCCATGTTCGGTGCTGCAATTGTTCAACAGAAGGCGAGTTGGCAGAAGTGATGAAGTTCCGTAAGAGTTCCCACTTTGTGGTGACATCTTCGTGGACCTGAAATGCCAAACGTATCGTCAGAGTCGACGCCACATTATACTAGTGATGGAAACAGCAGCCGCGCGCGGCCTGGCGGTGACGCAGAAAAATATGTGGAGCGGCCGGCGAGTGGCCGAGTGGTTGCGGAGCGAGGCGGCCGGCCGGTGGAGGGGACGTTGCTGAGAGGGCCTCTTCTACACCGCGCCGCGCAGCCCTGTCCTGTCCTATCCGTTACACTCCGGCAGACAGGCTGCAGGCTGGCGGCTGGCGTCGCTGATGGATGGCCGGAAGCGCGTGTCAACAAGGCGCCGCCGCCGCCACCCCTCTCTCTCTGTCCCACTGGCTCGGCCCTTAATAACCGCACTGCGCTCGCCTCTCTGGTGACCTGCTGTGTGTACACTTACTGCCAGCTACTTAGCCCAGCACAGTTACGTGGAACACGTAGTCGCAGTTACCTGGCTGTTATGATTTCTGTGAGTTTACACAGCGAGTTGTCGAGTTATAGCGTGTGCCTGAACGCACTTTGTGTAACGCTATGCTGCAGCCTCCAGAGCATGTAAGCACGGTCATCCACAGATAATTATCTAGGACAGGGCAAGATTCTAAAATTTTAAGCTTTTTTTTTACGTAGCTGATTCGGTGAGTTTTGGAACGTAGTGAACCTCAAACTAAATTTCACAGAAAATACACAGAACTTACTGTCTCTTCAATGACTACTTAACAGCGGAGGTCATCAGTCCCCTAGAACTTAGAACTACTTAAACCTCACTAACCTAAGGACATCACACACATCCATGCCCGAGGCAGGATTCGAACCTGCGACCGTAGCGGTCGTGCGGTTCCAGACTGAAGCGCCTAGAACGGCTCGGCCACTCCTGCCGGCCAACAACTGTAAGGTACCCACTGAATTTTCTTATACTTCTGTGCCTCAATCTGTAAAAGAGGACTCTTTATAATCACATCAAAAAATGTTTTGCATCACCTCGGTTCCCATAACTCCTGAAGACAGACGTTGACTGAGGATATTGTGTGACAGACACAGTCCCTTTGGCTGTTCAGAGATGTCACTAAATCCGCCCAAAGATGTAAACAACCATGCGTGAGCAGCGCCTATTGGACGGAGGGGGTCCGACAGCCGATCAGTTCCCACCGGTTACTGCTGTTACAAGCGCAGGTAATCAAGATTTAAGTGAGTCGTCGCACGAGCGGTGGGCCATAGCACCTTCTAGGTAGCGATGAAGTGAGGATTTTTCCGTACGACCTTTTCACGAATTTACCGTGAATATCAGGAATCGGGTAAAACATCAAATCTCCGCCATCGCTGCGGCCGCAAAAAGATCCTGCAAGAATGAGACCAACGACGACTCAGGGGGATCGTTCAACGTGACAGAAGTGCATCCCTTCCGCAAATAGCTGCAGATTTCAGTGCTAGCCCATCAACAAGTGGCAGCGTGCGAACTATTCAACGAAGCATCATCGATATGGGCCTCCGGAGCCGACGGCACACTCGTGTACCCTTCATGACTGCATAACACAAAGCCTTACGCCTAGCCTGGGCCCGTCAACACCGACAATGGACTGTTGATGACTGGAAACATGTTACCTGGTCGTACGAGTCTCGTTTCAAATTGTACGGCTTATGAAGAAAACCTCATGAATCCATGGACCCTGCATGTCAGTAGAGGACTGTTCAAGCTGGTCGAGGCTCTGTAATGGTGTGGGGCGTGTGCAATTGGACTGATATGGGACCACTGATACATCTAGATACAACTGACAGGTGACACGTACCTATGCATCCTGTCTGATCACCTGCATACATTCATGTCTATTGTGCAACCTGACGGAATTAGGTGATTCCAGCAGGACAATGCAACACTCCACACGTCAAGAACTGCTACAGAGTGGCCCCAGGAACACTCTTCTGAGTTTAAACGCTTCCATTGGCCATCAAACTCCCAGATATGAACGTTATTGAGCATAGATGCCTGCATCGTGCTCTTCAGAAGAGATCTCCACCCCATCGTACTCTTACGGATTTATGGACAGCCCTGCATGATTCATGGTGCCAATTCCCTCCAGCACTAATTCAAACATTAGTCGAGTCAATGCCAAGTCGTGTTTCGGCACTTCTGCTTGCTCTCTGGGGCCCTACACGATATTAGGCAGGTTTACCAGTTTCTTTGGCTCTTCAGTGTAGATACATGGGATATTCCATTTCTGAAATTTTTAGGGAATTCAATATTCCGAGATCCGTAGTGTCAAGAATGTGCCGAGAATACCAAATTTTCAGGCATTACCTCTCACCACGGACAACGCAGTGGCGCCGGCCTTCAAAAAAGTTCAAATGGCTCTGAGCACTATGGGACTTAACTGCTACGGTCATCAGTCCCCTAGAACTTAGAACTACTTAAACCGAACTAACCTAAGGACAGCACACAACACCCAGCCATCACGAGGCAGAGAAAATCCCTGACCCCGCCGGGAATCGAACCCGGGAACCCGGGCGTGGGAAGCGAGAACGCTACCGCACGACCACGAGATGCGGGCGCCGGCCTTCACTTAACGACCGATATCAGCGGCGTCTGCGTAAAGTTGTCAGTGCTAACAGACGCTGCGTGAAACGATCGCAGAAATCAGTGCGGGACGTACGACCGACGTATCCGTTAGGACCATGCGGCAAAATTTGGCGTTAAAGGGCTATGCCAGCAGACGACCGACGCGGATGCCTTCTTTTACAGCACGACTCGCCTGCAGCGCCTCTCCTGAACTCGTGATCATATCGGTTGCATCCTAAAGGACTATAAAACTGTGGCTGGGTTTGGTGAGTCAGAATTTCATTTGTAAGAGAAGGTGGTAGGATTCGAATGTGGCGCAGGCCCCTCGAAGTAATGGACCCAAGTAGGCAAGGCTCTGCAGATGCTCGTGGTGGCTTCATTTACATGGAATGGTCTGTGTCCTCTGGCCTAACTAAAGCGACCATTAACTGAAAATGATTATGTTCGGCTACTTGCAAACATTTGTAGGCATTCATGTGCTTCATGTTCTCATCACATTGTTCCACGTCACGTCGCCACAATTGTTCGCTATTGGTTTGAAGAACATTCTGGACAAGTCGGGGGAATCATTTGGCCACTCATATCGCCCGACATGATTCCCATCGAACATTTATGGGATACAATCGGGAGGGCAGTCCGTGCACAAAATCCAATACGGGCACCACTTTCACAGTCATGCACTGCAGCATTGCTAAATATTTCTGCAGTGACTTCCAACGACTTGTAGAGTCTATGCCATGTCGAGTTGCTGGAGTACGTCAGCTAAAAGGAGGTCGGACACGATTTTAGGAGGTATCTCATCACTTGTTACCCCAGTGTTTTCCCGCGTTTTGGCCGACCGCTTCCTCTGCGAATGGCGTCTTCGGATGCAATGTGGGAGAACATGTGTAGTCAGCACACCGCCTTTGAGGTCGTTGCCAGGTTTCTTGTCATTGGAAGCGCTACTGATTGGTCAACTACCGTGTGCGGTAGCCGCGCGGTCTAGGGCGCCTTGCCATGGTTCGCGTGGCTGCCGCCTTCGGAGGTTCCTCCCTCGGGCATGGGTGAGTGTGTAGTCCTTAACGTAAGTAAGTTAAATTAAGTAGCGCTTAAGCTTAGGGACCGATGACCTCAGCAGTTTGGTCCCATCAGATCTTACCACAAACTTCCAAAAATCGGTCGAGTGCTTCCACAGTTGGCCCCACGAGGCTGCGTGCACCCCTTACACGAGCTCCAACCAAGTAAAAATTCCGGGCGTAGCGGGAATCGAACCCGGATCTCGCACATGGGCGTCATCCTACTTATTGACGGACACGATTTTGAATTTGCGTAATTATTTGGTAGATCCCGAGAGATCAGGAGCGACCAAGACTAGGTTGCAAAAGAAGATGGATAAATGATAGAAAACGTGCGTTGGTAGCATGATGCATATCCCGAAGACGGCAACACAACTGAGAAGCTTGGAGATCCGTATCCAGATGTGGGTGTCACAACGCTGATGATGATAATGATGATGATGATGATAGGGACGGACGTTGAAAGTAGTGAACGAACAAAACTGTCAATCACTCCTTACGTAATTACTCTATCCCTTTTGATATTCATTAATTATTAAATTTCGAACTTCAACAGTGTTTGTCAGTTGCTTTCACATACTATGTGATATATGTTCGAGCGTGCCACGTTTACCGACGGCAGAGTAAACGACAGTCATAACACGATGGTGATGGTGCTTGAAATGGACGCGAACGTTAACGCTGTGAGGTAGCAGTCGGAAATTTCAGCACCATTTGGTCATCTACTTAGGAGCACCATGAATCACTCGAATGTTTAATGATGCAGCTGGCGTGGAAATAAACTGGGTCACCTGTAAGTGGGTCGTAAACCATTAGGGGCCTAAAGCAGCAAGGTCGTAACGGTGAGGCATTAGCTGGTGTGGACCGTAAATTATAACGAGCCGGGGACAGCAAGTGCAACTGAAGGCCCTCTCGCCTCCCTTCTCGAGAGCACTGTGCCCGTGGGCTGATGCGGGACCCAGAGGTGGCTGCAGGCTCCACGTTTATTCTACATAAACAACAACATCCCGCAAGCCACCTTACTGTGTGTGGCGGTGGAGGCATCTGGTACCACAAACGGATCCCGCCATCCCCGTTCCATTCGAGTATAGTGAGTACGAAGAACGATTACCGGTAAGCCTCTATATTAGCTCTACTTTCTCGAATTTTCTCGTTGTGGTCATTTCGCAAGGCGTATACGGGAGGAAGAAATAGTTTTTCTGAATCTTCCCGGAAAATACTCCCGAAATGTCAATAGCAAACCTGTCTTGTAGCGTCTGTCAGTGGAACATCTCTGTAACGCTCTCGCGCCTACTAAAAGATCCCGATCTTCACCATTTCTTCTATCAGTACAGTCTGGAAATGGTTCCAAAGTAATGAACAATACTCAAAAATCGGTCGAAAAAACGCCTTGGAAGCCACTTTTTTTGGCAGATGAATCACATTTCCTTAAAATTCTTTCTGTGAGTCGCAGTCTGGCATCTGCTTTTCCTACTGCCTGTTTCATGTGGTCATTCCATTTAAGGTAGACCCCGTACTGATGGGTGAAAGGAGTTCCGGCAGACTGAGTTCGTCTCAAGTTGATGTCGGTTCATGTGTTGCACGGCGCTTTCACATGTATACGCACTGAGTGAAACTGGATAACGAAAATATATTTGGAACTGGCCATCTGATATTTATTTTTCTGGGATTATTCGTATCTTTGAGACTTCCATTATTACTTTCATCACGGTAGCTACCGCCAATTCTAAAAGCCGACGTCGCGCGGGGTAGCCGCGCGGTCGTAGGCGCCTTGTCACGGTCGGCGCGGCTCCCTCCATCGGAGGTTCGAGTCCTCCCTCGGGGATGTGTGTGTGTGTTGTCCTTAGCGTAAGTTAATTGAAGTTAGATTAAGTAGCGTGTAAGCTTAGGGACCGATGACCTCAGCAGTTTGGTCCCAAAAGATCTTACCACAAATTTCCAATTTTTTTTTCCAAAACCCGTCATTGTGATATATACCACTCTGAAATTAGACACTAATTCAATTTTGATCAGTTTACTAGACCCAGGGAGATTCCATTCTTTTTAATTCAATTTTTAAGGCATTTTGTTTCCAACTTGTAAGTGCGATGCAATGTCTTTGAAATTCTCTAAGGAAGAAGATACTGCAGCAGTTGACACCGCAGTAGTTACTTCCGTTGTAGAGAAATTAACATCTCTAAGACGATATGATCAAAGAGGTAGGACAGCCAAACATAAGCACAAGGAAGATAACTGCGAAGAAGTATTGGACAACAGAAGAACGAATTCAATTGATTGATGAAAGAAGCAGGACATGAATACAGCACTATAAGCCAGTTAGAACTAAAAGCAGAAATGTAGGGAAACCAAGGCAAAACATCTGCAGGAAAACTTTAAGAAATCGAATAACTGATGGTCATCTGAAGGACAGATTCAGCGTATAGAAAAATCAGAACAATCTCTGGTGGAATTAAAAGCAAGAGTGTCAAAATTAAGATTGCAATGGGATTATCACTCTTAAGAGGAGAGGAGAGAGTGCAAATGAGCGTACGGCATTGTGGGTCGGAAGTCCCCCATTCGGGGAAGTTCGGCCGCCTTGGGTAAGTACTTATTGCATTCGACGCCACATTGGGCGACTTGCGATTCGGAGATGGGGATGAAATGATGATGTGGACAACACAACACCCAGTCCCTGAGCGGAGAAAATCTCCTGCCCCAGCCGGGAATCGAACCCGGGCCTCTTGGCGTAGCATTTCGCCGCGCTGACCACTCAGCTAACACGCGCAGTAGGCTGCATGATACGCAACTTCACTTCCGACGTCCATGGCGAGGTCCATCTTTGCAGCCACGACACCATGCAGCGTGGTACAGATGGATCCAACAACACGCCGAATGGACCGCTCAGGATTGGCAACACATTCTCTTCACCAATGAGTATCGCATATATGCCATCCTCCGACTGATATCGGCAGCAAATTGGCGAGGCATTCGTCTTCATGGATGATAATTCGCGCCCCCATCGTGCACATCTTGCGGATGGCTTCCTTCAGGATAACGACATCGCTCGACTAGAGTGGCCAGCACATTCTCCAGACATGAACACCATCGAACATGCCTGGAATAGATTGAAGAGGGCTGTTTATGGACGACGTGAACCACCAACCACTCTGAGGGATCTACTCCGAATCGCCGTTGAGGAGTGGGACAATCTGGACTGACAGTGCATTGATGAACTTGTGGATAGTATGCCACGACGAATACAGACATGCATCAACGCAGGAAGACATGGTACTAGCTATTGTGGGTGATGGTGCGTACAGTAGTCTGGAGCACCACATCTGAAGCTGAATGGTAGTACAACATGCGTTGTGTGGTTCTCATGAGCAATAAAGAGGTGGAAATGATGTTTATGTTGATCTCTATTCCAATTTTCTGTACAGGTTTCGGAACTCTCGAAACCGAGGTGATACAAAACTTTTCTTGATGTGTGTATTAGAATGAATCGGGGAAATTGGTATTTAGAATTTAGTCTCCAGACATACCATCATATTTTCGGTAAAATTTGATCCATACAGTTCCGAAGATAGCAAGGGCAGATACGTGTAAGAATTGTCGCAGAATCAGTTTAACAGCCCATTGATTTAATTTGCTGACCTGAATGATACAAAGAAGAATGGAAAAGAAAATCGGCGAGACTTTAGATGACGATCAGTTTGGCTTTCGAACAGGTAAAGGCAGTTCTGACGCAGAACTTGGTAATGGAAATAAGGCTTAAGAAAAATCAAGACACATTCATAGTATTTGTCAGCCTCGAAAAAGCGGGTGACAATATAACGTAGTGCAGAATGTTCGAAATTTTGAGAAACATTGGAAGTGCTGTTGGGGAAAACGGGTAATATAGAACAGTACAAGAGCAAAGTGGAAAACTAAAATAGGAAGACCAAGAACGGAGTACTCGTATTAAGAAGAGTGTAAGAGAGGGATGTAGTCTTTCGCCCCTGTTGTCCCATCTGTAAATCGAAGAAGCAATCACGGAAATAAAAGGAAGTTTCAAGACCGTCATTACAGTTCAGGATGAAAGAATATGAACGGTGAGATTTGGTGATGACATTGCTGTCCTCAGTCAAAGTTAGGAAGCATTGCAGGAGATGTCGAATCGAATGAACAGTAATGATCACACACTATCGATGGAGAGTAAACCGAAGAAAGACGAAGGTAACGAACGGTAGGAGGAATTAAAACTAACGATAAACTCAACATCAAAACAGGGGAGCACTAAGTAGACGGTGTTAAGAATTTCCACCACCTCGAAAGCAACGCAGCACATGACGGACGAAATAAGGAGGACATCAACAGCTGACCAGCACATGCAAAGACAGCATTCTTGTCTAAAAGTCTACTAAAATCAAACATCAGACTGACTTTGAGGAAGAAATTAGCAGTGAATCATAGTATGTAGGAAAACCAGAAAAGAAGACAAGTGGTGCTATGGAAAAATGTTGAAGGTTAGGTGGACTGGTAATCTCAGAAAGGAGGAAGCTGTGGAAACATTGACAAGTAGAAAGGACAGAATGACAGGACATATATTAAGACATCAGGGAATACCATGGTACTAGAGCGAGCTATAGAGGGGTAAGAAATGTAGGGAAAGACAGTGATTGGAATACATCCAGCAAATAACGGAGGACGTAGAATGTAGGTGCTACTTTTAGATGAAGAGGCTATCACAGAACGGAAATTCGTATCAGGTAGCATAAAAACCAGTCGTATCAGGTAGCATAAAAACCAGTCAGATGAGTGAAACTTAGCTCGCTCATTTCGACCACGACATCCAAAAACCGTAGGTAGACAGCACAGATGCGACTGTCTTCTAGGCGAACGCGTACTGGAAACATTAACTGCACCACGGACGCAGGCCGGTGGAGGCTGTATAGAGCAACGGTGAACCATCACCTGGGCTTCCATGGTAGCCGTCGTAGAAATCGGAGGCACAGTGACTGCTGTGGACAACTTGAACGTTATTGCATCCCATCATGCTTGATAACTTCCTTGATGACAATGGCATCTTCCAACAGGATAACTGTGAGTTTCATTAGTCTAGAATCGTGCTACAGTGGTTTGAGGAGTACGACAGTGAACTGAAGCTGATCTCTTGGCCACCAGAGAGTGCGTTGAATCTGAGACCCTGTCAACCGACAGCTCAGCACAGAAAAACCGCTGTATCATAAATTAAGGGAACTGTGTGACTTGCGTGTAGACGTCTGGTGCCCCATACCTCTAAAAACCTACCAAGAACTTAGAGAATCCATGCCACGCGGAATCGCTGTAGTATCAAGTTGCAAACTGTAACACACTGTTAAGCAGGTCGACGTATCATCTTGGCTGACCAGTGCATTTACGCCGTTTGCATCGAAAATATTCATTTGTTAGTCAGACAGTGTTTATGCAGATGTGTTAACCATAATATTTTTAGAACTCCCAGTAAAATTCTGCTCTGGTCTGCGTCACAATGAACAGCAGACGTCAACCGCATTCCGGTTGCACCCGTTCTTCTCAGCAGCGAACCAAATTGCTGAGGTCATCGACCCCTAGGCTTACACACTATTTAATCTAACTTAAACTAACTTACGCTAAGGACAACACACACACCCATGCCCGAGGGAGGACTGAAACCTCCGACGGGGGAAGCCTCACGAACCGTGGCAAGGCGCCCTAGATCGCGCGGGAGTCCTTTTTTTTCCCCCTTGGTCAATATGGGAATGGAATACGAAAGAAAACGGCTAACATCGATGTGAAGTAGCCTTGGGTTGTGCAGAGCTTGAGCAGCGTTGATGTAGTTGTCGCTCTTTACGGAACAAAGTGGACAGATGTAAATGGCTCTGAGCACTATGGGACTCAACATCTATGGTCATCAATCCCCTAGAACTTAGAACTACTTAAACCTAACTAACCTAAGGTTAGCACACAACACCCAGTCATCACGGGGCAGAGAAAATCCCTGACCCCGCCGGGAATCGAACCCGGGAACCCGGGCGTGGGAAGCGAGAACGCTACCGCACGACCACGAGCTGCGGACGGACAGATGTAAATCTAATATCAGGAATGCCCTAAGGAAGTATGACAGGACGGTTACCGATTACGGTATATGTGAAGCGACTTCAAAGTATAAGTTACACATTATTATGACAGGCTGATAACTTTTACTGAATGCTGCTCTGCAAGTGACGGAGATGCATGACACTGTTTTCAACAAAGTCAGCAAGCCTCTATAAACAATGGTTAGAATGTTCTACCAACAACTTAATGACGAAAGAAATCCGTTCCTTAATGATGGAGCCATTGGAGAACGTCCCTGTAGAAGTCCCCTTCTCTGTTAGTTTAAGATAGATTAAGTAGGCCTAGGGACCGATGACCTCAGCAGTTTGGCCCCTTACGAACTTACCACAAATTTCCAAAAAAATTTAAGAGCATTCAGGAGGGTGTTCTCCACTGATTTAAAATCTGTGCTCCGGGTGGCTAGAGCAGGGTAAGGTTAGGCTTGTGGTGTCACCGCCAGACACCACACTTGCTGGGTGGTAGCCTTTAAATCGGCCGCGGTCCGTTAGTATACGTCGGACTCGCGTGTCGCCACTATCAGTGATTGCAGACCGAGCGCCGCCACACGGCAGGTCTAGAGGGACTTCCTAGCACTCGCCCCAGTTGTACAGCCGACTTTGCTAGCGATGGTTCACTGACAAAATACGCTGGGCCTAGAGCCACTTGGCCACAACGGCCGGCTGAGTATATACACAAGTGACCAACACTTAGCAACCAATAGCAGAAGTACGTGTAAATTATATAGAATATCACCGTGGAAACTCCATGAGATCGCAGATGATGCAGTTTTCTATGAGAAGGAAACGACTGTAGCGCGTTGAAGGAAGAGTTGCAGGGAATGGACGGTAAAAACTGTAGAGAGAGATGAATACAGGATGCAGATTCAGAAAGGAGGGAGTATCATGGAGAGCTTAATCAAACCGGCCTTTGGACTGAAGAGCACAACAACACCATCTCAGCCCTTGAAGTATTATTACGTTTTCACCTCCTTTCTGGATGCTTTACATGTTTTTGTTGGGTATTTAAATGTAGATGTAGGTAGTCGTGAGGTGCCACGGGGAGTGGTGGGTTGTATGTACGGTACGGCTAACGTCAGACGCCGCATTGCTGTGCGCCCTGGTGTTTCAGCGCCACTCAGTTTGTTGCGATGACAGATGGCGAGTCGCACTGCTGCACGCTGTCGCGCCGCGCCCGAGACGTGTAGACCTGCAGCAAGTAGAAGTAGACGCGCCGCCCTTATCTGCAGCCGCGGGCGGCCGCGACAAAAGCATTGTGCTGCAACTCCCGGAAGCAAGAAGCCTGCAGTGGCGCTGTTTACAGGCCGGCGGCAGGCCCCCCGCAGCGCGCTGCTGGCAGCTGGCGCGGCGTTTAAATTCTTATACGACGAGCTCTCGTCTCGTCGCCGTTCCTGGAAGTGGACCGAGCACAAAGAGCGGCCGGCCCTGTGGTCTGAATCCGAGATGGCGGCCGACCTCTCTGGCTGTCGCGAACACTCGGCACGCCGTATCGCCGCGCGCCGCGCACTCTGCAGCATTGTCCAGGGGCCACTTTCGTGCTCTTCTCTCTCTCAGCAAGGTGGCAAACTCGACTTCACTTCCAGCCTTGTTTCGCACTCTTCCGCTCAAAGCGTCGCACTTGTTCGATCGTTACCAGACTTGGTTAATTGTAAAAAATAAACACAGCGTGCGCGAAAAGTCGTTCCCTAGCTTGAAATGTCCAACCTTCTGAATCTGCTTAGTGTATTCATCCCTAGGTGATTATTTATATGAACGTTGTTGTGTCTCGTTACAGGATCCCTGAGGATATCTTGACCGCCCGTAGCATCTTCTTATGGCGACCGAAGAGATGGCAGTTTGTCATCAGTTTACTGACTGGTTTGATGCGGCCCGCCACGAATTCCTTTCCTGTGCTAACCTCTTCATCTCAGAGTAGCACTTGCAACCTACGTCCTCAATTATTTGCTTGACGTATTCCAATCTCTGTCTTCCTCTACAGTTTTTGCCCTCTACAGCTCCCTCTAGTACCATGGAAGTCATTCCCTCATGTCTTAGCACATGTCCTATCATCCTGTCCCTTCCTCTTATCAGTGTTTTCCACATATTCCTTTCCTCTCCGATTCTGCGTAGAACCTCCTCATTCCTTACCTTATCAGTCCACCTAATTTTTAACATTCGTCTATAGCACCACATCTCAAACGCTTCGATTCTCTTCTGTTCCGGTTTTCCCACAGTCCATGTTTCACTACCATACAATGCTGTACTCCAGACGTACTCCCTCAGAAATTTCTTCCTCAAATTAAGGCCGGTATTTGATATTAGTAGACTTCTCTTGGCCAGAAATGCGTTTTTTGCCATAGCGAGTCTGCTTTTGATATCCTCCTTGCTCCGTCCGTCATTGGTTATTTTACTGCCTAGGTAGCAGAATTCCTTAACTTCATTGACTTCATGACCATCAATCCTGATGTTAAGTTTCTCGCTGTTCTCATTTCTACTACTTCTCATTACCTTCGTCTTTCTCCGATTTACTCTCAAACCATACTGTGTACTCATTAGACTGTTCATTCCGTTCAGCAGATCATTTAATTCTTCTTCACTTTCACTCAGGATAGCAATGTCATCAGCGAATCGTATCATTGATATCCTTTCACCTTGTATTTTAATTCCACTCCTGAACCTTTCTTTTATTTCCATCATTGCTTCCCAGATGTACAGATTGAAGAGTAGGGGCGAAAGGCTACAGCCTTGTCTTACACCCTTCTTAATACGAGGACTTCGTTCTTGATCGTCCACTCTTATTATTCCCTCTTGGTTGTTGTACATTTTGTATATGACCCGTCTCTCCCTATAGCTTACCCCTACTTTTTTCAGAATCTCGAACAGCTTGCACCATTTCATATTGTCGAACGCTTTTTCCAGGTCGACAAATCCTATGAAAGTGTCTTGATTTTTCTTTAGCCTTGCTTCCATTGTTAGCCGTAACGTCAGAATTGCCTCTCTCGTCCCTTTACTTTTCCTAAAGCCAAACCGATCGTCACCTAGCGCATTCTCAATTTTCTTTTCCATTCTTCTGTATATTATTCTTATAAGCAGCTTCGATGCATGAGCTGTTAAGCTGATTGTGCGATAATTCTCGCACTTGTCAGCCCTTGCCGTCTTCGGAATTATGTGGATGATGCTTTTCCGAAAGTCAGTTGGTATATCGCCAGACTCATATATTCTACACACCAACGTGAATAGTCGTTTTGTTGCCACTTCCCCCAATGATTTTAGAAATTCTGATGGAATGTTATCTATCCCTTCTGCCTTCTTTGACCGTAAGTCCTCCAAAGCTCTTTTAAATTCCGATTCTAATACTGGATCCCCTATCTCTTCTAAATCGACTCCTGTTTCTTCTTCTATCACATCAGACAAATCTTCACCCTCGTAGAGGCTTTCAATTTATTCTTTCCACCTATCTGCTCTCTCCTCTGCATTTAACAGTGGAAGTCCCGTTGCACTCTTAATGTTACCACCGTTGCTTTTAATGTCACGAAAGGTTGTTATGACTTTCCTGTATGCTGATTCTGTCCTTTCGACAATCATATCTTTTTCGATGTCTTCACATTTTTCCTGCAGCCATTTCGTCTTAGCTTCCCTGCACTTCCTATTTATTTCATTCCTCAGCGACTTGTATTTCTGTATTCCTGATTTTCCCGGAACATGTTTGTACTTCCTCCTTTCATCAATCAACTGAAGTATTTCTTCTGTTACCCATGGTTTCTTCGCAGCTACCTTCTTTGTACCTATGTTTTCCTTCCCAACTTCTGCGATAGCCCTTTTTAGAGATGTCCATTCTTCTTCCACTGTACTGCCTACTGCGCTATTCCTTATTGCTGTATCTATAGCGTTAGAGAACTTCAAACGTATCTCGTCATTCCTTAGTACTTCCGTATCCCACTTCTTTGCTTATTGATTCTTCCTGACTAATGTCTTGAACTTCAGCCTACTCTTCATCACTACTATATTGTGATCTGAGTCTATATCTGCTCCTGGGTACGCCTTACAATCCAGTATCTGATTTCGGAATCTCTGTCTGACCATGGTGTAATCTAATTGAAATCTTCCCGTATCTCCTGGCCTTTTCCAAGTATACCTCCTCCTCTTGTGATTCTTGAACAGGGTATTCGCTATTACTAGCTGAAACTTGTTACAGAACTCAATTAGTCTTTCCCCTCTTTCATTCCTTGTCCCAAGCCCATATTCTCCTGTAACCTTTTCTTCTACTCCTTCCCCTACAACTGCATTCCAGTCGCCCATGACTATTAGATTTTCGTCCCCCTTTACATACTGCATTACCCTTTCAACATCCTCATACACTTTCTCTATCTGTTCATCTTCAGCTTGCGACGTCGGCATGTATACCTGAACTATCGTTGTCGGTGTTGGTCTGCTGTCGATTCTGATTAGAACAACCCGGTCAGTGAACTGTTCACAGTAACACACCCTCTGCTCTACCTTCCTATTCATAGCGAATCCTTCACCTGTTATACCATTTTCTGCTGCTGTTGATATTACCCGATACTCATCTGACCAGAAATCCTTGTCTTCCTTCCACTTCATTTCACTGACCCCTACTATATCTAAATTGAGCCTTTGCATTTCCCTTTTCAGATTTTCTAGTTTCCCTACCACGTTCAAGCTTCTGACATTCCACGCCCCGACTCGTAGAACGTTATCCTTTCGTAGATTATTCAATCTTTTTCTCATGGTAACCACCCCCTTGGCAGTCCCTTCCCGGAGATTTGAATGAGGGACTATTCCGGAATCTTTTGCCAACGGAGAGATCATCATGACACTTCTTCAATTACAGGCCACATGTCCTGTGGATACACGTTACGTGTCTTTAATGCAGTGGTTTCCATTGCCTTCTGCATCCTCATGTCGTTGATCATTGCTGATTCTTCCGCCGTTAGGGGCAATTTCCCACCCCTAGGACAAGAGAGTGCCCTGAACCTCTATCCACTCCTCCGCCCTCTTTGACAAGGCCGTTGGCAGAATGAGGCTGACTTCTTCTTATTTATAAAAATTTAGGCAGTGGCGGGGATCGAACCCGGGACCGAAGACGTTTTGATTATGAATCAAAGACGCTACCCCTCTTTTTTTTTGTTTTGTTTTTTTTTTTGTTTTTGGGAGCAGGAAGGCAGGGTAAACAAACAATCTTTATTCGTACAATTGTACTATCTTAGGGATAAGAAAAGGATCGAGACAGCAAAAACAAAGCAAAAACAATTTGGAATCCAGAAAATCAACGTAAAGGCCGCCCTTTTTTTTGTGTAACATGAATAAAGTAAATGACAATCCTAGTCACGGGCGGGAGTGAAAATGAAGTTATCATCTGCATCACAATCCCGGCAGCACACGGTGTCGCATCATAAATCTTTCAGACAGCCATATAATCTTGACCATTTCGGCCTTTGTGGGCGGCATATATTTATGTATTTCTCCTGCGTCGACCATGTAGGGGCCAGTTTTCTTCTCAGTGTGCTGTATGCCAATATAACTGAACCGCGCAGTATTGTCTCTAGTCGTTCTGCTGCAGGAGTCTTCTCAGTTCTGGGACACCCCAGCTGTCGGGCGGATTGTGAAAAACACTTCCTAAAAAATTGGAAAAGTAAGTCCTGTATTTCGTATGACTCCGTATGAGCTCGTGTTGTTCTTGTAAATACATCCAATAATCCATCACGGACTTAATATCGTACGAATACAAATATTTCGTCGCATGTCCAGCGATCCAATTGACCGCATACGTCTTTTGTTTGGGAAAAAAGGTCTTGTCCGGTAGAAAAAGTGCATCCGATGTGATTTCTGTGTAGTTAGTGCGCCGAAGGAAGGCCAATATTCGACGCGTCAGCATCCAGACGTCGCTCGCTGCGCCACACACTAAACCATGTTCTTCCGTTGCTAACAGGCCACAGTTTGTGCAAAGAGGAGAATCGACCATATGAATTGTATGTAATCGACTCCTGGTCACAAGTTTACGGTTTATAAGAATGTACCACATCGATCTCGCTGCTGTTGACAGTAATGGAGTATGCACTGCACACCAAATGTGGTTCCACGTTCTCGACGGGTATTTGAATTCCATGACGTTGCGGGCATGGTGATCCATCAAGCACCTATAGATCTCCCGAGTCGTTGGTATTCTCGTCGAAGGTACTTTCAGACGAACATAACTGTAATCAACAAGAAATGAGGCAATGTGTGCAAGAGAAGGCGAAATATTGCCCACCGCAATAGGGGGTTCGTACGAAGGCGGAACAAGTGCTTCTATCAGAGCTGACGTTATGGTGTGCTTTCGTTGTTGCCAATTTCGTATCATCGCTCGCATGTAAAGCGCCAGAGTTTTGTTTCGCACGTTTGTGAGGTTGAGGCCACCGTTCCGGAATTGTAGCGTTAACGTGTCATATGTGATCTTAAACAACATCCCAGGACTAACATAGTAACCAAAGGCAGCCATGAGGCGGTCTGCAATACCCTTCGGTATTGGTAGGATCTGCGCTAAATGGGGCAGTCGTGACGCTATGTGAACGTTAGTGTATGCCACACGCTGGATCATGTCAAAGGCTCTCAGTGAGTTGTTCCGTATCGCCAGACGAACATTTTGCAGAAGCCGTCGAGAACTCGCCGCCGCTGACCGCCGTAGTGAACGGGTAAATGTGATCCCCAGACATCTCAGCGATTCTACCGTCTGAAACGGTCCCGGTATGTCTTCCAGACCCCGTCCAATGTGCATAATTTTGGATTTCGTCATGTTAATGACACTGCCTGCTGCCGTCCCGTAAGAGTCTAGATATTCAACAGCCTGATGCACTTCATGACCTGATCTGACAAGAAGGATCAGGCCGTCCGCATATGCGCGACAAACGAAAGAGTTCTCAATAAGCGCTATCCCAGTAAGTGAGCGCCTCATAACACACATCAGCGTCTCAAGCGCTATCGCAAACAGCATCATGGAGAGTGGGCACCCTTGTCGGACGGAGCTGTTAATAGGAACCGAGCCCGCTTCCCGACCGTTTACAATCACCTTCGATGTAGCCCCTCGTATTAGCCTCATAATGATGGAGATGAAAACAGGTGGAATCTCCATTCGGCTCATGACTGACGCCAAGAAGTCATGGTTTATCCTGTCGAACGCACGATCGAAGTCCACAGATATCATCGCTGCTCGCATTTTACAAGTTTCCGCAAGGGCGATAACGTCACGGTATTCACTTAACGCCGAGGAGATGTTGCTTCGCACCCCTCGGCAAGCCTGATCAGGGGATATTGTCCTGGATATCGCCAGCTTGAGGCGAGACGCTAGTAGCCGTGCAAAAATTTTATAATTGGTGTTTAGCATAGTGAGAGGCCGATATTGATTAACACTGCGACTCCCCGCCATCTTCGGGATGGGAAGATGAAAGCCCGTCACAAAATCCGACGGTAGGCGCATGTTCGGACTCATCGCCTCATTGTACATCGACACCAACTGTGGCATCATCATGTCCGCGAATTCTCGATAAAACTCTAGCGTAATCCCATCTGGCCCCGGTGATTTATGGGCCGCTCCTTTTGTGAGTGCCACCTTTATATCGTCTTCTGTGAGTGGCTCCATAAGCGCTGCCTTATCCGTCTCTGTCAGTGTGGTTTGCAGATGTTGCAGTATCTCTTCCCCTACCTGACGGTCCGTCGGTGTACCGGCATAGAGATGGCGGAAATGCTCTAAAAATTCATTTGCAATGTCCTGTTGTGTTGTCAGTTGACGGCCATCTAAACCGTGGAGCACTGTTACCAATGCCCGGCGGTAACGCTTATGTTCCCGCGACACATGGTGCATCGAGGTACGTTCCCCAGTGATGGTGTCAAGACATCTTGCCCGTATTGGGATGCCACCCAGTCGTCGTCGCGTGATCGATAAGATTTGTGCCTTGACACGATGAACTTCCGCATGATGTTCTGCAGACGGCACCTGGAAGGACAGCTCACGAAGCATGGTGTAATAATAATCAAGTGTGTCTCTCTGCCATTTCGCCTTATCCCGACCATACTGTATTAGAGCTCTTCTTATTGCCGGCTTAGTGCACTCGAGCCACCATTGAAGCACGGAAGTATACGTTGGTAGACGGCGTTGACATGTGGCCCATACATCCTCGACTCTCTGACGACATTCGGGGTCCGCCAAAAGGGACGAATTGAGCTTCCATGTCCCGCGGCTTCTCCACACACTTTGCCTAGGGAGTGACATGGTACAAATGTAAGCCAGATGATCAGTAAATGCCGCAGGCCATCGTTCCGCGTCGACCACCTTATCCTGTAGGCCAACCGAAACATATATTCGATCGAGTCTGCTCGCCGAGTGACTGGTAAAAAAAGTATATCCCTCACGGTTCCTATGAATCATGTCCCACGTGTCGCTTAACTCCAGATCCCGGCATAGCACATGCAATTCACGACAGGTATTGTAATGTGGTGTCTGGTCTTTTTGGGCTAAAACACAATTGAAGTTACCACCTATAATGAAATGATCGAATCTGCCGGTAAATAAGGGCACAATCTCTTCCGAATAATATCTCGCACGCGCCCGTCTGTTGTCTGTGCCGGAAGGGGCATAAACATTGAGAATGCGAATTCCATTAACAGTTATCGCCAGTCCTCGTGCCGAAGGTAGATAAGCCAGGTCTCGGACCGGAATCCCGTCCCGGACCAATATCGCCGTTCCACTGTCGTTGTTCGAGTGCGGCGAGGTGTAGGAGATGTATCCATGTACTTCCTGGAACTCAGGAATGTAAATTTCCTGCACCATCAGTATATCCACATCCGACGCGTATATCATGCCCCTAAACAACTGCTGTTTCACGGGCGATCTAATGGTATTTACATTCACTGTCCCTATTCTGTATGCCTGGGGTCGAGTAGCTGTCATCTCCACATGATGTTAAAATGACAAAGTTTCACCGTGTCGATAGTCCCTTTGCACATCCGCCGAGGGTCGCCCGAGAAACGTGTCCCTGCGGCATTAGGTTTCTTGAGATGCGGACGGATGCAAGGCCCCACCAATAGAACGGTCCGCATCGGTGATGTCGTCGTCCTGCTCATACCAGCTGATACTATTGGTGTGCTCCAAATTTTCCTGTGCGGCATTGATGTGTGACATCTGTTGTTCTTTCGCAGCTGTAGACTCCACCGCCGAAGGGGTAGCAGGCCCCTGAGCGGATGCGTCGTCTGAACGATATGACATCATTTCACTGTCCGAATTCATATGATCTGCGACATCCGAAGCTTGTGGTTCCATGTCAGACAGGTCCATAGTGTTAGACTCGTCTGGGCTCCCTAGAAGAGAAGGGAGCGTCTCCGCAGAGTTTAGTTGGCGCTTCTTGCGGCGCTTTGGCGAGCGTTGTTTGCGGGCCCTAACCTCGGCCTCTGGTGTTGGCGCATCTTGCATCTCCTGCGTTCCCGCCGCCGCCACAATGCCCTGGGGCCGTTCCACTTCAGCTTCCATGCCTATTGTGATGCTCTCATCCTCGTTCTGCGCCACCTGTAGTGTCTGAGATTGGAGGTTGGTCGGAGCCATTCCTTCTTCAGTGGCGTCCGTAGGCGCCTCAATCAACTGCGGCGTCGGTTCGATGGTGCGCTCCGACCTCGGCGTCACCTCTCCGCGAAGTGCCGTCACATAAGTCATCGGCAGTGACGTTGGTGTAGTCGGATTCTGGAAGTCTCCGCTGGGGAGTTGCCCGAGTCTCCTCTGCATACACGCTGATCGAAGATGTCCTTCACCACCACACCCAGGGCATGTCCGGGGCTGTCCATCATAGATGACAATAGCTCTACAGCCGCCGATGTTTATGTACGATGGCACATGTTTCGTAAGGGCAATTCGCACCTGTCGCACACCATTGAGCACTGGATACGTGCTAAAACTTGCCCAGCGTTCGGCCGTATGACTAATAACTCTGCCATATGGCTGGAGTGATTCAGTGACCAATGATTCGGGTACCTAGAAAGGCAGCTCGAAGATTCGAATCGTACGCACGCCCAGGCCCGAATGAGCGACTAAAACTTCGCCAATATGACCATCGGAGTGTCGGAACTGGAATCCTCGTTTGGCGGCTTCAATGATCCTATCACATGCTGCGTCGTCAATCATCTTTACGTAAAGAGTGCTGCTCACGATTGATAAATGAATTCCAATAATCTCCGTGTAATTAAGATGCACTTCGTCCCTCAAGAAACGTTCGATTTCGAAAGCCTTCGGTCTTGCATACTCGTTACAGAACGTGAACTGTATCGTGGTTTTTCGGAAATTGTGTGCCATGGCGTTCGATTCAAACAGTAACACACGCGAGTGACGACGGTGTAAACACCGGTTCTTCCGCGACCGTTCGCAGCCGAGACGTAAACAAGTCCGAGCTGCTCCGCGGCGAAAGGCGGACTGAAGACGCTACCCCTAGACCACGGTGACAAGTCACACTTAATGCTAAAACCATTAGGAATGCCACACCAAGCTAATAGTAAATATGAAATGATAATTAAATCAAGACCCTTGGCTGTCGACAGGCGTTGATATACATCGACGAGGACAGTTGAAAATGTGTGCCCCGACCGGAACTCGAACCCGGGATCTCCTGCTTGCATGGCAGACGCTCTATCCATCTGAGCCACCGAGGGGACAGAGGACAGTGCGACTGCAGGGATTTATCCCTTGCACGCTCCCCGTGAGACCCACATTCCTAATTTAATGTCCACACACTACAGTCATAGTACCCATGCCCACTACACTCATTGCTCGCGACACACAATCTTACCGAGTCCCGTAAGAGTTCGGGCAATGGGTGCGCATCCATCACAGAAGAAGAAGGTCAATGGCCGGTTAGCCTTAACTATATGAAGATACTATCTGTTCTTTCGGACATGTTCTTCGGACATATAACAGTAAATAGGCCAGTTGTGGATAAACTGCGGCCGATCTTCGGTGACGCGATTTACAGAAAAAATACATTCAGTGAGGGACATCTTTGTGCGGTGACCCGATGAATCAACACGCCGAGCAGCTCCTGAGAGTGGAATCCGCAAGCACATGGTGCATGTGGCATTGAAGAAGACCTGATATGCAAACCCTGGAAACCCCATTATGTTGAGAAGTTATCCCTGGAGCACTGTGACAGGTGGATGGAATATGGGGAAATATATGCTGACATGGTGTAACGATTGGCCAGATTTGTTCAAGAATACTATTTTTAGCGATGGGGCGGTGTTTTACGTTGGGGGATTGGTCAATAGAGACAACTGCCACTACTGGGCAGAAACAAATACAGAAAACACAAAATCGACCAAAATTGGCAGTCTGGTGCGGTACCACCGCAGATCATCTCATTGGTCCATTCATATCACGAAAAGCCACGAACAGTGACTAGTATCAGCAGATGCTGAACGAATATGTGTGGCCACAGGTTTCACTCTGGGACAATGTTGTGGATATAACTTTTCAGCAATACGGAGTACCACGTTATTTGGACTGCAGCGTTCGTGACTGGTTGAACGAACACTTTTCATGGCATTGGCTGGGACGGCGAGGGCCACACGAATGACCTCCGAGAAGTCCGACTTCAGCTCTTGTGGCTCTTTAATGCACGGGTTGGCGAAAAAGAAGTGTACCGAACAAACCCACGCACTCTGTAGGAATTAGAGGAGAGGATCACAGGTGTCCTCGGAAACGTACCTGTGACTTTCCTGCATAAATCAGTTGATGAAATTCGTATACGTTTACTTCTTTTGGTTGACAATGCAGGAACGTATGTGGAATTGTAGTGTACTCATGGTCCTGAGAGCTGACTATAATTTGTTCCGCGTGCAAACATCCAGTAATAAAAAAAAATTATGGACATTTAAAACTAGGAAGCGACCCTGCAGATGTCCCCTGTAGGAAAATTTGGCCTTTGGAGAAAGACCATCTGCTTCAGGATTACGAGCACAGATGGCAAGCCCATACTAAGCAAAGAAGGGATGGCTGAAGGGTGGAAGGAACGCACTGCCTGACGAGAAAAGTGAAGCACCCATAAGGGGAATACGAAACGAAATGAATCGTCTCGGTTTGAGGGATTTAGGGACGTCGTTTCCTTCAATACAAAATCAAGCCACATCTACACGTCCGACATCATCTACTGGTGCCTAGCTCCTTTCATCAGGCACTGTATTCAGAGGGTCTATGAAACAGAAATAAACCCGAAGACAATGTTACGGAAAGAGAAGAAGATGATGATAGGTTACGGCGGGATGAACTGAACAGAGTGCTGAAAGACCTAAGTCGAAACAAGGTCCCTGGAGTAGAGAACATTCAGAATTATTGAGTTCCTCGGGATAGCGAAACGATTCCGCGCGTATAAGACAGGTGAAATATCATCAGACTGAAAGCGAGTCGTAGAATGTCAGATCACAAGCATCGAGAAACCTAGCGCAAGCTTAGCCAGGTGACAGGGAACGTAGGAGCCTCGTGTAAAGGTTTTGATGGTGAGGATAAGGTGGTTATTGTAGGAGGAACAGGAAACATCCTGGCTAACAGCTTAGAATGTGGTATTAAATGTGACCTGGAGAAAAGACGAACAGCAACAGCACACACTCGAGTGTGGTTTGTCGAAGTTTTGCAGCGACATGACCATCACTGCGTTAACATGGCTGTTTGCCGTGTGAACAGAGATCAGCTAGTTGCTTTTGACTGAAACGAAGTCTCATATCTGTGCCGTGCCTGTTGCTGCGGTTGGAAGACGGGGATACACTAAACATGGACTGGATCTTAATAGGAGGGGGAAGGAAAGCTTAACTGAGCAATCTGCAGAAAGTGTACGGGAGGTCACAAGCACACAAGACAAAATCCCTGTGATCACTGGAATCAAACATATACATTTTTTTAGGTTAGAGTCAGTTTACAGAAAGAAAGATCAGTACAAGACCATAATATATGTAAAAGTTTCCAGAAAAATAAAATTAATTTGTTTCATCAGAACATTAGAGGATTCGAAAACAGATGCATGCGTAGAAGATGTGAAAAATTCTGAAGGAATACATGTTCTGTGCCTCTCTGAGCACAATGTAACTCAGGGATGGAGAAGTTTATATCAGGGATCATACACTCGCATCACTTTCGTGTAGAGTTAACGTGTAAAGAGGAAGAATTGCAAAATATGTAAAAGTTTGACACAGACTCAAAAATATTGCAACAAACAGTTTTTGTGTTGATCAGAACCTAGACCCATGGGCTTGTGAGTTGTTACTGCAGAATACATCTCTGAGAATTGTAGTAGTCTACGAATCTTCTCTAGGAAACTTTCATGTTTTTACGAGAAATCTAGATGCATTGTTGAGCTACCTGTCGGACGAGAAGAAACAGTTGGCATTTTGAGGAGATTTCAATACAGAATTTTTAAAAGATACAGACAGAAAAAATGAACTTGAATTATTATTTGGATGTTTCAATCTAATTTCACTAGTCACTTTTCCAACTCACAGGCAGCAAAACAGAGGGGCACTGAGTGATAACATTTTTATAGAGAGTGCTCAGGCTGAAACAATTAACGTGTACCCAATTGTTAATGAAATACCTGATCACGATTCACAATTAATGGAATAAACAGTATGGGACCGTACAACCTGGAGGTAGGTCCAAACAAAGCAGTGAGGCTTATTGATGAGAACAGGATACAGTGTCTTAAGAGTATGGTATGAGGTACATGTAGACAGAGGTGCTAATGTCAAATTCAGTTTGTTGTTGTCTTCAATCCAAAGACTGGTTTGAAGAAGCTCTCCACGCTACTCTATCCTGTGCAGGCCTCTTCATCCCCAAGTAACTACTGCAGCCCACATCCTTCTGAATCTGCTTAGTGTATTCATCCCTAGGTCTCCCTCTACGGTTTTTACCCTCCACCCTTCCCTCCAATACTAAATTGGTGATCATTTGATGCCTCAGAACGTGTCCTACCAACCGATCCCTTCTTCTAGTCAAGTTACGCCACCAATTCCTCTTCTCCACAATCTCTGTTCAGTAACTGTTCATTAGTTACGTGATCTACCCATCTGTTCTTCAGCATTATTCTGTAGCATCACATTTAGAAAGTTTCTATTCTCTTATTATCTAAACTATTTATCATCCATGTTTCACTTCCATATGTGGGCACACTCCACACAAATACTTTCCGAGAAGACTTCCTGACACTTAAATCTATATTGGATGTTAATAAATTTCTCTTCTTCAGAAACGCTTTCCTTGCCATTGCCAGGTAATCAAACATTACCAGAAAAGACTGTTTACAATTGACAGAATAAGATTTTTACTTTGCAGCCTAGTATGCGCTTATATGAAACTTCGTGGCAGATTAAAACTGTGTGTCTAGAACTCTGAACCTTTGCCTTCCGCGGATTAAGTGCATAGGAGGTGGTATTACGGTATGAGTGTCTTCTTTTTGGTTGGGGTGTGGTTCCCTTGTTGCCCTTAAGAAAATACTAAATGCAGAAGAGTATGAACGCATTTCACAGCATCGCGTATTGTGTGCAGTAGAAGAATAGTCCGGAGACGATAGCTGTTTTTATCAGCCCAGAAATGCAATATTTCACAAAGCACCATCTGTGAGACAATGGTCTGTAGTTAATAACATTGCTGAAATGGAGAGGGATACCCAGAGTCCCGACCTGAACCCAAAGGAAGACCTTCCAGACAAGTTAGGAGAACGACTTCGCTCCAGATCGCGCGTACTCCATCACCACCTTCTCTGATCTCCGATCTTGTGGGTGAGTAGGCTGCCAATCCTCCACAGACATTCAGACAATGAAAGCGCCCCCCCCCCCCCCCACCCCAATCATTCAATCCGACATGAAAGTGAAGGGTGGACAGAGCCCACATTAATGTCTACTAATAAGTGTTTGGATACAGAAAGTATACAACATCGTAACAGGAGACGGAAGTTGGATATATCTACACGAGCCAGAAAATAAGCAGCAATCAAGTTTTTTTGCGGTCCAAGACTAACTCAAATCAACAGTGACTTGTTTGCGAAGCACGTCATTGTTACGTCGGATACACTGGACGTGTTGTTACCTCGCTGTACGGGGTCGAATAGCTGTTAATACTTAGTGGTAGCCTATACAACAATTTCTTTGCTTCAAGTCATGGATGAAATCGTGAGAAACAAACGAGAATCTCTCTTCTTTCTCAATACAACAACGCCAGCAGCCACACAGCACGTCTAACACTTGCATATTGGACATGGAATTAATGTATCACAGCTCATGTTCACTTGGTTTGTCGCCTGAATACTTCTTTAGTTCCATTATGTCATATAAAAATGCATGACCACCGATTTTCATTCCCACAAAGAGCTGTTGCATCCTTCCAAAACCATATATTTTAATTATGAACATCGGATAGAAAGGAAAAAAAATGTTCGAATGCATTGAAGGCGAATATTTTGAGAAATAATAAGATGATCTGTAAGAAAGAATTCTTTTTGTAAGTATTGCCGCTTTGGATCAGTGGTTAAAAGCCACACATTCGTTTCGATTCCCGGTCAGTCCTGCAATTTTTATCTGTCAGTTGTTACTTCTTCACCTCTGGAAATGTTTGTTGATGTGGGAACATCCGAGATGCACTGTGGTTCGTAGTCTACGTCAAACAGCAGATCTCCCTATGACAGGCTGTAAATGAACAGAGAATATAAATCGCCGAAAAGAGGTTTTTAAGAAGAGCAACTGGCTGTAGATATATATGATAAAAATGTTCAAACGTGTGTGAAATCTTATGGGACTTAACTGCTAAGGTCATCAGTCGCTAAGCTCACACACTACTTAACCTAACTTATCCTAAGGACTAACACACCCGTGCCCGAGGGAGGACTCGAACCTCCGCCGGAATCATCCGCACAGTCCATGACTGCAGCGCCTCAGACCGCTCGGCTAATCCCGCACGACGATAAAGAACACAACAGTCAGATAAAAACTAGAATTCTAAAAGCGTAAACGATCAGATTAAGGAATATAGAAATAAATAACGATATCATGCAGAAAGAACGAATGAAAATAGTATGTCCAAACTAATAATGAATTATCGATTACCGGGTAGACCAAAAAAGAGTTAGCGAGATCGAATAGAAAACTTGTCATAGGCAACAGAGGTCTTGAACAAGCGGACGTCATAGGTAAAGCTTTGAAGAAGAAAGAACTTTCAAAAAAGAGATGATGCTGCTTCTTATCCGTGCAAAACTTTACGTATCACAGTCTCACATATTTGCTAATAGATTAAGCTGAAGTGTTTTGTTTGGGACACGTTATCCGGCTACTGTGAGTTTTTACTTTAGTGTGAGCTGAGCATGACTTCCACAGTGCCATCTGTGTTACGCTGAATGACATTTACAGGCGACACGATTTCTGCGCAGCAAATAGCGGGGACGACTATAAATGGGTTCAGTCTACCGGAACTTCATCTCGGCGTCGTCAAGAGGCGATGTTTATGAGCCGTCGACTGGCGGTGGCTGTGGGGGCGGTAGTGGGGGGGAGGGTGGGGGGGAGCTGGGTTTGTTTGCGGAAGGAGCCCCGCCCTGCCGCGCCGCGTCGCGTCTTTCTGTCAACACGCGTTGTTTGCGCCGACTGCAACTCGGCCTCATCTCAAAGGAGCCAGGCAGGCCTTCGGCGCTATAACAAGTTCTCTTCTAAAACCCAGAGCAGCCCAGCGCGCCCACGCGCCGGCAGCGCCGCAGCCCGCCGGCAACTGCTCGCACAAGGTTCGGGAAATCCCCGGCAGACCGCAGCCGCCCGTGGGCAGTGCGCCAGCGTTCTGAGACTCTCACAGCACAAGGTGTGATGTGCGCCAGAGATTTTGATTCATGTGGGACTTTCAATAAATAATGTAACTCATTTTTTTCTGAAAGCAGGTTGGTTTCATTCAGAATTCCAATAGACCATTTTAGATCCCACTCTTTCGCTACAAAACCCTCATTTTCAGCATAATCTCTGTTCAATGCGACGGCCTTATACCACCTTACTGGGTGGGCCTGTATGTCAGCATGGTACCACTTTACTGGTCGACGTCGGAGGTCTTGCTGCATCAATAATTTCCCCATCATCCACGTAACACTTCCAGCGGAGTGCAGTCTTCGTTGGTCCAAACAGGTGAATGTCGGAAAGCGCGTGATCCTGGATTTAGGGTGGATGAAAAAGAACAGGCGACGATGAACCCAGTGGGCACACAACCACAGGTGGACGAGTGTGCCAGCGCTACCAACAGAGACGTCGAGTTCTGCAGCGAGGTGTTTGATTGTAATCCACCGATGACGTCGAATGAGAGTGTCCGCACGTTCCAACATGGCCGTAATCAGAGCTACGAGCGGCCGGAGATCGGACAGGTTTTGTGCGACCTTGATGCGATGTTGACAGACGCCTCACCCAATGGCTCACCGTGCTCTTGGTCACTGCCAGGACTCCGCAGACATTTTTCAAGCGTCTACCAATATCTTCAATGCTGCTGTTTTCCGCCAAAAGAAATCAAGTGACTAATTTGTGCTTGGATCTTGCCTCGGTTACAGATGCCATTTTGAATTCCACGTACAGCACCGCCACCTATCGGAACTTCATGAAACCTTAGGAGTAGCCGCAGGAACATTATATGATTCCCACAAGAAATTACGAATTTTTTCAAACTAAACTGGTCGAGAAAAAAGTTGCAGTACTTATTGAACGCCCCTCGTGGTAGCTTTGGGGCACTCGCGATTGAGAAAACCCAATGAATGGATGACACTCCTTAGGGTTTTCGAAAATCTTGGAAAAGAAGAGAAAGCTGCGTCGAATATATGAGATAGGGGACGAAAAATCGGTCTTTCGACAGAATGTCATCGGCAGAATACCGAAGCTACACACATAAATCGAATGTGTTACAATATGAGCAACAATCTGCCGCAAAAAAGGATGCACTATGGGACAACGTGAAACTTCAACATGAGTTACCTTTCAGTCAATAATGTACTCAACATAGGTTCAAATGGTTCAAATGGCTCTGAGCACTATGGGACTTAACATCGGAGGCCATCAATCCCCTAGAACTTAGAACTACTTAAATCTAACTAACCTAAGGACATCACACACATCCATGCTCGAGGCAGGATTCGAACCTGCGGCCGTAGCGGTCGCGCGTTACTCAACATTAAGAGAACGAAAGCTCAAGACAACAAGGCACTTTTTTCCTTATTTAACAAGTGACAGCCAAAACGTTTTCAAAACACTGATACCTGTGGAGAAGAAGAAGATGGGCCGTACCTGGACATGACTGAATCTGACGACAGTAGTGGAGAGAACCAGTGAACGTGTAATTGATCAATTCTGTGTTTCATTATGGAAACTTCATCTTTTCGTCCGTAAAAAACTGGTAAATTACGAGGTCTATAAAGTATAATTAATGCACCTATCGAGGCATTCCTTCATACTCCCAACTCTTTTTCTGACAAAAACAGTCTATGTCAGTGAGGACAGTAATTTGAGAAATAAATATTATTGGCTGTACTGAAAGGTAAAAATGATTTAGACATTCCCAGTAAGACACATAAAATATACACTGAAGAGCCGAAGAAACTGTTACACCTGTCCAATATCGTATAGGGCCCCCGTGAGCATACGGAAGTGCGACGTGGCATGGATTCAACTGTCTGAAGTAGTGCTGGGTGGAAGTGACACCATGAGTCCGTAACAGTACAAGGGGGTGAAGATATCTTCTGAACAGCACGTTGCCAGGCATCCCAGATATGCTTCGTGGCCAGTGGAAGTGTTTAAACACAGAAGAGTGTTTCTGGGGCCACTCTGTAGCAATTCTGGACGTGTGGGGTGACGCATTGTCCTGCTGGAATTGCAAAGTCCGTCGGAATGCACAATGGACATGAATAGATGCAGGTGATCAGACAGGATGCTTACGTACGTGTCACCTGCTAGAGTCGTATCTAGACGTATCAGCGATCCCATATCACTCCAACTGCACTCACCCCACACCATTACAGAGCCTCCACCAGCTTGAACGGTCCCCTGATGACATGCACGGTTCATGGATTCATGAGTTTGTCTCCATAACCGTGCTGTCCATCCATTCGATGCAATTTGAAATGAGACTCGTCTGACGAGGCAACATGTTTCCAGTCATCAACAGTCCAATATCAGTGCTGACGGCCCAGTCGAGGCGTAAAACGTTGTGTTGTGCGGTTAACAAAGGTACAGGAGTGCCGACCGGTTTGGCCGAGCAGTTCTAGGCGCTTCAGTCTGGAACCGCGCGACCGCTACGGTCCCAGGTTCGAATCCTACCTCGGGCATGGATGTGTGTGACGTCCTTAGGTTAGGACTGATGACCCCAGATGTTGAGTCCCATTGTGGTCAGAGCCATTTTTGGTACAGGAGTGGGTCTTCAACTTCGAAAGCCCATATCCATGACGTTTCGTTGAATGGTTCGTACGGTGACACTTGTTGATGGCTCAACCTTGAAATCTGCAGCAATTTGTGGAATGATTCCACTTCTGTCACATTGAACGATTCTGTTCAGTCGTCGTTGGTGCCGTTTTTGCAGGATCTTTTTCCGGTCGCAGCAATATCAGGGATTTGGTGTCTTATCGAATTCCTGATATTCACAGTACACTCGTGAAATGGTCGTACTGGAAAACCGCAACTTCATCGCTATCTCGGAGATGCTTTGTCCCATCCCTCGTCGGCCCGACTATAGCAGTGACTTGATAATCTGCCATTGTAGCAGCAGTAACCGATCTAACAACTGCGTCAGACATTTGTTGTCTTATATAGGCGCTGCCGACCACAGCTCCGTATTCTGCCTGTTTACATAGCTCTGTATTTGAATACGCATGCCAATACCAGTCTCTTTGGCGCTTCACTGGTTAATTGACAGCAAGACGTTATAGAGCTATTTAGAAAGTTTTTTCGCTCTCCTAAAAAATGTAAATTTTTGATTATTATTCGTTTTTGTTACGAGGTTTATAGTGCTACCGCCAGACCACGAGGTTAGCACGAGAGAGAGAGATTCGTGGCGGATCGCGTGATATCAGTGAGAAGACTGATGAACCAAAAAAGAAAAAAGCGTTGCCGGCAAAACAGGCAGACCTGAATTCCCACTATGCATTCAAGGAATGAGGCGTTCATGGCAAGGCCATCAGAAGGGCGTGTTATCGCGGCGGCGCACGTGCCGGTCTGGCCCGGAAAGCAGGCTTCGCCTCCGGCTAGGCTGGCCGCATCACAATCGATACGCTTTGGTGGCGGCGGCAGCGGGAAGCTGGCTGATAGTCGTGGCCCATCTCACGTGGACGCTGGGGGCGGCCACGCCCTGCCACGCCCACAGCGGGACACGCTCAGGGGTGGGGGCGGAGGCAGGAGTGAGGTAGAGTAGCGCGTCTAAGGAGCTGTGCTGGGCCGCAGCGTGACTCGTTCCCCACGCCAACACTCGTTTGCGAAAACTGGAGCAGTAGGCAGTACGCAGCTCAGTTGAAGGGGAATGGGCATCTCTAAAAGCGACAATCACAGACGTTGAAAGAAAAACGCAGTTACAAAGAAGGTAACTGCGAACTAGTCATGGGTAAGAGAAGAAATACTTTAGTTGATCGATGAAAGAAGAAAGTAAAAAAAAAAGTTCAGGAATACAGAAATGCAAATCACTTAGGAATGAAATAAAATGGCTGCATCCAAATGGGAAGAAATCGAAAAACAAATGATTCTTGGACGGACTGACTCAGCGTATAGAAAAATCAAAACAATCTTCGGTGAAGTTAGAAGCGAAGGTGGTAACATTAAGAGTGCAATGGGAATTCCACGGTTAAATCCACAGGAGAGAGAGCAAACAGGTGGAAAGAGTAGACTGAAGGCCTCTGTGAGAGGGAAGAATTGTCTGATGAGTGTTAGAAGACGAAATTGTTGTTGTTGTGGTCTTCAGTCCTGAGACTGGTTTGATGCAGCTCTCCATGCTACTCTATCCTGTGCAAGCTTCTTCATCTCCCAGTACCTACTGCAACCTACATCCTTCTGAATCTGTTTAGTGTACTCATCTCTTGGTCTCCCTCTACGATTTTAACCCACCACGCTGCCCTCCAATACTAAAATGGTGATCCCTTGATGCCTCAGGACATGTCCTACCAACCGATCCCTTCTTCTAGTCAAGTTGTGCCACAAATTTCTTTTCTCCCCAATCCTATTCAACACCTCCTCATTAGTGATATGATCTACCCATCTAATCTTCAGCATTATTCTGTAGCACCACATTTCGAAAGCTTCTATTCTCTTCTTGTCCAAACTAGTTATCGTCCATGTTTCACTTCAGTGCTCTACACTCCATACAAATACTTTCAGAAACGATTTCCTGACACTTACATCTATACTCGATGTTAAAAAATTTCTCTTCTTCAGAAACAAATTTCTTTTCTCCCCAATCCTATTCAACACCTCCTCATTAGTGATATGATCTACCCATCTAATCTTCAGCATTATTCTGTAGCACCACATTTCGAAAGCTTCTATTCTCTTCTTGTCCAAACTAGTTATCGTCCATGTTTCACTTCAGTGCTCTACACTCCATACAAATACTTTCAGAAACGATTTCCTGACACTTACATCTATACTCGATGTTAAAAAATTTCTCTTCTTCAGAAACGGTTTCCTTGCCATTCCCAGTCTAGATTTTATATCCTCTGTGTTTCGACCATCATCAGTTATTTTGCTCCCCAGACAGCAAAACTCCTTTACTACTTTAAGTGTCTCATTTCCTAATCTAATTCCCTCAGCATCACCCCACTTAATTCGACTATATTCCATTATCCTCGTTTTGCTTTTGTTTCTGTTCATCTTATACCCTCCTTTCAAGACACTGTCCATTCCGTTCAACTGCTCTTCCAAGTCCTTTGCTGTCTCTGACAGAATTACAATGTCATCGGCGAACCTCAAAGATTTTATTTCTTGTCCATGGATTTTAATACCTACTCCGAATTTTTCTTTTGTTTCCTTCACTGCTTGCTCAATATACAGATTGAATAACATCGGGGTAGGCTACAACCCTGTCTCACTCCCTTCCCAACCACTGTTTCCCTTTCATGCCCCTCGACTCTTATAACTGCCATCTGGTTTCTGTACAAATTGTAAATAGCCTTTCGCTCCCTGTATTTTACCCCTGCCACCTTCAGAATTTGAAAGAGAGTATTCCAGTCAACATTGTCAAAAACTTTCTCTAAGTCTACAAATGCTAGAAACGTAGGTTTGCCTTTCCTGAATCTAGCTTCTAAGATAAGTCGTAGGGTCAATATTGCCTCACGTGTTCCAATATTTCTACGGAATCCAAACTGATCTTCCCCGAGGTCGGCTTCTACTAGTTCTTCCATTCGTCTGTTAAGAATTCTCGTTAGTATTTTGCATCCGTGACTTATTAAACTGATTGTTCGGTAATTTTCACATCTGTCAGCACCTGCTTTCTTTGGGATTGGAACTATTATGTTCTTCTTGAAGTCTGAGGGTATTTCGCCTGTCTCATACATCTTGCTCACCAGATGGTACACTTTTTTTTATTTATTTATTTATTGTTCCGTGGGACCACATTTAGGAGAAGTCTCCATGGTCATGGAACGAGTCAGTACATGAAATTATAACACGATTGTAGAAACAGATAAAATGAAATATAAGAAACATATTCAGGCGACAAGTCGTTAGTTTAAATAAAGAAAATCAAGAATGTAACACTGGAATTTGCTTAATTTTTTAGCTCTTCCAGGAGCTCCTCGACAGAATAGAAGGAGTGAGCCATGAGGAAACTCTTCAGTTTAGACTTAAAAATGTTTGGGCTACTGCTAAGATTTTTGAGTTCTTGTGGTAGCTTATTGAAAATGGATGCAGCAGAATACTGCACTCCTTTCTGCACAAGAGTCAAGGAAGTGCATTCCACATGCAGATTTGATTTCTGCCTAGTATTAACTGAGTGAAAGCTGCTAACTCTTGGGAATAAGCTAATATTGCTAACAACAAACGACATTAAAGAAAATACATACTGTGAGGGCAATGTCAAATTTCCCAGACTATTGAATAGGGGTCGACAAGAGGTTTTCGAACTTACGCCATACATAGCTCGAACAGCCCGTTTTTGAGCCAAAAAAACCCCTTTTGAATCAGAAGAATTACCCCAAAAAATAATACCATATGACATAAGCGTATGAAAATATGCGAAGTATACTACTTTTCGTGTTGAAATGTCACTTATTTCGGATACTGTTCTGATGGTAAATAAAGCGGCATTTAGTTTCTGAACAAGATCCTGAACATGGGCTTTCCACAACAGCTTACTATCTATCCGTACGCCTAGGAACTTGAACTGTTCCGTCTCGCTTATAACATGCCCATTCTGTCTGATTAAAATGTCAGTTCTTGTTGAATTGTGGGTTAGAAACTGTAAAAACTGAGTCTTACTGTGATTTAGCATCAAATTATTTCCCACAAGCCACGAACTTATATCATGAACTACATTATTTGATAATGTTTCAATATTACACACAAGATCCTTCACTACCAAGGTGGTGTCATCAGCAAACAGAAATATTTTTGAATCACCTGTAATACTAGAAGGCATATCATTTACATAAATAAGGAACAGCAGTGGCCCCAGCACCGACCCTTGGGGAATGCCCCATTTAACAGTGCCCCATTGGGACTGAACATCATTACCACTTTTGTCAGGACTGGCTCCCCCAAGGCCGTCAGTAGTTCTAATGGAATGTTGTCTACTCCCGGGGCTTTGTTTGGACTCAGATCTTTCAGTGCTCTGTCAAACTCTTCACGCAGTATCGTATCTCTCATTTCATCTTCATCTATATCCTCTTCCATTTCCATAATATTGTCCTCAAGTACATTGCCCTTGTATAGACCCACTATAAACTCCTTCCACCTTTCTGCTTTCCCTTCTTTGCTTAGAACTGCGTTTCCATCTGAGCTCTTGATATTCATACAAGTGGCTCTCTTTTCTCCAAAGGTCTCTTTAATTTTCCTGTATTCAGTATCTATCTTACCCCTAGTGAGATAAGCCTCTACATCCTTACTTTTGTCCTCTAGCCATCCCTGCGTAGCCATTTTGCACTTCCTGTCGATCTCATTTTTTAGACGTTTGTATTCGTTTTTGCCTGCTTCATTTACTGCATTTTTATATTTTCTCCTTTCATCAATTAAATTCAATATAGAAGAAGAAATAGGAGTTGATAAAGAAGAGACAGGGGATCCAGTATTAGAATTTAAAAGGGCTTTGGAAGACTTAAGATAAAATAAGACAGAAGTGGAAGATGACCTTCTACCAGAATTTCTGTAATCATTTGGGGAAGTGCCAACGACTATTCATTTTGGTGTGTGGAGTGTCTGAGATTGGCGATATACCACAGTATTTTCGGAAAAACATCAACCAGACAATTCCCAAAATTGCAAGAGCCGACAAGTGCGAATTATAGTACAATCAGCTTAACAGCTCATGCATCCAAGTTGCTGACAGGAATAATATACAGAACAATGGAAAATAAAATTGAGGAACCGTTACGTGACGATCACTCTGGCTTTAGAAAAGGTAAAGCAACTAGAGAGGCACTACTGACGTTTCGGTTGACAGTCGAAGCAAAGCAGAAGAAAAATCGAGACACATTCATAGGAGTTGTCGACCTGGAGAAAGCTTTCGACAATGTAAAATGACTCAAGACGTTCGAAATTCTGAGAAAAATGGGGGTAAGCTATAGGGAAAGACGGGTAATTACAACGTGTACAAGAACCAAGAGGGAACAAAGACTGGAAGACCAAGAACGGAATGCTCAGGTTAAGAAGGGAGTAAGACAGGGTTGTAGTCATTGCCCCTGCTGTTCAGTCCATACATTGAAGAAGCAATGACGGAAATGAAAGAAAGGTTCAAGAGTGGAATTAAAGTTGCAGGTAAAAGAATCTCAATGTTTGCCAATGACATTGTTATCCTTAGTGAAGGAGAAGAAGAACTACAGGATCTTCTGAACGGGATGAACAGCATAATGAGTACGAATATGAACTGAAATTAAACTGAAGAAAGACGAAAGTAAGAGAACATTGAGAAACTTGACATCAGGATTGATGGTCACAGAGTAGATGACGTTAAGGAATTCTGCTATCTAGGCAGCAAAATGACTGATGGCGGAGGGACCAAGGAGGACACAAAAAGCAGCCTAACGCTATCAAAAAGGGCATTACTGGCCGAGAGAAGTTTACCAGTATCAAACATAAACCCTAATTCGAGGAAGAAACTCCTGAGAATGTTTCTTTTGGAGCACAGAATTGTATGACAGTGATACATAGACTGTGGGAAAACGGGAACAGTAGAGAATCGAAGCATTTGCAATATGATGCCACAGAAGAATTTTGAAAATTAGGTAAGGAAATAGGAGCTTCTGCACAGAATCAGAGGTGGAAGTAATATATGGAAAACACCGACAAGAAGAAGGAACGGGTTGATATGACATCTGTCAAGACATCTGGGGAATAACTTCTACGGTACTATAGGGAGCTGTTGAGGGTAAAAACTGTAGAGGAAGACAGAGATTGGAATACATCTAGCAAACAATTGAGGACGGATGTTACCGGTGCTATAAACGAGTGAGAGAAGGAACGGACGGGAAATATTCCGGCGCCCCTCAGCAGCGTCACATTTGTAAAGTCGGCCGGCGAGAAGCGAAATGATTTTCAGAAAAAAATGGTAATGAAACTACCTGGCAGATTAAAACTGGATGTCGCACTGGGATTCTAAGTTAGGACCTTCACGGATTGTAGGTCGTGCTTAGATGGCTCAGTCGGCAGGGCAGTTCCCCGTAAAGCACACGTGCAAGGTTAAAATTCTGGTCAGGCCACTGTTTTAATCTACGGTTAAATTCAGAGCACACTCCGTGCAGATCGTATATTCGTTATGGAGTGAATGATAATGTAATAAGGTGATTTTTCTTTAACCGCAGATGCTACCATGCTTCATCAGCAGTTGTTTGCGTGGATTACTGCAGCCACATCTGTACTCCACAAGATAATGTATGATGATGTGAAGCGGTGACAGCTTTGTGTACCGCTGTCGTTACACGCCTTTCCTGTTCCAGTCCTGAATAGCCTGCGGGATGAACGACTGCTGGTAAGTTCCTGCGTGTATTCGGTTCTCTCTAATATTCCCTTCACGATCTTCTAGGAAGATGTAGATAGGAGGAAACAATATAGTCTGTTAGCTGACTCTTCTAGGAACGAACACTCTCGGAATTTTACCAGGAAATCATTTTGTGATGCACAACGTCTCCATTTCAGTACTTCCAAAATGAACCTATGATGTAACGAGCTGCTCTTCTTTGGTTCTTGTCTATTTCCTATATCGATCCTGTATGGTATGCGTCCCAGATTGACCAACAATACTCAGGTATTGGTCGAACGAGGGTTTAGTAAGTGACCTGCTTTGTGTGTGGACTACACTTCGTAAGGGTTTTTTTGATCAATGTCAGTTTGGCATCAACCTTAGCTGTGATAGCTTTTGTATGTTCGCTGCAATTTAAACCACTTCATATACATACTCCAAGATAATTAACGGACTTGACTGCTTCCCGTGATTATTGTGCAATCTATCTGATAGTCGGTATGCCCACCTACGGCACGGGTAACAGAGGCGACTCGTTGTGACATGGAAACACTGAGGCCTTGGTAGGTCGCTGGAGGGATTTGGCACCTCATCTGCACACATGTCACCTAATTCCCGTAAAATCCATGGGGGAGTGTCATAAGCTCTGACACAACGGTAAACCACATGCCAGATGTGATCGATCGGATTCAGATCTGGCGAGTTGGGGGGACCAGCACGTCAACTGGAACTCACCACAGTGTTCCTCGAACCACTCCATCACACTCCTGGCCTTCTGACATGGTGCACTATCTTGTTGAAAAATTCCACTGTCGTCGGGAAATATGATCGTCGTGAACGGGTGTGTGTCGTCTGCAACGAGTGTACGGTACTCCTTGGCCGTGTTAGCTCCTTGTACCAGACCAACGGAGGCCCACGTGAATCTTCCCGAGAGCATAGTGGAGTCGCCACCAGCTTGTCTCCGTCCCGCAGCCGCCAGCTTGTCTCTGTCCCGCAGTACAGGTGACAAAAAGCTGCTCCCCTGGAAGACGAAGGATTCTCGCCCCCCTCCCTCCCCCCCAAGCGGTATGATGAAGGAGATATCGGGATTCATCAGACCATGCAACGCTCTGCAACTGCGCCAACGTCCAGAGCCGGTGGTCATGTACCCATTTCAGTCGCAGCTGCCGATGTCGTGATGTTAACATTGGCTCACGCATGGATCGCCGGCTGCGGAAGGAGTGTTCGGTGCACTGTGTGTTCAGACACACTTGTACTCTGCCCGGCATTAACGCCTGATGTTAGTTCCGTCACAGTTCACCGGCTGTCCTGTTTTACCAGTCTGCCCAGCCTAGGACGTCTGACATCTCTAATGAGGGGTGGCCGCCCGTCCCCACGACGTCTGACGTGGTCTCACACTGGTTTCGCCACGTGTTGAAGACACTCACCACGGCACTCCTGGAACGGCCAAGTCGTGCAGGGACCATCACAATCTGCCCTCGTACAAAATCAGACAGATTGTGCACTTTTCCCATTCTACACACGGACTGATAATACACACTTACTGATACTACATGTACCGTGCGTGTGTCTGACTAGTAGTCAATCCTCGCCAGATAACGCTGCTGTCGCCTGGACGGGTTTATGTCGATAGTAGGTCGGTGGTCATATGTTCCGGCTGATCAGTGAATATGTAGAGAAAAGTAACTATACTGAGACACTCCCTCTTTGCAAAAAATACCGTACAATGTTCCCTTTGGTAGGAACTCTTCAATCCAAGGCTGATCTGGTGCTTCGTACTCTTGATTATTTTTTATTAGGGGACGCTTCGGAATTGTATCGATCCCAAGAAAGTCAAGGGAGGCGGCTCCAACCTTGGCACCGGTAGCTATTACCTTTCAGGTCTCGTGGAAGAACAGCGCAGGTCGAGTTTCACACGATGGCTATTTACGTAGTCCATGCTGATTCGAAAAGAGGAAATGTCATAATGCATGTGTACAAAACGTGTTCCAAAATTCTGTATCTGACTGAGGTCGATACAGTATTGTTTGTCTGTTCAACGGATATTCCTGGAAACGGAAATTAAAATTATCTGTCCATTTCTCCAGTCTCTGTAATCTACACGCTTCGCCCCTCCAGCGACCGGCGGAACACTGCTGCAGGAAGTGGAGCAACTTCTTTTGTGTACTCTGTGTAGAATCGTATGAGTAGCCTATCAAATCCAGTTGTCTTTCGCCTTTTGAGTGATTTCAGTTCATTTTACCCCGCGGTCACTTATCTCGATCTATGCGATTTTGACAGTGCAACGATTTAAAGGTGGAATAGCGCTATAATCTTGCTCAGTGAAAAAAAGTTGGAAAAGGGCTTTAGTATTTCGGGATTTTGTGTGACACCCTTAATTTAATTGCCATTATGGTCACAGAGTGTCTGGAGAGAAGGGTTTGATGCGCTCACTGGTCTAACGTAAAATCAAAACTTCTTAGGATTTACTGTCAAATCAGCATATGTAATTTCAGTTAAACACCTTAGGAACGGTTTTCTTTGCGCTCTGGTTTTGGCTACGTTTTAAGTTGCACGATTTCCTCTCTAGGCACGTCAGGAATCTTTCTTTGACTCGCGTCTGTACTTCTCTAAGAAGAGGTTGTTTAGAGTCCCCTAATCGCACTGGAGTACAAATGATCTCACACTGTGAAGGACTGCGCTCTGCAAGTACTCAGTAGTTCGATGGAGGAGCCGAATCAAGCTGTTTTCTATCTTCTTGAGCTAACGTGCAAAGTGAAGGCGCTGGTGAGTTTGAGCAACCCTCCCATCTCCTACTTTTCCTGAAAACGAGAAAAAAGATGTTTGGTGTATGTCGTATTTCAGAACCAATAACAGAAGCTAATGAAATAAGCCTTTATTATCTACCAGTTTCTATCAAACGATCATCGCCAAGCAGAAAAAATTAATTACATTATGCATCTTGAGGTTGGTGCCCTTCTGTTCGTGTTTGCTTGCAAATAGATTTGTTTCTGGAGATAACCAGACTTGAACAAAACACAGTTTTATTTTTCTTTTTATCTGTCAGACATGTTTCGTTGAAGTTATTGCATTAATTTGTATGACATAGCTCATACTGTGGCGGCAAAATTAAAATAAGAAACGATTGTGTCACTGAATCTGCTGTCAGTTTTAGTTTTGACACCACAGTAAAAACTTTGCCATACAGGCTGATGTAAACAATTTTTCCTCCTGATGATGATCGTTTGACAGAAACTGGTTGTTATTCAAGACTTATTTCATCAGCAGCTCTTGGTGTTTTTGAAATATGGCTTTTCTGAAATTTTTACGCACTGTGCACAAAAAAGGAAAAAGGTGCATGCTTTTTTATCATTTTCTATCGCAGTAATGGGTTAACTGAAAGGATCCTGAAGAAGCACGATATTTAATAAAACTTCACGGTACATGACAGATTATAAGCAATGTGAATTGAAAGTATGGCCTATGAAACACTCATCAAACGGTATTCGACTGCATATGTGTCATTATGAGGACGAGTGGTTCCTGTGATGTCTTAATAAAAGAAGCAGATGAAATTATACTGACAAAATGGAAAGTGTGACACCATAAACACCTTGAAAGATCAATACCAAAATGATGCTCCAGTATTTCGATGTCCATCGTATGTCCTGATTAAAATTTCATCATTATGTAACCTTATTTTCAGCATGTGTAGTTCATAAAAAGAATTCCATTCGTACAGATGAAGAAATGTGTGTGAACATGATACTTTTTAGTTGGAAATCGCAACACAGCGTGCCCAAAGTACGTGTATGTGCAGCATAGAGTCGTCTTTATGACTTTTGGAAAGCTTGAATGCTGGGGATGAGGGACATGGGAGCATCACACCGACAGGTGGCATAGACTGTTGGCTTAGTGCAATGACTGAAGAAAATGTGGTGACGATACAGAGTGAGCAGAAAAGTGTGGCGAGGAGAATACTCAGGGGCCCCTCCTAAAAAGACTAAACCATGAGAAAACTGTAGGATTGTTCCACTGGCTCTGACGAATATACCGATAACAACAGATGATGTCTTGGCTGAAGTTACATCTAGAGTTCCACTACGAACCATTCGATGCAGATTACCAGGACATGTGTTGAGATCTTGAGTTTCCATGCGTTCCTTAGCGCTGATAACAGAAATTGCATTTGCATGGAGTTGAGATAGAGCGAATTGGGTCTTTGAGCGGAGCTCTGTGGAGTTCACCGGCGAATTTCGCTTCTGTTTGCGGCGGTCAGGTGGACGCCAACGTAGACGACGTGCTGACTGGCCATACTTAAGACCCATATGGCTTCAACTGCTGGAATCGAGGTGTGGGAACCTACTGAATTTGACAACAGGCCAGATCCTTGAGGGGACGTCACGAAAGGTTTACTTTGTTCTCCGTACCCTTCACGAACAGGGAGTCAAATGGACTATGCCAGCATCATAATTCAAGACCCCACGATGCAGTTCACAAACGTACTGACCTTCCTGGTTCCCTGAGTTGTCACCCAAAGAGAGCATGTGTGGGATTTGATGAGAAGAAGTATATTTTCACACCAGCTTCGAGCTAGTAAACTTCGTGACCCTACGAGCAGACACATGAAGATCCAACAGCATGTTTATCAGTCATGGTAGGAAATTTCTCAAGATGACTTTTGGAGGCTAGTGCCACGCCACAGTACAGAAGTATATTTGTGCTTGCGAGTGCCACATGTTAGACTTACATTAATGATGGCCACTAGTTCGAAATGGAATGAGTGTCAGGAATGATTTAGTCCTTATAACCTAAATGCGAAGAATATTTCTAGATATTTGATAAATATCGGACTGTTGCTGCATGATATTTCGCTTTCTGCCAGTCTAAAATCTCGCTAACCACAGTGAATAAGGATGCCTGCAGCTCTGTACATCGTTGAAGTGCTTGAACCGGATGCGGAGTATAAATGTTACCTTATTATGCTATGGAATGAACACCAACGACATCACATGCGCCAACACGGCGATGCAAAGACGAAATCGTGGACGACACGGCATGGGGAAGGGTTTAGAAGCTGTCCGGAGGTATTTTTATATGAGAAGTGCTGTTCTCTTATCCGAACTCACTCGTCAGTGATGGGGGCTGTTGTCACATCGCCATAACTAAATAATTAAAAATCTGTTAATAGTCTCGATCGCAATAAGACATTAAATTACAGTTTTCTGATAACCGATTTCGATTGACTGACAACAATCTGCACATCGAGCTTACTAAAGACCCAATGTGTATGTATAGATTGGACGGCTACTAAAAAAATTAACAAATAATACAGATTGTTATATCTTCATCGCCCGACGATGTCAGTTCATATAAATTAGTAAGTAGGCTGGAGTCAGCGACAGTCGTCTCTGTCATGATGGTAGTCACAGACTTCAGTAGGTGGCAAAGAAAGTTTTGTAGCCTTAGTGACAAAGGATTTAGCTGCTCACTGACACAGCCACTTAGGCGTTATCGCTGGACTTTACCCATACAGCTTTTTACCTCCAGCACCGATCTCTTTCTACTGTCGTCTGTAACTTTCTCACGGACCAGTACTGTTACCAGCGCTGTGCTACTCCATAGGGCCACTGTCAACACATTTGGCTCTACAAAGAGTTTCATACCACATGCCTTCTCCACTTTCCTACACACTACCCTCTGACCAAACGTCAGAACTTCCAGTACTGCGTTACGTACACGTAAAGTTAGTACCAGAAAGCGGACAAGCAACCATAATCATCTTATCGATCAATACAATCTCACTGCCGGCAGTCTGAGGAACAACGCCTAAACCTACAGCAGCAGGATGCACTCAGCCAACACATCCTGTAGAAAACTCTACCATTCAAGAAAGGTAGTAGGAGTAATCCACTAAATTACAGGCCCATGTCGTTAATGTCTACATGGAGCAGGATTTTGGACATAAATTGTGTTCGAAATTTATGAATTACCTCGAAGAAAACGGTCTATTGACACACAGTCAACATGGGTTTACAAAACATCGTTCCTGTGAAACACAACTAGCTCTTTATTCACATGAAAAGTTGAGTGCTATTGACAAGGGAGTTCAGATCGATTCCGTATTTCCGGATTTCCGGAAGGCTTTTGACACTGTACCACACAAGCGGCTCGTAGTGAAATTGCGTGCTTATGGAATATCGTCTCAGTTATGTGACTGGATTTGTGATTTCCTGTCAGAGAAGTCATAGTTCGTAGTAATTGACGGAAAGTCATCGAGTAAAACAGAAGTGATTTCTGGCGTTCTCCAAGGTAGTGTTATAGGCCCTTTGCTGTTCCTTATCTATATAAACGATTTGGGAGACAATATGAGCAGCCGTCTTCGGTTCTTTTGTAGATGACGCTGTCGTTTATCGACTAATAAAGTCATCAGAAGATCAAAACAAACTGAAAAACGATTTCGTAAAGATATCTGAATGGTGCGAAAAGTGGCAGTTGCCCCTAAATAACGAAAAGCGTGAGGTCATCCACATGACTGCTAAAAGGAACTTGTTAAATTTCGGTTACACGATAAATCAGTCGAATCTAATAGCCGTAAATTCAACTAAATACCTAGGTATTATAATTACGAACAACTTAAATTGGAAGGAACACATAGAAAATGTTGTGGCGAAGGCTAACCAAAGACTGCATTTTATTGGCAGGACGTTTAGAAAATGTAACAGACCTACTAAGGAGACTGCCTACACTACGCTTGTGCGTCCTCTTTTAGAATACTGCTGCGCAGTGTGGGATCCTTACCAGATACGGCTGACAGAGTACAACGAAAAAGTTCAATGAAGGGGAGCACGTTTTGTATTATCGCAAAATATGGGAGAGAGTGTCACAGAAATGATACAGGATTTGGGCTGGACATCATTAAAAGAAAGGCGTGATTCGTCACGACGGAATCTTCTCACGAAATTCCAGTCACCAACTTTCTCCTCCGAATGCCAAAATATTTTGTTAACACCAACCTACATAGGGAGGAACGATCACCACGATAAAATAAGGGAAATAAGAGCTCGCACGGCAAGATATAGGTGTTCATTCTTTCCTCGCGCTATACATGATTGGAATAATAGAGAATTGTGAAGGTGGTTCGATGAACCCTCTACTAGGCACTTAAATGTAGATGTAGATGTCCTAGATTACCCGCCACCCAGAAATGGACTTCACAACCTCGGTGTAGCCGCGTGAACAGTTCTCATTACTCTTCACTCGCCATCCACATTGCTGGGTTTCACTGCGTTGGCAGTTGCCTCATTTGTAAAGCAAGCGATTGGGTCGTTAGGTGATGTATCATGGCTCATCGTTGTCAACTTCTGCCAAGCTACGCGAAGTTTCACGCACAGCAGCCAAGTGAAGACCACGTGAAATAAGCACACGCTTACCACACATATCCACAATCTACATACATTCATGTCCACTATTAGCTGATCGACACTGAGTGTGAGAACTAAGCGTCAGGCCCAGAATCTACACACATTAATATCCACAATTAGTTGATCGACATTGAGTGTTAGAACTAAACGTCAGTCTATAGACGATGTTCCATCTTAACCACAACAAAGTGTATACTGAACCTCTCATATCAGTGATAGCCAATCCCGTAAAACTTGTGGCCATGCGGGGTAGCCGCGTAGCCGCGCGGTCGGGGGCGCCTTGTCACGGTCCGCGTGGCTTCCCCCATCGGAGGTTCGAGTCCTCCCTCGGACATGGGTGTGTGTGTATTGTCCTTAGCGTAAGATACTTTAAGTTAGATTAAGTAGTGCATAAGCTTAGGGACCGATGACCTCAGCACTTTGGTCCCATAAGACCTTACCACATAATACCTCTCCTACTCTTTCACAGACATGTGTCTCACACAGATCCTAAATATCTCCATGCTAAAACACTCAGTTCCGAAATAAAGATGTCCTTATTCAACCAGAAACATCACCCAAGTAATTACTCGCAAAGATTCAACATTAATCAAATACACAGCTGAGAATGTCCATACATTTCTGCTCAGAGAGATTCTGACCATCACTTTACTCGACATCCTTTCACCACTCCCTCAAGAACTCTCACGGACAAACCATCTGTAAATCCTCACGAAAAATCAGTGTTCACAGTCGTCATGAATGGAGCTGAACTTGACATCACCACCAATCAACTAGAAACAGAAATAAGTTATCCACTATTGATCAACTCCTACACAATGTTGCTCTAATATACCACAAAATATGAAGCTGAACATTTAAAAGCTGTCTCTCAAGCCCAGCGCTACCTTTCCTGAAACCGCCGCACACTGAACACTGTCGTTTTTAACAATTTGCATCTTTATTCTACGCGTCTACATATTTATTTCTCAACGTAGTCATGCTGGGACGTTTCTGCCGACGAGAGATCATTTTTATTTATACCGACGCTGTAGAATGTTTGGCTTTGTTGACGGAGTCACAATCTGACCTCTGCTTGCACTGCTTCATCACTAACAAAGTGAAATACTCGAAGGCGTTTTTTAAGTCTTGGGAAAAGACGAAATTTGGATGGAACCAAGTCGGGACTACGTAAAGGGTGACTGATGACGGCGAACACAAGGCGTCAGATTGCTGCAGATGTCTCAGAGGACATGTGTGGCCTGTCATTGTCGTGCTAAAGGAGAGGGAAGTCCATGTGTGGACGAACTCTTCGAATATTAAAAACAGTCGTAAGTTGCCCGAAATTCTTTATTAACTTAATGTTTTCAAATTAATAAAAAACATGGTTTAACCTACGACTGTTTTTAGTACGAGGGCTGTTTGGAAAATAACGTCTGATCGGTCGCGAAATGAAAACCACAGCGAAAATCGAAAATTTTTATTTGAAACAGTTAGCCACACCCTCCAGCTACCTCTCCCAATAATCTCCGCTCCGACTTAGACTTTTTCGTGGCGTTGTACAAACTCTCCAGTACCTCGTCACAGAAAGCAGCCGCCTGTGCTTTCTTTCAATTCTTTACGCTGGTCTGCCTTTCGTTGTTTGTGCGAAAATGCTGTCTTCGTAGCCAGCGGTTCACGTGAGCAAAGATGAACAACGGAGGGAGCCAATTAAGGGATGTATTGTGGGTGATCAAACACTTCCAATCGAGAACGCTGCAGGAGCGTCTTCGTTGCCCCTGCAGAATGCGGCTGAAAATTGTCTTGAAGAAAGAAACGCATGACATGTATGTTACATGGGCTGCATAGCTTCATGCAAAATCCCTCACCAGATCCACATACTTGGCTGGAGACACTGTTGTTTTAGGCATTCCTACGTGATCACTTTGCGCTCTGAACTGAAAAGAGCGACGTGAAGCGTTCGGCAGGCACACTACAGACACTGCCCAACACATCTGTGCCAAGTTCCATCCGATTTTGCGCAGACGGTTTCCATTTCACGCCTAATCGGACCTTACTTTCCGAATACGCCTAGTGTAAGCCATGATAAATAATTTTTATGAACTGTTCGAATTCGAAAATCGAATACTGTTCGCTGTTTCTTACGCACCGACAGTTACGTTACACACCACCATGTTACGCGCTAAACGCTATTTAAAAAGCTTTAAGAGTTTCACATAAAAATTCAGAGGCATTGCTTTTCCGGAGGTCATCGTACAAGAAACACTTGCAATCACTCTCATCCCTCGTATTCTCGTGAGTGCAAATCCAAATCACAAAATTCCATTCATCCATCATTCAAAGGATTCCTCACATTTACTCTCCAAACATATACCCCTTTTATATTACTCATATATTAAGCTCATTTTTTGGCCGTAACGTCTGCGCAAGATATGCATCAAATAAAACTAATTTCTTGTTGCCGAGCGAGGTGGCGCAGTGGTTAGCACACTGGACTCGCATTCGGGAGGACGACGGTTCAATCCCGTCTCCGGCCATCCTGATTTAGGTTTTCCGTGATTTCCCTAAATCGATTCAGGCAAATGCCGGGATGGTTCCTTTGAAAGGGCACGGCCGATTTCCTTCCCCATCCTTCCCTCACCCGAGCTTGCGCTCCGTCTCTAATGACCACGTTGTCGACGGGACGTTAAACACTAATATCCTCCTCCTAATTTCTTGTTCAAACGCCGCTTTAATCCTCTATCCCCTTACGAATTCCTCAACTCTCTTCCTCAGTGCTCTTCCGTTTTGGTGCCAGTATCGTCACTGAACACTGAATAGATGATTTCGATCCGCTTGCTGACTTCGCGTGCAAGCAAAATATTTTAGGATTTCCAGTGAGATCAAATAGCTTAAGTCTACTTGCGAATGCATTTCACGCTTCTAGGATTAGTCTCCTTTCTCTCATTTTGGTCTAATTCGAATTCGATTAATTATAACTTCGCTTAAATCTGTGATGAAGCTGCTTTCGTCGTGATTTTCTAATACTGCTACTACACAATAGAAATCATTTCACTGATCGTGAGCACCAGAGCTCTGTACGCAAATATGGAGACAGTAGTATTGTAAACGTACCACAACCTCTAGTAAGACCTCAATGTCAATTTTAAACGCAGACAGAGGAGTCGATACTTTCGCAACGGCAATAGGAGCTATGTTTCGGTTAACTGAAGAATGAAAAAAAATGCACAGTTATGTTTGCGATTAGGATGCCTTTCATATACTCGAGTACTGTTGATGATTAACTTTGGACAAAAACAATTACTGTACAAAGAATTGTGATCTTCGCAGGATGATACAAATTTTGATATGCACTGACGTCATTTTGACGACATTCCGGGAATGTAATTAGGGCTTTGATGTCCCTGGCCTGGGCTCCGAGGCTACAGCCCATCGTAGCGTGCGGCGCGACTTGTAAACTGCCAATTATTACAGCATGACAGAAAAAGCGTCTGCCAGCGTTTGCTCGGCAGTGTGTATTTATTTTCAGCGCCAGCGAGGATGCTGAGCTAGCAAACAAAACCTACCCAGCTGCCATTCTGTGACTCTTTTACGTGGGCAGTGCCCCTGTACGGGGCAGGGTAGGTAGTGCACGAAATTTTACCGCGGGGGGAATATTATACCTAAGAAAATATATGCATGCCTGTCTGAAGTAAACTACTGGGCAGACTCTTAAGTGAGAGAGTTTCTTGTCAGACTTTCGTCTGCATCAGGAAACACTAGGTTACTAACCACGTTCGCTATACATGTTTCTTCAACATTTTTCGAAGCATAAGTGAATGCGCACATTTCCACCGTACCCTGAGGTGACAAAATTCATGGAATTGCTACAGGGTGGCCGGCAACTGTGGCCGAGCGGTTCTAGGCGCTTCAGTCTGGAACCGCGCGACTGCTACGGTCGCAGGTTCGAATCCTGCCTCGGGCATGGATGTGTGTGATCTCCTTAGTTAGGTTTAAGCAGTTCTAAGTTCTGGGGGACTGATGAGCTCAGATGTTAAGTTCCATAGTGCTCAGCGCCATTTGAATCATTTTTTAGCTACAGTGTGACAATTATTGAACTACATGCAAAAAAAAGTAAATTAGTTACAAACTACGGCGTGCACACACTTTATTCAACATGTAAACCTCACTATAGATACTCGGATTTAGGCTGTGACATGTTCGATATGTCTACCATCATAGGCGATGACGTGGCGCAGAAGAATAGCGAAATTCTGCATGACCCGCTGAAGTGGCGGAACATGGATGTTGGCGACCTCCTGAATGGCTATTTTCAGCTTGGTAGTGGTTTTGAGGTTATTGCTGTACACCTTGTCTTTGATATAGTGCACAAAAAGGAGTAGCATGTGTTGAGATCCGGAGAATATGGCGGCCAACCGACGCCCGTGACAGTGGCCTCTGGGTGCCCCAGAGCCAGAATTCGGCCCCCATGTGCTCCGCCAGAACATCAAACACTCACCTGCTTCGATGAGATCGAGCTCCCTTTTGCATGAACCACATCTTGTCGAAATCAGGGTCACTTTGGATAATAGGGATGAGATCAACCGCACTCCACACGAGTCACCCGTTGAGGGTGAAGGGATTTCTCGATCGGAAAATGCGGGTTCTCAGTCCCCCAAATAAGTCAATTTTGCTTATTGACGAACCTATCCAAATGAAGGTGGGCTTTGTCGCTAAACCAAACCATGCATGCGCATACTTATTGCCGTCATGCCCTGCAGCCAGCCGTGCAGTTTGAACGTCCTGATGCAAACCGTTCAGAAGTTATGAGATTTTACTTGATATAGGCTAAGCAGGCATGGCTAGAGGACAAATGTAAGGATGTAGAGGCTTATCTCACTAGGGGTAAGATAGATGCAGCCTACAGGAAAATTGAAGAGACCTTTGGAGAAAAGGGAGCCACTTGTATGAATATCAAGAGCTCAGATGGAAACCCAGTTCTAAGCAAAGAGGGGAAAGCAGAAAGGTGGAAGGAGTATACAGGGTGAGTCGCCTAACGTTACCGCTGGATATATTTCGCAAACCACATCAAATACTGTCGAACCGATTCCACAGACCGAACGTGAGGAGAGGGGCTAGTGTAATTGGTTAATTCGAACCATAAAAAATGCATGGAAGTATGTTTTTTAACACAGACCTACGTTTTTTTAAATAGAACCCTGTTAGTTTTGTTAGCGCATCTGAACATATAAACAAATACGTAATCAGTGCCGTTTGTTGCACTATAAAATATTAATTACATCCGGAGATATTGTAACCTAAAGTTGACGCTTGAATACCACTCCTCCGCTGTTCGATCGTGTGTGTCGGGGAGCACCGAATTACGTAGGGATCCAAAGGGAACGGTGATGGACCTTAGGTACAGAAGAGAGTGGAACAGCACATTACGTCCACATTCTAACACCTTTTTATTGGTCTTTTTCACTGACGCACGTGTACATTACCATGAGGGGTGAGGTACACGTACACACGTGGTTTCCATTTTCAATTACGGAGTGGAATAGAGTGTGTCCCGACATGTCAGGCCAATAGATGTTCAATGTGGTGGCCATCATTTGCTGCACACAGTTGTAATCTCTGGCGTAATGAATGTCGTACACGCCTCAGTACATCTGGTGTAATGTCACCGCAGGCTGCCACAATACGTTGTTTCATATCCTCTGGGGTTGTAGGCACATCACGGTACACATATCCCTTTAACGTACCCCACAGAAAGAAGTCCAGAGGTGTAAGATCAGACGAACGGGCTGGCCAATTTATGCGTCCTCCACGTCCTATGAAACGCTCGTCGAACGTGTACCTCACCCCTCATGGTAATGTACATGTGCGTCAGTGAAAAAGACCAATAAAAAGGTGTTAGCATGTGGACGTAATGTGCTGTTCCATCTCTTCTGTACCTAAGGTCCATCACCGTTTCCTTTGGATCCCTACGTAATTCGGTGCTATCCGATACACGCTCTCGAACAGCGGAGGAGTGGTACTCAAGCGTCAACTTTAGGTTACAATATCTCCGGATGTAATTAACAGTTTACAATGCAACAAACGGCACTGATAACGTATTTGTTTATATGTTCAGATGTGCTAACAAAACTAAAGGGTTTCCGTGTGCCCGACCGAGACTCGAGTTCGAGTCTCGGTCGGGCACACAGTTTTAATCTGCCAGGAAGTTTCATATCAGCGCACACTCCGCTGCAGAGTGAAAAACTCATTCTGTAAAGGGTTTCCATTTAAAAAAACGTAGGTTTGTGTTAAAAAACATACTTCGGTGCATTTTTTTATGGTTTGTATTAACCAGTTACACTAGCCCCTCTCCTCACGTTCGGTCTGTGGAATCGATTCGTCAGTATTTGATGTGGTTTACGAAATATATCCAGCGGTAATGTTAGGTGACTCACCCTGTATAGAGGGTCTATACAAGGGCGATGTACTTGAGGACAATATTATGGAAATGAAAGAGGATGTAGATGAAGATAAAATGGGAGATACGATACTGCGTGAAGAGTTTGACAGAGCACTGAAAGACCTAAGTCCAAACAAGGCCCCGGGAGTAGACAACATTCCATTAGAACTACTGACGGCTTTGGGAGAGCCAGTCCTGACAAAACTCTACCATCTTGTGAGCAAGATGTACGAGACAGGCAAAATGCCCTCAGACTTCAAGAAGAACATAATAGTTCCAATCCCAAAGAAAGCAGGTGTTGACAGATGTGAAAATTACCGAACTATCAGTTTAATAAGTCACAGCTGCAAAATACTAACGCGAATTATTTACAAACGAATGGAAAAACTGGTAGAAGCCGACCTCGGGGAAGATCAGTTTGGATTCCGTAGAAATGTTGGAACACGTGAGGCAATACTGACCTTACGACTTACCTTAGAAGATAGATTGAGGAAAGGCAAACCTACGTTTCTAGCATTTGTAGACTTAGAGAAAGCTTTTGGCAATGTTGACTGGAATACTCTCTTTCAAAGTCTGAAGGTGGCAGAGGTAAAATACAGGGAGCGAAAGGCTATTTACAATTTGTACAGAAACCAGATGGCAGTTATAAGAGTCGAGGGGCATGAAAGGGAAGCAGTGGTGGGGAAGGGAGTGAGACAGGGTTGTAGCCTCTCCCCGATGTTATTAAATCTGTATATTGAGCAAGCAGTAAAGGAAACAAAAGAAAAGTTTGGAGTAGGTATTAAAATCCAGGGAGAAGAAATAAAAACTTTGAGGTTCGCAGATGACATTGTATTTCTGTCAGAGACAGCAAAGGACTTGGAAGAGCAGTTGAACGGAATGGACAGTGTCTTGAAAGGAGGATATGAGATGAACGTCTACAAAAGCAAAACAAGCATAATGGAATGTAGTCGAATTAAGTCTGGTGATGCTGAGGGTATTAGATTAGGAAATGAGACACTTAAAGTAGTAAAGGGGTTTTGCTATTTGTGGAGCAAAATAACTGATGATGGTCGAAGTAGAGAGGATATAAAATGTAGACTGACAATGGCAAGGAAAGCGTTTGTGAAGATGAGAATTTGTTAACATCGAGTATAGATTTAAGTGTCAGGAAGTCATTTCTGAAAGTATTTGTATGGAGTGTAGCCATGTATGGAAGTGAAACATGGACAATAAATAGTTTGGACAAGAAGAGAATAGAAGCTTTCGAAATGTGGTGCTACAGAAGAATGCTGAAGATTAGGTGGGTAGATCACATAACTAATGAGGAGGCATTGAATAGGATTGGGGAGAAGAGAAGTTTGTAGCACAACTTGACTAGAAGAAGGGATCGGTTGGTAGGACATGTCCTGAGGCATCAACTGATCACAAATTTAGCATTGGAGGGCAGCATGGAGGGTGAAAATCGTAGAGGGAGACCAAGAGATCAATACACTATGCAGATTCAGAAGGATGTAGGTTGCAGTAGGTACTGGGAAATGAAGGAGCTTGCACAGGATAGATTAGCATGGAGAGCTGCATCAAACCAGTCTCAGGACTGAAGACCACAACAACAACAGTACAATAAGATGAGTATAGCCGGATGAGGGGAATTAACAGATTTTGAAAGCGGAAAGCTAGACGCATGAGCAATTCCATTTTTGAAATCGTTGAATGTCAACAATGTGCCTCGAACACCAAATTTCAGGCATTACCTCTCATCACGGACATCGCAGTGGTCGACGGCCTTCGCGTAACAACCGAAAGTAGTGGAGTTGGCGTAGACTTTTTAGTGCTAACAGACAAGCAACACTACGTGAAATAATCACAGAAATCAATGTGGGAGCACGACGAACGTATTCGTCAGAATATTGCGGTGAAATCTGGCGTCAGTGGGCTATGGCAGCAGACGACCGACAGGAGCGCCTTTGCCAGCAGCACAAAATTGCCTGCAGTGCCTCTCGTCGCCTCGAGACCATATCGTTTGATCCGTTGGATCCTAGACGATTCGAAAACCTTGGCCTAGTCAAATGAGATCCGATTTCGATTAGCTGATGGTAAGGTTTGATTATGACGCAGACCCCACGAGGCCATGGGCCCAAGTTGTCAACAAGGCAACGTGTAAGCTGGTTGTGGTTCCATAATGGTGTGGGCCGGCCGCGTGGAGTGGCCGCGTGGTTTAAGGCGCCATTTCACGGATTGCGCGGCCCCTCCCACTGGAGGTTCGATTCCTCCCTCGGGCATAGGTGTGTGTGCTGTTCTTAGCATAAGTTAATTTAAGTAGTGTGTAAGTCTAGGGACTGATGACCTGAGCAGTTCGGTCCAATTCACACACATTTGACCATTTGATGTGGGCTATATTTACATGCAATAGACTGGGTTCTCTGGTGGAAGTGCACAGATCATTGACTAGAAATGGCTATGTTCGGCTACTTGGAGACCATTTGCTGATATTCATGGATTTCATGTTCCCAAGCAACGAAGAAATTTTTATTAATGACAATGCGCCATGTCACCAGCCCATAATTGTTCGCAATTGGTTTGAAGAACATAATTCGAGCGAATGATTCACCGCTTCCCCAAGATTTCCCGACATGGATCCCATCAAACTTTTATGGGACATAATTGAGTGCTCATTCCGTGCAGAATAGCGCCCAACAGCAACACTTTCGCAATTATGGGCGGCTACGGAGACAGCATGACTCAATATTTCTGCAGTGGACTTTCTTAAGATTTGTTGAGTCCATGCTACCTCGAGTGTCTCACTAAAACTGGCAAAAGGAGCTCCTATATGATATTAGGAGGTACGGCGTTTTTGTCACATCTGTGTATAATGCTGACGATGAGTAGCAAAATGAGAACGGCAACAAAGTTGACATCGAAATTGAGGGTCATGTAGTAGACGAAACGAGGGAATTCTGCTATCTTCGAGGCAAAATACAACGTACCGGACGAAGCAAGAAGGATGTAAGAAACAGAGTAGCACATTTAAAATGAGAATATTTGACCAAAGTCAACCGCGAGAGTGAAAACCGCGTTGTTGCGTTACAACCACATGGTGTGCTAAAGGAACTGCACCGAATGAACCAGAACTCCACTGACAAACTTTCAGAGGCTATTCAGAGATACCTTGTGTTGTATTGTTGTTAACCGGGGGCCTAGAAACGACGGAGAGGTTCCTTCCCCGCCGCAGCCGCAGTGGTCCACAACCCCACGACGACTACCGCAGTCCACTGCACCCCTCCACCACCCCACACCGAACCACACTTTCACGGTTATTGTGTGATTCGGCCCCCGGTGGACCCCCCCCCCCCCCCCCAGGGAACGTCTCACGTCTCACACCAGACGAGTGTAACCCCTATGTTTGCGTATGGAGTAATGGTGGTGTACAAGTACGTGGAGAACTTGTTTGCGCAGCAATCGCCGACGTAGTGTAGGTGAGGCGGAATAAGGGGAACCAGGCCGCTTTCGACAAGGTGGAAGGAAAATCGCCTAAAAACCATCCACAGACAGGCCGGCACACCGGGCCTTGACTTAAGTCCGCCGGATGGATTCGTGCCGGGGACCAGGCGCGCCTTCCCAGCCCGGAAAGCCGTGCATTAGACCGCACGGCTAACCGGGTGGGCAGAGATACCTTACAGAGCAATTATGTAATTATGATTTATTCGGTTTGACACCACAGTCAGTCTTGTTTCTGCGAAAATATCTTCACAACAGTGAAAGAGTATGTAAAACGCACGAAACAGAGCAACACGAGAGTTCTCAGACACGGAAGAACTGTGATGCGGTTGCCGTCAGTGCGGGAACATCTGACCATTGCGTCGTTGTGCCGCTCCTCCGTTGCACTCGCTGAACCCATAAATTTATCGGACAACTCTATGTCAGTAAACGTATCCATACTGCTTTATATCACTGTGCCGGACAACAAAACTATAGCAAGAACCGAGCAGCACTGAATACAAACTTCATGCCAGCGAGGTAACGGGGACACTACTGTTGGCAACAGCATGTACTGTGCGCGAATGGAAACAAGCAGACAGTAGATGCAGTCGGTATTTGCACTTTTGTGCACTATTTTCTTTTCCTGCTTTCGGCTAATGGGAACATTTCGCGGGTTGCTGGCCATTACGTTGCAATCGTTTGAAATGTACACTGAAGCGCCAAAGAAATTGGTACAGCCATGCTTATTCAAATACAGAGGCATAGAACAGGCAGAATATGGCGCTGCGGTCGACAACACCCATATAACACAACATGTGTGTTGCTGCTGCTACAATGGCAGATTATCAACATTTAAGTGAGTTTGAACGTGGTGTTATACTCGGCGTACGAGTGACGGGACACAGCATCTCCGAGGTAGCGATGAAGTCGGGATTTTCCCGTACAACCGTGGGTATCAGGAATCCGGTAATACATCAAATCTCCGACATCGCTGCGGCTGGAAAAAGATCCTGCAAGAACTGGACCAATGACGACTGAAGAGAATCTTTCACCGTGACAGAAGTGCAACCCTTCAGCAGATTGCTCCAGATTTCAATGCTGGGCCATCAACAAGTCTCAGCGTGCGAACCATTCAACGAAACATCATCGACATGGGTTTTCGGAGCCGAAGGCCCACCCGCGTACCCTTGATGACTGCACGACGCAAAGCCTTACGCCTCACGTGGGCCCGTCAACACCGACATTGGACTTGATGACTGGAAACATGTTGCCTGGTCGGACGAGTCTCGTTTCAAATTGTTTGGACCTGTACGGGTATGAAGAAAACCTTATGAATCCATGGACCCTGCATGTCAGCAGGGGACTGTTCAAGCTGTTTGACGCTCTATAATGGTGTGGGGCGTGTGCAGTTGGACTGATATGGGACCACTGATATATCTAGATACAACTGCGACAGGTGACACGCACATAAGCATCCTGTCTGATCACCTGTATCCATTCATGTCTATTGTGCATTCTGACGGACTTAAGTGATTCCAGCGGGACAATGCAACATCCCACACGTCGAGAATTGCTACAAAGTGTCTCCAGGAACACTCTTCTGACTTTCAACGCTTCCGCTGGCCATCAAACTCGCCAGATATGAACATCATTGAGCATAGACGCCTGCGACGTGTTGTTCAGAAGAGATCTCCACCCCATCGTACTCTTGCGGGTTTATGGGCAGCCTTGCAGGATTCATGGTGCCAATTCCCTCCAGCACTACTTCAAAAATTAGTCGAGTCCATGCCACGTCGTGTTTTGGCACTTCTGCGTGCTCGCTGGGGCGCTACGCGATATTGGCAGGTGTACCAGTTTCTTTGGCTCTTCAGTGAAATTCGCCATTATGGTTCTGGTTTCTGACTCTGGATGCTTAGCCGAGTCTGTGCTGTGTTGTGATGTTGAGGGGAAAACTGCCTTTACCGGATGAAGGCCCATGCTGTTATGCAGACACTACAATGCGTAAAGAATCAGATGAGACCATTAAAATTTATTGGTTGTGATGTTGGTTAGTTTTAGTGGTTAGGCTAGTTTGGCGCCATTTAGTTAGGATCATTTCGCTAATAGGTATCGTGTCGCATCTTTCACGCAGTAAAATAGGAGCTCATAGTTTACTTAGAGGTTACTGACTGGAAGCTGACTATAGCATCGTAAATTATTTTATTTCCTTCAGTGATCTTTTAAGTTTAAAGATATTACTCTATCCTCAACTGTAAATACTAATTTTTCACACGTTAAGAATGAAGAGTAGTGAGAACGATGTGAGCCTAAATCTTGCAGCTGTAGTTCGAAATATCGCTGTGGGGCTGTACCGTTGCTTTCGCGTATTCATATTCAGCCACTCTCGTGTTCGACGTAGCTTGGGCGACATCTTGCTATTTACATGACTTAACTGCATGAGTCACATGCACCTTGGTGGATAGGAAATCACCTGTTTAGATACCGGGAGTATTAGTAGTAAGGATTTCTTCTCTGCATGCTATTAGGTTTCAGGTGCTAATAAGGGTAGGACGACCTGTGATGCTGTGCTGACCGCTACTTGTAAGACATTGTGCTAGGTAATCTCAGTCACTACTGCGATGTTACATAGAAAGGAGAGTCGGATTCAAAACATAATTCTGACAGTTAACTATTTGTCTTGCATATCAAATGCATATTTACATAAATGAGAGGGCAAAGTCAGTACAGAGCGGGACGCTACAAGCAGAAAGCTAACACATGTACAGTAACACATTGCCTTAGCGAACCAAGACACTGATTATGTGTTGTACAAATACTGGGCTGCACTCGCTTATTAGAAGTTTTGTTACGGTGACTGACAGTGAGTAGGGAAGCTAATCCACCCTAATATTATAAATGCGAAAATAACATAAAGTTTTCGCGACTAAACCGCTGAACTGTTTTTGATTAACTTCGATGTGGAGATAGTCTGAACACTATGGGAAGAATATAGGCTGCTTTGGAAAGTAAAAACAAAATTGAGAATGCGACATCTTTTATTTCATCAGCGAAATGTATCATCTTTCTGACTGTCAATTATATTTTTAAATATGGTATGCGTGTGTGGGATGCAGACAACGCTTGTAGGGAGGTCGGCAACTCAGCGTTTATTAATTATTCGTTGACAATGCGAATCCAATGTTTACTCGTACTCGCAGTTTCTGAAATTTTAATAAAAACTGTCGAACTACCTGGCGAGGCTGCGTAAATTTTACGGTGAAATAATGGGTAGATATGATAATAAAATACGAGTGCAAGCCCGAGAACTGTGTTTAAAACTATCACTTCGGGAAAGTTTTAAGAAACGTATTATTATTATTATTATTATTATTATTATTATTATTTATTTTACGATATGCTTCGGAACAAATTTCAGAAACGCGAGCATGAGTAAACAGTGGATTCTCACTGCCAAAGAATAATCAATAAATACTGAGTGGCCGATCTTCGCACAAGCGTCGTTTGCATCGCACTCACGTATAACATATTTAAAAATATCACTAACACTCAAAAAGATAATACAACTAGCCAACTTGAATAAAAGATGCAAAGGTTGCTTTAGAAATTTCTTAAACTTGGTTTATGTTCATTGATGTAAAAAAAAAGGTTGCTCCAGTCCCTACTTCACCCAGATTAGGCGTCGACTTTCTAAAGTAGCTATGATTTTCCTCTGGGCTTAAGCTATCTCATTACCAAGTTTCATCAAAACCGGTTCTGTGGTTTAGTCGTGAAAACGAAGCAGATAGAGGTTTTTTTTTCCAAGTTTTCGGGACGTGCCCATACAATGATCTCAACAGCGTGTTTCGACAATTCACAGTTCAGAACATTCGTTAGGTCCAAACCGTACCCTAGTACGAAGTTGCATATCCTTAGACTTCCAATGTGACGCCATGCTAGGGATGGAAAAAACCAGCCGGTTAAAACCGATATCGGTATTTTAGTTACGAACAAACGGCATCTTTCGATATCGTTTGGCCTCGGTTATAATAGCTGTTTCCTTATTTTTTACTAATAACAGAGTGAAATACCAAAATATCAATTAACCATAGCACCAGTCCTAAAATTTTTCGTTGTTAAATAAACCTTTTTTTTTAAAAAAGAAAAGGAGTAACATTTATTCGGAAAAATTTATACTGGAATGAAATACTGCGTCATTATAGAAAATGGGAAGGTGATCAGTGGTATTTTAAAAACAGTTCCGACGGAAACTAGTAACAACATTTTGCATATGAAGCAGTATAGCATTGCTGAGATAGTAATGTCGCGGCGGCCCGTGTATCGTGACTTAAAGGACACGCGTGCATGGAGCGTGCAAGACTTGCCCACGCCTCGCCTATGCGGTAGTTTCTCCCTGTCGTTGCCGGAAATCCCTTGTATTGCAGAAAGACACCATCTCTAGTGTGGATATGTTTTTACGAAGTGACGTAGGAATGAAGTACAACGCACCATTTGCTTTAAAAGATTAAAGATGTGTCTATTAATTCGATTAAATTGGAAAAGAGGAAGGAAAGTATGGTAACAGTAATAAACTAAAAAGTTAACAACAAGTCATTCATAGTATAAAATAAGAATTGAAAGTAGCTGATCTGCTGGCTGTGTCTGCATAACATGCGTTTATCTGCTTGTAGACTTTGAAAACGGACTAATTAACACGAAAAGCAGAGTTAATCAACCTCTGTTTTCACACTTTAGCACTAATTGTTCGTAATGCCCAAATACGGATATGTTTCCCGATTACAATATGATTTTTGAGCAGAGTTTCGAAAAATTAGAAGCAGTAGGAGAATACTGTTGATTTTTTTGGTATTCAACCACGTATCAGTTTTCGAGAGAAGCAGTGAACTGTGGATGGAGCAAGTTTTCTTTTATTTGCCTCGATAATTCAGTATTTTGCTACTGTGTATCTTGAAACTGAGTAAAATTTTTCAAACTGTTTTCGATATCACGGGAAATAATAGGAATAAAGAAGCGAAAATCCGTTATTTCAGAAACCGTTTATGTCGAGTGGTTTTAACAGTCAGGTTACACTGGCACGAAAAAAAAAAAACAAAAACAAAAAAAAAACCGATAACCGCATCCCTACGCCGTGCAAGCGATCCGTTATGATGGTACGAAGATTAAGGACAACACAACACCCAACACCCAGTCCCCGACCGGAGAAAATCTCCGGCCGGTCGAGAATCGGACTCGGGCGTCTTCGGTTTGCAGTCAGATAGAGCTACTGTTGCACTCATTCTATTAGTGCGGATTATACTGGGTGGTTATAATCAAACTTTCCATATTTCACACGTTATAACACGGAAACTAATTACCGTACGAGGACGAAGCTTGGTTGCTTTAATGTCAAGGGCATGTGGAAGAGAAATAAGCCAGAATCAATTCGATTGAAACATTTTTAATGTGCTGCCACGGTACATCACACCTTTACATACCGGTAGCATTACTGCTACAAAAAGGGCTCAATATGGCGTCCATAGTGTCCAGCAGAGTCTGAAAGCGCAGGATTGCATTCTGCACAGCAGAACGAAGCATGTCCGTAGGTATGCCGGCTAAATCTCTTGATATACTGCTCTTCAGATCAGCACGTATGTGAATGTTCCCCTGGTAAACCCTGTCCTTCAGGTTGTCCCACAACCAGAAAACACAGGGAGTAAGATCAGGCGACCGTGCCGGCCAAGCGTTTGGAAACGGTCGGCTGATAATTCGATCGTTTCCAAATGCGTTTCGGAGAAGCAGAAATCGACTAGCGATGTTCGATGGGGCCCTATTCGCATGAAAATTGCTGATTTCTATGCCTCTCTCTCCTGTAGGCGGGTATGACATGCTGACGAAGCATGTCGCAGTAACGCTGGCGAGTCACAGTGCATGTCTATGGTTCTTGAATGCCAATCGCTTCAAAAAAAGAATGGGCCAATGACGGACGTAGCCGTGACACGTTCACCATACATGCACAGAGACTGGAGGTGAAGATCCTCAGCAATTCTGTGTGTTCACCTCACCCGGCAGAGAAAAATGAGCTTCGTCTGTCCATAGGATTCCAGGGCCAGCCCTCGTCAACTTCAGTCCTTGCGAGAAAGTGGAGAGCGAAGTTGTGCGTCGAGTGGTGCAAGGTGCTGTACGATATGGATACTGTACGGATACCATTTGAGAATGGTTCGAAGCACCTTCTGTACAGTGGACCACGGGATGTTCAACTGTCGTAACACAGCACGTGCATTGCCTGAAGATCGGGAATGCACGCAGCGTTGTCTGCCATAGCGACAGCTCTCAGGTTAATTAAAACTTGTTCATCCTTCTCCGCAAAGCACGTGGAGAAAGACGACCCTTCCATAATCCTTGCAGCCGGTGATATTCTCGAAGTGTAGCTGCAGCATTACTGATGTTTTGATAATAGTGCTTCACGAATGATTCCCTGCTTCTTTTGTCCAAGCTCATGTTGACACGTCAACAAATGCACTGCGACTAGTCGGGTGTGTCATGATGACCCATCATGGCACCTGGTGGCCGTAGTTGGAACTGGTCGGTGGAACTGTGAAGCAAAGAAAACATACACCCCGTACTAAGTTTGGTACTGGTACGGTAATTAGTTTCCGTGCTATAAAGTATTAAATAGGGGAAGTTTATTATAACCACCCGGTATATGCAGGCCCATTTCTTTTCGTTGCGCTAAATTTATGAAAGTGTTCCTGTTGTGAAGTTACACACACCAAAAAAAGTTTTCTTCACCCCAGTTGCCAGGACTCCTGAAGACGGACGTTGGATATTGTATCACAGACACAGTCCCTTTGACTGTTCGGAGATGCCACTAAATCCGCCCAAAGATGTAAGCAAGCATGCATGGATAGCGCCTATTAGTCGGAAGGGGTCCGACAGCCGAACAGTTTCAGTCATTCAACCAGGAAGGAGGTACACGGCTAGTGTTGTCTGTAGTTCTACCATGGCTAGACGGTCAGTAGCTCGGTTCGATCGCGTCCGCATTGTTACTTCGTGCCAGGAAAGGCTCTCAACAAAGAAAGTGTCCAGGTGTCTCGGAGAGAACCAAAGCGATGTTGTTCGGACATGGAGTAGGTAAACAGGAACTGTTGATGACATGCCTCGCTCAGGCCGCCCAAGGGCTACCACTCCAGTGGATGACCGGTACCTACGGATTATGGCTCGGAGGAACCCTGACACCAACGTCACCATGTTGAATAATGCTTTTCGTGCAGCCACAGGGCGTCGTGCTACGACTCAAACTGTGCGCAGTAGGCTGCATGATGCCCAGCTTCACTCCAGACGTCCGTGGCGAGGTCCATCTTCGGAACCACGACACCATGCAGCGCGGTACAGATGGACCCAACAACCGCTGGCATCAAGTTCTCTTCACCGATGAGTGTCGCATATGCCTTCAACCAGACAATCGTCGGAGACGTGTTTGGAGGCAACCCGGTCAGGTTGAACGCCTTAGACACACTGTCCAGTGAGTGCAGAAAGGTGGAGGTTCCGTGATGTTTTGGGGTGGCATTCTGTGGGGCCGACGTATGCCGCTGGTGGTTATGGAAGCCGCCGTGACGGCTGTACGATACGTGAATGCCATTCTCCGACCGATAGTGCAACCATATCGGCTGCATATTCTACATTTACATCTACATGGATACTCTGCAAATCACATTTAAGTGCCTGGCAGAGGGTTCATCGAACTACCTTCACAATTCTCTATTATTCCAATCTCGTGTAGTGCGCGGAAAGAATGAACACCTATATCTTTCCGTACGAGCTCTGATTTCCCTTATTTTATCGTGGGGATCGTTCCTCTCTACGTAGGTCAGTGTCAACAAAATATTTTTGCATTCGGAGGAGAAAGTTGGTGATTGGAATTTCGTGAGAAGATTTCGTCACAACGAAAAACGCCTTTCTTTTAATGATATCCATCCCAAATCCTATATCATGTATATTGGCGAGGCATTCGTCATCATGGACGACAACTCGCGCCCGCATCGAGCAGAACTTGTGAAACTTTAAGATAGCGACATCGTTCGACTAGAGTGGCTTGCATGTTCTCCAGACCCTATCAAACATGCCCTGGATAGATTGAAAAGGGCTTTTTATGGATGACGTGACCCACTAACCACTATGAGGGATCTACGCCGAATCGCAGTTGAGGAGTGGGACAATCTGTACCAACAGTGCCGTGATGAACTTGTGAGTAGTATGCCACGACCAATACAGGCATGCTACTGGGTATTAGAGGTACTGGTGTGTACAGCATTCGGGACCACCACCTCTGAAGATCTCGCTGTATGGTGGTAGAACAAGCAATGTGTGGTTCTTATGAGCAATAAAAAGGGCAGAAATGATGTTTATGTTAATCTCTGTTTCTAAGCGTTTCAGTCTGGAACTGCGCGACCGCTACGGTCGCAGGTTCGAATCCTGCCTCGTGCATGGATGTGTGTGAAGTCCATAGGTTAGTTAGGTTTAACTAGTTCTAAGTTCTAGGGGCTGATGATCTCAGATGTTAAGTCCCACAGTGCTCGGAGCCATTCGATCTATGTTTAAATTTTCTGTACAGGTTCCGGAACTCTCGGAACAGAGATGATGCAAAAATTTTTTTTGCGTGTATTTTCTATTCAATTTTCGAGTCAAATAGCATTTTCATATTGTTTTTCTGGGACATTAGAATTAATGTTTTGCATATTTTGAACATTTCAGGCCGTAATTAGCTCAACTTTTGTGGGTAGTCTATACTTTTAAAAACACACACACGTTTCAAGCCCGTAAACCATCAGCGAGGAGAAAATCTTAGCCACTGTCGACATCTGTGTGACAGCAATTTTTCTTTTCGAAACACTTTTACAGATTGTTTTGTATATGAGTTGCCGAACTGTGCCGAGGAAAGTGAACGTTTTTCTTTTGATCCGCGGCCGTATAAAGGGAGGCGAGAAGTGAAAGCGAACGTCGGGCGAACGGGCTGTGGCTGCTGGCACACAGCGCAGCAGAACGCAGCAGGCGGCTAACGAGTCCCCTCTGACATTTGGCGGGCCTGCGCTGCCCGGGAGCAGGCAGGAGGTAGCAGGCAGCAGGCACCATTGTGGGAGGGAGGGAGGGAGGGGCACAGCAGCACTGCGGTCCCGCCTCTTCCCGCAGGACGCCACGGCACGCACGGCCCGCAAATGTCTGGCGTTCACGCAGGACTGTGGGGCGCTCTGGAGTTGCCTTTGGAGGGCCCATCTCGTACGGCAATTTGACGACTCAAAATACAGTGTTCAACATAAAAGATACCTCATCGTTCAGCTCTTTACACTAGAGCTAAAGTGTTCGAAAAATATGAATTACCTCGAAGAAAAAGATCTATTGGCACATAGTCACCAAGGATTCAGAAAATATCGTTCTTGTGAAACACAGCTAGCTTTTTATACTCGTCCAGTAATGAGTAGTATCGACAAGGGCTGTGAAACTTGAGCTGTGGTAAAATTTGCTGTTTTGAAGAGCAATCGCAGCTTTGGTGTCTCCCTCTGGTTGGGAAGGGGAAAAGTTGCCTGTTCACGTCCATTTAAGGGGCGCTATGAGCTCGGCAAGGGGAAATCCCTCATTCGCCCTATCCTTTGCTACGCCCACCCTGACTGGATCTCCGCTCCCCCTACCTTTTACAAATCCCTTCAGATCCCAGAACACCATGCTCTTCGCCTCACCTATCGCATCCGTCTCCCCTCCCCCATGCGGATCCTGAACGACCTTATTCCCTTCCCCCACCTCCTCCTTTTCCTCAAACGGATACGGATCCTCTACACCTCCCGTAAACTCGATCCTCCTCATCCGCTGGTTTCTCCCATCTGCCCCCGTCCGTTGCCACGCCTGTATTTCCACGTCCCACCTGCTCTCCATCTCTCCACTCTCCATACCCTCTCCCAAGGTGGCTTCCGCCAGCTCCCTCTCCCCTGATGATGCCCTCCTCCCCTCCATCTACCCCTCTTACCAACTTTGATTGTCCCTCCCTTTGTTCCTATGGGCACCCTCTCTCCCTTCTCTCCCCCTTCCCTCCCTCCTCCCTTTCTCCCCTCTCCTCCCCCGGGCTTCCCCTACCCCCATACCTCCATTCCTCCTCCCATCTCCTCTGCCATTGGCATCTTTGCTCTCCCCTCTCCCTGCCCCTCCCCCTTCTTCCCCTCTTGGCAGGTCCCCAAACTCGCACACGGTACATGGAAATTGGCGCGCCTGAGATCATCGCCACCAGTATCTCGTGTGTCTGCCATCGTGTTTGTGTTTAGTTTTCGCCGTCACGCTCCTCTGTTCACCTGTGCCGTCGAAGTCGTCAGTGTTTGTGCGTCGTGCCGACAGATTTTAGTGTGATTTTCGTCGAGTGTGAACGGCTTCGTGTTTTTTGTTTTCTGTATCTACTGCTTTTGCCCACCATTTTGTTCAGTCTATGTGTCTTCTTAATATTTTTCATTGTAAATCCTGAGGCTGAAGAGCAGCGTAGGGTGCTGCTGCCAGCCCGCCTGATGTACAGGTGTTTAAAATAACAATAAAGGAAAAAAACTCGGCAAGGGTTCAGTCTGTCAGTCTCGGCGAGTCTGGTCAGTTGGTCAGTCGAGTCAGTGTGGGGCAGTCAGTCACTGTCTGTCGTCTGGAGTGCTAGTATGTGTTAGGCCGCCAGTTTGCTCGAGTTGGTTCAGGCAATGGTCATGGACGGTTGGATCGATCGGTTGGTCGGACGCGGACTGAGACGCAAGATGATTTGTCCGCCCTCAGCGTCGGCGCATGTGAGGTCGCCACGTCAGTCCCGTGGGCCGCGCCGTATAGCCAGGGGTAGTGGCTTCGCGGCCGACATGAGAGCAACAGGAGTCAACCCACGACATCGGTCTGGCCGGGGCGAACTGCGACGCCGTGAGACTGGAGATCGGCGCGCCTTCCTGCGTCCGTTGAAGTGGCTGGCAGCGGGCGGTTCGGCAGAGCATTTTGGGGGTGCTGCGCCAGGTCTTCGCCAGACATCGCAGTGTATTAGAAGTAAAGTGATCCGTGGTATGTTGTTTTATTTACTTGTTAAATATTGCTTGTTTTCTTGGTCAGTCTTTCGTCCCCAACTTGCTTGTCTGTCTCCCGTCCGCATTTGTTAGGGAGTTAGTGTCTGGCTGTCTGTCTGTCGGTCTGCCGTACGTTAATAGCTGCCTCTGTCATGTTTGTCGGATTCGGTGTTAACGAATTTATTGCTTGAAGTGTAACGGCCGAATTCCTGAAATATGTTTTTACCTTGCCTATCATCTTGCGAGGTGGTATATGTTTAATATAGACCATGTTGGTAAATTTTGTGTAAAACTGCATTTCATAGATTTTATTTAAATGGTCATTTTAGTATATAAAGTTGCCACCCTTCCACCGTAAGAGTTCCTTTAAAAACAAGTTGCACTTTCGGTGGCAAATAATTTTTTATGTGAGTGTTTTGTACCATTTCCATTCCTCTTAAGGTGCATAGTTTATGTGTTTGTATGAGTTGTTAAAATTTTTAGTTTAAAGTAATCTGGTGTGTTGCAGATTTGCACCAGTGTAGTCTTTCAGAGGTTGTTGCGAGCGGTCGTGACTGCGGCCGTGTTAAAAGGGAGCGGGAAGGTTCTCAGCCCGAAACCTCATACTATAAAAACAACTTGTTATTTCTGCCTCTGAATAAATTGTAACTTCATATTTACAGGGTGCTTTCTGACTATAATTTTAAATCTGTTAAAAGAAAAGGGTTTTTAGGAATAAAATTTCCATTTGTAAATTTTTTTATTAATTTGTTTCATCAGTTACCCATTGGCAACTACTTCCACGCTCACATAGTGTGATTAAATGTGTTAATGTTCTTGAAGAATCGCTAGTAAATAAAGTAAATTCTTAAGAAAAGGTTTTGAAAGTAAATTCACGGTTCAAAACTGATTCCATATTTTCAGATTTCCAGAAAGCTTTCGAGACTGTTCCTCACAAGCGTCTTCTAACCAAACTGCATGCCTATGGAATATCGCCTCAGTTGTGCTACTGAATTCGTGATTTCCTATCTGAAAGGTCACATTTCATGGTAAATACACGGAAAGTCACCGAGTAAAAGAGAAGTAATATTCGGCGTTCCCCAAGAAAGTGTTATAGGCCCTCTATTGTTCCTGATCTACAAGCGACAGGATCTTCTCATGAAATGTCAATCACCAGTTTCCTCTTCGGATTGCGGAGACATTCTGTTGGCACCCACCTACATAGGGAGAAATGATCATCACGATAAAATGAGAGAAATCAGGGTTTGCCCAGAAAAATTTAAGTGCTCGTTTTTGCCGGGCACCGTAGAGAGAGACAGCTTAAAGGTGGTTCATTGAACCCTCTGCCACGCACTTTATTGTGAATAGCATAGTAATCACGTAGATGTAGATGTAGATGAAATGAATATTATTGTTGAAGTACACTGAGTCATTGGATAGCGATGTGCACGTACAAAAATGATGCAGTGAAATTTACTGTTTTAGTTGTAACTACAAAGTGTACATAGAACTGTTCTTCAGTTTTTAATTGGAAAGTAGGTTATAATAAAGTTAAATTAAATTTACAAATTCACTACTGGCCATTAAAATTGCTACACCACGAAGATGACGAGCTAGAGACGCGAAATTTGACCGACAGGAAGAAGATGCTGTGATATGCAAATGATTCGCTTTTCAGAGCATTCACACAGGGTTGGCGCCGGTGGCGACACCCACAACGTGCTGACATGAGGAAAGTTTCCATCCGATTTCTCATACACAAACAGCAGTTGACCGGCGTTGCCTGTTGAAACGTTGTTCTGATGCCTCGTGTAAGGAGGAGAAATGCGTACCATCACGTTTCCGACTTTCATAAAGGTCGGATTGTAGCCTATTGCGATTGCAGTTTATTGTATCGTGACATTGCTGCTCGCGTTGGTCGAGATCTAATGACAGTAGAAAACGGAATCGGTGGTTTTAGGATGGTAAGACGGAACTCCCTGCTGGTTCCCAACGGCCTTGTATCATTAGCAGTCGAGATGACATGCATCTTATCCGCATCGCTGTAACGGATCGTGCAGCCACGTCTCGATCCCTGAGTCAACAGATGGGGACGTTTGCCAGACAACAACCATCTGCACTAACAGTTCGACGACGTTTGCAGCAGCATGGACTATCAGCTCGGAGACCATGGCTGCGGTTACCCTAGACACTACATCACAGACAAAGCGCCTGCGATGGTATACTCAACGACGAACCTGGGTGCACGAATGGCAAAACGTCATTTTTTCGGATGAATCCGGGTTCTGTTTACAGCATCACGATGGTCGCATCCGTGTTTGGCGACATCGCGGCGAACGCACATTAGAAGCGTGTATTTGTTATCGCCATACTGGCGTATCACACGACGTGATGGTATGGTTACACGTCTCGGTATCGGTCACCTCTTGTTCTCGTTTATGGCACTTTGAACAGTGGACGTTACATTTCAGATGTGTTACGACACGTGGATCTACACTTCATTCGATTCCTGCGAAACCCTACATTTCAGCAGGATAATGCACGACCACATGTTACGGGTACTGTACGGGCCTTTCTGAATACAGAAAATGTTCGACTGCTGCCCTGGCCAGCACATTCTCCAGATCTCTCAGCAATTGAAAACGTCTGGCCAATTTGTGGCCGAGCAACTGGCTCGTCAGAATACGCCAGTTACTACTCTTGTACTGTGGTATCGTGTTGAAGCTACATGGGCAGCCTTACCTGTACACGCCATCCAAGCTCTGAGTCAACGCCCAGCCGTATCAATGCCGCTATTACGGCCAGAGGTGGTTGTTCTGGGTACTGATTTCTCAGGATCTATGCACCCAAATTGCGTGAAAATGTAATCACATGTCAGTTCTAGTATAATATATTTGTCCAATGAATACCCGTTTATCATCTGCATTTCTTCTTGGTGTAGCAATTTTAATGGCCAGTAGTGTCTTTTAACAAGTCGGAAAACTGTCTCGTTTGTTTACACATTTTTCTTCTTAAAACAATTCTAGCGTCTGTGAGTATCTGACCCATAAGCATCACTTGCTGCAGCAGATGTAGCTGTGCTGTTTCGTTCTGGAAGTAGGTTTCGGGAAAAACTAAAAATCTCCGGATATTAAACGCGCTTTCTCTGTGCTGTACAGCTCTTGTGTTTGGAGTGGTGTATCAGGAACAACCTGTGAGCAAATTGAGGATCGATCATTTCCACTATCTCCAGCCAGCCAGAGTCCGGAAAATGCGTTATTGTAAGTAGTTTGAACGTCACTGTAACGTAGAGAGGCTTATTCTTCGAACTGAGCTTCGTTTATAGCCCTCGTAATCCCAATATTTTTTTCCATTCCGCATTTTGAATAGTTCTGAGACAGAGTGGCCCAAGTTGCTGATCTCATCTGAATCTCACATATAAAATATTCGGTGTCAAAAATCCATGGCGCTAACGTGGGCGGATGAAAAGAGGTACGGGTGAGCGGCGGATAGCGCGTGGGAGCTGCCATAAGCCATCGTGTATTCCACTGTCAGTCGCGCCAGGCTGTCAGGCCTGCCGGCAGAACCTCGTGGCGACCCCTCTGCCGGCAGAGCTGCCGCACTCAGATAGGTGCCAGGTGTGATGGGCTCCACTGCGTCTCATGCTTTTGTGTTGCGTCTGTGCCAGTAGACCTGCCGTGGCATCCCAGTGCGGTAGCGCCCTTATGGAGCACGACGGGAACTAACAGACTTTGAACGCGAAATGGCAGTAGGAGCTAGACGTAGGGGACATTCCATTTCGGACATCATTAGGGAATTCAATATTACGAGATCCACAGAGTTAAAAGTGTTCCGAGAATACTAAATTTCAGGCGTTAGCTCTCACCAGGTGCAACGGAGTGGCCGACGTCTTCACTCAACGACCGATAGCAGCGGGCTTTGCGTAAAATTGTCAGTGCTAACAGACAAGCAACAGTGCGTGAAACAACTGCGGAAATCAGTGCGGGACGCACGACAAACGTATGCGTTACGACAGAGCGGTGAAATTTGGCGTTAATGGGCTATGACAACAGACGACCGACGCGAGTACCTTTCCTAACAGCACGACATCACCTGAAGCGCCTCTCCTTGGTCTGTGACCATAACGATTTGACCATAGACCACTGGGAAACGGTGGTCTGGTGAGATGAGTCCAGATTTCAGCTGTTGTGGTAGTCGGGTTCGAGTGTGGCGCAGACCCCCACCAGCCATTACCCCAAGTTGTCAACAAGGCACTGTGGAAGCTAGTGGTGGCTCCATAATGGCGTGGGCTGTGTTTACTCGGAACAGACTGGGCCTTCTGGTCCAACTGATCCGATGATTGACTGTAAATGATTATATTTCGCTTCTTAGAGGCATTCGTGGATTTCATGTTCCCAATAAACGATGCAATTTTTATGCATCACAATGCGCCATTTCATCAGGCCAAACTTGTTCTCGGTCGGTTTTAAGACAATTCTGGACAGTTAATGTGAACGATTTCGGCACCCATCGAATATTTATGGGACGTAATCGACACGTCAGTTCGTGCACCAAATCCTACACCGGCAACACTTTCACAATCATAAACGTTTATAGAGGCAGCGTGGCTCAATATTTCTGCAGGGGACTTCCTACGACTTGAGTCAGTATCAAGCCTAGTTGCTGCACTACGCCGTGAGAAAGGAGGTATCCCATGACTTTTGTCACCTTTGTGTATATTGGCGTGAGCTGTATGAAGTAATGTTGATATTGTTGGTAGGGCTGGAAATGGAGCGGAAAGCCTAAGTTAAGCCAGCCGCTTGTTAAAATGCGCTTAACTGTTGAAGAAAGTGCATTCGTCTTTGAAATTTATTTCATAATGAAATCTCACGACGAGTATCGGCGAAAGTTCACAGAGTAATTTGACTTGGAAGCACAAGTGTAAAGTGTTATTCAAAAGTTACTCAAAGAATTTCGCGAAACAGGTTCAGTTTAAACAAGAAACGTGCCAGACAAAGGTCAGTTTTAACGATGTAGTTCATTCGAGATATTAAAGCAGCAGTTGCAACATCTCCCCATAAATCTTTGTGTGGCTTACGCCAGGAAAAGAACAGTTCACTTGTTCAGCCCACACTGCAACGCGAAGAATACTGAGATGTTATCTATACCGCATGTAGGTTTTCCATCAGCTGAACGACGCTGATAACGTCGAAACAGTTCACTATTTTCAATAGTTCAAGACCCTAGTTAGAGGCAACATTGGCATTTTAGATCAAGTGTTTTTCACAGATAAAGCTTAGTAGCTATGTTAATAGCCAGAACTACCGAACCTGGGGTATTGACAAACCACACACTTTCAATGTGTCTTCCCTCCATCCAGAAAAATTGGCCTATGGTGTGCGGTTTCAAGGCGACGTATAATATGACCTTTGTTTTGAAACAACTGTGGATGCTGCTGTCTACTATAACATAAGTTTCCTTTAATTTACGTCTATGGTCACAATCTTTTTGTTTAACAGATTACCGGCTTCGGTCTTTAATGACCATCATCAGAACTGTTTCATAAAAACAAAGTCCTAATGTACTGCAGCCATAGTGGCATCGTCAAGTGTTAAATGCTGCTACTGACAACATGACTCGTGCATGTGATGTGATTTATATGTATTTGACGATGCTGGCGCTGATTCCACATTTAACATTTAACGATGGCACTATGGCTGCAGTACATTAGGACTTTGCTTTTATGAAACAGATCTGATGATGGTCATTAAAGACCGAAACCGGTAATCTGTTAAACAAAAAGATTGTGAACATAGACGTAAATTAAAGGAAACTTATTACATATATGGGTCACTGTGGTTTTTCGCGACAATGTCACATCTTGTGAGTCTACTATAACGTTATCCAACAGTTCATAGCATTACTGTAAGAGGATTGGACTGATTGCTGGTTACAACAGGAGAGCGCCACTGGCCATACAGCTCACTTTATTACGGAGATGCTACGGTATTTTTCTCGTGAAAGGATCATTACGACAGGATTGTGACCACCACGAGCCCCAGATATTAGTAGTCCAGACCTCTTCCTGTGGGGCTAACTAAAAGATATTGTTTATAGGAGCAATCCACATACCCTACAGGAACTGAATACAAACATTACGAAAGCCATCAACGAAACAGACAGTGTAAAGCTAATAAGAGTAGCCAGAAACATCGTCAAATGTGTCGACGACTGCATAGAAATGGATGGACAACGTTTCCAGCGTTCGTTGTGATTTATAATAACTTATTATGCAAGTTTGCCATTAAAATTGTTACTAAATAAACTAGTCTGGTGTCCAAAATTAAAGCAACAACCCGCTATTTCCCCATCCTACGTCTAATTCACTATAAAGGCATACAAACTGCCAACAGACGTCCATAAGATCGTGTTCTGCACGCAAAATGGCATTCCGATCAACAGACAACCACGCCAGAGATGACGTCAGGACACCTATTGATTAGTGATTGCCGGGTTGTCCCACATCCACATTTACTGTGCACACAGTCATAGACGGTGCAGTATGGCAGAGAGAAGACGCCTATAGTCTATCTCTGCAGTGGACGGCCACGGGTAGAATGGAAGCAGCCAGTCGCAAACCGATGTGGTCCGATGACTTAAAGTGAATCGTTCGGTTGCTTCTCGAATGTAGTGAGAGTTTATAGAGACTGAAACTGTACCCCGAAGACCATGGCAGGGCCGATCACGTGTTGCATCAGTAAGAGAGGACCGTTATTTGGCTGTAAGGGCACGACGGTGCCGCCTTAGTACTGCACGGCAACTGGCATCTGACCTCGCAGCATCCACTGGACGTGTTGTATCGGCGCAAACGATCTACAGAAAGATTCGGCAGAGTGGCCTTTACTATCAAGATCTGCCGTATGTGTACCTCTGACACGTCTTCACAGAAGGGAACGTCTAGAGCGAAGTCTTCAACATGCTACCTGGACGGTCCAACAGTGCGACAAAGTTCTTTTCACGGATGAGTCCCGATTTGGTCTGGAAAGTGATTCTCGGCGGGTTCTCATCTGAAGAGAACGTAGAGCACGATTTCGGGACCTAAACATTGTGGAAAGAGGCCGATTTCGAGGAGGATCCCTTATTGAAGTAAAGCTGTGGGGACGGGGAGTGAGTTGTGCTTGGGTAGCTCAGATGGTACACCACTTCTTCGCGAAAGGCAAAGGTCCCGAGTTCGAGTCTCGGTCCGGCACACAGTTTTAATCTGCCAGGAGGTTTCATTTCAGGGCACACTCCGCTGCAGAGTGAAAATCTCATTCCGGAAGTTTCATGATAAAAAAAAATGGTTCAAATGGCTCTGAGCACTATGAAACTCAACTGCTGAGGTCATTACTCCCCTAGAACTTAGAACTAGTTAAACCTAACTAACCTAAGAACATCACAAACATCCATGCCCGAGGCTGGATTAGAACCTGCGACCGTAGCGGTCGTGCGGTTCCATACTGCAGCGCCTTTAACCGCACGGCCACTTCGGCCGGCGTTTCATGATCCCTTATGGTTTGGACGGGGATTGTGTTGACCTCTGGAACATCTCTTCATGGACTTGTACAGGTGAATCGGCAAGGTTTAACTGCTGTCAGGCATCGTGACGATATCTGGGCACCTCATTTGCTCTGGGCCCAGACTTCGTAGAGATGGACGATAATGCTCGCCCTCATAGAGCAGCAGGTCATGGCGTGGTCTGATCGCTTTCCCGACTGGAATTCCATAAACCACAACTGGGTTGGACTGGGGAGACGGGCTGCATCACGTCAGCAGCCACCAAACAGTCTCCAAGACTTGCGAGCAGCTCTGCAGGAAGAATGGGCGTTATTGGCTCGACATAAGATTGCCGACATTATCCACAGCATGCGCGTCGTTGTCAGGCCTGTATTGCTGCCAGAGGTGGTCACACCACAAACACATTAACCAGTAGTCGGAATGTGTGTGCAAATTAGATGTACATTGTTTCTACTGTACTGACACCTGTTTATAAGGTTTTGTGGCAAAATAAACGCAACCATGCAAAATTTCCATTTTTTTCTTTGATGTTGGACGTCAGTGTACTTGAGGGAGCCTTTTAATTTGAAGACCGTGTGCCTCATGTTTCTCATCAGCTTTTTTGAACGCCTGTAAACGGGCTATGACACAGTTATGTCATTTCAGTATGAACTTTCACTCTGTAGAGGAGTGTGCACTAATTCGCAATTTCCAGGAATGCTAGCTCCGCAAACGTGTCCAGGACAGCTTCTGTGAAATTTGTAGGTATCGAGAGAGGTACTGGCGGAAGTACAACAGTGGTTGGTAGTGCTTTGATAGCTTAGTCTGTAGAGAATTCGACTGCTGAAGGCAAAGGTTCCGGATAGAGTCCCAACCCAGAACATAGTTTTAATCTAACAGGACATTTAAAAATTATACTTAAGCATGTGAACCAGAAAGCAATAAAAACGGGCGTCAAAGTTGCTGTCCTATTCCTTGAGTTCCACAAGGCATTCGTTACAGTTCCGCAAAGTAGCGTAATGAGCGCCACAGGAGCGTACAGAATATCAGCACAGATTTGAGACAGCATGAAAGGCTTAATAGAAAACAGAACAAGGCGTGTCATTATTAATGGTGAGAAATCTTGTGGCAGAAAATCTAAAGAGATTTTGGTCGTATGTGAAGTATGTTAGTGGCTAGAAACAATAAATGCCTTCCCTGCACGATAGCAATGGAGATACTACCGAAGCAGAGTTACTAAACACAGTCTTCCGAAATGCCTTCACAAAAGAAGACGAAGTAAGTATTCCAGAATTCGAATTGATAACAGCTGACAACAAGAGTAACGTAGAAGTAAATATCCGCGGAGTAGTGAAGCAACTTAAACAGTTAATAAAAGCAAGTCTTCTGGTGCAGACTGTATACCAATTTGGTTCCTTTCGGAGTATGCTGATGCATTCGCTCCATACTTAACAATCATACATAACGGTTCGCTTGACGAAAGATCCGTACCCAAAGAATGGAAAGTTGCACAGTTCACACAAGTATTAAAGAAAGGTAGCATGAGTAATCCACTAAATTACGTGCCCATATCGTTAATCGATATCGAGAAGGATTTTAGAAGATATATTGTGTTCGAACATTATTAATTATCTCGAAGAAAACGGTCTATTGACATGCAGCCAACATGGGTTTAGAAAACCTCGTTCCTGTGAAACAAAACTAGCTCGTTATTCACATGAAGTGTTGAGTGTTAGCGACAAGGGATGTCAGATCGATTCCGTATTTCTGGATTTCCGGAAGGCTTTTGACACTGTACCACACAAGCGGCTCGTAGTGAAATTGCGTGCTTATGGAATATCGTCTCAGTTATGTGACTGGATTTGTGATTTCCTATCAGAGAGGTCACAGTTCGTAGTGATTGACGGAAAGTTATCGAGTAAAACAGAAGTGATTTCTGGCGCTCCCCAAGGTAGTGTTATAGGCCCTTTGCTGTTCCTTATCTATATTAACGACTTTGGAGACAATCTGAGCAGCCGTCTGCGGTTGTTTGCAGATGACGCTGTCTTTTATCGACTAATAAAGTCATCAGAAGACCAAAACAAACTGCAAAACGATTTAGAAAAGATATCTGAATGGTTCAAAAAGTGGCAGTTTGCCCTAAATAACGAAACGTGTGAGGTCATCCACATGAATGCTAAAAGGAACTCGTTAAACTTTGGTTACACGATAAATCAATCTAACCTAAAAGCCGTAAATCGAGCTAAACACCTAGGTATTACACTGACGAACAACTTAAATTGGCAGGAACACATAGAAAATGTTGGGGGGAAGGCTAAGCAATGACTGTGTTTTATTGGCACTTAGAAAATGTAATAAACCTACTAAGGAGACTGCCTGCACTACGTTTGTCCGTCCTCTTTTAGAATACTGCTGCGCGGTGTGGGATTCTTACCAGATAGGACTGACGGAGTACATTGAAAAAGTTCAAAGAAAGGCAGCACGTTTTGTATTATCGCGAAATATGGGAGAGAGTGTCACAGAAATGATACAAGATTTGGGCTGGAAATCATTAGAAGAAAGGCGTTTTTCGTTGCGACGGAATCTTCTCAAGAAGTTCCAATCACCAACTTTCTCCTCCGAATGCGAAAATACTTTGTTGACACCGACCTACATAGGGAAAAACGATCACCACGATAAAATAAGGGAAATCAGAGCTCGTACGGAAAGATAGAGGTGTTCATTCTTTCCGCACACTATACGAGATGGGACTAATAGAGAATTGTGAAGGTGGTTCGATGAACCCTCTGCCAGGCACTTAAATGTGATTTGCAGAGTATCCATGTAGATGTAGATGTAGATGTAGATGTAGAATCAACTTCGGATGAACCCCAAGGGAATGTTGTAGGACCGCGCCGACCACCTTTTATACCCGGGAAACAAGCCGGTGCTCATTTTGACAGCATGCTGTGTGGGCCTGAGGGCGTCTTGGAGGGATCTGAGCGAGCAAAAATCCTAGCCCCCACGCGGGATTTACCCGCTAGACCACTTTGACCACTGATCTAGGATCAGCATTGTTGAGAATTTATGTAAATGACATTTTGGAAAACGTCGGAAGCTCCTTGAGGCTCACATAGGACTCTGTAATAATGGCAGCAACAGCCGTTAAAGTTCATAATGAATGGAAGTAAAATGATCCACACGACAGCTGTAACTGGTGATTTCTTTATTGCCACAACCGGTATCGCTACATCAAAACAACAATCTCGGCTGAAAACAGTGTCACATTAGCGGGCCAAGAGGGTGTCTCCACGATGAAGCTGTTGTACTCAGAGAAGCAGAACGCTAGAAACTTGTAGCAAAATGCGAGAAGACCTTGCAGAAAAAGACACATGGTGAGGGGATTGGCAGTTGACCCTCAAATGTAGCCTATTTTGCGTGAACAGGCTGACATACCAATTAATGCGTGATTATACGTTTGTAGAACAACCAATGGAAACAGGCACATCCATTAGTAAGGCAGACGCCATACTGATATTTATTGGAAGAATGGTTAGGAAAAGTTCACCAACGAAGGAGGTAGCTTCGGAAACACTCGTTCGACACATATTTGAATACCGCTCGTCAGTGGGAAAACATTACCAAATACGATTGATAAACGATGTAGAAAAGATATAAAGAAGAGCAGAGCGTTTTGTCTCAGGTGCGTTTCGTAAGCTAAACTCTAGCGGCACACGTTTCCATAGAAGTGTAGAATATTACACTGTAGTTTGCTGCCAGAATTCGAAAAGGATACGTTTCTAGTAGAGTGAACAAATTTATTATCTTCTGCTAAATATATTTTGCTAAAGCAGCATTCTGATAAAATTAGGGGTCTGGGCTGAAACAGTGGGTTATCAACAATCTTACTTCCAGTTATCAATCGTAACAGGTAAGGGGGTGCGGCCGTGGCAGTGATACAGTGTCCTCCACCACACACTTTACTTGCAGGAAAGCATTTGCGTTTGATTCTGCGGTATGTAAGGAAATCTACACTGAAGAGCCAAAGAAACTGGCACACCTTCCTAATATCGTATACGGCACCCGCGAGCTCGCAGAAATGCTGCACCACACAATTTGAAACGAGACTCGTCCGACCAGGCAACATGTTTCCAGTCATCAACAGTCCAGTGTCGGTGCTGAAAGGCCCAGGCGAGACTTAAAGCTTCGTGTCGTACAGTCATCAAGGGTACACGAGTGGGCCTCACCTGATGTTTCGTTGAGTGCTGCGCACGCTGACACTTGTTGAGGCCTAAAACTGAAATTTGCAGCAATCTGCGGAAGGGTTGCACTTCTGTCACATTGAACGATTCTCTTCAGGCGACGAGAAAGGAGCGGGAATAATTTAAGCTGTTTGTGAGAAACAGATGTCTACTTCTACAAAAAGCTCATTGCGTGATAATGTTTTGCATCTGATATACTGTGTAAGTGTGGATTAAGTTGAAAAATAAGAAAACTTGTGGGGCTCTTGCAGTCGTATTGCTGTTTTGAAATTTTTCTAGTGTTTTAAGGATTGTGTTAGTCTTGATACTACCCATTTGCTGTGTGGTCGTATGTTGACGTTTCAGTGGTATAATCAGCGGTGCGCGTCGTCCGTTGTATCTGGTCGTTTAACTAGAGGACGATGGCTTGGTGTCGGCCAGTTTGGATGGTAACCGAAAGCACTGTAGCTGTGTTCATCAGTAGACTCCAGTTCCTCGGCTAATTTGAGTATTTTACTATTTATTCCTGGTGACGTCGAGGCGTCCGTCTTTCCTTTTCACCGTCCCTTTCGGCTTTCATTCAGGCTCGATCTGAGCTGTTTCCGCGCACCCCTGAGGTGCCATTACTTGTCACTGAAATTTTGTGATGTCTGAAAGATTCCTTTCACTGTATATCTTAATCAGAAAGAGAAATTTTGAGTTGTTTCTGCTGTTATATCTTAAAAGGTACCCAGCTTCTGTGGAAGTTTTTTTGAGTAAACCATTTATTGTTGTATGATTGTTAAGTTTTATGTAAAGAGGCTTTTAAAATTGTTTATTGTTTGGGGTGGGCTTTGCCACCTGTAGACATTTTGTCTCTTTAGTAATGTTCCAGATTCTAGGGCAGTTATGTACACTCCTGGAAATTGAAATAAGAACACCGTGAATTCATTGTCCCAGGAAGGGGAAACTTTATTGACACATTCCTGGGGTCAGATACATCACATGATCACACTGACAGAACCACAGGCACATAGACACAGGCAACAGAGCATGCACAATGTCGGCACTAGTACAGTGTATATCCACCTTTCGCAGCAATGCAGGCTGCTATTCTCCCATGGAGACGATCGTAGAGATGCTGGATGTAGTCCTGTGGAACGGCTTGCCATGTCATTTCCACCTGGCGCCTCAGTTGGACCAGCGTTCGTGCTGGACGTGCAGACCGCGTGAGACGACGCTTCATCCAGTCCCAAACATGCTCAATGGGGGACAGATCCGGAGATCTTGCTGGCCAGGGTAGTTGACTTACACCTTCTAGAGCACGTTGGGTGGCACGGGATACATGCGGACGTGCATTGTCCTGTTGGAACAGCAAGTTCCCTTGCCGGTCTAGGAATGGTAGAACGATGGGTTCGATGACGGTTTGGATGTACCGTGCACTATTCAGTATCCCCTCGACGATCACCAGTGGTGTACGGCCAGTGTAGGAGATCGCTCCCCACACCATGATGCCGGGTGTTGGCCCTGTGTGCCTCTGTCGTATGCAGTCCTGATTGTGGCGCTCACCTGCACGGCGCCAAACACGCATACGACCATCATTGGCACCAAGGCAGAAGCGACTCTCATCGCTGAAGACGACACGTCTCCATTCGTCCCTCCGTTCACGCCTGTCGCGACACCACTGGAGGCGGGCTGCACGATGTTGGGGCGTGAGCGGAAGACGGCCTAACGGTGTGCGGGACCGTAGCCCGGCTTCATGGAGACGGTTGCGAATGGTCCTCGCCGATACCCCAGGAGCAACAGTGTCCCTAATTTGCTGGGAAGTGGCGGTGCGGTCCCCTACGGCACTGCGTAGGATCCTACGGTCTTGGCGTGCATCCGTGCGTCGCTGCGGTCCGGTCCCAGGTCGACGGGCACGTGCACCTTCCGCCGACCACTGGCGACAACATCGATGTACTGTGGAGACCTCATGCCCCACATGTTGAGCAATTCGGCGGTACGTCCACCCGGCCTCCCGCATGCCCACTATACGCCCTCGCTCAAAGTCCGTCAACTGCACATACGGTTCACGTCCACGCTGTCGCGGCATGCTACCAGTGTTAAAGACTGCGATGGAGCTCCGTATGCCACGGCAAACTGGCTGACACTGACGGCGGCGGTGCACAAATGCTGCGCAGCTAGCGCCATTCGACGGCCAACACCGCGGTTCCTGGTGTGTCCGCTGTGCCGTGCGTGTGATCATCGCTTGTACAGCCCTCTCGCAGTGTCCGAAGCAAGTATGGTGGGTCTGACACACCGGTGTCAATGTGTTCTTTTTTCCATTTCCAGGAGTGTATATTATTCTGGGTAACAGCACTTTGTTGCTGTCATGCAGTTGTTAAATAGAACCTGTTGGAACTTACAAGCTACAGTTTGTGTTTCGTAGATCGCTTGAGCAACGAAATGCACCTAACGACTGGAAAAAAGCGCAGGTCATTCCCGATTTTGAGAAAGGCCGTAAGACATATCCGCACAATTATAGACCTATATCGTTGACGTCAATCTGCTGTAGAAGTGTGGAACATGTTTTATGCTCGAGAATGATGACATTCTTGGAAAATAAATAGCTTCTCTATAAAAATCAACATGGATTCCTCAAACAGAGATCCTGCGAAAGTCAGCCCGCTCTGTTCCTCCACGAGATCCACAGCACAGTGGACAACGGCGCTCAGGTTGATGCCGTGTTCCTAGATTTCAGTAAGGCATCCATCTGACACCGTCTCGCCCTGCCGTTTACAGAATACAATACGAGCTTACGGAGTATCGGAGCAGACCTGCAATTGGATTCAAGACTTTCTTGCAGATAGAACTAAACACGTCGCTCTTAACGGAACTACGAGTAAATCGATAGATGTAAACGTAATGTCCGGTGTACCACAGGGAAGTGTGGTAGGACCGTTGCTGTTTACAATATATGTAAATGATCTAGTAGAAAGTATCGGGTGCTTTTTAAGGCTATTCGCAGATGATGCAGTTGTTTATACCAAAGTAGCAAAGCCAGAAGATAATAAGAATTTGCAGAGAATTGATGAATGATGCAGACTCTGGCAGTTGGCCCTGAATAAATGTAACGTATTGCGCATACATAGGAAAAGAAATCTACTACTGTACAGCTACACTACTGATGACAAACAGCTGGAGACAGGGTCTGCAGTAAAATATCTAGGCGTAACTATCCAGGGCGACCTTAAGTGAAATGTAACTCATCTACGAAAGAAGTGGCTTATAAGGCGCTTGTTCGCCCGATTCTTGAGTATTGTTCATCTATCTGGGATCCCTATCAGGTAGGACTGATAGAGAAGATACAACGAAGAGCGGCGCTATCCGTCACGGGATCGTTTAGCTGGCGAGAGAGCGTTACGGACATAATAAACAAACTCCACTGACAGACGTTGCATAGATAGGCGTTGTGCATCACGGAGAGATTTACTATTGAAATTTCTGGGCAGCACATTTCAGGAGAAGTCAGACAACGTATTACTTCCCCCCACATACATTTCGCGTATTGACGACGAGGAGCAAATTCGAGAAATTAGAGCCAATACAAAGCCATACCGGCAATCATTCTTCCCACGCACTATTCGCGAGTGGAACAGGGTCGGAGGGATCAGATAGTGGTACGGAAAGTATCCTCCTCCACGCACGATTAGGTGCCTTGCGGAGTATGATGTAGATGTAGATGAGTGGGGTATGTTTCCTGAAAAGACTTTTTTCTTCCACATATTGATGAACAGTGACTGTTTCTGTGGAAATGAAGTCCCATGCTTCCTGACAGAGCGTAGGGGAACGATGAGGGAGACCCGCATGCCGTACTGTGCAAGGACTTAATGGAGGTAGTTTGCCGTAGCCTTCCTCCGACCGTAATGGGGATGAATGGTGATGATGAAGTCGACACGACAAAACCCAGTCATCTCGGGGCCGGAGACCCCGCCGGGAATCGAACCCGGGACCTCGTGCTCGGGAAGCGAGAACGCTACCGCGAGCGGTGGACTACTGTTTCTGTACTGGAATTAATACCTATTTCTGGGAAAGTAATATGGCTTGGGAAGCATGATGACCAGTTTGCGTTCGTGAAGGTGTAGCGACTACCGACCATCGCGGTGTAGGTCTGCAGGTGGTCTAAAACAGACCGAAACCGGTAACCTTATATTTCTGAGTTTGTTGTCACGTCAAAAAATTCCAAATTCAGTCACGGCGCCATTTCCTTGCAAAGACCACGGCAGGCATACACGGCAGATCTGCCGTGCAGTGGCGGTTCTCCGCTGTGGCGAGCCAAGGCCACGTAAGGTCCCTGGAAGCCAATAGCTGTGTTCCAGCCACTCGCTGTCACCCTGATGAAACCCACGTTTGACGTTCTGGATTATCGAATAGCCGCCGTTTTGCCATAGGGCGGAAACAGGAGCTAGTCGACAGAAGGAACTGGAGGATTAGGAATACTACCGACTCCACCCGACCTAGACACGGATTGCATGTGCGGAGGTAAAATATGAGAAACGACAGAATGTATTCG